>NC_060121.1:551461014-552818514 GCF_021461395.2 Schistocerca americana | reverse complement strand
ATGAACGGAATTCCGTTATAATAGATAAACTAATTCATACAAAAAATTAGACAAATCAGTTACTATAAACAGGAAGACCACATTTTTAGGCTACCCTTCCCAAAGATGATTTCATACCAAATTGCCAACCTCTTCAAGACGTACAACACAGAAATAAGCTTCGTCCATAACAAAAAAATACAGAATAAAATCATTCACAGTACCAGAATCATTATGAAAGAGTATCAAAAGTCCTCATGTCCAAGGTCCTACATTTGACAAACAGGTAGAAGCCTGACAACAACATTTAAAGGACACGCAGATGGGCAACCTGAACAAATCCAACTTTGCCACACATCTTGCCCAACACAGTCATTCTGCAAACAGCATAGAACAAAATCTCCAAATGACTTATTTTGCCAACAAAAACATGAAAGTTGACCTTCTGACTACATACTCAATAACCAGACTGAGTTGAGGAACAAATATTCTCCTTCAGAATTTCAAAGACTCACTAGCTCATAACAGCTAATCAATCAACCACTCATCACTTGTATTCCTCTCTTTAAGTCCTAACTACATTGTTGTTGTTGTTGTGGTCTTCAGTCCTGAGACTGGTTTGATGCAGCTCTCCATGCTACTCTATCCTGTGCAAGCTTCTTCATCTCCCAGTACCTACTGCAACCTACATCCTTCTGTATCTGTTTAGTATATTCATCTCTTGGTCTACCTCTACGATTTTTACCCTCCACGCTGCCCTCCAATACTAAATTGGTGATCCCTTGATGCCTCAGAACATGTCCTACCAAACGATCCCTTCTTCTAGTCAAGTTCTCCCCAATCCTATTCAATACTTCCTCATTAGTTATGTGATCTACCCATCTGATCTTCAGCATTCTTCTATAGCACCACATTTCGAAAGCTTCTATTCTCTTCTTGTCCAAACTGGTTATCGTCCATGTTTCACTTCCATACATGGGGACACTCCATACAAATTCTTTCAGAAACGACTTCCTGGCACTTAAATCTATACTCGATGTTAACAAATTTCTCTTCTTCAGAAACGCTTTCCTTGCCATTGCCAGTCTACATTGTATATCCTCTCTACTTCGACCATCATCAGTTATTTTACTCCCTAAATAGCAGAACTCCTTTACTACTTTAAGTGTCTCATTTCCTAATCTAATTTCCTCAGCATCACCCGACTTAATTCGACTACATTCCGTTATCCTCGTTTTGCTTTTGTTTATGTTCATCTTATATCCTCCTTTCAAGACACTATCCATTCCGTTCAACCGCTCTTCCAAGTCCTTTGTTGTCTCTGATAGAATTACAATGCCATCGGCGAACCTCAAAGTTTTTATTTCTTCTCCGTGGATTTTAATACCTACTCCGAATTTTTCTTTTGTTTCCTTTACTGCTTGCTCAATATACAGATTGAATAACATCGGGGAGAGGCTGCCTCACTCCCTTCCCAACCACTGCTTCCCTTTGATGTCCCTCGACTCTTATAACTGCCATCTGGTTTCTGTGCAAATTGTAAATAGCTTCTCGCTCCCTGTATTTTACCCCTGCCACCTTCAGAATTTGCAAGAGAGTATTCCAGTCAACATTGTCAAAAGCTTTCTCTAAGTCTACAAATGCTAGAAACGTAGATTTGCCTTTCCTTAATCTAACTTCTAAGATAAGTCGTAGGGTCAGTGTTGCCTCACGTGTTCCAACATTTCTACGGAATCCAAACTGATCTTTTCCGAGGTTGGCTTCAACTAGTTTTTCCATTCGTCTGTAAAGAGTTCGCGTTAGCATTTTGCAGCCGTGACTTATTAAACTGATAGTTCGATAAATTTCACATCTGTCAACACCTGCTTTCTTTGGGATTGGAATTATTATATTCTTCTTGAAGTCTGAGGGTATTTCGCCTGTCTCATACATCTTGCTCACCAGATGGAAGAGTTTTGTCAGGACTGGCTCTCTCAAGGCCGTCAGTAGTTCCAATGGAATGTTGTCTAGTCTCGTGGCCTTGTTTCGACTCAGATCTTTCAGTGCTCTGTCAAACTCTTCACGCAGTATCGTGTCTCCCATTTCATCTTCATCTACATCCTCTTCAATTTCCATAATATTAGCCTCAAGTACATAGCCCTTGTATAGACCCTCTATATACTCCTTCCACCTTTCTGCTTTCCCTTCTTTGCTTAGAACTGGATTTCCATCTGAGCTCTTGGTATTCATACAAGTGGCTCTCTTTTCTCCGAAGGTCTCTTTAATTTTCCTGTAGGCAGTATCTATCTTACCACTAGTGAGATAAGCTTCTACATCCTTACATTATCCTCTAGGCATCCCTGCTTAGCCATTTTTCACTTCCTGTCGATCTCATTTTTGAGACGTCTGTATTCCTTTTGCCTACTTCATTTACTGCATTTTTATATTTTCTCCTTTCATCAATTAAATTCAATATTTCTTCTGTTACCCATGGATTTCTACTAGCCCTCGTCTTTTTACCTACTTGATCCTCTGCTGCCTTCACTACTTCATCCCTCAGAGCTACCCATTCTTCTTCTACTGTATTTCTTTCCCCCATTCCTGTCAATTGTTCCCATATGCTCTCCCTGAAACTCTGTACAACCTCTGGTTCTTTCAGTTTATCCAGGTCCCATCTCCTTAAATTCCCACCTTTTTGCAGTTTCTTCAGTTTTAATCTACAGTTCATAACCAATAGATTGTGGTCAGAGTCCACATCTGCCCCTGGAAATGTCTTACAATATCAAACCTGGTTCCTAAATCTCTGTCTTACCATTATATAATCTATCTGAAACCTGTCAGTATCTCTAGGCTTCTTCCATGTATACAGTCTTCTTTTATGATTCTTGAACCAAGTGTTAGCTGTGATTAAGTTGTGCTCTGTGCAAAATTCTACCAGGCGGTTTCGTCTTTCATTTTTTACCCCCAATACACAGTCACCTACTACGTTTCCTCCTCTCCCTTTTCCTACTACCGAATTCCAGTCACCCATGACTTAAATTTTCATCTCCCTTCACTATCTGAATAATTTCTTTTATTTCATAATACATTTCTTCAATTTCTTCGTCATCTGCAGAGCTAGTTGGCTTATAAACTTGTACTAGTGTAGTAGGCGTGGGCTTCGTGTCTATCTTGGCCACAATAATGCGTTCACTATGCTGTTTGTAGTAGCTTACCCGCATTCCTATTTTTTTATTCATTATTAAACCTACTCCTGCATAACCCTATTTGACTTTGTATTTATAACCCTGTATTCGCCTGACCAAAAGTCTTGTTCCTCCCGCCACCGAACTTCACTAATTCCTACTATATCTAATTTTAACCTGTCCATTTCCCTTTTTAAATTTTCTAACCTACCTGACCGATTAAGGTATCTGACATTCCACGCTGCGATCCGTAGACTGATGTCACCGTAAATGTACTACAGAATAAATCCTGAACTATGTGTCTAAATATCCATGCCTTCTACTGTTGGAATATATTAATAGTCATATACATATTACCTTCATCTGAAATAGTGAAAGTTGGACCACTTTTTTTATTCAGCATAAGTTTTGTGTGGTTTTCAACGTTTTTTTGAGTTCTGGTGGTATGTTCATATTGAGTCTCATGTAAACTTAAGCATAACATATTATTGAGACACTGCCATTTAAAGTGAAACAGGTACAATAAAATAAAAATATACATGGGTTGTCCACGTCATCCACTGGTGTGTGGGTGAGATGGACCAGTGTACTTGGAGAGATGAACCATATGAAAGTGGCTCTACATAAAGAAAAATGTCAATTAAAATTTTGTATTTATGATAGTAATGTATTATAATTAATGCAGGATTATACTACTTTAGTCCAAAAAATTTCATCACTTTATTATAAATCTTGACTGAACATGGGTCTTTCTAATGAGTTGTTGGTTTTGCCCAAGCATCAGCCTGTCATTCTCTCACCACAACATTTACACTTATTACCAGATGCTGAGCAACGTGAGCTGGCCACATACTGAATACCCCCATCATTTTTATTAGGTTTTAGTACATTTCGTCACAGCCAACACATTCATTCTCCTCTCATTCATCGAAATTGTTTTTGTGTTCCTTTACAGTGTCTGCAGCTGATGAACACGGTGATCTGTTAGGAATGTGTTTCTTACTGAGATTCTTCAGTCTGTTTTTCTCTTCACTAGTATTTCCATTTGATGTCTTTTGTGCCCTTTTCCTGTATCTCTCTTTTCTTATCCCTCTTTTTCTTTACAACACTTCAATATTTTAAGCAGCATTCTTAGGAGCGATCAGTTTTGAGATGGAAATAGTGAAAGTCAAGTTGGGTCTGTGAACGAATTTGGCTTGTGCAGATAACTCTGCTGTTTTGATGTGCTTGGTGTCAGTAGGTCTTTTTTTTAGCTTTCAAGTGGTTGGTTGCGCTGTGTGTGAAATCTGCTCTTCCATTTGTTGGCACAGACATATCTTCCGACAAATTAGTGTAGTCTGAGACCATGGCCAACTTCACTGTGATTATTGGACATGCCTTGAAGCTAAATTTCATTGTGCTCCATCTCTGTCACATTAAAACAAGTGGTCCACCCTCCCAAATAACATCGGTCTGGGAGAGATGGATCACTCCGACTTCCGTCTGTGGGCAGCGAACTCGGCGGCCCTTTTATATTAGTTTCATGCCACACATTTGTCAAGCTCGCAATAAAAAAACTACATCAATGTTATGAGAGCTATACCTTAAAATTCAAATTATGTAACCAAACGATAAAACTTTTTGTCTTATCAGAACAGGGAATGTAAGTTTCCTCCATAACTAACAAGGGGAAGGCCTCAGACACGGCCAACCGATTCGGCTCAAATTTGGCAGGTTGCTTGTATACAACCTAAAACGAAGGAATCTAAGATATTTTGGGTCAACACCCCCGCGATTTTGCGAAAATCACCCCTATAGGTTATGACGAACAATCGACTCAAAATTGGAGGGATCGATAGATAATTGTAAACAGAGCATTTTTCATCCTCAGGTATGGGGTCCACAAACGCATAATTTTCCAGAAATCGAGGAAAGAAACTTTTACAACTGTCGCTTCTGTACCCACATGGTAAACACTTTTCGCCGCCAGCGCCAATAGCGCTACGGCTAAGGTAACTGGCTGAGAATCGGGGCCGCGAGGGATTAGCCGAGCGGTCTGAGGCGCTGCAGTCATAGACTGTGCGGCTGGTCCCGGCGGAGGTTCGAGTCCTCCCTCGGGCTAATTTAAGTTAAGTAGTGTGTAAGCTTAGGGACTAATGACCTTAGCAGTTAAGTCCCATAAGATTTCACACACATTTGAACATTTTTTTTTTTTTGAGAATCGGGTCTTTTCGTTTTGCCCGCATCTCGTGGTCGTGCGGTAGCGTTCTCGCTTCCCACGCCCGGGTTCCCGGGTTCGATTCCCGGCGGGGTCAGGGATTTTCTCTGCCTCGTGATGGATGGGTGTGTGTGATGTCCTTAGGTTCAGTCTGCCGCCGGCAGTGCTGCGAGGCGGTCACGCGCCAGAGCGCTGCGGGCGAGGCGCGCACGGTGTGTTTGTGTTTACTTCGGCCGCTGTAAGTGCCGTTTTCCTTCTAGACCACCATGGCGCACAACTATCGGAAGAAGACATTACGTTTCAACTTTTGTTCCGACTTCGCCCGACCCAAGGCCCTGGAGGTAGAACGATTTATACGAGATGAAGTTAAAATACCACCAACGGATCTAATTGGTATCCACTTGTCCATAGTTAGCAGTACCGTCTACGTCAAAATGATCAACGATGCGGCGTGCGACAAGGTGCTTCAAGAGGCAAAACGTGGACTGCGCTTCTGTCATTCCGACGGCAACGTCGGACCCGTTACCGTCGATCACGCAGGTCTCGGCACACGGACGATAAGGATCTTCGAACTGCCGTTCGAACTACCTGCAGACGTCGTCATCGAGGCGCTCCGTCCCTATGGCAACGTTCTGGAACATGTTGCCGAACGATGGGTCCAATTTCAGACCTATCCAGTTTTAAACGGTGTTAGACAGGTCCGCATCGAGTTGCAGAAACACGTGCCTTCCTATCTACGTATCGGAGGCTGCCGTGCCATTATAATGTACGACGGCCAACCTCGGACCTGTTCCGGTTGCGGGAAAGAAGGTCACCTACGGTCTGAATGCATTCAACGACGTGTCGCGCAGCTCCCGTTGTCGGAAGCGTCCGTCACACCCACGATGACCGCCCTACCGGTCACTTACGCAGCGGCTCTTGCCACGTCTACAGTTTCGTCCAGTCCGTCGCCCGGTCCTTCCGATCGGCACGTCCCACCGTCCCAGTCACCAACGGACGGTACAGACGTCCCACCTGACAACCTTGCCGCCGAACAGGCTCCCGCACCGGACGCTGAGGAGACCAGTACATCTTCACAACACCTGTTTGACAATTTCATTGTACCCACCGACGCCTTCGAACCAGGTCGACGCTCCTCCTTGCCGTCGTCCGACACTGAGGAACACGTGCGCAGACAACGCTCGCCACGTAGGCGCAAACGCCGTCGCCGTTCACCCACGGGTTCTCAGAGCGTTGCCACCCGCGACGACGAAGACGACACCCACGCAGCCGACATTTCCACGCAGAGGTAGGCGGACAACTTTCACGATGAACAAGACGTTTCGCAGGACGGGACCACTATGGAGGTCGCCACGCACAATGTAACGATCGGTGCGCCGGTTGAGACACCTGTCTCCCCGCCGACAACTCCAGATCTCTCTCACCACGACGCAATTCCCATGGACATTGGACAGACCCACGGCACAGGAGCATGGGCCGACGACATTGAGGAAGGTACGCCCCCTCCTCCGGATGAGTTACCTCCGCCGGACGAGGCTGCCTGTTAACATCAAAAGCGAGGCATTGCAGCTGATGGGACGGGACTTCCTGACGGTGCCCTCCTCTTACTTCCCTTGGTGATGGTAGATGCGCGTCCACCACCACTGAAACAAACATACCGGTTTGCCACACTGAACATCAACATGATCGGCACTGCACCCAAGCTGCAACTCCTATGTGACATGCTTCGGGCCTCTGACGTCGACGTCGCCCTTCTTCAGGAAGTACGCGTTCCCACACTACCACTAGTCTACGGCTACGACTCATACACGTCCACATGTGATCAATCAGGGCGTGGAGTGGCTTTCTACATACGCGAAGGAATCCCACTCACGGACACGACAATCCTTCCCTGTGGAAGAGGCATGGCTGTTACCATCTTCGACACGCGCGTCATCAATATCTACGCTCCGTCTGGCTCCACGAACCGTCGGCAGCGGTCCACTTTCTTCGGACATGACGTGGCGCCCCTGTTTTCTGGACGCTATGATCGCCTTATCATGGGAGGCGATTTCAACTGTGTCCTCCATCCGCAGGACCAAGTACCTGGTTATTCGCCATGCCCTGCGCTGCTCACCTTAATCGAAGATTTTCATCTAGTGGACGTTTGGGAGAAAATTCATGGCAATACCCCCGGTTTTACCCATTATACAGCACATTCTGCGAGCAGACTGGACCGGTTTTATGTCTCTGCTCACCTCGGCAATGAAGTCGCCCAAGCTGAACGATGGCCCCTTGCATTTTCGGACCACTGCGCCGTCATTTGCTCCCTGGCTCTGCCACCTCAGTCAGTGTGGCGCAGCAGAGGTTACTGGAAGCTTAATACCTCCCTCCTTAATGATCCACACTGCCGACAATGTATTGCCACTACATGGGCGTCTTGCGAAAGACGCCTTCCGCAGTACACATCCACGTTCCATTGGTGGCTCAAATGTGCCAAACCTGCGATCAGAAAGGCCTTCATACAATGTGGCAAGGAAGCAGCAGCATGGCATCGAGACACCACAAATTTTCACTACGCCGTCCTCCGTGAGCTCGATGCGCTCCCTCCATCACCTGACACCCACAGGGAACGACAGCGTACTAAAGCTCGTCTCCTCTCTCTTCAACGTGCACGACTGCATGGTGTCGTGGTGCGTTCCCGACGACAAGACCTCCTCCATGACGAAACCCCATCCACAATCCATGCCGCATCCGACCATAGTCGTCGACGTCGGCTTTTCGTCCCCAACATCACGACCTCCGATGGTATTCACCACACAACACAGGCGGCGGTCGTGTCCGCCTTTGCTGAACATTATCGCCAATTTTATGATGATGAACCGATGGCGACGCCCATTCCTGATGATCTCCGTCCTTCCCCTGATCGGACCCTCACCGTAGCGGAGTCAACGTCCATGATGTCTGCAATCACCGCAGAAGAGGTGGTAGATGCGATCAACAAAGGGGCCAAGAACAAATCACCCGGACCAGATGGTCTCCCAGTGGAGTTTTACCGGGCGTTCACCACGTTAATGCTTCCTCGCTGGACGGAAATGATTCAGGAACTCTTTACTCCGTCCTTCCCAATTCCACCTGAATTCGTCACTGGCATTCTTCTACCTGTGCCTAAACCGAAGGGAGGGTCTCATGTCTCTGCATATCGCCCCCTTACACTACTGAATGCAGACTATAAAATCTATGCACGCCTCTTAGCAGCGCGCATACGCACCGTCTTACCTACGGTCCTTTCACCTGATCAGACTGCACGTGGTTGTGGGGCCACCTTACAAACAGCCCTAGGAGAATGCCGTGACCTCATTGCACTGGCGTCGGTTTGTCGCCTTCGTGCAGCACTGGTATCCGTCGATTTCACGAGTGCCTTTGATCGCGTTCGACACCCATTCCTCCTCATGGTGGCGACACGTATGGGGTTCCCATTGCTTTTTGTCGATGCCATTCGCCGGTTACTCCTTCCCGCGGTCTCGATGGTACAAGTCAATGGGAGGCTTGTAGGACCGATTCCTATAC
The DNA here is from genome assembly GCF_021461395.2 of Schistocerca americana. Taxonomy (NCBI): domain Eukaryota; kingdom Metazoa; phylum Arthropoda; class Insecta; order Orthoptera; family Acrididae; genus Schistocerca; species Schistocerca americana. The sequence goes on along the minus strand of NC_060121.1, from coordinate 552,809,625 downwards.
GCCGCTCTGTGCGTCAAGGATGCCCTATGTCTACTTTACTATATGCCATTGCACTTGAGCCCCTCATCACTGGACTTACCTCTAGACTGCAGGGCCTCACTTTGCGTGACCACACCTTTCACTGTAGGGCTTATGCGGACGATCTCCTCTTTCTCACCTGCTCCTCCACGGAACTCAATGACGCCATCCAATGGATCCACCAGTATGGACGTCTTTCTGGTAGCATTCTTAATGTCCGTAAATCGACTATGATGCACATTGGGCGCGGCCTCCCGGCTATGGTGCCGACCCCACTCCCAGTTTGTGCCACCCTTCATTACTTGGGTATCGAATTTACGAGCTCCACACACCGCACAGTGGCCCTGGCTTACCGGCGGCTTTTGCAGTCGATTCGGCACCATGTCCGCGGTCAAGTGCACCGTAACTTAAACCAACTCCAACGTGTGTCCTATGTCAACATCTTTGTCGCCCCTAAATTGGTACACGTCGCCCAGATCCTCCCAGTGCCGTTACTCCTTGGCCGCCGCATCCAATCAGCCTTTGGATATTTCGTGTCAGCAGGGGCACTTTTCAAAGTCCGCTACAACACTCTAACACTGCCTCCTGCAAAAGGTGGCCTCGGACTCATCAACGTGCGGGCACGCTCTTCTGCACTCTTTGTCCACACTCTGTTGCGGCACTGGCAGGGGCCGGTCCCGTCTTTAACACGCAGTCTCTTAGATATCCTCCGACCAGCTTCTCTCGATCCACCGATCAATGTGGCACCTATTTCTCCATTATTGTACTACGTCGCCAATTGTTTCATAGAACTCAGCTACGTTCGGGCCGATCTTCCAGTCACCCGTCCTCCCCGTACAAAAGATTATTATCGTTTGTTTATGCTGTCCAACCCTTGCGACCCCATGGTGCTACAGCGTCCTGACATTAACTGGCTCACGGTTTGGGGGTGTGTGCATGCACCCTTTTTACCGTCGTCTGTGTCTGCACTCTGGTATGTTTTAGTCTATGGAAAATTCCCGACTAATAGTCGACTTTATCGCATAGGACTGGCCACCTCCCCACTCTGCCCTGACTGTCAGCTCGAAGACACCGACGAGCACCGTCTTACGTGCCCCCTGAAACAAAACGTATGGCTCCTCATCCAACGAATCGTGGGCTTTTACGTCCGTGCCCCGCCAACGACGGTAACCCCGGATTTCCTGTTGTTGCCCCAGACATTTCACTACCCTCTTGCTAAGCACCATACCCTAATCTGGTTTCGAGGACAGGCTTTAGAATATCTCTTTCGGAGTGGTCCGCATACAGTCCTTGACTTCTGGTACAAAGTTGTGACCGCGCATAGCACCCTCACCCGAAAACCATCTTACCGACAAACTTTTGCCGGTTATCTCCGCAGCGTCTTCCTTGACCCCCCTCAAAGTTGGGGTGTACCATGCCTACCTGTCACATGATGCAACACCTTTATCCACGTTCTCATGCATCGACCAAAAACAAACACAATTTTTTTTTTTTTTTTTTTTAAGAAAGGAAGAAGACAGATTATGTTATATTTTGTTGTATTAAAGTTTTTCTTTTTTAATATTTTTTTGTTTAACTAACAGTCATTTGTATATTTTTCAATGGTACCTTGAAGACCTCTTGCATAGTGAATATATATGTACTTTTACTTTGTTCAACACAATTTTTAAACGAAAACAAAAACAAAAAAAACAGGAAAACAGGATATGTTCTAATTTGTTGTATTTCCTGTTATTCTAATAATTTGTTTACCTAACACTCATTTGTATATGTTTAACTGGTACCTTGAAGAACTTTTGCTTTGTGTATATATATATGTGTACTCTCCGTTTGTTCAATAATAAAGATTACAAAAAAAAACAAAAAAAAAGGCAGCTAGTTCACGAAAAAAAAAGAAAAAAAAAGAAAAAAAAGTGGTCAGCGTGTAAAAAAAAAAAAGCGGTCTAAGGCGCAGCAGTCATAGACTGTGCGGCTGGTCCCGGCGGAGGTTCGAGTCCTCCCTCGGGCTAATTTAAGTTAAGTAGTGTGTAAGCTTAGGGACTAATGACCTTAGCAGTTAAGTCCCATAAGATTTCACACACATTTGAACATTTTTTTTTTGAGAATCGGGTCTTTTCGTTTGTATTTTTCCATATCTCAATTGATAGGGATAGGAGGGTTAATGAGGTAAGTAAATCAATAAGGAATGATAATAATAAGGTAGACAAACTAATTTCCCAGACGCCGTGAGTTAGTAAAGTATTAAACTTTTTCACCTTGTCACCTGAAAACAACTACGAGTAAGAGTGCTTCGAATTCCTCACGAGGGATCACAGATAGACAACCACGGGACGCTTGTTTACAGCGAGGCACGGTACAGAATGCACGCGGGGAGAGTTATGTTGTCCCGGTTGCCTCTTCGTCATATCATACTTGTGAATCTGGAAGAGGGGAGGTGTCCGGCACAAGCCTTATAGAAGTCAATCGGAAAGAGTTGTTTTCCGTCATTAGGCTGCCGCGAAACTCAGGGATACATGTAGTGAATTTTCCATCATTAATGTGCCGAATGAAATACGTTTTGTGAATAAATACAGTGTTATTCCGTAAGTAACATATGACGAGTACTGGCTGGCTCTGAGCACTATGGGACTCAACTGCTGTGGTCATAAGTCCCCTAGAACTTAGAACTACTTAAACCTAACTAACCTAAGGACAGCACACAACACCCAGCCATCACGAGGCAGAGAAAATCCCTGACCCCGCCGGGAATCGAACCCGGGAACCCGGGCGTGGGAAGCGAGAACGCTACCGCACGACCACGAGATGCGGGCGACGAGTACTGTATGTAGTTTGTAGTAATTAGCTCGTCTGTTTATGCCGGAGTAACTAGTTATTATTTGTTGTCATATCTTTTAGGTCCATAATCTAAGTAATGGAGGATGTACCCCCTTCGAGTAGCGCTGTGATATATAGTTGGGAGCCTGTCACAGACGATGGCAAGCGGGAAGTTACCGTCGCTGTGTTTTGGTTTGTAAAAGTGTTGCAATACAGATGCATTATCAGAGCACTACCGGAAGCAGCCAGGTCTGTTTCTCGGCGTTCCAGATTGATAGGAGTGGCTATCGTCGAGAGATTTTTGGAGCTGACGAACGAAATGACTTTTCTTGATACTGAAGTACTATACCATGAAGACGAAGCAGAAGGTGATTCAGTGGAAGATATCCCGACTAGTGAATCGCAAAAGGTCATAACACTTCGGAAATCCCCACGTCACTGGGAATGTGTGCTTCATCTGTTCCCGATGAGTATTACGAACCGGTTACTAAACGATTTAACTATAGCGCTGTAACCCTTGAAGTAAAAGTTAAGGCGCTAGAGCTAGCCAGGAATCATCAAAATTGGAACTTACAATCACTGCAAAAGAATGGAGCAACAACTACCCTGAAAAGGAAGGAGGACTTGAAATTGTGGGAAAGTGATATCGTTAAAGGAGGGACAAGATACGACAAATACCAGGCGATAAATAAGTGGACATACGACCGATTTGTCGAATCTCGTTGACGTAACGAGAATGTAACAACGAGAATACTTCAGAAGTGGGCTGCAGGTTCAGCTCTTCAGTACACGGCCAACAAGGGTTTTACGTTTGCTGCATCATTATCTTGGGCAAGAAATTTCAAATCGGAGTATAAAATTCGTCAACGGCACGTCACTAAATACGTCTCTCATAAGGAGGTACAAAATATAGAAGATATACAGAAAGTGGCGGCTCTTTTCAACACGAAAACGGCGTCATTTATGACCGGTTTTAATCGTGATTACGTGATCAACACCGATCAAACATGATGCGAGTATTGGGTGAACATTCGACGCACGTTATCGCATAACGGAGAAAAACCAACCCTTGTCGCAGTTGGTAGTAAAAGCGTACCAACACATTCGTACACGGCGCAATATATCATTACAGCCTCTGGAAAAGTGTTGTCTATGGTTTTCCTGTGTTTACAAGAAACGAATGTTACATTTGGTCCTCGGGTTATAGAAGAGGTCAATTGTTTAACCGACTCTTTGAATATTGTTTACATTACTTGCTCCAAACTGACGAATGCGATTTACAGAACATTTCTTGAGATTGTTTTAAAACCATACGTTTCTAATAACAAGTTTTGTTTAGTATTGGATTCCTGGAGTGGACAAAGTAATACTACAATATATGACACAATGTTTATAGATGGCGAGGGTCAACCGACGTGCACAGTAAAAGTAATACCGCCATACTGCACACCTGTGTGCCAGCCGTGTGTTTACTGCTATCGCCAGGTTAAAAACATTATTTCCAGGCTTCAGAATTGCAATGTGCTTCTGAAAACCCAGCGGGAACTGCACAACCGCACGGATGCAATAACTATTTACAGCATAATTCATAACCAACTTCAGCACCGATTTTTCAGGCAATGATATCGTATGCGTGGTACGCATCAAAATTAATTCCCGAAAAAGACATATTTTTAAATGTAAACCAAGTTTGTTCTCCGCCGACGCTTCGGAAGGAACAGCGCAGCTTTCGAAAGATTGCATTCATTAGATGTTCTTGGTGTCGTGAGTATATTTGTTTCAGATTTTTATATGATAAGTACCATCCATCTAGTTGTTCGACGAAAGGTGAGGACACGCAACAGTGACTGGAAGAGCCATTGTAAAGTGACCTGGTGTAACATTTTAGTTGTTTACTAATCCAAGAGGTGTGAGAAATTTATTTGCCTACGATTCGAACCCCGGTTCTCCGATTCCAAGCCAGTTATCTTAGCCGTTGCGCTGTCGGTGCTGTCGGCAAAAAGTGTTCACCATGTGGGTACAGAAGCAACAGTTGTAAAAGTTTCTTTCCTCGATTTCTGGATGGTATGCGTTTTCGAATCCCATACCTGATGATGAAAAATGCTCTATTTACAGTTATCTATCGATCCTGCCAATTTTGAGTCGATTGCTCTTCATAACTTTTAGGGGTGATTTTCTAAAAAACGCGGGGGTGTTGACCCAAAATATCTTAGATTCCTTGGTTTTAGGTTGTACACAAGCGACCTGCCAAATTTGAGCCGAATCGGTTGGCCGTGTCTGAGGCCTTCCCCCTGTAAGACGAAAATGACAGGAACACTTCTGCTAAACGTTTGCTCACAAAACAGCTTCCTCACAAGCTATGGGTGCTGCCCCCCAGAGACGCATTTGGAAAACGCCACTGATCCATATCTCCCGGCCTTGACCTATCTTATTTTGTTTTTGGGCATTCCTGTTAACACCAGTTTTGACTGAAGTATTTGCCCATAGATTGACAGTATTGTATAGTAATGTAAGAAATGAAATAATGCAGCATATAATTTGAAGTTTCGTTTTTGTTGTATGTAAATGTAAAGCTCAGGTAGAGATAAACAGCTGTAATTCTGTACAAATATGAATTTTTTTTTTTTATTGACATTCATGTTAACGCCGGTTTTGGATAAAGTATTTGCCCATACATCGACTGTATCAAATGCAAACAAAAACAGAAAAAGACTTTGAGCAAACTATATTATATCTTGGTAAGAACATCTTTGTAACAAGCACCATTTGCACAATACACGCAGGATGCTAGCAAAGTTTCGTAACTATCGGAATGCATATAAACTGAAGAGCCAAAGAAACTTGTACACCTGTACCTGTAGTGTACCGCACCCGCGAGCGCCCAGAAGTGCTGCAACACGACTTGACATAGACTCGGCTAATGTCTGAAGTAGTGCTGGTGGGAACTGACACCATGAATCCTGCACGGCTGTCCATAAATCCGTAAGAGTACGACGGGGTGGAGATTTCTTCTGAAGAGCACGTTGCAAGGCAGCCAAGATATGATAAATAAAGTTCATGTCTGGGGAGTTTGGTGGCCAGCGGAAGTGTTTAAACTCAAAAGATTGTTCCTGGGACCACTCTGTAGCAATTCTGGACGTGTGGAGTGACGCATTGTCTTGCTGGAGTTGCCCAAGCCAGACGGAATACACAATGGATATGAATGGATGCAGGTGATCACACAGGATGCTTACATACGTCAGAGTCGTACATAGACGTATCAGGAGTCCCATAGCACTAAAGCTGCACACGCCCCACACCATTACAGAGCCTCCACCAGCTTGGACGGTCCGCTGCTGACATGCAAGGTCCATGGATTCATAAGGTGTCTCCATACCCGTACACGTCCATCCAGTCGATACAATTTGAAAAGACACTCGTCCGACCAGGCAACATGTTTCCAGTCATCTATAGTCCAATGTCGGTGTTGATGGGCCCAGGCGAGGTGTAAAGTTTCGTGTCGTGCTGTCATTAAAGGTACACGAGTGGGCCTTCGGCTCCGAAAGCCCATCTCGATGACGTTTCGTTGAATGATTCGCACCTTGACATTTGTTGATGGCCCATCATTGAAATCTGCAGCAATTTGCAGGAGGCTTGCTCTTCTGCCACGTTGAACGATTCTCTTCAATCGTCGTTGGTCCCGTTCTTTTTCCAGTCGCAGCGATGTCACAGATCTGGTGTTTTACCGGATTCCTGATATTCACGGTACACTCTTGAAATGGTCGTACGGTAAAATCCCTACTTCATCACTACCTCGGAGACGCTGTGTCGCATCGCTCGTGCGCCGACTATAACACTACGTTCAGACTCACTTAAAGCTTGATAACCTGCCATCGTAGGAGCATTTTTTTTCTTTATTGTTAATTTCACACCTGATAAAGGTAGGCCAGCAGCGGCATACTACGCCGCTCTTCGGCCACAGATAAAACTAATGATACAAAAGAAGACAATCGCAAACAGACATGGTGGGTAGACAAACGTAGACATACAAAATTAAATCACATGGAGCCGTCCACAGGCGCAGAGTCCAAAATAAAAATGTTTAGACACGTGGACACGCACAGAGAAGACAGATGACACACGCGAACGTTGGAGCACAAACGATTAAACACTGGAACACTTGAGCACGAACACGACGGCACACACAAACACTAGGCGATGATCTCCGGCGCGCGAAAGTTCACTATACGTGTACGAGTCCGAGGACCTGCCAAAAGGGGAAAAAAAGGAGGGGGGGGGGGGGGAGGAGGTAGAGGGAGTGTGTAGATGCCAGTGGCAGAGGAGATGGGAGGGGGAGGAAAGAAGGTAGGGGGGGTAGGTGAAGCCTGGGGGGGGAGGGAGGGAGGAAGGGAGGAGGGAGAAAAGGGAGAGAGGGTGCCCTCGGGAAAAAACACAGGGTGCGGTAGAGGAGGATCAAAGTTGGTAGGAGGGGCAGGTGGAGGGGATGAGGGCATCATCAGGGAGGGGGAGCTGGTGGCAGCCACCTTGGGCGAGGGAATGGAGATTGGAGAGATGGAGAGCAGGTGGGATGTGGGAATGCAGGCGCGGCAGCGGGCGGGGGTGGAGAGTATGGGGGAGAAAAGCGGGTGAGGGGGATCAAGTTTGCGAGAGGTGTAGAGGATCTGTATTAATAGAAAAGGGAAAGGCTTGAAGTTGGACAAGATATGGTGGCTGACTTTGCACCAACGATGAGATAATCGATTACCTTCAATCGAGAATAATGACGTTAGTCAGAGATAGATTTACACTCGACCCACAATGACGTATGGTGGTGCCCTCTATGCACTCTATATTAACAAGACCTCCGTGGCCTGGCCGTCAGTCGTTGACTCGCCTCGGAAGACGTTGCCCGCAGTTCGCAACGAAACGTGAGGAAGAAGTAGTTTTACAGATCTAACACGGCCTCCTAGCCCGGAAGTTTTAACTAACGTAGACTGAAAAGCTCCACAATGTAACAAATCATTTCCTGGACGCACCTACATGTCGTCGTATTCGTTATTGTACACAATGAAGCCAGCGGAATGGGACCGTTCCTTTTTTGGGGTGAAGGGGGAGTGGGGTGCTTCATCACTCTTGTGACTGGTTTGATTCGGCCTGCCACGAATCCCTCTCTTGTAGCAACTTTTTCATCTCAGAGTAGCAATTACTTGCTGGATGTATTCCAATCTCTGTTTTCCTCTAGTGCAATGCAATCTACGTCTTCCTCTGCAGTTCCCTCTAGTACTATGGAATTTATTCTCTAACGTCTTAATGGATGTCCTATCATCCTATCACTCTTCTAGTCAGAGCTTCCCATATATTCAATTCCTCGCCGATTCTGCAGAGAACCTCCTCTTTTCTTATCATTTCAGTCCACCTAATTTTCTACATTCTTCTGTAGCATCACATCTCAGATGCATCGATTTCATTCTAGTCCGGTTTTCTCTCAGTCCAAGTTTCACTAACATACAATCCTGTGCTCGAATTGTACATTCTCAGACATTGTTTCCTCAAATTAAGGCATACGTTTGACACTAGCATACTTCTCTTGGCAAGGAATGCGCTTTTTTCCAGAGCTATTCTGCATTTAGCGTCCTACTTGCTTCGTCCGTCATGGTTTGTTTTGCTGCCTAGGTAGCAGAATTCATTATCCTCCTAAACGGGTTTTTGTCGAGGTCTACTTAGCTGGCTTCAGCGCTTGTGTTTTCCACATGGTGGTAGATGTCATCAATCATCCATTGGAAAGGAATTTTTGAAAGTTTTGGCAGGAAATCAGTGAGCGCAGGAAATGACCAAGAGGAACGCCTCTATTCAGCTCCTGAAGGTAAAATAATTTCTTAGAACTGTTTCGAGCCACGAAATCAGAAGCCGTCCATCAGTCCTTGCAGGGTACGACATTAGTTTTGTGTCTTCAGAGGCAGAGTTTGTGTTTTAAAGTGTCTATGATTTCGGAAGTCGAAAATCAGTAATCTCTCGTAATGATCATTGTTACCTTTCCTGTACAGAAAGAGTACAATCTTATGAAAATATTAAACCATGCATAAGTTGAAAGTCTGCTTAGGTTCTTTCCCGTTTTCTGGGAGACTGTTTCGGTTCTGTGGGGGTGTACGTGATCGCTAGGCAGATCACTCAGGTTGTGGAGCCAGTGGAGGGAGTGCTTGATAAAAGTGATGGACTTGGCGGGGTTTATTTGATGCCAATTAAATGACGTGTGTTGTTTTTGTACTGCTTTTACCTGTTGGATTTGAACTATCGTTCCGTTCTTGTTCACGTAGAAGCTGTCAGTGGAAGCTGCTACGAGCCAGTTGGAGGCGATGTACGAACTGCTAGTGATACCGTTCTCCAATCCATTGATATGATCTCGGAATATTTCTGAAAGTAACTAGACAGCTACAGGGCTTTAATAATTTACTTTGAAACAGTGAGGAGCTTAACCTCGTCTCGCGGGTCAAAGAGCGGCTGATTTAATTCTGCAGCAGTAATTAAGATAAATTCGGGTCTGCCATTAAACATTTTTGACGATATCTGCGGATCAGTGCGTCACGTAATTTGTCTCGCGCTCCGCACTTCTCCACGCTACGCTACGGAAGCTCCGAGACGGGGTGAATGGAATGTGCAACTCTAGGTTTTGCTGTAGTGCAATGTTCGAGCACAGGACTACTCATCCTTGTGAGTACACAGGGCAAACTGTTTGTATAACAATAACCTGTGAAACTGACGCCCATGCGCCGGAGTGGCGTCATAATGAGAGATTTATCCTCGTTATTTTGTTTATTGCTAATAACTGGCTTGTATCTGCATGAGAGACGTTAACGAGAAAAGCGTCTTAGAGAGAACAGATAAGCCAAGAGAAAGATCAGTTTGTGGAATTTTCGTTTGTTCGTGCACACATCAAACCATAAGGCTCTGACTGAATTTTACTGTATTCCTTAGCTTTACTCCCAGAAGCTTAGGCAGCACATAAGTTTCTTTTAATAGTGATTCATTCGATGCAAGACAAATTATTTGCAGTTAATATTTGAGAACAACGAATGATTATCCTTTTTAACTTGGTGTACGTTATGAAATAAGTCTTGAGTAAGCCCTTACATAGAACTCGCCACCGCAAACAGCTTGTATACTGGCGTCCAAAGAATAAAAGGAAACAACACATAGCTTTAACTTAAGCATAAAAATTTCAGTCTGCACGAGGTACAAGGAAGGCCATACAGAACCAAGGGTACCGGATCCTGCGCAGAATACTTGAGAATCCAGGGGTATGATTGATTGTTTTAGCTTCCTTTGCAATCTGTATTGAACGTGAATCAAGCTTTCTATTTAAGGAAATATGTTTAGTGGGAACGTTTAGGTAGATGTTGTTTTGTAGAATACAGATAAAATTGTGAGAGTATGCAGGAAAATATGTAGCGTTTAATCTCCCAGTTAGTATGACCTTTTCTATGGTAGTTTGAACCCTACTATTTCTTCCGGTATACGCTATAATCAATCACGATTACGCGTACTTAATTTGTCGAAAAGGCATCGATTCCGAACTGCTTTGGCGGAAACGATATAGAGACGCGTGCAACACCACTAAAATGGCTATTGAATGCATCGTTTTAATAAAGCTTAAGTGCAAAGAAATGCTGTTAAAAAGATCAGATCAGATTGGTTACTTGAATGTATCATTAAATGAAATTTGTAATTTAGTGAAATTCCAATCATGCAATGAAATACTTTGGTTGTCAGTCCTAAAAGGATCATATATTTCTCAAACCGAAGGATTTTAATCAGACTTAAGGTCATGTAACAAACAGATACATATGTGTTGACGACGTCACTCATTAGCTGCATTGGAGTAGATTCTCATGTTCAGAGGATAAAGAAATATTTAAGTTCAAAGTTCATACTAAAACCTTTAAGATTATTTCAAAGAATGTAAAGGAAAATTAAAGACGAATGGAATACTGCAGTACACGACACGATTATACTTATTTCATCTAGCCTCATCATTATCTTTACTTTTTCAAATTTTGATGAACAGGCTTTTGCAAATACTTAAACTACATTAATCACATCAAAGAAACAGTAAGACACAATGATAACGTTGCTATACGACAGTCAAGACTTTGATACGGGAAATTTCCAAAAACCTAGAAAATTAATTAATATAGTCCGATAAGAAGTAAAATGTACTATGATTTATTAGATTCAAAAGGTTTAGAAAGTTTTTTTCAATGTTAACTTCCGAAGTTCGTCGTTATTGTTGTTGCTAAAATTGTAGTTAACGAATTTGATTCATTAGCAGCAATATGAACTTTCAAGCTCAAGAAGGTATGTTATTTTATTTTCTGGTTAAAGTTATTGGCCTCAATGTTAATCAAGCTTAGCATTCATAATGTGATCTTAGAAACAAGGGACAATTGGACATGAACCTTGTTCCAGGAAATAATGAGCTGGGATACGATGAGTATGAAATTGTAGTTCAAGTTCGCACAAAGTTACATCGTCCAAATCACTCAAAGCACTAGAAAGCATTTTACAGAGCTGTAAGTCTGAAGTGATATAATTTTACAATTTAGAATGCTGCAGGTACGAAGCAGTAGTTCGGCGGCAACAATGTTCCATAAATTCTGGATGCAACATCTCTATCTCCAGATGGTTATATTCTTTATACTTGCTGCGGCCAAACAGCACTCTGACTTTTATCCCTTTTGAATCACCATTATAAGTAAAAATGTGCTGTAGCCTTCGTAACTTGCAATGCCTCTCGTAAACAAACCGCATTCGCGGTTCTGCAGCCACTCACACTTCCATCCTTACTCCTTCGCAAGCGCTCCACTTCTCTCTTATTGGCTTTTGTTGTCAAAGATCGTCTATACACGTCAGATTTCATTTTAACCAGTGAGACAGTTTCTTTGACTCGATACAGTGTAAAGCCTCTGACACTGACTGTGTGTTTACTGTAAGGATTTTAGAAAATTGTTTTGAACCGTTTGAGATAATTTTTCATTTAGAGCAAATACATTTATCATGTTTAGTTTAGAATGCTTACATAATATCGAAATTGATCATGCATAATAAAGAAATACACCACCTGACAAGAAAAGTCAAGCACCAAGAACGAGAGGAGGAAACGGAACGAAACTTCACAGATTGAGAAGGAGTGTGATATTATTTCATGTCCATTATAATCATCCGGGCTGTTATGCCGTGGTCGGTTGATGAATTTTGTGTCGATTCCCAACGTTTCGTCTCCGACTGCGGGGGACATCTTCAAGAGGGGGTCCATAGCTCAATGGAAGGTCCAACACACCCACTGGCTCGCTACTGACTGCCGCTAAATTCTGTGTCCGCGCGCTCCCACGCCGCGGCGTGACGTATAACGCCGACGGCTCTGCAACGAGACAGGAATGTGAGGGAACACAAAACCTGCACTCTCTTTTTCTGGAGTCCTTCCAGGCGTCGCACTTCTCTTGACATCTCCTCCCCGTAGAGGCGTCTGATACTAAAATGTAGACTTCCACGGCCGGAAATATCATGTCCATTATAATTATCCGGGCTGTTGTGCCGTGGTCAGTTGATGAATTCTGTGTCGATTCCCGGATAATTATAATGGACATGATATTTCCGGCCGTGAAAGTCTACATTTTAGATATTATTTCAGTGATTACAATACCGAGTCAAGTTTACAACGAACTTCGCAGTATGGGTCTCCACCTACATTGGGCTGTTGCACCTTCTGTGCCCTGGATGCATGCGCTGATTCCAATGGAAGGTTGTCATATAGCCATTCTATCCTCTCCTGGGGCAAACTTGCTCACAACTCTTCTAAATGGATACCGACGCTGGGACGGGTTGATGTCTGAGCTGGTCCCACACATGTTCTATCGGAGACAGATCTGAGGATCCTCAGCTTCACACAGACAGGTCATAGAATGGCGCGCCATGTGTGGACGAACATTATCGTGTCCAGAAACCGCACCGTGACGCTGTCACACATGAGGATGCAGGATGTCTGGCACTTACTGCCGAGCTGTCAGACTTACCTCAACGTTAGTAAGAATCTCCCTGTATATCCGACCAGACTTGGTAATTACACTAATGCACTCCGGTGGCCCTTTAACCTCCCAGTGAGAATTGTAGCCCTTAATAATTTACGTACTCATCACTGCTGTGTACGTACAGAAAAATATTTTGCTAAGCGACCATGTCTTTTGGACGCTTAACTTTTCTGCCAGACAGCGAAAACAAAAAACACTTTTATGAAAAAGAATAAGGCTAAATATTTCAAAAGTGATTCTGTGTTAGAGTTTCATAAGTTGCTCTAAATTTTACTTCTGATAATCTTGTGTGTAATGAAAAATGTTCCACCGTTGGACTACGTCCTAGATGACTGATGTGTCTTTTGCCATAGTCAACCGTTAGGAAGCAGACAGAAGCACATAATATATAATATTGCGTTTTTCAAGACAAACTTCACTCTGGTTACTTACGTAGGTGATCATATTTTGTCTCCGTTCAGCTCGTCATCTGTTCCAGCAGTGTGGAGGTTAAAAATGTTTTCATGCTTCTGGAGCGCAATTAATTTGAAATCTACTGTAAACTAAATGTCGAATTAAATAGTAACGTATATCGCCACATAATCACTGTGTCTTACTCCTTTGGGAAATTATTTATCTACAGGATCCTTAATCTTGATCAGCCACTCGCAACTTCCAGCACTGACAGAGTTCAGATGCATTTAATTACATATTACATAATGGATTTAATTACATATTTCGTGACTTTTATTACTAGACGACAACGTATTTTGGTTTTCGCAAAACTGTTAAAAGGAAATGCATGCATCGAGTAAGTAGTTGTGAGCATTACTCATACGGCGTTATTTTTGAAGGTATTCTGCTGCCTTCTTTCGATTTCAGAACCAGTTCATCCAGCCAGTTTCACAGCACCTCTGACTAGACATGGAATACCAGCAATGACATGCACAAAGCAATTCCGTATATGAAAACCACGTTACACACAGGGTAAAGAAACTTGTAGGTGCAACAAATGTTAGTACGCCAAACCTCTGCATCAACAGTCAGAATACAGTGATAAACGCCTACTGAGAGATAATGGTGGGTGTAGTGCAACGCATAGTTTCTTCAAATGATCCAGGTTCTCAACAATCAGAAAATTGTCTCAATGTGCGCTAAAAAGGCGACACAGATAAGAAACACACCTTTTTTCATTTCTTTCCCTTTCGCTGTGGTTCAGGACAGACAGACTGACAGTATTTTCACAGTTCTACGAGTTCATCTGAATACAGGAAACAAGTTGCACGCTGTGAAAGCGCAACCAAATGTTCGTAACTTGAAAAACAGACAACTAAAAATGAACACCCTCCGACAAAGTAACGTTGCAGTATTACCCATTACTAGATGCTCGAAAACCTGCGAAATGAATGAGTGGCGATAACCTTCAAGCATTATTTAATTACTTTATTAAAAAAGGCCTCTTAAAATCGACAGAACGTATTGTGTTAACTTTTTTTTCTACTACTTTTGATCTTAAAAATTAAGTGACAAATTTTATTGTATTTTTCAGTTGGCTGTCAGTCTGGGGACTTCTGATGCTTCTTCGCATTCAAAGAGACAAAGATGTGGTGTGAATATAAGCAGTATCATTTGGGAGAGTTGAAAGGGAACTTTTGGTGGTGTTTCACATTCACAGTGATAAAGCTGTGGTATGAATACAGACTCTGTCATTTTGGAGCGTAGAAAAAGCAGAAGTTGCAGACACTTCCCAATAACCAACCGTATTTGCGTGAGCTTTATTTTAGTACATACAACCATGTTCATGTTCACAGTAATAATCTCATTATTACAAACCGGATTACATGCGTTTGAATGTTGTATATGCATTTGTATATTTGGCCCCTTTTCACCGGTTACTGCGTATTTTAACTAAAAACTACTGAAGATGCAATTTTCTCTCTGTGTTTAAAATATTTTAAAAATTTTGATGGGCGGTCTCTCTAGCTCGATCAAGTTTTAATGTCTCACAGATTGACCGCGGCCTAGAATTGCGTGCGATCGCTAACCGAGAGGCCACTGCCTAGCGAAATCATTGCAGAAAAGGAAGAGGAACAGGCACACAGAGTCAATGCTCCAGCGCCTGCGCCCCCGGTTAATCCCCTCCGTTGTCACACCTTACGCGTCGGCAACAATTAAATTAAACTACGCAAGCTTTTAGTCGCACTTCCATTGTTTCAGTTTAGCTTTCTGTTTACTTGCACACAGTTGAACGTGTTTACGACGTGTAGTGTGTAAAGTGTTGTGCGTCATGCCATCCGAAAAAAGAAACGTCGTTTCGTGGATAGCTGACCATTCTGGAACATTTAGATATGATGGAATTGTTTTACATAGTCGAGTGTGCGAGAAAAACATTTCATGCAAAAAAAAAAAAAAAAAAGTTTCGAATAGACCAGCATGCAAGACAAGTCTTCATATCGCAGGAATGCAGAAGGAAGAACCACGACAACAACTTCTGACAACAGCAAGTTGCAGTAGCAGGGATTTGTCCAACGGTAACCACAAAAGTCGGTTTAATGGATCTACGTGAAGCATTCATTGCAAGCAATATTCCTCTCCAAAAACTTGCGAACCCTATCCTCAGAGGCTTCCTGCGCAAATATTTTTTATATTAAAATATACCAGATGAATCAACATTGCGTAAAAATTATATGCCGACAATTTACGTAAATGTTCTGCTAGAAATATGCAATAAACTCAAGGACAGCATTATCTGGATTTTAACTGACGAAACTACAGACGCTTGTGGCCGTTATATTGCAAATTTAATTGTTGGTGCTTTAAAAGAAGAGCCTTCTTTTTCCCATTTAGCGGACTGCAAAGTACTTGAAAAAGTAAATCACTCTACGATCGCCAGATTTGTGAATGAAGGTATTAAAAAAATATTTCCAGAAACTTCTGCAGATGAAAGGGTGTTTGTGTTTATTTCAGATGCTGCTCCCTATATGATCAAAGCAGGAAAAGCCCTCCGAGTATTTTATCCCAATCTGATTCATGTGACGTGCTTTGCGCATGGAGTACATCGCCTTGCTGACGAAGTGCGTTCCACGTCTGTGAATGTAAATAAACTGATTTCATCCACAAAGAAAGTGTTTCTAAAGCCTCCTGCTCGCATCAAGACCTAAAAAGAAAAATTAGCAAATGTGCCTTTACCTCCCGAACCAGTGGTAACTCGGTGGGGTACGTGGGTCGAAGCTGTGTTGTTTAACAACGAACATTGCGGTGCCATTAGAGGGGTAGTAAACGACTTCGATAGTGCAGAGGCTTTGGCAGTTTGCCAGTGCAAGGAAGCTGTTAATGAATCTAGTATTAAAAAAGACATTGCTGTGATTAGCACTCAGTTTTCCCGTATACCTGCAAGTATATAAAAAGTTTGAAACTCAAGGTTTGGCGTTGAATGAATTTATTAAGTTAATGAATAAAATTTTTCTAGTGAACTCCTCATTGCCGGAGGTATTCGTAAGAAAACTTAAAGAAAAATTTGAAAATTTTTAGACAATAACCCTGCTTTGAACCATTGTGCCAAATCGATAGTTTTATTAATGGGACAGGTGAACTTGTACCAGAAACAATAAGCGTCAACATAGCACCCAAATTCAAATACTGCCCAGTTACCTCACTCAATTGATGTAGAACGGTCCTTTTCTGAGTATAAAAATGTTTTGAGTGATCGCAGACACAATAGTGGAAAAATGTAAAATAAATTGCAAATAATGCTTTGGTCCAATGGTATTAATCAAAAGTTAATGATGTTCAAAGAAATTCATGATTGTATGTTTTTTTAAATATAATATTACGGTGTTTTTGAGCGTGGCCCTCTGCGTGCGATATATCTCGAAGCTTTTCCTGTACTTATTGTTTCGCTGCGACTCGCTCGCATCGCATCCTCTTGTTACCGACAACAAACAGCAAAGAAGGAACAATTCTTGAAACACGGTATGCGTCCCCATTTTGCAAATTTTTAGAAAATAATCCCAGAAAAGTCCCCTTCCTAACCTCTACCAGAAAGTATTCAGAAAATGATATCACCGTCCTGAACGTACCGATTTTTTGCGTGGCCTGCGCTCTTCAAAAATGGTTCAAATGGCTCTGAGCACTATGGGACTTAACATCTGTGGTCATCAGTCCCCTAGAACTTAGAACTACTTAAAGCTAACTAACCTAAGGACATCACACAACACCCAGCCATCACGAGGCAGAGAAAATCCCTGCCTCCGCCGGGAATCGAACCCGTGAACCCGGGCGTGGGAAGCGAGAACGCTACCGCACGACAACGAGATGCGGGCCTGCGCTCTTCCTCGTAGTTGATATACACAGGTTCTACTTTGAGATATAATGGACGCACTAACTACAATATCTTTTTATTATTTGATCTTGCATATTTCGACACTCTCCATGCGTTTTTAAACATTTTTCATGCATATTTACATGCAAAATTTAAGGTTTTTATGATGCATGTAATCCGGTCTCTAGTCATTGTATACGAATGCATAGCTTCGCGGTGAAATATACTGATAAAATTTTATTAATAATCTCATTAATTAATTAGAGCTTCCGTGGGTGCATTAACCACATATAGTGATGGAATGAGAATCCCTTTTTTATAAAATTTCTATTGTTATTCCGCCTATACTGGTCTCAGTAACGTACACCCGTCTTCAAACCAACATGTCACCTGGTGGTCCGTTCCAGATTCAACTCTGAAGTAATTCTTACTCCATTTGAAGTAAACATGCAGTAAGCCAAACCGTAGTGCACGGTTATTGGTTCCAACATACAGCCTTTGTCTCGCACAAGAAAAAAAAAGTTCAAATGTGTGTGAAATCTTTTGAGGCTTAACTGCTAAGGTAATCAGTCCCTAAGCTTACACACTACTTAACCTAAATCATCCTAAGGACAAACACACACACCCATGCCCGAGGGAGGACTCGAACCTCCGCCGGGACCAGCCGCACAGTCCATGAGTGCATGAGAACAACGACAAGTTTGTATTTTAGCTTACCGCGCAAAACTCACTCCGTCGGAGTCCAGGTAGATGGAAACATAAAGCCTTGGTAGCCTGTCGTGGCGTTACTGGTAAGACACCGCTACAGACCGGAAGTTGTTGCTCAATTACATTCTGCAAGTAAAAGGGGCAGTCAAATGAAAACTAGGCACATTGATAAAAGTAAGTAAACTGTTCGTTATTTCAAAAATAATCGCTATAACTGTTAATAAGTGTTTCCCACTGTAGGACAATACGGTCACTGTCTTCATGGAGAAACGTTTGCAGTTGCCTCGCAACCAGGACTGTATCCAGGCGTACACTGCTTCCTCCGAAGCAACTCGAAAGCCACGAATGTTCTTCTTCAGGGCTCCAGAATTATGGATATCGCAGGGGAGAGAGCGGTACTATATGGAGGATATATAAGGGCTTCCCACAGAACCTGCAGCATATCTGGGGAAAAAACAGCCTTGATTGGGCAGTTCGCATCCAGCATAATTGCAAGAGAAACACAGACTGAACCCCTCAAGAAAATATTGGCGACGAAAGAAGAAAAACGCGCTCTGATCGGTGTATCTGAAGAAGTTAAGACTAGCGGGCATGTTATGTCTTACAGAAGAATATTTAATTGTTATAAAAAGGCCGTCAATAATGACGAGTGGACAATTTTGTCATAGTGTTTCGTACCAGGTTAGATGCGATGCGTATTAAGAAAGAGAAAGTGTGTAGTGCGGAGCAAACAATAAGCCGCCAGTCCAAAAAGTTCGAGACTAGGGTAATCAAAGATAGACGAACATTAAGACGGTAGTTTTAAAGCTTCAGGGGTTCTACAAAGTCACTTCCTACTTTCGTACAACGCACAGAACGTTCACGCAACCATGCGAAACTGTCAAAAAAGTCCTTCTTTGGAATATTGCTCAATTCACGCCTCAAGCTGGCTTGAATGTCGATTAATGTCGTCAAGGTGTTCATTCTTCATGTGAAATTCTTGCATTTAGCCTTTGTCGTACTTAATATTGACAACACCAAGACTCGTCACTCGTGGTTTTTTCCAGAAACGATTGTCCGGATTTTACATTTCTTTCACGTCGTGGCAGGTGTCAATGCGTCGTTTTTATTTGAGACACACTTTTCTCTTCTTCAAAACGTTCTGGAGGACGTCTCGCATACTTGGTTTAGAGATGTTGCCCCACTGAGATTTGTGACACAAGAACGTTGATGAGCTACAGCTGCACGTCCACTACTTAACATTGCCTGCTCACAACAGACTGGTCGAATGGAAATCTGTAGTCTACATTTATTAGTTCAAGTTGTTAGTTACCGTATTGAAGTCGCTTATACACCAGGGACTAAAATAATACTTTCTCCCAAAACATACAGTTATTTGGGGAAACAGAGATATCCTTCGCCTTGCGGTCCACGTCCAAAAATGGACGAAGCATCGTCAGTATAGTGAAGAAATTTTAAAAGCGGCGATAAACTTAATTAAGGCTAGATCAGAACAGTTGAACAGCTATTAAAACATAACTGAGATATGTCTTTTCTATGAAACGTAACTCTTTATTCACTCGACAGGAGGTCTAAAGTTCATTCAGTATTGCTAAATTTCCAGAAGACTTTTGACACCGTTTCTCACAGGCGGCTTCCAGTCGAATTGGGTGCATATGAAATTCTGTCTCAGTTGTGTGACTGCACTTGTCATTTCCTTCAGAAAGATCGCAGCTGTAGCAAGTGACGGGAATTAACGCATAGGAACCGGAATGATATCTGTGGTGTTATAGACCCTCAGCTGTCCTGTTATTGTTATTACTATTTGTGTGTGTGTGAAATCTGATGGGACTTAACTGCTAAGATCATCGGTCCCTAAGCTTACACACTACTTAACCTAAATCATCCTAAGGACAAACACACACAACCATGCCCGAGGGAGGTCTCGAACCTCCGCCGGGACCAGCCGCCTAAGGCCGCTCGGCTAATCCCGCGCGCCTATTACTATTTACAAGAGACTCTGAGAAGCCCTCTGAGTGTTTGTGGATGGTGCTGTCGTTTAACGTCAAGTAAAATCGTCAGAAGATCAAAACGAATTTTACAGTGCAGAGGGTGGAAACTGACCGCGTACAGTAAGAAGAGGAAAAGCCTCCAAATGAGTGCTGAAAAAAATTCCTTAATTTTCGGAATCACAATAAATAAGAAAAATTTAAATGTTACATATTCAACTACGTTTGTAGAGATTGATAGATAGGTATTCAGCGATCACAGGCCTTGCAGACCAAGCGCTGCCTCCATTCCTTCCTGTTTTGCGCCGGTTCCTTCAATTCCCAGTGCTGCGTTGGTCGTCCAATGGGGCGTTTGGTGTTTAGTTTCCCCCCTAGTGTCATCTTCGCCTGTCTTACATCTGGCTTACGGGCTACATGGCACACCCATTGTATTCTTTTGCCCTTTATCTTCTGCAGAATAGTTGGTTGACGCATCAGAAGGTAGATTTCCTCGTTTTTCCTCCACCATTCTCCGTTATCTAAAACTGGTCCCCATATATTCCTCATTACTGTTCTTTCAAATGTTGATAGTTTTTCCCTTTCTCGCTTTGTCATGCTCTATGCTTCTGAACCGTACATTACTGCTGGGCATTTCGCTGTGTTGTAGATTTTCATCTTGGTGTTCACTGAGATCGATTTAGGGCCAAGCGTCTCTCTGAGGGAGTGCACGCATTTCATTCCCACTGCTATTCTCTCATTGATGTACATTTTTATGTTTTTGTCCGTGGTAAACCAAGATCCCAAATATTTGAACTGGTGTACTGTCTTGAACTTCTTGCCATTTATCTCAAGAAATTTTTCCTATTCTTATCTTCTTCCCAATTGCATGAACTCTGTTTTGTCTCGATTCACTTTGAGCCCTACATTCTGTGCATAATTGTCCATCTTCTGGTACATTTCTTTTAACTCGTGCTTTGATTCACTTAGTAGTATTATGTCATCTGCATATGCGAGACAATTGAAGTTATCGTCGATCTCTACTCCAGCCCACTCCTGTTTCCTACACTCTTTTATTACTTTCTCTAAGATGACATTGTGACATTGAACAGAACACATGAGAGAGCACCCCCTTGTCTGAGGCTTGTCTTAATCTCGAATGTTTCTGATGTGGCTCCTCGAAAACGTACTAGAGATTACAATCGCAAATATCTTAAACTGGATCCATCACACTGAATGTGCGTTTTCTTTGCAGAACTCCTAGAAGACGCAAAGGAAGAAAATGTACTATTGATACTGCTACTATTGATGCTACCTTCACTGCATCTGCAGTATTGCTACCTTGTAGGACTGGCAGAGGAGATCGAAAAAGTCTGAAGAATGGCTATCTTGTTCTATATCATCCCGAAATACGGCAAAAAGTGTCACGGATATGATAAGAGAACTGGGATGACAATCATTGGAGCAAAGGCGTTTCTTGCCGTGGTGAGATCTTTTCACGAAATTTCAGTCACCAGTTTTCTCCTCCAAATGACAAAACATTTTGGTGACTGCCACCTGCACACAAGATATGTATGTTCAGTTTTTTCACTCGCTATTCGAGAATGTAATGGCCGAAAAATAGTCTGAAAGTGGTTCTGTGCAATCTGCCAAACACTGAAGAGTGATCTGCAGAGTAGTCACGTGGATATGAATGTACATGTAGAGGAAGTTTCCGTTTTTACGTTAGATGAAATGAACGTTGATAGTTGAATAACGTACATTGCATCTTCTAATATGACAGCTGTTCAGCACATAACATTCAGGTGAATGGCTCGTAGCTTATTTGGCACGTGGTAGCAGCCAATATATTATGACTTCTGCTTCTACGAGGGAAAGACATGTAAGCCCTTAGAAAGAATAACGAAAAGAACTGGAAGGAGATGGACTGCGGGACTGCGAGCTGTAGCTGTTACTTGCGACATGGGTGCCCATTATTGAAAAGTATGGAAACATGTTTATTATCCTGAAATAAAAAGTATTTTACAAACGTTGAGGGCGACGACAGGAAAGTATAAATACTTTCTGACGTGCCTCATTTATTAAAATTTTGTCCGATACTACTTAATAGAGGAGAGAATTTTTTTTTGAAAATTATATTCATGTTGACCTCATAATTCTTCTAAACGGAAAACGCTACTGAGAGATTCTGTAAAGCCGGTTGTGCACCTTTCCGTTAAGTTGTTCAGCCTCGATTTAATGTCGAGCAAGTAGAATAATAGTTACTTTGAAATGTACCATTGCTGGAAATCGCGACTGTTAATTATCTGTGCGAAACAATTACGCATGAACAGCATCGCAGTCGCCAACGGAGAACCGAGTCCGCGTCACTGTTGCCTGCGCATGACGTCAGGGGCCCTGACCAATGGCAACGTACTAGCCGGGTCTGGCCTACCTGTTAAATTTCTGACGACCTTGTGAGAATGCTTCGTAAATATTCGCTCACTACTCCCAGCGCCAAAATCTGCCTTACAGTACTCTGATCTCTGACAAAAACCCGAATCAAACAGTTCAAATGGCTCTGAACACTATGGGACTTAACATCTGAGGTCATCAGTCCCCTAGAACTTAGAACTACCTAAACCTAACTAACCTAAGGACATCACGAACATCCATGCCCGAGGCAGGATTCGAACCTGCGACCGGCCGGCAAACCCAAATCAAGCAATGGTCTACTTGAGTAAATAAATTAATAAAACACTATAGCCGAAATACTCGTCGCGAGAGTTTCCGTTACTGTGTTGAAATTGAATTTAAATTGAAGATATATCCTTTATTGTGTCTTCTCAGTTACACACTTAGCTTTATGATATGACTAGTTTCAGTGAACTGTGTAGTTGCATATGACGGTAAAAAAAAAAAAAGAAAGAAAGAAATGCTATAAAATATTAACAGTTTCCACTCCATTTCATCTTCGTCCGACATCCACTGTGTTTGTAGTTGACTTCATCTAAGTTCTCTCCGCTATTTAACGTGTACAAGACAACCTGTAAATTAATGCCATTAATTAAGTGCCACACAAGCCAGCACTTTAACAGGTTGTATTTGGCGGTATTATCGGCGACACGGCAGCTAATATCATGTACTGATGGAGTGTATTTTTTTCTTTTTCTAATGGCGACAGAAGCGTGCCGTGTTTAGCAGCGTTAGCGTTAGCTCGGCCGGCGGACGAGGAAAAGGGCAGAAGTGTGAAGGCGGACGCTGTGCCAAGCCGCCAGATAGCGGCGTGTGTGCGTGTGTGTGCAGATAGCAACAGCTCGCTTGCTATGTGATAGCGGTCGCCGACCAGCTTCCTGGAAAGCTGGCGCAACCAGAGGTAGCCAGACGCCGCGTCGCGCACTTCCGCACCTTCCGTCAATAGCGAACGACAGATGCAGCCCGGTTCGCCTACTGAGTTACCGCGCTGCCTGCATTACTTGTTCTATTCTCGAGTCGTGACCACATCCTAAAATCATTGCCCAATAATTCAGAATACTACAGTGACGCATAAAACTTAAGGACTGAAGTAACTTAGGTGTGACGTGTCAGTGCCAACTAACATACACGAAGAAGAACCATACTTTGAAAGAGCTGCTACCTTATAGTGCAGGAGGTAACTGAAAGAAATATGCAATGTGACGCACAGAAATGATACTTACATTTAAAGACAATCATTACAATGAAGTCACAACGCTTCATGATAATCCCTCGGACATTACAAACGGCGCGACATGGTGCTTAATAGGGTGTGTGATCACCTGGACGGCAGCGCATGCAGTGTTCTTCCATGCTGATCGCAAGACGTTAAGGAGTTCTTGTGGTAGAATGTTAAATTCCTCCACTAGCGCCGTTGGCATCTCCTGGACACTGTCCCCAGAGCATCGATGGGATTTAAGCCGGGCGAACGGGTAGGCCAGTCCATTCGCCATATATCCTCTCGTCCCAAGAACTCTTCCATCTGGTCTCTTCGACGCAGTCGCGCACTGTAATCCATTAAAATGAGGCCACGGCCGAATACGCCCCTGAAAATACGCACTTGGGGAAGGACTGGCGCTTGTACAGTGTTCACAGGTTTGAAGCTCAATAAACCCATGCAACATTATGCCTCCTACAGCAATAAACATATGGGCCACTAAAACGATCATTTTCGACAGTGTTCCTATGTGCATTACGTATTATCACCTCTCACCATGTGTGAGTAATTCTAGCATTCTCTAGCATGATGTTTTGGTAGTCTAGATGTTATAGCGTGAGGAGGCTAGGATCCTTTACTGTTCTTACGTTAGGATACTTTACTGTTCTTACGTCGAGTTGCGTGGCTATGACAGGTACGCCAGTCCTTTTGGGTATCTTCTACAGTCAGCATTGATGAAACAACAGTTCGGGCTACTGGAATCACTATGTGTTCATGGACCCTTCCAAATTTGATAGCTCCTTTCTGCCATTTTGTCACGTTTTCACGTCATCTCACGGGGACTTGACACTTGACTATCGTGATATGTCAGCAGTGATGGTCACATGACCGATTGTTACATTTTCTACAGCAGCGGCAGGTATCGAAAGCGACTATTTTGCTCATTTAATTGGTGATGAGTAATATTACTCCGTGGAGCTTCTAAGCACATTTTTATGCCTACGTCTGTAGCTATACGGCGTGGGACGTAGGCAACATTGTGTGACACAAGTATATCGTTCCCATCTTGTGTCAATCACCAATGGTACGTCGGAAGAAATCTCAAACATCTCAAATTTTATCCTTCAGATTATTATTGGGGCTGTAAGATCGAGAAAGTAACATAATTGATACCTATTATTAGAACTTAGCATCATGGATATCTGAGAGTAAGTTTCCCCACAATACACATCGCTGTACTTGTAGCATCTCTAATTGGAGTTTATTAATAATTTCTCTAACGCTTTCAAACTTTCTACAGAAACCCGTGACGAATCGGGCAGCTGTTCTCTGAATTCTTGTTACTGCAATGTGTCAAGAATCACCGAAAGACAAGAAAATAGTCTAAACTTGGTCGAACAAAATGTTTTAGGATGAACTATATTACCCAAGTGTTCTTTCCAATAATCTTACTGTCGTGTTTGTCTTCCGCAAGGCTGGATTTGTCTGGTCGTTCTTTGTCAAACAGCCGTAGAATCTGTATAGACAATTATGGATACGTGGTTAATGTGCCACATTTAAATTAAGTGGCCAAAGGTCTTGGAAAGGGCTGACCATTTTTAACACCTGCTGCGTAGGACGCCTGAATGTTGTGACTAGATGCGGCGCATGGCGCGACTTCCACACACTCAGTGAGAAGCCTGTTACAAACAGATGTATAGTTAACATGACAGCAAGTCGCGTGTTAATCGAATCTGAACATCGAATAATAGTCGCTACAAGGCGCATGGCTCATAACAAATAGCAGATTACACAATAAATAGGGTTTCCGAGGTTAATAGTGTGGATATTCAGTATCACAGAGACAATGTTCTCACACAATTCAACCGTATCTCTGGAGTACCACATACATTTGATGGTCCCTGGGTCACATGGGGCCATTGACAATTTCGAAGTGCCACGGATTTCGATGTGGGGCGTTAGGTACACGTTTCTGTCAGATCAGAAAGGTGACAAAAGCACCACACAAGTTTGAGCAGTCGACGATCGATATGTGTCCCTTTACTGACATCTCGACACAGACTTCAATGACTAACATGGACCGGCCGGAGTGGCCGAGCGGTTCTAGGCGCTTCAGTCTGGAACCGCGTGACCGCTACGGTTGCAGATTCGAATCCTGCCTCGTTCATGGATGTGTGTGATGTCCTTAAGTTAGTTAGGTTTAAGTAGTTCTAGGGGACTGATGACCTCAGCTGTTAAGTCCCATAGTGCTCAGGGCCATTTGAAACATTTGACTAACATGGGCCTGCGAACGTCGCCATTGTACTACAGAACAGTGGCAACGTGTTGCGTGGTCCAATGGCCCCAGTTTCGATTGTAATGATTTGATGGGTGCGTGATAATGTGGAGTATGATGTGGAGTATACCCCATAAAGCTACAGGGGTTGGACAAATAGTATGGAGTACCCGCGAGAAATAGGTGCTTGAACATAAATGCAGATGCTAGCCAAGCCTGGCCAGCAGGTAGCCCTGTTGTATTCCATCACGAACGGCACCTGTGCAAAGTCCTCATCAAGTTACAAGCGGCAGTCGTGGTCAGTACAGTGCCGTGCGTAATCGCGAGTACATTATTTCGGAGCTAAGTGAACGTGGGCAAATTGTTGGTGCTCGTGTGATGGATGTTTACGAAACCAAGGCAACCGAAGTGCTTGGTGTTTCAAGAGCTAAGTCATAACTTCGACGAAAGAGTCTGTCGAGTAATCGTGACAGATCCTCGTCGAAAGCAATTGTAACGATAAATGAGAGGGCGACAGCTGCAAAACTCACTGCATAACTGAATGTCTTACTTGTAATAGCTGTCAGCACCAAAATAACACGAAGGGATCACTATCAGCGGGGAACTGCAAGGTGACCTGCCGAGTTTACATCCCAAGAGTGAAATATGGCGGAGGTTCGGTAATGATTTGGACAGTCATGTCGTGATATTCTATGGGCACTGTGTTCACTCTGCAAGGTCGCTTTCCTGCTAAGGATTGCGTGAAAATTTTGGCTTACCAGGTCCATCCCAAGGTACAATGTTTGCTCTCCATTGGTGATGCCGTGTTTCCAAGATGACAGGGCCCTTGTTCACACAGGTCGTGACATCCAGGACTAGTTTCTGTGGGCACCAAGATGAAGTGTCGCATCACCCCTGGTCAGATCTTAATATTATAGAGCCTTTGTGGAGTCCTTTGCAGAGAAGGGTGCGTGGTCGTCGTCTACCTCCGTCATCGTTACATCAACCTGCTACTACTATGCAGACTAGATGGTGTAAGATTCCCTTGGAAGCCAGATAGGACCTTTACTTAACCATTCCAAGACGAGTAGAAACTTTTTGAATTGAAGCTACGATCCCCTTTGAAAATGTCCTCCGCAGATGGGGACGAAAAGTCGGGTTTTAAAGTGAAGTCCACTCCACCACGGCGTAATATCCCGGAATATTTTATTAATTGTGACAATTCCGGCCGAGGAACTTTACATTTTACAATTAAGTAAAGGTCACACTACAAAATAATTGGGACAGAAAGTGGCAGGACAAGCTAGACCCTACACAATCCGACCCGACGCATTTACGCGCCCACGACCGTGACTGCAGCTCATAAGCACTGCTGCTGGACCAGCTGTGACGCTAGAAGAAAAAACAAATGCATGTCAGAAGACTTCGAGAGCAAATTTCATCCAACTGAAGAGAGACTGCACACATAAGCAGTTGAACAAAGGCTCTCCACCTTCCTAGCAATAACCATCGCCGATGAGGAACAACACATAACCCTGGTGACCCAAAAAAAAAAAAAAAAGTCCACGCCACAATACGGCAAGCCAGGCACTGGGGCGTGATGAAATCAAGGAAAAAAAACACTGAAAGAACTGCCCAGAGACGCTAGCACCGCACTGGCAGCACTATTCAACACAGGAACTTTTCTGGAGACATGGAAGCATCATCATCCGCTGACGAAGCCTGAAAAGAGCAGAACCGAGGCTCGCAGTTATAGGCTTATCAGTTTGCTAGCAAAATTAAGTCAGGTGTTCGAAAGAACACTGCCACAGAGAGCAGTTTGGATTTATGTTAGACAGGGTAATCCACAACCTTACAATTCCTCGGAGCCGTGTGGGACGTCACGCATACATTCAATAACAAAGAATTTTACGGAGCCTTCTTTCTCGACGTCACCAGACATTCCACAGTCGAGTATTGTGCGACCTATTCGACCTTGGCATTGAGGTTTCATATGTGCTGTCACTGGCGAGTCATTTATAGAATCGCGCGTTCCTTGTCAAAGAAGATGAAGCAAATGCCATTGTTAGAAGAGTACAAATAAGGGTGTCACAGGGATCCGTTATGGGCTCTTTGCTGTACTGTGTCACACCAGACTGGCTGACAACACCATGTATCCCCACCACTATCAACGGCGATGACACTGATAGACCAGAAGAAGATGGCCATAGGCAGTACCCTGGAGACTACAATCCTCAGAGCACGTGCGGCTCAGTGGCGGGTAGGATTTAACGCTTCAAAATTCCAGGGAATGATACTTACCAAACGCCACAGTTCAGCAGGAGATTATCATGCGTGCCGCTATCAGCATCAGAAAAATTCGAAAAATTCTCAGTGTGAGCAGTGTAATAATGGCTACTATCATAATGACAATAACAATCAGAACACTACCGCAATAAGCAAAAGAGACAACACTGCAGATACAATCCTGATTATATGCCAACAAAAAATAACAAAAAAAAAAATGGCTCTGAGCACTATGGGACTTAACATCTGTGGTCATCAGTCCCCTAGAACTTAGAACTACTTAAACCTAACTAACCTAAGGACATCACACACATCCATGCCCGAGACAGGATTCGAACCTGCGACCGTAGCAGTCGCGCGGTTCCAGACTGAGCGCCGAGAACCGCTAGACCACCGCGGCCGGCACAAAAAATAACAACCATCAGCATAGCAGCCAACAGGAAAACTGAATAATCGGGATTGGGAGAATGAGTTCCCACGTTTGTCGTGGACTGGAGCAGGGGTTGTGGCAGTAGGATAAATCTTTTTTGGTACAAATTCGGTGTATCATTATACAGGAACTACGCTCCAGCATCAACAGCTGTAGTAATAATCACTCGGCTGTTTTACAGTCTGAAATCACTGAGTGGATAACCAACTTACTGATAAAATAATATTAGACAGAGGCCCGGCTGTGAATTTAGTGTTCAATAACTTATACAAAAGAATTTCTGAACGAGTTAGAGTTTCAACTTTACTGGTGAGTAATTGTAGAATACTGAGAGCTGATAGGGTCAGCTCTAACAATGTGAAAGAGCAAACTAACTTCAGTGCTATGTGAGGTAACATAGTGACAGGCGCATTTTGTCTTGTGGTGGACTGCATTACTGGAACTGAATTCTCTAGGGAACGGGCGCTAAGTTCGACTTTTCCTTAGGAAAGTGCTTTCTTGTGGTTGATGGTTGCGAGATTTCAGTGGATTTACTGAAAACTCATAAAGTCCAAAGGAAAAACTGTCAGATCATCTGGGTAAAGTGGATTCGTAGAGAGTGGTGTCTTTGGTGAGAAGCCTGAAAGAACTCATGGCTATCAGTACCTCCTAAATGTCAAGTCTCACAAATCATTCTGCTACAATATTCCATTCCATCATTAAAAAGACCTACTCTAGACAGAGATATTAGAAAAATGTTCCAATGGGACATACCTGAACCATCCTATCACTTATGCTGTAATCCGCTTTTTACAGCGGTGACACTGGATGCGTATGTCAGATTAGCATGGATAGGGACTGCAACTGCTGTGTTCGGATGCAGGCTGAGTTGGCATCGCTTCGCTCCCAGCTTCAGGCAGTGTTGGCTTCGGTCACACAGCTTGAGGTTGTTGCCAATGGGCATCACTGTGGGGGTCCGGATGGGGGTTTGTCGGGGACAGACAGCTCGTCCCACGCATCCATTGATCGGACTACGACTGTGGTTGCCCGGGATACTGCCCGCATTGAGGCTGATCGCTCACCTGTGGTAGAGTGGGAGGTCGACTCAAGGTGTGGCAGGGGGCGAAAGACATTCCGGAGGGCTGAACGGAAGGCCTCTCCAGTTTGTCTGACGAACCGGTTTCAGGCTCTGTCTCAGGCTGATACTGATCTTCGGCCTGACATGGCTGCTTGTCCTGTTCCAGAGGTTGCCCCTCAGTCTGCAAGATCCGGGTGGTCGCAAAGGGTGGGCTCACTGGTAGTTGGGAGCTCCAACGTCAGGCGCGTAATGGGGCCCCTTAGGAAAATGGCAGCAAGAGAGGGGAAGAAAACCAATGTGCACTCGGTGTGCATACCGGGGGGACTCATTCCAGATGTGGAAAGGGTCCTTCCGGATGCCATGAAGGGTACAGGTTGCACCCATCTGCAGGTGGTCGCTCATGTCGGCACCAATGATGTGTGTCGTTACGGATCGGAGGAAATCCTCTCTGGCTTCCGGCGGCTATCTGATTTGGTGAAGACTGCCAGTCTCGCTAGCGGGATGAAAGCAGAGCTCACCATCTGCAGCATCGTCGACAGGACTGACTGCGGACCTTTGGTACAGAGCCGAGTGGAGTGTCTGAATCAGAGGCTGAGACGGTTCTGCGACCGTGTGGGCTGCAGATTCCTCGACTTGCGCCATAGGGTGGTGGGGTTTCGGGTTCCGCTGGATAGGTCAGGAGTCCACTACACGCAACAAGCGGCTACACGGGTAGCAGGGGTTGTGTGGCGTGGGCTGGGCGGTTTTTTAGGTTAGGTGGCCTTGGGCAAGTACAGAAAGGGCAACAGCCTCAACGGGTGTGGGGCAAAGTCAGGACATGCGGGGACCAAGCAGCAATCGGTATTGTAATTGTCAACTGTCGAAGCTGCGTTGGTAAAGTACCAGAACTTCAAGCGCTGATAGAAAGCACCGAAGCTGAAATCGTTATAGGTACAGAAAGCTGGCTTAAGCCAGAGACAAATTCTGCCGAAATTTTTACAAAGGTACAGACGGTGTTTAGAAAGGATAGATTGCATGCAACCGGTGGTGGAGTGTTCGTCGCTGTTAGTAGTAGTTTATCCCGAAGTGAAGTAGAAGTGGATAGTTCCTGTGAATTATTATGGGTGGAGGTTACACTCAACAACCGAGCTAGGTTAATAATTGGCTCCTTTTACCGACCTCCCGACTCAGCAGCATTAGTGGCAGAACAACTGAGAGAAAATTTGGAATACATTTCACATAAATTTTCTCAGCATGTTATAGTCTTAGGTGGAGATTTCAATTTACCAGATATAGACTGGGACACTCAGATGTTTAGGACGGGTGGTAGGGACAGAGCATCGAGTGACATTATACTGAGTGCACTATCCGAAAATTACCTCGTGCAATTAAACAGAGAACCGACTCGTGGAGATAACATCTTGGACCTACTGATAACAAACAGACCCGGACTTTTCGACTCTTTACGTGCAGAACAGGGAATCAGTGATCATAAGGCCGTTGCAGCATCCCTGAATATGGAAGTTAATGGGAATATAAAAAAAGGGAGGAAGGTTTATCTGTTTAGCAAGAGTAATAGAAGGCAGATTTCAGACTACCTAACAGATCAAAACGAAAATTTCTGTTCCGACACTGACAATGTTGAGTGTTTATGGAAAAAGTTCAAGGCAATCGTAAAATGCGTTTTGGACAGGTACGTGCCGAGTAAACTGTGAGGGACGGGAAAATCCCACCGTGGTACAACAACAAAGTTAGGAAACTACTGCGAAAGCAAAGAGAGCTTCACTCCAAGTTTAAACGCAGCCAAAACCTCTCAGACAAACAGAAGCTAAACGATGTCAAAGTTAGCGTAAGGAGGGCTATGCGTGAAGCGTTCAGTGAATTCGAAAGTAAAACTCTATGTACCGACTTGACAGAAAATCCTAGGAAGTTCTGGTCTTACGTTAAATCAGCAAGTGGCTCGAAACAGCATATCCAGACACTCCGGGATGATGATGGCATTGAAACAGAGGATGTCAAGCGTAAAGCTGAAATACTAAACACATTTTTCCAAAGCTGTTTCACAGAGGAAGACCGCACTGCAGTTCCTTCTCTAAATCCTCGCACAAACGGAAAAATGGGTGACATCGAAATAAGTGTCCAAGGAATAGAAAAACAACTGGAATCACTCAATAGAGGAAAGTCCACTGGACCTGACGGGATACCAATTCGATTCATACAGAGTACGCGAAAGAACTTGCCCCCCTTCTAACAGCCGTGTACCGCAAGTCTCTAGAGGAACGGAGGGTTCCAAATGATTGCAAAAGAGCACAGGTAGTCCCAGTCTTCAAGAAGGGTCGTCGAGCAGATGCGCAAAACTATAGACCTATATCTCTGACGTCGATCTGTTGTAGAATTTTAGAACATGTTTTTTGCTCGAGTATCATTTCGTTTTTGGAAACCCAGAATCTACTATGTAGGAATCAACATGGATTCCGGAAACAGCGATCGTGTGAGACCCAACTCGCTTTATTTGTTCATGAGACCCAGAAAATATTAGATACAGGCTCCCAGGTAGATGCTATTTTTCTTGACTTCCGGAAGGCGTTCGATACAGTTTCGCTCCGTCGCCTGATTAACAAAGTTAGAGCCTGCGGAATATCAGACCAGATGTGTGGCTGGATTGAAGAGTTTTTAGCAAACAGAACACAGCATGTTGTTATCAGTGGAGAGACGTCTACAGACGTTAAAGTAATCTCTGGCGTGCCACAGGGGAGTGTTATGGGACCATTGCTTTTCACAATATATATAAATGACCTAGTAGATAGTGTCGGAAGTTCCATGCGGCTTTTCGCGGATGATGCTGTAGTATACAGAGAAGTTGCAGCATTAGAAAATTGTAGCGAAATGCAGGAAGATCTGCAGCGGATAGGCACTTGGTGCAGGGAGTGGCAACTGTCCCTTAACATAGACAAATGTAATGTATTGCGAATACATAGAAAGAAAGATCCTTTATTGTATGATTATATGATAGGGGAACAAACACTGGTAGCAGTTACTTCTGTAAAATATCTGGGAGTATGCGTGCGGAACGATTTGAAGTGGAATGATAATATAAAATTAATTGTTGGTAAGGCGGGTACCAGGTTGAGATTCATTGGGAGAGTGCTTAGAAAATGTAGTCCATCAACAAAGGAGGTGGCTTACAAAACACTCGTTCGACCTATACTTGAGTATTGCTCATCAGTGTGGGATCCGTACCAGATCGGTTTGACGGAAGAGATAGAGAAGATCCAAAGAAGAGC
This sequence comes from Schistocerca americana, assembly GCF_021461395.2. NCBI lineage: Eukaryota > Metazoa > Arthropoda > Insecta > Orthoptera > Acrididae > Schistocerca > Schistocerca americana. Next base: position 552,776,818 of record NC_060121.1, on the reverse strand, counting down.
GGCGCGTTTCGTCACAGGGTTATTCGGTAATCGTGATAGCGTTACGGAGATGTTTAATAAACTCAAGTGGCAGACTCTGCAAGAGAGGCGCTCTGCATCGCGGTGTAGCTTGCTCGCCAGGTTTCGAGAGGGTGCGGTTCTGGATGAGGTATCGAATATATTGCTTCCCCCTACTTATACCTCCCGAGGGGATCACGAATGTAAAATTAGAGAGATTAGAGCGCGCACGGAGGCTTTCAGACAGTCGTTCTTCCCGCGAACCATACGCGACTGGAACAGGAAAGGGAGGTAATGACAGTGGCACGTAAAGTGCCCTCCGCCACACACCGTTGGGTGGCTTGCGGAGTATAAATGTAGATGTAGATGTAGATTAGTCTTAGAAGTGGCAAGAGCTTTCATTCTCATTATTGTTCATGTCAGAACAGGATCTGAAAACATAGATGAGCTAACCCAGAAGTTCCTTGGGGTAAAACAACTAACAAATATTGATCTCCATGCTTCATGTTAGCAGAGTCCACTGGCAGTGGAATCGCGTAAATACACAATTTTTTTGAGTGGAGGGAGGATTTACTAATTGAAAGTGTTGCCATACGGTATTATTGTGAGACAGCAACACCTGACTGTGTCTTAGAACCTGAAATCCTAGACCAAATGACACTGTTTGTGGATGATTTGCTAATAGCAGCATAAACGTGGTTACATCATATCTATCTGATACAAAAGGTATCAAACAAGGTCTTGTACGCTGGAGTAACTAACCAGCCTGCAGAAATCATAGTTCTGGCACGAGAAAATTAAGAGCCTGCATCATATAATTACGTTACATGATATATGCAAGACAGCACAAAACTAAATGCAACAGCAAATTTTCCAGCTCCTTTACAAACAAGCAATTGAAAAATTTCATCACCCTTGCATCTCCCTACTGGAGACCAGTTGATAAATTCAGAACTAATTTTAAATTTACTAAGAAAAAAAAAACAATGTGCAGCAGGACTAGTCATAGGTTTGACAAGTGGCATCTGAAAATGTCGAACAATCACTTGTAAGTTCCAAGATGATGTATCACCATGATAAGTCAGTTGGCTTCAATTTATTCACTGATTACTCATGTATCAGTTTGGGCGCTTGTCTGTTCCACGTAAGGGATATATGCAGATTTCTCACCTTCTGTACAATTGCTTTCACGAACTGCATCCTATGAGACTGTGAGAGAATCTGAGGTACCCTCAGTTATGTGCGTGTTCAAGAAGATTCTCTTAGCTTACACCAAAGTGTGCTGCAGTCACCAGAAACTAAGCTTTCTCCTCTGTAAACTACTACTTGCCTAACTTGCTAGTTTGTCTCTAGCACTTTACTTTCGAAATTGTTCATATAAGAGGTAAGGACAACATAATGGCAATGCCTTACCTCAACTCCATGAAGGACTGCGTGAAAGCACGTGAATAAGAATTCTTCAAATTTTAGAATGTCACTAATGAAAGATGATGCGTGCAGCCTCTTCAACTCCAGAACACCAGCAGCATGTTTATCCCTCTAATATTTCTGTTACATATGATTGACGACACAGAGCGCTGAAACTTGTCGTAGTAGGTAATGACACTTTGCAGAAGGCAAGAAAAGTGTTGGTGCATGCATTTTTTTTACATGGGTTCTGTATGCAGATAAAAGTGATCAGCCCCATATGTCAAATGCAACCCACAGGAAGCAAAGAGGATAAGAAATATTAAAAATATTTGTGAAGAAATATAGCGTGCCACATAATATCTCAAAAATTTATCGATGGGCACGCTCTGCTATATACACAAACGCACCCGCCGTATGGGAGCACAAATGGATAATCATCATAAATTACTACTGGTCAAAACTGTCAATAACACGGTTGGTTAGGTCACACACAATAACTATGCCATGTCTCCATCTCTTAAAGTTACTGGTGATATAACACCACAACCACAACCATTGGCTACACTGTAACACGACAAGTATGTATTCTATGGCACTCATCGGCTGATTCTTAACTTAGTATTATCATTATGTAGATGGCAATCGGTTTACTGAAGCCATTGGGCACTAACCCGTTTACGCTGTGGTGGTGCTGACTGTGGTACAAAGTGTACCTCAGATAACTGTGTGGAGTACCCCTCTTTTCCCACACAGCTATTGGTGTTAGTCGACTAATTCTTAACGCAAATCTCAATTTGGCACTAGACAGTGATCATCAGTGTACTGAAGCAATCTGCCACTGACAAACAGTTTGTGCTTCAGTATTTCTTTAGATACAGTTCTGCTTAAACAGGGCAAATATACTGCACTAAGTAATACATGCCATGGGTAACAACCACTAAGGACATAATGGATGCAATATGTCAAACAGTCGCAGCCAGCAAACGACAACAATAAATTTTCACCCAATAGTGCGCAACCTCTCTCTTAAGTGTTTTCACCACAGATGAGTTAGATAAAACAAAAATTGAGGCAACAGATATGTGAAGCAGAATCTAAGCAACTTCATATCCCTGTGACAGTTTTCAAAATGGGCCTTGTTTAGCAACAGACAGAGAAACGCTTGAATGAACAAATATCTACCCAACGAGGATCTGTCTACAGTTGGGGGTTGGGGGTTGGGTTGTTTTGGGGAAGGAGACCAGACAGCGAGGTCATCGGTCTCATCGGATTAAGGAAGGAAGTCGGCCGTGCCCTTTCGGATGAACCATCCCGGCATTTGCCTGGAGTGATTTAGGGAAATCACGGAAAACCTAAATCAGGATGGCGGGACGCGGGATTGAACCGTCGTCCTCCCGAATGCGAGTCCAGTGTCTAAACACTGCGCCACCTCTCTCGGTGTGATCTGTCTACATTAACTGCATTTCTGGTTATCAAATAACGGACAGCCAACTCAACTATGACGTTCCCCTGGATGATGTCCATAATACCTCCTAATCTATCCACGACCTGCACAGAATTCACAGCCACATTAGTAGAGGAATACTATCAAGCTCAAATGGCACTGCCCATAATTCAACAACATCAATCAACAGCAGAAAGTACATGATAACCTACAAATGCAATTAGCGACTGAACTTCCCGGCGGTTTGCATGCAACAATAAAAGTACGTGTCTGAAACATTAAACTTACGTGACTGTAGAAATACCACCGCCAAAACAAAACTCAGCTTCCCAAGATGTTATGTCACTGTGGCCCAGAGAACATATCCACACATACACTGAACACCTTCACAAGGAAGTCAGGGAGTCAGTTCCTAACGTAGAGGCAAATTCTAAATAAGGTGGCCGACTTTGCCTGATGCGTATGACTCACATCATCTGCAACCACCAACGGACTACGAGGTACACAACCAACACTGGCCTTGAGTAATCTTTGTACCACCAGTTCAGTCTTCTGCTTCCAAAAAATACCAGCATACTAAGTAGAATAATATACATATCTTCCACGCCTCACATCAGTAATTAATTGTGAAAGTACACTTCGCCACAAATGTGCCAGGTGATGCCAGTTGAAGGGTCCTTCTACTCTCTTAGACAGCATTAGAGGAACACCTGTCATCGGCAGAGTCTGTCCACACCTTCAGGAGAATGGCTGCCATAGTGCAGCACAATTCTAAGTAACACAGCGCGCAGTTAGTGACAGTAAAGACAATGACTACTTGACTCAGTGGTAACTTTGCAAAATGCAGGTCCTAGGTGGAAACATGTTAAGTAACAACTGCAGCAAAATGAGAATCAGTGTCTCACCAAGCATTAGACAATAGTAGATCAAGTTTTATCCTATCGTTGTAACACGGAATCTAATCTGTGGTGCATTTGCATCCCTACAGATTATGAAAACAAGGTAATTTGGTGACAAATTTGCCAAGAGCATTAGGACTTATTGTCACTTTCCGAATACGCACTGTAAAGTGAAGAAGTTACTGAGAACTTGCGCTACCTGTCAAAAAATAAAACAATTAAACATATGCTATAAAGGCGAATTGCACGCCATACTATCTGTAAAACTATTGCAGGTTGTAATCAGGGATGTCTGTGATCCAGTATTGACAGCACATTCAGGTGCCAAGTGCCTTGTGGCTTTCTACGATTTCTTTACCAAACGTATAAGATTGTATCGAAATAAGAGTGGTACAAGAGACTCTATAATCTGGAAACTTGTAGTCGACTGTATTCCAAAAGTGGGAAAGCGGCTTCCTTCACCTTTGTACAAAGATGGGGAAATTTTCTACATCTATAGATTAGGCACATACTCAGTTCATAGTACCACCCGGAAGCAAATCCGGCTTCCAGAACGTTCAGGGAGTTATACAGATTTACAACGACTTATTGCCTTACGGTCAGATGACCGGGATTAACCATGTAAAACTCATTCAAAGGATTATGAATATTCTTCAACACTTCAACACACTTATGCTAATTGCACTCCAACTGAGTTAATGCTAAAGAAGAAAAAGAACAATGAATCTCCAATATTACTCTTTCAAATTCCTAGAAATACAGATTCCTTGGCCTTAATTACCTTAACAGACAGAATCAGTCAGAGAAAAAAGTATTGTGACAGTTAATACAAGTATAAACATTTACTGTTGGGGATAATATTTTGATTAGAAGTCATCCTATATCATCTTTATTGTGTAAAATGAATGGGAAGTGGCAACTGTTGTATACAGGTACAATTGCCGTCACCAGGCTCCCCAGATGCTGGTGATTACTTACTTTCGTATCTGGGAGGTAGTTGGGGGAGCAACAAGAGTAAATGACTGTATTCTCACCAATATCTGAAGAAGTATATACAGAAACAGTCAAAGTATAGTAGTGTGTATTTTTACATGTGAAAGGACTTACGTTATACTGTATGTATATGAGTAAAGAAACACATATTGCAAAGTAAGAAGATGATATACGTAGCCTTTAAATGAATACTCTAGCGGACTATAGTTATGAAATATTAAATAGACATCATTCATAAGTAAATGTCGAAGTAGTATATGTGTGTTAATGAAATTATTCTTCACAGGTGAGAACTTAGAATCATTGCTTTGAAGATGTACAGTATTATTTATGTTCCTTAATATGTATTGGTAAGTTTATACTTCTCTGTGTGTAAACAGGAGAAGTAGCAAATCTTACTTACTCTCCAAAATGTCATAAGTAACATGGTGTGTATATGTAGTCCACAAATTTTTGATGCTATAAAGGAGGGTGATACAGGATTATATTTATGACAAGATGGAAGTTAATTTTTTGCTTTTTCATGTGTGTTAATGATATACACTACTTTAAATAAAAGTAATATGAACTGCCCTTGCAGATAAATAGACTTTTCTATGGTTGAAGTTAGCTGTGATTCCCACCAGCGCCGCACTCCTTCTTAAGGTAATTTTATCGTAATAGAGTCACCTGATTCTTCTTTTCCATATTTAACAGTTTCGTTCGGCTTTATACGCCGTATTCTGCAATCGACATGTTGCAAGGGCAGGATTCAGATACTCGTGCAGCAATCCTGTTTTACCACATTTGTCGAATCCTTGAACCACGATCGGTGAATGCCACGATTGTTCCTTAGACCAAGCTGGTTCGTTCCACAATTAAATAAAACTAGAGCCTGTCGCTAACGATCACAACGCCAACAAGCCATTAAACTTTAAATTTCCTTCATCAGGGTTTACGCTCTGGAGTACAGACCATCAGTAGCCTATTTCTTGTGACATGACACTCTTGTACCGTCAGCCTGTGTACTGGTTACATAATGGGCGATTGCCAACTTTTTTGCATGCGATATCGCTCTCAGCTATGTATAATTTTTTAAAACTCGCGTGGCTAGACACTAGCATTGCACTGCAATGATATGAGCGTCTTCCAGCCTTTCAAATTACAGGGTTTTTGATGAATTCTTTGTTACATCAGCTTCAAAGATTTAACTAATGGGACTGCAACAGAAGCAGCAGAAGTTATAAAATTCTATATGACAGAAATAATTTCTAGCATCCTCTGCAAGAAACTGACATTAAAGAACTTGATAAGTTGTTATATGCTTTCTACAACTTGCGGTAAGATATGAACTCATGTTGGGCTGAGCTAACTGAGACAAATAAGTACCGACTGGAGGAAGGTAACCTAATACGTCGAGTGTATAGGAAAAATACACTCAGCTAAAATATGTAAATGTAGTTAAGCAGATAGTTCTAAGGGTCGTGTGGCCGAGTTTATAGCATTACACGAACACCTTTACACGTTCTACCAGTTTATTATTTTCTTCATCTCAGTCACTATAACAGCCTAAATTATGTCTTCACTTTACCATTCTGAGCAGGCAGCCTACTTTAATCTTCAGACAGAGTTAAAACCATGTCAAATGACATATGGAGAGATGTTTATTATCTGGCCAAGAAAGTAACAAGGTTTTTCCTTACGGTGAACTACTTTCAGCAACTGTAAGCAAATCCTTACTCACTAGATAACAGAAAATTATCTCGTGTTTCATCAGCCATTAATTTCTCTAATACAATAGAGAGACGCTTAGAATATTTCTTCTTTCTGAAGCTGACAGTGCAATTGCATTTTCCCGTATTTACAAGGGGTTTGACTCATACCTTGCAAACAGTTCTTATAAAATGACACTCTCACATTACCTGATCGTTAAAGTAATCTTGCAGTGAAAATGACATTTTACCGAACGCAATTCAATCTTAATAATGAAAAACACCTCATTTTATTTCATGTTCTTTTTTTAAATATTGCTCTGATCTGTCCATTCTCTGCACATCCATTTCTTTGTCGGTCAATGTAATCTGGAGAAATCCTATACACTTCGGTTATCAGCGAAGGTCACCTTTCCCACGACGCCTTCCTCAATCCCACGTGTATTACCGAGGGCACAGTAGCACTCTGTCTGAGCACTATTTGCCTTGCTAGCTTTGATAAGTTTACGTCTCTGCACAAGGACTCATTCTCACGACTTGGAATATACTCCTGAGGGTGTCATAACACACAAGTATTACAATCTCTTCAGTAGCGTTGCAAATTCAGAGCGAAGTCGTTTCTAATAATTTCAGCACAACCTCTTGTTTGTGTCGTAAAAAAAAGGAATTCCGTGTATATTCCTCTTGAGAATTTTCGACATTTCCTGCCATCATATTGCTTTTAGTTCGAGATGTGTCGTTGTTGTTCACCTTTCCTTACTTATGTCCCAATATAAGTATGTGCACTTTTGTAAGATTGCCTCTTACGACTGCCTTCTAGTGCCATGAAAATTATTCCAAAATTTCTTGACACATGTTCTATCACTTTGTCCCGTTCCTAGTTAGTGTTTACCGCAAATTAATTGCTTCACTGATTGTACGAGGTACCTTCTGATTTATCATTTCGACTGTCCACATCGATTTCAGCGTCTTCCAACACCACGACATAAACGCTTCGATTCTTTTCTTTTGGTTCCCCACAGTTAATGATTCATTTGCATGCAGTGCTGTTTGCGTTCTAGACGTACATTTGCAGAAGTTCTTTTCTTAAATCTGCTTCTACTCAGTACTTTCGTCTTTATTTCTTCTGCTGTCACTAATATCCTTTGTTAAGTAGACTGTTCATTCTATCATCTGGTTCTACAATTCTTCCTCACTTTCAAACAGGATAGCAAACTCATCAGCGAATCTTAACATTGATATCGCTTCACACTGAAGTTTAATTTCGACCCCTTTCTTTTATTTCCATAATTACTTATTCAGTGAAAACACTTATGTCTTGATCTTCTATCCGTTGGTTCCCTTAGGTATTGCAACGCATACAAAACTGTCTGATTATTTCAAAAATATTGCACCATTTTATGTTGTCGAGCACTGTTTCCAGACAGACAAATCCTAATAAGGAATCCTTGTATTTCTTAAGTTTTGCTTCCATTACTAAGTGCAATGTCAGATCTCCCTCTTCGGCGCTTTTACCTCTTTGAAAGTGAACCTAAAGGTGATCTAATAGATTCTTAACATTATTTTTCATGTTTTGTGTATTATTGTTGCTAGGAACGTGGATGCATGAGCTATCAACACAATTGAGCGATGTTCTCGCGTTTGTCTGCTCTTGCTATCTTCGGCAATGTATTGACGGTACTTATCAGAAACTCTGATGGTACGCCTGCAGACTCACTGATTCTCAACACTAACTTGAACAATATTTGATTGCCACTTTGCCCAGTAATTTCGGAGATGCCTGAAGAATCTATCCATTCTGTCTAGTCTGATCGCAAGTCTTCCAAAGGTCTGGCATTTTTTAACACTGAGTTCCTTATGTGTGCAAATCGACACCAATTTTTCTTCTATCACGTCAGTACATACACCCATGTTATATATGCAGCTATCCTCTGTTTTTAACAGTGGAATTCCTTTTACACTCTTAATATTTACTCATTTATTTTTAATTTCTCCCAATGTTTTTTTGAATTTTTCATATGCTGAATCTACCTTTCCGTTGATCATTTCCTTTTAGATTTCTTCATATTTCTCCTACAACTATTTCGCTCAAACGGCTTTGTATTTACAATTGATTTAATTTTCAAACGACTTACATCGTTGCACTCATCTCTTGTTGTGTGCATTTCCGTATTTCCTTCTTTCATTGATCAGCTTAAGTATTTCTTCCGTTGTCTATAATTTCTATTCAGTTACATTTCAATGAGGAGCGTTTTCGGGCATTTCTGTTCCTTTTCAACTGAACTAAATATTGTGGTATTCGTTATTGCAGTATCTGCGGCCTTAGATAATTTCAAACACACATTATCATTCCTCAGCACTTTAATATCTCATTTCCTTGCTCACTGGTCTCTCATTACCTTATGATTCTCTTACGCTTCTGCCTACCCATTATCATTGCTAAATTTTGACCTGAGTCTATATCTGTTCCCAGGCACGCCTTACAATCTAATATCTGATTTCAGAATCTCTCTCTCACCAGAAAGTATCTTCCAGTACCTCCTAGCCTTTCCGAAGTATACTTCATGCTCTTGTGATTTTGAATCAGTATATTTGTTAGTAATAATTGAACCGTCGATTTCTTTTTACTGGTAGCATTCAGAATCTTTCTTCTCTCTCATATCAAACGGCGAGTCCGTGTTTTTCCGTAACTCTGTCTTCTATTTCTTCCCTTGCTACAGCGTTCCAGCCTACATTGGTTAATAGATTTTCGTGTCTCTTTACATAATATTTTTTTATTCAGCGACTACCAGTACTTTATCTCGTTATAGTCTGGTTGCCATATCAGCATGTGTATCAGAAGTATAGTTCTTGCGCTGGTTAAGGTTTCTGTTGTGATGAGTAGTGCGTGTTGTTAGGTCGCTGTGCAAACGTGGGTGGTGGGCGCAGAAAATGTCTTCGCAGGCAGGCACGAAGGCTTGCAATTAACGTGGTTAAGCTATCTGACAATGAGAAAGAGAAAGATTTATCGCACCGATAATGCAACCATATCGGCAGCATATTGGCGAGGCATCCCTCTTCATGGACGTCAATTCGCACCCCCCCTAGTGCACTTCTTGTGAATGACCTCCTTCAGGATGACGGCATCGCTCGACTAGAGTGGCCAGCATGTTCGCCTGACGTAAACTCTACCGAACATGCCTGCGATAGATTGAAAAGGGCTGTTTATGGACGACGTGACCCACCAACCATTCTGAGGGATCTACGCCGAATCACCATTGAGGAGTGGGACAATCTGGACCAACAGTGCCTTGATGAACTTGTGGATAGTATGCCATGACGAATACGGGCATGCATCAATGGAAGAGGACGTGCTACAGGGTATTAGAGGTAAAGGTGTGTGCAGCAGTCTGGACCACCACCTCTGGAGGACTCGCTGTATGGTGGTACAACATGCAATGTGTGGTTTTCATGAGCAATAAAATGGACGGAAATGATGTTTATGTTGATCTCTATTCCAATTTTCTGTACAGGTTCCGGAGCTCTCGGAACCGAGGTGATGCAAAACTTCTTTTGATGTGTGTAGTAATTATAATAAAAACGGCGACATTATACGTTATTAGTTATTAAAGTTACAAATAATTTACTGGGGAATAAATTTTTTTGAATGACCTGCTTATTCGAATAAGCGTACCTCTATTCCTCGCACTTCCTTCCTCTTTCCGGTCATTGCGGTTAATATTATCAAGTGTAACGAGTTCTGTTAGATCATTTGCTCGATTTTGTTGGTTGAATCATTTATTAATTATTCACAAAGTAAACAGTTATAATTAGCTCCCACGTCTGCCAACATACATCTGCTTAATTTGATCTGTCCAAAGTACTCGTACCCTCTAAGACAAAAGAAAGACGCACCACGAAGGAATTATCCAACTGGAACGGATGTCTGTAGGTGTGAAGTACATTTACAGGCAAACAAATTATAACAGTTTTAGAAAAAATGGATGATTCATTCAACAAAAAAAGGTTCTCAATTTGAGCAAGTCATTGACGCACGAGTCCACCTCTGCCCATATGGCAAGCAGTAATTCGGCTTGGAATTTACTGAAACTGTTGTTGATGCCACCTAAGGGACATAGTGCAAACGTTCTGTCAAACAGTCACGTTTCATCGTCAAAACCCCGAGATGGTTGGAGAACTGTGCCCCTAATGCTCCAAACCTTCTAACTGGGGAGAGAGCTGGACACCTTGCTGGCCAAGGTAGCGTTTGGCAGGCACATGCAGTATAAACTCTCGTCGTGTGTGGGTGGACACTATCTTGCTCAAATGTAAGCCCAGGATAGCTTGTCGTGAAGGGCAACAAAGTACGGTGTAGCGTATCTTCGACATACCTCTGTTCCATAAGGGTGTCGTAGAAGACAACCAAACTGATCCTGCTATGAAATGAAATGGTACCCCGGGCCATCAGACCTGGTTGCTGGGCCGTATGGTGGATGACAATCAGGATGGTATACAACTGCTTTCCGGGTCGTCTCCAGACACATATTCCCTGGTCATTGGGACTCAATTCGAAGGGGGACTCAAGAAAATTCTACTACAGTCAATGAGATTCCAGGCCAAAGACGTGTCTAGAGAGACGCAGGACAGCGGTGGGATACCAGCCTGTCACTCATCAAATGGCCTGACAGCCAGGAGTTATGGTCTGGGGTGCCATATCATTTCATAGCAGGACCCTTTTGGCCGTTATCAGCGATACTCTTACAACACAGCAATACGTCGAAGATATTCTACGCTCTGTTTTGTTGCCCTTCATGGCAAGTCATCCTGGGCTTACATTTGAACAAGATAATGTTCACCCGCACACGTTCAGAGTTTCTACTGCTCGTCTTCATGCATGCCAAAATCTACCTTAGCTAGAAGGTCGCCAGATCTCTCTCCAGCTGAAAACGTTTGGAACATTACAGGCAAGTCACTCCAACCAGCTCAGAATTCTGACGATCAGACGAGCCAATTGGACTGAATTTGGCACGGTATCCCACAGGAGGACATCCAACAGCTCAACCAATCAAGTGCCAAGCCGAATAACAGCTCACATAAGGGCCAAAGGTGGACAAACGCATTATTAACTTGCTCAGTTTATGAAGATCTTGAATAAATCATCCAATTTTTATGCAACTGTAATCATTTGTTTGTGTATGTCACACCTACCAATTTCCGTCCCAATCAGAAAATTCTTTCGTGATGCGTCGTTTTTTGTCCTATAGTGTATGTCTCAATGTCAGTGAAATTTTAGCTGGAGGCTGAATGCGAACATTGTTACATTCACATTAATTTTACTTAATCTTACTCAGTCACTGTGATAATATTTGATGAATCTCTGATTCGTTTTCTCCATAGCGAACAAGGAAAAATCGACAGCTAAGAAGAAATTCATATTTCCTAGCCGCGTGGTAGGGTAACGCGGCTGTTGCTTTAGACTAGGTGAGCGCCGCGTGATTCCGAGTGAAGCCATTTGATCACAGAAACAACCGGCCACGTGTCTCTCTGTGCGCGTGGTAAGCAAGTAATAGGCAAAGAGAGCTAATCATGCGGTTTCGCCATGCGGATGCAGTGCTCTAGTGTGCGAGGAGTGTTGTCGAATGAAAGTGCCGGTCAGCGTTTAATTGCAAATGGTAACATGAGTTGATCGTATATGACTTGAAACCAAAAAGTGATGCTGTCACTCAGACATGGACCATAAAGTATTTTCTTTTTTTATTTGAGGAGAATCACATTTTATATTTTGACGAAACAAGATATACACATGCTGAAATATTTTATAAATCAACAGAACAGAACTAATTGCCGATAGTCATATTGTTCAAAGCAGGCTGATTTGTAAATTATTATACTCACTTTCTTTTACTGGCAAACCCTCCCGTCCGCAATCATTTGCTGGTGACGAAACATTTGGTAACTCAGAAGGAAGGGCGTTACCTTTCTGGAACCATCAGTAAGGTGGTGGTAGATAAAAAAGTTAATATGACGATTAAAATCATGCGGCAAAGGATTATAAATAACGTAAATATAGTGAATTGAATAAAAGTAAGCCGCGCAGCACTAGCCGAGCGGTCTGAGACGCTGCAATCATGAACTGTGCGGCTGGTCTCGGCGGAGGTTCGAGTCCTCCCTCGGGCATCGGTGTGTGTGTTTGTCCTTAGGATAGTTTAGGTGAAGGAGTGTGTAAGCTTAGGGACTGACGACCTTAGCAGTTAAGTCCCATAAGTTTTCACACACATTTAAACATTTGAATAAAAGTAATCAATAAACTCATTTTGGTAAAGATGAAAAAATATAAATTTTATAGGACCTGAAGGGCTTGAACACACACAGGCTCTTACCCTCCTACGCTATGCCAATACTTGTTTTTTTTCCTCTCTCTGGTCTTATTTTGTTCGTTATTCTCCGTTGCATTTGTTCGAGGCGGACATCTCATGACACCTGTTCAAGTTCATCCGATGATCTGTTCGCTCAATTTCTTTTTTTTTTTTTTTTTTTAGTTGCAGAGGGTAGCTAACCTTCTGCCCGAACAAGCTGAGCTACCATGCCGGCATACTCGGTAAAACACTCTTGAGTTTAATGCTGTATAGTCTACACTCTAGAACCACACGCAAATTATTTTTGTTGATTACTCGTAATTTCTTTACTCATTCACTCTAGTTTCAGACATTGAAAGTGTCCTATGTGTTTGATTACAATAATCCTCAACCTGTGATCACTTTTCAGTTATCTTCCATAACGCGCTTTATCTGGCGGGACTAATCCGGCAGTCTGGCAGGGATAAGATTTTTGAACATCTGTTCTTAAACATTCTCCTCTATCTTCTACCTCTCTCTCTCTCTCACTCTCTCTCGCTTTCTCTATGAAATAAGAATACTACGAAGGCCCTGGTAATCTAAATTCCCACAGGTGACTAACTGAAAGAGGGCATTTACATTCCATATTAGTATTACGTGAGGGACACACGGAAACCGATAATTGACCCTGTCAGCAACGTAGGCAGAGGCCTGCCATATAAAACACGATAGAGGGCGTCGCATTTGGATTTCTAAATTAGATTTTCGTCTTTTGCAAAATGCGTCGCGTGTTAAAGACAGACCGGCACACTTTTAAGAACACCGGAATGAACGACGTAGTGCTCGACTTCCAGCTCCACGTTTATAGGGCGCAAAGATGACGGTGCGGACTATTTGATGAGCTGTGGCTCAACGGTTCTAGGCGCTTCAGTCCGGAACCGCGCTGCTGCTGCGGTCGCAGGTTCGAATCCTGCCTCGGGCATGGATGTTTGTGATGTCCTTACGTTAGTTAGGTTTACGTAGGGGACTGATGACCTCAGATGTTAAGTCCCATAGTGCTTAGAGCCATTTGAACTCCTTGGTGAGTCGCTTTGCCGATTCATACTTTGTGTCATTTTTCTGTTGCTTCTGATACTACCCTATATTTACGTGACTAGAAATTTTCATTGTATTTTTCCATTTCACTTCACTTCACTGACAGCTACAACGAATCTTATAGCTTCCCCTCCGGATTCATACTTTTGCCGTTCCATGCTCCAACTTATCAGCGTGGTTTATGGGCTAACCAATAGGCCCTTGAACCCAGTTTCGGTACCTACCAGAGCTAAGATTTTCAACACAAATAATCAGCAAGAGCAGCTGAAGGAATACAGTCACTCAAACTCTGCCTACAGACTTTTCAAAAAGAGTGGAGGACCGATTACAGATTTAGCGCTTGGTGAAGAGGCTTACCACACAGTCTTGAATTTCTGCAAGACAAACCAAAACGGTCTGGAACATCGTTTCCTGTACCTCAGATGTCGTAATGTTTCCCGCAAAGTTATCATGACACCAGCAGTGGAAACGGGATACACGTCGGTATGGCATTCATACGCTACACAAGCAGCTGCAGCCAAGTTGCGGGCACCGCTTCGTGTGCTTATTTAAAATTTTGAGTACATTGAAAATTCCGCGACCCACTATGTTCACTGTTTTTGTCTTGATAAACATGGAAAAGCACGTGGTATCTACAAAAAATGATGACAAGGACCAACCAGTCCACGTTCCGACTGAAGTGTCTTGAGGATTACCAGACAGAGTCTATATAAGTCCTCTCCCTCACTCGCAGACAACCAGAGTTCATTCGGTTCGAGAATAGAGCACCCGGTATTTGGTAACGCTGTTGTCGATCGTTTCCGTTAGATAGAATTATGCTTTACAATTACACTTCTCAGCAGCACATCAACGCTAACAAATAGTTAAATAATTTATGGAAGCATTTCAACTTCAGCCCTTATTTTTGTTCCAAGTACTTTCACAGCAGGACAGACGGTTAAAATCTAACACTTAATTACCCTGCAGTTATTGATATTGTCTCTCAAGGTAATGCTCCAGGAGTACCTTGACGTCACATGTCACGCAGCGTCACCTTTTGTCGCCCCAATAGAAGACTTAAGTGAAGAATGTGGACGTGCCGATGATTTGCACCTCCGTCGAATAACATTTGAGAACTACTAGCGCGTATCCAGGATGCGCAGGATAAATTTTGCAGATTGCTCTAAGAGCCCATTACGCAATGCGTTCTGAGTTGCTTGTGGAATAAAACAAGAGGTTTCATGTTGAGAAAAGTTATTTTCACTGGAATGTGCAGTAAATGCTGTTCACTTCTAGCTAAAATCACAGTGCTCCTACAAAATTCGCACTTCAAATGGAAAGAGTTGTTTGAGTTGAAACGCCTTTCCTTCATACTTTATTTGATAATGCCTAAACACAGCGATCCAGTGGACTAAAAAGTGAAATATGTAAATAAATAAACACACAAATATCGTGTAGAAAACAACAAATCTTGTAAGATAATTGATTTACGTTATGTGATTTTTGCAGTATAGTCATGAAGTAATTATTATGTACATTGAATGAGATTTAGTGTGACCTTTCGCAATGAATTTACATATAAGGTGTTACGTTAACTAAACATTTATGTGGCAGTTCATTAATGTGCTCTCCAAAAAATTTTGTTCTAAAACACTTTCTTAAATTAAGCAGTTGAAGTGCGAGCTTACCAGCCGCTTACACTTTAAAAGACTTCATTGAGAAGTGTCACAATTACATTTGAAATGAAAATCAAGAGATCTATGTATTACGACACGCCTTAGTGGGGGGTCCATTCCCTGCTGAGCATCCGGTGAGGCCGCCATAATACTCGATCACCATGACTCGTCATATATCCAGCGTTTCATTGGCTTTGTTTACAAAGCTCTCATCTATTGAAAGTTACTAATGATTTTGTAAAGATTTTGCACATCCCTTTCCGACCATAGGTACAGTTTACACTACAATTTCTTTCGCATGATGAATGTTCGATAAGATGTTCAGATAGCTGATGAGTTTTTGAATTATTGTCAAAATTAATCTGTCAACAAAACTGCTCTGTCACTTAGGACAGTAACACTGATTATCCCTCACAACACAAACACTATAGTTACAAGCTATAAAATATTTTCATGTTATTTCACTTACTTTTACCTTTAGGTTGCCGTAACATCCGTGAGGTGTCTTCATACGATTAAGCGGTAAAACTTTAGATCCAGAAAACATGGGGCTGCAGCAAATGAAAGAAAAATGTGCCATAGTGGAAGAAGATAGCACCTCAAATGACATATTCGATTGGAACATTTCAGCGCCTCTTCACGACAAGAGCTGTGAACAATAGCAATGTAAGAAGCCGTGGACAGAAGCTAGTAGCGGTTGCTGAGGCATAATACAGTATGGAACGTGTCTTGTCTCATGCTACATAGGCAGATATGGTGCACCTTGTGACTTTTAGTCAGTTGTTCGAGGTTTTGGCTGTTTACTATTAAAGTAAATAAGTGAAACGTATAGCGCACAAATGATGAATAGATCCACTGACGTTCGATTAAGCTACTGGCTACATATCATTGAAAACTATCAAAACTGTATAACATTTAGGAGCAGCCGTTCGGTGCTACCGAAAGTAGGTGACCACATGAAGCAAATAACAGATAAAGCAGATGCTGCACTGTGACACATTGGAGGGATCATCCAGGAAATAAGCACGTTAGATAAATCTTATAAGACAAATTCTTGGGTACTGCTTACCAGTGTGGTAACCTTACCAGGTTGGATGAATAGAAGAGAGAGGGAAGGGAAATCCAACGAAGAGTGGAAAGAACCTTCATGGAACCGTTTAGACAGCTCGGAAGCGTTGCGTAGATGCTCAAAAACACCGCTGGCACACGTTACGAGAGAGGCGTTGTGTGTCTCTGAGAAATTTACTGTTGAAATTCCAAGTATGGTCGTTCGAAGAAGAACAAGGAGAAGAAGGAAAAGGAGAAGAGGAAGATGACGATGATGACGCCGACGCTAATGTGTCGGTTTGGGGCACACAGCAGCATTTTCTTAATTCCCTTACTAAAATTTTATAAGATGTGTGTTGATAAATGTAGCAAATAATGAAAATCCAACAACAGTCAAAACGAAACTGAAGGTAAAGACGTTCCACTAAGAAGCAAGTAGCAGACTGTCTTTACCGAATGTAGGTAAAATAGGAAGATACAAAATTCTTACAATTACACGTTCGAATGGCAGTAGTCTGCAGATCTGTATCCATAGTCTTAGAGCTAAGTGAAATACTGAGTGCACTATGCGTGCACACTCTGATTTTATACTATATAAGTTACGATGTTGTTAAAGTTGTGAAAGTTTGTTGCTGTTATACGATAGTTCTTAAAAAAATTACATGGTCAGGTATTTCTCAAATTTCTGGCAAAATATATTAAAAAATGTATTTTTATGAACTGTAATTTCTTGGAAGTCGTGTTCAAATATTGTACTGCTCACTGAAAATGTTTTAATAAAAACAAAAGTGTAGAAACTGTAGGCAGCTGTGGCTATTTAAAAGTGAGGGTGATGACGGGTTACGTTTTTAGGAAGGGGAGAGGGTTAGGGGAGGTAGGGGAGGGTGACAAATCGTAACCGCACAGAACCGAATCCTATACACGCGCCTGTGAAGTAAAAATGAATTGATGAATAGATGTAGATGTTACGTCGTATGTGTGGTATCGTCCTTGTACGCTGGAACTGTTGCGCTTTGTTTGTTAAAATGACAACGAGGACAGCAGAACTGAAACACAAGCGGCTGTTTGCCTCTAGCAAGTCGTATTACGGCATTTCACAGCCGTCCGGTCGGCTCGCGTGGTGATGAAATGTGTTACGCGGGCTGCCTACCCAGTCTGGCTCCCAGGCGCCGGAGTCTCGTCCAGCCTAACAGCATTCAGGAGCCGGCTTCTTGCTTTGCACACGTGGCAGCTGCGTGCCTGTGGGCCTCAGATAAGCACTACATTATTTTGTTAAATAACGTCTGTTACTTTTGACCTACAACTGCAAATGAAGTATTTTAGAAGACTGCGACTATAGGACGAATCTCTTCACGACTTTCCCGCTGTTCCGTTTCCTGCTTCTAGGAAAAATTTGGAAATTTGTGGTAAGGTCTTATGGGACCTAACTCCTGAGGTCATCGGTCCCTTAGCTTACGCACAATCTAACTTAAACTAACTTACGCTAAGGACAACACACACACCCATGCCCGAGGGGGGACTCGAACCTCCGACGGGGGGAGCCGCGCGGGCCGTGAAAAGGCGCCTCAGACTTCTTGGCTACCCCGTGCAGCCCTGCTTCCAGGTTCAGTTGTATTTTGTGAGTGGGTGTTTTTATTTGTGTCGAACAGACAAGTAAGGATTAACATGAAGATACGAGATGCCAATACTAATGAAATTAAATTAGTGTTGCATCTTGAGAAGTACGATAACAGGAGATTACGTAAGTATAATGGGTATCAAAAGAAGAGTGGCTTACAGGCCATCAAAAATAAGAATAATTTATTAACAACCACCGAAATTTAGAAACAAGAAAAGCTCATCAAAGCATTTATTCGAAACATTTTAAGCTATGGTTGTGATCGGTGGGCTCTGGGGAAACGAGAAAGAAAGAAAAGAGGAACAGCACAGGGAAAAGTGACAAAAAAAAATACTGAGCTCATATAAAATACAATGATGAAATACTAAAAGAAATTAAAGAGAAGAGAAAATTGCATAACATGATTCAGAGAAGGAAAACTATTTCAATTTGGCAGCTAATGTAATGTAAAACGTCATAAGAACATGTTAGTAGATAAAACTCTAGGAAAAAATCGAGAAGCATGCCCACAGTGTTATCAGTGGAATGAGCTGCAGCAACTACAATCAGTGAGTAAAGATGGTGAAAGACACAGAGGTCTGTATACGACAAATGTGCAGTAATAATTATTTCATTTTATTTTGTAGTGTACGAACTTCTGCATTTTGTGTCAGGTGAATTATGTTCATTGTACTTCAGCTGTTACTCTGTTTGTTGCGTAAAGTAAATCAATTCCGAAATTCTCAGCAGCGAATTTGGTAATTAGTACAGGAATTCAGCGTTACAGAGAGAAATGTGATTCATATTGCATAACGTAGTAATTTGAGAGTCTTGTGTAGTCAGTAATCGGCGTTTTTGCTCGTTTAATATTGAGATGTACTGTGGAATTTGACTTTTTCTGATCCAATCATCCGCAGAAGATTACATTTAATGGCTCCACATGACGTATGAAGTTATTTAAAATAGGTCAGATTGTAGCAAATCGGGCTGCTTTTGTAAAATTGGTTAAGAGCATGCCATTTTTCTGTGTGTCCATGAGATTTATGAAGCTTTTCCCATTTAAACTACTGTCTTTGTGTGAACTAAGACGAGATGGTGGCTCCTGCATTGGTAACTCATCTTACTAGTTCTCACATTAAGCAGGTTCTTTTAACTTCGGAATCCTTGCGTTTTTACAATCCAGAAGATAAAAAATACATGCAGTCGGAGTGGGAGAAGCAAAGGCTGCCCTGCACAGCAGCGTCGCACCGTTACGTGGGTCAAAATGCTTCAAGCGGGTCTTCCGAAGTTTATCGACTCTCAAAGAATTTCGAGTGAGCACTAGCCTGCTTTTTTTTAGCTCTTATTCTTCCTCTTGCCATAAATAAGTCCATTGTGAACAGCAAGTCAGTACAGTTCATGTGGCTCAATAGCAAAAGGGTCACTTTTCTCAGTATCCAAAGCATACCGCTACTGACCTAATTCTTACAATTAACATTCTGTAAGTTTCTGGTTTCTTTGGCAAACGTAAAGGAATCTCCCTTTACATGCTTACTCTTTAATTACAGACACCACTCTTTTGGTTTTGTTAAGGACAACCTGCCGATATAATTTTGTGGTGGGATTTCATCACAGAGAAATGGCATTTGTGAGTGCTGCCAAAGCCAGGTGGAGCTCCCAAACCCAAGTTGCAGTGAATAAAAGTGGAATATAACACTTCTAGGAACGAGGATTATACAGAAATTAACTGATTAGACACATCCTAAAACAATTTTTTCTATTTATTCTACTCTGAGCAATAATTACGTTACCAACTTAAAGCCGCGTGGGATTAGCCGAGCGGTCTGAGGCGCTGCAGTCATGGACTGTGCGGCTGGTCCCGGCGGAGGTTCGAGTCCTCCCTCGGGCATTGGTGTGTGTGTTTGTCCTTAGGGTAATTTAGGTTAAGTAGTGTGTAAGCTTAGGGACTGATGAACTTAGCAGTTAAGTCCCATAAGATTTCACACACGTTTGAACATTTTGAACCAACTTAAACAAACAGCTATGTACGGTGCACAAATTGTTGTGAGGACGGTGACACCTCGTAGTGCTCATCTGTTCTCCAACACGTTTATTAACTTTTTACAGTGAATGTGATGTCAAAACTTATTACGATATAAATCAAAGTAAAACTAAAAGGAAGCTGCAAGAGTTTCGTAAAATTCTTGTCAGCTCTCGGTCGATTACTTGAACAGCATCCGTAAACGTCCATGCCCCTTTCTTATTGAAATTAAGTAATTTAAATTTTGCCAGAGGCTTATTATTGGAGGCTATGACTGTCCAATTACAGGCGATTTTTATTTCCACGTCGTTAAAGTATCGATTTAATACCCAAGTGGAGTGAAATGAATGTTAAACGGTTTCCGAATGATGGGAGTAGGGCGACGAATGGCAAAAACATCTTTTATTATTCTGTCAGTAAAAATCAGTTGCATGTTACAACTGGTGTACAACTTCCGAGCCACCACCCGGCATCACATTCTCAGTGACGTATTACCAGGAAGAGGAAGCGGGGAATAATGGTCTAAGAAAAAGAGGCTGTACATATGCAACCAGCCATTTTTTCTAAAGATTTAAGAAAAATATGACATTGTAACGTGCGTTGTATTGTATCCCTGCTGGAATGACGTCTTCGTAACTGCACGTGTCCAGTGCTGTTCTTTAGTCATCGATTGTTCAAGCTGTTAGGAAAGTTATTCGTACGGGGCGCTGCGCCTATAATTTATCTGGGAGAATAAATCATGATTTTAAATCAATGATGGGGTTAGTATGTCTATGAAGCAGTACTGAAATTGCTATCTGAAGCTCCGACGATGATTTACTCTTCGTAATTGCTATTTTTAAATCAGTTATTTTGCCAGCAGTGCAGGTCTAGAGGAAGATATTTGATGCGGTCAGATGCTAATCTGGGACCGAAATTATGATTTTTTCAGTGGTTCAGATCGTTTTCCCAGAATATTTTTAGTTACGCCCCTATTGTGGTGGCTGACATGAGCCATTATAAAAACAAATTTGTGTTTATGCTGAACTTCAGTGCTCGGAAATCTAGGTTCTCGAATGTTATGCAAATAGATAACTCCTTGCATTTTAAAGAAGAGAACCGCCAGAAGGCTGTTGCTGCGGTGTTCATCGTAGCTTCCCACTACACCAGCATTTTTTTTTCCAGTCACGTCTTCGTCAGCATTGTTGAACCAAAGTAGGCAAATTCGAATATTTTTTGACTTAGCTGCCTTTAGCTCAACACTTCTTCTAGTCGTTTCCTAAAGCGTCGACACCTACTACTGTGGGTCATTTCAAGATGTCATCGTATTACCTGAATGCGGATACCATAACTCTTGGTTGGACTCATGATGTTTCTCATTCACGAACTTTCCTAGTTGCAAGGCCGTTTCAGATAAGGTTTTTTTTTTTCTCTACGATGTACAAACTATTAAGTGGAAATAATATTTAGATAGCTAAATGAAAGAAACACCACCCTTTCTGTAGAGATATGAATACAATTTATTTAGTTATTTGCCAGAGAGTAGACTAACGACTTGTAGTATATGGTGTATTTAAATTAACCGTGTAAAAAACAATGTACATCAAATGTCTATCGGTTTAAATTACCGCGCCAGGAACGTTCAAAGTTTTAGGCTTGGCTCTGAGCACTATGCGACTTAACCGCTGAGGTCATCTGTCGCCTAGAACTTAGAACTAATTAAACCTAACTAACCTAAGGACATCACACACATCGATGCCCGAGGCAGGATTAGACCCTGCGACCGTAGCGGTCGCTCGGCTCCAGACTGTAGTGCCTAGAACCACACGGCCACTCTGGCCGGCAAAGTTTTAGGGGTGGATGCAATATGGTGTACATAATTGGCTACGTCCAGATGGCTGTTCTTGTGGTAGAAGGTTCATTTAAGTGACCTGTTCAAACGACAACTTATTTTCTTATATGTACAATTCAATGTACCTTCCAAATGTCTTTTGGGTGAGATGTGAATGAAGTGCTACCTTTTCACATGTGAAATCCAGCCATCTTCTGATGAATCCCTTGATCCATCTGGTCCAGAAGGCTCACATAGCACGCAGTTACTGGCAATCAGGTAAACAAATCACTTATTCGTACATTCTATGGCAGATGAAATCTGCCTCGTGTATGTTCATGCAGGGCCGTGGGATTCCCACCCAATAATCTGATTACTGTTTTGTTTCTGGCGTGAAGTGATAGGCCCACGCTCATCTTCCTTAAGAAGTCCGCGCACGAGATCCGTTGGAGTTTTTCAAAGACAGGCCACACTTAGCTGAGAAATTGTTATTCTAGTTTACATCTGTCCAGAAAATTCAACAAATACCTCACCCAATATAGACGAACCATTCCCACTGTAAATTCTTCGTGGAAAATGCCTGAACTCAGTCTTCTAATATGCCAAGAGTGTCAGCTTTTTCGTGTGCTTTGAAGCACTAAATCTTATCTAGTAGAAGGAGGCGTTGGGATCATGTTAAAGTGTAGAGACCACTGTTGAACGCACAGTATAAAATTACAATTTACTGGAGGGTATTCATGAACATACATAATGGACCCATGAGTCCACAGTTAAGATCAGGAAGCATAAAATATATACAAAGTGTCTCACAAGAAATGGTAAATATTTTAGGATATGGTAATATAGAGGAGTTCGAATAAAACTTTCCATATAACACGTGCCGAATTTTTAGTGATTACAGAGATACAGCTGTTTACAGAGATAAGTTTTCACTCGCGTTCAGGTACGCCATTTGCTATGGGTTCATTCATCGATTGGTCGGTTCTGCCATTACGTTTAGCATGATGCATTTACAAATGCTTAGGATGATCATACGGTATTTGTGACCGAGTTTTCAAACGGAAACTCTGCAGGTACTCGTACAGAAATTTTAAATGATTTCCTACCACATAATACCGGATTCAAGAGTGTTTACTCGTGTTTTCACTGAACTACGTGAAACAGTCGCAATGCCCAACAGTCGTACCTTATTAGAACGCGCTAATTAATGGAGAAGGTTGTAACGACTATTCAGTTGGCAGATAGTTATCCTTCAATGATCACACGCACAATTTCTGTACCTACTGTCACACCACATAAAAGAACATGGCGCACATTACGTGTTCTTGACCTCTACCATTATCATTTACAGTGGATCTTACGAAGGCAATTTATTAGAATTGTTTAGTTGGATATTCATTTCTTGTATGTTTACATAAAATTATTACCTATTGCATCTATTGCAATTTTTTCTATCGTATTCTTCTGTATGGTTCGGCTCTTTGTCTGCTTTTCGCTTTGTCGTTCAAGTATTTTGCCTTGCTGTGCGGAGTGGCCTCCCTCGCGCATGGGTGTGTGTGCTGTTCTTAACACAAGTTAGTTTAAGTAGTGTGTAAGTCTAGGGACCGATGGCCTTAGCAGTTTGGTCCCTTAGGAATTCACACACATTTGAACATTTATTTTTCCTTTTCCTGTTGAAGAGCCGTCTTAGAATTCTTTGACTTACCAGGTTCTTATTCCAGATTTTATAAGGTAGTCTTCCGCACCTCATTCCGTCAAGATATCTGCTACATTTTCTTCCGTCGCCTTGAGTTTGTTTCTTCATCTTTCTACTTCTGTGCAGCCTTTCACAACCATACGAAATCTCATTTCAGCTACCTAAATCTCACTTTCTTGTTGTCTTAATGATCTCACTTTCGTAGAGTAGTGAAGGGACGGCTGTTACTTTATATAACTTGATTCGTGCAATTTTTTGTGTCTTGTTTCTAAAGCACTTATTACTGTTCTACATATGTTTCCAAACTTTGCTACTTTATTGTTTATATCCTTAAATATTTACAATTAAAATAACCTATTTTTGTTGTTATTGGGTTTCTTCCTATAAAAGCCATTGTCTTTGTGAGTATAGTCATATTGTACTCTTTGGCTGTTTTGCTTGGAAGGTAGATTTCCTATTGCAGGTCATTCTTTTTCACTGCTAAAATTGTGACATCACCTCTGTGATACAGTCCAGAGATCGTAGTGCTACACCAATGTCAGCAACTCAAATCGATGCCACAGGCGTTAGCGAGGGCTCGCTGGAATCCACAACAATCAATGGGAGGCGATTCAGAAGACCACGCCTCCCTCTCGGCATAGCAGCGCCCTCACGCTGAGGTGAATCTAGTTTCGAGCGTGCAAGAGCTCAGTCCAGTTAATGTCCTCAGCTGCAGCAGTCAGCATCATTAGGCAGGGCACTGACAGTTGTTAAAGTTCCTGATGAAATGTGCTTTTTTAAATATTGCGTTTTCTACTCCAAGAGAATAGTTTCTCAATAAGGACCTGAAGCGTTACTTTGCCGACCAGTGACAGTTGCTAATTATCCACCTGTGCTGTGGCAGAGAAGTGAGCTCAAGCTAAGTAAATCTTTAATTCATGTTGCAATAAAGTGAACGAATATTTTGTGTGCTCTAGTTTGAAGAGCCTACTCCCAGGGCCGTCAAAGAACACACTGTTACGGCTGGAGTAGTTTTGTCTGCTCACAACAATCTGCATATAAACACCATTCGTAGACCTTCTGTTTATTACAATTAAAAGAAAAGTAGCCCTCGCTCACTATTTTTATCAAATTAACCTGGTTTCGACACTGCTAGGAGTGTCTTTCTCAGAATGTAAATCAAAGAGTGGCCTATATTCTATAACATGGTCACAGAATTATGACTAAAAACGTATGATAGGGTACACGTACGGAATCATCGTAAGAGACTGGTAGTACTAATATGTCATTTATAAAATAACAAATCTGCCAAAAGGGCATTAGTCAGGTTGCAACCTGCACCACGCAAGTAACGAGCAGCCCTTAGTGGCTCGCCTACCGGAGTGGCCGTGCGGTTCTAGGCACTACCGTCTGGAACCGGGCGACCGCTACGGTCGCAGGTTCGAATCCTGCCTCGGGCATGGATGTGTGTGATGTCCTTAGGTTAGTTAGGTTTAAGTAGTTCTAAGTTCTAGACGACTGATGACCTCAGAAGTTAAGTCGCATAGTGCTCAGAGCCATTTCTGAACCTTAGTGGCTCGCCATCACAGTTTTCTTTATCTTAAATATCTTTGTGACTAATGCCCTTTTGGCATATTTAATATTTTATAAAGGAAATATAAGTACTGTCAGTCTTTTACGATGATTCCGTACTTATACCCTATCATACGTTTTTAGTCATAATTCTGTGACCATGGTATAAAATATAGAGCATTCTTTGGTTTATATTTTGAGGAAGACACTCCTAGCAGTGTCGAAACCAGGTTAATTTGTTAAAAATAATGACCGAGGGCTGTTTTTCTTTCAATTGTAACTGTTCACGGTCTCTGAACGTGCAACCATGTACAAAATTTTGCCTCTTTTTTTCTGACTTTTGCGTTAAACTTGGCTTTTCATTCATACAATAAAATTTCTCTAAGACAACATATTTAAGAACTTGTTAAAGTGAGGGTGATGGTAGTGCTTTTTGTGGTGGTAGTGGTGTGTGCGAGGGGGCACAGGGTGAGTGCCAAATTATAAGCTTTTAAACCCTCTGCCCGGAGAACGGAACCGTGGCTACGCGCCTGACACCAACAGACTGGCCAAAATGAGGGGAGTGGGGTGAGAAATGAAAAAGATGGAGATGTGGTAAACCGTGCGCACATAGGACATATTAATTCGAATCAGATACTGGAGAGCAACTTGGCCCCGCTGGGGGGTGGTGGCAGAATCGCGAAATCACTCTCGCGGTGACGGCGTCCGCGGACAGTGCATAAATTGCTCACCGGCAGCATGGCTGGGGACTGCCACCAGTCCTGGGACGGGGTCCAGGGCCGGAGCTGGTCCCGTAGATGCCAGCAGCTCCAATTAAAGCCTCACAAGTACGGTGGCACGTCGTGAAAGCTGCGCAAGGGCGGCCGATCGGGCAATTTAAAGGAATCCGATCGCGGTTTTTTTGAGCGCCTGGACGGCGGGGAAGGGGAGAGATTTAAAGAGAACAAAGAGGCCGAAGCCCGCCGTCGGCGCGGACTGCCTATATTTGGCGCGCCGTCTCCGCTCTTGATATACTGGGCTACGCCTCACACACTGGTAACGTCCTTGTGACAATAAGAGAGACAAGAACAATGGGATTTTATCGGCCGCGGACGACCTGCATATCAATGCACGAACGTCTGTAGCCATTACGACCGCTATGCTGAATAGCATTGTCTCGCCAGCGCAGAAGGACAGCCGTGCCATATGTAGTTGGGCATTTGAAACCGACTACGCCGAGTAGTGCCTACAGCGAGATGCTTTACGCTTCCCTTTGTCCTCATCTATATTATTTCTCCACTGCGCTGCCGGAAAGTGAACGGTATTGTCCTTGACATAAATCAGCATCAAAACGGGAGACATTTCAGCTGCTATAGAAAGCATATAAGACATACTTCCTGTGATGGCATTCAATTATTGGCCGTTAGCAGAATGAGTTATCATTCAAATATGTTGCAAACTGCACTGGTCGCAGTGATTATACGCACACTAATGTGACCACTTGCCAGAAACGTGAATAATCACCTTTAGCAGGGCGGGCCGCTGCGAAACGTGCAGGAAGACAGTCAGTGAGGTTATGAAAGGTACCGACAGAGTTGAGGAGTAACGCCACCTCCAGTGCCGTAGTCAGCTGCGCCAGGGTTCTCTGTTAGGGATCCATAGCGTGAACGGCCTGATCGAAGTGGTCCCATAGATTCTCGATTCGGCTTAAATATGGAGAGTACGGTGGACAGGGGAACACGATAAACCCATCCTGCTGCTCTTCGAACCACGCACGTACACTGCGAGGAGTATGACACTTTGCATTGTCCTACTGGTAAGTGCCATCCTGCTGAGGAGAAACAAACTGCATGAATGGGTGGACATGATCCCCGGGGATAGATGCATACTTCTGTTGATCCATTACTCCTTCCAGAATGACGAAATCACCAAGCAAACGCCACGATAACATTCTCCAGACCACAACGCTCCCTCTTGCGGCTTGTATCCTTCCGACGATTGTTGCAGAGTGCTTGGTCCCAGACGGTTCATGTCTGATGGAGCATAACAAGTGATTCATCAGGAAAGGCCACCTGTCACCACTCAGTGGACGTCCAGTACCGGTGTAGGCGTGCAAAGTCCAGCCTTCGTCACTAATGAAAAGCAGTCAGCATGGCTGCATGAACCTGGTGGCTACTGCGGAGGCACACTCCCATCAACGTTCGCTGACCTGTCCGGGCGGTCAGTTGTTTTACAGTTGCACGTCTGTTCGCTCGTACGTATTTTCTCAGCCACCGTTCACCCTATTAATCTACGGCCTGCGGCGCGCTACCGTAAACGAATTTTGCCACACTGCGTTTGTCAATGTCAAACAAATTCGGTATCTGTCCTCTGGGTATGGGGTACCATTGATTCATCTCTCCTTGGCCTAGTCGATAATTTGGGCATGACGCGTTACATTTCGGACGTATTAAGATAAGTGGCTGTGTACTAACATCGAGGAATCAACGATGTCATGTTTCAACAAGATAGTGCAAGACTACGTGTTGGCAATGCTGTTCTAATCTATTTGGGCGCAAAGGGAGTTCGAGTGTTGCCCTGGCCAGAAAGTTTACCGGATTTCGCATTCACTGAAAACGTCGGGATTGCCGAGATACTGCCAACCACGATTGACGAAATTTGGCAAAGGGCTGATGCAGCTCATAATGACGTATTCGTTTCTGTCGTTATGCTCAGACCGACTCGATGTCCAGCAATGATAGAGCCACTGTCGCCGCCAGCAAGCAAGTCTGCCTACTACATGTCGCACTTTATCCTTCCGACTGTGCATTAAGCGCACTATAAGCAATATTTCGTTATTTCCTATCCTTTTTGATGTTGAATCTTTCATAGCTATTAGTAAATTTATATGGATCGATTATATCATACGCACAAACGTATGTGCTAATGCAGAACTACTCCTACAGATCGAGTACCTGACAATACACATATCCAGTGTCTAGTTGTTTACAGTTCTCTACAACTGTCTCCTGTGTCAAGCTGCTGTCAAACGATCCTTCGAGGCTCGATAGTGCTGGAGCATTCGCAATGTCCTTTTGTTTCGTACGTCTAATTTTTTATGTGCTATTCAAACAATTATTTACTCTAAATGAACACTTTGTAGCAGTAACTAGGCTACTCAATAGTACCTCATTCCGTACCATCATGTCTGTCGTAAATTAGAATGTTCGATGAGCTTCCTCCTCAATGTTTCCTTGTTAAACTTCTCCTATGGGTGTTCCCACCGGTGTTGTTCAGTTTGGTTAGGAAGTATACTGCCCTGTATTTCGGCATCGATATCCCTATGTTACCTATTTTAAAACTTATATTTCAGTGTCCTTGATATTCTGTTGGTAGCAAACTGCCAATCATGCCTTACTTCAAGATATCTACAGTCAGTTCCCCTTTCTATTTGGTTTTAAACTGCAATGAAACTCCACATGTTCAGGGGACCTATTTGTCTACAATAGCAGATAACTGTTGCCTGTGCCGCTATTCTGTGTAGGTGGACGTCGTGACAACCATGTCCAATAATTAAGCGCATCATTGCCATAATTGGGTTATTCAGGCGCGATTGTAGTTTGTCTTGGGAAAAAGCTGTTCAAACGGCTACCTGTGGTTCTCCGGGCCTGGAGTTTTCATTTGTTATTGGGTCTGCTCCAATTATCGGACTATAGCATTAGTATCGCAACCTGTCAAAAGTCCTGCCGTAAGTAATGAACCAATGGCTACCAAATTTCCTGCAATGTCAGATTTCTGAGGAGAAGCAGGTTTTGTGACAGATAAAGGCGCTCAAGAGACAATAATAAATTTGAGGAAGATAACTGAAAAATGACGTGAGAGTCATTATCTTCATTTGTTTGCCCTTGACTGTGGCATTTGGGACAATTTGTGGCATGTACCCAATGAGTTTCGCGTACCTAACCACCTAGTACCATTACTAAATGATCTTTATAGTAGTCATATTGCAGCTACAAAGATCGATGGTATGTACACGGAGATTTCTGATGTGACAAATGGAGTCATATAAGGTTGCATACCGTCGCCTTAGCTCCATAGCGTATACGTGAAGGTACCAGTAGAGGCGCGTTGGATGTCTGGGGTGGAGAAATTTTAGTTGGCGGCAAGAAAATCAACAACCTACTGTTTGCAGATAATACCGCCGTCATTGCAAGGAGTGAGAAAGAACGGGGCAATATCCAAGACAATGAAGGTGCGCTTGGTGGAATCAGTGGAATTATTGCTATTCTCTGTCTTCTTGTACTGGAGCAACACTTGGACAGTGAAAGCTACTAACTGGAGCCAAATTCATGACTTGAAGATACAGTATTGGTAGATGGACTGAAAGCAGAAACAATGCTTCTATTATGAAAGAATTTACCATAAGAAGAAGTTTATCTTCCCGCGTCAGCCAAAGATACACAATCTCGCAACGCAAAACAGAAGGCGGAAGAGCATAAGCAAGACAGGAAGTAGATGGCTGGATCAAGCGAAGGGGTTATTTACCTACCTCTTCACACTGCATTAAGAAGTGCTGAAGATCTCTGTGGTGAATCCGTCCAGTTGAAGACTCAATTACCGTAAAGCGTGGCTGCTCTGCCCTTAGGTGCATAACTTTGCTCCAGATCTGAAAAAATATTCAAAGATGCCTAGAGCCTCTTCTAATAGACATATCAGAACAGTTTTGAGTCAGTCTAACAATTGGCAGTTTCTACTAGCCAGTCGATATCTTGGAAATTTTCTGCTAACCAAATCTGTACTATTGTATTTTGAGGTAATTTTTGTCAATGATAGACGTTATTTTTGTTGTGGTTGGCAGGAGAGCCAACACCGTGTTACTAGAGGAGGCCGAAAGGCACGCGTTTTAGCTCACTCAGACTGGCGTGAGGTCTGGAACAGGACAAGGAAATTAGAATTTAGAAAAACGGACGTAGCTGGTGGAATACTTAACTTTAATCCATTAATGATGAACGTCGGTCTTGACGGTACAGTAGTAACGGATAATGGTGCCTTGCTAGGTCGTAGCAAATGACGTAGCTGAAGGCTATGCTAAACTATCGTCTCTTCGCAAATGAGAACGTAAGTAGGCAGTGAACCATCGCTAGCAAAGTCGGCTGTACAACTGGGGCGAGTGCTAGGAAGACTCTCTAGACCTGCCGTGTGGCGGGGCTCGGTCTGCAATCACTGATAGTGGCGACACGCGGGTCCGACGTATACTACCGGACCGCGGCCGATTTAAAGGCTACCACCTAGCAAGTGTGGTGTCTGGCGGTGACACCACAATTTTATTACCAGGGACCTACTTAAAGAGAAGGTAACTGACATTTCGCATGTTTAGAAATAAGGTGTTGTCTAAATCATTCCCACGAAGTTGTAATCTAAACGTTGTTTACAACTGTACGATCGAAATCAGCCATGAAGATTAGTTTCTCGGGGAAGTGAGGCAACTTTGCATCAATGACAAAATGTATCACAGTAGCTCCACGGTATTTTCATTACCTTGTTTACACTTGATTCAGCTTGCAGTGGAATTTATTAAGTTGAAAATGAGCATTGCTAACAGATTAATGGTTATAGTATGGTTCGAATGTAAACGGGATGTAGGACAGTTTACAGCGCTGAAAATCCGAACACTTGTTTAAAAAGTCGCAAAATGCTTCTAAAGCAGTGTCAGATATATGTAAACAACTCACGAAAAGAAAAATGCAGTGACTGATTATTCTGGTGATGAAGATCTATTAGAAGAATAAATTTTTGGCCAAAGTTTGGACGAAAATTGGGAATCATATAGAAGAAATCAAATGGAAGTGAAGTGTTAGCAGAATCTACAGAGAAAGAGAAGAGCCTTTCAAAACCATTAAAACCAACCAGTAAGCAGACTGATGTGTTTCTGGCTACACAGAACGAAAATAAACATTATCCTGATGTTACTGGAAGTTATGTCGGCTTTGGTGCAACCGAATACTGTGATATCATCTCTTGACTCGTGGAAATGGCCTGTAATCAAAGATATTATTCTTCACAAGTAGGGTCATATAGTTGAAGATATAAACCGTTCAAAAAATTAAGCGAAAGAGGCATCTTCTCACTGCCAGAGTTGGTCGATACCGATGAACTTTTGCACAATATTTTCCTGGTATAATGACTGAAATTTTGATACTCCAACATACGTAATGAAATGTAGTTATCTTGAAACAAAACAACACTAAATGTTGTTCACATTTGTTAGTATTTTACATTTTAAATAAAAATAAGCTGTCATACACTGAATTTTTGATTACTTATGTCCCTTTATTCCAAAAAGTACATAAATGTCGGTTTACTATGGTCCTATAAGATAACAAAACTAATTTTAAAGAGGATTAATTTATTGGATTTCGGAATTTGCCCACTGAGTCAGTTAATCACAGGCAATGTCATACGACAAATGGTTTTGACAGTTCATCGGCTAGACATTATTTAAGTCGTACCCAGTACGATGTAACATAGGAGTAACAAAGAAATGATCCGATATAAAATAAGATTTACAATCAGAGTATGTGAAAACGAGTAAATAAGACGAAAACACAACGCAGGATACACACTGGTAGAGTACTATAAAAATCCTACTATTAACACAATAAGAAATATTTAATCGTCGTTGGTACACATTTGGGATATTCCCAATTCAGTCAACATAATAATGTTCATCTTATGTCCTGTGACAATTGTTACTAAAATTTCGGATAGAGAACCGAATGTTTCTGCAGGTCTAGACAGAACAGGACAGTGTACAAGACCCAAGCAGCGTTAACATTTCCTCAAGCCATTATCTTTTCTTAAAATAATGTTTATTTTGAGTGGAGGAAAGTAATCCGCTCTATGGGCTACTTTGCTCCAATTTTTAAAACATTATAAGGTTTCAAAAATAAATCTTTGATGTATTTATATGTTACTAGATGATATTGAAATTGTTTTCGAATAGACCAACTTCATTTTCAGAAATCATTTCTCAAAACTACTATGCGTTACATGATTTTGCCCGAAAAATAATCAACATTTTAGCAAGTAAACCAGGTTTTGGTGAATTATGAATTGTGGTTTATTTGTCTCATAACGAAAATAATCTAAATCATTTGAATCAGGTACAGAAGACACGTCAAAACTGCAGCAAAATTACACCATAAACACAAAACGGCTTGTGTTGACATACAGCATAATAATAATAATACAGTTTTGTTATGTACACGTGCAATAAAATGTAACTCTTAATTACCACTTGCTCAAATTATCATTTCATCCCCAATGAATTCTTCTGTTGAACAGCAGCATTTCTCCCACAGAATCTGCTGTAGACTCGTTTTTAAAATTTATGGCTTCATATTAAATTCGTTTCTGCCCATTAACTTGTTACATATTGTCATCCAAACATACTGTGCAGTCCGTGCATATAATTTCAGCTGGTGTATGGGCAGCATTAAATTGTTTTTATTTCTCCTTTTTATGTTTTTTTTAAATGATTCTCCTCAAATAATTTTTGTCTGCTGAGTAGGAAGATTATAATTTCATAAATGTATATGGAGCGAACAGTTAGGATTTGTTGTTTCCAAAATAATGGGTGACAAGAGTTTGTTTGTTGTGCAGTACACATGTATCTGACAATTTTATTTTTCAGCTTCAGTATTCGAGAGACACTTCTCGTTACTTAAGAAATGAATGAAGAAGTGAGGTCACGCCACTGAGGGACGAGTAAGCTGACTAAAGATCGTAATTCACACCTGTAATCTTTTGCACTGGACCGAGTCTGCCCCTCGCCGTACGCGGAGCGGCGCAGCGGGCGAGGCCACCCCGCGGGGCCCCATGTTGCGCCCGCGACCTTCCCTACGGCGCGGCCGCGCCAGCCGGGCACCTGTCGCGCACGGGCTCGCGCGGTAACCGGAGCGCGGCGCGGTGTCTCGTTACGCAGTTTTCGGGACTTTGACGGGCGCGGGGCCCGCCCGGCTATCGACTCGCGCCCGAAACACAAGAACCGCGAGAAATGCCGGCTCGTGTTGCCCCCGCGGCGCTCTTCCTGCGCCGGATCACGCGTCGCTGCGCTGCCCCACTCGCTCGCTATCACCGCCGGTCGCTCCCCTTATCACTTGTGCTCGCAGTACGGCCAGACTGCGGCAGCGTGCTACAGGAAGACGTAAATTCTCGGGAGAGTCGCGCTGCCGTTGCCGTCTTACTAGCAGCCTTACCTGACAAAAATACTGCACTGGTAACTCTAGAAATACATTGTACAGCCACACTAACGTGAAAACTTGTCAAAACGCTTAATAACCACCTTTTGTTGCGCGTATCACAGTCACATGTGCAGGAAGAGAGTCGGCGAGGTTGTGGGAGGCACCGACAGAGATGTACAGCCATGACGGCTCCAGTGCCGTGGCAAATTGCACTGGATTTCTGGATTGAGAACCCACGGACCGAGCAGTCCGATTGACGTGGTCCGACAGATTCACGATTGGGTTTAACTATGGCGAGTTTGGAGGTAGTTGTAATAGATGTCGTGTGACTAGGACCTCCCGTCGGGTAGACCATTCGCTGGGTGCAACTCTTTCGATCTGACGCCACTTCGGCGGCTTGCGCGTCGACGGGGATGAAATGACGATGATTAGGACAACACAACACCCAGTCCCTGAGCGGAGAAAATCTCCGACACAGCCGGCAATCGAACCCGGTCCCTCAGGACTGACATTCTGTTGCGCTGACCACTCAGCTACCGGGGGCGGTCAGTTTGGTGGTCAGGGGAATAGGGTAAACGAATCCTGCTGCTCTTCGAAACACGCATACTGCGAGTTGCGCGACACGTAACATAGTCATGCTGGAAGAGCCATCGTGTCGAGGAAAAACAAATGTCGTCTAGGGCAGCACATGGTCCTCAAGCACAGATGCATACTTCTGTTGATCCACTGCGCCTTCCAGAATAACGAGATCACCCAGGAAACGCTGCGAAATCGTTCCCTAGACCGTAACGCCTGGATCCTTCCGACAAACGTTGCATGGTGTTTGCGACCTGTCCAATGGAGCATAAATCGTGAGTCATCTCAAAAGGTCGCCTGTCGCTACTCAGTGGCCGTCCATTTGCAGTACTGGCTTGCAAATTCCAGCCTTCATCGCCCACGAACAGCAGTCAGCATGGGTGCTCGAATCAGGCGTCTGCTGCGGAGGTCCATACGCTTCAGTATTCGGTGAGCGGTCGTTAAGGAGATACTGCTGGCTGTCCCATGATTCAGATGGGCCGACAGTTGCTCGACAGCTGTACGTCTAGTCACCCCTACACATCTCCGCAGGTGTCATTCACTCCTATGACCTATGGCTCATGGTTTACCCCAGTTACCTCGGAGCCAGTTTTGAATAGCGCCATATCCCATGCACGGTATACTTTAACCACGGTGGCACCCGAACAGCCGCTTCAAAAGTGCTTCCACCCTTAGCCCGACAGCCAATGATAATACCGTTGTTTTTGGTCGAGAGGTTCTACGCGCTTCAGTCCGGAACCACACGGCTGCTACGCTTGCAGGTTCGAATCCTGCCTCGGTCATGGATGTGTGTGATTTCCTTAGGTTAGTTAGGTTTAAGTAGTTCTAAGTCTAGAGGACTGATGACCTCAGATGTTAAGTCCCATAGTGTTTGGAGCCATTTGAACCATCATGCCGTTTTGGACGTCAGATAAATTTCTCCGTTTCCGCATTATGACAACGACTGCACTGTTTTTCTGCGTCCCCCGATAGGCTTTATTTGATCTCCACTGCTAATGTCATCACTGCCGCCTGTGAGTGGTTATTGCACGTTGACGTCGAACGTAGGCGATGGTCACACTAATGCGACTGGATCTTGTAATGTGAAGTGTAGGGACGCAAAGACACGGAAAAAGCAATGGTCGTCGGAAAGACTGATTCAGCATACAAAATAGTCAAAATAGCTTTCGGTAAAATAAAAGCAACGGAGTCAAGATTGAGAGTACAAAAGGAATTCCACTATTAAATGAAGAGGAAGGAGTGAATGGCTGGATCCGGTACACTGGATTCCTCTTTAAGATGGAAGAACTGTCTAATGACGCCACAGAAGAAAAGAGAGAATTACTTTGAAAGACGTAGGGAGTATACTATCTGTGTCATATTTTAACAGGTATGAGGACTTGCGTTCAAACAAGGTGGAAGTCAGTGATAACATTCATTTGGACTTTTTGAAGTTCGCACTATCACGAAGATAGCAAATGCAGATAAGTACGAGAAATGACAGCATATCAGCTCATGAATCAGAGTTGTCGAGCAGAATTATGTACTGTAGAATGGAATTGAAAACCAAGGATCTATTAGATGATCACCAGCTTAGCTTAAGGAATGGTCAAGGCACCAGAGGGGTAGTTCTGACGTTATACTTAATAATGGAAGCTAGACTTAAGAAAAACAAGATACATTCATAGGATCTGTTGGCCTACAAAAAGAAAAGTCTTCGACAGTGTAAAATTGTGCAAGATATTCGAAATTCTCCAGAAAATAGATGTCAGCTGCAATATGTACAGGAAACAAGAGGGAGCGATATGAATAGATCAAGAACGAAGTGCTCGGATTGAAAGGGCCTTAAGGTAGGGCTGCAGTCTTTCACCCCTACTGATCAATCTCTAAAGCGAAAAAACTAGGATGTAAATAAAGTTTGAACATTGCAGTTAAAATTCGGGGTGAAAGGGTATCAACGATAAGATTCACCGGATAATATTGCCATCCTCACTGAAAGTGAAGAAGAATTACAGGACCTGTTGAACGAAATGAGCAGTCTGGGGAGCACATACTGTGGACTCAGAGTAAACCGAAGAAAGATGAAAGTAATGATGACTAGTGGAATTAGAGTAGTAATAAACTTAGCATCGGAACTGGAGGCCACAAAGCAGATGAAGTGAATTGTGCTACCCTGAAAGCAAAAATAACAAATGACGGAAGAAGGAAGGAGAGCGTAAAAGTAGATTAGTAGAAGTGCAGAGCGTGGAAGTGTGGGAAAAGAAGTGTTCTAATACCAAACTTTGGCCTTAATTTGAGGGTGAATTTTCTGAGAACGTACATTTGGAGCACAGCTTGAGTAGGAGTGAATCATTGACTGTGAGAAAACAGGAAAAGAACAGAATCGTAGTGTTTGAGATGTGGTGCTGCAGAGGGATGTTGAAAATCAGATGAACTAGTAAGATAAAAAATGAGAAAGTTCTCCGCCGAAGCAGAGTTCAGATAAACATGTAGGAAGCATTAACGAGAAGAGACAGGATGACAGGACGCGTGTTGTAAGTCATCAAGGAATAACTTCCAAGGAACATGAGGGGAGCTGGGAAGGGTACAATTTGTAGCGGTAGAGAGAGATTAGAATATATACAACCCAAATTGAGGGCGTAGGTTGCAAGTACTACTCTGAGATAAGGAGGTTGGTACGGGAGAGGAATTCTACACGGGAGAATTGATTTCTCTTTTTAAAAAATATGGTGTAGTTGGCGGAGAACTACTACCAGTCGGTCGTGGTACCAATCGGTCTTGATAGTGAAATGGTGTACACGTTTATGGAATGAACGCTGCAAGTTGGGTCGACGTGGAGAAGCAGTAGAATGGCAGGTAGAAGCTATCGTGTTTGGACACGCCTGTGACCACACCGTGAATCAAGTGGCCCTATTTGTTGGTGTATCAACGTGCGCTGTCCACTGTGTCTACGAGGAATTTGCAACACTCGCAACTATGCAAGACGATGTGAGATCAGTGATGTAGAAGACATCCTTACTGACATGGACTGAGGATGAGTGTCTTGCACTGTCACTGACAGCCGATATCAAACCCGACAGAAATTGCTGCTGGTATGGATGCAGGTCCGTTTCAACCAGTTTCCTAGCGAACACAGCGAAGGGCACTGCGTGCAGAGCACATTCTGAGTCCCTCGCAAAAGACCATTGCCAACAAGCGGCGTTTAACGCCACACCTCCACAGTCGGCTCAACAACACAGAAACTGGACAGTAACTGCCAGGAGGCTGGTAGTGTGTAGTACGAGTCGCGATTTAACCTCAGGTCTATGAAGCAAGTAGATGAATGCACCAACGACCCAATAAGGCGAGGGGGAGGGGGGGGGGGGGGAGTTCAGATCGAGTGTGTTCTGTGATATTTTTGGGTGATATTTCGTACCATGACCTGTGTCCACTCATTCAGGTTACAGATAAAATGTAGCAGAATGATCATTTTAGAATTCCCAGTGACCAAGTATTGCCCTTTCCTCTACATCCTATGTATGCTGTGGACGTTTCCTTCTTTCTAGATTACGGTAGCCGGCAGACCTCTGCACACATAAGTTCCTTGTCTGACGAGCTCTCAGGCAGCCTACAGTCAGTCAACTAAACCTCTCAATCACCCGATCATGATCCCATAGAAAATGGAACTGATTTGAACAGTGGTTTAAACGTAGGAATTGATCTTCTCATAATTAATTGGCTCCGCGGAGTCTAATCATCAATCAATGACTTCAGCTCGATTTGGCAACCATTAAGAACCTTCTTGGCTCTGACTCTGAGCACTATGGGACTTAACAAATGGTTCAAATGGCTCTGAGCACTATGGGACTTAACTTCTGTGGTCATCAGTCCCCTAGCTTAGAACTACTTAAACCTAACTAACCTAAGGACATCACACACATCCATGCCCGAGGCAGGATTCGAACCTGCGACCGTAGTGGTAACGCGGTTCCACACTGATGTGCCTAGAATCGCACGGCCACACCGGCCGGCTTTCTTGGCTCTCTTCTTGGCCAAATTAAGATAATTATCAAGCCTAGGAGCGGTGTTACTTGGTGTTAGTATTATGTCTCGGGGGAAAAGCTAATTCCTTGTTCAGTGTGGTTTAGTTAGCAAAGACTGCCTTTATTGGGCCAGTCGATGATACACTCATCGCTCTTAACAAACGAACATCAGCCCCGTCCCACGTTCTCACAGTGGTTTAGAAATAATGGTTGGTTGGTTTGGGGAAGGAGACCAGACAGCGAGGTCATCGGTCTCATCGGATTAGGGAAGGACGGGGAAGGAAGTCGGCCGTGCCCTTTGAAAGGAACCATCCCGGCATTTGCCTGGAGCGATTTAGGGAAATCACGGAAAACCTAAATCAGGATGGCCGGACGCGGGATTGAACCGTCGTCCTCCCGAATGCGTAGAAATAATGGTTCGATTCATTGGAATAAAGTTTCGCGGAATAAAAATTATGTATTGAACAATGTGTTAAAAAGTGGCAATAATGGACAGGGTAAAGGATGAAGTCATTCCAGTGATGGTCGTACGAGCTAATAGAACACTTCAGGAAGTGCCTGCTTGTACACCGCCTGGAAGACTAGAAAGAAAGAGGAAGGGTAGTTGACTAAAGATACGCGTGCGGACATAGAGGCTTGGTTATTTTTGTAAACATTGCTGGGGAAAGTCAGTGATCGAAATAGAATATCTAAAATTAAGTCTAGATCACAAAGGCTCGTTTATTGCTTATGTATTTCTACCTTGTAATAAATATGTTTTCACGACCTACAATGTTTTATAATTAATTTCAAAGAGACATGGTGATTGCGTTGTGTCAGACGGATAACTGGGCTGTAAATATAGCGCTGCAATATAATGAAGCACGAAGCTCCGGCACTACGGCACCGCGTTAATGATCGTGGACCACACACATTTCCACCTTCTAGCAAGAGCTAAATACAGCTATTTACACAAATAAAAGTATCACTCACTGTAAGTACCAGATTTGTGCAGGAACTTTTTTACGTATTTACATTCCTTGGTCTTATACGGGATAATATTTTGGGGCAACACAGTAAGTAACATTCTCAGCTAAAATGCGAACCGTCAATACTACACAAATGTCATGTAAGTCTTCATTTGAGGATGGAAGGAAGATCAGGGTTCAATGTACCGTCGACGACCAGGTCATTAGAGATGGAGTCCAACTTCAGATGAAGGAAACCGGGCGTATGCTTTCAAAAGAATCATCCAGGTGTCCACCTTAATCGATTAAGGAAAATCACAGAGAATCTAAATGCGAACATTTAACGATTTGTGACTTCTTATATTGTCATCATCGCACTTGAACTCTCTTTTGAGAATTTTGGTTGACAACTATGCCGCATCCACCCTGTGAATAGAAGAAAGAGAAATTGTGTTTTAAATTATGAGCACAATCGTGACAACTGTTAAAAATGCGTACAGTGGTCTGCTACACACATTTTCAGTCGAGTTGAGATCGATTACTGAGAAACAAATCTCAAGAGTTATTTTGTTTCTCGCAGCATTACTGTGGACTAGTGTGTTAAGTGGTTTTAATTCTGCCAGCTACTCACCTTGAAGACTGCCATACGGTCATTAACGGAAATATCGGGAGAAGAAGAATTGCCGTCCGGGATGCACTCCCGAAATATGATGGAATAGGATACAGAGAACGATGTCAGCAGAGCCAACATGAATGGCCTTCCTAATTGCCGTCTGGTTCAACTAAGGACGTTCCGTGCAATTTAAAATTGGTTGCCTTCATGAGTATACGCAAATACGTATGTGTACCAAATATGTGCTTTGCAAATAAATATGTATCTTGTAAACACCTTCCTTTTTGTATACTGCAATCTAATAATCGTAGATGTAAGAGGAATCGTGCCACTATGTAAGAATATAATATAGATCAGTTTTAATGCCATTAACGACATGTTATATAAATGACATGTGTATTAACGCCTATAAAAGTGGCAGATGTAATTGTAATTTTTAATTTTACTATGTCCCTTTAAAATTATTTTAATAACTGAAAACGTTTTTTAGACTCGTGCGTGTCAACGTCCGAAAAATCGGCGGATATTTGCAGCACTGTAGTGAAACTGGTATTTTTCGAATGATGCAACTTTATATTAGGCTTCATGACGTGGTTTCAAGAAAAGCGCATATTGATAGGGCCTTGAATCGCTCGCAAGGAACGGTATATCTTGCTGTTTAATCTTAGAATGCATGTAGACCGCCAGGTTGGCTGAGCGGTTCTAGGCGCTACAGTTTGGAACCGCGCAACCGCAACGGTCGCAGGTTCGAATCCTGCCTCGGGCATGGATGTGTGTGACGTCCTTAGGTTAGTTAGGTTTAAGTAGTTCTAAGTTCTGGGGGACTGATGATTTCAGCAGTTAAGTCGCATAGTGCTGAGCCAGCCATTAGAATGCAGGTGACCAGAGAGCTTGCGTTAACTGTACACTACAACCGACTGACTCCATTTTATTTATGACAGCGGCGCTGTACACATCCCGATATTTGTGACGAGTGGGCCTCGGTCACGTAATGTAAGTTGTCTTGTTGTAAGTTGAATCTGTTACTTCACCTTGTTTTATGGTGGTGTAACACATCGTATTTCCACGGTTCTGAAGATGCTCTTTCTTGTCGCATGAAACATGCAAAATAAAGAAAAAGCTACGCGCGACTTTTGGGGGATCTACTGTTTTCATTTTAACATGGAGAAAGTATGCGATGAACTAAATCTTTGGTCATATCCCTGATCGAATCGCACCATAAGCAGGCATCATGTACGCATCGTGTTTGAGAATCAATAGAAAGAAATTGACTCTGGTGCGTCTGACTTCCCCATGCTATAGATGACACGTCCTTCGGGGAAATTTCCCAAACCCGGATCAAGAGGGCGTCTGGAACATCTGTTCACTCCTGCTTATTTTGATAATGATGTTGGCAGAATAAGGCAGCTCATGAGTTATTATTCAAAATCCAAGAAGAGGATAGCGCCGGCTTTGATCGGATGTTCTAATCATTAGACAGTGGTTAAGCTGCCGTAATCCGGTAAACAAGCTGATACTTCTAGAAGAGCTCAAAGGCTGAAGTGAACGCTGAAGGGAGTGAGCATTATCAGCGCCGTACGTGGATGTCTGCGACCCGGTGATGGGGCGGCTCGCAGGCGACTGCGGTGCTGCTATTGTTGTGCTGCAGGTAGGCAGCTCAGAGCTCCGGCGATCTCCAGATTTCCGACAACAGTGGCCCGGCAGCCACTGGCAGCCGGATTAGGGACACGGCTGGCCGTACCACTGGCCCCACCTCGCCCTTTGTTACTGGAATCACCTCGGACCTACCTGCGCGATGTTCTTCGCTTTACAATTTGAGGAACACCGCTCTTCAACTGTTGGCACGACTTGGCCATGGTTTCCGCTGTGTCAGATTATATATGTACCCTTCCAACGTTTCTATCTGCAGGCTCCACGTTCTCCATTAACCTCCTTGATTTAACCTTCTGCGTAGGGCGATCATTCAGCTCGACTTCCTACATTCCGCACAATTATAACAAACAAAGGAACAAACGTGATCTAGGCTTGGTCGGAGCGTATATATAACTCATTCATGTAGTTTATTACTTAAAATATAAGCACTGAAATGTATTAATCTCTTGTCAGAAGCAGGGCGAAATTTATATGACTGTGCCGGACGCTTTACTCTCAGGGAAACGAGAATGAGTACCGTCACCAGGAAAAAGTTAAAAATGTAAGAAACTTCTTCCACAACAGAGAAGAAAAACCTTTTACAATACGTGGACGAATACTAAGCCTACACTCTGCATGAAAAAGAAATAAAAGGAGTCAGTAATACTGAATCAACTAATAAATGCAACGTAATCATACTTCCATTACAAAAATACTCTTATAAAAATTATCTTATTTTATCTACTTTATTAGCGACTGAAGAAAGCATTATCATAGCTGTTAAGAATACTTGGAATGTAAATATCTAAACTAAAAGTGTTAAGTGATGGTGCTATGTTAGTTCTTGTGCTCGGATGAGGCTACTATCAGCAAAATGTAACTAAAGAAATCAGTGAGATTAGTTAAACATGTTACAACACACAACACGGTGAGAGTAAAGTAAATCAATCTTTTTGTGCAGGAACAAGTTTCGGTGCACAGTCTCATCGGGACATCATCCAAGTAGGCCTCATCACATTTCACTGCAACCTATAATTAAACATTGACGTACATGAAACTGTAATGCACCTGATCATAGAAGCATGCTGACAAAACGCATCGTGCCTTGGCAAATTAATGTCACTAAGTGAAGAGGGTGAATCAGCTGCACCTACAAATAGGTTTTATGCAACCCGTAACACCTTCAAATAACATGAATAACATCACAAGATTTTCGTACTCTCTCGCTCGCTACCGAAAACTTTTAGTCCTACAGAAATTATGAACAGGACCTTTTGCAGGAAATGTAATGAAGGTAAATTTTATACTGGGATACGTTTTCGCTAGAGGTCGTAGTTTTCGAATTATTCAAGAAAAATGTACAAAACTGAACTTCAAACTCGTTTTTCTTGAGCAACTTGAAATCCATATCTCATAACAAAATTTAACTAACTTAAATTTCCTGCAAAGAGATCCTGTTAATTTTCTGTATAGGACTGTTACTTTGTGCGTAGCGAGCGAACAAGTATGAAAACCACGCGCGCGGTTTTTTAAGGTTTTGCAGGTTGTATAAAACCTATCGGTAGGAGCAGCGGAATCACCATGTATACAAACGTTTTCTAATGAAAATAGTTCCAAAAGTAATGATTCAGATGTATTTAAGGAGAAAAACAATTTTTGGTGTTACGTGGCACTTAAAAAACAAGACACAAAGTGTAAAGCAAGAAGTAAAAAGACAATGCTTATTACCTTCTAAATATTATTTGATGTTTCTAGAATGAAATTTTCAGTTTTAATCTGCTTGGAAGTTTCATTATTTGATGTGTTTGTAAGCAGATTATTTGAAATGTTTGGTCGATACGATTCCTATTCTTTCATTTCACAGGACAGTGGAGGATTTTCCATTGGGCTTTGCCAAGAACATCCATAACAATTTTTGCTTTGGTTGTTATTTATCTCTATTATCATTGCCTTTTACTACATTATTTTACTGTACTGCGATATTTTCGTAAAAATAATGGTCTCTCATAACGTTGCTTTCAACCTTTAGGTGTGAAACGACACAACAGACAGCTCAGTTTTGGAGCTGCCGTATTAACTGAAAGGACCGCTCGTGACAGGCGAGACTTAATACCAAAAGAAATCGCCAGGGGTGCTTCAACAGACACACTTAACGCTACTATTCGACTGAGATAAGAAAGTCTTCCGTGCAGCAAGCATATCACCTCGTCGATTTCTACAAACAGTGTTTAGTATTTTTATAACAAATGTAACGCATTTATGTTTACGCCAGCATTAAAAAAAAGTTGAAATTTTAAGAAGACTATATTGCCATTATGCTGCCCCTTATCATGAAACAAAGCAATAGGTAAAATTTAGTTTGCAGAGACCAATCAGCAAGTAATCGCGACTAGACGCAAGAAACTGTTTCCACTAACTTGCGGAAGCAATTTCTGGAAGTTGCAGGAAGTTGCGGAAGTAGACTTGCTGGGAGGGTTTCTATGTCAAAGATCTGGTAGTAGTGGCTTCTACAAGCGAGTATCGAGGAAATTTACTTGCCAGTGGATACACACTTTAATCTCCTCAGCCCTGGGCTCATATTTTAAGAATGAACAGTTTATATTGATGTTCATTGTACTGTTCTGGGATAAAATAAGGTTAAAATACTAAATTTAGAAAATTGGTTCCAGTCACCGAA
The DNA here is from genome assembly GCF_021461395.2 of Schistocerca americana. NCBI lineage: Eukaryota > Metazoa > Arthropoda > Insecta > Orthoptera > Acrididae > Schistocerca > Schistocerca americana. The sequence goes on along the minus strand of NC_060121.1, from coordinate 552,732,952 downwards.
ATTTTAGGACATATTCAAAGTAAGTATTCTTTATGTTAGAAAGTAACTGAAATATGTGTAATATTCAGAAAATTCGATATTAAATACCCAAAAATTATTAAAACAATGCTACTGGAATGTGAAAGTATAGGTCGTTACCAAACATAGTCCAAGTGCTACGTACAAAAATATATCGCTTTATTATTGCATGGAAATAAACAGTCACTTATTCGACAGTATAGGGAATATTAGTGTATTACATGTTTCGCGGGCAATGTAGTTCAAAATTACTAAACATATATAGAGATTACATTTATTTCTCGAAGACATGCTAACACTGCTATAAATATCTGTTTTGGGTAGATGCTGCCACCTACTGGGAATGTGAAGGAACGGAAATAAGTTAACAATTCTCTGTTATTCACTAGACAAGGCTGGAATGAAACGGTGAAGTTTACAATAACATCATCACAATAAAGTGAATACAGTATTATAGTTTAAACTGTCATACTAAAATAAATACTAAAGTTAAGAACTAGAATCAACACATGTTACAATAATAAGACGAGCAGTACTAGAACATAGTGTAGTTAAACAGCAGAGTTGTCGCTGTTTTCATAGCATTGAGTTGCATCTCAGATAGACGCTATTTTATAACGAGAGAAGTATTCTTCAGTACTGTACAAAGGTTGCTGTTCTAATATACATAAAATCTTAGTTCTAAATTGTTCGATTGGTAATGACTGAATAGCCTAAGGTAGAACATATAAATCACTTTAAGGCCACCATTGAGAAGCTGTTCCGTGTCTTTGTTAATCGACTTTTTGGCCTGTCTGTACCGTCTTTATTGCGAGTGCTCTTTTGATGAACTTCGTTTCTCGTTAAAAAAAATGTTTACAATGGTCAGTTCTTTTGCTTGAGGTAACGATCCTCATTGCTTTCTTTTGCAATAAAGGCTCATGCTTGCAATACGCAGAATGGCCCCCACAGTAACGTCCCATAGCTAATGTGAATGTGGAACATTATGTAGTGGTGCACTGAAGGCACATGATATACAGTAGCGGGTGTTTATAATTAAATTGCAGCTACTCACGGAGGTCTAATGCTGGCTGGTAATTATGACAGCGAAACATGGTAGATGGTATGTGTGACGCGGAACCGATTTAATTCCAATCTTGACCATCAGGTACGAATCTGACACTGTCGACGTCTCCAATGCTCATATTGGTCGAATTGCATAAGCGACGGTTAATAATTCGAGGGGCGTTAAATAACTAACTCAGACATTTCTTCCTCGAAGCAGGTTGGTTTTATTCAAGATTTCAAAACACAATATTATTCCCTACTCTTTTGGCCACAAAACCCTGGATTTCAGCATAATCTCCGTTGAATGCGATGACTCTACGCCACCTTACTGATAGGGCCTGTATGCTCGACGTTGGAGCCAACCTCTTGGTGTATCAGTAAGTTCTCTATCACCTACTTCCCATGCCCGGGTTCCCGGGTTCGATTCCCGGCGGGGTCAGGGATTTTCTCTGCCTCGTGATGACTGGGTGTTGTTGTGCTGTCCTTAGGTTAGTTAGGTTTAAGTAGTTCTAAGTTCTAGGGGACTGATGACCATAGCTGTTAAGTCCCATAGTGCTCAGAGCCATTTTCTATCACCCACGTACTGCTTCCTTCAGAGCGCATCTTTCATTGGGCCAGACAGATGGAAGGTGTGAGATCCGGGCTGTAGGGTGGATGAGGAGGAACAGTCCAGTCAAGTTCTGTAAGCTCTTTCGGGTGTGTAGACTTGTGAGAGGCCTTGTGTTGTCATGGAGAAGACGTTCGTTTGCACTTTTGTGGCGAGGAACACGCTGAACAAATTTCTTCATTTTCCTGAGGGGAGTATTATACACTTCAGAGTTGATCGTTTCATCAAGGGGAAGGTAGAACATCAAACAGAGTAACCCCTTCACAGTTCTAGAAGACCGTCGCCATGACTTTACTATCTGAGGATTCAGCTTTCAAAGTTTTTCTTCGGAGCGGAGATGGTGCGACGTAACTCCACGGATTGTCGTTTGCATGGTGCTCCCATGTTTCTACGCCTATGGCGATATTCAGCAAAAAATTGTCAGGATCAGCCTCGTAACGCGCAAGCAGTTCCGCACGGATGATCTTCGTTGCTCTTTATGGTCTTCCATTAGGCGGCGAGAAAACCAGTGGGCAGACACCTTTGGGTACCCCAGCTGGTGAACGAGAGTGTCAGCACTACCAAGAGAGATGTCCAGTTGAGCAGCGAAGTGTTTGATTGCGATCCGTCGATCACCTCGAATGAGAATGTCCACACTTTCCAACTTTGCAGGTGTCATAGCTGTGTGCGACCGCATGAGATCGGAAAGGTTTGCACGACCTTGTTGCAATGACGACACACGTCTTGCCCAACGACTCGTGTTTATGGTCACTGCCAGGTCTCCTTAGACAGTCTGGAAGCGCTTATGAATATCTGCGATGCTCTAGTTTTCCGCCAAATCGAACTCAATGGCAGCTCTATGCTTGGAACGCACCTGCGTTACAGACACCATTCTGAAGGCTACGTTTAGTGTCGCCACCTATCAGAACCTCATGAAACCGTAAGGTTGAAGCGGGACTATTCAACGAAGTAGCGCAACAAATTCTGAATTTTTTCAACCGAAAGTGGCCGACAAAAAAATGTGTTCTACTTCTTATGAACGCCTATCGGATAATAAACATTAGGGCTTTGATTCAAATGGTTCAAATGGCTCTGAGCACTATGGGACACCTGAGATCATCAGTCCCCTAGAACTTAGAACTACTTAACCCTAACTAACATAAGGACATCACAAACATCCATGCCCGAGACAAGGTTCGAACCTACGATCATAGCGGTCGCTCGGTTCCAGACTATAGCGCCTAGAACCGCTCGGCCACTGCGGCCGGCATTATGACTTTCTCACTACTTTGAAATTTTCCGTCTATGACCGGTTCCTAATCCATTATATTTGGAAACATTTCTGTACGAATTACTCGCATTCAAGGCCCCAGATTTGCACCTAGTAACCCAAAGTGGGACCAATTTTTCTTAAGCATAAATTGCATCAGTATTAACGGTTTAGAACATACACCAAGTTTCGCTACCGTACGACAATTACAGACCACATTAGACATCTGTGAGTATCTGTGCTTTAATTATCACCACCCGGTATGTGACAGAAACAGACGTATTGAGTTTAATTTATTAGCTGAGATAGAAAAGAGTCACATATGGATGTAGGACACAGATGCTACATGAAGACTGCGGGAGTGAGAAGAGGCTTTAGGGAACCCCGTGTAGTTGCGGACAGAAAGTGGGGTGTCACAATTCTGAGTCGATGACTTTATACCCGTGAGGTGGAAGCTACTTCCTCCTGGCACACCACCGAAACGGAGGTGAGTGAATAACTGGACGCGAGTGTATGGAGCAGCGGGCACGCTTGTACAGTACGTCAATGGGCTGGGCTTGGCTGCTTCCCTGCGGCAGGTAGTGCAGCGGTGCGGTGCGGTGCGGTGCGCGGTCCCACGGCGTGGCCGGCTGCCGGGGGGCGGCGGGGGCGGGGGGCGGCGGCGGCCGCATTCCTTCACGTGAGATGAGCGGCCAGCGCCAGCCGCAGCCACCAGCAGCGGCCGTTCTTTGTCTGCCGCCAGCGTGCCGCGCCTCCCGGCTTCCCCCGGCCCGTAAGTAAACCCATCTCCCGTCCGCTCCTCCTCCTCCTCCTCCTGTCCTCCTCCCGCCCTCGTCCTCCTGCTCCTCTTCCTCCTCCTCCTCGTGCTCCTGTTTCCGCTGTTCCGACTCCTCCCAGAGCGCCTCTCGTCGCCCTTGTTTTGTATCACGATTCGGCTTTCACTCGGCTCGGCCTAGTGCGGCCAGCGCCGCGGTGCGCGCCGGGCCGCTAATAAAGTCGGCTATTAGGCGAGGGCCCGGAATGCCAATCAGAGGCCAGTTTACAGGCTCGTTAGGCGGCCCACGCTTTGACGCGCCGACACACGCGGCGCTGTCATCGCTCCTCCCGCCTGACGGCTCGCCTCACACTCCTCGTTTTATTCCTTCCGATCGGATGGCAGCTCCTAGTAGCTCGCGCTGGATATAGTCTACATCTACATCTACATGGCTACTCTGCAGTCTCGTGCCAGGAAGAAGGTTCATCGAACCACCTTCTCAGTAATTCTCGAACAGCTCTCCGTGTGATTCTGATTTCCCTTATTTTATTATGACGCTCGTTTCTTCCTACACAAGGTGATCAAAGGTATCCGGACACCTGGCTAAAAATGACTTACAAGTTCGTGGCACCCTCCATCGGTAATGCTGGAATTCAATATGGTGTTGGCGCACACTTAGCCTTGATACAGCTTCCACTATCGCAGGCATACGTTCAGTCAGGTGCTGGTAGGTTTGTTGGGGAATGGCAGCCCATTCTTCACGGAGTGCTGCACTGAGGAGAGGTATCGGTGTCGGTCGGTGAGGCCTGGCACGAAGTCGGCGTTCCAGAACATCCGAAAGGCGTTGTATAGGATTCAGGTCAGGGCTCTGTGCAGGCCAGGCCATTACAGGGATGTTATTGTCGTGTAAGCACTCTGCCACAGGTCGTGCATTATGAACAGGTGCTGCCGGCCGTTGTGGCCGAGAGGTTCTAGACGCTTCAGGCTGGAACCGCGCGACCGCTACGGTCGCAGGTTCGAATCCTGCTTGGGCATGAATGTGTGTGGTGTCCTTAGGTTAGTTAGGTTTAAGTTGTTCTAAGTTCTATGGGACTGATGGCCTCAGAAGTTAAGTCCCGTAATGCTCAGAGCCATTTGAACCATTTTTTTGAACAAGTGCTCGATCGTGTTGAAAGATGCAATCCTCATTCCTGAATTACTCTTCAACAATGGGAAGCAAGAAGGTGCTTAAAACATCAATGTAGGCCTGAGCCGTTATAGTGAAACACAAAACAACAAGGGGTGCAAGTCCTCTCCATGAAAACCACGACCACACCATAACACTACAGCCTCCGAATTTTACTGTTGGCACTACACACGCCGGCAGATGACGTTCACTGGGCTTTCGCCATAGCCGCACCCTGCCATCGGGTCGCCACACTGTGTATCGTGATCCGTCACACCACACAACGTTTTTCCACTGTTCAATCGTCCAATGTTTATGATCCGTACACCAACCGAGGCGTCGTTTGGCATTTACCTGCGTGATGTGTGGCTTATGAGCACCGCTCGACCATGAAATCCAAATTTTCTCACCTCCCGCCTAACTGTCATAGAACTTGCAGTGGATCCTGATGCAGTTTGGAATTCCTGTGTGATAGTCTGGATAGACGTCTGCCTGTTACACATTACTATCCCTCTTTACCTGTGGGCGGTCTCTGTCAGTCAACAGACGAAGTCGGCCTGTGCGCTTTTGTGCTGTACGTGTCCCTTTCAAGTTTCCACCTCACTATCACATCGGAAACAGTGGGTCTAGGGATGTTTAGGGGTGTGAAAATCTCGCGTACAGTAGTATGACACAAGTGACACCCAATCAACTGATCATGTTCGAAGTCCGTGAGTTCCGCGGAGTGTCCCATTCTGCTCTCTCACAATGTCTAATTAGTATTGGCGTCGCTGTTGTGGAGTACCTGGCAGTAGGTGGCATCACAATGCACCTAATATGAAAAACGTATCTTTTGGGGGGGGGGGGGAGTCCGCATACTACTGATCACATAGTGTAGGTCGGCTTCAACAAGATATTTTCACATTCTGAGGAGAAAGCTAGTGATTGAAATTCCGTGAGTTCATCCAGCCGCAACGAAAAACGCCTTTGTTTTAACGGTGTCCACCCCAAATCCTGTATTATATCCTTGACACTCTCTTCCCTCTTTCTCGGTAATACAAATGCTGTTGCTCTTCTTTGAACCTTCTCGACGTACTCCGTGAATCCTATCTGGTTAGGATCCCACACCGCGCAGCCGTACTCCAGAAGACGACGGACAAGCGTAGTGTAGGCAGTCTCTTTATTAGATCTCTTGTATTTTTTAAGCACTCTGCCAATAAATCGCATTCTTTGGTTCCTCTTCCCCACAACATTCCTGTGTGTTATTTCCAATTTAAGTTGTTCGTAATTGTAATTCCTAGGTATTTAGTTGAATTTACGGCCTTTAGATTTGACTGATTTATTGTGTACCTGATGTTCAACGGATTCCTTTAATCACTCATGTGGATGACCTCACACTTTTCATTATTTAGGGTCAACATTCGCGCCATACAGATATCTTTTCTACATCGTTTTGCAATTTGTTTGGACCTTCTGATGACTTCACTAGACGATAAACGACAGCATCATCCGCAACCAACCTAAAGCGACTGCTGAGATTGTCTCCTATATCGTTTTTACACAAAAGGAACGGCAGAGCGCCTATGGCACTACCTTGGGAAACGCCAGAAATCACTTCAGATTTACTCGATGACTTTCCGTCAGTTTCCGCGAACTGTGACCTCTTTGACAGGAAATCACGAATCCACTCGCATAACTGAGATGATATTCCATGAGCATGCAATTTGATTACAGCCTGTTGTGAAGCACGGTGTCAAAAGCCTTCTGGAAATCTAGAAATTGAGACTCATTTGGAAATACCTTGTCAGAAGCACTCAACACTTCGTGTATGTAAAGAATTAGTTGTGTTTCAAAAGAACGATATTTTCTAAATCCGTGTTGAGTACGTGTCAAGAGACCGTTCTCTTCGAGTAATTCATACTGATCGAGCACAATATATGTTCCAAAAGTCTGCTGCATATTGACGTTACTGATATGGGCCTGTAACTTAGTGGATTACTCCAATTGCCTTTCTTGAATATTGACGTAACCTGCACAACTTCCCAGTCTTTGGGTACGGACCTTCCAGTCCACGTCTTTTTCTTATTTCCTATATCTACATCCACACTCCGCAAGTCACCTACTTCACACGAACTTCACAACTTCCATCTATTCAACACACAATCTCCACAACTTGCCCCGAACTGTCCTTACAGCCGATTACCGAATTTTGCAACTGGTGGCAGACGTACGATTTTCTCTTTGCCATTGCTTGCAGCACGCCGGCAGCCTCCATTGTAGGGGTGTAAAAATGTTAAGGACCCCACTGACGAGCGATGGATGGCAACGATCCGTCGCATGGGGGACCGATCGCTTTCTAGATTGCGCGTGTGCCGGCAAATCGTAGCGACCGGTCGCTGATCGCTGGTCGCGTGTAAATACCGGACAATATGATGGATCGCATGCGATTCGCACACGCAATATAGCAGCGTGGCTGGTTAACAACAGTTTGAGGCGATATGGGTGCCACTCGTTTCTCTAGTTACCAAGCGTTTGTTTCGTTGTGCTTTGCACACGATGAGTAAGAAATTTACGTAAAATTTGAAAATTTGTAGTTATCCAGGGATCAGAACTACCCTGAGAAGCAAAGAGAAAGCCGGAGTTGCCATTTATATTAAGAAGTAACACAAAATAGCCCTCCAATTTGGCAGTGATTATCATTTTGTACCTTGTGCTATAGAAGTAGAACTGATGGTAACTGTATAGTAATGGGCTGCATCTCATTGTTTTGTGTTGTTTATGGAATAATCATACGCATTATTAACGTTTTTCTCTTTTAAACAGGATGACCTTCTGTTATGCTAAGAGGAAATTTTAATTTAAATGTTCAGGGTATGCAGTTATACACTAGTTCCTTGTTACTTCACATAATCTAATTATTCTTTACTCAATTTATAACAAGGAGTACGCTAACATCAGTATTGCTACTATTTACAAAATCTGTGTGGACGCAGCGAGTAAACTGTGTAGATCTAAATACCTTCAGTTAAACAACAGTACTAACACATAAACATAGCACTTCATTTTCCATATAAGAACTTTTCGACACAGTAATGTTCGTAATACTGACTGCAGTTGGTTGGAAAATCGCTGGTATCTGGGGTGGCGAGGCGAGGGTGCGACTGCAGGCGATATCGTGTGTGACGAATCGCTGCGCTCCGTCGCTCGTATGTGGGGCCTCTAAGTTAAACAGAATTCTTCTTTCTCTGGCCTTATACTGTATCTTTCCGGGATTTGTCAATGTTAGTGGTAGAGGCAGGTCGGATGGCCTTCACGTAATCACACTTTCCCTCACAGTTCGGAAAATGTGAGTGAATCACGTAACTGAAGCTGGACTTGGATATCAGCCCGGTGTTCACCTAATTGGATGTGAGAAACCGCCCAAAAACCATATCCAGGCTGGCTCGCACATTGGAATTCGTCACTAATCCTTTGAATACCAATAAAAAATTCACAAAATTGACCTTTGCGATCATAGGAAGCGATGAATACAAGAAGAAATTGAATAAACATAAACAATCAATTGGTTTAATTTGGTGTTCTCAGTTTGGAATATAATGTTAGAATTTTTCACAAAATTACCTTTATTATCGTAGTAAGCAACAAAAACAAGAAGAAGTTGGCACAAACTATACCATCATTGTTTTCACGAGATGGTTTCACTTTTGAAACACCAAGACATATAGTTTTCAACGACCCATAGTTTCACAAGACATTTTTGAAAGCAATTTCGCATTTATCCCAGACACAGTCTCAAATCTCGAAACTTTCATGATCTCATAGTGTCTAATACAAATTACAGTTCTAAATAACAAGCAAAGATGAACCTTTTATGGACGTTATACCAAACAAGACCGAAGAACGTTCCTACAAAATATCAACGAAACACATGCTCGATTCAGCAATGTTTTGTTTGTATAGTCTAAATTAGAACGTTTTATGAATGTACATCTGTGCTACGCAACCTACCGTAGCGGAGCAATTTTCCACCACTTCTGATTCATTCGTGAGTGGGACACAGGGAGGAGGACAGCTTGTGCAGCCCTCCCCCGACTTCATCTGTTTAATATGGTTTTGCACTCGGAATCGTAGACACAATGACTAGAGAAATACAACGATTACTACATCTTTATTATAAATAAAGGAGGTCTCAATGACGTTTACTGCTAAAGTTGTCAGCGCTCTCGGTCAGTAGAACATTACAGACAAACCTGATAATATAAAAACGATTATGAGGTATAGATTGTAAGTAGGCTGTTTAGGTGTTTTTATTGGTAACGCCACGTGGCGCTCTGTATGAAAATCACTGGCTGTGCTGTGTGCAGTCTGTGGCTGGTTTGCATTGCTGTTGCCTATTGTAGTGTTGGCCAGTTGGCTGTTAACAGCGCGTAGCGCTGCGCAGTTGGAGGTGAGCCGCCAGCAGTGGTAGATGTGGGGAAGTGAGATGGCGGATTTTTGAGGGCGGATAATCTGGACGTGTATCCATTAGAAACAGTACATTTGTAAGAATGGATGACATGAACTACTATATATATTATGACTTTTGAACACTATTGAGGTAAATACATTGTTTGTTCTCTATCAAAATCTTTGATTTGCTAACTATGGCCGGCCGAAGTGGCCGTGCGGTTAAAGGCGCTGCAGTCTGGAACCGCAAGACCGCTACGGTCGCAGGTTCGAATCCTGCCTCGGGCATGGATGTTTGTGATGTCCTTAGGATAGTTAGGTTTAACTAGTTCTAAGTTCTAGGGGACTAATGACCTCAGCAGTTGAGTCCCATAGTGCTCAGAGCCATTTTTTTTTGCTAACTATGCCTATCAGTAGTTAGTGCCTTCAGTAGTTTGAATCATTTATTTAGCTGGCAGTAGTGGCGCTCGCTGTATTGCAGTAGTTCGAGTAACGAAGATTTTTGTGAGGTAAGTGATTTGTGAAAGGTATAGGTTAATGTTAGTCAGGGCCATTCTTTTGTAGGGATTATTGAAAGTCAGATTGCGTTGCGCTAAAAAAAAAAAAAATGTTGTGTGTCAGTTTAAGCAGTCATGTATAATTTTTCTAAGGGGACGTTTCAAGATTAACAACGTAACAAGGGCATAATAGAATAAAAAGTGAAAAACGAACTTGAATATGTCTCATACGCAAGGCGATGGAGACGTGAACTCCTTAGTAATAATGCACTGGTAACGTATCAGCTACAAATAAATAAATAAAGCAACATCCAGAAATTTTTACAGTTTTAAACGTTAGATTAAGTTAAAATTAAGTGACGCTCAGATATTACTGACGTAACATCTATAAACACTAGGGCTGTCCAATAACTGTGTACCCCTATTTTATGTATATATAAAAAAAACGTTGCAGACAATTTATCATGTTCAAATAATTTTATTAACATTGTACAATGCTTCCGTTACTTTACTACTAATCGCTATAATTTTCAAACGTGACAAATTTTTCCAAACGCGTTGCACCAGGTCGTGTCTTATGCTCTTAACCAGCTGTTCACTGTTGATGTGACTTCAGCATCGGACCTGGACTTTTGCGTCGCAATGTTCTCCTCCTTCGTGACAACGTTCGGCTCCATACGGGTCGAATGATCCAGGCGGAACTCGAAAGATTCAACTGCGAAGAGTTCCCGCATCCTCTAAATTCACAAAATCTTGTTATCCCAACTAAAAGGTCATTTTGAAGGTAAGCACTTCTACTTCGATGAAGTCACATCAACAGTGAACAGCTGTTTACGAACACAGGACTCAATCGGGTTCTAGACTGGAACACCTTGTTTCACGTTACTAAAAGTGCTTGGAAAAACATGGCGACTATATAGAAAAGTAACAGAAGCGTTCTACAATGTCAAAAAAATTATTTCAACATGATAAATTATAATTTTTTGTTTATAAAGTAAGTGAACTCACCTATTGGACGCCGCTCGTGATATGAAAATGCCATCTACATTGTTTCTAGTAGTCATCATGGCGTCGCCAGCTGCTAGTGGCAGAAGCAAGAGAATATCTACATCTACATGGCACCTACATCTATATGATTACTCTGCAGTTTACAATTACGTACCTGGCAGAGTGTTCGTCGAACTACCTTCAAGCTATTTCTCTACCGCTCCACTCTCGAACGGCGCGCATGGAAAACGAGTAATTAAATCCTTCTCAGCGAAAAAATGGTTCAAATGGCTCTGAGCACTATGGGACTTAACATCTGAGGTCCTCAGTCCCCTAGAACTGAGAACTACTCAAACCTAACTAACATAAGGACATCACACACATCCATGCCCGAGGCAGGATTCGAACCCGCGACCGTAGCGGTCGCGCGCTTCCAGACTGAAGCGCCTAGACCCGCTCGACCACTGCGGCCGACTTTCTCAGCGAGCTCTGATTTATTTTATTAATATGATCATTTTTCGCCATGTAAGTGGCTACCAACAAAATGCTTTCGCAGTCGGAGGAGATAGACATCATTGAAATTCCACGAAAAAGGCCTTTGTTTTAATGATTGACATCCCATTACACTCTCTCCCCTATTGCCTGATAATGTAAAACGAACTGCCCTTCTTTGTACTTTTCGATGTCTTCCATCAGTCCCACTTAAAGCGGATCCCACACCGCAAAAAAATACTCCAGAAAACTAGCATGGTGTCAGAAGTTTCTTTAATAGATCTGTTGCATTTTCTATGTGTTCAACCAATAAATGGCTCTCTTTGGCTTGCTTTCCCCCAAAACGTTATCTATACGATCGTTCCAGTTCAAGTTGTTCGTAACTGTAATACTTAAGTATTTAGTTGTGTTCACAGCCTTTAGATTTGTGTGATTTATCGTGTAACCGAAATTTAGCGGATTTATTTTGTATTCATGTGGATGACTTCACACTTTTCGTTATTTAGAGTCATCTGTCACTTTTAACACCATACAGATATCTTGTCTAAATAATTTTGCAGTTGGTTTTGATCATCTAATGACTTTAAAGGACGTTAAATCATCTGCAAACAATCTAAGAGTGGTGCTCAGATTCTCTCCCAAATCGTTTATATAGACAAGGAACAGCAGACGGCCTTTAACACTTCCTTGGGGAACACCAGATATTACGTCTGTTTTACTCGATGGCTCTCCGTCAATTACTACGTACTATGAGCTTTCAGACAGGAAATCACGAATCAGTCGCACAGCTGAGGCGATACCCCATAGACATGCAATTTGATTAGAAGTCTCTTGCGAGCAACGGTTCCAAAAGCCTTCTGCATGTCTAACAATATGGAATCAATATCACATCCGCTGTCGATAGCACTCATTATTTCGAGAGGATAAGGAACTAGTTGTGTTTCACAACTACGATATTTTCGGAATCTGTACTGACTATTTGTCAATAAATTGTTTTCTTCGAGTTAATTGAACACAGTATATATTCCAAAATCCTACTGGAAATCGATGTTAGTGATACGGGTACGTAATTCACCGGGTTACTGTTAACTCCTTTCCTGGGAATGTGTGTGGCAAGTGCAACTTTCCAGCCTTTAGGTACGGATCTTTCGACGAGTCATCGTTTGTATATTGATGCTATGTATCGAACTGTTATTTCAGCACATACAGGAAGGAAGGAAACTGGTATTCAATCTGGACCGAAAGCATTGCCATTATCAAGAGATATGAGCAGCTTCACTACAACAAGACTATTTACTTCTAAGTTACTTATGTAGACAGTTCAAAATGGTTCAAATGGCTCTGAGCACCATGGGACTTAACTACTGAGGTCACCAGTCCCCTAGAACTTAGAACTACTGAAACCTAACTAACCTAAGGACATCACACACATCCATGCCCGAGGCAGGATTCGAACCTGCGACCGTAGCGGTCACGCGGTTCCAAACTGACGCGGTTAGAACCGCACGGCCACACCGGCCGGCTATGTAGACAGTTGCTTTACTGTTCTGGTGAGGACGGATGCCACGGTTTTCACGGTGATGCATATCGATAGTAATTGCTGGAGCTATGTGCAGACCCTCAAATGAGACACAGTTTACAAACTGTTGTGACTGGGTCGTCCTGGTGACATGGACGTATAGTAACTTGGTCTTCCAGAATATCGAGACTAAAAATATTTACAATGAGCTTCGCTTTTCTTGTAGAGCCTATCGTTGAAGTTTGTTGCGAATTCCTTACGCTGACTAAAGATGCCTCTATTGATTCGGGCTGCTCTTCCCTGAATCTGCTCAATATCATCCCTTAATTGTCTTGATATGTGTCTCAAAACGAGGGACGATACACATTAGTCGGACGAGAGTTTTCTAAACGACCTCCTCCGTGGCCGAATTACACTCCTGTCTGTCTTCCCTGCGGCTGGATTTATGTTGTCGTTCCACCTTAAATCGCTCTGAAGAACGGCTTCTGGACGGTTACCGGCAATGGCTGTCACTGTAGTGATTGCTCACGAATCGTGTAGCCAAATAAAATCGAGTCTCTCCGTCTGTTAAGGCGCATTACATGCTGTTTATTCAATGTGGGGATCGGTTGCCAGTCGTTATACCGAATGCTGAACCTTAACAAGACTTCCTCCCTTCATTAATAATTTTCAAACGAGCTGACATTCCTCTGTCCCAAAATAATTTCTGAATGTTACAGATGCTGTTTGCAGATCACTTACACATAACTTGCTGAGACAAGGTCCTGTCGTACTTTCTTGAGGTATATGGGACGGCAAGTAAAGTAAAGTTGGCCTCACATCGAAGGTTAGTGTGAACATAGTTCTATTGGAAGTAGTAAGACCTTGCCTTCATCCGACCTGCGAGCTGACTTACACGTGTAAACATGGGTGGACCTACAGTTTGAAGGGAATCACGGTGCTCCTATACCTTTCTTATACCCAAAAACATTATCAGAGGTGGAAGAAGCGATAACTGACAGATGAAAAAAAACTAAAACATTGTAGTCTGCTACTCCCCTTCAACCTCAACAAGAGAAGACGCTACGGGAAGGAGTTACCCTTAAATTTCCGAAACTTTTCGAGAAACAGCAAGTTAAGATTCTTTCCACCTACATTCATATGTGCAGCACAAATGATAAAAAAATTGAAGAAATACATACACAGAGATATATAAACAGTAGTTTTACAAATGTGTCATCAATGTGTGGAATAACGGACCACACATTTACAGAACCCTGGTCTAGTGGTTAACATCACAGCCTATACGTCGCGGGGTCCTGGGTTCGATTTCAGACTGGGTCGGAGGTTATCTTCGCTCGGGGAATGGGTGTTTTTTGTTGTCTTAAATATTTCATCTCATCTTCATCACAAGTGGCTTCAAACAGAGGCTTTCAACAGGTAGGCGGGCGCACATCCTCACATAGTGTCCTTTGGCCAGTAATATCATATGATCTTATTTTTTATGACTGAAAAATAAAAGTGGTAAAATGTGCGGTAGGGTGTGTACACTTCATCGCGCACAACATGGCAGCACTGCCCCGTTTCATAGGTATTTGCCAAGCTTAATGCGACCACCGCCTATGAGCCACTCACAGACGGCAGGCGGCAGGCGGCAGGCGGCAGTTCTCGCATTGGAGGGTATACAGGGTGTTACAAAAAGGTACGGACAAACTTTCAGGAAACATTCCTCACACACAAATAAAGAAAAGATGTTACGTGGACATGTGTACGGAAACGCTTAATTTCCATGTTAGAGCTCATTTTAGTTTCGTCAGTATGTACTGTACTTTCTCGATTCACCGCCATGATTTCATACGGGATACTCTACCTGTGCTGCTAGAACATGTGCCTTTACAAGTACGACACAACATGTGGTTCATGCACGATGGAGCTCCTGCACATTTCAGTCGACGTGTTCGTACGCTTCTCAACAACAGGTTCGGTGACCGATGGATTGGTAGAGGCGGACCAATTCCATGGCCTCCACGCTCTCCTGGCCTCAACCTTCTCGACTTTCATTTATGGGGGCATTTGAAAGCTCTTGCCTACGCAACCCCGGTACCAAATGTAGACACTCTTCGTGCTCGTATTGTGGACGGCTGTGATACAATACGCCATTCTCCAGGGCTGCATCAACGCATCAGGGATTCCATGCGACGGAGTGTGGATGCATGCATCCTCGCTAACGGAGGACATTTTGAACATTTCCTGTAACAAAGTGTTTGAAGTCACGCTGGTACGTTCTGTTGCTGCGTGTTTCCATTCCATGATTAATGTGATTTGAAGAGAAGTAATAAAACGAGCTCTAACATGGAAAGTAAGCGTTTCCGGACCCATGTCCACATAACATATTTTCTTTCTTCGTGTGTGAGGAATGTTTCCTGAAATTTAGGCCGTACCTTTTTGTAACACCCCGTATATGGCGTGTTGGAGAGACGCGGAAAACAGTGCAGTCGTCGTAGTGCGGAAATGGAACAATTTATCTGTCGTCCAAACAGCATAATCACTGGTTTTCGGGCCAAGGGTGCTAGCTAACATTTCTGAAACGGCTAAGTTTGTAAACTTAGCACATGCTGAAATGGCGAAAGTATACCCTATGTGGCAAAATGGCGCTATCCAAAACCAGCGACGAGGTGGCTTTTGTGCACCGGATGCCACAGATAAGAGGAGTGAACTAATGCTGTGGAGGTGTGTACGGACGAATAGACGTGCAACTGTTGAGCAACTGATTGCCCGGATGAACCAAGGGGCTAGCAACACTGTCTTCTCAACGACCATTCAGTGAACGTTGCTGCGTATGGGCCTCGGCTGCAGACGCCTGGTTCGTGCACCCATGATGACTGCTGTTCATCGGTGACGAAGGCTGGAATTTGTACTCTTCTACCGCAACTGGACTTCCACTGAGTGGCGACTGGTAGCCACTTCATTTATAGCCCATCGCACATTTGGACATTGACGTGTACGGCGTAAGAGATCTGAAAGCAAACATCCTGCAACAACTATGACCTGTGTGATCTCGTCATTCTCGAAGGCACAGTGCATCAACACAAGTATGCACTTATTCTTGGACGCTATATCCATCCCCCTAAATGCTATTTACTTTTCCTTGGCACAGTGAGATCCAGCAACAGGACAACAATGTGTCACACAGCTTGCAGCGTACGTGAGTGGTTCGAAGATCACGAGGATGTGTTTATCGTTCTCTCCTAACCACCAAACTCCAGGAATTTGAGCCCAAACAGAAATCTATGAGACCTCCTGGATTGCGCTGTAGGCGTCATGGAACTTCAGCCGAGAAACAATATCCATGTCGGCACTTTCCAGAACCTGACGGACTGTCTTTCTGCACGTCCCGCAGCGACCCGCGCTGCCAGAGGTGGTTATTCTGGCCTTTGACAGGAAGTCAAGTTAATATGACTTGACGGTCTATTAGTTGCCTTGTCCCATTTGCTATTTCGCTGCAAGGTTTGAAAGAGATCGTAAGTGCGTTCCAGTGGACGGGATAGGCAGTCGGCTTGGTCATATTCCAGTTTTACAGGCTAGTGTTGCAGTTGGTGTGCATATACTCGGTAGGGAAAGGTCACGTAACTGAGAGTAGTGCTATTATCGAGCTTCAGATCCTGTTTGATGAAAGAGAAGGACGATGGCTAATAGTCGACAATATATTCCGTTTCTTGGCGCGAAAACTTGAAATGATTTTTGATTTTAGACTGAGTATCCTATTTCATTGACGAAGGAGTTGCTAGAAACGAGATGGAGACTGTTTTCAGTGGTCATTTCACAATCTATTATTAATATTACTTAGACAGTTCTAGGACATTTACAAGTGGCGTAAGAGTACTGATAATCATAGCGCTGTCTCTCTGTACAAAGCAAATCCCTTATTTGGACTGATTTAATGCTGAAGCAGAACAGAGGAATAATTCTAGTCGGGAATCAAATTTTTTCGAATAAATCTGCGGAGGAAGACATTGTGTAATCTATTTCGTGCGCTGATCTCCGGTAAGAATGAGTGTATTCTGACCATAGCTGCAAATGGCTTTCGCCCGACGCCACAGAAGAGGACGTCACAGCAGCAACCGTTCGACGACCTGTCTCTTCTTTTAATAAGTTGCTCTATAGAGCTAATTTCTCCCCATTTAGATTACCTATTTTTTCATTATTTACTCGATCCACTCGTCTAATCTCCATCATTCTTCTACAACATCAAACTTCAAAGATATGTTAAAACAGTTATCAACCATTAACGTGACGAAGTTTCCTTTAAAACATATTATTATTTCTTGCCATTAACCAATTACGAACGTTTTGTTCACCATCAGATAGCTGCATTGTATTTACGCATGCATTGGATTGTTTTTACAATGCAACCATATAACGACGAACAAAACGTTCGGAATCGTTAATGGCAAGAAGCACTAAAACATTTTAAAGAAAAATGTTATTAAGTTGGTGGTTGGCAGCTATTTTCATAACATATCTTACAATACCACCATGGCCCCCTCATAACGTTATCTACTGACAAAATAGTTTTATATTTCAAAACCCTCAGCGCTCTTCATTTCTGCCCACGTTACATTCCCTATAAAGTTACATTCTAAAAACGTCTAGAAAATACTTCGTAACACTTAAATTTATGTCTGATAACACATTTTTCTTCGTCACAGAAAGTTTTCCTCTTGTTATCATTCTAAGTTGTGCGCCCTCTTAGCTTCTCCTAATGTCATCTACTTTTCTGACCGAACAGCAAAAGTGTTCTACTAAGTACATATCTAATTTTCTAATATAATCTCCCCATAATCATCTGACTCATTGCGACTACATTCTATTGTTCTCGTTTTACTTTTATTTATGTTCATCTTATTACCTGAATAAAACGTTCTCGGTTTTCGAGCCGCATCAATTCGAATAAAATCCTCGAGCTTTCGATGACCATCTCTCCCATCGTAGTCAGGAGTTCGCTGGCTGCCGGGGCTGCTACGGTTTCTCATTTATATAGGCATGGTGACATCATCGGCTAGCGGAGCTATTGCCCGTGGCACACCTGTGACTTCAGGTGGCGCCAGGGGCAGGCGCCACGTTTGAAACTGCCCCTCCCGTGTCGCGCATCTGTCTTTGCTTTCTTTCGATGTCCGCCCGCCCCCATGCCGTGCTGAGTGTGTACCCCTGGTCTCTTTTGAAATTGTTGTTGTTTAAACGAATCTCGACCGCTTCCTTTATAACGGAGTCCCAATATGTAGATGGATGAGCCAACACTTTTGTATTTTCGAACTGTATTTTACGTCCGTTTTCTAGGCAATGCTCCAATATGGCCGACTTGTCAAGCTGCCTTTGTTTTATACGGCGCTTGTGATCAGCAGAGCGCTCAAAATCGTGCGAATTGTTTGTCCGATATACTTGCTGCCGCATTCACAGGGTACACCATACACGCCAGACAGTCGAACAGCAATGTCGTCTTTAACAGGGCGCAACATATCTCGTATCTTGGGGGTGGGCCGGAACATTGGTCTTAGCCCATGTTTCTGCAGCAGACGTCCTGGCTTGCTGCTAGCTGCTCCACAGTATGGCAGGAATGCAGTCCGTTTGGCCTCTTCTACTGATTCACAGGTGCCTTTCGTCGGCGGCCCTCGAAAGCGTTTGCGATGTCTCTTTTGCTGTATCCATTTTCCCCGAAAACACGTTTCAAGTTATGCAATTCAGACTGTAGCTGGTCGTCGTCAGAGGCAATCTTGGTCCTATGGAGCAACCTGTTCAGCGCCGCTTTCTTGTGTACAGGGTAGTGGAAACTATTGGCGTTCAAGAGATGGAGAAGCACGGCAAGCTACCATTCTTGGATGTTTTTATTGAGCGGAAGGCAGGATGCCAGCTTGGTCATTCAGTGTACCGGAAACCAACACACAGATCGGTACTTGAACACCAATAGTCTCCACCATTGGTATACGGTCTGGACCAGAAGACTTTATTTTATTAAGTGATTTAAGTTGCTTCACTACTATATCTATTTCTATGTTACTCATATTGGCAGCTGTTTTTGATTCGAATTCTGGAATATTTATTTCGTCTTCTTTGATGAAGGAATTTCGAAAGGCCGTATTCAGTAACTATGATTCGGCAGCACTGTCTTGGATAGTATCTCCTTTGCTACCGCGCAGAGAAGGCTTTGATTGCGTCTTGCCGCAGTGTATGCTACCAGTGGTTACGTATGGAACCTGATACTATTCGTATGCCATCCACGACTCTACATGTACTCTCATTTCTCCATAAAATTTTCCATAGGTTTTCCACGCACTTGCTCTTCTAGCTCTGAAATTACGCTCTGAATCTCGGCTTTCAGCTCTGAAAGAGATCGTGGTTTGTCAGTGTACACACGACATTTCAAATACCCTCGCAGGAAGAAATCAAATGGTGTCATATCACAAGAGCTGAATGGGGAATTTAAGACCTCGTTGAGAGAAGACGCTACTGAGCCGCTGAAACTAGTAACCTAAATAAAAGTTTTCAAAAATAATGGCTGATGGTATATATTTCTACAACAGTTCGACTGGGCGCAGTTCCTCACTCCACATTTTATGATTAATTTATGATCATAAACTTTAAGGTTTACAGACGAGGGAGTAATTCTACTAGAGACTACGAATTGGGTAGTGCCTTGAATAGAGTTGACAAGATGAACAGTTAAGGGGCAGACAAATGAAAACGAGGCACATGGAGAAAAGTAAGCAAACTGTTTATTACTTCAAAAGTAATCCCTCTAACTGTTAACACTGTGAGACAAGAAGCTCAGTGTCTTCACGAGGAAGTATTTTCGGTTGCTCACGGAACCAAGATTGTGCCGCAGGCCTGCACTTCTCCGTCAGAAACAAATCGACAGCGACGAATGTCTTTCTTCAGGCCTCCAAATATGTGAAAATACCATAGGAACGGAGCGGGACTGTATGAAGAACGTGGTAGCTGTTGCCAGTAAAACTTCTGCCGTGTAGTCGAAACAACCTTGGCAACATGTCGGTCCTCTACGCTGCAGGAGTTTCGCTGGGGCCCTCCATACAGTCCCGATCTCTCCCCATACAGTTTTCATTAATGTGGAACCCTGAACTAAGATATTCGTGGCTGTCGATTTGTTTCGGATGAAGAGATGCATGCCTGGTACAATCGTGGTTCCCCAGGCAATCCCAAAATTTTGCATGAACGTGAGTGGGATAAATGTATTAACAGTTACGGCCATTGCTTTTGAAATAATGAATAGTTTATTTACTTTTTTCCATCTGTCTTGTCATTTGACTGCCAATTGTAAATAAAAGTAAAACAATAGTAACTGGAATACAGTCGATGTTGACGGGATTAGATTAGAAATGAGGTTCTTAACGTAGTAGAGGACTTTTGCTCTTTGGGCGGAAACATAAATGACGAAATACTCAGCTAATATGCCGGGAAAGTTGACGTTATCACAGACAGTAATGGTGATTAGGGTGGGGAGGCGTGACACACGTAACAGCGGTCGGCCCATTGAGGAAACTGCGCTGCGGCTTGCGGTCGGCCCCAGCTGTGGGTAGCGGCAGTGGTGGCGGCAGTGATGGAGGATCAGGGAGGGAGGAGGGTGGAGGGTGTGACCTTGGAGTGGCGCCATCCGGGGCGGGTTCCTCCTACAAAGGCGCCGCCACCTGTTGTCCTCGCGGCGAATACCTCGGCCTTGGGGATCTCCAGCGCTACCTGCCACGTCCCGGCCTCTTTGTCTGCCTGACGTTCTCACGTGTCAGGATGAACGATGAGCACTGCCGGACGGCCTAACGCTGTTGACATCATTAATCAGTGTTTCCAGGCAATTGCTTAACTACTGTCCACGTCACCTAAAAATATACTTCTAATATGTAAATCGAGCCATCTGCTAAAGGAACCGAGCACGAATTTTGGAAAGGGATTTAAAGCTCAAGGAGAAGAAGTATAAAAGCTTTGAGGTTTCCTGATGACATTGAAATTATGTCGGAGGCGGAAAAGGAATCGGAGAGTTGTTGAACGGAATGGACAGCGTATTGAAACGAAATGAACTTATGACATTGATGGCCGGGAGTCCCCACCTGGGAAAGTTCGGCAGTTGGGGTATGATGTCGGGAATCGAGCCTGGGTCCGCTGCATAGTGGTCAGACGTGCTGACCACTCATCCAAGGGAGCCGAATTTAGTGATAATGATGTTTGGTTTCATGGGGCGCTCAACTGCGCGGTCATCAACGCTCGCACAAAGTCCCAATTTTGTCACAATTTTTTTCACAATCCAAGCCAGTCACCGTCACGAATGATGAGAATGATGATGAAATGATGAGGCCAACACAAACTCCCAGTCCGCGGGCAGAGAAAATCTCCAACCCGGCCAGGAATCGAAACTGGCACCCGGGGTCCTGAGGTAGCGCGGACTTAAGTGTATTGAAAGGAGGTTATATGATAAACTTTGATAAAAGTAAAACAAGAGGAATGGAATGCAGTCGATTTAAATCGGACGGTTCAGATAGAATTAAATTAGGAAATATGAGACACTAAAAGTAATCGATGACTTTTCCTAATTGGGTACTAAAATAACTGATGAAGACTCTAGCAGGGGGGATACCAAGTGCAGACTGGCAACTGCAAGTAAAACTTTTCTGAAAAAGAGAAATTTGCTAACGTCGAAAGTAAATTTAAGTGCTAGTAGATCTTTTGTGGAGGTATCTGTGTGGAGCGTAGCGTTATACGGAAGTGAAACATGAACGATAATACACTTGAGAGAAGAAGAGGACAGAAGCATTTGAAATCTGATTTTACAAAAAAAAAAAAAAAAAAAAAAAAAGTACGAAATATTAGGTGGGCAGATCTAGTAAGTAATGTGGAGGTACTGAATAGAACTGAGAAAAAAGAAATTTATAGTACATATTGAACAAAAGGAGAGATCGGTTTCATACGACAATCCTGAGACATCAAGGAATTTTGAGTTAGGTAGCCTAGAAATGGGGGTTAAAAGTTGTAGAGGAACACCAAACCTCGAATACAGTGAGCAGGTTCAACAAAATGATGTCTGCAGGAGTAGCACAGAGATAAGAAAAACTTCTACGAGGTAGACTAGCTGGGAGAGCTGCACAAAATCACTCTTCACACTAAGGCCACAACATCAACAACAACTGGGTAAATATGTGATTTCACTGTCTTTTATCTTTAAAAACTGAAGTTGTTCATTGTCACAGCAGTTGAATGCAAACATGTCTTCTGATTTGCTTTATCGTGTAAAATTTTCATGTAATATCACACTTACAGGTTAGTTAGAATGGCCATTTTCCATTGCAAATATAAAATATTCGTTTTACTCCTTAATTTGAATGTTAAAATTGACGCCATCACCCGAAATAGCAGTACTATATTGAATGCATACTGTTTTCGCACATGCTGAAAATTTTGAAAGAATATATAATGATATGAATAAAATTACTCGTATAGTTAAAAGAGAAGAAAATTTAATTGTGACTGGAGAATGGAATTTGATTTTAAGAAATGAAAGGGAAGGAAATGTGGCAGGAGAATACTGACTGAAGGAAAAGAAGGAAACTAGAAGGCGCCTAGTGGAATTTTGAACAGACCTTTATTTAATCACTTTTAACACATGGTTTGAGACTCAAGAAAGAAGACTGGGTACATGGAAGAGACTTGAAGACACAAGAAGGTTTCAGCTAGGTTTCATAAAGGTAAGAGAGAAATTTCGAAACTAGATTTAAAATTGCGAAGAGAGATGAAATGGTGATGTAAGCAGAGAGCCTAATACAGTAAAAGACAGGCCTCATTTGAAGTCCTTGGATAATAGACATAATGAATTTAGTTGACATATTGAGAAAATATAAAAATTCGCCAAAAGGAGCAGCCAAAACGCAATACATACATCCAGAAAAAATAGTGACAGAAAGCGCAAGAAGGCAAAAGAGGAATGGCTAGAGGAAGAACATAAAGCTGTAGTATCATGCATGAGTATGGGAAAGACAGCTGCCGCCAGTTGGACAATTCAATAAATCTCTGGACAAATTCGAAGCACTTATGTGAATATCAAGAGCTCAGAGGTCAAGCAGGCAGAGAGCAATGAAAGGAAGGAAGACTGGAAGTTGGAAGGGTCTATATACAAGTGTTGTGTAAGGGAAACGATCGTGAAGATAATGTTATAGAAAGGGAGGAGGAAGTAGATGAAGATGAGGTGGAAGATATGATACTGCGATGGTAATCTGACAGAACTCTGAAAGATGTAACTGCAAACATTGTACCTGGAGTAGACGAGTCTTCGACATAGTAACTGGGAGATTATGCTATAGCAGAAGTATTTTACCTCTAATCTAAGATATATGACAGGCGAAAAAGCCCTCAAACTTCAAGAAGAAGGTCGTGTTTTCAAAGCACTTCAAGAATTACTAACCTAACAATATAAAAAGTGGTGAAGCCGACCACGGGCAAAATCAGTTCTGATTTCGGAGAAACGTTGCATAACGTGAGGTGACGATAGGACTTGCCTTAGTACTGTAGATCGAAGAAAGCAAGTGCAGAGAGCGGAAGATTATCGACAAATTATACAGAAACTGCAGTTATGAGAGTTGAAGGACACGAAAGGGGAGCAGTAGATGAGAAGGGAGTCAGATGAACTATCTCAGATGTTGTTTAGTCCGTGATACTGGAGAGGCCCAGAGTGAGTTTAGATTTGGTGCGGTACAGGAGAGATAGCACTCCTGCTTCCGTTTTTAATCGGGTCTTTTCTGCCGTTTTATCTGAGCACCACGACCATGTTGCTGTTTTTACGGATTTGTCTAAGCAGGATGACTGTTGGTTGCTCAATCGTCTTTCTCAAGGTCAGACTGCCTCCCGAATTTACCATCTTTGACGCAGAGTTATATGCCATCTTGCGAGCACTGGAGCAGATGAGACTTGCTCCCAGTGCTAGATTTCTCGTCTGTTCAGAATCTTTGAGCGCCGTTTACTCTCTCCAGTGTTTGTACCCAGCAGATGAAGGAACCCAGACTATCCACGACGCTCTCCTCCAACTACAGCGACTGGGGAAGCAGGTGTATTTCTGCTGGGTACCAGGGCACTCGGGAATTCTGGGGAATGAGAGGGCTGATCGGGCAGCCAAGGAGGCGTGTCGTGACCATCAGGTCTCTCAGTGTGCTACCCCACTGCATGCCCTCACCTCGCTGTTGAGGTGTAAAGTCCTGTGTCGTTGGGAACATGAGTGGCTAGAAGTGACTGACAACAAGCTCCGTGTGATCAAGCCCACAACTCGGCCGTGGCGTACTTCCTTCCAGCCACGTCGACGGGACGAGGTCATCCTTACTCGTCTTCGCATCGTCCACAGCCCTATGACGCATGGATTTTTACTCCGGCGAGGTGACCGTCCGATGCGTGGTGCTTGTGGCGTGCAGATCACGGTGCACCGCATTTTATTGGACTGCATTTTACTTGCTGACCAGCGGACCGCAGCGGATTTGCCTGCGGATCTGCAGTCTATTTTATGCAATGCTCAAACGAATGTAGTTCGGGATTTAAAGTTCTGTGAATTGTCCCACATTTTTAACAAGATTTTGTGGAGATATTTTTAATGTGTCAACGGGGTGGCTGGCTCACCCAAATTTTTTCGTAAGTGGCCAGCCAGTCTCATTTCCCTGTGCTGTTTTTTAGATCTTTTGTGTTTTGTTTTACCTCTGTTTTAATTTCTTGATTAGCTATCTTGTCTCCACGTTGGTTTTAATGCATGTGAGAGTGCCTGTGCGATAGTCATTGCGTGGTCGTTTCGTGTGCATGCGTGTACGACAGTTTCCGTTCTTATCCACATTCGTTTGTTTTCATCGATGTCAGAGCGCTGATAACTTCGCCGTTGGGCGCCCATAAATTCCCAAACCACACACCCACACACGCACGCACGCACACACACACACACACACACACACACACACACATACACACACACACACACACCGTATATTGAGCAAGGAGTAAACAAAACTAACAGAATCAAATTTTAAGGAGAACAAACAAAAACTTTGAAGTTCTCAAATAACAATGCAATTGTTCCAGAAACAAGAGAGAAATCCATGAAAAAAATTGCGGGCTCTCAAATAACTACGCACCCTCCGACTCAGAGTTGCAATATTAAAAGTTTTTGCTGGTTTCGTTGTTTTGGGGCTGGGATACGTAGTTGCCGCATTACAGGCCAAATACCTCTGAGACTACAGTATACGATAAGAATACACACATGAATCGAATGGTCGAAGGTTTCTACCACTCGGAAATTGCGAATTTTATAAATGAACGATTGCAATTAAATAAAATCTGCAAGTACTATCTTAACGACTTTAAATGATGAGTACGGTAGTTGAAGTACTTTTGAGAATGCGGTATATTATTGCGAAACACTTATTGGTGTCGATGGTCCAGCAATGAAATAAAATATAAGTTGAATAACAGGGAAACAATAGATTCCTACTGCACGTAATTAGTTATGAACAACAACATAGCTCGCTAGATATTCACTTCTAAACGCACACTACGTCTTCACTGCAGAAGCCACGAAAATCACACAAGAGCACAGGTCGGCACTCCGAAATATTTCTATCCTCCGCGACCACGCGCAAACTGCTCCACTGTCCAAGGCTTTCCACCTACTGTGCGTCCGTCGCGCTGTACTGTTCGCGTCCCTTCTCGTGTCCTGTCCCGTACTGTCCAGAACTGCCCTGGAGTGCTCGAAGACGCTGCCGTAGTACTGCTGTAGAACTGCGTCCGCCACCGGAGAAAATCGTCTGATGTAACTGTAGCTGCTGCCGATGACCGCGTGTTCCAACCGATACCGCTGTCCGTTAAACGCGATAACCGCTACTGTTCCCTGCACTCAACTGATTTAGACTCTGAGCTCCCACACAAATTGCCTCTAACGTTATAGATTAGGATCTCTATCGATAGCATGTGTTAGTTGTGAAATTTACTGCTTAATTTCACTACCTCCAGAAACCTACTTGTGGAAAAAACCCAACTCACACTATGTTTTGCGAGAGGTTCACTCTACCGAAATCTCTACTGGTTTTTCAAATGTTTTTACACTTCGCATAGTACGCTGGATAACAGAGAGCAAAGGAATTACCAGTTTGCAGGGCGCAAATCCCGGACGAGCCCCCAAATTGCGGGCTTTCAATAATAAGAGATGTGTATCGGCCACTGCGTTTTTCTCTGCCTTGAGGCTTCGTGTGGATGCGGTATGGAGGAGCGCATGGCATCACGACACTGAGTGCACAGCCTATCAGTCCTCACATCAAGAGAAGTTCCTTGGCAGTACCGAGAATCGAATCTGGGTCCTTCGCATGGCAGCCATCTACACTGACCACACAGCTATGGAGGAAATCGAGACAGCACTTCAACAGAATGGATAATACCTCAAAAAGAGGTCATAAAATGAATCACAACAAACGGAAAACAGAAATGATGCTATGCAATCGACATAAATCTGACGATGTTGAGGAAATTAGATTAGGAAATGAGATGGTGAAAGTATTAGACGCGTTTTGCAGTTAGGACAGCAAAATAACTTATGTTAGTCGATGTAAAAGAGATATGAATGTAGAATAGTAACAGAAAGACAAGAATTTCTGAAAATGAGAAATTTGTTGACATGGAATATAAGTTTAAGTGACTGGAAGTTTTTTCTGAAGGCATCAGTCTGCAATGTAGCTTTGTGCGTAAGTGTAACATGGACAATAAATAGCTCAGACAAGAAGAGATGGACATTTTTGTAATAAAGTGCCGCAGAAGATGCTGAAGATTACATGGGTAGTTTGGTTTATTTACTAGAAAGAATTTCGGACATAGTCCGCCACAAGCAATGGAGAGTAAATCTTTAACAATTCCAGCCACTCGAGCCGGTGAAACATCAGGAAAATCATTAAACCAATGCTAATCGCAGATACCGAGACGAAAATATTATCTTCTTCACTAAACGAGTCATGTATTTATGCACGGCATACTTTTATTTTTCTTTTGCTTCGTTATCATAGTAACAGTAGGGTAGAGTCTCGATGAGTTACGGTTTCTGTCGTTCAACTCCTAGAAATAGCTGGTTGTAACTCTTTGTAGCGATATGAAATGCCGGCCGGAGTGGCCGTGCGGTTCTAGGCGCTACAGTCTGGAACCGCGAGACCGCTACGGTCGCAGGTTCGAATCCTGCCTCGGGCATGGATGTGTGTGTTGTCCTTAGATTAGTTAGGTTTAAGTAGTTCTGAGTTCTAGGGGACTGACGACGTCAGAAGTTGAGTCCCACAGTGCTCAGAGCCATTTGAACCATTTTTGAACCGATATGAAATGGAGTAATCAACTACGTTCAGTCGTGGGTAAAGTAGGTGGTGGTCTACGGTTATTTGCAGAATATAGGGAAATGCAGTCAGTCTGCAAAGGAGAGTGCTTAGAAATCACTTGCGCGAGCGATTCCAGAATATTGCTCAAATGTGTGGGACTCGTGCGAAATAAGACTAACTTGGGATATTGAGCTGGTGAAATTCCAGGAAAATCATTAAACCAATGCTATTCGCAAACACCGAGACGAAAATGTTATGTTTTTCACTAAACGAGTCATGTAATTTATACACGGCATATGTGCACAGAGAAGGGCAGCACAAATGATCAAAGGTTCGTTTGACACTTAGCAGACTGCTAAGAGACGCTGAAGAAACTTAGAACGGGAAGAAACCCTATTAACGGCTACAGTGTATTTCACAGTCGTTCGCTGAGTACAGATGTAGATGTAGATAGAGAAAAAGGCTTCTCATGAAAGCGATTGTGACACATCGGACATTAGTACATATCGATGGACTGGTATGATTATGAACACGTGTTACTGCAGGTTGAAACGACCTCTTAGATAAAGGTGCTCAACACGTAATGGATGGTAGGATTTACGGCATCTCTCTGAGGACCACGTACCTGTAAATGTCCTCTTCCGTCGCTTGCAAGGTTATCTTTCCTTTCAGAAGTGTGTTGTCTTTCAAATGTACCTTTTGAGGGCGGTGACTGTGAAGTGTGAGGATAGAGTTTGTGGTGACACTGTCGATGAGAGTGAAGGTAGAGGCCGGCCGGGTTGGCCGTGCGGTTCTAGGCACTACAGTCTGGCACCGTGCGACCGCTACGGTCGCAGGTTCGAATCCTGCCTCGGGCATGGATGTGTGTAATGTCCTTAGGTTAGAATGAAAATCTGCCAGGAAGTTTCCTTAGGTTAGTTAGGTTTAAGTAGTTCTAAGTTCTAGGGGACTGATGACCTCAGCATTTAAGTCCCGTAGTGCTCAGAGCCATTTGAACCATTTTTGAAGGCAGAGGATGAAGTCCGGTACCCACAGATAGCGTATTCCTTTCGAATAACACCGAAGAATGCCTCTAGCTTAACGCCTTCATCCAGCGGGCAGAACATCCTCATACTATATGTCGAGACGAGATTTCGGAGTTGATCCAGGCCACTGGCGTGAAGTCCAGTAATCGTGAACTTTACGACACCACGTTTCTTTCCCCGGCAGACCATGTTTCGATTACAAAAATTATACTCTACTTAGTTTTTACTCACTTGGAAGGTAATCTCACAAATACAAGTATATAAATAAATGTGTCGGGTGTTGCCAGACTGTACAGACAAATGTCCAAGACCCAATCTTCAGTCGATCCTAGGATTTTCAATTTGTCTGACACTCATGGCTTCGCAGTGATTAGTCTGAGAACTGCAAGGTCTCACCGTATTTAGGTGTCTACTTTAAACTGTAGACCTTCCTGTAACTAGACGGCTAAGTTGAATCTTTCCTTTATTCACGTTTCTGGCGGTACTGTAGCGTCACCCACGGCCAGAATACACTCGCTCTTAGCTCCTGATATCGCAAAAGACGTATAACGTTTCAAATCTGCTAGTAACAAACTGCTCACGAAGCAGAAGGGGGCTAGTTTGAGTCCTGGTCCGGCACATGATTTTAATCTGTGATTAAGTTTTACATGTTAGCGAACACGTACTGTCGGTAATAATTACAAAAAAGCTGCATGTTAGCAGCTTTAACATGATTACGGAAGTTTTGTTAAAAGCGATATTTTACTTGTTAGTGAATTGTAGTTTTGCATCAGTGCAACGAATAAACAGAAACCAAAGTGGCGTATCCGTAGGTCCAGAACACCAAGATCACATATCCATAGGTTCGTGATACAAATAAGAAAATATTTTACAAATGAAATGTTTAGATCCCAGTGTTGCAAATGTGTATTTGCTAACAACTTTTTTTAATGTCCATTAAACGCCGGCCGTTGTGGCTGAGTGGTTCTAGGCGCTTCAGTCCGGAACCGCGCTGCAGCTACGGTCGCAGGTTCGAATCCCGCCTCGGTCATGGATGTGTGTGATGTCCTTAGGTTAGTGAGGTTTAAGTAATTCTAAGTCTAGGGGACTGATGACCTCAGATGTTAAGTCCCATAGAGCTTAGAGCCATTTGAACCATTTATTTGTCCATTAAAGTCACAGGCGTAAGAAAGACGATTAATTTTTTTTCAGTCTAAGGAGATCTTACTTATCCACGTGTCATCACAAAATGCCTTCTGTTCATTTGTCTGCGAGGCATTTGCAGAGATAAATGATAAGCTGCTAGCAGTGCATATCTGTTTTGTTTTAACAAGTGCTTCGGATACATCTTAAACGCAATAGCTTGTGCAGAGTGGAGGTAGCTTGTTTCAGAGGCGGACACCAAAAACAGAGAAGATTTTCGTTAATTTTTTTTGTATGTATGGGTAGGCACAACTGAGATACTATATGAGATAGTTATTATGCTTCGATTATGATAAGAGGTGATGAAATAGACACAGCACACAGCAGTCACTTCAATTGTCTGGCCACAGCCCACCTAAATGGGCTTAGGAACCACTGACATTATCAAATACAAGGATGTAACATACGCGAGCGTTAACGGTTAGTTCGTAACGTCTGAAGTTTCCAGTGGTGGATTGCGTCGTAATAGTGAAGTGTTGCAAGAACTAGTGCACAAGCTTACTTACATTTCGCATCCTGTGAAAATATGTTCCGAAACTTTTGAAGAGCATAAAGGGAAGTGGAAGACTTTCTGCATTTGACGACAGCACTTTATACCCTGTTGTATTGCTCATCTAAAGTAAAACCCAAATCCTCCACTATTTTCGAGAACAGTATGAGGCAATTTTTTCAGATGCGCTCCTAAAATTACTTTGGACTTTTTCTGTATCGGTTTATTTCTCACCATTCATCTGAACGACGACAGTGTTTATATCCTCTAGTCTGATACAGGTGAAAGTCATCGTCATAGAGATGGTATTTACAGAAGGATAGGACGGACGAGATGACACTGACATACAAGGAGAACTGTGGCACTCTGAAAGAACATGCAGCCATTCCCACAGACAACACATTCTTATCTGTTTTCAAATAGTTTTCAAACAATTTCAGAATACTACCTGAAATTTCAACTGTTGTATTTTTCGGAGCAGTGCGTCAAAGTCAAAATTGGTAATGCTTTGCTGAAGTCTAGTAGTGTTAATATTTTGGCCTCACTGTTTACATTTCAGGTTGCCAATTACAAAAAAATTAATGTAGTGGTGTGCCATTGTGTTTACAAAAGCTGTGCTCATATCTTTCAGATACGTTGTATTTGGGTAAGTATTCAGTCAGCTGATCGTTAGCAATATTTTCCTGCGCTATTGAGACAGCGTTGGCCAACAATTGCAAGGTGACGGTAGCTTTTCATTCTCAGGGATATCACCGAAAATTCTTCATAAGTGGCGTGTTTCCCATTCGCAAGATTAAAAATTAAGTATATCTATTAAGAGAGGTTATTTGCAATTATTCTTGTTGTGTTCATTGTTACAAAGTTAGTAATTGCAAAGACATAAAGGACGTTAAGTGTAATTTATCCCTCGTTAAAGTGGTGTAATCGTTGCACTCATTTACTTTTATATTGCTTATATACTGTGGGTGATGGGTGTACACTGCACTTCCAGCGTCGACTGGACGGTAATATTCTAAAAGCAATGGAACAAATTATTGTTGTAGTTATCAAGAGATGAAAGTTCTTTCGGATTATTAGCCACTGGGAAATAATAACACTTAAAATGACGTGGAGTTTCTCATACGCAGATGCAGGCATCATTCTTTGGAAGGTGCAGACTATCATCGTAACAGAAGATACCGAAAATAAATTCTTAAAATGTAGCATACTACAATTAAATTGCAACACTTGTCCGTTAACAGAGAAGAATTTGGTTGGAGAAACCAAAATTTTGATTATATTTTGCTCTTGAGCCTTGTCTATAGAATTAAAATTCTAAAAATAATCGAGGTAGCAAACTGAAGTTTCGCTCCTCACAGTCAAGGGAAGCGTTACTTATAATTTTGGCCGTTGGAGCAAATTTAGTTACAAAAGTATAACATAGTATGTAGAAAGTAAGTAAGAGTCGTGTTGCATTGTTGGCTGGGAGGCCTCAAGATTGTTTTCTTCTTCCATGCACAATGGGTCCTCTCTATTCGGTGTACGAATGTTGTACGTGTATGCTTTAAGTATAAGTAATACGTATTAAATATGTGATAGTGTGGTGTCATGTATGTGATGTATGATAATGAGAGAAAGGAGAGGGTAAAACGCGGTGCCAGCACATAACCTGCCCTTCTTGAATTGCATCAATAGGGCCGCATTTGGAAGGACAACGTTTCAAACCTGCGTTCAGACATTCTGTTTTAGGGCTTTCGCGATTTCCCTAAGCCGCTCCAGGAAAATGCCGGGATAGTTGATTTGAAAAGGCACGGACGATTTCCTTTCCCCTACTTGAAACAGTCAGAGCTTGTGGTGTGTGTCTAGTGACCTCGATGTCGACAGGAGTTTAAATCCTAATGTTCTTTCCTTCTTTTCTTCAAGCGGATAGCCGTATTCATCATCAGCATCAGTAGAGTCACACGGTCTCATTTCATGGGACATTGCCTAGAGGACAATGCCGCAAATTCTGATCATCTGAAACTTCACGCCAGAACCTCTCCTCTCCTTTCCAACCAAATCCTATCCATGAAAATTTCTGCCACAGTCAGGTTACATCCGAGTCGAATTCCAGCGCACAGATGTCCGTTAGCGGGCTAGGCTACAAAGGTGGTTCGGTGCACATAGAGATAATCGCCAGTTGTATTATTGCTAAGTGTGTGTTGGCCCATTCTCGCTACTGTTGTTCACTGCGACTGTGGTGTAATTGTAAGACAGGACGGACAGAAGCTGCAACTAGTCTCAGTTTATTGACACGAAATATTTGTTCATCCCACTTCGGTCCCATCGTTAGGCGGTGTACCATCTACGGAATATTATTTCAAGAATGACTTTCAGCTCGTAGACTGGTGGTGACAATGTTACAGAGCTAAGCTCCGGCTGTCACTTTTATGTGGAAAACGAAATAATGTATAGCGAGCGTAATCAGATGATGTGCGAGTAGTGGTTTGACAGCTACCGCACGGGAAAATATATATTTTACGGCAATAAAACACTCTTTCCTTTGGATTTACAAATACACGGCAGCAATATATGTCAGTATACCTACTTCCAGCGTAGCTAATCCCGCTACGCACGCAGGAGAAATTTTATAAAGTTTCGAAGGTAGGTCCGCATTACTGGCGGAAGTAACGTTGTCTGAGGAGATATAATGGATAGCTCACTCGGTGGACAACTTGTCCGTTAAAGTCAAAGGTCCCAGATTCGAGTCCCGTTCCGACAGAAAGTTTTAATCTGCCGAGAAGTTTCAAATAACCGAACACGCCGGTGCAGAGTGAAAATTCATTCTGGGAACCCGAATATTATCGGTGTATGCCCTGGTTGCAGGTCAAATGTCGGAACTAGCGGGCCCTACTCTTAGGCGGTGTAGCATTTACGGAATATTATTTCAAGAATGACTTTCAGCTCGTAGACTGGTGGTGACTCTTGCACGTCCTTCTTATGCTGCTCCAACTCAGTATGTCCCGCAAGGGAACAAGGCCTTGCAGCACCTCGTCCTGGAAATGGTGATGCAACAATAGGGAAAAAGTTAAGTTTTCTTTAGACCGAGGTAAACAGCTTTGCTGTGTTGAGTGAAATACATTTGTGTGTATCACCAGAGCTGCTACTGAAGAATACTTACTCTCCAGAATAAAGAAGGAAATAAATGATTGATGGCCGCGAGGCCCCAGGCGGTGTAGTTCGGCTGCCGAGCTGTAAGTCTTGGTTCAAATGGCTCTGAGCACTATGGGACTTAACATCTGAGGTCATCAGTCCGTAGAACTTAGAATTACTTAATCCTAATTAACCTAAGGACATCACACACATCCATGCCCGAGGCAGGATTCGAACCTGCGACCGTAGCGGTCGCGCGGTTCCAGACTGAACCGCCTAGAACAGCTCGGCCACTGCGGCCGGTCGCTGCAAGTCTTATTTCAGGCGACGCCACATTGACCGACTTGCTTGTCGGTGATGATGATGATAACAACACAACACCCAGTCCACGAGCGGAGAAAATCTCCAACCCGGCCGGGAATCGAACCCATGCGCGCTGCATGGTGGGCAAACACGTTACCACTCAGACATGCACTCGTGTAATTTCAGAAGGAATTTCAAATCCGTGTTTGTAGTTACTAAAATATGCGTATTTATTTTACCATACGCACCTCATTTCAGAAATTTAAGACGTGGTCAGTGTATATCGTGATGAGATCGCAGAATGTGCTTGGTGCATACGTATCCAGCTTCATTCCAGAGGTGTTTTTTCTCGAAAAAGCTGTTGCTGGACAGACAAGTACTTTCAACATCTTTGGATCACGGGGTCGCGGGTTCGATTCCAGGCCGGGTTGGAGATTTTCTTCGCCCAGGGACTGAGTGTTAGTGTTGTCCTCATCATTTCATCATCATTATCATCATCATCATCATTCGTGACAGTGGCTCGACTGGGCTGTGAATAAAATTGAACTGTGTAAAAGTTGGGACTTTGTACGGGCGCTGTGACCGCGCAGTTGAGAACCCCACAAACCAAACATCATCTTCATCAGCTCTCGCCAGCTAGATACCTCTCGAGAGTGGAGGGAGGTTTTCCAGCGGACGATACAACCGTCGGACCGAACCGTTGCTTGAGGTGGCGAGTCCTAAAATTACAAGTAAAAGCACAGTGGCCAATCTGGTTGAAAAATACACTGCAGGGAGAAAAAAAAAGAAAAGAGAAAGAAGGTAACTACTCCTATTAGAAGGAGACACGTGTCTGTAGTTAAAGGTAATAATATTTTTTTGCTTATAACATGGAGAAGACATATTGCTGATGGAACTCGAGCATCTGTGAGCAATATGAACGCCAGACAGATAAACACTGCGGGACAAAGCTTCGCTCTTGGCAACGACTTAGTAGACGAGGGACTTGTTCTGTACTCTTCAAGTAATAAAAATGCGTTTTGTTCACTGGTAACAAATGTTTTAGTGCGTCTGAACGGTAAAACAACACATAAGTAGATGTGCAATTTCATTCTTCAACATTTGACATGGAGATCAGCCGAACTTTCTTTCACTTTTTTCTAGGTAATAAACCTAGTCGGTGAATCTTTTATTCAAGAGTTAATTTGTTCATATTATATTTCAGAATTAACAGTTGACTTACTGCAGGACCATAATTAATTCTCACTCTGGCGCGCTGTGGGACAGTGTGCGAGGGAAACGAAGGTGCTCAGCCAAACAATAGTTGGTACTGAGAAGAAAGAGCTCACTTCTCCCCTCTTCGCCCCCCCCCCCCCAATCATACACACACACACACACACACGCACACACACACACACACACACACACACACACACACACACACATGATACCAAGTAAGCGCACACTTGGTATTCAGCATTCACAAGTTTGGGCTGCTCCTAAATCTAAGAACAGTTTGAAGCTTCCGAAACGGAATGTACTGAGATCTAGAAGCAAGCCAAAGCTGCAAATATATTTTACCTGCAGACCAATGACGATAATTGAAATGGTTCAAACGGAATGGTACACTTTTTTATTGTAGTTGCAACAATGAATGTGGAATACCTTAAGTGATAATAGTTGTTCTGCGGCTACCAGTATCGACACTGCGTCATAATGTGGCACACTTTACAATTCAGGCTCGTATAAACCCCGTACCCATGATTACAAAGTATGTCTACTGAAGCGAGGTAAGTTGTAAACATCGATACATAATTTATACCACTCTGAGATGTCAAGTCTGCCAAATGTCCACTCTATGTTGAAACTAATCGAGAAGAGTGAAGTATTATTTAATAAGAGTTTTTGGTGGCTTATTAATGTCTTTCATATGTAGACAAGACTAACTAGAAAGGTTAAGTATACATCTGAAGTAACTGGACTTTATATTATGAGGTAGACAATCTTCTGTCTTAAGTTCTGAGATCAACGCAATGTTCAACGACTCGCTAGTTTTAACTGTACTGAGAAGCACTGGAGTAAACTGTAGTTACTACGTCAGTTTCATGTAGCTGCAGAGTTTTGCTCTTGAAAACTGTAACTGACAGAGATGTCACAGCACCTTAGACAATGACCTTCTGTTCTGCAGGAGCAAGCTGCTATTCGCTCATTATGCCTGTAATCTCCCCAGTTCGCTGCAGATGGGTGATGACATGCTGCCGTGAAAAGATGAAGTTGGAATTCTCTATTCTAGGCAAGTCCTCATTGCATTCTCTATGTCAAGGGCGTGATACGCTCTACACTGTTATTGCTTACACGATCAAGATCCGTTAAGTCTTCTACCCTTAAGAAATTTTATAACGTTCATTATTAAAACGAGTGAAAGGAGAACGTCTCCCCGAATCCAGAACAAATTGTTTCCCAGAATGTGTAGCAAAACAAGAATTTCCTTAAAATTTGGAATTCACTCTCTACCTCGGAGTTCCAGGTCACTCCTGTTTCCAAGAAGGGTCGCCAGACAGAGACACAAAAGTCTATGCCTTAATTACTGAAGCTGGTGTGCAATAGAATTTCGGAACATGTTTTATGCTCACCTATTATTAGGTTTCTGGAGACCGAAAACGTCCCCCATGGGAATCAATACGAATCCAGCAAACATCGACTGTCTGAAACATAGCCACTCTGTTCGTCCTCGAGACCAGACAGCACTAGATAACGGCACTCATGGTAACGACGTATTCTTTGATTTCCAGAAGGCGTACGATACGGTTCCGCGTTACGGGTTAATGAACTAAATAAGAACATACGGAATATCAGGCCAGATTGATGACTATTGAAAAGTACCTAGTAAATAGAGCGCAGAATATGATTGTTATCGGAGAGGTATCTTCAAACGTAAAAGTAAGATCGGGCTGACCCCCAGGGAGTGTTATAGCAACATCAGTTTTTTGTAATACCTGATGTAGTGCGTAAAATCGGAAATTCCGCGAGACTTTCGCGGGTGATGCTGTTGTACACAGAGAAGCCGCGACGCTAGACAGGTGTAGCGAAATGCTGGAGGACCAACAGAGAGGAGACACTTGGCGCAGGGGTTGCTAGTTCTCCCTCAGCATAAACAAATGAGATGAAATGCGCATAGCTAAGCACAAAAAAAGTTATTGAATGGTAATGATTGTAGAACTAAAACCTGAAGCAGCTCCATCCATCAAACGTTTAGGAGTACGCGTTAAGAGCAATTTATAGTTGAAGGAACACATAATGCCAATCTCAGGTAAGGCGGATGCCAGACAGAGATTCACTGGAGGAATCCCCAGCAGGGAAGTAGCTAGCAAAACCCTCCGTCGAAATCGGTAAAGCGATGTACATATAGAGACAAACAAATGATTACAATTTCAGAGCAATTGGGTGATTTAATCAAGAGAAGGGGCTACACCAACTGAGCAGCTCAGTATCGCCCCTACGCAAGCACTTACTCGGCTTGATGCTGGCTGACAGAGCTGTTGCCTGTCCTCCAGAGGCATATCGTGCCAAATTCTGTCCAATCGGCGTTAGATCGTCATAATCCCGAGTTGGCTGGAGGGTCCTGGAATCTCATTGAATGGAGTAGAATTGTCTTCAGGGATGAGATCCTGTTTGAACTGAACCCCGATGGGCAGCAAATGTGTCTGGTGACGCCTGGAATACAGGTGGGATACCAGCCTGACTGTCGCCCGCCGTACGGCTTGACAGCCAGGAGTGGTGGCCTGGGGTGTCATTCCATTTCATAGCTGGACCCCTTTGGTTGCCATCCGCCCCACCATTACAGCCCGGCGGTACGCGACGATATTCTAAGCCCGTTTTGTCATCCTGCATGGCAAGCCATACTGGGCTTAGGTAGCAACAATATAATGCCAGCCTGCACACGGCGGGAGTTTCTACCGCTTATCTTCTTGTTTGTCAAACCCTGACTTAGCCAATAATGCCGGGAGATCCATGGAGCATTATGGGCAAGGTACTCCAACTACTTAGATATTTTGACGACATAACTGGCCAAATGAGCAGAATTTGGTACGATAGCTCTCAGGAGGACATCTAAGAACTCTATCAATTAATGCCAAGCCGAATAACTGCGTGTATAAGGGCCAAAGGTAGACCAGCGCGTTACTGATTTGCGCAACTTGAGAAGCTCTTTCTCTTGATTAAATTGTCCAATTGTTCTGAAATTGTAATCATTAATTTGCCTGTACGTGTACATCACATCTACCGATTTCCGTCCGATTCGGAGAAGTCCTTCATGGTGAATCTCTCTTTTGTCTTAGAGCGCATTTTGGACAGAAGACGTACTTTGCTACAATAATCAACCAATATATACATCTCTCCTGCTTATATCCCTCATACAAAAATTTAGGCATCCGTTGTCCCACGTGCTGTTAGGGACTGCAATGTCGAGAAACAGCCGGAAGTGGTTCTGTGAACTCCCTGCTAAACATTTAAAAGTGATTTCAGAGAAATTAAGTAGATGTAGTTGTTAGTTAAGAAGGGAAAAATTAGGAGATTCATGTTTACACAGTGTGTTACCGACAATTGTTTTTCTATTTGACACTGGTAGTATCGTATTTTAGTAACTGTGAAGTATTGCTTCGCGCAATCTGTAGCGCAGTTGACATTTCTTCTGAACGATCAGCTAAACAGGTCTGTAAGGCGCTGGCCGCCGTTGGTGACACACCAGGAGAGAAGCAGGGAATATACTTAGCTTTCTCTGTGTGTTTTTATAGTTTAATTTTTAACTTAGTCGAGCTAGAGTGGATAGGATGTGTGCATGTTGTGTACGGAAGCAGAAGGAGCTGGCCGCAGTTACAGAACAGCTGGCGACGCTTTTGCTGCCGTCAGCCGTCTGCAGTCTGTTGCCTAGGGGTGCAGAGGAAACAGGGAATGTGGGGCGTCGCATGGGACACTTCAGGTGTCGCTCGTTTTCTCCATGGCCTCTGCCGCCGAGTTACGTGGCAACATACCCAAAGAGGAGGATCCGTCCTCACGGCGAGGCAAGTGGAGGGTTGTAATACGTTCGTGTCTCTCGGGGCGGAGAATCAGTGTAGGGGCTAAACCCTCTCGCCCCTCCTATCCACCCTGAGTGTGGACAGGCGGCCACTCCTTCAGTAAGGTAGGCACACAGCGGCAGGGGATGGCTAATTATCGGGAGCTCCATTGTTAGTCACGTTATGGAGCCCCTTAGGAAAATAGCTTCTAGGGCTGGAAAGAAGTCCAATGTGAACTCGGCATGTCTGCCTGGGGGCTGTCATTCTAGCTGTGGAAGAGGCCCTGCTTGTGGTTATCGAGAGTACAGAATGCAGTCGTCTGCTCGCTGTGGTTCATGTCGGCACAGATGACGTCTTTCACTTGGGTTCTGGCGTCATCCTCAGTTAGTACGGGCGACTGGCGGAAGTGATGAAGACTGCTAGCATCTCTCACGGGGGATTCAAATTGTTCGAATGGCTCTGAGCCCTATGGGACTTCACATCGGAGGTCATCAGTCCCCTAGAACTTAGAACTACCTAAACCTAACTAACCTAAGGACATCACACACATACATGCCCGAGGCAGGATTCGAACCTGCAACCGTAGCAGTCACGCGGTTCCGGACTGAAGCGCCTAGAACCGCTCGTCCAACGCGGCCGGCCTCACGAAG
Source organism: Schistocerca americana (assembly GCF_021461395.2). Classification (NCBI taxonomy): domain Eukaryota; kingdom Metazoa; phylum Arthropoda; class Insecta; order Orthoptera; family Acrididae; genus Schistocerca; species Schistocerca americana. The sequence continues at coordinate 552,694,050 of NC_060121.1, read as the reverse complement.
GGCAAGCAGAGCTCACACTTTGCAGTATGGTACCCAGAGTTGATCGGAGTCCTATGGTTTCGAGTCAAATGCAGAATATCAACCAGAGGCTCCGGCTGCAGATCTTTTGACCTGTTTTAGGGGATGGGAAGAACTGTAGGACTTCCCTTCACAGGTAAAGGGTGTACTACACAAAGGAAGCATTTAGTCGGGTAGCAGGATACTTGTGCAGGGAACGTGGATTTTTTAGACTGGACGATAGTTTGAGGTCCTCTGGTGATCGCTCGGTAGTTGATTCGCAGAAAGTGAAATCAAACTGCATACACAGTATAGAAACTCATAAAATTGTAACAATAAGTTGTCGAAGAACTCGTAACAAAGTTCCTGAAGTTACTGCCCTCCAGAAAAATTATCGCCCCAAATTATCCTTGGAACCGAACACTTGCTGAAACCCGAAGAGCTGACTGAAACCCAAAGTACAAAATTCCATCGCATTTAGCGAGGTGTGGAGCGTATATCGAAAAGATAGATTACACATTGTAGCAGGGTGGGGGGGGGGGGGGGTTCATTGCAGTCTTTAAAAAATGTTATACTATCGCGGTCGAAACTGAGTCCGACTGTGAAGTTATCTGGGCGGGAGTAGCAGACCTAGGTGAACTCAAGTTAATCGATGTTTTCATCGGCCACCCGAGTCCGCCGTGACTTTTAGAACCATTCAAAGGAAGTATACGCTCAGTAAATACGCAGATAATGCAGTATTAGTTGCAGGTGACTTCAGCCTACGGAGTACAGAACAGAACATCTATCGATTCTTTGCAGGTGGCGTGGAAAGTCTTGCGAAGCAGTTTCGAACACGTCTTCCGAAAACTGTCTTGAGAAGCTACATAGGCAGCCCACAAACAATGGAAATATTTTAAACGTTGTAGCTACAGTCGCTAGGAGAGTAGTTTTGGCAGAAAGAGCAGATAAAGCGTTGTGAGAATCCCACTTCGACAGTGAATGGACATCATTTAGTTTCAGTATAATGGACGTAGAGCAATTATGAAAGAAGATTGCAAACTGTAAATAGCGGTCTGGAGAAATAGGTACCGAGTAAGTAGACTAAGCACGGAAAAAACACACCTCGGTTTAATAACAAAATTCTTAAAATACTGAGGAAGTAGAGACTGTTGCACTATCGGTTCAAAAACGAACGCGCAAATGTCAACAGGCAAAAGCTAGCTTAGATTCGTACGTCTGTGAAAAGGTCCATACGTGAAGCATACTACCCCGTCCGCTAACAGAAGTCAACGAAAGGAGAGCTGAAGTCTTATATTTCGCATTTAAGATATCATTTAAGCAGGACTACCGTACGAACATATCATCTTGGCCGCCGCACAGACTCCCGTGTAGAGAACATAACAATAAGCGTTCCTGGCGTGTAGAAGCAACCGAAAGTGATGAAAACATGTAAGTTAGCAGGCCCAGATGGAATCCCAGTTCGGTTTTATACAGAGTACTGTACATGATTGGCCCCTTACTTGGCTTGTATTTGTCGCCAATCTCTCGTCATCGCATCCCAGGCGAATGGAGAAACGCACAGGTGTGTATAAGATGGATAAAAGAACAGAGTCGCAAAATTATAGTTCACTTTCTAGAAATCGGTTTCCTGCAGATGTCTTGAACGTACTGTGAGTTCGAACATAATAAATTTCCTCGAGATTCGAAAGCTTCTGTCCACAAATCAGCATGGATTCAGAAGGCATCACTCGTGCTTGCCATTTTCTCACATGATATCCAGCAAACTGTGGATAAACGCAAGAAGCTGATTTCATATTCTAAGATTTCCGAAAAGCGTTTGAGTAGAGCCTCACTGGAAGCTGTTAACGAAGCTCGAAGCATACGGATCAGGTTCCCAAACATGTGTGTGGCTCGAGGACTTGATAAATAACAGAACCCAGTAAGTTGTCCTCAACTGCGAGTGTTCATCACAGTCGCCACGGACTCAACACGAGTGTCCTAGGGAAGTATGTGATGAATGGCAGCTTACACTGGCAAGGGCACATTGCCTAGTGACAATAAACGATCTTCGCGAAACTTGGAGGGCGTGTAGAGGGGGCAAAGTAGTGCAATACATATTAATCTGTTTATGCCCAGTTTCAGTTATTAAGGGTGTAAAACACACCTCCGAAGGTCATTTGGCATTTTAGGTTTAGAGGACATATCTTCCAAAGGATGATGTATGGAAGTGGTTTCCATATAAGAGTTGATATGTAATTAATGTCTTTGGAAAATGTATAATCAAATTTTGTAATGTACGAAATATCCCACCACCATTAATTAATTCTGAAGATTGAAAACTTTTGTTAGAACATAAATTAAAGAAGCTTTCAAGCTACATACATTCCTGTGTAATAAAACTGGTTTCTGAAATACCATTTTTGGAAAATAGGCTGTATACAATGTGCTGTTGGATTATTTTCAACATACCTTAATAAAATACATAACATTCATCAGTTCTAATTATTTATTTTACTTATTTTTCTTTTATGTTTTAAATATTTATTTTAAGTTTTACATTAATGGATTTTCATTTTTTTAGTTTACCGTTCTACATATATGAGTTTGTTAATTAAAAACAATGTAACTCATTATTACGATACAAAATAATTAGAATAAAGTTAATGTATATAGAAATACTTAAAATATAACTTTCTTTCACACCATACCCATAAATGGTTCAAATGGCTCCGAGCGCCATGGGACTTAACATCTGAGGTCATCAGTCTCCTAGACTTAGAACTACTTAAACCTGACTAACCTAAGGACATCACACACATCCATGCCCGAGGCAGGATTCGAACCTGCGACCGTAACGGTCGCGCGGTTCCAGCAGACTGAAGCGCCTAAAACCGCTCGGCCACAATGGCCGGCACACCATGCCCATAAAGGTAGCGAAATTTCTTTACTTAATAGACACGACAAAAAAAAAAAAAAAAAAAAAAAAAAAAAAAAAAAAAAAAAAAAAAAAAAAACTGGAATCCAGCAGGATTTCAATTTGTAACTGGTGATCCTCTAAATATACTGATATGTATTAGGCATATTTCAGTACATTGGTAAGGCTTGGCGAAGACAATTAATTGTGCACTAATTACTGCGTCTTGATTATATCGTTTTTCAAGAGTTCAAGAGGAGACTGACATCATAATCATTCAACGGAACTAGATGTGGACGTCTTCTCACAACGTTCTTCCAACAACGATATCTATATACGTCCCCCAACGTCGATCCATATGGCATCACCAGATGAACAAATTAATTGTCCTCAGATACAATGCTGTAAGCACATCTTTCACACAGACCGCCTCAAGAAACTGACAATAATACAGAAATTTCTCCATCACTGTGAAAGAAAATTTCTTTCAATTTTTTTACCTGGTCAGACGTCTGTTGACCACATTTCGACGCTGCCATATGCGCATTTGGAGTTTCAAAAAGAGATTGTTGAATTCTCGGTCCACACTCACCATTAGTTTATCTTAGAACTATGGAAAGGTGGGTGGTCAGTGCGTCAGAAAAAAAAGACGTTTTGAGCGTCGTTTCCAATGACAAGAAGCATCTGGTGATCCCCAAGGTCTCGATGGCACAGATACAGCCGTGACGCATATACGGCTTTCGATGTTTGAACAATTTTGTGAGAAGACTTTCAGATTTAGTTCCGTTGAATGATTATGATGGCAATCTTCTCTTGGGAAACATTAAAATCAAGCTCCAATAAATAAATAATTAAAACAGTAGTGAATTTTTATGCATTTTGAGTAGGTATGTTGAAAATACTCCGACAGCACATTGTGCACCGATTATTTTCCAAAAAATGTATTTCAGATACCAGCTTTGTAACGTAGGAATGTATGTGGCTTGAAAGCTTCCTTAATTTATGTTGCAACAAAAATTTTCTTTTTCCAGAATTAATTACTGGTGTTGGTGTACTTCGCAAAATTTCAATTGATTACAAAAGTTGATTATATAGCTTTCAAGGACATTACTTACATATAAACTTCTATATGAAGACCATTTCTTTGTATATCAACGTTTATAAAATATTCTCTCCAAACCTAAAGTGCCAAATTACGCTTCGGTGTGTGTTTTACCACTTAAATATGAAATAGGGCACAAACAAAAGAATACGTAATGCACTCATTTGCCCCCTCCACATACCCTACAAGTTTAATCATTTATTGACACTTGGGAAGTTCCCTTGTAAGTGCAGAAAAATATAAGTTAAAGCAGATGAAGCCGGCCGCTGTGGCCGAGCGATTCTAGGCGCTTCAGTCCGGAACCGCGCTGCGTCTACGGTCGCAGGTTGGAGTCCTGCCTCGGGGATGGATGTGTGTGATGTCCTTAGGTTAGTTAGGTTTAATTATTTCTAAGTCTAGACCTCAGGTGTTAAGTCCCATAGTGCTTGGAGCCATTTGATTTTTAATGCAGATGATAGCAAAACAATCCGGTAATGGTAGGCTTCAGTATTAGTAGTACTCTGATTGTCACTTTCACGTCGTTTAAATATCTAGGCGTAACTTTGTAAAGCAGCATGACATGGAACGATCATGCGTGGTCGGTAGTGGGCAAGGGGAGGGGTCGGCTTCGGTTTATTGGGAGAATTGAGGATAGAGAATCTCATCTATAAATGAGATCGGGTATTAAACGCTACTGCGACCTTACCCGAGTACCACTCGAGCGTTTGCGATTGGTTCAAATGGCTCTGAGCACTATGGGACTAAACGTCTGAGGTCATCAGTCCCCTAGAACTTAGAACTACTTAAACCTAACTAACCTGAGGACATCACAAACATCCATGCCCGAGGCAGGATTCGAACCTGCGACCGTAGCGGTCGCGCGATTCCAGACTGTAGCGCCTAGAACCGCTCGGCCACTTCGACCGGGCCGTTTGCGATACTCACCAGCTCGGATTAAATGAAGACATCGAAACAATGCAAAGGCGAGCTGCTAGATTTGTTACCTGTAGGTTCGATCAACACGTAAATACGAGTATTAAGGAGATGCTTCGTGAAATCAAATGGGAATTCCTGGAGCGAATACGACTTTCTATTCGACCTGAGAAAATTTAGAAAATCGGTATTTGAAGCTGATTACACATTGATTCTACCACCGCCAATGAACATTTCGCGTAAGGACCACGTAGATAAGAGAAATTGGGGCTCGTATGGAAGCATATAGAGAGTCATTTTTAAGCCGGCCGTGGTGGACGTGCGGTTCTAGGCGCTTCAGTCCAGAACCGCGGGACTGCTACGGTCGCAGGTTCGAATCCTGCCTCGGGCATGGATGTGTGTGATGTCCTTAGGTTAGTTAGGTTTAAGTAGTTCTAAGTTCTAGGGGACTGATGACCCAAGATGTTAAGCCCCATAGTGCTCAGAGCCATTTGAACCATTTTTGAGAGTCATTTTTCCCACGATCCATTTGCTTGTGAAACAGGAAAGGAAATGACTAGTTGTGGTACGTGATACCCTCCACCAAGCATCGTGCGGTGGCTTGCGGAATATGTATGTAGGCGTAGCTTGTTCTTCCTGTCGACCATTCGCGACTGGAATACGAAAGGGGGTAAGTGACTGCTGTACGCAAAGTACCCTCCACTACACACCTTAAGGTGTCTTGCGAAATTCGTATGTAGATTTAGAAGTAGAAACACAGCTACATTCCCGACAAATTGTTTCCAGACTGTTGTATTGCAGTGTCCCATAACAAGTAACACTGCAAGGCGGCACACTCGCACACATAAGACAGATGACAGAAATCTAAGACACAGGCCAAATAGTCTCTTAAAGAGACTCTCATTAATGGAGCGTGATTAACAGCATCACTGATGAAGTATCAAGACTTATAAGCACAACGACAATGTACAAGATCACGACCAGACGCATAATCGACGCCACAACGCGACACATAGGAGATTTAAACACTGATATGGAAACAGATGGTCACACAGACACAGATGATGACTTGAACACACCAGCATCACTAGATACAGACACATACATGACGTAGTAGCAGGTACCCCACTGCAACAATACGCAAGTGGCTACAGTGGCACTCACCTGAAGATGGCCAGAAGGCTCTGCGCCGAAATATCGCGGCAGGACGTTACTGATATCCAGCAGTTATCCCGTGTTTTTATGGAACAATACGCAAGTAATTTATTCATGGAATTTAGAATTAAGTTAGCAATAAGAAATGAAATAACGAATTTTCGTGTTTGTACAAAGTAATACAAGTAATTCTTTAGTTCTTTGTATTATTATTTTCAAACACGTAATTGTGTAATACGCGAACTGTATAAGATTCAAACTGTAAAACATGAGAACTTTATACTATTTTCCATAAAAATATGTATGCAGTATAGTAAGACTCTGCTACACAAACACGAACGCGCAACATACGTAAGTAGTGCCCTTCGGGGAGACGACGCTCGAAGTCACCCTTCTGAGGCTCCTCTCCCGTTAATGGCGCGGGCAGATGCAGGAATAATTGAGTAACAAATAGTACTGTCATACCTCATACACAAACCACAAAGAGTTAATTTCACGACACACATACATACAGTAGTAACCGTAGTAGAACAGAATACGCTAATTCAAGTGATACAGGCTCGAAGTGTTTACCCAAGCCCTCCAAGTTGAAATTGCCAGGCAAAGGGACGTGTTTTGCCATCTAAATATTTCCTTTCGCCTGTTATTTTATACAGTGATCTCCATCATATAAACATGTACATGAATGTATAAACACCTGAAGATGGGCGCAAGCCCGAAACCGGTCGTGTGACAAATAAATAACCTTTTATTGTGACTGGTAGTGGAAATTTTTCTACACCCTATAAAGGAACAGTCACGGAGTTCAACAACATCCACTATCGATAAAGTTCACATAATATTGTCTTTCAGTCATGTGCGTAAAGAAGTGAAAGTAGCTGTGAGACCCAGGTACAGGTGGTTCTAAGAAAAAGATAAGATTTGAAGAAAAATGTTGAGTTAGAGAGTCAGTTTTACGAAGGCTTTTTGAATTGTACATTCAAGTTACTGAAAATCAAGGCACAGGACTGCTTCGTTCAAGGTAAAAGCCGGCAGCGCGAGATGAGCGCGTCCTTGGCGATGAAGGAGGTCATTCCGTGGCAATGCCATTTAAGCTATTTAACGCGTCCGTGCAGTTAGCGGATACAGGGGACGAGGCAATCTCTTCAACCTGACGTTCTCAGCTAAAACAAGGATTATCGTTCCTAACTTGTACTGAACTTTTCAAGGATATAGAGTCTGACAAGCCGCATTTTATCTATCGGATACTAACCGTCGTATCACATATGATGGTTTGGTATACGCATGTTAGTGAGATAGGTTCTTTGCGAACCTGTACACTGATGTTGTACTGATAATTTGCACAAAAATGCACTAATAATTGACTACATAAAAGTCATAAATAATTTCTCTGACAATTAGCAGCTTTTGAGAATGTTTGAAACCATAATGGTAAAGTAATTATTAAACGTGTCCCTCACTAAAACTAAGGTGCAAAGGAAACTTTGAAATACATAACTATATATAACTGGGGCAAAAAGTAAGACATATTACGTGATCTTTTAGAAGAGGCAAACCAAACTACAGCTCCTATATAAGAACAGCTTACCGATCTGAAAGACTTAAGTCGAAACAAGGCACCTGGAGTAGACCTCATTCCCTCAGAATTATTAAGACCCTTGAAAGATCTAACAACTACAAAACTATTCCATCTGGTGTGCAGCATGAGATAAGCAACTACCCTCAGCTTTCCTCTAGTGTTTAGTAATTCCATTTCAGAAAGGTAGATGCGGATATTGCCGAACCATCAGTTTAATCAGTTATCAGCCTTGGTTACAAAATAGTGACAGGAATTATCTCGAGAAGAATGGAAAAACTGGTAGACTCCGACTCTGAGGAAGTTCAGTTTGGGTTCCGAAGAAATGTAGAAAAATCCGAGGCAATACTGGCCCTGCGACTCATCTTATAGAAGAGGATAAAGAAGGAAAAACGTATCTACATAGCATTCTTAACATTTAGAGAACGTTTTTGACAATGTTAACTGGACTATACTTCTTGAAATTTTTGAAGATAGCACAGGAAAGATGTAGGACTCCAAAAGTTCTTCATAAATTTTACGGAAATCAGACCACTTATACAAGAATCAAACGAGATGAAAGGAAAGTTATAGCTCAGAAGGGAGTGAGGCAGGGATGTAGACTATCCTACCTCTGATGTTATTCAACCTGCACATTGAACAAACTCTAAAGGAAACCTGCAGAAAAATTTATAAAGGAATTTAAAATTCAGGGACAAGAAGTAAAAAAAAACTAAGGTTTTGTGATGACATCGTAAATCTGTAGGAAACTGCATGAGACTCGGAAGAGCAGTTGAATGGAACTGATAGTGTCCTGGAAAAGAGACTGTAAGATAGACATTCAAAAGAACGAAAGTTGAGGAAGGAGTTCAAATCAAACCAGGCAATGCTGAAGTAAGTAGGTTAGGAAACTAGACACTATTTTGTAGATAACTTTTGTTGTTTGGACAGCAAAGTAACTGCTGACGGCCGAAGTAGAAAGTATATAAAACTCAGACTGACAGTAGCGAGAAAATCGTTTATAAAAAGAGACTTTTGTTAACATAGAATATAAATTTAAGTGTTAGGAATTACTGACTGAAGGTGAAGACTTCCTGACACTGAAGGCTGGAATGTATCCATGTACGGAAGTGAAATGTGGATGATAAGCAGTTCAGACAAGAAGAGAATATAAGCTTTCGAACTGTGGCCCTATATAAAAATGCTGAAGGTTAGACTGTTGGATCGGATAGGCAATGAAGAACTACTGAACGGCATTGGAGGAAACAAAAGTTTGTGGCACAGCCAGAAAAAAAGGCAGGGCTCGGTTGGTAGGATATATCTTAAGGCAACAAGGGCTCGTCAGTTTGGAGAAAGGGGAATTGGATGTGTGTGGAGTGTATATGTGAGGAAGGGGGGGGGGCGGGGGAGACCCATGTAGAAGAAGACCAAGCTTTCACCGGTTCAAATGAATGCATGTTGCAGTAGTTACGCAGAGATGACATGACTTGTGCAGCATAGACTAGCACGCAGACCTGCATCAAACAAATGGTTCAAATGGCTCTAAGCACTATGGGACTTAACTTCTGAGGTCATCAGTCCCCTAGACTTAGAACTATGTTAAACTAATTAACCTAAGGACATCACACACATTGATGCCCGAGGCAGGATTCGAACCTGCGACCGTAGTAGCCGCACGGTTCCAGACTGAAGCGCCTAGAACCGCTCGACCACAACGGACGGCCTGCATGAAACCAACCATATACAGAAGAACACGATAACAACAATGATGAAATAAAAAAAGTAAATTGATGTGAACATTGTGTTTCACTTCAGTTGAGATTTTTCTGTCGTAGTGAAAAACACATTTTACTATTACGTCACAAAAAATATGCAAAGTGTAATTACGACTAAGCTGCACCTTCAGACTGCGGTGGATTTCATAAAGTAGAATGTCCCCTGCGATGCTTATATAATATCAGGTGGTTTGTAATGAAGCATTATAGCGCAGACAATTATTATTTTCCCCAGGCAATCGCTTGTAATTGGAGTATTAATCTCTCAAGAGTACTTATAAAAATATTAGGTGGTTGCGTAGGTACAGTCTTAGACATAAAAACTGACCGCCGGCCGGCCGCCACAGAGACTAAGTCCGAGTCGTTTACTTAAGGGTGGCCAATAAAACTGACCGCCCCTGACAACTTTTAAGTCCGGCCATCTGCACAATCTGGCAACACTGTAAGATGCGGAAGTGTTAGGAGAAAGTGTTCTCTACTTCCGAGTTGATATCAATGGAGCGAGCCCGTGGTCTTGCGGTAATCGTCGTGCATTTTAAACTTAGAGTCGCACGTTCGCGTCCAAATTTTTTTTTAACACATTTCGGTCTAAAGTTATGAGTTTGATTGAACATCTAAGACAATTCGCTTAACATTCTACCCACCCGCAATGACAAGTATTCCAGAAACAATTCCGCAAGACAGCTCGTGGCTGCGTCGCGATCATAACAGCTTACGCTCGAGCGTTTCCTCGCGCTGCAGCGGCTACCGGCCACCGGCCAGACGCCACCCACCGCCTGAAATCCGGCGCCGCCCATGTGAAGGCGGCGCCACGCTGTCAGTGTATGTATCAATGCCATTTTCGAATTTGAAGTTCTAGTTATTATCTTGCAGTTAAGCACTGGATTTTGCATACTTGAAAATCATGAACTACAGTTTAGCATTGTAAAATTGAGTCGCAAGTGGAAAAAGGTGTAACATCTGCAACACAACGTTTACTTTTGGTGTAACAGAGGAGTGAATGTAGAGGAGGCAGCTAGAAAGATTAGAACTGTGCGTGGAGCGAGTGCTTTCGGGAAAAATACGCCAGAAAAGATATTCTTGTTTCAACAAAGATCGTTCTGGCATGAATGATTTTCCACATTAAGGAAGTCTCGGCTACTAATATATGGGACATTTTACCATTTTACCATCAAGCGACATTTGCATTCAACAGGCAAAGTTCAGAAGTCTAATGTAGGAGTAGTGCATGCTCTAATTAGAAACAACAAAAATCAACGGAGTGACTATTATTGAACGTCATCAGGTCGCTCATTGAGCATTCCTTTTCAGTACTGTTACTGGCGACGTGTTATGATGCCTTTATCGCTAACTTCCTAAGAAGAAATGAAAGGCTGAGCTCCACCAAAAGACGTAGACTAGAGCAAAGAGTAGAGTGAACATAATATTTTACATTTGATAGCTCCTTAAGTGTGTTTTGGACCACGAATTCTACCCCAAGGGGTGTGTGCTACACAGCTGGAATTTGTTGTCAACAACTGAGACACCTTTCGGTCACAGAGTAAGAAAGTCGAGCAACAAAACTACATCACCTGTGCTACTGCATGATAACTCACTCTGTTGATATGAGAAACAAAACTATCCAGGAGATTGATAGGAAAGTCGTCTCTCGGACACTTGTATTGATAGGAAAGTCCTCTCTCAAGCACTTGTCCCTCTCGTCATATATTCGTAAAATTTTACCTTTCCCGCTTTTGATCGATCAACTGTCAAGAAAATTCACTTCTAGAGGAAAATACTCTTAAAACTACACTGGTTTAACGATCATTAGAACCAGTGGTTTTCTACAAACGTAGAATTTGTAAACAACTGTAGCATAGTTAGATTGTTTCAGATGTCGTGAAAGAAAATTCAGCTGCTGATTAATTTCTCTATCTCTTTGATGATTAATGTCGCGATTAGAAAACTAATGGAAAATGCAACTAAAATATTCACTGTGCCAATTCAAATTAAATTCAGCTTACTACAGAAACATCACGATGGCAATCTATCTTAATAAAGCATTATGTGTCTGTAAGACGATTGAGCCTATTTTAACACGAATTAGTAGAATATTACCGACTTCTGACTTCGAAAAGATCTGTATTTACTTCATTTCCTGTATCACTCGCAAGTATTATGAAAATGTGACATTTCATAGATAAAATTGTGTATTCACAACCGGCCGCGGTGGCCGTGCGTTTCTAGGCGCTTCAGTCCGGAAACGCGGGACTGCTACGGTCGCAGGTTTGAATCATGCTTCGGGCATGGATGTGTGTGATGTCCTTAGGTTAGTTAGGTTTAAGTAGTTCTAAGTTCTAGGGGACTGATGACCTAAGATGTTAAGTACATAGTGCTCAGAGCCATTTGAACCATTTTTTATGTATTCACAACAACAACAACAACAATGTCGGCAGAACACAAAAGTGGCATTATGAAATTGGCTGTACCGTAAGGTTTCCGCTCTGACACTAAGGGTTACTGTAAGTAGCAAGCCGAATTTCTCTCGAGCGTTATCTTACGATACCATTACTGAGTTTGTATCTGCCTGCTTGTAGCTCAGCTACAAAAGAATTAAAAATTTGGCTTTCAGTGAGTCTCGAAAGGTGAACGGAAGCAGCTTGCACCTGGTAGCCAAGCATGTTACCTGGGAACAGGTTTTTTCTAAAGTGGGAAGACATCCTTTTGTAGTTGAATTGTTGGCAAATGTCAGTCAAAAGTGTGCCGTTGGTCTAAGCGTTTCGGTATGTTAAATTTGTACCAATGATTTTGCTAAGGTTTTTTCTGTCCCAAATAGAGAGTTGAAGTCTCCTGGAACATTCTTTTACGTTGGTTCTAAAATCAGAACTGTTCTAATTTGGCAAAACCCCTCCGGCTCCGAAATTTTTTTCGTTTGTGGAAAAATATATGGCTTCCTTACAGACCTCATATGCATCCAGTGCAAAATAACTTAAATTGTGAATATAATTCTGAATGAATGTTTGTTATGCATTTTTCCGTCACCCTTTTCACTGTTATAAGTTATGTTCTACAAGGAACGCACGCCATTGGAGGCGGCAATCTGTAATTTATTTCACCTTAATTACTACTTCAATTTTGTTCCACAATTTAAACGTATATATGGGTGAAAACATGGAATACATGGGAATAATGCAGCTGCTCAGTGACAGGTATGGGGCAGGCATTGAGGCCAGGCCTCGGATCTTCGACCCCTGCCCTCTTTTCCTCCACCTTCCTGGTGCTGAAAGTCTTCTCAAACTTTAAAAAAAAATAATAGTGCAGTGATCAGCATGTCTGTATAGTAAGCAGCAGGTCCAGGTTTGAAGCCCAGTCGGTCACAAATATTCATCTGCCGTCTTAGCTGTATTTCAACGCGCTGTGACAGTGTGGACGTCGGTTCTTCGATATTTAAGATGCAATTGTTTTTTGAGGCAATAGAGGTGATTTGCGAACATTTGTCTTGCCATCAGTGTAACGGGACTTCAACGGCATTCAACCCTGTCATCGCTTTGTACCGGCGTTAACCCATGTCATATATATGCGAATCAGGTTGTAGTTCATATTTAGTCAAATAACGAATGGTCAGTATACAAGTATACCGGCCGGGGTGGGTGGCCGAGCGGTTCTAGGCGCTACAGTCTGGAATCGCGCGACTGCTACGGACGCAGGTTCGAATCCTGTCTCGGGCATGGATGTGTCTGATGTCATTAGGTTAGTTAGGTTTAATTAGTTCTAAGTTCTAGGTGACTGATTACCTCAGAAGTTCAGTCCCATAGTGCTCAGAGCCATTTGAACCTTTTATGAAGTATACAAGTATGCTTCACAACCTTAAACTGTTTGTTTTTTTTTTTACTTCATACTAAAATAAAAGTTATGTTATGAGAAGAGGAAATGACTGATACGCTTCTCAGGAATTTTAGTTTTTCGTGTTTTTTTCTCACTTCATACTAAAACAAGGGCGTTGCTTTGAGAAGAGAAAATGAAATATACGCTTTCAAGACATAATATTTCGTTGTGTGCTACTACTGCATACATGAAAGCCCTGCAGTTAATTTTTGTATATTGGATAAATTTTGATATCACCTCACATTCTTTTGTGAGATGTTTCCTATTTTCTTGTGATTCAAATATAGTGGACATTTCATCACTGGTTAATATTCTGATGACTAATGACATGATACCCGTTGCAATTGCTCCATGGCACCTGTGAGTAGAGTCTCACGTTGGTTACTATAAGAACGCGCAGGCAGTAATATCCGCTCAGCAGTCAGAGACAAGGTTATTTCTTTCTGTTTATGGCGAAGCGTCTGCTGCAGTGTCCATGCTCAGCCAACATAAAACAGATCGCGGCGGCATTGGGCACTGCTGATCGCTGCACTTGTCGCGAGCCTCGACAACAAGAGCGCACTGTCTCTGCTAACGATATTATGGAGTTAATACATCTTACATAACGTAACGTAATATGCAGGTCGTGGGTTGGGTAAAAATTCAGTTTGTAACTTCCCATCGCATTAAAATACTTTACAGTCATATTTGATGCAATATTTATTGTTGGTTGTCTCTCTGATGTTAATAGTATTGATTCAGATAGTGCGTGAACACGAAAACACACACACACACACACTCACACACACACACACACACACACACACACACACACACACACAAACAGTCATTGATTCCAGTGAGGGTGACAACTATTGTGTGTTGAACAACACATGCACCAGTCCTCAGTTGGCGTCGAGTGGATGAGATTTTTCAATTACCTTGCATTGCAAGAATTGTAAGGAAGAGACTGAAAGTAAATGGACTTGTATCCAAACAGCTGCGACAAAGCAAAGCTTGACCGACTATCAGATAATTGTCCACGTGGGTTTTGTGGACGAGTATACTTTTAGTAACCAACCCACCCACAATCATTACGTAAGATTTCTCGAAGGCGTAGGGGCATTGATTTCATTAAGTCGTCGACAGTGTAGTGTGATGGTTTACTTCCCACCATACGTTTTCTATATTCGTCCAAAGGTCGCTTGCATTTGTAGGTCCACATGGCAATGACCTTGTTACCTCTGCCCACATATTCTCTATCTGGTTGAGGTAAGGTGATCGTGGAACAAACGGCAACAGCTTGGCCCTGAAACCAATCTCGCACTGCTCTGCTATGATGGATGGGGCTCAGCTCCTGTAAATAAACTGTTATCTCGTTCGTTCATATATTTATATTTAAATAACATATTAGTAATAAGCACATTGTATTACTATTTTCCACAGTGTTTAAGAATTCAGGCCCTGTCATAAATAAGTGATCTAGATTCAACCGTCCGATTAAGAATGTGGTTTACCCAGTCTATCAAATGATGAGATTCGTATTCGGATATCCACATTAAGCCTGACTGGCTGAATCCGAATAGAACGATCTGGTATCGAAATGAAATTACAGAAATTAGATAATTTGAACGTCTGTACTGCAAAAATGCTGCGCATATAAATTCCTATGATGAAGTAACAGGTAGCAACTGCCCAAGAAAAGTGAGAAATATGTCTACTAGCAGCTATGTAACGTAATTATAATCCATATTTATGTGATGGAAATACTAAGTCGAACAATGCACATCTATTTCTGTGGTGGGAAGATGCACCATATCGGATTTGCTGATGACATAATGACAATAATAATAATAATAATAATAATAATAATAATCCCGTGGGGCCGATAGGGGAAACCCTCCCCCATATGGGTGGTACCGAGGAAATCAAATACTTGGGGTGAACCAAATACCAACACAATCCTCAACGACTACTTAATCCGTTGAACCCAAAATCCACGCACGTCTGAGTGAAAATCACCGCTACTCTGGTCACCGTCTGTTAGCTCAATGAGCTCGGCTGAAAATATTTGCTTCCAAAGGCTTCAACACCCTCTGGTTCTGTCCGGTCCTGGAATCACCGAGGCCAAACGAATGAAACACAAGCAAACATGAACTGTGCAAAACGGTCGACAGGCGGCATTTGGAATTTTGGATTCTGGGGAGGTCAGGTTAGTACGGCAGAGTATATTGAAGATCTCTTGTAAATTTCCCTACAAGCAAAAAACATGCATTTGAAAACTACATGTCGCGCGGGATTAGCCGAGCGGTCTGAGGCGCAGCAGTCATGGACTGATCCGCTAGTCCCGGCGGAGGTTCGAGTCCTCCCTCGGGCATAGGTGTGTGTATGTGTGTGTTGGTCCTTAGGATAATTTAGGATAAGTAGTGTTTAAGCTTAGGGACTGATGACATTAGCAGTTAAAAAAAATGGTTCTGAGCACTATGGGACTCAACTGCTGAGGTTATTAGTCCCCTAGAACTTAGAACTAGTTAAACCTAACTAACCTAAGCACATCACAAACATCCATGCCCGAGGCATGAGTCGAACCTGCGACCGTAGCGGTCTTGCGGTTCCAGACTGCAGCGCCTTTAACCGCACGGCCACTTCGGCCGGCAGCCTTAGCAGTTAAGTCCTATAAGATTTCACACACATAAGAACTTTTTTTATATAACAAAACATCGATACATTGATCCAAATACGAAAACTAAATAATCTCACATAATAAATCGACCGACAAAAAATTCTCATCATTGCTCTTTAAGAACCACGACTAACTGACAATGAAACCTTGCATTACGGAAGCCATTGCATCTTCAAGAGCAACGTGCAACAAAAGGTAGCGAAAGGCGTACCAATCTTGGCCATGGCATTTCTCGAACACAGATCTATCATCAGTTCTGTCAAAGAAATCACACCCGTCAACAATCGACTTATGACTATGCTCATTCAGAGCCTCAGTAAAAAATAAACACTCATCAATGCACATGACCCCACCAACATCGAGAATAAAAAAAACACCAAAAATGTCGAAAAATTCTGGAACACACTCGAAAATACTATCAGCAGAATTCACCAAGAAGACGTGAAAATACTTAAGGGAGACTACAACTCTCTATTTCGGACAGAAAAAACCTGTAGAAAAATCAGTGGTAGAAATTCAACACACCGAAACTCTTAGACCAACGGCACACGTCTGACTGATATTTGCCAATAATTCAACCACAAAAGGATGTCTTCCCACTATAGGAAAATACTATTTCCAAGGTAACATGCTTGGCTACCAGGTGCAAACTGCTGTCGTTCGCCTTTCTAGACTCGCTGAAAGCCAGATTTTTTTATTCTTTTGTAGTAGAGCTACAAGCAGGCAGATACAAACTCAATAAGGGAATCGTAGGTTAACGCTCGAGCAAAATTCGGCTTGCTACTTACAGTAACCCTTAGTGTCAGATGGGAAACCTTACAGTACTGCCAATTTCATAATGCCACTTTTGTTTTCTGCCGAAATATTTTTTGTTGTTGTGAATACTTGCGAATGATACAGGAAATGAAGTAAATACCGATCTTTTCGAAGTCAAAAGTCGGTAATATCCTACTAATTCGTGTTAAAATAGGATCAATCGTCTTACAGACACTTAATGCTTCGCTACAGTCTGGAACTGCGCGACCACTACGGTTGCAGGTTCGAATCCTGCCTCGGGCATGGATGTATGTGATGTCTTTAGGTCAGTTAGGTTTAACTAGTTCTAAGTTCTAGGGGACTGATGACCTCAGAAGTTAAGTCCCATACTGCTCAGAGACCTTTGAACCATTTCCCCACTTGCGACTCAATTTTACAATTCTTAACTGTAGTTCATGATTTTCAAGTATGGAAAATCCAATGCTTAACTGCAAGATGATAACTAGAAATTCAAATTCGAAAATGGCATTGATACATACACCGACAGCGTGACGCCGCCTTCAGGCGGCGGGTGGCGTCTGGCCGGTGGCCGGTAGCCGCTGCAGCGCGAGGAAATGCTCGAGCGTAAGCTGTTTTGATCGTGACGCAGCCACGAGCTGTCCTGCGGAATTGTTTCTGGAATACTTGTTATTGCGGTTGGGTAGAATGTTAAGCGAATTGTCTTAGATGTTCAATCAGACTCATAACTTTAGACCGAAATGTGTTAAAAAAAAAAATGAAGTTGGACGCGAACATGTGACTTTAAGTTGAGAATGCACGACGATTACCGCAAGACCACAGGCTCACTCCACTGATATCAACTCGGAAGTAGACAACACTTCCTCCTAAAACCTCCGCATCCTACAGTGTTGCCAGATTGTGCAGATGGCCGGACTTAAAGTTGTCAGGGGCGGTCAGTTTTATTGGCCACCCTTAAGTAAACGACTCGGACTTAGTCTCTGTGGTGGCCGGCCGGCGGTCAGTTTTTATGTCTAAGATTGTACCTAGCGTTTATCCATAAGTTTCATATGTACAACAGATATAGATAACAGAGACTTTAGTCATAAATAAGATGTCCTCCTTTACTATTTACAACAGTCTACCAGCGCTGGGGTAACTGTAGAAATCAAGTGATTTTGAGATGAA
The DNA here is from genome assembly GCF_021461395.2 of Schistocerca americana. Lineage (NCBI taxonomy): Eukaryota > Metazoa > Arthropoda > Insecta > Orthoptera > Acrididae > Schistocerca > Schistocerca americana. The sequence continues at coordinate 552,676,191 of NC_060121.1, read as the reverse complement.
GAACCCGCCGAACCATGTTCGCAGCGCATTTTCATCTAGAAATGAAGTTGCTAGAAGGTTGTTCGACAGAGATTGGAGGGTGCAAGATCAGGTGAATGAGATGGGTACGGAATCACTTCCCAATCCAACTCCTGTATAGTGTAGGGTATCCATTCATCCCGTTTTTCTCGGGACAGTCCCGTTTTTTACCAAAATTTCCCGCTGTCCCGAAAGTTTTTTTGGGGACGCTTAAATGTCCCTTTTTTATGATTCGTCTTGGCTAGAGTATTTTACGCTATTGGTTGTTTGACTTGCTATTAACTGCGCAATTATTTACGCTAGGAAGCGTGTGATGACTTTCAGCATACCCCAAACATGTACCGAACTGTCAAAAATAGCAAGTAATTTTAAACGCACTATAGGTTACGAATAACAACGAAGATTCTTCTCTTCTAAATCGATCCACTGAATCCGTCCTTTCGGTCCAGAGATACTCTACACCACTGATACTTGTTCTCTGGCTTTCGTCACCACACTGTTAATGTTTTGCACTGATCAATCACGGTTTCATTATGCCAAAACGAAAGTGTAATTTTAACAGTAATATAAAAAGCGAGTTTCCTATCATCACTGGTAGTGGAGGAACTGTAGAATTTACGTTGTGCCGATCAAAATTTGCTATTGGTCATAGTGGAAGGTCTGACATTGTGAATCACATTAAGACGAAGAAACATCGCATGAGTGATCAAACGAAAAGAGCAAATAAATGCGTTAGTGACTACTATGTAAACTTAAAATCAGTAAAAGAAATGGATAGGCAGTTGGCAGCACAAGAAGCTGCGTTTGCATACCACAGTGCAATGCATAACCATAGCTTTAAGTCAATGGACTGTACTACAGCAGTTGTTAAAAAATTTTTCAATCCTAAATTCACATGTGGACACACAAAATGCAATGCAATCATTTCAAATGTTATTTCACCGTATGCAGCTCAGGAGGTTTTAAATGAACTGAAAAGTGCTAGATTCATTTCTGTAATGATTGACACATCGAATCATCTGGATATGAAGTTGGTTCCTCTCCTTATCAGGTATTTTCACCCTGAAAATGGCATCACGGTGAAAGTGCTCGAATTGGTTGATTTAGCTGGGGAAACTTCAGATTTACTTCAGAATTATGCGCTGGAGGTTTTAAAGAAATATGATCTTGAGGGAAAGGTGTTTGCAGTTTCTGCAGACAATACTAACACCAATTTTGATCGTAAGCAGAGGAAAGGAAAAAAGAATTTGTTCTATAAACTGCAACAGAACACAGTGAATAACCTAGTAGGTGTTGGCTGTCCAGCACATGTGGTGCACAATTCCTTACAAACTGGCTCAGATTGCCTACCCATCGACTGCCAATTAACTGTAAACAAAATCCACCAGCATTTCCACATATGTACAGAAAGGGTTGAATCTCTGAAGTTTACTGAAACTGAATATAAAACTGTACTTGGGCACAGCAAGACAAGGTGACTATCTCTGCTATCAGCATTGGAAAGATCTGTAGAGATATTCCCTGCTTTGAAATCATATTTCATTTCCCTTGATAGATGTCCTGTTATCCTTCAACAATTCTTTGATAACCCTGTGTCTATTGTTCTTCTACATTTTCTTGTTAGCCAGCTAAAACCTTTCTCCACAACAATTAAATGTATTGAGAAACAAGAAATCACAATAGTCGAAGTTTATCAAGAAATAAAAAAATTATTGGGCAATTACAATGCAGAAAATCTGAAAGATTTCTAACATCATGAGACTCTAAGAAAGCTGGAAGAAGAGGGTGAAATTACTGTAGAACAATTTCATATTTATGCTGACATTTTCTATGACTCTTGCATCGAGTATATTAAAGAATGGTGTTTACCATATCTCACACCTTTTAAAGCATTTAACTGGGTTAATGCTGAAAAGGAGCAGCTATAGTGGAAGGATATTCAGGACTGTTCTGTTTTTGTTAAAAGTATTGTACCAAGTTTTCCTGTTAATGAAGACGAACTGTTCGATGAATTTTCAGGTGCGAAGAACTTCATAAAAAGTGAAGGAGACAAAGAAAGTATCAGTGGAACGTGGTGTAAAATATTTGCTTATTTCAAAAGTAAAAACATTAACATGAAAAACATGATTAATTTGGTGGAGTTTTGTCTGGCAATTCCTGGGTCAAATGCTGCTGTGGAACGTGTGTTTTCGTTAGTGAATCTTTGTGGTGAGTTAAAAAAAAAAACAGAATGAAAATTGAAACTGTGAGGGCCCTGCTCATTGTCAAAACACGCTTCAATGGTGTATCGTGAACTGACTTTTATGATACAATTTCAAATGAAAATGCACTTCTTGATAAAGTACATAAAAGTGAAAAGTACGGTGGCAGTGTGGCAGAATAATTGTAAAAACTGATTTGGGATCACCTGAGTGCACGTTGTAAAGGTAAACATGTATGTGTGTTAAATTTAGTCAATACAATATTTATGTCCCGTTTTTTTTCTTCATTGTCCCAGGTTTTTCTCTAATTTATTTTAAATGTTCCCTTTTTCAATGAGAATGAAATGGACACGCTAGTATAGTGTCTTTGTCAGTCTAACAGAATGTAGGCAGGTGTTATCGTTGAGTAGCATCAGTTCACGCGGGCCTCCTGGTCGTTTTCTGGAATGCGTCCGCAAGAGTTCTCAATTGTCGACAATAAATATCAGCAATGGTGGTTACACCTTTGGGAAGCAATTCGTAGTACATCACACAGTCCCTATTCCGTCAGATGTATAACATTACCTTTTTTGTGTGCGTGCAGATCTTTGTACGGGAGTTTCTGGTTTATTTGGACTCAACCAGTTCCTTCTTTTCCTTATGTTAGCATAAAGACGTCATCTCTCGTCACCAGTAACGACACAGAATGGGAATGGTCGGTGTTGTTCACGAGCCTGTTCATGACGAGCAAGCACAGATGCACATGTGGCCACCCGCTGATTTATGTGATTTTGGCTTAGAGCAAACGGTATCCGGGAAATACAGAAGCGTCCGATCTTACCCGTCGGCTTTGACCCATGACGTCACAAATACCGCGGAAACGACTATAAACAATTCCAATATGGCGGATATAAAAACATCGCATACGTATTGTAAACACTGAAATACACATGTTTCACAAAAAGCCTAATGACTGTAACGGGACAAGCGTGGGAAATTAGGGGTTTTTGGGTGCGGAGAAACTAAATATACAGAAATGTAGCCACCGACCGCCATTCAAAACCACGCAAAACAACGAAATAAATCAACATCACAAAACTGACCAAATACCAAAAAACACATTCCTATCCATAATGGGACACTTCCCTTAACCTATATAGCTCAACAGAACCTACCGATCAGATCCCCCAATAGAAAACTAAGAAACGAAAGCTTCCCTTACACCTACATACATCGGCACTTATGCAGTTTAGCAGGTACGGAAAAAATTTTTCATTTTTTTTCAAAATTTGATCATCATGTGTCGTTATGCGGTGGGGGGAGTCTGCAGTGCCCCCCCATCCCCCCACAGGCTACATTAGTGTCAAATCAATATTTTCGAATCATAGGCGGCCGCTGCCGCGGCCGCATTCCAAAAAAAAACTCCCAACCTAACCTCAAGTGGGCTACGCTACAGATCAATATGTTCATCAAATTGCTTCATATTACGTATACATGTTCATTAGTGTCAAATCAATATTTTCGAATCATAGGCGGCCGCTGCCGCGGCCGCATTCCAAAAAAAAACTCCCAACCTAACCTCGTATTCAGGGCTACGCTACAGATCAATGTGTAGGTCCCTTACGTCACGGGTCAAAGCCGACGCGTGAGATCGGATGTTTCCAACCTATACCCAATACACAAAACATACATAAATAACCAAAAAAAAAAAACGGAACTTACCTCAAAAAAGTTCCAGCTCCACAAACTAGATTGGCCACCACAATCACACGCAAATGCACACACGCACGCACGCACACACACACACACACTCACACACATACAAAAACACACACACACACACCAACGAAAAAATACTGAACTAAAATAAAAACCCAACCCACCCAAACGTCAACCCCCTCCCCCACAACTCCAAAATACAACACACAAACACTATACAACAAAATAAACCACCCACCCACCTACCCAGCCCACCCTAACTAACCACTTTCGGTCTATACATTTTACCCACAGCCCTTAAAAAAACCCGAAGAATGCAATAGCCCTCTGGGACACTCTTCCGCCAACAGTACTCATCTAAATGAGACTGAAGGTTGGAAGAGCGCCTCTTCCCCCTCCCAAGAACTGACTTAACCGCTCCCCACATCCCCTCAATTGTGTTAGTGCAAGCCCCAGTATCATAATTCTTAAACTCTAGACTGTGGTTCACTACTAAATGATTAAATCCCCTCTCACCCAACCCCCTATATGAAGAAAACGCATCTGAAACTACTGTGGACCCCGGCTCTACATACTCCTCAATTAACCCCACTAATTCAGGCTTCGACCTCCCCTCCACAACCCTAAAAACACATTCAGTACCCCCACCCCCCTGAACAACAGCCCCCCACACCCAAAGACCAGCCACAGACTTCCCCCTCCCATACTTCCTTTTACCAAACTGCGACTCATCCACCTCCACAAGCACCCCATGCCCACCCAACTTACCCCTGTACTTAATAAATTCGGAACACACCTCACGACAAAAGGAATACCAGTCTAAAACAGTCCTCTCACTCACACCAGTCTCAAACGCGCAAAAACTCTGCCCGCAACTATAACAAAAATAATACGTAATAAGCACAATCTCACGCATGGCCAATCTAGACTTCTCGAACCAGGTACCACGCCTTACAGAACGCCATACGCCATCTTTCCGGCAACACCACATGTATCCGTCCCTGGTCCGAGAGTCCGGAACTTTAACCAATTTCATAGGTTCACGGCACACACCGCACTTCACGACCTCGGCAATTAAGCCAAATAGCTGAAGAAATTTAATCAGCTCTAAAGCTGTCTCCCTCATCATCGCCCTCAACCGAACACTGTTAAGGCGGTCTTTCATATCCATTCCTGAACAAAAAACCACAACCAAATACACTCAATAACAAACTCACCCGACGTACAGCAATGAGCATTAAATTAACCATTAACTCACTAATAGAAATTCCGCTTCAAATCCAACACCTGAGCAACAGAAAACTGACCCCACCACACGAAACAAACGAAACAAACGAAAACCATGAACACACCACCAGAGAGCACGACAAACAAAAACAAGACATCTACAAACACGCCACAATCGCAAATCAAACTCCGCGCCGTAATGACGTCACACACCACAACACGCTTACGTCACGGGTCAAAGCCGACGGGTAAGATCGGACGCTTCTGTTGACCCCGGTATCCGTACACACGATTTTTGAACCTACACCATTGTATGCAAATTTCGCACGATGGCGAAATGATCACATTTCTGTTGAATATAAATAGAAGAATATGTCGGAAATGTTTCGACTTTTGCATTTGGCTCTCCATTTTCTAGCGTACACAGCTCCACTTTTTCTTCTTCTTCCGGTTCCTATCCGTTCCAGATGTTGGCAACGATTTTGGCAGTTGTTTGCCTGTCACTTGCAGCTCTTAATAGCTCTATAGATGTTTTAGAGGTCCACGTACTGATGTTCTTCAGCCAGGATACTCTTCTCCGGCCAACGCTTCTGTTCCCTGGTATTTTTCACTGCAGGATGGTCTGTAGGAGATGGTATCTGTTGTTGTTCCGCAAGATGTGTCCCAGGTACTGGATCTTTCTTGATTTGACGGTGGCCAGTACTTCTTTCTCTTTCTTCATACTTCGTAGAACGTCGACATGTGACATGCGCTGTCCACGGTATTCTTAACATTCTCCCGTACGGTCACATCTCAAAAGCCTCCAGCCCCTTTCCCAATGATTCTGTCAAAGCTCATATTTCAACACCATAGAGGAGGGTGGAAAATACATAGCAGCGTAGAAGTCTGATCTTCGTCGTCATTGCTAAGCCATGATTCTTGAAAAGGTTACTCATGTTATTGAAGACAGCCCTGGCTTTTCCAATTCGTGATTTCACCTCATCAGAAAGATGCCACTGGTCATTTATTGTAGTGCCAAGGTACGTATATTTATGTACTTGTTCTGTGTGAGTTTGGCCTATCTTAACGTGACATGCAGGGACTCTGTTTTTACTTATTATCATTGTTTTCGTTTCTTGAGGGTTGACATCTAGACCATATTCAGAGCTTTTTTTGCAAGTCTATCGACAAGGTACTGCAAACTATCCTCACTATCAGAAATTATTCCTGTGTCGTCAGCATATCGGATGTTTTTGGTATATTTTCCGTTTAAGAGCATTCCTATCTCTTCTTCATGAAGAGCTTCCTTAAAGATGTGTTCTGAATAGATGTTGAAAATCAGTGGGGATAATATACAACCCTGCCTTACACCTTGTATAATGTCTATGTCTTCTTTATTTTCTCTGTTCAGCCTCACAGAAACCCACTGGTTCCAATATAGGTTCACAATTATACGTAAGTCTTTATCATCCAAACCAATGCTTTTTAAAATGTCAACAATTTTCTAGTGTTTTACTCTGTCGAAAGCCTTCCGATAATAAAGCAGGCATAAATGCCGTAATTCACGTCTCTGCATCTTTGAAATAGCACCTGGGAACTAAATAATGCTTCACGGGTGCCAAATGCAATTATGAAACCAAACTGTCTGGAAGAAATTTGTTCTTCACAGATCTCGTAAATTTTTTTGTGAATGACCCTCAGAAAGATCTTTAGAAGGTGACTCATGAGGCTGATGGTCCTGTATTCACCACAGCTCCGGGCTTTTTGGGGCAGTGTAATAAATTCGGATTTAAGCCATTCCCGTGGAATGTTACCAGAGTCATATAAGTCACCGATTATTGCAGTCAACCATTTTAAATTATCCTCACAGAGCAGCTTCAGAATTTCGGCATTCACATTTTCGGGACCAGGTGATTTACCATCTTTCATTCCATTTATCGGGGCTTGTACTTCTTCCAGCAGAATTCTAGATCCTGTTTCGCAATATATTTGAGGAATTTCTGGCCGGCTGTCGTAAAAGCGTTGTTCTATGTATGTTTTCCATGTTTCTTTAAGCTCATCTTGTCCAAATGTTATTTTTCCTTCATTATTCACCAACCTCTTTCCTGTCATTTTTGTGTAATTTCCTGTCACTCCCTTGACTTTTTTTATGAATATTGAAACTATCATGCTTCAGTTGTAATTTCTCTTTTTAATTGTACTGTTACTGTATTTCTCTTTCCTTAGCTTCTAGTATCCGTTTCCTGATCTCCTCGTTGGTATTCTTGTATTCATCTGCGTTACTTTTCAATTTCTTCCTTCTGTCCATCATTTTAAGTGTTTCTTCAGTCATCCATGACTTCTTTTTGGAGACATTGGATTTCAGATGTTCTTCTTTAACTGATTCCACTATAGGGTTTATCTTATCAATTTTCTCTTCGGTGCACAAGTTACCTGACAGAGACTTAAGTTCATTATTAAGATGGACTTCTGCATTTTCTCTTGTGGGAGATCCTTTCCATTTGCGGATATCATATATTTTGACTCTACTAACTACCTGCAATTGACAAAATGACAACATATAAACTGAAATAGCAAAAGTGAACTAAAAATAAAAAAATTACAACCTATAAATAAACCCATAGGAACTGGAATATCAATCTGAAAAACAAAAACGCTACGAACCTATGTACCAACCTGTAATTAATCTGTGAAGGGGCCGGCTGGAGTGGTCGAGCGGTTCTAGGCCCTACAGTCTGGAACCGCGCGACCGCTAAGGTCGCAGGTTCGAATCCTGTCTCGGGCATGGATGTGTGTGATGTCCTTAGGTTAGTTAGATTTAAGTAGTTCTAAGTTCTAGGGGACTGATGACCTCAGATGTTACGTCCCATAGTGCCCACAGCCATTTTGTGAAGGATATTTACTTGTAATAAAGATATTATATACATGACATTATATACCATGACATTATATACTACAGCGTTATATACCATGTGCCGCCACACCATCTGTGGTTGTTTCTTTTTGCAGAGATCCGAGGGGCATCATCGCGCGTGAAATCGTTTTAGTAACTCTTTTTTTTAAAAAAAATAGTGAAATAGAGTTCTCAACACGCTGTCGGTGAAATGTGTACCACTGACAGATAGATCCGGCAGAGTTCACGTTGGTATCAAAATTCCTTTAGACGAGACGAAGGAGGTACTTGGGTGGGGCAGTGTGTGTGGCCGCCTGGTTTCCCTTACCTCCCCACGACATGAATGAACCGTGATAAGAGTTCTTGCTTCTCTATTCATTAACTGTGGAATGCAGATCGGCGCTGAAAGGTCGTCGCTCCGTCGACTGTAAAGATAGAGCGGGAGCGCAGTAGTGAAAGCCCTTTAACACGGCTTTTCCACACGCTGTGAAATGATATCGGCTTTACGCGTTTGACTCACTGACTGACTTGAATAGCAGCTTGCCATACATCGCTTACAAGCAATTATCAATAGTAGAAATTACATTCAATTTTGATGACCTCAAACTCAATAACGCTTGTTTTAGGTGCAACCAAGAAACTTCGTACTTTGTGAACTAAATTAAGGACGCTCTCGTAATAGCTGGGACTAATAAACTGTAGATTTTGCAAATAAAATTCCGTTGATTGTTGGTATTCCAGTTCTATATTTCCAAGACGTATTTCAGGGTGACAGCTCTGTCAGTGGGGTTTACAAGGTTCATCTCAACCTTCACTTTGCAGTTGTCGCACACAATGGATATTATGTTGTTATATAAACGGACAAACGCATGAGCGCTAGTCAAAAAAGTACATCGCTATAAAATACGTATATCTACATATTCTGAGAGTCTACTTCACTGGAGACTCCACTTCCCCAATAATAAGTTGTTTGGGCTTCATTGCATGAATATCATCACCGAACAGAAATATGAAAATATTGAAAACAAACGTCCTATGTCACAATTGATAATCTCTTAATGTACAGTAGTGTTACTGTATGGATACGATACAAAGACTACAGTTTTCTTGCTGTTACGTGAAATTTTGTAAACCGAAATGGAAAGAAATACAGACTGTTTTTAGATTTTTTGTGTCAAGTTGATTTTTGAAGAGACAGTAGAAGGTGGAATGAAACAAGAGTAACACTTTAAAGTATTGAGAACTCCGGTGTATTCAGTTTCTATCTTTTCGTTGAATTTGTGATCCGGTTGTGTATTTTGGCAGAAAATTTCTGAGCTTTATAGGCTGTCCAGCTTTCGGTTTTTATTTTGAGTATGTAGGACCGTTTGGTAGTTCGATATTAACAATAGTGTGTCAAAATTCAAGCAAATAGGCTACAGCTGCTGATATATTGGATTGCTGGAGGAGGAAAGCTGCAAGTTGCTCATTAAACCTTACTGTAAAATTACTGTCCCTTTTAGCCAAGTAGAAATGGCAGTACTTTGCGGGTGACACGACACAGTTCAGAATCTGCCAGTTTGTCTGTGTGTTTCTTTTTCTTTAGTGTCTGGAATTGTAATTTATCTTTTGTAAAAACACTAATAATAATCACAGTGATCTGTTGGAAAATATTTGCTGTTTTATATGAGAGGATGCAAACAGATTCTAAACTATGGTACATTGTCATGTAACAGTAAGTGACGTGTGGTGAAGAACTTTGTCATTCATTTTTGCAATTTATTGAAAGAGAATCTATTTTGTGTGAGGAGTACCAAGTATTTAGCTTTTGTATAAGAAGTTTATGATCTATTTTAAACATGGTGAACCGTTTATTTGGTTCAGTAGTTGCAGATTAAAATTCTAACATAATAATTACCTTACGTTGCATTACATGTTTTGAAATGGTTGTAAGTATGGAAGATTGGAATGAGTTGACATGTTGACATCTGGGTTATTAGTAACACACGACTTGATAGGAAGAACGAAGATGGACAGAAAATAAGACGTAGTCTCTTTGACGGAACAATTCCAGCATTCTTCCAATAGACTGGGATCCAAAATTCCAATCGACAGTTGATTGTTGCTGCGCTCCCCCTATTTGCAAGTTCAGCACTTCATCCATCATGTAACTTTAGTTTCTCGTTGTGAAAAATACAACCAATTTAAAACCCCACAGGCAGTGTTTCTAAATAAAGTGGTTGAAACGCCAAAAAATATCAGCAGGAATGCTTTAAGTGTATGCCATGAATATAAACAAACGAACCACATTTCGTCAAAAATCTCAATAACAGCCAGAACGCTGATATCGTTTGTCCTTTACGGACTGCTGTCATGCCGCCACACCCTAGAAACGTTATTGATGGAAGCATTTATATTTTTACATGCATCAGTTTACAAATTTTCGGAGAATAAAGTAACGTGAAAATTTAGAATCTCGAAAATAACAAAGGATCCTAGAGATTACAAGCTACGGTTATCACGTGTCATTCTCACTTGCTCATAAGAGCCTTTCGACGTAGATGGGATTGTGGCTTGGCTGGTAACACGCCATCCATACAAAGGGACATAAGTACGGGCTGACCGTCCAGGTAGAACAGGAAAACCACGGGAAGCTGGGGAAGTCAAGGCGTATAGGCAAAGGCTGAAAAAAAGAACTGTATTTTTGTCATTTACGCTGTCGTATAGCCACAGCTTGCAGACCAACGTTCACAGTTGTATTGCTTAATGAAATCAAGGGTGTCTGTTATTAAAGTTCAGTTTCAAAACGCTGTAGAAAGAGAACCACTGCTCAGAATGACGTCAAATTTGAACAGCGTATTGTAGGCGCAGGGGGAAACGTCACGAGGAAAAAAAATTACAATCGATGGCACTGCAAGCATCTAAACGTAAATGGCTTCGGGTACAAATCACAGATGAATCGCAGTACGACGCCTATGGTTTAAGTTGCCCATTGTACTTTGCATACTGTTCAATGTGCATGACAGCACAGGTTCGGCAGTCAACAGTCGTGGCATTGTCAGTTAAGCAAGATCGGATGGGGAAGATCGGTTTTTAATTGTTCTGGGGTCAAGAACTACATAAAAAGCAAAATGACTTGAGTTTTTAATTTCCTGGGACCAAAAATCGCATAAAAAGCAAAATGACATCTTTCTAACTGTCGTGACAATTGGGACAACAGATGTTTGGTGTACTACGTTTGCAATTGGAGCAGTGAATATAGTGTCTTTCAGATAACCCCACAGGCACTAGATTAATATCAGATGATCTGGACATCTGGGCTGTAGGGAAATGACGATTGATAGTTCTATCATTTCTGAAATTCTGTTTAAGTGTTGGAATGACGTTGGTGTGGAAAATACTCTTATAGCCTTTACGAGTGAAGTTACAGGAAGCAGGACCCACAGGTCTCATCGCCTCGAAAAATTTGGCCCTTTGATAAACGATGCCGTCAACCCACACCACACAGTCACCTTTCCAAAACTTTCTCCTCCAAATGAGAAAATATTTTTTTGACACCGACCTACATAGGGAGAAACTATCACCACGGTAAAATAAGGGAAATCAGAGCTCATACGGAAAGATGTAGGTGTTCGTTCTTTCCGCCCGCTATAGGATAATGGAATAATAGAGAATTGTGAAAGTGGTTCTGCCAGGCACTTAAATGTAATTTGCAGAGTATCTATGTAGAGGTAGATTTAGACATACGTTTTATTGTTATTATTATTAAAATTGTACCCATATACGACACTTTAAAAGGGGATAATGCCATGTTATATTCCGGGGTGTTTGGGGGGGTGAGGGGGGGAGAATATGTAAAAACAAAGTGTAACCCCCTTGTCGCTACCGCTATCTTTCACATCCTGTGTCCAGGATGCGAAAGAAATTATGGAACGATGCAGGTTCACCAGGATCACATGTCTTCATTCCCGGAGACACTGTGAAAATGGGGTTGATTTAAAGCAGTACATTAGGACTCAAGTTGGCGATCAGAAACTGTAGCCACAAACAGTCATCTGATTCTGACGGACTAAATTCAGGTGAGGAAATTTATTCTTCATCTGTTCTCAAACCTAAACATTCGAATGCCTGGGTTATTGGCCTCAGTAACTGCTGTGCAGCCCCAGATGTGTGTGCAGTTTGACTCATCGCTCGGTGGTACCTCCGCCCCTGGTAACTGGGCCAGCGTCTGCTCCGCGACAGCTTCCCCTGTCCGCCATAGCGCCCGGCGTTGGACAGCAGCTGGTGGCCTTTATCCCCAGGATAGCACGCCGTGGACTCTTGTTCGACGAACTGTCTTTATTTGCCCACGGTGATCCCTCTTGCCGGGTTACGAAAACACGAAACAGTGGAAACCGCTGTTGCAGCCCGGGACAGCTGTTCGCGATAAGAGAGCGCGAAGGCCGTGGGACAATGGCGCTTGTCAGCCGTCCCGTTAGCAAGTCTCGGCCCATGCGGGAAGGCGCGACTACGCCCTGCGGAGGTACGCCAGCTTAGGTGCAGAAACACTGGGCCAGTGTTTGTTACTTCACACAATAGACAAGACTGCAGTTCCTGTCGTAAAATAAAAACAAAAAACTTTCCTCAACACGAAAATTGGATCCCATCCAGTTGGAGGGGTACATACAGTTCAATGTGGACTCCAAACAACAAAACAACACGCCATTATACACCATATACTATTTGCAACAAGAAATGAAAAAAAGAGAGCGAAGAGAGTAAGCTGACCCTAAACAATAAAAAGATTTGAGAGCCTCCATGAGTATTAAAAAGCTTCCGTTAAATTTCTGTTGCACGATAAATCACACAAATTAAAAGGTTGTCGATGTAAATAAACACCTAGAAATTACAATTACGGAAAACTTAAATCATTAAAACGAGGCCGCTTTCCGTTGCGGCGTGAATGTTGAAATACTGAGTTGACTCCCACGCACATGACGATTGTTATAAAAGAAGAGCAGTAGTATAGTTGTTCATTTTTCCCCCGTACTATTCGAAAGTGAAACACTAGTTCAAATGTTCAAATGTGTGTGAAATCTTTTCTGCGCCGAGGTTTCCGTGAGCAACATATTGTCGAGTCTAGGTACTTAAAAAATTCTTGCTGTTAGGAGCTCAACAACATTGTTTCCTATGGTACGCAAGTCATTTAGATCTATGGTGAAATACTGCATTTTATTTATGCTAAGTGGTAGACGTAGGTCTGCAAGACGGTCGTTCCAGGCTTGGACTTGATATTGCACGTCACTCTTATCTTCAGAGGCCAATACCACATCATCAGTGACGTCCTGGATGCGGCTTTCTGAAGCTCTCTGGTGACAGAATCTGTAACTGTGATGAAGCGAAGACGAGAGAGAAGATCCTTTATGTACTCCTACCGAAATAAAAAAATCTCCCCATAATCCAGCACTTGATTATATGCGACTTATCAGGTTATAGCGGAGCAGCCTGACCCATCTTACCCATTGTTCAGGTACTCCATGCTATCGCAGGGCAAGCCAAACGCCTCGTGTGGCGTGCAGCTAAAAGCCTTTCTAACTCGAGAAAGGCAGATTGTAGGTGCTCAGACTTCTCTCAGCGGTTTTCAATAAGCAGACGAGTAGCATTGGTACCGTCTCTCGTCCGGCAGCCCTTCACAGGTCCACATTGTTTGGTTGTGAGACTGATAATTTGTGGGATAATTTGAAGCGTTCAGAGACCTTCATTGTGTGTGATAGAAGAGGTATTGGGCGACATTCGCTACATTCAGCTGGGTTCAAATGGTTCAAATGGCTCTGAGCACTATGGGACTCAACTGCTGAGGTCATTAGTCCCCTAGAACTTAGAACTAGTTAAACCTAACTAACCTAAGGACATCACAAACATCCATGCCCGAGGCAGGATTCGAACCTGCGACCGTAGCGGTCTTGCGGTTCCAGACTGTAGTGCCTTTAACCGCACGGCCACTTCGGCCGGCCATTCAGCTGGGCTATTCTTCTGTTTCCCAATTGGAACTGTTGTACTAGATACCCAGTTATCTGGAATCCTATCCTCTTCAATAAGTTGAAGAAATTTGTCAGCTATTCAGTTGAATTCCAGTACTTTGATTTCCACCGATCAGCCCTTATATCCTCTGGTCCCACTGACATACAATTTTTTATTTTATGCAATGCTTCGACACCTTCATCCTTTGTGACTGATGCAATCGGTCTTTGTACATGTGTTGACACTGGAATTTGGGCATGTGGGTATTCCTCACTGCAAAGTTTCTGTAAGTATTTCCGTCATAATTCGGCTACGTTCTTCCTACAGGTAACACGTTTAGCTTCTTCATCGTTGATTCAACAGGATTTTTCGGTTCCCGCTGTTTGACTAACACGCTGCTTCACAAGTCGACAGATTTCTTGCTCTACAGTTGGTGTTTCAAGTTTATCACGGACGTCGCTGAAGTGGACCGATTTTGCTGCCACAACTCCCTTCTCTACGGCACTCCCAGCTTCACGATAATCATTCCAACTCTTGTCTGTCTTAGAAGGAAGGGGCTTTTGAAATAGCTGCTTTTTAAAATACACAGTTTTCATCACCTCTTCAGCCCAAAGCCATGACTGGCGAACGATTTTACTTCGTCCGACTTTTGTAGCACCTAATTTCCCATGAGCTTCCGGTATGAAACTTTCTTTCATGGCATTTCCCGTTGCTTCTAGGTCAGTAATAGGTGAAAGAGCGATGGCTGAAATAATGTCATTCGCCACTTCTTTGAGTCGCCACCATTTAGTTCGTAAACGTTTCTCTAGAATTTTACAGTGTTCACCATTCTCTCTTCCTTTGACTAGGAGGTATGACGCGCATTCCGACAACTAGAGAGTCGTGTGACCGTACAAGAATGAAATCTGTCTGGCTGATTTTTTCTTCTGTGTACAACCAGCATGTAGAGCATAACACGAGAAGACATGAATCTTTCACTTTTCTGTAACCAAAACACCTTCCATTAAATGGTCAACAAATCGTTTTACTTTTGCTACGGAGTTACTAAATATCATGCTAACAATGATCTCAAATCTGTTACCTGTTTTAGAGCTGTCATTATCAACGATTATGTAACAAAATTTAGATTGCTGCTGTAGTAGTTTCGTGATGTATTTATTGTGATGAACCCATTTCGGCTAGATTGCATTTTCAGACCATCTGCGAAAGTTACATAGTATTTTTATTTTATTTTAATGTTAATTGATCGTATTTTTGGATACATAGATTTAGTATTTACGTCCATATATCATCAGCGGTCGCTGTCGCTCTGAGTACTAAAAATCTGTATGTCCGAAAATACGAGTAACCAACATGATAATAAAATAAAAAAATATTATGTAATTTTCGTCGATGATCCTAAGGTGGCAATGTATCCGAAATGGATCCACCACAACAAATACATCTATGTTTTATTACATAAAGTCTGTAAGAGATAGCTTCAACGCTGCGGGCCTATTGGATAATAAATCATATACATTTTGTGTTTGTCTCCAATATTCCGTGTTTTTGCACCACCCTGCCTGGCTCTTGCAATGTATAAATGACTTTATACGCCTTTTTGATGCAGCAGCTATTTCACGTGCTCTTCCTAAAAATAAAGCCAAGAGAGGCAAATCTTGTAACTAGAGTTCGCTTGTTTAGCCATATTCACTATGAAAAAGTCGGTAACCATTGCTCATTTCTCACGTCATTCGGGCCGGGACGACGCTCGCCGCCTACGGTGATCGCCCGTAGCATTTTCCACCCCATACCGGGTGATCAAAAAGTCAGTATAAATTTGAAAACTGCATAAATCACGGAATAATGTAGATAGAGAGGTACAAATTGACAAAGATGCTTGGAATGACATGGGGTTTTATTAGAACCAAAAAAATAGAAAAGTTCAAACAATGTCCGACAGATGGCGCATCATCTGATCAGAATAGCAATAATTAGCATAACAAAGTAAGACAAAGCAAAGATGATGTTCTTTACAGGAAATGCTCAATATGTTCACCATCATCCCTCAACAACAGCTATAGTCGAGGAATAATGTTGTGAACAGCACTGTAAAGCATGTCCGGAGTTATGGTGAGGCATTGGCGTCGGATGTTGTCTTTCAGCATCCCTAGAGATGTCGGTCGATCACAATACACTTGCGACTTCAGGTAACCTCAAAGCCAATAATCGCACGGACTGAGGTCTGGGGACCTGGGAGGCCAAGCATGAAAATGGCGGCTGAGCACACGATCATCACCAAACAACGCGCGCAAGAGATCTTTCACGCGTCTAGCAATATGGGGTATTTTTTTGGTTCTAATAAAACCCCATGTCATTCCAAGCATGTGTGTTAATTTTTACCTCTCTATCTACATTATTCCGTGGTTTATTAAGTTTTCAAATTTATACTTACTTTTTGATTACCTGGTATTTCGACATTGAGCCACAAAGATGTGACAAAGGAGTATCGACCGGTCTGACACGAGGGACTGTCATCGATCATCCATAGTTTAAAGCTGTGGGCCTAGTTCTTGATGAGCCAACATCAGACAGCAGGACGGCTGTTTACCCGTTCGTCTCCGAGAGGTGTTTGATTTCCCTCCTACCACCCATATCTGGGAGGCATACCCCAATCCGCCACCTGAGGAAGCGCCCTCAATGGGTTTGAGGCTCCTCCGAGAGCATGTAGTAGAACTGTAACGGTAATTGTACTTTTATTAAATGTGCATAATATTTCTAGCGTTTAAGTTCTATGCTCTGAAACTCATAACACACAAAATAATCACAGCGTTCAGGGTTCCGACTGAAAAAAACATTAATTACCCGAAAAAACGTAGTCTGTGGCCAATAATTCTGCCTAAAGGAGAACATGTCCGGCCGCGGTGGTCACGCGGTTCTAGGCGCTGTAGTCCGCAACCTCGCAACTGCTACGGTCGCAGGTTCGAATCCTGCCTCGGGCATGGATGTGTGTGATGTCCTTAGGTAAGTTAGGTTTAAGTAGTTCTAAATTCTATGGGACTGATGACCTCAGATGTTAAGTCCCATAGTGCCCAGAGCCATTTGAACCATTTTAAGAACATTAATGGTTTTTTTTCCCACGTGAGTAGCAACCGCACAAAGAAACCTCTCTATAGATGTGACTTACACAGAATAGACTGTCAAAGAAAACTACTCTAACGGACTTCCAACTGATGAGCACGACAACTACGTTCCACTGTGCGACCTTAATTTTATATGTACGATTCCTAGCTTCTCAGTACTTAAGAGGATGAAGCGTATTCGTTGCTTCCTTTTTGAAAGTGGCTTGTTGGTATTTTCTAAGAAAGTTTCGCTAGAATTTTACAGTGTTCACCATTTCTGTTACACACTAGTACACGTGAAACAAGTCTGTTGTCGCTCTCACTGCAAGTCTCCGTTGATGCTCGATAATGGTTGTGTGGGATAAGGATTGGCAGGAACGAGATTAGCAATAAACTTAACATCAAAATTGATGATCACAAAGTATACGAAGTTGTGGAATTCTACGAACTTGGAAGAAAAATAACACATGAAAGATGAATCAAAGAGGACGAAAAAGCTGACTATCACAGGTAAAGAGGGCACTCCTGGCCAAAAGTTGTCTACCAATATCGAACATAGACCTTAATTTTAGGAAGAAACTTCTGTGAATGTATATTCAGAGCACCACATCTTTTAATAATGAAACATGGACGCAGGGGAAGCAGGAGAAAAAGAGAATTGAAGTGTTTGAGATATGGTGCTATAGAAGGATTGAATAACACATGAAAGGGGAACGTTCCACGAGTCGGAGCGTGGAATGTCAGAAGTCTGAACGTGATGGGAAAGTTATAAAATCTGAAAAGCAGAGGCTCAATCTAGATATAATGGGTATCAGAGCAGTGAAATGGAAAGACGATAAGAATCTCTGATCAGACGAGTATAGGGTACTATCAACAGCAGCAGAAAATGATATAACGGGAGTAGGATGTGTTATGAATAGGAAAGTTGGACAGAGATTAAGTTACTATGAACAGTTCAGTTGAAGAGACAGAGAAAGTATATCAGGATATTGGACGGGTAATTCAATACGTAAAACGAGAGTAAAATGTAATAGTCATGGTGGACTGGAATGCGGTCGTAGGGGAGGGAGTAAAAGAAAGAATTTCGGGAGAATATGGGCTTGGCACTAGGAAAGAGAGAGGTGAAAGACAGAGTTCTGCATTAAATACCAGTTAGTAGTAGTGAATACTCTTTTCAAGAATCACAAAAGGAGGAATTATACTTGTAAAAGGCCGGATGATACGGGAAGATTCCAGTTAAATTTCATAATGGTGAGGCAGAGATTCTGAAATCAGGTATTAGATTGTAGGGCATATCCAAAAGCTGATACAGACTCAGATCACAATTTAGTAATGACGAAGGCTATACTGAAGTTCAAGAGATAGTCATGGACAGTCAGTGCGCAAAGAAATAGGATTTGGAAACGTTAAAGAATGAAGAGATACGCTTGAAGTTCTCTAAGGCTATAGATACTGCGATAAGGAAGAGTTAACAAGGCAGTCCATTGAAGAGGAATGGACATCTCTGAAAATGGCAGTCACAGAAGTTGGAAGGAAAAATGTAGGCACAAGGAAGGTAACTGCGAAGAAACAATGTGATAACAGAAGAAATATTTCACTCGATCGACGAAAGAAGAAAGTACAAAAATATTGAACGAAATTCAGGAACACAGAAATGCAAGTCACTTAGAAATGAAATCATACATATATGTATCTTACATATATGTAAGAAGTGCAGGGAAGCGAAAGCGAAACGAAAAGTGTGAAGAAATCGAAAAAGAAAAGACTGTCGGAAAGACTGACAGCTTATAGAGAAGTCAAAACAACTTTCGGTGTAATTAAGAGCAAAAGTGGTAACATTAAAGAAGCAATGAGAATCGCACTATGAAACGCAGAGGAGAGAGCAAATAGGTGGAAAGAGTACATTGAAGGCCTCTAAAAGGAGAAGAACTTTGGGTTGGTTTGTTTGGGGGGAAGGAGACCAAACAGCGAGGTCATCTGTCTTATCGGATTGGGGAAGGATGGGTAGGTAGTTGGCCGTTCCCTTTCAAAGGAACCATCCCGGCATTTGCCTGAAGCGATTTGGGGAATTCACGGAAAACCTAATCAGGTTGGCCGGACGCGGGATTGAACCATCGTCCTCCCGAATGCGAGTCCAGTGTGCTAACCACTGGGCCACCTCGCTCGGTTCAGCGGTTGATAATGGAAGGAAGACTGAAGAAAAACCAAGACACCCTCATAGGATCTGTCGACCTGGAGAAAGGCTTCGATAAAGAAAATGGTTCACGATGTACAAAATTTTGAGAAAACAGGGGTATGCTACACGGGAAGGCGTGTAAGATACAGTACGTACAAGAACCAAGAAAGGATAATAAGACTAGAAGACGAAGGACGAAGTGCTCGGATTGAAAAGGATAAAACACAGGAATGTAGTATTTCGCAGCCACTGTTAAATCTAAACATCGAAGAAGTAATGACGGAAAAGAAAGAAAGATCGAAAAGCACAATCAAAATTCAGAGTGAAAGTCTATCAAAGACAATATTCGCTGATGACATTGCTATCCTCAGTGAAATTCAAGAAGAATTATAGAAGCTGTTCAATGGAATGAACTGCATAATGAGTGCAGAATATGGACTGAGAGTAAATCGAAGATAAACTAAATTAATGAGAAGTAGCATAAATGAGATCGAGAAACTTAACATCATGTTTGGTCATCATGAAGTAGACAAAGTTAAGGAATTCTGGTACGTAGGAAGCAAAATAACGCATGATGGAAGGAGCAAAGAGGACATCAAAAGCAGAGTAGCACTAGCAAAAGAGAAGCAAAATTAGATTCTGTTAGTCCGTTCAGTTATGGGTCCCACACAGTGGAGTAATATTCCAGGAAGTGCTGTACAAATGTTTCTAAGCTATTTCGTTCATTGATAAGCTGAGAGTTCCTAGTACTGTACCAGTAAATTGAAACCTACTGCTGCTTTACCTACTACTGACTCTGTATGACCGTTCTGCTTCATACTGTGATTTACATATATTTGTTTAGCTCAACTGACTCTAGATGAAACTCATTACCTGTGTCGTGGTAAAACACTACTATTCGTACTTCGTGAGGTTCACTTCTAAATCTATTTGTCAGTCTATGAAGCAGGTTGCAACTTCTGTACCGACATTACCCCAGTTTTCACATATGAAAGGTTGCCATAGATAAGTACATCGTGTGCTTCCGTGTTACGCATTGCTTGCAGCATGACGAGCTGCTTCATTACCATATCACGTCCACTTCGTTTCTGAACTATACTGCGCAACACAATTAAACGATCACTTTTCGAAATACAATAACTGTCTCGCAGTGCAACGCAGGAGTGTGAAATTTGGCTCAAAGGTTTCTACAGCCTTCCACTGTAATGGTGCAAAGCCGTGGTGCCCTGCAACGTTACCCTCGGACTCGTAGACGCTTCAAACACCAAGGTGTGGACATTGTGGACGTGTCACTTGATGGAAAGGCTGTAGCACGCCCTCTTATCCACATTTCATCCCTTACTTTGATACCTCGACGATGGAGGTCAGAAGCGAAACGATCAGCGTTAAAATCCAGCGATTTTCTTATAGGTGGCCAAGGAAAACATTTAAAACACACCACAGCTCAGAATCGGCACGAAAAGGCCTGACGAGGCAGCATAAAGAGCATTAATGAAACCATCCCTTTCGTTGGAGTGTTGATTCCCACATATTTCACGATCGCAAACGACAGTTTGCAGTACAACCAGCCACAGGACTACGTTCTTGACAACTTTGACACTGATGACAGCCCCAGAGGATTTAACCCTACTGAACATGACTGCGCATCTTTGGAAAGGGTTCCTCTAACACCCAGTTCAGTACTAGCCTTGGTGCCACATCTTCGCTTTTGTTGAGTTCTTTGAAAATGTAACTGTGAACAAATAGTGACGCCAACCCTAGGTGGTTGCAGGCTGCTATAGATGAAGCAGCGCCATAGTATAGTATAGTTCGCAAACTTACATTTAGGCGGAGCGCGCAGTTTATGAAGTAAAGCCACCACGGCCGCATTAACCCTTTCGCTCCTACAGAGACGTCCTCCCTGCATTCCGCACTGTGCGCGATTTTGTCATCACTGCACTGCTCACCTGTACTGATACATGGTGTTCCGACTGCTTTGACACACTTATCATTCGATTTCACAAAAACTATTTGGCCCAAAAATTTGATTTTTATACATCTTCTTGACTGATATCTTCCCCCCATAAATGTCTTAATTTTGTTTCGATGTTCAACGCAGGTATTGTGCAGCATTTGATGCAGTAAACCATTGCACGAAATTTTGAAGAGTTTGCAGAGGTAAAAGTCTATAGCGTATACTTTCCGTATGGTCGATTTTAGTTGCCACAATGTTGAGAATGAAATGTGGACAATATACCGAAATTTCATATAAAATTCACTGTATAACAATATCTCATTTAAGTACCAGATAGGTATCGTGTGTAATATTGAGAAATATTCCGTCTTTCGCGACTGTAATAAAACTTTTATTTATACCAGAGTCATATCGCTTTTTTCTAAAAAGTTCTGATTAAAACAAAATTGGCGAAGTAAACAAAACTGAATTGTGGACGTAATAAAACATAGAAACTAAAATATATTGTCAGTGAGGCGCAATGCGCAAAAAATTTGTGTTTGTCACAACGGAGAGCAAATATTTGCCGAAACATAGATCAGTTGACGAAAACATTGAATATGATGATGTTGCCAAAGCACCGAAGCAAAGAATTGCGTCAGAAAATCAAGTAGCTCGGCAACGTACGAGCCGAAATTCTGCTCTAAATAATACTTTTAATACTGTCGCAAAGAATATATTACAATATGTGTAGTAAAACAGCGACTGCGGAAGAGAAGTTATACAAACAAAACAGATAACATGAATATTGTATGTGTGCCTTTTCATTGTTTTTAATTGCTGTGAAAAGAAATATTGGAGGACAAAATTAGAAAAACCGAAAACTTATTATGATTATAATGAAGAGACAAAGAATTAGAAATTTCGAAAAATTACATTCGAGCGAATAAAATACATGAAGTAAGACACTTCGATACTGTTTTTAAATAAACAAAATGTTACACATCAACCAAGTTTTGAACTTAGAACCTTACGCTCAGCAGTCCAACACCTCATCCATTACACTAACGCAGCTTGGCGTTTGAATGAACTCCAGGAGGACTCTAACACGTCATGCAAAATACCAACAAACACTGTTGGTATGACTATGAATTATTCACGTTTCGTCGAAGTACAGTAGGAAATAAACAATTACCGCTGTTCTTTATTGCGAAAAAGCGGTTCGTGAGTATGATATAAACACCTTTCCTTGCTATCGCCTGAATTAGGAGGCTTATTGCTTGTTCGGTTTAATTAAGTAATAGAATATGAAGCAATTGGTATAAAGAATGCTTTTTCCAAACTTTCTATAAAAGAAAGTCTGCTATCAAGACATTGCTTTTGTTCAATTACTTTATTTATGACTGAACGTTTCTAAAACTGAAGCCACTTGTCCATGGTCTGCACTACAGTCAAGCTCTGGCAACATCTTTCTGTGTTCATTGGCTGACTGTGTTTTGTGACGTCAGATGCTCAGATCGAACCTAAACTCGGCCGCCGTCGTAAATGACGCGCACTTTTGTAGGTATATGGTACAGGTGGGGCGTCAAGGGGTTGCCTGCTTGCAGGCGTCAAGGACTCTTGCACAGTTTGTCTCTGTACGGGTACATTTCCAAAGTGCTCAACAAAGGTGGGCACGTAGCGCTGAGGCATGTGCTGAACCGAGCGATCTTAGAGGGACACTTCGCCATTTATTCACACATGTGTCAATATCGCACCTCTCTGTGATCACGCCCCACAAGGGCGCGAAACAGGAGGACTAGAAAAGCATAAACACTCCTTGCTGCTTCGGATCACGTGCAGATTTCGTAGACTGTTTCTGAACAGTGACTGACGGTTCTTCCCATATATGCCAGAGCAAAAACTGCACTCCCACTGCACTCGAAAGAGGTGCCATCATGTTCAGTATGGTTGTTGGCTCACGATGTCATTAGAGAAGAGTTGACTCATCTGGAAGGTGTCAGCACTATGAAAGATTATGAAGAAAGTAATGCTGTTGCTCATCGCACTGCAAACTGTAGTTTTCGGCCGTGAAATGTGTGGGAATGAACTCCCCAAGGAATGGGGTGGCTTCACTGACGCCCTTTATGCGACCCTTTAATGAGTGATACTGGTACGACTTTTGACACTTTGTTTACTTTAGGCTTTCTGGTATAGTTCGTTTACAATCACGTGACCAAGGTCACTGACCTAGTGACGCCATCATCCTTATCAGTGGGATCCCATGCCCCTCTTTATCTGCAGTCCCACAGAGCAATTTTATGAATCCAAGACGGTGGAAACAACCCAGTTTTGTAAGAGGAAAATTTAAAAACGTCTTCCCTCCCTCTATCTCCAGCCAATCAAAGTGCTGAAAAATTTCAAGATGGCAGAAATAGTGTAATTGTGTTAAGGGATAATTTAAAACCGCCCCCTCATTATATGGAAACAGAGACCAATTTTGCGCTTTATACCACCTGCCCCTCTCCTCTGTTTACAACCAACCCCAGCATAGTACTAAATTGGTGTCCAAATAACATTATTTTTGACGTACACGTCAAGTTACGCCCCTTCCCCCTCCTCATCTTCAGCAAATCATAGCGCACTGTTAAAACTCCAAGGTGGCGGAAAATAGTGCAATTGTAGTAATCGAAACCCCTCACCTCCTTATATGGGGCCAATTCAATCAGAATATAGTATTTAAATGATACGCACAAATGGCGCCAGATATGCAGTAAAAATTACGTAACTCCACTTTAAAGTCGAAGATAATCATTGTATCAAGACATACAAATTGGGGATGACACATTATTCCCTTGAAAGTCAAAGATATTCGTTAATTTCGAAACAAAATAATGTAAAGTTACATTATTTAT
The DNA here is from genome assembly GCF_021461395.2 of Schistocerca americana. Classification (NCBI taxonomy): domain Eukaryota; kingdom Metazoa; phylum Arthropoda; class Insecta; order Orthoptera; family Acrididae; genus Schistocerca; species Schistocerca americana. Next base: position 552,652,092 of record NC_060121.1, on the reverse strand, counting down.
GTAAAGATCAACTGTATGCATTAGAACCACACTCCCCTCCTCTTTCCTTTGCAATACTAAAAAAAATCTAAGTTTATAGAAACAGACTTACGTTGTGTATTATATCCTGACCCCTTAGAGTAAACGCTATGCGGTGATTGCTAAACAGTAAATGGTAAACGCTATACGGTACATACTCAGTGGTAAATGTTTAATGATCAACGTTTAACAGTAAACGGTTAAAGGTAAATGCTTGACGGTAAAACGATAAATGCTGAACTACTTAACGGTAAACATTAAACACCTAGCGGTGAATGCTGAACTGTGCCGTCTTTAAAAATCTAGCTACTCATCTCATAATAAGTCACTTCAGATTTTAGCCTAACTTAAGATCACTAACAACAATTCTTTTTACTAATAGGCTGTCAAATAATATATCCATCCTTTCTGTACCTCGTTTACAAATGTAACTGACACAATTAAATGGCAGACGTACAACGAAAGTTTGAAGATAGGTAATTGGTGGTGAAATGTGAACGGACGTACTAGAACTTCGCTTAAGGTCACAGATGATTTAGAACTGTATTTAAAAAAAAAGAAAAGGGAACGATATCCATCCATAAATCATGTTCTGGATAATTTAAAAGATCTGGAAGTGAAGAGTAAGGTGGACTTCCTGTTTCATAAAAATCTGTACAACAAGCTGTTCGCAACGTAAACATCCGTTGGAATTTGAGGTCCATTAGAAAACTTAGATCCAAATATTAATACAAACATACAGTGAAGGTGTTTATCAACAGTTCACTGATAAACTCGTGTACAAAACAGCAGTTTCAAAGAAATTTCTCTGGATCAATGATGCTGCATTTAAGTCTAAGTGAGTTGGAAAAACATTCCTAAAATGGTCGAATACAGTACTAGTGCTGTGCAGCTTGGTATAGTCACGTCGATATGTAGGCGTAACGTTGCAAAGCGAGATGAAATGGAACGAACGGGCACGTAAGGTCGGGGGTAGGGAAGGCGAATGATCGACTTTGGTTTACTGAGAGAATTTTTGGTAAGTGTGTTTCATCTGTAAAAGAAACTGCATATACAACACTAGTTTGACCCAGTCTTGAGTACTGCTCAAGTGTCTGGGACCTCCATCACGTCGGATTAAGGAAGGTTCCGAAGCAGTTCAGAGGCGTGCTGCTCAATTTGTTACCAGAAAGTTCGATCATCACGCGAGTGTTACGGATATACTTCGTGAACGTAAACTGGAGTTCCAAGACGAAACATGAGGCCGATTTCGCAGAACACTGTCGAGAAATCATCTTAAGCTCACCGCACTTAATTAAAGAGAAATGTACACCTGATGTGTTACGCTTTTATTTACAAAGTGTATTCTGTAGTCACTGGTGTTTCTGCCTCTTGTTCACATATTCTGCAAATCATTGCTTTTTCCTTCGTCGTTAGCGGAAAGGGCGGTGTTTTGCAGGGTACGTGAACAAGAGGCGGAAACACCCGTGACAACAGAGGATGCTTCGTAAATCAAAGCGAAACGCACCTGGTGTAAAATTCTTGTTAACTAATCGTGGTAACCCTAAGAGATAGCTATGCAAACAAACGTACTATTGAGAAAAATTTGGAACTCCAGATTTGCAGTTCACTGCAGAACGATTCTGCTGCCACTAAAGTACTTTTGTGTAAGGACTATTATGACAAGAGAAATTAGGGCTCCTACGGGGGGATATAGACTGTCGTTCTTCCCTCGCTCCTTTTTGCGAGTGAAAGGAGAAAGAGAATGACAAGTTGTGCTTCAACGTAACCTCCACCATACACTATGCTGTGGACTGCGGAGTGTGTACGAGAATGTATACGTGGGGTTGGAAATTAATCATTGCATTTAAGAGACACCAATTTACCTATAACGTTGGTAGGCCCCGTCAAATTTCACGGAATACAGTGAGATGTTAATAACGACATGGGCCTCTAACGACCAATATGGTACGATAACACAGACACTGGTATGACTCAGCTGAACGTTGCCATGGAATATTTCAGGCCACGATTGAACTAAATACTTTGCAAAGAAGAGATTCACTTCCAGCTGACCAAATGCTAAGTTTTAAATGTTTTAACGATCATGTATCTTCAACTAAATGTTCTTAACCTATATAAATTGTGTTTCGTGTCTATTTAGATATATATTCGTTCTTTTAGGGTGTTCCATAGCTTCATAACGATATCAGGCGCAACGAACTCCTAAAAGGAATTATTTGGCTTGTGAAATTGCTGAGCAAATTCGCTTAATACAACTAAATATAAAAGGTCATAAAAGATGAGATGGAACTATACGAAAACATGGAGTACTTTAGATCTAATATCAGTTAATCATGGCGGCTGGAGCAGGGATTTGACGCTCTTACACACGAGTGGTTCATGTTGCAGGAACTTGTTTATAACCATATTATCTGCACTACATGACACGGAAAGAACACTAATAAATTAAGACTGTTGTTATTTGCTGGTGTACTGTGTAAACAAGAAAGGCAAAGTATTTTATGTTGTGTTAACTAGTGTAACAAATTAACTCCTAAATATTCGTTACACGGTTCGTTTGAGTTCGCCTGTGTTTGCTTAGTTTGCCTCTTGTGTACAGTAGTCGAGCGGAGCAGTGCAGTCACTAAAAATACCTCACTTCTATTAAGACGCGCTGTGCCTGAATTCACTCATGTTACCGTAACTTCGTTCTCTTTCGATTTCTCTTGGTCACCACGCACGAATACTAGTTCAATTCTTTCGTAAACCCGTAAGCGACAAATTGTGATCTGATCCTGGTTATAACTGCGCCTAATGGTGTCACTTTCAGTTTAGCCTACCTCTCACATTGCACCATATTACGGTTTCATGCTACTGTTGCTGCTTGACAATGTATAAAATGATACTGGGTGTTCATTACAGCCGGCCGCGGTGGCCTCGCGTTTCTGGCACTGCAGTCCGGAACCGCGGGACTGCTACGGTCGCAGGTTCGAATCCTGCCTCGGGCATGGATGTGTGTGATGCCCTTAGGTTAGTTAGGTTTATGTAGTTCTAAGTTCTAGGGGACTGATGACCTAAGATCTTAAGTCCCATAGTGCTCAGAGCCAGAGCCATTTGAACAATTTTTTTTTTTTTTTTTTTTTTTTTTTTTTGCTCGTTACAGACTTCTAGGACTTTAGCGTTGAGTGAGTACATAACATCCTGAACCCACGTCATCAAACGACGCTACACGGTGTCAAAGTGAATATGTATATATACAGGGTGATTATGTGATTATGCTGCAAGGATTCTAGGATGATGGAGAAGGATAAATGTATCAATTTGAGGTAAGCGTCCCTGTACCGGAAACGAATGAGTCGAAAGTTATAGGCGAAAACTGTTCTGATACCTCTAACAGTGGAATACATGTATTAGGTATTTTTGTTGCTTAGATTGTAGGATGAGAAATTTTCAGAGGTGCCTGTAACTTTGACTCTCTGTAGCGTAGTTTCATGGGGTTTCCGGACATGTGTTCCTTTTCAGAATATTACGTACTCACTCCCCTCTACCAGTCCTAAAAGTCTGTAAAGAGAATTTCCGAACACCCTGTATATTATACAAACATAGTGACAGGTGCTACACTGCTGTGTGATAGTTTTACGTTTTTACTTTGGAAATAAGCAAACCGGACAGAAAACTAGTTACCACCTGGAGACATCACTCGAATCTGCATAACATTGCCTATAACATAGGCAGTGATCTCAATTCGGCTGGGAAGTTTCTTCGGGAATGTCATATAGAGCTGAAGCCATTATAAGACCGTTAGGGGCCGTGGAGCTATCACATTACGGTGATATTGATTGTTACGCTGCACCAGCTGAAACAAACTGTCCCAGGCATTTTCTGTGAGATGGTCGGGTGAGTTAGCAGGCCAGTTGAGGTTCAATAGGTAGTACACTGGTATTTTATGGGGAATTTGGATGCTATATTTTTCCACATTCGGTGTCGTTTTCTGCTCAAGTCGGTGTTATTTTTGCCAGATTCGTAGTCACATTTTCAAATTAGTTAATACGGTATTATGTCGAAAATTGACATGTTGAGACCGTGGCTGTAACACTGACACATTTATTCAAACAAGTAGAACATTTGAAACGAGGTTTAAGGAAGATCTGGATGCCCTACCTCTGAACAACTTAAGGGGCTCCGGAAAGGCTCAAAATCATGAAAAGCTCAATTTTTACTTTTTTGCGTTTTCTGAATCTGCAGACTATTACCTTTTAATAGATATATAATTTATTCAATTCCGAAGACTACAACTATTTTTAAATTTTTTTTGAAATGTGTTCTACATGGGCATGACCCACTGTGGCACTGTTAAACTGCTGTCTAATGGTGTTATTATTAACGTCCGTGTTCATCAGGTACATTTTAGTGATGTGAGATAAAGTATGTGTTGTGGATAACCTGTGATGGTTCAATATATATCGCTGGTGTGATTGTCGATTGTTTCATGTTTATTTACTCTGTCGTTATCTCGAAAATATTCGTAATTAATTCTGTTTCTTGAGTCTCTGTTTTGTTGAAGTATAATAATGAGTAAAAGTAAAGTTGTTAGAAACCCTATGAAGGCTTTTAAGAAAAGGAGAAATGTTGGAAAGCCAAAGGTATGTGTTATTACTGTAAACAATAAAGACGATAACCAAGAGAGTGAACCTAACCTCTCAAGTACACCTGCCCATAGCAGTCAAAGTGGGAAAGAAAATACTTCACAGAAAAAGCTTGGTTCAATGAGTGAAAACTATGAATGTTTTATGGGCGAATCGGATGTGAATGAAATATTTGATATGTCGGTTCTCAAAGGAATTTTTTCAAACTGTGTAAGATGTATTCATTGTAGTGAAGTTGGTCTGGAACTCTCCATAATAAAGCACGTAGGACTTGCTAGTGAAATACAACTGAAATGTGATAAGTGTTCATACATGACCACCTTTTGGAACAGTGTTGCAGTAAATGCAACTGAAGAAAATGGTAGCAAAATCTACGAACACAACAACGAGCGATGCTTGCTTTAGACAAGGAACGCCTTCGGGCTGCAGACAGGGCTGTAAAGAGTCTAGAAATACAAGCAAGAGTAAACAGGAGGAGGAACAAGAGGAAGCTGGAGGAGGAGTTTGCAGAGGATGAAGATAATCCATCCTATGGACCTGTAATGCACTAAAAAGTTAATCCAATCTTTGTCGCTCGATTCCCAAAACTTTTATTTTCTCATACTAATTACATGTTTTCTAAGGATCTTCCAAACATATTTGTTTCAAACTTTCAGTAAATGTTACACAGTACCTTCTGCATAATTTAACACAGCCTTTTTCCAAAAAACTGTATATTTTTGAATATATAAACAAAAAATTGCAAAAAAATGTCGTGAATTTTCATTACAATTGAAAAAAAAATCATCTTTAATAGCTGAACTAAAATTTTGTAAAATCCCTGTGTTAAGTTGTAGCCCATATTCCAATAAATAATCTGTAAAAAGTTCAACTTCCTACCTCAAATACTTTGTGAGGAAAGATGTAATTTATAAGCGTTATTTTAACATTGCAAGTATAGGGCGTTCCGGAGCCCCTTAAGGAAATCAGCCTTTGCTGCCCACCTCACAGAAAATAATCACACAGTAGACGATAGAGAAAAAACCTTCCAGGCCTTACACCTTACAGATATAGATGGCACAATGCATCTTATAGAGGATATTGAGGTTCTTATACATAAGAACACTTTTCCCAAACTCTTTCTGAATGATCAAATAGAATCATCCAATACCTTCTTGCCAAATAATTTCAGAGAGGTCTTTTCATAGTTTCAACCTACGGAACATTCCCGCAGTACAAGATAGCCATACCAAAATGGTTCAAATGGCTCTGAGCACTATGGGACTTAACATCTGAGGTCATCAGTCCCCTAGAACTTAGAACTACTTAAACCTAACTAACCTAAGGACATCACACACATCCATGCCCGAGGCAGGGTGCGAACCTGCGACCGTAGTGGTCGCGCGGTTCCAGAGTGAAGCGCCTAGCCATTCATCTTTAAAAGATATACCTTTACTCTTAAATTCATATTAAATTATATCCATAGTCTGATGTATTAAAACATCATTGCTTATAATGTAAAATGCAACGATAGATACAGTGTTCAAACATAAGTTTTATCGCTTAACAGAAAACAGAGCTTATTCTGTTTATTTACTGTACACCTTGTTTGGTATTGTTTATATATGACCTTTGTATGTGTAATCCTAACCATTCAGCATAACAGAGACCATTTTAAATAATTTTAATTCTTTTTAGGTTTTTAAATTAATTCAGTTGTACTAGCAAAGACATACCTTACTAAGAACGTGCACTCTCGCAGCGTCTGTAACCTAACATCTTTGCGACTATAAGACCTGTGAAAACACTTTTACATTACTCATGTGAAGCATGTATTTAGCATTGGAAGGCAGCGTGGAGGGTAAAAATCGTAGAGGGAGACCAAGAGATGAATACACTAAGCAGATTCAGAAGGATGTAGGTTGCAGTAAGTACTGGGAGATGAAGAAGCTTGCACAGGATGGAGTAGCATGGAGAGCTGCATCAAACCAGTCTCAGGACTGAAGACAACAACAACAACAACAACATGTGAAGCTGTGCCACGCTTTGTGTGTGCTGCCACTAAACAGAGAATGATGTCGTGTAAGGTGTTTTTCAAGGAACTGAACAACACTCGCTTTGTGTGTGTCCACAAATGTGGTAATTTCAAAATTCACACCAAAAACATCGGGCGATTTCGTCACACAGAAGCATGTAGCACATAAGTTTTCACTACTTTTCAATTTTTAATAACTTTTAAAATCTTGTCATTCATGTTTTGCTAAAGGTCATAAGAAAAAAATCTATCGTTAACTTTATCAAATAGTGATCAAAATAGTTTTGCCTCTCCTAGTGCAGCAAAGCAATAACAGTTATCAAACAAAGCCCCAGCGAGAAAATGAAACGGAAAGTGTAACAATTATCTGAAGATGGATTTGAAAATAATCCGAAACCAGTTATGGTTTGATCCAAATAAACCTAGTTAAACCGTACTTGTGGCTTGTTGCTGTTTCAGTTATAAGCCTTAAATTAGTAAACACTTTTGCCGAAATCGTTAGTATTTATGTGTCATAATAGGTGCATTTTTTGCCAAAGTCGGAATCTTTTTTGCCCATTTGGTACCATTTTCTGTGAAAGTCGGTACTGTTTTTGATAAATACATTGTATTTTTTGACATGTTGGAGTTATTTTTTAACATTTCGTGTTATTTTCGTCAAATTTGGCGGTTTTTTGCCTTATTCGTTGTTATTTATTTTGAAATGATCCGTGTTGTTCATTTTTCCAAATTCGGCGTTTTTTCGCCAAATTTGATGTTTTTTTTTGGTAATCTCGATGTTATTTTGTGGTAACATCAAAGTTCGTTGTGCGGGGAACGAACTGCCAGTTTACTATTAGACACGAACCTCAGCCTTGAAGAGATTAAATATCTAAAAGCAGTTACAATATTCAGTTACGAATATTAGTAAACTACCGTCCTCAGATTTATATGACAAAATTACAGATTTGCCGATATCTTGTAAAAATCACCGATTTTGAGTTATTTCGCTACAAACCGCTAATTTCGCGTCATTTTTCGTATTATCGTTTCCGCGTCGTTTTCCTGTTCCTGTGTGTAGGGTATCTTTGTTATCCTGAAATACAGTTGATGCCATCTTGGAAGACGCGGATATTCACAGCATACTCACCATGAAGACGTAGCAGAGAGGCAAACACCTGTTCGCCAAAAACATTAAAATTAACGTCCTAGCTGAAGTTAACGGCACCCTGAATGATTGGTGTCCACCTCCACACGCTGTGGGTGGGCCGTCAGTGGACTCTGCGCTTTGCATCTTTTGAAAAGAGTATAGCAAGTATTCCAAGGTGGACACTATCTTACCTTTCGTAAGCAGTATGTCAAGGATGAAAGTCGAGCAACTTGTTTGTCTCGACTCGACTCGGCATAACAGCCTGTAGGAGAGGGAGATGGCGGTTCTTGACGGTCAGCGTGATTGTGGCTTATGAAGTAGTAGCGTAACGTGTGCAACGGAGTGCTGTATTGAATAGGCGTGGTGTTCATCAGCGCCTCTGAGACACAGCTTGTAACGGAGCCACTTAGCAGCAGAAGCTGTGCTGAAATTAGAATACTTGAACCAGTATAGATAGAAAAATATTCATCGTATCGGTACCTAGTTTTATAGGAATGGTGATCAGACGGTGCGTTTATAGTAGCTTTAGTATCATGACTTGCTGTTCGGAGCCCGTACTGGTACGCTGAGGTAGAGTTAAAACACAAATATGATTGTGCATTACAGCTGCAGACAGTCTACATGGGTCCTGACAAAGTGAGCAAGGCTTTTATCGTAAACCTGTTTTATCAAAACAACAGCATTAGTGTTTCCACTCTTCTCGATTATTGACGCGTTAAAGGAATACGGAGAGGTCCTCTTACCGTACCAGAGTTGAAGAACAGGATTCGGAAGTTCGAATTAAATGGCAATTTAGAAACTGCTCCTGGGAGAGGCCGACGCCACCTGCACCACCTAGTGTTGAAGAAGTTACTGCTGCCGTGGCTGAGAACGCTGATCGCAGTGCGCGGTCATCAAGCAGTGCGCCAGCTGTGTCACGGCAGCTGAGCATTACATGGCATACCGTTCGAAAACTGCTGCGAATGATCGTGAAACGGTATCTCTAATGCGGTTCCAGGCTATTGTCGATGTAGATGGTCTTCACATTGAGGAACATTCTTAAACTGGAACATGAATGTTGCCCTCTCATATGGAAATTAAGATATGTTTCTTTCGTCTGTTTGTTATTATTTCTCTCCTACATGTCCTTACAAACGTTTCCACGAAGTTTCGTTGTCCTACGATCACTCGTTTTTCATGGGGACTCTCTCAAGTAGCGAAAGTTTAATTACGAGAGTCGTTCAATAAGTAATGTCCCACTTTTATTCCTCGGAATTTGGCGACAATATACATCAACATGTCTTGTCCATATCCTATTTTTCTACGTAGTCTCCACCACAATCTATGGCCGTACGAAAACTTTGTGGAAGAGCATATAATCACTGCTGGTAAAAGCTCTTGTCCTCTAGGCGTAGCCAGGTTTTCGCTGCATGACTGACACTCTCGTCGTCTTCAAAGTGTGTTCCCCGTAGAGAATATTTAAGTGGCCCAAAGGGATGGAAGTCCGAGGCTGCCAGGTCAGGACTGTAGGGTGGATGAGGCAATGATGTCCAACCCAATTCGACGATGTGTTCCCGGGTTCTCAGACTTTTGTGTGACCGTGCACTTCCAATGCTGACCCGCGACTGTAGAGCCAATTGTCGAGTTTTGATGCGCCGGTCAGCACGAATAATGGCACCCGCACGATTCAGCATGTCTGGAGCAGTGGCTGTGACAGGACGTCCCGAGAGTGGCTGATCATGGAGTTCTGGTTCTGCATTTCCTGAGGGTGTAACTTTTCTTTACCCATCGCCCAATTGTACTACTATCATCTCCAGAATCACTATACACTGCAAACAAACGTTTATGGATGTTCAGCATGGTTTCTTTTTCTCCATCTACACCTACATCTACATTTATACTCCGCAAGCCACGCGACGGTGTGTGGCGGAGGGCACTTTACGTGCCACTGTCATTACCTCCCTTTCCTGTTCCACTCGCGTATGGTTCGCGGCAAGAACAACTGCCGGAAAGCCTCCGTGCACGCTCGAATCTCTCTGATTTTACATTCGTGATCTCCTCGGGAGATATAAGTAGGGGGAAGCAATATATTAGATACCTCATCCAGCAAGGCACCCTCTCGAATCCTGGACAGCAAGCTACACCGCGATGCAGAGCGCCTCTCTTGCAGAGTCTGCCACTTGAGTTTGCTAAACATCTCCGTAACGCTATCACGCTTACCAAATAACCCTGTGACGAAAACCGCCGCTCTTCTTTGGATCTACTCTATCTCCTCTGTCAACCCGATCTGGTACGGATCCCACAGTGATGAGCAATACTCAAGTATAGGTCGATGTAAGCCACCTCCTTTGTTGATGGACTACATTTTCTAAGGACTCTCCCAATGAATCTCAACCTGACACCCGTCTTACCAACAATTAATTTTATATGATCATTCCACTTCAGATCGTTCAGTACGCATACTCCCAGATATTTTACAGAAGTAACTGCTACCAGTGTTTGTTCCGCTATCATATAATCATACAATAAAAGATCCTTCTTTCTATGTATTCCCAATACATTACGTTTGTCTATGTTAAGGGCCAGTTGCCACTCCCTGCACCAAGTGCCTATTCGCTGCAGATCTTCCTGCATTCCGCTGCAATTTTCTAATGCTGCAGCTTCTCTGTATACTACAGCATCTTCCGCGAAAAGCCGCATGGAACTTCCGACACTATCTACTAGGTCATCTATATATATTGTGAAAAGCAGTGGTCACATAACACTCCCCTGTGGCACGCCAGAAGTTACTTTAAAGTCTATAGACGTCTCTCCATTGAGAACAACATGCTGTGTTCTGTTTGCTAAAACACACAAAAATTCTATAACAGCACGTTGCTCATAACGTGAGTTGTATGTAGACGCCACTTTGACGCTGTACTACGATTCTGCCATCTGGCAGAACGGTTGTAAACTTCATCGTCGCACAGAACAAACATCACATATGAAGCACCAACAAGGAAGTTTGTCCATGTATATTAATGGCTTAAAAAAATGTGGGGCATTACTTATTGAACGGCCCTCGTATAACCACTCTGTATATTAGTGGTTGCGGTCAGTGACCGAGGGCTGCATGGAACTGTAGGGTCATTCTGTCTCTGTTAATGACACTATGCTACGTGGGGAGTGTAATACAATGAACATCCAAACATTATCACCACTGCCCATTGCGACGTTGGGTGCCACGTGGCATTGTATGTAAGCGGAATAGCGAAGATATGGCTTGCAAAATGGGGACTCCAATGAGATTAGCGCCTTTGACAGAGGACAGATTATTGATACGCAAAGCCTGTGGATGAGTACCTCGAAAACAACGAAGCTGGCCGAATGCTCACTTGCTACTGCTTTGAGCATCCACAGAAAGAGGTAGAAGGACCGTCAAACTACCACTAGGCGATGAATGGTTGGACGTCCACGACTCTTCACAGCTCGTGGGGTTCGGAGACTTGTCTGCTCTATAAAGTAGGATAGATGGTGATCTGTGACATCTCTGCAGAAGGAGCACAATGCTGGTGCACGCACAAGTGTTTCGAATCACACCGTTCATCGTACTTTGTTGAACATGGAGCTCCACAACAGACCACCCCTAAGTGCTCATTGTTGACCCAACGACATCTTCAATTGTGATTGCAGTGGGCACGGGACCATCAGGAGTCGACCGTCGATGAATGGAAGCGTGTCGGCTCTTCGGATGAATTACATTTTTGCTACACTAGGTTGATGGTCGTCTCCACAAACTCCGCCACATTCTCCTGCGCTTGCATGGGACCTGTGGTAGTAATCGAAGACACGCTGACGGCTGCGAATCACATGCATCTCTTCATGCTTGATGCCTTTCCCGACGGCAATATTGTCTTTCAGCAGTATAAGCGTGGAGGGTAAAAATCGTAGAGGGAGACCAAGAGATGAATACACTAAGCAGATTCAGAAGGATGTAGGCTGCAGTAGGTACTGGGAGATGAAGAAGCTTGCACAGGATAGAGTAACATGGAGAGCTGCATCAAACCAGTCTCAGGACTGAAGACCACAACAACAACAACAACAACAATTCTCTGTGTCTCGAAGTCATATCCGTGCTGCAGTGATTTGAAGAGATTTATTACAGTAATGTCTCGGTGACCAAATCCGCCTGATGTAAATCCTATGAAACCCATCTGGGTCGTTATTGGCACAATGACTACGTACGTAAATCAGCTGTCCGTTATTTACGCGAATTACACGACCTGTATGCAGACATCTAATGCCATATACCTTCACAAATCTTCCAACAAACTGCCCGATCCCTGATAAGAAGCATCAGTGATGCATTTCGTTGCAAAGATGGACAAACAAGCTATCAGTGTATGTACTGCCATATACTGAATTACATATTGTCAGATGTGTTTATTCTGATCACGCAAGAATCTCCAGGCTGTGATCAGCATATGCTTTCTCATGTTCAATTAGGCAATCAGTGGATGCACTACACCGACGCGGATGCAGTGCTTTAAGGCGCTCTCTTTACAGATTATTTTTGTATTATGGCTGACCGCCGAGTAGTTTCTTATTCCTATAGTACGCTTTAATGATTATTTTAAAAGTCATTGTATCTGTGCAGTACATATACAAGGTGCTGACAGTTGTGTTGACTGCCTTTTCTTTACTTTGGAATCCTGGTCTCTGATCACAATCAGCCGTTAAGCATACTTACAGGACACACTGAAGTGGCGTTACTGGTTAACTGCAAGAAATTTTCTAACTGGGTAGGAGTGAACACAGGCTGCGCCGATTCAAATACATTTGGATTAATTTAACTGTTATTCGTTGAACAACTTTTACTGGTACATTCGGCATTTCTGCATTTTGGTTTTTAATCTAATATGCCGATTATGGGTAGACCACCATTCCTTGAGGTGCTTACATTGATATAAGAATAAGTATTTTCCTAAAGCAAGAGAAAATCAGCGGACCATCTAACAATCTCGAGTCTGGCGCATGACCAAGGAAAACTAATTCCCGATTTCAAATATCGGCAGAAGTTAAGAAAAAGCTGCTCTGGTGCCGGAAATATCATTAGAGAAGGGAAGTTGCAGCGAATCTGCTAAGTCGATTAATGTATTACACAATAATCATATGATCTTCAATGCGTTACAGAACTACTCAGTTCTGAAAAGATTTTATGTAATGTCTACTTTAACTGAACCGTGAACCAACAGACATTAAGTGGCAAAACAACTGCCACATTCGATGTTTCTTATCAACTGTATAAGTGCTTGAAAACATTAGGTGTTGTCTACTTTAACTCACGAGGGGAGCGCACGTACTAGTTATCACTGATTTCGTCCATATGTATGGTATTGCACGACTTGGCCAAAAATGAAACTGAAAGAATTGGAAACTGGAAAGCTAAGCGTTTAGAAGAAATAATATTTTTGGGGAGAGATGGGCGAGGCATGAGTCATTTATTTAAGCATTGTTTCCAAGCAGCGGTTGGCACAGCGGAAAGTATACATAACGGTAATCCGAGGGTCTTGGGGTAGAGTCCTCACGTGGAGACTTTTCCCCCTTCTTTTTATTTTAAGTTTTTACGTTACCTGCACTACAAATAAATTGAAACAACTCTCAATATATTTCATTTACTAATATTTTCATGAACGGCACGAGATGTAAAGGAAAAGGTAAATTTCGGGCTGCAAATAAATTTCCATTATTAAATTAGAAGACGTACACGAGGACTTCATGTTAAAAAAAATTATACATTTATGAGTTTACATTTGATGATTTACATGTTTTAGAGTCGTTCCCAGCGACCGATTGGCCGATTTTACCTGCATCGGGAACCTATTCTTCAGGTAGAATCGACAATGGCGGCTCAATTGTCAGAATGAAAGTAACGGAATACGAAGTCCTTTGCGCTATAATTACAGTACCTTCTTGGAAGGTTGTTTGCAGAGGCCTCGTGGACGCTGTAAGTACACACTTTTCTTTGAAATTTATTTGAAATCCCAAATTTTCTTTCACCATTTCTGTTCATGTCTTTTATGGAATTATTCACTTACGTATACATACACAGGGTGAGTCACCTAACATTACCGCTGGATATATTTCGTAAGCCACATCAAGTACTGACGAATCGATTCCACAGACCGAACGTGAGGAGAGGGGCTAGTGTAATTGGTTAATACAAACCATAAAAAAATGCACGGAAGTATGTTTTTTAACACAAACCTACGTTTTTTTAAATGGAACCCCGTTAGTTTTGTTAGCACATCTGAACATATAAACAAATACGTAATCAGTGCCGTTTGTTGCATTGTAAAATGTTAATTACATCCGGAGATATTGTAACCTAAAGTTGACGCTTGAGTACCACTCCTCCGCTGTTCGATCGTGTGTATCGGAGAGCACCGAATTACGTAGGGATCCAAAGGGAACGGTGATGGACCTTAGGTACAGAAGAGACTGGAACAGCACATTACGTCCACATGCTAACACCTTTTTATTGGTCTTTTTCACTGACGCACATGTACATTACCATGAGGGGTGAGGTACACGTACACACGTGGTTTCCGTTTTCAATTACGTAGTGGAATAGAGTGTGTCCCGACATGTCAGGCCAATAGATGTTCAATGTGGTGGCCATCATTTGCTGCACACAATTGCAATCTCTGGCGTAATGAATGTGGTACACGCCGCAGTACATCTGGTGTAATGTCGCCGCAGGCTGTCACAATACGTTGTTTCATATCCTCTGGGGTTGTAGGCACATCACGGTACACATTCTCCTTTAACGTACCCCACAGAAAGAAGTCCAGAGGTGTAAGATCAGGAGAACGGGCTGGCCAATTTATGCGTCCTCCACGTCCTATGAAACGCCTGTCGAACATCCTGTCAGGGGTCAGCCTAGTGTTAATTGCGGAATGTGCAGGTGCACCATCATGCTGATACCACATACGTCGACGCGTTTCCAGTGGGACATTTTCGAGCATCGTTGGCAGATCATTCTGTAGAAACGCGATGTATGTTGCAGCTGTTTGGGCCCCTGCAATGAAGTGAGGACCAATGAGGTGGTCGCCAATGATTCCGCACCATACATTTGCAGTCCACGGTCGCTGTCGCTCTACCTGTCTGAGCCAGCGAGGATTCTCCACGGACCAGTAATGCATGTTCCGTAGATTCACTGCCCCGTGGTTTGTGAAACCCGCTTCATCGGTAAACAGATAGAACTGCAACGCATTCTCTGTTAATGCCCACTGGCAGAATTGCACTCAATGATTAAAGTCATCATCATGTAATTGCTGATGTAGCGACACATGAAACGGGTGAAAGCGGTGACGATGCAGTATGCGCATGACACTACTTTGACTCAGTCCACCGGCTCTCGCAATGTCCCGTGTACTCATGTGTGGGTTCATGGCAACAGCAGCTAACACACCAACTGCACCCGCTTCTCCTGTGACGGGCCTGTTACGGACCCGTTTGCGTGCTACGAGCATACCTGTTGCATACAGTTGGCGGTAGATGTCTTGCAATGTGCGGCACGTTGGGTGCTCTCCGTCCGGGTACCGTTCTGCATACACCCTGCAGGCTTCAGCTGCATTTCGTCGACACTCGCCATAGATGAGTATCATCTCCGCCTTTTGAGAGTTCGAATACACCATGGTCACAGTTTCTACAACACTACACTATCACAGACGTCTGGTAACACGGTGTACTACAGTTGGTCTGCGTGCGGAGACGAATGCAGAATAACAATAGCAGCAAGCGCTACATGCGGACACTGCGACAGCTAGACCAAACCACAACAGTGCACTACAGCCACACTCGTAAACACGGTCGTCATCGTAAACATGTCCCTGCAGATGCTGCTCGCCGACCATGGTCCGTATTTGTTACAACACGCAACTGAACGTCGGAGGTTTCAAGCGTCAACTTTAGGTTACAATATCTCCGGAAGTAATTAACATTTTACAATGCAACAAACCGCAGTGATTACGTATTTGTTTATATGTTCAGATGTGCTAACAAAACTAACGTGGTTCCATTTAAAAAAAACGTAGGTTTGTGTTAAAAAACATACATTCGTGCATTTTTGTATGGTTTGTATTAAACAATTACACTAGCCAGTCTCCTCACGTTCGGTCAGTGGAATCGGTTCGTCAGTATTTGATGTGGTTTACGAAATATATCCAGCGGTAACGTTAGGTGACTAACCCTGTATATGGCTACTCTGAAAACCACACTTTGGTACCTGGCGGAGGGTTCATCGAACCACCATCACAGTAATTCTCTGCTATTCCACCCTCGAGCAGCGCGCGGTAAAACCGGAAATTTCGTGGGAAGATCCCGCTGCAACGAGAAAGATCTTTGCTTTAGTGATTTCCGCCATAAATCCTGTAAAATGTCCATGACACTCTCTGCTCTATTTCTCGATAATACAAAAAGTGCTGCCCTTCTTTGAACTTCTCGATGCACTCCATCAATCCAATGTGATAAGGATCCCTTACTACGCAGCAGTACTCCAAAAGAGGACGGGCAAGGGAGTCTATTTAGTAGATCTGTTGCATCTTCTAAGTGTTCTACCAATAAAACGCAGTCTTTGGTTCATCTTCCAGACAACATTTAATGTGTATTTTTAAGTTGTTCGTAACTTTAATTCCGACGTATTAACCTGAATTGACGTTTAGATTTGATAAATTAATCGTTTGAGCAAAGTTTAACAGTTTCCTTTCAGTACTCATGTGGATGACATCACACTTTTCATTATTTAGGGTCAATCGCCAATTTGCGCATCGTACAGATGTTATTGTTGTTGTTGTTGTCGTGGGATTCAGTCGTGAGACTGGTTTGATGCAGCTCTCCATGCTACTCTATCCTGACCAAGCTTCTTCATCTCCCAGTACCTACGGCAACCTACATCCTTCTTAATCTGCTTAATGTATTAATCTCTTGGTCTCCCTCTACGATTTTTACCCTCCACGCTGCCCTCCAATACTAAATTGGTGATCCCTTGATGCCTCAGAACATTCCCTACCAACCGATCCCTTCTTCTAGTCAAGTTGTGCCACAAACTCCTCTTCTCTCCAATTCTATTCAATACCTCCTCGTTAGTTATGTGATCTACCCATCTAATCTTCAGCATTCTTCTGTAGCACCACATTTCGAAAGCTTCTATTCTCTTCTTGTCCAAACTATTTATCGTCCATGTTTCACTTCCATACATGGCTACACTCCATACAAATACTTTCAGAAACGACTTCCTGACACTTAAATCTATACTCGATGTTAACAAATTTCTCTTCTTCAGAAACGCTTTCCTTGCCATTGCCAGTCTACATTTTATATCCTCTCTCCTTCGACTATCATCAGTTATTTTGCTCCCCAAATAGCAAAATTTCATTACTACTTTAAGTGTCTCATTTCCTAATCTAATTCCCTCAGCATCACCCGACTTAATTCGACTATATTCCATTATCCTCGTTTTGCTTTTGTTGATGTTCATCTTATATCCTCCTTTCAAGACACTGTCCATTACGTTCAAATGCTCTTCCAAGTCCTTTGCTGTCTCTGATAGAATTACAATGTCATCGGTGAACCTTAAAGCTTTTATTTCTTCTCCATGTATTTTAATACCTGCTCCGAATTTTTCTTTTGTTTCCTTTACTGCTTGCTCAATATACAGATGTAATAACATCGGGGAGAAGCTACAACCCTGTCTAACTCCCTTGCCAACCACTGCTTCCCTTTCATGCCACTCGACTCATAACTGCCATCTGGTTTCTGTACAAATTGTAAATAGCCTTTCGCCCCCTGTATTTTACCCCTGCCACCTTCAGAATTTGAAAGAGAGTATTCCACTCAACATTGTCAAAAGCTTTCTCTAAGTCTACAAATGCTAGAAACGTAGGTTTGCCTTTCTTTAATCTATCTTCTAAGAGAAGTCGTAGGGTCAGTATTTCCTCACGTGTTCCACTATTTCTACGGAATAAAAACCGATCTTCCCCGAGGTCGGCGTCTTCCAGTTTTTCCATTCGTATGTGAAGAATTCGCTTTAGTATTTTGCAGCTGTGACTTATTAAACTGATAGTTCGGTAATTTTCACATCTGTCAACACCTGCTTTCTTTCAGATTGGAATTATTATATTCTTCTTGAAGTCTGAGCGTATTTCGCCTGTCTCATACATCTTGCTCACCAGATGGTAGAGTTTTCTCAGGACTGGCTCTCCCAAGGCCGTCAGTAGTTCTAATGGAATGTTGTCTACTCCCGGGGCCTTGTTTCGATTCAGGTCTTTCAATGCTCTGTCAAACTCTTCACGCAGTATCGTATCTCCCAGTTCATCTTCATCTACATCCTCTTCCATTTCCATAATATTGTCCTCAAGTACATCGCCCTTGTATAGACTCTCTATATACTCCTTCCACCTTTCTGCTTTCCCTTCTTTGCTTAGAACTGGGTTTCCATCTGAGCTCTTGATATTCATGCATGTGGTTCTCTTCTCTAGGAAGGTCTCTTTAATTTTCCTGTGTGCAGTATCTATCTTACTCCTAGTGAGATAAGCCTCTATATCCTTACATTTGTCCTCTAGCCATCCCTGCTTAGCCATTTTGCACTTCCTGACGATCTGATTTTTGAGACGTCTGTATTCCTTTTTGCCTGCTTCATTTACTGCATTTTTATATTTTCTCCTTTCATCAATTAAATTCAACATTTCCTCTGTTAACCAAGGATTTCTACTAGCCCTCGTCTTTTTATCTACTTGATCCTCTGCTGCCTTCACTACTTCATCCCTCAAAGCTCCCCATTCTTCTTCTACTGTATTTCTTTCCCCCATTCCTGTCAATTGTTCGCTTATGCTCTGCCTGAAACTCTGTACAACCTCTGGTTTAGTTTATCCAGGTCCCATCTCCTTAAATTCCTACCTTTTTGCAATTTCTTCAGTTTTGATCTACAGTTCATAACCTACAGATTGTGGTCAGGGTCCACATCTGCCCCTGCAAATGTCTTACAATTTAAAACCTGGTTCCTAAATCTCTGTCTTACCATTATATAATATATCTGATACCTTCTAGTATCTCCAGGCTTCTTCCATGTATACAACCTTCTTTCATGATTCTTGAACCCAGTGTTAGCTACGCTTAAGCTATGCTCTGTGCAAAATTCTACCAGGAGGCTTCCTCTTTCATTTCTTTCCCCCATTCCATATTCACCTACTACGTTTCTTTCTCTTCCTATTTCTACTATTGAATTCCAGTCACCCATGACTATTAAATTTTCGTCTCCCTTCACTATTTGAATAATTTCTTTTATCTCATCATACATTTCATCAATTTCTTCGTCATCTGCGGAGCTAGTTGGCATATGAACTTGTACTGCTGTAGTAGGCGTGGGCTTCGTGTCTATCTTGGCCACAACAATGCGTTCACTATGCTGTTTGTAGTAGCTTACCCGCACTCCTATTTTTTTATTCATTATTAAACCTACTCCTCCATTACCCCTATTTTATTTTGTATTTATAACCCTGTATTCACCTGACCAAAAGTCTTGTTTCTCCTGCCACCGAACTTCACTAATTCTCACCATATCTAACTTTAACCAATCCATTTCCCTTTTTAAATTTTCTAACCTACCTGCCCGATTAAGGGATCTGACATTCCACGCTCCTATCCGTAGAACGCCAGTTTTCTCCCTCCTGATAAGGATGTCCTCTCGAGTAGACCCCGTCCGGAGATCCGAATGGGGGACTATTTTACCTCCGGGATATTTTACCCAAGAGGACGCCATCATCATTTAACCATACAGTAAAGCTGCATACTCTCGGGAAAAATTTCGGCTGTAGTTTCCCCTTGCTTCCAGCCACGCGCAGTAGCAGCACAGCAAGGCCGTTTTGGTTAGTGTTACAAGGCCAGATCAGTCACCGGCCGTTGTGACCGAGCGGTTCTAGGCGCTACAGTCTGGAGCCGCGCGACCGCTACGGTCGCAGGTTCGAATCCTGCCTCGAGCATGGATGTGTGTGGTGTCCTTAGGTTATTTTGGTTTAAGTAGTTCTAAGTTCTAGGGGACTGATGACCTCAACTTTTAAGTTCCATAGTGCTCAGAGCCAACTGAACCATTTGAAACAGATCAGTCAATAGATGCCCCTGCAACTACTGAAAAGACTGCTTCCCCTCATGAGGAACCACACGTTGGTCTGGCCTCTCAACAGATACCCTTCCGTTGTGGTTGCACCTACGTCACGGCTATCTGTATCGCTGAAGCACTCAAGCCTCCCCACCAACGGGTAGGTCCATGGTTCATGAGGATGAGGGGGGAGGGGGGTGATCGTACAGATATCGTATCTACATATATCATATCTAAATCGTTTTTCGATTGGTTTTGATCTTCTGATGGCTTTACTAATAGATAAACGACAACATCATCTGTAGACAATCTAAAATGATCAAATTGTCTCTTAAATACTTTATACAGATAAGGAACAACAATTGCTGCATTTTTATGTTTTCTCCTTTCAACATATACGAGGGTTGGAACTTAAATAGTGGCAACTATTTATTCACAACCGATACAAAATAATTACATGTTTGCACCTGTTATTGTCCTTCAAAGTACTCACCAGCGTCGTGCAGAACTAGTTGCCAGCGATGTGGAAGGTGTAATATCCCGTTAGCAGAGTCTGTTCTGTTTATGGTGCGAATGGAGCTGTTTACTGCCTGTCGAAACTCTGGAACAACTCTGAAGCGAATGCCACGAAGTGATTCCTTCATTTTCGGAATCAAATGTAAGTCACAAGGACTCAAGTCTGGTGAGTGTTGTGGATAGTACAGTACTTCCCAGTCCCACGACCGAATAGAGCAAGCGGAGCGGTTCTAGGCGCTACAGTCTGGACCGCTACGGTCGCAGGTTCGAATCCTGCCTCGGGCATGGATGTATGTGATGTCCTTTGGTTAGTTAGGTTGAAGTAGTTCCAAGTTCTAGGGGACTGATGACCTCAGAAGTTATATGCGCCCGCGCATTGTCGTGCAAAATGATCGGTGGGTTGTGCAGAAAGTGTTGCCGCTTCTTTCGCAAAGCTGGTCGTAGGTGATGCTCCAAAAACGAACAGCAATACTCCAAAAACGAACAGTAATACTGTGCATTTACGATCTTCCGTGGAGGAACGTAATGCGTTAGGATAACACCATCACAGTCGTACACGAGAGTCACCATAATTTTTACCATACTGGGGATGAAGCCATTTGTTGGATAGGCGTTTCAGTTTTGGCTCGTACGATGTGGCCCATGTCTCATCCAGTGCTACGATACGGCGTAAGGAAGCCTCTCCTTCGCGCACATAGCGCTCCTATCGCGTCTGAGCAGCGTCGTAACGCATCCATTTCTGCATTTCCGTCAAGTCATGCGGAACACATCGTGAAGCAATTTTTCGCATGCCCAGCCGTTGCTTCAGGATACGAAGCACAGTGGTATGCCGTAATCCGGTCTCGTGGGGGAGCTCACGAATCGTATGGCGGCAATCACTGTCCACTAATGCGGCAACAGCATGCACTTCTTCTTCAGAGACGTTAGGACAACCTGCCTGATTCATGTCTGCCGCAGTTTGTCGACCTTCGTTGAAGGCTTTTACCCAACGTGCCACTGTTCTGTACGGCAATGCCGGTTCCCCCTTACGCCTCTTGAAGACCTTGATGACGATGTTGTTCTGTGCGACCTCTGGCACATTCAATCTTGATCCAACTCCGTTGTTACTGTTTCGAAAACGTAGTGACCCGTTACGTTAGACCGCCCCCTCACAAGGACTGTTTTTTCCTCGATCGTGAGCACGCCGGTGACATGGGACGGGCGAGTCCACTTGCTCGGAGGTAAGGTAGGTATGTCAACAACGTGTGCTATCAGCGACAATAGTAGGTTCCATTGCATAGTGTTTCCACAGCAGCGTTGCCACTATTTAAGATCCACCCTACGTAAATTCAATAACCAGGGGTTTGTACTACGCTTGTCCTTCTACCTATTTGATCCTCTGCTGACTTGAAAATACTAACTAGAAGCACTAGGAAAAAGAGGAATATCAAACGAGTGGGCCCAGTCTTCTCTGAGAAATAGGGTGCAAAGCGGAGATGGTTGAAACTGCTGATGATGAATTTTTGGTAAAACAGTCGTCAGACAAGAAACATAAAATATAGGTATGCCTCAGGTTTGTGCACTGGGTCCAATTCTGTTCTTAATATATCTTAATCACCTTCCAGACATCATAAGACTTGGGGAAAAAATTGTCTTTGGTGATGGCAGCAGCATTATAATAACTGATAAAACACCAGGATTCCTAATAGTGGAGTCAGACGAAATTCTCAGTGATGTTTACAATTGGACAGTATGTAATAATTTGACTTTGAACTTAAATAAAACAAACACCATGCACTCCAGTAGAAAGAATTATAACAGCTCTGTCGCTTTGAACACAGATAGTGGACTTATAGACTGTGTCAGAAACACAGAGTTTTCAGGGATGAACACTGGCTTTTAATTAACACGGAATGAACAAACAAAGATAACCGCAAAAAGTCATCAACATGTTATACTCTTATGTTTCTTGTACCGACGTGTAACAGCCACTGTCTTGTAATGACGTATACCTATCTATAGGACTTTTACAGGGGATCAAAGGCACAGACCATGGACTCAGTTTTCAAGCTACAGAAAAGGGCCATAAGAATAATGACTAAAAGTTGTATTTGGGCTCATATTAAACAATCGTTAAAAAAACCTGGTATCCCTGAAAGAGTTGCCTGGTAGTGAAAAGTTGCATTATGGGATTTCTAGGACAGGTTACTTTATTGGACAGTGTTGCTCAATGACGAAAAGATATGGAATTTTTTGTGAAAGATAGAATATCCAAGGCTAATTAATTCATCTTACTATACCTCTCCTAGTAACACACTCTCTTTCACGACATCAAGAGGCTTTTGGTTCAATGCCACCTAGCGAAGCACGTTAATTTTCTAGAATTAAAGAATGATAAGTTATTAACTTCTCCGAATGCCTGTCGCATGTGCAATGGTCGTGCCGAATAAGAGAAGAAATTTATCACTGAGTAAATCTAATTCATCAAGCAATATGCAATGGTAATGCAAAATCCGCCAGACCATGTGGCAACGTGATTCAAGTTAATTACTTTCTTTACAAGTATTAGGGAATTCTTAACAAATGTTTTGTAAATCATCATACATTAACTACCTCTTATTACTGTCGCGTAAGCTGATATTTGTCAGTGAACTCCACAGCACTATCGAATTAGCCACTCACTACATGATTTCAAGATCGTGCACAAAGCAAAAAGATTCTATCTCTGGAAAAATTACTCACTCGGGAATATTCATCTATCGCACGAATTAAAAGAACAATGAAAAAAATCACTAGACACAAACCCGATCAAAATAAGCGCGAAAGGCGTCGCTTAGCGTAAGTAATAGGACTGTTGATATTTTTAAAAATATCAGGACTCCGATAGATAGATATTTACAAAAATACCATTATCGTCGCTCGGTATCTCAAAAAATATCGATACATTGGTACATCGACGGAAATATATCGACGGATCGCCAAAATAAATAACAGTTGCACATTGTAAATGTACTGCCAGTTTTAGAGCTGTATATTTACGTATTAATTTTTGATTAGATATTCTGTACATCAACAAGCTAGCAGCCTGCCTATCAGCTTTAGAGCAAGAATTGAGAGGAAAACGATGCACGTTCATACTTGCCGATAACCACTTTGCTAACAGTTGTAACTGCAGGTAAGTGGCACAACAAAAGGTGTCCGATTGGTCCGATATTCGGTTTCGTCACATATCGGATTTCTCTGGAACACTTTGCAAGATGGCAAAAAATATGCCCCTTACATGAAGTCATTAAAAATCACCTAACTCACGTTGAGCGAACAGTAGGGCTGAACAAAAATGACTGACAAGGCACAATGCATCTTGTAGAGGGTGTAGTATGGATGTATTGGTATAATTAATGTTGGGTGATGGTTTTAAAGTAATTCACACGACATGAAAACTTTGTGGAAACGAGTCGATTTACTGGACGCTAGTTTACCCCAGGAACGCATTTAGAGTTGATCGTGGCCGGCTGGGGAACAGCGAAGGGAAGCGACAATAGGCAGCTTAAGGCGGCTCCAGGTCTGAGAAAGTGGTAACGCGGCACGGCCTCCCGCCGCCTTAAGATGGGTGACAGTGAGTGGGTGGTTGACCCCGACTCCACGCTGGTGTACTGGGAAACAGACGGAGAACTTGTATGCTTGTTGATAAATGTCCTTCATTCTGTTTTCTGTGAAACATGCGAGAAAGCCGCGCAAAGCTACGGTGGAGTGGTCAACAGTAGCCAAAATATGCGTGTTCATGACTATAGCAACTTCACGCTGACGCTGAATTCACGGTCCGCAGAGTCTGAAGCAAATCAGGTGAAGAGCGACAGAATGATATACGCCGGCTTCTGATGGGAACATAGGACCAAGGAATTTGAAGTACTCTCCTGGGAGTCAGAATTTCGGAAAATTGGTGTTTTATGCAGATGCTAACCTTGATGGGTGGCCTGGGAGGAGCTAAATAGCAGAAGTTGAAGGGAAATTTTGTGGGAATTTGTTCACTTCCCAAGGCAGGCATTGGTCAGTGCTGGGAAGCGACGCATAATTAACGCAACTGGTGCTGCAATTGGCGTGATTTTGCTGGAGGGGAGACCGAGGCAAAGAGCGGACTGGCAGAAGTCTCCGTAGAGATCTTCTGTTCCCTGCTTACCTAGAGTGTGGACGTGGCGTTCTTTACTCAGCTTGCCTGAGAGAGAGTGAGCATCTCTGCAGTTTATGACTTAGCAAACGGAGCGATTGTGCTTGGCGATAGAAAGTTTTCATTCAGCTACGTACTGAGCAAGATAGCTATGAGTGAATTGACGAGTGCAGCCTTGCAGCACCACGAGGCCGCCCGAAGCCTGCACAAAGACGCCGCCCCACCATGCTGAATTCGGTGATATTGCGCCCGCTCCGGCTTCAATTAGGCAACTGATTAATTTGTTGGATCACGCCGGTGAAGTTTCCACGAGGGTTTCATGGGCCGTGTATTGTAGAATTCTTCTCGCACTTCACATTACAGCTGGGTCAGTCGATAGGAATTAATTTTGATATATCACGGTTTACTCCACGTAAACGCAATTTATTCCCACTGCTTGTTAGGAGAGTCATGTAATGTGATGATTGAAGGTCGTGAGTTAAAATAAATTTGTGCTAATCGACTATATCTGTTTTCAGTCAAGTAGTTGAAATCCCAAATCATTTTCTTAATTAATTTTATGTTCAACACTTGTGTTCAACAGCTGAATATAACATCAATGTGCACCGTTTTTAATTAAAAAGGGATCAATTCTGAATTAATTAATGTCAACACTGCCATCGCAGTTCAATCAGGAGTCACAGGGCCTTATTACTTTCTTTGCGTTATCTGATATTTCGGCAGTTTTGCACTCTCTGTTGATCTGTTAGTCAATTAGTTGGAGTGAACACACGCTAAATCCGGATAAGTGACGGGTAGGGTGTTACAACTTCATACCGACTTTTTTATTTATTTATTCATTCCTGCAAACGCCAGCGACCTAGTAGTTATAGTGACAAAACTGCATGGTGAAGTTAAACGATGCAGTTTCTGTTGGCAGTGCCGAGCGCCGGTTACGTCAGCATTTCCCTTCAGTAGTCTCCGCCCACCGCAAAGATCAACCCTGTCAGTTAGATTTTTGTTTATCAGTTTCAGCAACTGTTTTTGAAGAATGCCGATGTGAAGATACAGCACACAACTTGCGTTCACAATTGTTTTTTTAACTCAACTAGTGAGCTATTTCTTCACATCGGAATTGTGTTTTAACGCAACTGGTGTGATATTTCTTCACGTCGGATATCTTGCTATTTCATTCACATTGCCAGGCCCTCGTGCAGTCGGACTTCTTTGTGCCGTCTATACTTGCTTCACACAGTTGAAGAGAAAGACTGGATATGATGAAAGCTCAAAAAGTAGTAAGACTTCTTCACACACATGTTCTACTACAATTTCGAAAGAACAACTACAAATATTTATCAAAAACTGCGAAAAAAAATAAAATAAAAATATCGGAACTCGACTCTGTCTTTTCGCTATCGATATACCAAAATTACGGTGACTGTATATCGACGATACGTATCGATATTCTCTGGTAAAAAAACAGATATCTCGATATTTTTTCGACAGATCTAATTGCTACCCAGTGGGTTCACGTGTATGGAAATTGAATAACAGAGAAAGTACAAGCACAAGGATAAAGCGGCTCAAAAATAAATGAATTTCACACGTAATAAGTGAGAAAAATTGCAAAGACTTCACAGGGTAACAATAATTTGTTGATTTTTTCAAGATTGCTGATTTCCCAACTCAAACGCACAGCGACTTAATCTAATGTCGTGTCCACCAGACACCCACATCCTTATCGACCAAGTACTGGAACAATACTCCGCCACGAAGTTCAGAGAGGAGGCCGATTTTTTGAGAAGAGGGAGGTTGTACCCTCCCCACTAGCCAATGAGGAGGGGCAGAAAAGCCGCTCGAGCCACTTGATGCTTTAGGAGACGACCCCAACGAAGCGGGAAAGCCTGTGATTCACTGAAGTTTGTTCCGGGAGATCTCTTTGCAACACTAAAAATACGTGAATAGCGAAATTCTAACGGCTTGTACTGCTGTTTGGGAAAAAAATAAAGGTACTTCTTTGTCCTCTACAAAGTACTAAAACCACTCATCCATGATTTCAAGATAAGCGGTTGAAGTGGGAAAGGAAACCATTATGGAAAGAGAGATTGCTGAATTTAAGGGCGGGCCATCCTATCTCAAGCATCAGTATGATTTTGATACAGCACATTAAGAACAACAAGGCAACCATCGCAACTTTCAAAATGATACACATTGTGAAAGGAGTGCGAAACTTTCCTACTTCAGCAAGCGGGTACATCCACCAATCTGTGCCGGCCGCTGTGGCCGAGTGGTTCTAGACGCTTCAGTCTGGGCCCATGCAGCTGCTACAGTCGCAGGTTCGAATCGTGCCTCGGGCATGGATGTGTGTGATGTACTTAGGTTAGTTAGGTTTAAGTAGTTCTAAGTCTAGGGGACTTATGATCTCAGATGTTAAGTCCCATAGTGCTTAGAGCCATTTGAACCATTTGAACCACCAATCTGTTGTGCATATACACTTGTGGTGACAAAAGTTATGGGTTAGCTATATGCACATATACAGATGGCGGTAGCATCGAGTACACAAGGTATAAAAGGGCAGTGCATTTGTAGATCTGCCATTTATATTCAGTGACTCATATGGTAAAGTTTCTGACAAGATTATGACCGCGCTACGAGAATTAACAGACTTTGAACGCGGAATGGTAGTTGGAGCTACACGCGTCGGACATTTCAATTCGGAAATGTTTGGGGAAATCAGTAATTCGAGGTCCACAGTATCAAGAGTGTGCCGAGAATACCACATCTCAGACATTACCTCTCACCATGTACAACGAGTGGCCGACAGCCTTCATTTAACGACCGAGAGTAGCGGCGTTTGCGTAGAATTGTCGGTGCCTACAGAGAAGCAACACTGTATGAAATAACACTATACATCAATGTGGAACGTACGACGGACGTATACATTAGGACAGTGTGGCAAAATCCAGCATTAGAGGACTTTGGCACCAGACGACCGTGCCTTGTTGACAGCACAACATCGCCTTCAGCGCCTCTCTTGGGTTCGTGATGATAACGGGTGGATTATAGACAACTGGAAATCCATGGCGTGGTCAAATGAGTCCCGATTTCAGTTGGTGAGACCTGATCGTATGGTTCAAGTGTGGCGGAGACCCCACGAAGCCACGGACCTAAGTTGTCAACAAGGCACTGAGCAAGCTGATTGGGGACTCCATAATCGTGTGGGCTATTTTTATGTGGAGTAGACTGGGACCTTTTATCCAACTGAATCGATTATTGACTGGAAATGGTTATGTTCGGCTACTAGGAGGCATCTGCAGACATTAATGGACTTCATTTTTATGGATAATAATACACCTTGTCACCGGGCCACAGTAGTTCGCAGGTGGTCTGAAGAACATTCTCGACAGTTACAGCGAATGGTTTGGCCATCCAGATCGCCCAACATCATTCCCATCTAACATTTATGGGACGTCATCGAGAGGTCAGTTTCTGCATAACATTCTACGCCAACAACACTTTCGCAGTTGTGTACGGTTATAGAGGCAACATGGCTCAATATTTCTGCAGGGGACTTAAACGTAGAGTTGCTGCACTACACCGGCCAAAAGGAGGTCCGACACGACATTAGGAGGTATCCCTTTTGCCACCTCAGTTTAGTTCTATGCATAATCATGGAAATCATTTGCACGCTTGTAAACATGACAATGTAATGAATAATACAGAAAATAAATAACAATGTACATTAAATTAAATGTTCTGTCTCAGAAACAATTCTCAATAGGGCATTTTTCATCATGATTTTTTTTTGCTTAAAATGATTGTTGCTGTCTTATCAGTGAAAACTGACCATTCCTCGTGGGACACCCTGTATATTCCATATATACGTATACTGGAGCTATTTATTTTGATTTTCATAAGATGCCAGTCATTTATGAAATGATCCTTGTGTAAATAAATACGTAAATAGAAGCAAAATCGGGACTCTTTGAATCACACCTCAACTTAATTACTCTCCAGTTTTTGTGTTGTTTCGTCCACTGATAGCAGTTTTATGTGCCACTGTGAGAGATGGTCTATTGCGAGGTACTGGATTCCAGATGGCGACTGTATGCGGTTCCTTTGTCAGTGTCAGCTTGGAAAATGGTTGCGATGGACCTGTATTCTCTGACAGCAGCGATTACTGTCGTGTTTGAAACTTATTGTTGTTGATGAGGCACAACAGTCGTCTCCAGTTCTATTCAGAAAACCGCAACAGAAAACAAACAACTCATAAATGATCAGACCAACCTGCCAAGCCACACAATCTTTAAACTAATTGACCACATAATATAACATTAAATACACTGCATACAAGTAACAACAACCCCACATATGACATCCACTCACTACCGTCCCCAATATTACGCTCCTTTCACCATTATCGTCTTCTCCTTACTCCCCCTCCCCCCTTCGATCCCGAATCACACAAAAAAACGACTTTAAAAAATCACAGGTTGGCAAGGTTAACAGCCTGAACGGAAGACAAGTGAACAAACATAAATACTGTGATACTGTACTGAGTACGGAACGCGTGTAACTGCAGTTCTCTTTGTAAAGCGAGTTGAAGTGCGTGTAGCGCCAATTTAGCGCAAGAGAAAGTGCTTTCAAAACAAGCAAATATCTGCCAAGTGTAAATGTACAGCGAAGTTTCTTTCGACTTCTGCCTCCGCTGCCAACGAAGGAAAAAGGTGGTTTGCGGAACTTGTGAACAAGATGCAGAAACATCATAAGTAAACTGCACGTCTACTTTATAAAGAAATACTGTTTTTACTCTGCACTGAAGAGCGAAGAAAACTGGTACACCCCGCGAGCACGCAGAAGTGCTTCAACACGACGTGGCATGGACTCGACTAATGTCTGAAGTAGTGTTGGAGGGAACTGACACCATGACTCCTGCGGGGCTGTCCATAAATCCGTAAGAGTACGAAGGGGTGGAGATCTCTTATGAACAGCTCGTTGCAAGGAATTTCAGATATGCTGAATAATGTTCATGTCGAGGAAATTTGGTGGCCAGCGGAAGTGTTTAAACTCAGAAGAGTGTTCCTGGAGCCACTCTATAGCAATTCAGGACGTGTAAGGTAACGTATTGTCCTGCTGGGATCGCCCAAGTCCTTCGGAATGCACAATGGACATGAATGGATCCAGGTTATCAGACAGGATGCTTACGTACGTGTCACCTGTCAGAGTCGTATCTAGACGTATCAGCGGTCCCATATAACTTCTCCAGCTTGAACATTTCTCTGCTGACATGCAGGGTCTATGGATTCATAAGGTTGTTTCCACACCCGTACAAGTCCATCCGCTCGATACAATTTGAAACGAGACTCGTCCGACCAGGCAACATTTTCTCAGTCATTAACAATCGAATGACGGTGCTGACGGGCCCAGACGAGGTGTAAAGCTTTGTTTCGTGCAGTCATAGAGGATATACGAGTGTGCTTTCGGTTCCGAGAGCCCATATGGATGATGTTTCGTTGAGTGGTTCGCACGCTGACACTTGTTGATGGCCCAGCATTGAAATCTGCTGCAATTTGAGGAAGAGTTTCGCTTCTGTCACGTTGAAAGATTCTTTGCAGTAGTCGTTGGTCCTGTTCTTGCAGGATCTTTTTCCGGCCGCAGCTATGTCGGAAACTTGATGTTTTACGGGATTCCTGATATTCACGTTACACTCGTGAAATGGTCGTACGGGAAAATCTCCACTTCAGTGCTAAATCGGAGATGCTGTGTTCCATCCCTCGTGCGCCGACTATAACACCACGTTGAAACTCACTTAAATCCTGATAACCTGCCATTGTAGCAGCGGTAACAACTGCGGCAGATACTTGTTGTCTTATATAGGCGTTGCAGACTGCAGCGCCGTATTCTGCCTGTTTACATATTTCTGTATTTGAATACGCATTCCTATACCAGTTTCCTTGGCGCTTCAGTGTATAAAAACCGAAATATGCAAACATATGCATCCATACTTTGGAAATTTGTGGTAAGGCCTCATGGGGCCGCACTGCTGATATCAGGCCGGCCGAAGTGGCCGTGCGGTTAAAGGCGCGGCAGTCTGGAACCGCAAGACCGCTACGGTCGCAGGTTCGAATCCTGCCTCGGGCATGGATGTTTGTGATGTCCTTAGGTTAGTTAGGTTTAACTAGTTCTAAGTTCTAGGGGACTAATGACCTCAGCAGTTGAGTCCCATAGTGCTCAGAGCCATTTGAACCATTTGCTGATATCATCTGTCCGTAAGCTTACGCACTAGTTAAACTACACTACTGGCCATTAAAATTGCTACACCAAGAAGAAATGCAGATGATAAACGGGTATTCATGGACAAATATATTATACTAGAAATGACATGTGATTACATTTTACGCAATTCTGGTGCATAGGTCCTGAGATATCAGGACCCAGAACAACCACCTCTGGCCATAATAACGGCCTTGATACGCCTGGGCATTGAATTAAACAGCTTGGATGGCGTGTACAGGTACAGCTGCCTATGCAGCTTCAACACGATACCACAGTTCATTGAGAGTAGCGACTGGTGGATTGTGGCGAGCCAGTTGCTCGGCCACCATTGACCATACGATTTCAATTTGTAAGAGTTCTGGAGAATGTTCTGGCTAGGCCAGCCCAGCAGTCGAACATTTTCTGTATCCAGAAAGACCCGTACAGTATCTGCAACATGCGGTCGTGCATTATCCTGCTGAAATGTAGGGTTTCGCAGGGATCGAAAGAAGGGTAGAGCCACGGGTCGTAACACATCTGAAATGTAACGTCCACTGTTCAAAGTGCCGTCAATGTGACCAAGAGGTGACCGAAACGTGTAACCAATGGCAACCTATACCATCACGCCGGGTGACACGCCAGTATGGCGATGACGAATACACGCTTCCAATGTGCGTTCACCGCGATGTCGCCAAACACGGATGCGACCATCATGATGCTGTAAACAGAACCTGGATTCATCCGAAAAAATGACGTTTTGCTATTCGTGCACCCAGGTTCGTCGTTGAGTACACCATCGCAGGCGCTCCTGTCTGTAATGCAGCGTCAAGGGTAACCGCAGTCATGGTCTCCGAGCTGATAGTCCATGCAGATAAGATGTCTGTCATCTCGACTGCTAGTGATACGAGGCCGTTGGGATCCTGTACGGCGTTCCGTATTACCCTCCTAAACCCACCGATTCCATATTCTGCTAACAGTCATTGGATCTCGACCAACGGGAGCAGCCATGTCGCGATACGGTAAACCGCAATCGCGATAGGCTACAGTCCGACCTTTATCTAAGTCGGAAACGTGATGGTACTTATTTCTCCTCCTTACACGAGGCATCACAACAACGTTTGATCAGGCAACGCCGGTCAACTGCTGTTAATTGGTCTTTAACTAATAGCAGTAAGCTTAAGACAGAGAAACCAATAAAAACTGAATACGGAAGGCACTCGGAAAGAACGGTGACATGTTAAGAAATGAACAGAAAACTTTACGTAGTTATATTTCCTATTTTTTTTTCTGCTTCGGTTGGTAATTTTCCTACTCAATCCTTCCTTTCTTTTAGGATGTGCCTCTTATTTAAGTTACCATTATTTTTCCTCCACATACTTCTGAAATATGTTAGGAAAGTGTCCTGTAAACAATGCGGTGAAAAGACGCGCAGTGAGCTGACGAAGAGTGGTGAGCCGGTGGTTGAGTTCGTTAGGAGTGGAGATGAGGAGGCGGGATTCCTCGGCGCGACGTGACCGAGTGGCGGCGGGTCAGCGCGAGCGGCGCGGGAGGTGGGCGGCGGCCAAGGACGGCCCGGCCCGTGCCGGCAGGCGGCGCGGTGGCCTCCGTGGGCCGACTGCGTCCGGACACCGTGCTACACAGCTGCTGCACCCTGTAAGTGCACGTCCGAGGGCGTCAACATTAGAGAAAACAAGAGGAATTCCACTGTTGTACGCAGAAGAGAGAGCGGACAGGTCCAAAGACTGCGATGAAGTCTCTGCGACTGGGAGCGACTGTCTGATGTGATACGATAGGGAATGGCAGTCCATTTGGAGGCATATGGGATCTAGCAATAGAATCAGAGTTTAAAAAAGACTGGAGGGGGTGCGTTCAAATAAGGTGCAAGGCAAATATTTTTTAAACCACTGGCGATAGTGGCAACCAAATGACTATACAGGTTGGTGTATGGAATCTGTGAGACCTCAGAAACATTCACATATAACCAGTTACCTTTTCTTTTGAAATCTTCGGCCAATGTTTGTGCAAAGATTTTCCTGACGTTTCGCCCGCACGAGTGGCTAGTCTTGTCAGAGATTCACCCTGCGCTACTGATAAGCGGTCCCACTGCCACTATCAATGGAGGGTAACCATTAACGATGTCAGCCACTCTTGCTGGCGAAACGTCATAAAACTGGTTAAACAATCGTCGGCCGAAGATTCCGAGACAAAATCAATGGGAAATACGTCAAGTGGTCACGAAACCTCATTATCTTGTGGGGCACACACCATCAGACTGTCAGAAAAATATCATCTACATAATCTGGAACAAAGCAGGAGCAAATAAATGCGAGAACTATGACACAATCAGCTAAACGATTCACGTATCCGAGTTGCTGAGAAGAAAACATACACACAAATAGAAAAGAAAACTGAGGCTTCGTCAAATGACGACTGTTTGGCTCTAGGAAGGCAAAGGCACTGAAGAGGCAGTTCTGACGTTGTCCTACATCTATATACGTACTCCGCAGATTACAGTATGATGTATGGCGGAGGGTACCATGTACCATCATTAGCCATTTCCTTTCCTATTCTGGTCACAAATGGAGTGAGGGAAAAACAACTATCTACATGGTTCCGTACGACCTCTAATTTCTCTTATCTTGGCTTCGTGGTCCTTAGGCGAAATGTACGTTGGTGGCAATGGAATAGTTCTATTCTCAGTTGAAAATGCCTGTTCTTGATGATGGAAACAAGACAAGAAATATCAAGACACTATCACATCATTTGTCTAGCTAGAAAAAGCGGTCTACAATGTAAAATGATAGAATACGCTCGAAATTCTCAGAAAAGTACGGCTAAGTTGTAGGTAAAGATAGTTAACATACACTTCTCAGTCACATTAATGTGATTAGTCAAAAGCCTGAATCTTTTGCAGCACGGACCAGATTTGGATGAAGGGTGTCAGTGAGATTCTGGAAGGTACCATCGGGGATGTGGAGCTACGGCGACTCCACTGTCGTGGCGGGATTTGCTTAGTTTCTCGGTTGAGGGTTCTTGGCGTGAACAACCCGACCGAAGTGGTCCCACAGATTTTCGACTGGGCTTAAATCCGGAGAGTACGGTGGCCAGAGGAGAACGATAAACTCATTCTTCGAACCACGCATATACAGTGCAAGATGAATGACACATTGGATTGTCTTGCTGATAGATGCTAGCTTGCCGAGGAAGAACAAACTGCATGTGTAAGTGGAAGTGGTCCCCAAGGATTGATGCATAGTTGTGTTGAACCACTATGCCATCCATAATGACGAGATCACTGAGGTGGTGCCACGAAAACATTCCCCAGAACATAACGCTCCCCAGACGATTCTTGCAGGAGCGTACACGCCAATGGCCATCTGTCCGACGGAGCATAAAACGTAATTCATCTGGAAAGACCACCTGTCGCCAGTCAGTGGACAACCAGTTGAGGTGGTAATGGCGAGCCAATTACAGCCTTTGTCGCTGATGAACAGCAGTCAGCATGGGTGCATGAACCAGGTGACTGCTGTGGAGGCACACACGTAGAAACGTTTGCCGAACAGTCGTTGAGGAGACACTGTTGGTAGCCCCTTGGTTCACCTGGGGGTCAGCTGCTCAGCAGCTGCACGTCTATTTGGCCACACGTCTCCGCATCCTTCATTCACTCTATCATCTTTGGCCCAAGGTGCATCACAGTCGCCTTGGCGCCGGTTACGGATACCGCTATTTTGCCTTGCACGGTATAACTTAACCACGGCTGTACGAGAACAGTTTACAAACTTAGCCGTTTCGGAAACGCTTCAATCCTTGGCCTGAAAGCCCTTGGCCGCGCCCTCCGTTTCCACTTTACATCGCCGACTGGACTGTTATCCGTCCTCCCCCCCCCCCCCCCTTCTCCCGCCCGAGACGCTTTACATACTCTCCGCTGCTAATGTTGCCACATGACCTCTGTGAGTGATTACTGCAAGCTGACGTCCAACACCGCCGGTGGTCATATTGATGTGCCTGGAGCGACTGTAACGTCTACAAGAACCAAGAAGAAACATCAGGAATGGAAGATCTATAACGAAAATTTGGATTAAGAATGGTAGAAGACAGGTGTACTGTCCTTCGCCCTTCTACGAGTACATACACCGAAGGAGCAATGGCCGACCGCTGTGGCGGGGTGGTTCTAACACGCTTCAGTCTGGAACCGCACAACCGCTACGGTCGCAGGTTCGAAACCTGCCTAGGGCATGGATGTGTGGGATGTCCTTAGGTTAGTTAGGTTCAAGTAGTTCTAAGTTCTAGGGGACTGATGGCCTCAGATGTTAAGTCCCATAGTGCTCATAGACATTTGAACCATTTGAAGGAACAATGATGGAAAAAAAGGAAGATTTCTAAGATGGGTGTAAAATTCAGGGTGAAAGACTATCGAAAGACCATCCATGATAACATAGCTGATGATACTGCTCTCGTCAGCGAAACTGAGGAAGACGAAGGTAATGCTGAGTAGCAAAATTGAGATAATAGATAAGCGTAACATCAAAATTGGGGATCATGTAAGAAGCAGACCAGAACTGACAAAGAGACCGTTCCCCGCTGTGAAGTATACCAGTGTCAAACACGAGTCTTAATTTGAGAAAGAAGTTCTGAGAATCGACATCTGGAGCACAGTTCGGAAGTGAATCATGGTCTATGGGAAAACTGGAAAAGAAGAGGACAGAAATATTTGAGATTTGGTGTCATAAAACGTCAGAAAAGTTAATACAATGCATATCATCGAATTATTATTGAATTTAATTGTATTGCTGAATCATAGTAACTTCTTCCATAAATCTTTTCTCAGCTGACTAGAACAGGAGTTCCTAAACTTTTCCTCTGGTGGAACACTTTGAAAATCCTGGTATTTTGTTGAAACACCTTTATTTTGAAGTTTATTAAAGTTTTGAAAAACGAGAAAACTTGTTTTAATCTGCGGCTATTTGCACTGTAAATCATGATAACACAGATATCATAATAATGTTTTTTAAAAAATAATTAATATCTTCAAATTGTTGAAAAAATTAATGACGTTATTAATATTTTTTGGCAGACCGCTTATTCACACCTCGTGGCACACCAACTGTGTTCCATGAAACACTAGACTAACGAAAGCCATAAAATACAAAGTAATAATCAAATAAAAGCATGTATTAATAAGAATGGGAGGTGATATCTGAGGTGAGGAAGGATGTTGTTAACTTCCACTGTTTTCATGTTTTACCTTTGTGGAGATTATCTGGGGATCTTGCTAGGAACCCATCTCGAGGCTATACATTGGCAACGGTGTTAACGCTGCCCATTGGTTGGATCTATGAATCCTTTTGAATCAAAGCTCTTTGATTAATCTTTCGGGAAAGGTAGGATCATACAAAAGATATGAGAAAAGTATCCCAGTACACCGTCAAATATTTTATAAAACGTAAGGTAGGACCATATGAAAGATATGATAAAAGTATCGCAGTACACCTGAAACGTCCCCTTAGAAAAATTATATATGACTGTGCTTAAACTGACACACAATATTTTTTTAGCGCAACGCAATCTGACTTTCAATAATCCCTACCAAAGAATGGCCCTGACTAACATTAACCTGTACCTTTCACAAATCACTTACCTCATAAAAATCTTCGTTACTCGAACTACTGCAATACAGCGAGCGCCACTACTGCCAGCTAAATAAAAGATTCAAACTACTGAAGGCACTAACTACTGATAGGCATAGTTAGCAAATGAAAGATTTTAATAGAGAACAAACAATGTATTTACCTTAATAGTCATAATATATATAGCAGTTCATGACATCAATTCTTACAAATGTACTCTTTCTGATGGACACACCTCCAGATTATCCATTCTCAAAAATCCGCCATCGCACTTCCCCACATCCACCACTGCTGGCGGCTCACCTCCAACTGCGCAACGCTACGCGCTATTAACAGCCAACTGCCCAACACTACAATGGCGAATATTACAACAATGCTAACCAGCCACAGACTGCACACAGCACAGCCAGTGATTTTCATACAGAGCGCTACGCGGCGTTACCAATAAGAAAACCTAAACAGCCTACTTACACACCGTCAAATATTTTATAAAACGTCTTCCGTAAAGGGTACTTGACAAAGTCCTTTTGTAGCGTAATACGGGTCTTACACAATTTAAGTTTTTCACTGGTTTCGCAGCAATTGCCTCGTGCGTCAAAATGAGGCCGTCGACCCCCGTTATGACTATTTCGGAAGTTTTACAGTGCAGGAAATTGTCTCGGGTCTGCCGATAATCGTTCCTTGTATATCTTCGGAGGAATACAAGGCGTAATTTGTCTTGCGTGCCAAAATTCCGTTGGTTCCAGACGCAGCTGCGAGTAACACTTCGTTTGCTGCAACGTCGTCGACGAGTACGAAATGAAGGAACGTTGGTGGATGTGATGTCACCCAGCTCCCATGCAGGTGTGACATCATCGATCAAAGATCTGTTGTGCACGTTCGAACAACCACAGTGTTGTTCAAACAGTGTCACGGGTAACGAAAATTCTCGCCTCATACACATATTTTTTCGTGACGGTACAAAAAGGGATCAGGTAGTGTCATATCAGGTAAACAAGCCACTTCTTTAAGCGAGAATAATGCCATTTCCTTGGGGCTGTGCAGTCCTACATTACGTCCGCCATCGGCCGGATTTGTGTTACCTAAGTTTTACGTCCATACTAAATCAGTTTCCTTGGTCTGCCAAGGTTTAGAATTGTGAAATATTGCATTTTTGGGGTTCTGATGTGAATAAATCAAAGGTTTATGAACGATATAAGCCTTTCGAAGAAGACTGTGAAGATGGTGGAGTTGACGATCGTCCTGGACGTCCCAGCACATCCTCAGCTAATGAACTGTGGGAAAATTTAAAGAATATTTTATGCGGAAACACCGAACCACAGTCAAGGAATGCGCTGGTGAAGCTGGCGTGCCGGCCGTGGTGGCCGAGCGGTTCTGGGCACTTCAGTCCGGAACCGCGCGACTGCTACGGTCGCAGGTTCGAATCCTGCCTCGGGCATGGATGTGTGTGATGTCCTTAGGTTCGCTAGGTTTGAGTAGTTCTAAGATCCAGGGGACTGATGCCCTCAGATGTTAAGTCCCATAGTCCCCAGAGCAATTTTTGATGTTGGCGTATCGAGGGGTTCATTCCTGAACTTTTCTGCAACACGTTTTGTTACAGCGTGTGACAGGAAAGTTTGTTCCAAAATCGTTGACTTACGAACAATATCAGCGGTTAATGCAACGTGCTCAGGAGTCACTTGGTTTCTTAATGTCGGGACTAAGCTTCATTGGTACCAGTGGAAGCACTGTGGATCGCCAAGACGAAAAAAAGTTCAGTCAAATCTGAAGGCTATGCTCAATGTGTTCTTCGATTTCAGTGGTGTAATGCACCGCCAGTTCTTGCCAAAAGTTCAAACGATCAGTTAGGAATACTACTTATATGTTCAATGCCGTTTTCGCGAATCAGTCTGAAGAAATCTCCCGCATTTTTGGTGAAGTAGTGCATGGCTATAACTCATGGCCACTGCACCACGATAATGGGTCTGCTCACTCTTTGCCCCGCGTTCGTGATGTTTTGGCCAAAATCAATACTGTGATGGCGACACCTAGCCTCAATATTCGCCAGACATGGCCCCCATGTGACATTTTTATGTTCTAAAAATTAAGAAAAACTCGAATAGTACGTGAATAAGTGTCAAAAACTCGATTTTTTAACTTTCTGTCTTAAGGAATTCTGCCTAGTTTTCCGAACAAGGAGAAGTTTACTTTGAGGAAATTTTAAGGAAGAAAGACCCAAAATTAGAGGAATTTAAAAGTGGATGCACACATGACGACGCACCCATGTCACGCAGACACCTCTGTTAAAAATAGAATTTTGTTATGTAAACAAGCATTCTTTGCCATTTGCGAAAATGGAAGTTGTAGGAAACTTAGTGACAGGATTATTAAAACAGTGTTTACATAATAGGAATCAAAACCCAAATGAGGGTTTTAAGAACTCTATGTGGGAACCGAAATCAAAAATTGTTCTGGCAGGACTTTGAAAGTGAGTGTGCTGCATGCTCTGTTATGTTACAATGATGGTGCAGTATCAACGTTTAAGGTTATGGAATTGATGGAAGTGCCTGGTGGACTAAATATGCAACGTGTTTTAATTGCCACTGACCACAGGAGACTCTTCGAAGAAGAGAGGTCAGTATTGGAAGTCACCATAGACGCAACAATAAGAAGTAGTCTGAAAAAGAAAATAGGAGAAAAGAAAATACCAGAAACAAGATGAATATGGAACTGCGAAGCATTTGTGTTGTACAGGTTAGTTAGAGGAGCAAGTTTTAACTTTAACTTCCCGAAAGTTCACTCTTTTGGTTTACTGGCACACATTCGTTAAAAACTGTTAAAAATAAATATGGTCTTAAAGCAAATTTAACTGAAAAGTGGACCATTCTTATGAGTTAAAGTTGAAAATGAGAATTTTTTAAAGAAAAATTATGACTTAATCACTGAAATTTTTGATAACCATTATTTAAAAAAATTGAACCATAGTTTATAACAGCAATATCTTTTTAAAATCTAGTTTAAAGATGGTACAGGCTTCCAGGAAAAAACCAGGCTTCTACTTGTTTTCGAAATATCTATACTGTACATAAATAATTAACAACGCGTAACAACACACAACAATACAAAATACAGTTCAGAAAAAGAATGTGAGACCAAAAGCTGCGTTTCATACATCAAAATGTTTCCGAAACGTGTATTAAAAGATGATAAGCATTGCATGGGCCTACAGCTCTTATTCTTTCCGCCACAATACTTATAAAACTGACCAGTTTTACGGGATTTCTCTTTGTGTTCATGAATTACTCCCCTTAAAGGGCAGCCGGCAGCGGTGGCCGAGCGGTTCTAGGCGCTCCAGTCTGGAACCACAAGGGCTGCTGTAGTCGCAGGTTCGAATCCTGCCTCGGGCATGGATGTGTGTGATGTCCTTAGGTTAGTTAGGCTTAAGTAGTTCTAAGTCTAGGGGACTGATGACCTCAAATGTTGAGTCCCATAGTGCTTAGAGCCATTTGAAACTTAAAGGGCCGTAGATTTACAAAGAATGGTTGAAATGGCTCTGAGCACTATGGGGCTTAACATCTGAGGTCATCAGTCCCCTAGAACGTAGAATTACTTAAAACTTAACTAACGTAAGGACATCACATACATCCATGCCCGAGGCAGGATTCGAACCTGCTACCGTAGCTGTCGCGCGGTTCCAGACTGAAGCGCCTAGAACGGCTCGGCCACAGCGGCCGGCCGTAGATTTACAAACATAGACAGTATTGAAAACCCATCGCTTTGAAATGTGAAAGCAATCCCAAATATCGAGCTGTTTCCGGAATTATTGATGTAAAGTAAGAAGCAATGAAATCAGGAAGAAAGTTACCGTTAATTTTTTTTAAAAAATATCTTCTATATCTGTATTCCGTTTGGAAGAGGTTGATTAGATGTGTTGAATCTGTGGTCTGTTACTAGAAGTCATTGTGAATGTGACTCCAGACTGGACGTTGTGTGGAGCGGCGGCGCAGCGGCGCGACCTGACCCGACCAGTGCAGAGCGCAGCGGACGGCTGGTGAGGGATCGCGTTGCGCCGCCGACCC
The DNA here is from genome assembly GCF_021461395.2 of Schistocerca americana. Lineage (NCBI taxonomy): Eukaryota > Metazoa > Arthropoda > Insecta > Orthoptera > Acrididae > Schistocerca > Schistocerca americana. The sequence continues at coordinate 552,611,609 of NC_060121.1, read as the reverse complement.
CACGTGCTCGGCTTCTTTGACTCGAGCGGACGGCTGCACGGCGAGGTGGCAGGTGGTGGCCCGGTCGCCTGCCACGCCCGGCCGTTATGGTGGCACGAGGCTCCCCTGCAAGGGCGCAGCGACAATGGCCCTGCTTAGACAGCGCGTCTTATTGTGGCTCGCCTCTTTCTTAGTTCCGAAGGGTGGTGCCAGAGGGGCAACGACCAGCGAATCTTCTACAGGCCTGCAAGCTACAGCGGCTTCATCTAAACGATTTACTCAGGCCGTCCACGCACACGGCCCAACTTGTCGTTAACTATAGCTGGCAAGGGGTTGCGTGCGGCCGTGTTCCCTTCCTGTTGGACACTGTGGTAAAAAAAAAAAAAAATTGTTCGAACGTGTGTGAAATCTTACGGGACTTAACTGCTAAGGTCAGGTCAGTAGTCCCTAAGCTTACACACTACTTAACCTAAATCATCCCAAGGACAAACACACACACCCATGCCCGAGGGAGGACGAACCTCCGCCGGGACCAGCCGCACAGTCCATGACTGCAGCGCCTGAGACCGCTCGGCTAACCCCGCGCGGCCACCATGGCCAAAACTAAACAGACTAGCAGTCAGCTGTCCGATGGGCCAGCGTTCAAACCTCTATCGTTTCTAAGTGACAGTTTCATGTCCATTGACTGTAATTAAGTTTACCATGTTCCGTACTGTAATTCGAGATTTGGAGGCACTTACAAGTGCAATACATCAACCCTCAGTATAAGCCACAAATGTCGCGCAGAATCTGTTTTAAGGTGACATATACGGTGAAGTGACCACTGGCCACTGGGAGATTGAATTGGCGTTGGCAGCACGTGTCGCTGGAAAGTAACTTATATAGGAGGAACAAATACGAAGGGGAAATCATTCGGGTGACGTTCCAGGCCGCAAATTAAAAAACCTACTTGCATAAGCGATTTTAACAAAGCACAGATTGATACGACCTGACGTTTAAGAACGAGTACTTCGGAAACGACGAAGATGGTCGGCTGTTTGTGTGCAGCTTCCGGGAATATAAAAGTGCTTCAAGGAACCATTAGTAAGCGACACTGTTTTACCGCTACCTTCCATCACAGAACGTAGAAATCCGACGCTTGCACATTTTGTGAACCAGGCGGCGATCTGTTTTAGATCTAACGACTGAGTATAATTCTGAGACAGGCGCAAAGTGTTTTTCTGCATGATCTTTAGCCCAGAGCTTCACAAAAGTGACTTCTGGTGTTCCCGAGGATGGGCTATAGGCCCCTGACTGTTCTTAAGCTATATAAACAATTTAGGAGACAATCTAAGATGATCTTTTAGATTGTTTGCATAACATGCTGTCAGAAGATCAAAATCAATTGCGAAATGATTTAAACAAGATATCTGTGTGGCACGAAAAGTGAAATAGACTATAAAATATATTGAAAACGTGAAGCCATCCACATGAGTACTAAAAGGAACGTGTTTATACAGTTCAGCTAAATAAATCCGTATTACAGTTACGAACGGCTTATGTAGGAATGATCATATTGAAAAGGTTGTGGAGGAGGGTGAACAAAAGGCTGCGTTTTATTGACTTAGAAGATGCAATATATCAACTAAAGAGACTCCCCACACTATTCTCTTATGCAATGTTGCTGCGCAGTACAGGATTCTTACGAGATAGTATTGACGGAGGACATCGAAAAAGTTCAAAGAAGGTCAGCTTGTTTGTGTTTTCGTGAAATAGGGGAGAGAGTGTCGCGGATATAAAATGCGTGTTGGGATGGCAGTAATTAAAACAAGGGCGTTTTTCGTTGTGGTGAAATATTTTCACGAAATTTCAATCACCACCTACCTCCTCCGAATGTGAACATATTTTGTTGACGCCCTCCTACATAGGAAGAAATGATGATCTTAGTCAAATAACAGAAAAAAGAGGTCGCGCGGAAAAATTTAAGTGTTCGTTTGTTCCAAGCACTGTTCGGGAGTGGAAAGGTAGAGAAATAGACTGAGGGTGGTTTGATGAACCCCTCTACCACGCACTGTGAATTACTGAGAAATATTGTACTTGTAGATACAGATGCTGCTGAACGTGAGGCTTCATAACTGACGACACCTAAGTGTTCCCATGTTGCTCCAGCAAAGTCAACAATTAAAATTTTATGGGCCCAAGAACATCTGAGACTGAACAATGGAACAATGAAAATAAGTCGCCCGGTAGGGTGAATCACGTTTCTTGTTAAACCTGATCGATGTTCGCCTTCGGATAAGCCGTCATCCAGCAGAACGGCTGTTCCAAATATGCAGTGTGTCACGTACTGAGAGGAGTGTACTCTGCTGTGGGGGACGTGCACCTGCGGTAGTAACCGGAGGCACCATGCCATCTGTGGACTGCATGAACATCATTGCTGACCACCTACGTTCCTTTGTGCTTGATGTCTTCACCAACAGCGATGGTATCTTCCAGCAGGATAGCTGTTCATGTCACACGCTCACAATCGTGGTGCAGTGGTTTGAACAGCATGACAGTGAACTCCCATGTATGTTGTGGTGACTGAATTCACCTAATTCGGGTACGACAGAACACAGCTAGGACGTTATCTGGCGCCAGCACTATGTCCACAGAACATCGGCCCGTAATTTAAGGGTATTTCTGACTCGTTTGTAGACATCTAGTCCAACATATCTCCGGAAACGTTCCAAGGACTTCCCAAATCCCTGCCACGCAGAATCGCTGCAGTTCCAAACGTGGCCCAACAAGCAAACTAAACAGGTTGTCATGATCGTTTGTCTCATTGTAAAAGTGAGGATTTCTGCGTGACAAGTATTGAGGAACGATGTTTTGCGCTTGAAAATCGTGCAAAGGCCAAAACTGCAATAGTGGAAATAATAAAGTTGATTACAGTCAAATGGCGAAAATGTTTTCCACTTGTACGACTTTGAAACCTAACAAAGGAAAAATCATCAAACGTTAGTTGGTTTAGTTCAGTGTTTTGCATGCCCCGTGATTCATATTCTCTACAGCTCGTCATGGTGTAGAAGGTTACAGGAAGTTAACCCAACTAACTCTGAATTCTATCTACTCAGAAGTTGATCTTTAGAGTATAAGCAAATCTGAAGCTTAAAGATTTCAATTTGTTTTTAAAAGTTTCATTATCTGCCTGAAACTTTAATTCACAAGAGAGATATTCAAATATTTTATGGCTACAATCTGTGTTACTTTCTGTGCGACAGTAAAGTTAAGTTGTTGATAATGGAAGCTATTTTTGTTCCTAGTGATACATTTACGATATCATAACAGACTAAAAAGTATTGTGAAACTGCCTTTAGCTGGCCTAAATTTTTAACAGTTGCCTGCCTGAAGTTGGAGCCCGGATACCAGATATTACCCTTAAGGAGGTTTCTGTGCAACGTCATAACTAATTGGTCGGTGCTGCATGGTTTGAAGTTATTCCTGCATCATCAGATGCCTTTAATTGCTAGTCGTTTCTTCTAGCCACATTGCACTTTTCACCATGTATATTCGTACTTACGTGCCATGAGGAGGCCATTGCCAACTGTAAGTCAGTATCACGAAAGTAAGCGAAACACGAGTGTGATTAAGGGTATAACAGAAAACAAATGTTTATCTCCTCTCACAGTTACAGCAAACTGAACACATATTCTAATACACAGACCGTAGTTAGCACCCATTTACATTATTTTTCTGCAAAATAATTCTATTTCAGCAATAAAAATTGGGAAATACATCTGTCGATCTAACTAGAGTAAGCCAATGGGTTTAATTAAGTAGGGCGAAGGAATCAACGATGGGCGAGCTGTATCATATACTGTAATGCAGGAGTTGCAGTTGTTTCGTAATACTCTACGGAACTTCGAGAATTCAGAGTCTACCGTCGGAGATATGCTAGATTTCGTTTCAGTGACCGGAGGATAATTAAAATCTCACTGGCGATAAGTGTTATGGCAGGTACATTTCGTGCTCTCGAGCCGATAAATGCCATTGTTGATTTCTGAACGCTAGAGAGAACATTCACGTGGAGAATTACAATTCAGATTAGCAGTGGAACATACTTCGAAGGACACTGTTACATAGAAACCTAAATCACTTCAAATGTAGGGACGGTTGCTTGAAAATTGCCACTGCTTATTTATTGAACCATTGGTACATTTATAAAGGCCTTCGTGTGGAAATTTTCTCAAACTAACATTGCTGCCTCATTCACTTAGAGGATGGTCTAGCATTTTTCAGAAGTCCAAATAATTAACGTGCATTGACAGCGAGCCTGTTCTGACAAGGGTTTTCGCATATTGTCGAATATTAGCAATTAATAGTGCGTCTTCTATAACGGTTAAAACTATTGTGGGCGGCACTGTTTAAATGATGAGAAGACAAACACGTGGCTTAAAAGAGTTTTACGCGATGCAGTAATCATTTAATAGACACTTGATAGAAAACGTAATTTCGCATAAAAGACACATCTGGTTAAGCAATGAAGTCTACGTTGTAGCCTTTAATACCTTACAATTTTAGGAAAAAATAAAATAATGTTTTAATTTCAGCTAAAATTTTAAGAAGAAAGTAATGATGCGTGAATTTGGCCGAAAGGGCAGCTGTGAAGACTCAAGAATGACTCTCGATTCAAACAGACGAGAAAAGCTAACCTGGATGGAGCAGAAAGATGGGAGCGAACAGGTAGCCAGCAGTGTGGCATGGACGTCTTCAGAAAATGTTAAACCGATGCGCTATTATGATCAGAGGAGCTGAGTATCGTTTGGCTTCACTGTGGTACGGCTGCGAGGCAAGCTGCACCAGAGGTAGGGTCACACGGAGATGCCTATACAGCCAGGGGCGCAGAAGCAGCGCTGGCGACATCGCATCTTCCGTAAGGTTACTCTGCGGCAAGAGCTGCAATGCGACTCAGTTTTACGTCATTATTTTCTATTTTATCACATAATTATATCGTAGAACAACCACCTCTACAAAGTGAAAGGTTGTAACGAGGAACACATATAAGCCTTTCGAAAAATAATTTGTTAACAATTCGCAACTGGTAACGATAACTTTCAAACAAAATTTTTTAACCAAATTGCGGCTATTAACTCTTTTTCACTAAAAATATTCTGAAGTATATCATAGCCAGAGTCTCAAGAGGCCATTATTTGACAAAACATTGTCATCGACTTTTCTCGTAGCTACAAGTATACTACGAGAATCAAAAGGCCGCTTTTTTACTGCATGAAATGTTTCTTTACTTGTACATTGTCTTTCCTACACGCAGTTCTTGCTCGATTCGGTAGTTTTCGTACTCTTAGAATTCGTTGTCCTCAGCGGACTCTGTGTAACGGAAATGTTTCGTTACTCGTTTGTCTTTCTTCCCGGGATTTCGTTCCGTCTCATCGGCTTCCGTATTCCTCCAATTTCTTATTCTCAGCAGAGCCTCTCCAACATTACTTAGTTCAACTTGCCTGCGTTCCTTACAACGTGTTGAGTTCAATTAGTAAACTAAATTGCGATCTTAGCTTAGTGGAGATATTAGTACTGTTTTACGGCTACTCATTATACTAGTCGTACGAGCTCACGTTAACGATAATGTAGTATATTTCTCCAATGTGTGGAGTTGAAACGGAGCAAACAGAAGCCAATAGACAAAACAAAGCGTAATTTATGTTGATAATGATATTCTATCAGAGAAGAGACTACAACAACTCTGTGAAAATATGTTTTCTAAAGAAACAAGTATCTACCTATGATAGCAGGGCGGCAGCTTCTACCAAAGGTTTCTATACTACTACTATTGCAATTAGAAACAGGATTTTCTTCTCGACACACGGAAACTATAAAGCAGTAACCATTGCACATTTGATCTTCTCATTTACAGCTTATATATCCCAAGCTCTGCTACGTTTCTTAGTCTGTCCAATCTTATACAGCCCTTAACTCCTCTTAGAAATTTCATTTCTGCCGCTTGGATTCTACTTTCTTGCTTTTAGTAGTTGTCTCAATTTCACTACCAAATAGAGATGTAAGGGTGGTCATTACCGTATTAAACTTCATATTTGTGTCTTTTCTCACTTTATTACTCAGTGTTCCGCTTATCATTTGGTATTTCTGCAGGTTTCTATTTTTTAATTTTAATTTTAATTTTTTTGGCAGTGTCTAGTTCATTCTGGTAACTTACAATATTTCCCAGGTACCTGAAGGGACAAAGTTGTTTGATGGTTTTGTTTCCTATTATGATTTTAGTCCTCAGCGGTTTTGTCTATTTGAAAGCCATCACATTTGTTTTTGGAATAGAAAGGCAAAGGTCCCGAGTTCGAGTCTAGGTCCGGCACACAGTTTTAATCTGCCAGAAAGTTTCGAATATTTTCATATATGTCCACAAATCGAAAAGATATTAACTCTTACTTTTCACAATTCTTAGAAATGTTACCTCTTAGAGATGTTACCTCCTCCATAAATACTAGCAAAATTACCAATTTTGCATGCACAGTGTGTCTTATTTCAGATTCAAACTGGTAAAGCTATTACATTACACCAGTTATCTTCAATAAAACGTTTCCCTATTTGTGACCACAGCGCCATGTTGATGAAGCACCATAACAGGACGCATTTAATTCAGTTTCTTTAACAATGAAATTAGACAAACAACTATTCTCCCATGTTCACAATGGATCAACAGAGACTTTATACTATGGCTGAAAAGTAGGTTTCATAAACAATATGAAGACGCGGTCGCTCACATACCTGAAAACGATTAATTGAAAATGAAAACAGTCGTGGAAACCTATGCTCGCATAAGTAAACAATTTACGATGCTGCAAAGAACCCACTTACTTGTTGACTTTCATTAGCTTTTATTTCTTTAATGTTTTTCGGTCTTTCTTTCAGCACTCACGACGGAAGGGAGGGCTGTTGTAGAACTTTATTCGCTTCAATCTATTGCCTGGAACTATTTTAACATACTTCTGTGACAGTGATGAGATACCTTAAATTGATTTGTGTGTACGTACAGGGTTTGGACAAAAATGTGAGAACACTGCCAGAAATGTATGCTTGAACGTAAATGCATTTGCTGGCCAAGCCTGTAAGTTGCTCTGTTATATTTGACCACGAACGGCACATACGAAATGTCCTCAATACGTTACAAGTGCCGGTCGTGATCAGAACAACTTTCTGTGTGTAAAGTTTTTTTTTACATTACCGCTACGCCTCAAACTTTGTCAACTATTGTATTACTTATTTATTTAGCGCCATCTTGTCCACTTGTCCACTGCACTACAGAACTGTTTGTGATCGTGTTTCCAAGTTACTGCTATGTTAGTGACAATTTGTGAACAGTGACCAGGAGAGGGACGGAAATGGAGGCACCCCAGCGCATCACTACGAGACTGTCACGCCAGAAGAAAAAAGTGAGTGACCGTTACAAAATATTTTCGTGCAAACATCAGTCCAGTTTCCAAATTACTAGTTTTCTCTTCTTCCACAGAATGAACACAGCATTTATGAAAAGACTATGTAACATCAGTATAGCCGTATTTTAAAGTTGTTTTTGTAATGCCATTTAGTCTGAAGATGAGGTTTACCTCGAAACATGTCGCTAAGTTCATAAGTAATACAATAGTTGACAAAGTTCGTGACTGGTAGCGAGAATTTAAAAAAAAAAAGTACTTTACATATTTCTTGAGACAGTCACGGTCGAGAAATAGTAAAAACTTCTTCAGAAACTTTCTGTGTGGTTGTGAGTGCATTACGTCAGAGCTAAGTGAATTCGAACGAGGGTAAATGGTTGGTGCTCATATAGTGTGTGCTTCCGTAACCAAGGCAACCGAACAATTCGTGTTTCAATAGGAAAAATATCCAAAATTTACACTGCATACAGGGGAAACGAAAAACTGTCATCCGCTAAGTCACAAAGTGGACGGTAGTGTGTGTTGAGTGATTGTGACAGAAGGTCACTGAAAAATAGTGTGACGAAAAATGAGCGGACGACAGCTGCAAAGTCACTGCAGATCTGATTGTCGCGATCGCGAACCGTGTCAGCACCAAAAGATGACGATGGTATATCCTATTCACGGAATTACAGGGTGAGCTCGAGTTTCAGAGCCACTCATCAGTGATTTAAATGACAGTAACAGGAAAATATGGTGCCGAAGCCAAAAACTCTGGACTATGGAGTAATAGAAGAAAATCATCAGGTAGGATGAGCTTCGTTTTACACAGTTTCCGTGTTCTGACCGAGTTTACACCCCAAGACTGAAACATGGTGGGGGTTTGGTGATGATTTGGGCAGTTATGTCGTGGTATTCCATGAGTCACGTGATTTCTCTGAAAGGTCGCATTACTGCCAAGGCTTGTTTCACAATTTTGGCTAATCATGTGCATCCCATGACACACTGTTGGTTTCCCAAAGATTATGCTGTGTTCTTAGAGAACAGAGCCCGTGTTAAAACAATTCGCATTGTAGAGGACTGGGTTTGTGAGCACGACGACGAATTTCCGCTTTTCCCGACCACATTCACCGGATCTCAATATTATTGAGACCTTGTGCTGTACTTTGTGATCGCTGTCCACCTCCTCATCATTACCTGAGCTTGCCACGATTTTGCAGCAAGAATGGTATAAGATTCGTTTGAAAATCTTACAGGATCTGCATTTATCCAGTCCAAAACGACTGGAAACCGTTTTGAATGCTGACGGGTTTCCTTCACTCTATTGGGCATGGTTACGTTTTCTGTTTTCGTTGTGTCCACATTGCTGTCCATCCCTTGTATGTTGTGTGTGTGTGTGTGTGTGTGTGTGTGTGTGTGTGTGTGTGTGTATGTGTGTGTGTGTGAATTCGTCGTCAGAGTGTAAGGCGTGAGATGTAAACCTGAAAATCATAAGACTTGCACTTGTTTCGTTTCGTGAACGGTTGCAGTTATTGGAAAGAACTTTTGCAAAAAAATGAACGAAATGATCGTATGGTATTGTTGGTCGGGAGACCTCGTCTGGGATTTTCCGGCCGCCTATTGCTAGTCTTTCTATCTGACGTAACTTCGACGTCTTGTGCGTCGATGATGATGAGATGAAATGATTAGGACTCAAATACTCACTCCACAATCGAAGAAAATGTCCAACCACATTGGAAATCGAATTCGGGACACCGTGACCTAGAGGCAACGACGCTAAACTTTAGACTACAAGTGATAGTGGACAGAGCTTGTAATTTTGTTGCCTGGTATTACGCTTAACACCTGTATTTACCGTGACACTGAAGCAAGTATGTTATTAACGGAACAATACTCTTATTTAGAGACATTCGAATGCTCTTGGAAAATCAACTAAAAAGATTCAACGTCAACATAACAACCATTGTATCCATGTACTCGTCCTTCAAAAAGCTGTCGAATGTCGTTAAAAATAATATAATGTTCATTTAAAAAAATCGTTCTTGCTTCAGTATCTCGATTAATATGGCAGCATCATGTGCCCCTCTGCCTACTGTCACGTGTTGTTGTAAATCTTGTTTCAGTATCTCGAAAAGGGTTGCCAACTATTCCGTATCTCCGGGAAATCCAAATTTTAGCTTTTTTCTCCGATCCCGTGTCTCGTACTATTCCATATTTATCCAGTATTTTTCTAACTTTTCCAGTGGAAGTTAAAGTAATTTATTTCGCCTGACACATCACGGTTTCTTCTAAAATCTCTGATCCTGTGGCGAGCAAGTAAACCAGCAACAACGCTTACGTTACTACACTGCCCTGACAGCCGGAGATTTGGAAATTGGAGGAAGGACAACAATACGCCAAACTAGAGGACGTGAGTATAGTCCTGGTCAATTAGGAGTATGTGATTTCTTGTACTAATAAGAGTAGCAAGAAAAAAAACAAAACACTTGTGCATTTGCCGTTCATGTTGGGAAGAAAAATATTCCTGGATTTATCTTGTGAAAGCTAATTGTTTCAAAGACTTCTGTTCCATCTGAAAACGGGAATGTAGTGTGGCATATGGTGGCAATACCGACTTTTCTCAGTATGCAAAAGCTACAGATAAACCGTAAGTTAATTTTGTAACAGCGTTGTTTTACTTTGTTTGGTGTAATCTAAGATTACGTAAAGTTGAATTTAATTTAGAGATACATGTTTTTAAAATCATTATGTCATACAAAGAAGGAGAAAAACATAAGGGAGTCTTCCAACACTTGCAGCTTCTTTTCTGTTAGAGGTAGAGCGCAACCACAAGTAGATTAAGTAGAGCTCTGGCACCAGAATTGACATTTGTGGATCACACAGTGAATTGTGACCTCAGCTACAATAGCTTAGGCTGGAATGTTAAAGTCGCGAAAAGTGTATTCAGTGATTCCAGCGCTACAAAAAATGCAGTGTGGGCGCACAAAAGCTGAAGGAGGAGTGAAAGAAGTTTTAAATACAAAAAGTATTTCAGTATTCGTAAAAATTTTAAACGAGCCCAACAAATCGAGTAAATTCTTCTCTATAGCAAGTGGTGCCTCAACCATAGAAACAGGAAGACATTTCCCATTATTTGAGACATTTTGATCCTGAAATCGGAATTTGAAACAAATTTCTGCATTTTACAAAAAAGACCAATGTCTATCCATAATTTGTTAAAACGTTCCTTAGAATTCTATGTTTACGCAGTTACTTTAGATTGTTCTAAATTTCTAGAAAGCTGTGATGTTAGTGTAAAGGCGAATCTTGAGGCAGCTGAGACTTTGATTAGTAAAACTGAGCAAATAATGGGTGATAGATATTTTCGTAGTGGCACAGATAAAGTTTTGTTTAAGTTACTTGTTCCAGAAACAGAAAACTCATTGAAGATAATGGTATGGAATTTTGTGTGTCATTGGAACCGTATTTAGTCAGGAATTTCAAATTCGAAGGTCGATTGGCAATGGCAGAAGCGTTTTTGATTCCTCTTTGTCTAAGTTCCGAGCTAAGTTTGAAGCACATTTCATAAACAATAGACTCAGTTCAGATTGATCGTGTAGATGAAGTTTGTTTGTAAGATAAAGTACTTTCATGCAAAGAATATTTTGAAGAAAGGTGTGTCTATAGAAGGCAATACAAACATAAAGTGAGATAATGTTTTCTGTACCTTGACAGGCAAAAATTTCCAGGTTTCCAATTTGCAGTAAGTACTTACATTTCTATTAAGCTTTCCTGGTTCAAATGCTGAGTCAGAAATAATATTTTCGTTAATAAATCACAAATAGACAGAGGTGCACAACAAATATACCACCGAGCTCAAAAATGCAGAATCGCAAGTATATGCTTATCCACTACGGATATTTTAGAACCCGTGACTGTTTATTTAATGTACGTACATAAAACTGCAACCAGACAGTTTTTGAGTAGTTATTTACTATTCCATGTACCGGTTTTTGAACCTTTTCAGGTTCATCTACAGATGCTTTTCTGGAAGTTACATTACTATTTCTAGCATATTGCTGGGAGCTGGCTTGCGACACTATGTGCGGCTTTTTTCTGTTAGTGTCCATCTGTCTGGTTCCATTTTGATAGACAGTTGGTGCATCACTTCACACACCTTTACACAATCTGTACACATTCACACTGTGATAGCGAAACTTCGCCAGCATCCAGCATGCGCTATACAAAGTTTCGTTATCACAGTGTAAATGTATACAGACTGTGTAAAAGTGTGTGAAGTGATATGCCAACTGGCCGTCAAAATGGAAGCAGACAGGTGGACACTAACAGAAAAAAGCCACCTGTACTGTCGAAAGCCAGCACGCTGCATTATGCTAGAAATAGTGATGTAACTTCCAGAAAAGCATTGTAGATGAACCTGAAAAGATTCGAAAACCTGTACATGGAATAATAAATAGCTATTCAAAAAAAGCGTCTGGTTGCAATTTTATGTATTTACGAAGAACCACAAGTAGTAGTGAATTTCATTTTTAACTGCAGAGAACACATTACAAACGTAAAATCTAATGAATCTAGGCAAAAAGAAGCAAAGATTGTAAATAAACACAAGCAATAATGTAATAAAATGCGTGCACATTTAAATAAATTGTTACTGTTCTTAGTAGAAATCGCTATTTGAAATGTTCCCTTCCTCGATACCTTATTTCCTCTGTAGAAACAAGGCAACACTAATCCCAAACCTTTGTCAGAATAAATGGGTTGCACGTTTTTTAGGGGACTGATGCTGTGTAAAAGACTATGCTGACTGGTGAAATCTGAGGGGCAGCAGTCTGTTTATAATCCAGTTCTTCAGCCTTCATGCTGGTGAGATTGTCGACCACAAAAGACGCAAGCTGCGCGTCTTTCACCCGTTCTCGTTCGCATAATTTTATTACAGGTATAGGGGAAGCGTGCCACGAAGAATTCTAGTTCTTTGTCGATCATCTTTAAAAAGCGGTGAAGGAAAAAAGAAGTGGGAAGGGAAGGAGACGCGTGCAGCTGGCGGCGTCCACCAGCCGCCCCGTTTGGTCGTTCCGCTCTGTTGAGTGAGGGGGAGGGGGTGGGGGGCACACAACGGCGATGCGCTGAAAAACCGGGCGGCCGTCCCCCGAGGCGCGCGAGCCGGCTGCCCTCCTTAAGAATTACTTGTCGCAGGGGTGAGTGCGCTTTGCCATTGAAATGAGGCGGGTGCGCGTGCGACACCAGCTGTTGCTGGAGCTGGGGGCACGTGCGGACCGTTGGCGCTGGGGCAGGTGTGGCCGCAGCCACAGCAACCGACGCAGCGTCGCGCGACGGCCGCCGTCTTCCAGACGCTGGGCCAGCCAGGCGTTCGCCACCAGCTGTCCTCCGGCGATATTGCGCGATTGTGTCTGGTGTGCGCGGCGAGGGGGAGTTGGGCGTAAGCGACGACGGGGGGGATCGCTGACTGAGATTTAGGGGCGCGCACGCGACAGCTGCGCGGTCGTTGACACACGCCTTCTACAATACATGCCACATCTGGCCAATTTTTATTTATTTAACCTGATCAGATTACGGCCGGCAGGTTCTCTCTTACGGTGGAACAGGGTTTTACACATAGCGTACTTTCTACTTATTACAGTAAGACTCCTACTGAGCCGCGCGGGATTAGCCGAGTGGTCGAAGGCGCTGCAGTCATGGACTCTGCGGCTGGTCTACATCTACATCTACATCTACATCCATACTCCGCAAGCCACCTGACGGTGTGTGGCGGAGGGTACCTTGAGCATCTCTATCGGTTCTCCCTTCTATTCCAGTGTCTTATCGTTCGTGGAAAGAAGGATTGTCGGTATGCGTCTGTGTGGGCTCCAACCTCTCTGATTTTATCCTCATGGTCTCTTCGTGAGTTATACGTAGGAGGGAGCAATATACTGCTTGACTCTTCGGTGAAGGTATGTTCTCGAAACTTTAACAAAAGCCCGTACCGAGCTACTGAGCGTCTCTCCTGTAGAGTCTTCCACTGGAGTTTATCTATCATCTCCGTAACGCTTTCGCGATTACTAAATGATCCTGTAACGAAGCGTGCTGCTCTCCGTTGGATCTTCTCTATCTCTTCCATCGACCCTATCTGGTACGGAACCCCCACTGTTGAGCAGTATTCAAGCAGCGGCGAACAAGTGTACTGTAACCTACTTCCTTTGTTTTCGGATAGAATTTCCTTAGGATTCTTCCTATGAATCTCAGTCTCGCATCTGCTTTACCGACGATCAACTTTATATGATCATTCCATTTTAAATCACTCCTAATGCCTACTCCCAGATAATTTATGGAATTAACTGCTTCCAGTTGCTCACCTGCTATTTTGTAGCTAAATGATATGGGATCTTTCCTTCTATGTATTCGCAGCACATTACACTTGTCTACATTGAGATTCAATTGCCATTCCCTGCACCATGCGTCAATTCGCTGCAGATCCTCCTGCATTTCAGTACAATTTTCCATTGTTACACCCTCTCGATATACCACAGCATGGTCCCGGCGGAGGTTCGATTCCTCCCTCGGGCATGGGTGTGTGTGTTTGTCCTTAGGATAATTTAGGTTAAGTAGTGTGTAAGCTTAGGGACTGATGACCTTAGCAGTAAAGTCCCATAAGATTTCACACACATTTGAACCTTTGAACTCCTACTGATGTGCCACCTGAAGGAAAAGTGAAACAAAATCCTCGGATATGCTAATAAATATTTTGTTTTCGCTGTAACTTGAGCATTATCTTTTGCATTTCAATATAGTAGACACAGAAGTCATAAGTATGCAGTGTCAGTGAATATTTGGAAAAAAAAAGAACGTGTCATCGGTTCAATTAAGGCGACTCTTTTCCGTCATTGTGCCAGGCAGTTCCCATGAAAAGGCTGTAGTGTAAAAGCTGTTAAACACCTTACGCATCTACATAAGTGTCAATAAGAGTCGAAGGGCTGAAAGGGACGCTGCGGTTGGGAAGGGAGTGAGACAGGGTTGTAGCCTATCCCCGATGTTATTCAAGTTGTATATTGAGCAAGCAGTAATGGAAACAAAAGAAAAATTCGGAGTAGGTATTAAAATCCATGGAGAAGGAATAAAAAATTTGAGGTTTTGCTAATGACATTGTAAATCTGTCATAGACAACAAAGGACTTGGAAGGGCAGTTGAACGGAAAAGATGATATAAGATGAACATCAACAAAAGCAAAACGAGGATAATGGAATGTAGTAGAGTTAACTCGGGCGATGCTGAGGGAATTAGATTAGGAAATGAGACACTTAAAGTAGTAAAGGAGTTTTGCTATTTGGGGAGCAAAATAACTGATGATGGTCGAAGTAGAGAGGATAGAAAATGCAGACTGGCAATGGCAAGGAAAGCATTTCTGTAGAAGAGAAATTTGTTAACATGGAGTATAGATTTAAGAGTCAGGAAATCATTTCTGAAAGTGTTTGTATGGAGTGTAGCCAAGTATGGAAGTGAAACGTGGACGATAAATAGTTTGGACAAGAACAGTATAGAAGCTTTCGAAATGTGGTGCTACAGAAGAATGCTGAAGATTAGATGGGTAGATCACATAACTAATGAGGAGGTATTGAATAGAACTGGAGAGAAGAGGAGTTTGTGGCACAACTTGACAAGAAGAAGGGACCGGTTTGTAGGACATGTTCTGAGGCATCAAGAGATCACAAATTTAGCATTGGAGGGCAGCGTGGAGGGTAAAAATCGTAGAGGGAGACCAAGAGATGAATAGACTAAGCAGATCCAGAAGGATGTAGGTTGCAGTACGTACTGGGAGATGAAGAAGCTTGAACAGGATAGAGTAGCATGGAGAGCTGCATCAAACCAGTCTCAGCACTGAAGTCCACAACAACAACAGACTGATCATAAACACCTCGTTGCTGAACCGGACGTCTCTGTTGGTACTGTGGAGACACTCGTCCACCAATTCGGGTATTCGAAGGTGTGTGCACCATTCGTTCGTAGCTGCCTAACAGAAGACCATAAACATCAACGAAATTGCTTGCGTATAACGAGGCTGATCGGGACAATTTTTTCTCGAACATTTTTACGTTAGATGAAACATGGGTTCGTCACTTATAATCGGAACCAAAACGGCGTTCTACTCTGAATGAAAAGTTCAAAGCCGGTTAAGTCAAGGCGATGGACTTCAGGGGTGCTGAGGGGTTATTCTGTTGGACATCCTCCCTTTATGGTGCAACGATCAACTTGGAAGCGTATTGTGCTATCCTCAGAAAACTGAGGAGATAACGTCAGGGTGCTCGTTGCCACAAGAAGGCAAACGAACTCCTCTTTCTCCATTGCAGCACAGACCTCAAACAAGTCTGCGCACCTGAGAGAAGCTCGTAAAACCTCACTAGACCTTTCTTCCTCGTCCACTCTACATTCCGGACCTGGCACCATCTGTTTGGTCCAATGAAGGATACACTCCGTTGGAAGCAGCACGTGGATGATGGGGAGGTTATTGTTGCAGCATGACGTTGGCTCCGACATCAACCAGTAGAGCGCCCTCAAAGGAAGGTGGCGTACGGCTGTGTTGCCCGCCTGGTTAGCCGAGCGCTCAGTGCGCCTTTAGCCGCGGAGCAGCTCGGACTTGTTTACGTCCCGGCTGCGAACGTTCGCGGAAGAAGCGGTGTTTACACCGTCGTCACTCGCGTGTGTTACTGTTTGAATCGAACACAATGGCACACAATTTCCGAAAAACCACGATACAGTTCACGTTCTGTAACGAGTATGCACGACCGAAGGCATTCGAAATCGAACGTTTCTTGAGAGACGAAGTGCAACTTAATTACACTGAGGTTCTTGGAATTCATTTATCGATCGTGAGCAGCACTCTTTACGTAAAGATGATTGACGACGCAGCATGCGATAACATCATTGAAGCCGCCAAACGAGGATTCCAGTTCCGACACTCCGATGGTCATATTGGCGAAGTATTAGTCGCTCATTCGGGCCTGGGCGTGCGTACGATTCGAGTCTTTGAGCTGCCTTTAGAGGTACCAGAATCCTTGGTCACTGAATCGCTCCAGCCATATGGCAGAGTTATCAGTCATACGGCCGAACGTTGGGCAAGTTTTAGCACGTATCCAGTGCTCAATGGTGTCCGACAGGTGCGCATTGCGCTTACGAAACATGTGCCATCGTACATCAACATCGGCGGCTGTCGAGCTATTGTCATCTATGATTGACAGCCCCGGACATGCTCTGGGTGTGGTGGTGAAGGATATCTTCGATCTGCGTGTATGCAGAGGAACTCGTGCAACTCCCCAGCGGAGACCTCCAGACTCCGACTACACCAACGTCACTGCCGATGAGTTACGTGGCGGCGCTTCGCGGGGAGGTGACGCCGAGGTCGGAGCGCACTATCGAACCGACGCCGCAGTTGATTGAGGCGCCTTCGGACCCCACTGAAGAAGGAACGGCTCCCACCAACCCTCAGTGCCAGACATTACAGGTGGTGCAGAAAGAGGATGAGAGCATCACAACAGGCATGGAAGCTGAAGTGGAACGGCCCCAGGGCGTTGTAGCGGCGGCGAGATCGCAGGTGATGCAAGATTCGCCAACACCAGAGGCCGAGGTTAGGGCCCGCAAACAACGCTCACCAAAGCGCCGCAAGAAGCGCCGACTAAACTCTGCGGAAACGCTCCCTTCTCTTCTTGGAAGCCCAGATGAGTCTAACACTATGGAACTGTCTGACTTGGAACCACAAGCTTCGGATGTCGCAGACCATATGAATTCGGACAGTGAAAAGATGTCATGTCGCTCGGAAGACGCATCCGCTCAGGGGCCTGCTACCCCTTCTGCGGTGGAGTCTAATGCTGCGAAAGAACAACAGGTGTCACACATCAATGCCGCACAGGAAAATTTGGAGCACCCCAATAATATCAGCTGGTATGAACAGGACGACGAAATCACCGATGCGGACCATTCTACTGGTGGGGACTCGCATCCGTCCGCATCTCAAGAAACCTAATGCCGCAGGGACACGTCCGTCGGGCGACCCTCTGCGGATGTGCAAAGGGACTATCGATATGGTGAAACTTTGTCATTTTAACATCATGTGGAGATGACAGCAACTCGACCCCAGGCATACAGAATAGGGACAGTGAATGTAAATACCATTAGATCGCCCGTGAAACAGCAGTTGTTTAGGGACATGATATACGCGTCGGATGTGGATATACTTATGGTGCAGGAAATTTACATTCCTGAGTTCCAGGAAGTCCATGGATACATCTCCTACACCTCGCCGCACTCGAACAACGACAGTGGAACGGCGATATTGGTACGGGACGGGATTCCGGTTCACGACCTGGCTTACCTACCTTCGGCACGAGGACTGGCGATAACTGTTAATGGAATTCGCATTCTCAATGTTTATGCCCCTTCCGGCACAGACAACAGACGGGCGCGTGCTAGATATTATTCGGAAGAGATTGTGCCTTATTTACCGGCAGATTCGATCATTTCATTATAGGTGGTGACTTCAATTGTGTTTTAGCGCAAAAAGACCAGACTCCACATTACAATACCTGTCGTGAATTGCATGTGCTATGCCGGGATCTGGAGTTAAGCGACACCTGGGACATGATTCATAGGAACCGTGAGGGATATACTTTTTATACCAGTCACTCGGCGAGCAGACTCGATCGAATATACGAGTATGTTTCGGTTGGCCTACAGGATAAGGTGGTCGACGCGGAACGATGGCCTGCGGCATTTACTGATCATCTGGCTTACATTTGTACCATATCACTCCCTAGGAAAAGTGTGTGGAGAAGCCGATAGACATGGAAGCTCAATTCGTCACTTTTGGCGGACCCCGAATGTCGTCAGAGAGTCGAGGAGGTATGGGTCACATGTCAACGCCGTCTACCAACATATACCTCCGTGCTTCAATGGTGGCTCGAGTGTACTAAGCCGGCAATAAGAAGAGCTCTCATACAGTATGGTCGGGATAAGACGAGATGGCAACGAGACACTCTTGATTATTATTACACCATGCTTCGTGAGCTGTCCTTCCAGGTGCCGTCTGCAGAACATCATGCGGAAGTTCATCGTGTCAAGGCACAAATCCTATCGATCACGCGACGACGACTGGGTGGCATCCCAATACGGGCAAGATGTCTCGACACCATCACTGGGGAACGTACCTCGATGCACCATGTGTCGCGGGAACATAAGCGTTACCGCCGGGCATTGGTAACAGTGCTCCACGGTTTAGATGGCCGTCAAGTGACAACACAACAGGACATTGCAAATGAATTTTTAGAGCATTTCCGCCACCTCTATGCCGGTACACCGACGGACCGTCTGGTGGGGGAAGAGATACTGCAACATCTGCAAACGACACTGACAGAGACGGATAAGGCAGCGCTTATGGAGCCACTCACAGTAGACGATATAAAGGTGGCACTCACAAAAGGAGCGGCCCATAAATCACCAGGACCAGATGGGATTACGCTAGAGTTTTATCGAGAATTCGTGGACATGATGATGCCACAGTTGGTGTCGATGTACAATGAGGCGATGCGTCCGGACATGCGCCTACCGTCGGATTTTGTGACGGGCTTTCTTCTTCCCATCCCGAAGATGGCGGGGAGTCGTAGTGTTAATCAATATCGGCCTCTCACTATGCTAAACACCGACTATAAAATCTTTGCACGACTACTAGCGTCTCGTCTCAAGCTGGCGATTTCCAGGACAATATCCCCTGATCAGGCTTGCCTAGGGGTGCGAAGTAACATCTCCTCGGCGTTAAGTGAATACCGTGACGTTATCACCCTTGCGGAAACGTGTAAAATGCGAGCAGCGATGATATCTGTGGACTTCGATCGTGCGTTCGACAGGATAAACCATGACTTCTTGGTGTCAGTCATGAGCCGAATGGCGATTCCTCCGGTTTTCATCTCCATCGTTATGAGGCTAATACGAGGGGTTACATCGAAGGTGATTGTAAACGGTCGGGAAGCGGGCTCGATTCCTATTAACAGCTCAGTCCGACAAGGGTGCCCACTCTCCATGATGCTGTTTGCGATAGCGCTTGAGCCGCTGACGTGTGTTATGAGGCGCTCACTTACTGGGATAGCGCTTAATGAGAACTCTTTCATTTGTCGCGCATATGCGGACGACCTGATCCTTCTTGTCAGATCAGGACATGAAGTTCGTCAGGCTGTTGAACATCTAAACTCTTACGGGACGGCGGCAGGCAGTGTCGTTAACATGACGAAATCCAAAATTATGCACATTGGACGGGGTCTGGTAGACGTACCGGGACCGTTCCAGACGGTGGAATCGCTGAGATGTCTGGGGATTACATTTACCCGTTCACTACGGCGGTCAGCGGCGGCGAGTTCTCGGCGGCTTCTGCAGAATGTTCGTCTGACGATACGCAACAACTCACTGAGAGCCTTTGACATGATCCAACGTGTGGCATACACCAACGTTCACATAGCGTCACGACTGCCCCATTTAGCGCAGATCCTACCAATACCGAAGGGTATCGCCGACCGCCTCATGGCTGCCTTTGGTTACTATGTTAGTACTGGGATGTTATTTAAGATCAAATATGATACGTTAACGCTACAGTTCCGGAACGGTGGCCTCAACCTCACAAACGTGCGAAACAAAGCTCTGGCGCTTTACATGCGAGCGATGATACGAAATTGGCAACAAAGAAAGCATACCATAACGTCAGCTCTGATAGAAGCACTTGTTCCGCCTTCGTACGAACCCCCTATTGCGGTGGGCAATATTTCGCCTTCTCTTGCACACATTGCCTCATTTCTTGTTGATTACAGTTATGTTCGTCTGAAAGTACCTTCGACGAGAATACCCACGACTCGGGAGATCTATAGATGCTTGATGGATCACCATGGCCGCAACATAATGGAATTCAAATACCCGTCGAGAACGTGGAACCACATTTGGTGTGCAGTGCATACTCCATTACTGTCAACAGCAGCGAGATCGATGTGGTATATTCTTATAAACCGTAAACTTGTGACCAGGAGTCGATTACATACAATTAATATGGTCGATTCTCCTCTTTGCACCAACTGTGGACTGTTAGCCACGGAAGAACATGGTTTAGTGTGTGGCGCAGCGAGGGACGTCTGGATGCTGACGCGTCGAATATTGGCCTTCCTTCGGCGCACTAACTACACAGAAATCACATCGGATGTACTTTTTGTACCGGACAAGACCTTTTTTCCGAAACAAAAGACGTATGCGGTCAATTGGATCGCTGGACATGCGACGAAATATTTGTATTCGTACGATATTAAGTCCGTGATGGATTATTGGATGTATTTACAAGAACAACACGAGCTCATACGGAGTCATACGAAATACAGGACTTACTTTTCCAATTTTTTAGGAAGTGTTTTTCACAATCCGCCCGACAGCTGGGGTGTCCCAGAACTGGGAAGACTCCTGCAGCAGAACGACTAGAGACAGTACTGCGCGGTTCGATTATATTGGCCTATAGCACACTGAGAAGAGAACTGGCCCCAACCTGTTGGCACCAGTTATGACTGCATTATGTTAACGTGAAAAAAAACACCCACACACACAACGATGGTAAACACCGAAACCGCCTCAGATAATGGTGCTTCGAATGGTCGACGCAGGAGAAATAAATACCGCCCACACTGGCAGAAATGGTCAAGATTATATGGCTTTCTGCCAGGTTTATGATGCGACACCGCGTGCTGCAGGGATTGTGATGCAGATGATAACTTCATTTTCACTCCCGCCCGTGACTAGGATTGTCATTTACTTTATTCCTGTTACAAAAACAAAAAAAACAAAAAAAAAAAGAAAAAAAGAAAAAAAGAGGGCGGCCTTTGCATTGATTTTATGGTTTACAAATTGTTTTTGCTGTCTCGATACTTTTCTTATCCCTAGGACAGCACAATTGTACGAATAAAGATTGTTTGTTTACCCTGCCTTCCTGTTCCCCCCCCCCCCTCCCAAAAAAAGCGCTCTAACGCACGACTTTCCGTAGTGAGATGGGACGCCTAGTCTCCGGCACGAATCCGCCCGGTGGACTTATGTCGAGGTCCGGTGAGCCGGCCAGTCTGTGGATGTTTTTTAGGCGGTTTTCCATCTGTCTCGGCGAATGCGAGCTGGTTCCCCCTATTCCGCCTCAGTTACACTACGTCGGCGATTGCTGCGCAAACACTTTCTCCACGTACGGGTCTGGTACACCATAATACTCTACCACGCAAACTTTGGGGTTACACTCGTCTGGTGTGAGACGTTCCCTGGGGAGGGGGGGGGGGGGGGGGGAAGGGGGGGGTCTACCGGGGGCCGAACCGCACAATAACCCTGGGTTCGGTGTGGGGCGGCGGAGGGGTGAAGTGGACTGCGGTAGTCGTCGTGGCGTTGCGGACCACTGTGGCTGCGCAGGGGACGGAGACTCTCCGTCGTTTCTAGGTCCCTGGTTAACATACAAGGCTGTGTTACTGAACGCAGATTATATCGAAAAATAGTTTTGAGGTCAATGAGTGGAGGATAATATGGTGTATTGGAATCCTGAATAAAATCAATCTACTCTCAGAAAAAAATATGAGTTGCGTTACTTATCGAACGCTTCTCATAAGTACGAGCCATGTAGCTGTGACGCCGTATCACTATCTGAGCGCTCACCGCCAGCCATTTGACTCCACGGTATGTCAAAACAGTGTAGACACTTTGATCAAGTAATAAGTTTGTTACATTATTCAGTTCAATAAAAAGAAGTACAAAATTTTTTTCACTTCCAATGAACTCTCATAGTTCTGAACTTGGAAAAGCGTAGGCGTCACGCAGAATAGAGCAATAACTGGAATGTAATCGTGTTTTTACAAGGTGAGGCGCAGCACCCACTGAATGTACCACAATGACTGCCGCTGTTACGCCATGAGACGGAGTTGTAGCGGCAGTGAGGTGACGCAGTCGCGGCACCCAGCGCCGTTTTGTTTGAAGAGTTCCTGCAGCTTCCCAGGCAGCGGCCACAGCCCTGAAGAGAGGCAACGCCAACCGGCCAGCTGCCCAGGTGGCACCGTGTTGACATTCCAGCACTTTCGTCCGGCCACTTAGCGGTCCTAACTTAAGCACCGCAGCTGCAGGTTTTTCGGCTACACGCTGTGCGTCATCAACAAAAGTCTTACAGAGTTTGCTGATTTACACAAGATTAGGGTGTACCATATGGCGACGGCGTTCCTCGAAGTTCTTCTCTGGAAGTATTTCTTGCAGCAGTGTCGCTGTATGTTGTCCTATAATTCCATATGACAGCGAGAAAGTCGACATGCCATTGACCAGGCCACACGAAAATGTCGTCTGATCTGAACGCTCAACGACCCACTGTCAGTTTTTTTCCCGATGGGCAACTGATCTCGTTTCGCATCTACACCTCTCCGTCTGAACATGCCTCGGAAGGCCCAACAATACCGAGCGAGCGCCGTCTCTTCCTCAGCCGTTAGGCGTCACTGGATGCAGATGTGGAAGGCTACGTGGTCAACACAAGGCTCTCACGGCCGCTGTTAGCTTTCGTGACTGGGGCCGCTACTTCTCTGTCAGTAACTCCGTCATTGGCCTCACAAGAGCTGCTTGCCAACAGCGCTCGCAAACCCAGTCACCCGTACAAGTGCTAACCAAACCCGATAACGCTTAACTTCGGTGGTCTGATGGGAATCAGTGTTACCTCTGCGAAAAGGCCTATGCATCCACACATCTGCTTGAAGTTAGTTAGGAACACTCGGTTTGCTTTTTTGAGGAAATGACGTTGACTGCCTATCTTTATTAGTGTACTATATACTTCATTCCAGAAATTGGAAAGTGTGGTGTTGTAAAACTCTCCTCTAAAAGAGGAACTGCTTTTCAGAGTGAAGGTTTAGTTCTGGAAGAAACGCTAAGTTGGCTGGAGATAAGCTTCAACAAAGTATTCTTTCTGCTAGAAATATTAATCCAGCAAGATGTCTAGGAGAATGTTAAAATCCCAAATTTTTTACGTCACGCACTGTGCATCGAAGACGACATAGTAGTAATACCTTCTAAGGGTAAGGGAAATATACAGCCAGGAAAATGTGTATCAGATATTTACAATGTTTTTGGTTGTCCGAAGACTAGTTTGGTGCAACTGTCCACGCTAGTCTACACTGTTCAAGTCCCTTCATTTTTCCATAACTATTGTAAACAACATTAATTGGAACCTGCTTACTGTATTCAAGCTTTGCCTTCCTCAGCAATTTTTACCCCCGCACTTCCTTATACTACGTAATTTAAGATATTCTGGCGTCTCTGAATGTGTCTACATCTACATCTACGTTGATGTTCGGTAAACCACATTTAAGTGCTTGGCAGAGGGTTCATTGAACCACCTTCACAATAATTCTCTATTATTCCAGTCTAGTGTAGCGCACGGAAAAGAAGGACACCCATATCTTTCAGTGCGAGCTCTGATTTCCCTTATTTTATTATGGCGATCGCTTCTCCCTACGTAGGTCAGCGTCAAAAAAACATTTTCGCATTCGGAGGAGGAAGGTTGTGATTGAAATTTAGTGAGAAATTTCACCGCAACGGAAAACGTCTTTGTTTTAATGATGACCACCCTAGATCGTGTATCATTACAGGGACACTCTCTCCCCTATTTCGCAATAATACAAAATGTGCTGCCCTTCTTTGAACTTTCTCGATGTATACCATCAATCCAATCTGCTAAGGATCTCACACACTGCAGCAGTATTCTACAACAGGACGGATAAGCGTAGTGTAGGCAGTCTCTTTAGCAGATCTATTACGTTTTCTAAGTGTCCTGCCAATAAATCGCAGTCCTGGGTAGCTTTTCCCACAACATTTTCTATGTTGTCCTTTCAATTTGAGTTGTTCGTAACTGTAATTCCTAAATATTTAGTTGAATTTTCGGCCTTTAGATTTGATTCTTTTTTCGTGTACACTAGATTTAGCGGATTCCATTTAGCACTCATGTGGATGACATCACATTTTTCGTTATATAGGGTCAATTGCCAATTTTCGCACCATATAGATATCTGTTTTGATCTTCTGATGACTTTACTAGTGGATAAAAAATCTACAAACAACGTGACAGCTGTTCAGATTGTCTGCTTAATTGTTTATATAGATGATGAACAGCAAAAGCCCTATAACACAAACTTGGGGAACGCCAGAAATCACTTCTGTTTTCTCGATGACTTTTCGTCGGTTACCACGAACTGTGACCTCTCTGACAGAAAATCACGAATCCAGTCACATTCCATAAGCACGAAATTTCACTACAAGCCGCTTGTGTGATACAGTGTCAAAAGCCTTCTGGAGATCTAGAAATACGGAATAAATTTGAAATTCCTTGTAAATAGCAGTCAACACTTCGCGTGAGTATAGAGCTACTCAAAAATGCGATTGCATGCTTTCTCGGCGTATTCCTGTGATGAACTGTTCTCGGGTGATCAGCCGAGTGGTGGCGTCGTCTTGTTGCATCATCCTCAAGCGGTACGAAACTCAGCATCTTAAACCTCTCTATTGACCCCCGTTAGTTGATTTGTTAACGAAATAAAATGACTGGCCAACTATATTCAGTGTCACATTTCCTAATCTATACTGAGGTGACAAAAGTCATGGGATACCTCCTAATATTGTGTCAGATCTCCTTTTTTCCCGGCTTAGTGCAGCAACCAGACATGGCATGGATTCAATATATCATTGGAAGTCCACTGCAGAAATAGGAGCCGTATTGCCTCTATAGTCGTCCCTAATTGCGAAAGCGTTGTCAGTGCAGGATTTTGTGTACGAACTGACCTCTCGATTACGTACGATAAATGTTTGATGTGGGTCATGTTGGCCCATCTGAATGACGAGATCATTCGCTCGAATTGTCCAGAATGTTCTTCAAATCAATCGCGAACTATTCTGTCGTCCATAAAAATCCCCTCGTTGTTTGGGTACGTGAGGTCCACGAACGCCTGCAAACGGTCTCCAAGTAGCCGAACGTAACCATTTCCAGTCAGTGACCGGTTCGGTTGCACGAGAGGACCCCGTATATTCCATTTAAGCACAGCCGACACCATTATAGAGCCACAACCAGATTGCACACTGGCTTCTTGAAAATTTGAAGCCGTAGCTTCTTGGGGATTGGGCCACGTTCGAACCCTACCATCAGGTCTTTCCAACTGCAATCGGGGCTCATCTGGTCACGCCAAGGTGTTCCAGTAGTCTAGGGTCCAACTAGAATCGTCAAAGAGCCCAGGAGAGGCGCTGCAGGCGATGTGGTGAACTCGCGTCGGTTGTCTGGTGCCATAGGCCAATAACGTCAAGTGTCGCTGCACTGTCCTAACGGATACGTTCGTCGTACGTCCCACGTTTATTTATGTGTTTATTTTACAGAGCGTTGATAGTCTGTAGCACTACGCAAACGCCGCTGCTCTCGGTCGTTAAGTGAAGGCCGTCGGCCGCTGCGACGTGCGTGGTGAGAGGTAACGCCTGGAGTTTGGTATTCTCGGCACACTCTTGATACTGTGAATCTCGGATTATTGAATTTTCTAACTATTACCGAATTTGAATGTCCCATGCGTCTAGCTCCAACTACCTTTCCGCGTTCAAAGTCTGTTAATTCCCGTCGTGCGGCCACAATCACGCCGGAAAACGTTTTACATGAATCACCTGAGATTAAATGACTGCTCCGCCAATGATCTGGCATTTTATACTTTGTGTACGCAATACTACCGCTTGCATTATATGTGTATATCGCATCACCTTGGTGTAATTCTGTCCACATCAGATGATGTCATTACCCTCTTTGTATGTCTGTTGATATTCATCTTACAATTTCTTTTTAAGGTAATATCCGTCGATCTCTATAACTGCAGACCTGTATCTGTGCACTTTGGAGATAATTTTCGCTCCCTGTGTTTTATCCCTGCTAACATAATAATTTCAGCGTCTTTCTCAAGCCATCATTTTCAAAAGATCTCTCTAAATTGACTGATGCTATAAACATAGGTTTGCTTTTGTTTAGCCTATTTTCGAAGATGATTCATAGGGTTATTATTACTTCGCGTGCTCCTGTATGCCTTTAACTCAAAAGCGTAACCTTTTTCACCATCCAGAAATGGATGGGCGAAATGTTCAAATGTGTGTGACTTACCAAGGGACCACCCACCCGGTTAGCCGCGCGGTCTAACGCGCTGCTTCCCGACGGGAAGGTGTGCCGGTCCCCAGCAGGATCCGCCCGGCGGATTAGTGTCGAGGTTCGGTGTGCAGGCCAGCCTGTGGATGGTTTTAAAGGCGGTTTTCCATGTACCTCGGCGAATGCGGGCTGGTTCCTCCCATTCCGCCTCAGTTACACTATGTCGGCAATTGCTGCGCAAACACTGTCTCCACGTAAGCCTACACCATAATTACTCTACCACACAAACATTTTTTGGGGTTAGTTACACCCCCCGGTGGGGGGGGGGGGGGAGGGGGGGGGGACGAACCGCGTAATAACCCTGGGTTCGGTGTGGGGCGGCGGTAGGGTGAGTGGGCTGCTATAGCCTATTGTAGGGTCGTGAGCCACTAACGGCTATGGCGGGGACGAAGCCTCTCCGTCGTTTTTAGGTCCCCAGTTCAATACACAATACGAGTACACAATACTAAGGGAACAAACTGCAGAGTTCATCGGTTCCTAGACTTACATATTACTTTAACTAATGCAAAAAACAACGCACATTCCCATGCCCGAGGGAGGACTCGAACCTCCGACGGGAGGGGCCGCGCAAGGATGGGCAAAAATAACCTCGTAGCAGCAACACAAAACTACATTCTAATCAAATTAAATGTTTGGGCTGTGCTGGCCGGCCGCGGAGGTCTCGCGGTTCTAGGCGCGCAGTCCGGAACCGCGCGACTGCTATGGTCGCAGGTTCGAATCCTGCCTCGGGCATGGATGTGTGTGAAGTCCTTAGGTTAGTTAGGCTTAAGTAGTTCTAAGTTCTAGGGGACTGATGACCACAGCTGTTAAGTCCCATAGTGCTCAGAGCCATTTGAACCATTTGGACTGCGCTGTTTCCACACTGATCAGACAAGTAAATCATTTGGCATCAAGTATAAGGAACATATGACAGCACTATTATAAGAAAAATATCACGCACCAATGGTTGTCTGTTAGCTATGGGAAACAAAACACCTTGTTGATAACACAACTTTCAACATGGCAAATACTACACTGCTACGAAAATTTTCGATTATATGAACACTTCATTCCATTTTAAATGACAGCAATAACAATATGAAGAGAAGTACTAACACCGTCTTTAACAGTATTCTATACTATTAAATACACACACATCGGTTCCCCCATCACACCACCATACTTACCTGTTTGTTCGATTTCCAACTAAACGTCTCTCCACTGCTGTTCATAAAATTGGAATTTAATTTTTGTACTTAGGTGCATAATTATTTGCATATTTTATTTGTAGATATAATTCATATTTCACTTCAATCATGCCATACTTCATATGATACACTAGCTGTTGTCTGCAGCTGTGCTCACATATCAGTGGGTTTGTTATGATGAGGGATGGTGAGTAAGGAAACAACTGTACATACAATGTCGTCACCTGCCCTTATTTGTCAGCCCCTTCAGATAAGCATAGCTCGCGACGTGCCCCTATCTCCCCATCCCCTTCCCCGATGTAGCTCGAGCTGTCCCACCGTATGATGTGGTGCGCATAGAGGAGAATGGACAGGGCCACGCATCTATGCATTTTGCTATTGAAGTAGCTATACATTATGTAATGTATAGATTATGTCCCAAATTTAACAGTTTTTTTAGTTTGGTTCATGTTCACTGATATAGATATGTATGTTCCATTCCTCTTAGGCGTCGATTGTTTTTTTAACTTTCTGCAGTAACATATGTTTCTCCTCAGAGTTCAAGCTATGTCCTTACCATACTTCATCGAAATTGGTTCAGCGATTTAATCTTCTAAACGGAACAGACAGAGTTAGCTTCGCATTTCTAATATTGGTATGGATTTTAATACAACTCCTTACTGCTATACAAGTCGCTAACTTCAGGTCCACCACTAAATTCTCTGTAACACTCACAAGCATAATCCACTAATCATTATTTAAGAATGCTACAGAATAGAATATATACAACCCTGTCACAATACAGAACAATTTAGGTTTACAATCTTTACAGCGTACAGCTTCGTCTCAACGTGTGTGTGTCTCCGCTGCTTCCCCCCCCCCCCCCCCCCCCAACCTCCAAATATCAAATATATAGTAACTATATTTACACATCAACTGATCGCCTCCTGTACTCCGCCATCGCAATAAAACAGCAACTCCATCATATTCCCTCGCAAACTTTCACTTATGCTTCTAGTCAGTCTCTCTCTCTCTCTCTCTCTCTCTCTCTCTCTCTCTCTCTCTCTCTCCCTCTCGCCTTATCTTTCTCTCTCTTTATCTTTCTCTCTCTCTCTCTCACTCAGTCTTCGTCATTCACTCTGTTATAGACACACTCTCTTATAGACGGATGGCAGCATCATGATCATTGCCTTCTTCAGGCTACAGAAAGAGTATGTAATGTAAATAAGACGCGAAAAGCAGCCTGTGATTAATGATAATAATAATAATAATAATAATAATAATATTTACATGTGGTATTATATACTATAGTAAACAATCAAAGCATCGACATTATATCATGTATTAAAATAGTCTGGTGTTGTCTACTGTCAGACAGTGCCACAGGTTGCCCAAAAACGTTGTCCACTCAAACTTTCCATGTTTCGTTCACGTAAACAAATCCACCTGATCATAGACATATAATCCTCTGTTTGTCAGATTTCAGTATTGCGCCAACAGCAAGAGAAATGGAGAAGGATGAAGCAATTTCGAGTTTATCCGCCGATACAAGGCAGTGATTTTCGATTAAAATGTCGTCTCCTGTACGAGAATTACATAATGCGTGTACGAGTATAGGTTGTGACGCATGAAAAACGAGATATGGAAGTTTGGCTCTGGCCGTGATTCATGCACGGATAGCTAAAGCAGGAAATTGGGTTCGAGTCCTAGTCCGGCAGATATTTTTACCGTCGTCATTCCCTTATGAAGCTGATGATGTTTGTTTTCGCAACTGCGAACACTTTTCATGCATTTCGTAACGGCTGGAGTCACCGCAGTTCCTGTTCCTTTAGATATGCATGCATGTCCGAAAGAACATTATCCTTCTTCTTAAACACGCAGGCACTGCAATATCGAACCTTGACGAAATCTTCTCTGTAATTACTAAAGCGGATATAGCAACGCTTAAAAAAAAGATAAAAAAATATTAGTGTCACTGACTTGTAAAGTGAATGTCGCTCAGTTCTTTTAATTGGGTACCTATCTCAGTAACATAATTACTATTGAAATCGAAACTCGAAATATTTTTAAGAGAAAAAAGGTTAACAATACCTGTTACTAAATATTGATGCT
Organism: Schistocerca americana; assembly: GCF_021461395.2. Classification (NCBI taxonomy): domain Eukaryota; kingdom Metazoa; phylum Arthropoda; class Insecta; order Orthoptera; family Acrididae; genus Schistocerca; species Schistocerca americana. Next base: position 552,581,730 of record NC_060121.1, on the reverse strand, counting down.
ACGGTCTGTGATGCATAACGGTGCTGAAATTTTTCATTACGTACAAACTCACGGAATTTTTCCTTGAATTCAACTGTCGTTCACTAAACTGCGTTAGCGACTATCATTATACTCTTCGTTTCATACGTCCTAAAAGATAGAGCTGAACTGACTACGTCCAGATACATTGTACTGCTCTCAAACAGATGGAAAGGAAGCTAATATCGTGGATGTTGATTATAGGCGAAGCAGTAAGTTATTTAGACAGGTAGAGGGCAGGGAGTCTATCATGTTCGTCATTAACCCGAAGGTTGACTTGGGAACAGGGGTAGTCTACTTTACTAGGGATGATCATATTGGACGTAGTACTGTCTTACCTTGCTACAACCTGGGAACTGTTTTACCAACCCATTCACAGCGAGAGTCACAAATCAACTGAGACCCCTAATGGCGGTACAACTCAACACTTCACTCATAAAAAAATCATTGGAAAAGGTGAATGAATCGATTAATGACAGGATACGTCTTAGCTCTGACTGGGAACTGAACCATCTCGGAAATGTAGTCTTACACATATCTATCACGTCACGTAGGCGAGAACTACTACAACACCTACGCACTTTTGTTACATATTTTACTTCTGAAACATTTGCTGGGTAGCTGATTTTTTGTATAGCATCCAACGTGTGGTTATGAAGTATAAAAGTACCTTAGAACGTACCCCAAAGAAGTATTACAGTAGCATCGCTTTCCACAATACATATAAATGTCCTCATGGATAACGTCAGAACTTCCAAGACGCTTTTCGTTGATCATGGTGTTCTGTACAGAAATATCGCAGTATAAAGTCTGGAGCAGGGGCTGGCAGTTCACCCTCAACATAAACAAACGTACTGCCAATAAATGGGCAGAAAGACCGGCTATTATATCATACTAGAGTGGAATCAGTCAGTTCCCTAAAATATGTAGGGGTACACATCCGGAACGATTTAAAGTGGAACTACCACATAAAACTAATCGCAGGTAAGGCAAATGCCAGACTGAGATTCATTGGAACAGTCCTCAGAAATTGTAATCCACCCTTAAAGAAGGTAGTTAACAAAACTCTCGTTCTGCCAGTACTTGAATATTGGTCGTCAGCCTGGCATCAGTATCAGCCAGGATCGACGAACAAAAAGGAGAAAATCCACAGAAGAGTACTGCGTTTCGTTACTGGTTCATTTAGCAATCGCGAAAGCGTCAAGGAGATGCTCGGTCAATTCCAGTGGTAAACATAGCGGCGTTGCGCATGAAGTGTCGTTTAGTGTTAAAAGTTCCGAGAGCGTACGTTCTTTCGAAGAGTCAACCAATATATTGCTGCCTCCAATATTTCGTGAAAACACCATGAAGGGAAAAATTAGAGTGATTTGTACTCACACAGAGGCTTACCAACAATCGTTTTCCCCGCGGACCGTTCGTAATGGAACAGGAAAGGGTGGGAGTGGTATACAAAGCATCTTCCGCCACACACCGTATGGTGGCTTGCGGATTATTGACGCAAATACAGAAGCGGGTGTAGATACAGTAGATATAGATGCATATGAAATGATGTTACTGTGAGTTACTAATATGCTAACTGTCTGTTACAACTTAGGGAAAATGTGAAGAAGTAAAACGTGGCTTGGTACCACGCAACACAGCAACAACGCACCTTGATCTCTAACGCCGCGTCAGTCTGAGGAAAAACAATGCATTAAGGGGGCATCGAAATACCGGCTTAGCATTCTCTGAGGATTATGTATTTTACAGCAAATTTTAACGTCTTAAAATATGAGATATATGATATTTATATCTGCCTACGGAAGATATAGTCCGAGATAACAACCAAGACTTTTGCAACAACACAATTTCAACTTAATTAATCTGATTTCTGTAGATGCAAAAAATAATTAAGGTTTCTCGTGTACCTATTCGATGCAGCTTTATATGCATCACGTGTTGAACAAATTTGAGATTTGAAACAATGTAAGTCTATTGTTTCATCTAAATGCAACTAACAACAGATTAGCCCTATGAATGGTTGCAAAAAATATACATAAGCTCAAGCAGTACTTACATTATTCCTGGAACGAAATTAATGGAGGTGATACAATGACTCCCGTAACGCCAAAATTTTACCAACAGATGAGCGAAAACAAATGCTAAAAACAATTACAAATTAACATACAATGTGAGCAGCCAGGAGAGCGGCATCTCTGACACGAGCGTGTCAGATTGTGGATCGCTGTCAGGTTAACACGTGGCGGCCTAACAAAGGGAGTTGCCTTACACGCGTGGAAGATGCTGCACTTTCAAAGTTTCGTAACGTTCACAAGTGGGACTTGAGAGGGGGAGACCCCCGCAAAGAATTTGGTTGAAGTATTTCCTTAACGCTTCTTGTGCCCGCTGGAGGGCGAAATGGCGTGGCTGGGCTCTATCACAACCCATGGGGCGGTGAGGAGAACACGTATTGAGCAAAATCAACAAATCTTGTAAACAGGAATTTGAGATATTATTACGTTATAGAAATGAGAAAGTGATAGAACTGTTTATAATAGTTATAGCCTACAGTGTGAAATATCTAAAACAAAGTAGTATACATGTAAATATGCAAATATTTGAGGACACTGAATACGCCTTTCAAAACATGAAGGCGGGACGCATACGGCACGATAAGACTGGTTTCGTCCTGCAGCGTATAGACGGACCTAACCTGAAAATTGCCAGCATATTAAAATGAGTGTATGTATTCCCCGAAATACGCATCAGACGGAAACGACATCCGTAATTCAGGAGAGGTCGAGGAAGGGTCTAGTGATGCTCGTACCAGCATTACGCAACACCTGAGTTGGACGAGTGCATATACAGGGTGAGTCGCCTAACATTACCGCTGGATATATGTCGTAAACCACATCAAATACTGACGAATCGATTCCACAGACCGAACGTGAGGAGAGGGGCTAGTGTAATTGGTTAATACAAACCATACAAAAATGCACGGAAGTATGTTTTTTAACACAAACCTAGGTTTTCTTAAATGGAACCCTGTTAGTTTTGTTAGCACATCTGAACATATAAACAAATACGTAATCAGTGCCGTTTGTTGCATTGTAAAATGTTAATTACATCCGGAGATATTGTAACCTAAAGTTGACGCTTGAGTACCACTCCTCCGCTGTTCGATCGTGTGTATCGGAGAGAACCGAATTACTTAGGGATCCAAAGGGAACGGTGATGGACCTTAGGTACAGAAGAGACTGGAACAGCACATTACGTCCACATGCTAACACCTTTTTATTGGTCTTTTTCACTGACACACATGTACATTACCATGAGGGGTGAGGTACACGTACACACGTGGTTTCCGTTTTCAATTACGGAGTGGAATAGAGTGTGTCCCGACATGTCAGGCCAATAGATGTTCAATGTGGTGGCCATCATTTGCTGCACACAACTGCAATCTCTGGCGTAATGAATGTCGTACACGCCGCAGTACATTTGGTGTAATCTCGCCGCAGGCTGCCACAATACGTTGTTTCATATCCTCTGGGGCTGTAGGCACATCACGGTACACATTCTCCCTTAACGTACCCCACAGAAAGAAGTCATCGTAAACATGTCCCTGCAGATGCTGCTCGCCGACCGTGGCCAGTGCTTGTTACAACACGCAACTGAACGTCGGAGGTTTCAAGCGTCAACTTTAGGTTTCAATATCTCCGGATGTAATTAACATTTTACAATGCAACAAACGGCACTGATTACGTATTTGTTTATGTGTTCAGATGTGCTAACAAAACTAACGTGGTTCCATTTAGAAAAACGTAGGTTTGTGTTAAAAAACATACTTCCATGCATTTTTGTATGGTTTGTATTAAACAATTACACTAGCCCCTCTCCTCACGTTTGGTCTCTGGAATCGGTTCGTCAGTATTTGAAATATATCCAGCGGTAACGTTAGGTGACTCACCCTGTATATATTTGGGCAGACGAGTCGTCTGTAATTCGGAGAAAGACAAATGCGTTACACACTTTTCATTCTCGTTTTAACTTTTAGTCGAATTGCTCACTCTAACACTCTTATACTGGTATAAATACTATCTGCTCTAGTTCCATACAAAAAACTGATAAGAAAACCAGAGAAAGAAAAGTAACCATCCTACACTAAACTATTCAATGGCAAACATGTGGAAGTGTACATATTGTACCGTTTGAAGTTTGCTTCTTATAAGGCTTAAATTTTATGGTTAAGCTTACAAACATATTTTGAAGAAAATTTCAGTTCCATCTCCCGATTATCTGGATGCGAATTATCCGATCTGCAGACTATCCGTGCATGTTTCGGAGATTATTGAAATAGAAAAGCCGAAGCCCGAAGCATTTTGTTATAGTAACAATGAATATCATTCATGTGACCCACGTTTTACCACTGGAAGACGAAGTAGATCTCAACCTCAAAGTCGAACATGCATGAAATATTTTCCCATTGTTCCCTACTTCATCTTTAGGCAAATATGGGGGGCTCTACAACTTATGACATGTCCGCGACCAACTACTTGTCTGATGGTGGGTGATTTCCAACCCATTGTTTCAGGCGAGTAAAGAATAAGTGATTCGGTGTTCTTGCTGCTGTGACATGTAGCAAGTCTTGCAAACACAGTAAATAGCCGAACCCGGTAAAATCTGTGTATCTTCTGTTATTCGTGGTTTTCAGTGATCCGTGCAGTCTCTGGACTACTTTAATTCGGATCTTCGTGAGCTTGCTGTAGTTTATTTTCTTTTAACTCTTTTTCGTTTCTCTTCTGTTGATCATGGTATTTAAAATTATTTATATTTTGAAATAAAAGTGTAACATTACCCATTAGTTTAACATAGCTACTGTCCCACAGTAGTATTTACTGATATGTTGCAGTGAGTGTGCAATAGAACATCACAGTTCTGCTACCAGTTTCGAAGTTCAGCACTGGCGGTAGGCGCAGTTTCGAGCGTTTGCGGAGTTTGGGTGTTAGGTAAAAGGTGTGGATTTCACGTGAGCTGTCCGCATCGACGCAGACCTCCCCTGTGTAGCCGCAATAGATATTCGGGAAGCTCACAGTCGTTTGCACTCTTATTTAGTTAGGTATCGCATAGATCACTTGAACAATTTTTTTATCTAAATTAACGAGTCAATTTACAGGATATGTATGCATGTTTAGTGTGAAAGTTGAGTAACGATTTAATTTTTTAGTTCTATTCATACAACTAAAAGTAGTTGTTTTAAATTTTTTGTACAAAAATTTTAAATAAAATTTAAATAAAATTTGTAGATGTCAGACATTTTGTTATTGGGAAACACAAGAAAAACGTTTGTTGCTAAGTATTGAACTCTTTTCTGAGCTACTGACGGCTTAAATAATGAGTAATAGAGGTCATATTTTCCTCTGCTGTTGTAGATGTTGACATCAGTATTTTACTCTGTGTGATGAATTATTTACAACAAATTTCTTTAGCAGATATATGTATTCTGACGGTGTAGTTAAAATACCTGACTCTTTGAAGAGTTAGCTACATGATTATTGCTGGTGAACACCACATTTTATTTTTACTGTTTGCTTTTGTGCAATTAACACTCATTCCATAAGACGTTATTGAGTGGCAATGTGCAAAATATGTCAGGAGCTTGATTCGTTAGTTTCCCAAAGATTAGCTATTATTCGAAGATGAAGAGAGGCTGAACTTAATTCTTTGACATGTTCAGTAATATGCTACTTTCAGTTCAAGTTTCCTTCAATACGAGGTGCGGCTAGAAAAAAACCGGACTGATGCTGGAAAAAACATTTATTTACAATTATTTACAATTTCATGTTATCTCCTTCAATGGACTCTCCTCCTCGGTCTCTACACCGCTCCATACGAATTTTCCACTGTTCATAGCAATGCTGCAGATCATTTTCGGTAAGTCCATACATTACTTCCGTCGCTTTTTCTTTTACTGCTTCAACAGTCTCAAATCTAGTTCCTTTCAAAGCTGACTTGACTTTAGGGAAAAGAAAAAAGTCACAGGGGGCCAAATCAGGTGAGTAGGGTGGATGATCTAAGATGGGAATGTTGTGTTTTGCCAAAAACGTCTTCACTGACAACGCACTGTGAGCTGGGGCATTGTCTTGGTGAAGGATCCATGACTTTTTTCTCCACAAATCGTTCCGTTTTCTCCGTACTCGCTCACGTAGGGTAGCCAGGACGCTAATGTAGTATTGCTGATTCACTGTTTGTCCCTCTGGTACCCAATCAATGTGCACAATCCCTTTGATGTCAAAAAAAATCATCATTGCCTTGAATTTCGATTTTGACATTCGTGCTTTTTTTTTTGTCGTGGAGAACCAGGAGTTTTCCAATGCATCGATTGGCGTTTAGTTTCGGGATCGTAAGTAAAAAACCACGATTCATCGCAAGTAATAACATTTTGTAAGAAGGTGGGATCACTTTCAATGTTTTCCAGGATGTCAGAACAAATCATTCTTCGGCGTTCCTTCTGTTCAATTGTGAGACACTTTGGAACCATTTTTGAACACAATTTGTTCATGTTGAAACTTTCATGAAGAATCTGCCTAACACTTTCCTTGTCAACTCCTGTTAACTCAGACACTGCTCTGATTGTTAAACGGCGATTTTGTCGAACAAGTTTACCGATTTTTTCAATGTTTGCATCAGTTTTTGCTGACAATGGTCTGCCAGTGCGAGTGTCATCACTGGTGTCTTCGCGGCCATCTTTAAATCGTTTAAACCACTGAAACACTTGTGTTCGCGATAAACAATCATCGCCGTACACTTGTAACATTACAAACGTTTCACTTGCAGATTTTCCTAGTTTAAAACAAAATTTGATGTTAACACGCTGTTCTTTCTGTACACTCAACATTTTCCGACGCACAGACAAAACGTCAACTACTTAAAACAGACGCCACGGGCAGACTGAGTGCAGGAGGCAGATGAAACTCGAGCAGTAGGCGGAGCGAGAGTCACGTGACAGGCCACGTGACTTTCAGCCTTATTGCATTCGTTTTATTGTTTCACCAGTACTAGTCCGGTTTTTTTCTAGCCACACCTCGTATATACACAAAGAATTTAGCATTTTCTGCCCTATTTACGGACGCTTGTTCATGTACCGCATAAATTGTTGGTATGATTATTTATTTCTACAAAATTAAATACAATTTATTTCTTTTTAAAATTCAGTCTTGATCACACCACGTATGCTACAAGACATAGGTGACCGGTTTCGGTCATATCACACGACCATCATCAGACCCATGGCATCCTTCGAAGATGGTAGGTGCAGCACTCTTCTCACCTGTTGCGATGTCAACTCACATCGTTGCTGCACCTACCATCTTCGAAGGACGCCATGGGTTTGATGATGGTCATGTGATATGACCGATACCGGTTACCTGCGTTCTTGTAGCATACGTGGTGTGATCAAGACTGAATTTTAAAAAGAAAATTTTTAAAAATATTTTTGATCACTGTTCCAAAAATGTTTATTAAAATTATTTAAATACAATGTGTTTCCTAAAAAATTTGGAATAGGCATTTACAGAGAAGCCCTTAATATCTGTTCGAAAATCATTATCATCCCTTCTATTACTTTCTCGATGGTTTGATTTCTTGTAGAATGCAGGATCAAAAAGATTCCGTTTGAAGGCCGTACAGTCCAGGATCGGTATGCCAATGATGCAAAATCGCCGTAAGCATTGTGGGAATCATCCCAACGACTACCAAGTTGAAGACTCCCGCTTGGTAAAACACCTTGTTCTGCTATGTGAAGAAGTTCGTAACTACTTGCTGTACATTATCGTCCGACAGAAGTCGTCGATCCTTGAAGGCCTTTTTTAAGAGACCCAAGGCGTGATAATCAGCTGGGGGAGAGATCAGGAGTGTAGGGTGTCGAGTGTGTCGCACTTGAGTTGAAGTAACTCCTACGTTACGACATTTGCTATATGGAGACGTTCGTTATCATAAAGCAGCAGCAGCTCTTGTCGCAGAACTTGGCGCACCATTCCACAACAATGGTTTTCGACAGACATGTTGCCCCATACACATTCTTCCTTTTTTTGGGAAATTTGTGGTAAGATCTTATGGGACCAAACTGCTGAGGTTATCGGTCCCTAAGCTTACACACTACATAAGCTAACTTAAAGTAACTTACACTAAGGACAACACACGCCCATGCCCGAGGGAGGATTCGAAACTCCGACGGGAGGAGCCGCGTGAACCGTGTCAAGACGCCCTAAGACCACGCGGCTACCCCGCGCGGCAAATTCTTCATTCTCCGTTGAATGTCTACCAGTGCTTGTCCTTCGGCATCCAAGAGAAGAGCAGCAGCACGTTGGTCCTGTTTGGACGCATTTGGTAATAACGTCGCCATAGCTCACGCTTCCTCATTTACCGCGCGCGCACCGGAAAGACACTAACGTCACACAAATCCCTTGCCTTCGTGTCGACGCTTAGGTACCCACACCGTAGTCGCGCCAAGTTGCAAATACGCTGCAGCAACAGCCTCCAACATAAACTTTTTGACGTATGCATATTATTTTGATCGTTCCGTAAATTCTGTTTATTTTGTAAATATCGGTATCCATAGTTCATATAGAGCAAAACTATGTAGCTGATTACTCTTTGACTATTGCTACAATATCTTTGTGTTGCTACACTGCCTCTACCTGAGAGCGCTTTCGAAGCTACACGCATTTTTAAGTTGAATAGTGTTGGGTATTGACGTATTTTAGAGAATGGTCAGAAAATATTCTTTGTAAGTGTGATCTAAGATTGCTGGAACTGGAGTATGAATATTTTTGATGCAATTATGGAAACAGAAACTGAGAACATTATTTGTGAGTTCTGGAATGTTGAGACACTGAGGTAAGCACGCAAGCGCATAGCACTGTTTTGTGTTATTGAGAGTGTTTTTACGACGCTCAGATGGGAGGATTGTTATATGGACTGCTCTGATAGGAAGATCAGATTCCCCAAGCTTAAAGTTATTTCTTAAGGCAATGTAATTTGAATTCTATTATGAACATTCAGCTGATTTTTAAAGCATTATTTTTGAATATAGACTTTCATTTGAATTTTGTCAGAAACCATTTCTTACTAGTTAAAATTCCCAACCTTCATTGAGTTTATTATGTATGTACACACATTGCTCTTTGCGCTAGCGAGTTTTCGGTCGTAGTTTTTTAGTGCTGCTTTGCTGATGCATGCTTTGCTGATGTGTGCGAGAAATCTTCAAAAACTTTTGTCAAGACACGAGGTAAGTGCAAGTATAGTTTGCGGCCAGAAATTTATTTGTAAGTTCAGCTGCTCACTTACTTCAGAAGTTAGGTTACATTCAGCTTAGTACTGCATTTCTGTAAAAACAATTAGCTTCAATCGGTATACTGCGTTGAGCAAATCGCATGAAGTCTTTACATAATTCAGTGCAGTCAGAGTATGACATCGTACACGAGCTTAAGTCAGGAATGAGTTTGTTTGCTAATCATTTCTGAGTTTTGGTAGACATTTTTAGGAAGATTCATTCAGAGAGAACCAGACTAGCAGCTAAGTTACAACTTTTTGATCGCCTCTTATAAGACAACATAGCCAGTAGAAAGAATGAATTACGCTTGTTGAATGCTAAGTGGAAGGTCATACACGTACACTGAAGACCCAAACAAACTGGCATAGGCATGCGTATTCAAACACAAAGATATGGAAACGGACAGAATTACGGCGCAGTGGTCGGCAACGCCTATATAAGACAGTTGTTAGATCGGTTAGTGCTGCTACAACGGCACGTTATCAAGATGTGAGTTTGAACGCGCTGTTAAAGTCGGCGTACGGGCGATGGGACACAGCATCTACGAGGTAGCAGTGAAATGGGGATTTTTCCGTACGACCACTTCAAGAATGTGCCGTGAATATCAGGAAACCGGTAAAATATCAAATCTCGGACATCGCTGCGGCCGGAAAAAGATCCTGCAAGAACGAGACGAACGACGACTGACCATAAACGGACAATATGACAGAAGTTCAACCCTTCCACAAATTGCTGCAGATTTCAATGCTGGGCCATCAACAAGTGTCAGCGTGCGAACCATTCAACGAAACATCATCGATATGGAATTTCGGAGCCGAACGCCCGCTCGTGTACCCTTGACTATGCGACACAAAGCTCTACGCCTCACCTAAGCCCATCAACACCCACATTGGACTGTTCATTCCTGGAAACGTGTTGCCTGGTCAAAAGAGTTTCGTTTGAAATTCTATAGAGTTAATAGATGTGAACGGGTATGGAGACAGCCTCACGAATGCATGAACCTTGCATGTCGGTAGGGGACTGTTCAAGTTGGTGGAGGCTCTGTAGTGGTGCGGGGCGTGTGCAGTTGGAGTCATATGGGACCCCTGATACGTCTAGATACGTCTCTGACAGGTGACACGTACGTAAGCATCATGTCTGATCACCTGCACCCATTCATGTCCATTGTGGATTCCGAAGGACTTGGGCAATTCCAGGTGGACAATGCGACACCCCACACATTCAGAATTGCTACAGAGTGTCTCCAGGAACACTCTTCTGAGTTTAAACACTTCCGCTGGCCACCAAACTTTCCAGACATGAACACTAAAATGGTTCAAATGGCTCTGAGCACTATGCGGCTTAACTTCTGAGGTCATCAGTCACCTAGAACTCAGAAATAATTAAACCTAACTAACCTAAGACATTACACACATCCATGCCCGAGGCAGGATTCGAACCTGCGACCGTAGCGGTCACGCGGTTCCAGACTGAAGCACCTAGACCCGCATGGCCACACCGGCCGGCAGACACCAACATTGTTGAGCGTATCTGGGATGCCTTGCAATGTCCCGTTCAGAGGAGGGGTCCACTTCCTCGTTCTCGTACGGATTTAGGGAGTGCCCTGCAGGATTCATGGTGTCAGTTCCCTCCAGCACAAATTCAGACATTAGTCGAGTCCATCCCACGTCGTGCTGCGGGGCCCTACACGATATTAGGCAGGCGTCCAGATTCTTTGGCTCTTCAGTGTACAGTGCGGCTCCTCCCCTCCCCCCTCCCCCCGCCCCACCCGTCGGAGGTTCGAGTCCTTCCTCGGGCATGGGTGTGTGCGTTGTCCGTAGCGTAAGTTAAAGTTAGATTAAGTAGTGTGTAAGCTTAGGGAACGAGGGAACGATGACCTCAGCAGTTTGGTCCCACTACAGATTACCACAAATTTTCAAATTTTTTCTTCAGTGTATACAAGGAGTAGGAGTAGACGCAAAATTGAACTCTGGTGATCTCGCCCTTTGTAGCATTCTGTTTATTAAGTACGATTCAAACAAGCTATGTAGAAAACAATAAATTTTAAGCGTTTGTGAGAGAGTAGTGTGTTCTTCGCAATCAAATGCTTCAGGAAGATCACAAAAATCTGCAGCTGGAAATATTTTGCTACTTAAGATTTATAATTGCTGGTGAGTGAATGTGTATTATAGTGCGAGAGAGATTTAGCAGCCGTTGAGGCGGAACGGCGAAGTGGAATGCGAGCGAACGAGGGCGTAGTGGGCGGCCGCGGGCCTTGCGAGGCCACGCTCCGTGGCTGCGCGGCGCGGCGCGTTGCGTGTTGCGCAGGCTAGCAGACGGCGGCTAGACGGGCCGGGCCAGCGCCACGTCGCGCCACGCGTGCTAATCAGACGCGGCGCGCGCCGGGAGCATCGCCCCCTCACACGTGCCGAGGCGCCGGTGCCAGCTGACGACGGCCCGCACGCCTTCCGCTCACCTTGCCGCAGGCCCCACTTGGGAGCGAGGTGCTGCTCGCTAGCCACTGGGGCAGCTCCCCTGTGTCTTACAACTGACTCCGTTCTGCGACACTAGCCGTGAAAAATCCTCACGAGTAACTTAGAAGTAAATCCTCTCGGTGTAGCAAGTACTCCTGTAGGGATGGTATACCAATTGCTTTCCTTTCAGAGAAAATTGGCCTAGTATTGGGTCGGTGCTTACGTTCGTAGCGTTTTTCCAGAAGTCTAATAAACACAACAAGTACACGTAATAGCGACTTATGTCGTCAACAATACATTCGTCTTCAGTATTTACAACAGTCTGCCAACGCTAGAGTAACTTTTCGGTTCCGTGGCTGTAGAATCATGTGGTGTTGAGGCGAAGAACTGGTCGAGCCATGTTCGGAAGTTCCTTGAAGGCTCTCGTAGAGAGAGCGGAAAACCTGAAAATACGAGGGCGCACATCAGGTGATTAAGGTGGGGGCCGAGAGACTTTTGTCACTCTAGTAGAACGCGGGCGAGCGTTATCAAATGGTTCAAATGGCTCTGAGCACTATGGGACTTAACTTCTCAGATCATCAGTCCCCTAGAACTTAGAACTATTTAAACCTAACTAACCTAGGGACATCACACACATCCATGCCCGAGGCAGGATTCGAACCTGCGACCGGAGCGGTCGCGCGGTTCCAGACTGTAGCGCCTAGAACCGCTCGGCCACCCTGGCCGGCGAGCGTTATCTTGGAGTAGCATCAGTTCAGACAGTCTTCCTAGTCATTATTCTTCTTGTCTCAGTTGTTGACGATAAATGTCAGTGATGGTTACGCCTCGGGAAAGCAATTCATAGTACACCACACTGTCGCTGGTCCACCGGATACATAACATTATCTTTTGTGGATGCGCGCAGATCTTTGCACGGGGAATCGATACTTTGTTTGGGCTCAGCCATTCCCTTCTTTTCCTCGTATTGGCTTAAAGACACTACCTCTCGTCACCAGGAACGATACATGATAGGAATGGTTTGTGTTGTTCACGATCCAATTGATGACCAAATGTACGTATGGGCACCATCCGATTTTTTAAATTTTTTTTTTTTTGGCTTAGAGCATGAGGTAACCCGTACACCAGTGTTTTTAGCCTTTCCCATTGACGCAAATGTCGCATGTTGGTGGAATGATCACAATTAGTCGTATTTGCCATTTGTGAAGTATACTGAAGTGGATTATTGCGGATCAATGCGTTTAAATTACCTTCATGAAACCCCGAAGGTCTTCCAGAACGTGGAAAGTCACTGACGTCAAAACGATTCTCCATAAAATGAGAAACACATTTTCTTGCCGTGCTCTGTCCAGTCGCTTTATCTCCGCACACGGCGCAAATGTTTGTGGCTGAATCCGCTGCTGTCACCCCTCTACTGAACTCAAACAGAAGAATATGTCGGAAATGTTCCGATTTCTCTACTCGACACTCCATTTTCTAGCATCCGCAGTTCCACTTTCTCCGATGACAAAATGGCATTATGCAAACTCAAACAGCACCAGTGAAAAAAAGGACAATCGATAAATAAACCCTTAGCAACTTAGCTGCCAAGGAACCAGAATACCAGCACATAAAAAATAAGCGCTACCAACGTATGCACCAGCCTAATAGAAAGAGTTGGAAGCTACTTAAGATTGTTCGCAGATAAGGTAGTTGTCTATAAGAAAGTGGCAACGCCAGAAGACAGTAGCGATTTGCAGAACTGACCTGCAGAGGACTGATCAATGATGCAGGCTCTGGCACCTGACCGAGAACGTACATAAACGAAAAATATCGCGCTTACACAGGAAACGAAATACACTACTGTACAATTACGCTATTGATGACAAGTTGCTGGGAACAGTATCTACCGTAAAATATCTAGAACTAGCTATTCGGAACGGCCTTAAGTGCAATGACCACATAAAACAAGTAGGACATTCAGAGGTATAATCTTAAGAAAACATAATTAACCCACGAAGGAAGTGCTTACAAGGCACCTGTTCGACCTATTCTCGAGTACTGTTCATCAGTCTGTGACCCTTACCAGGAACGGCTGAGAAAAGAGATGGCACGTTTCGTCACGGGTTCGTTTAATTGGCACGAGAGCGTTACGGAGATGGTCAACAAACTCCAGTGGCAGATGTTACAAAAGAGACGTTGTGCATTAATGAGAGGTTTACTATTGAAAGTATGAGACAGCACTTTCGCGGAAGAGTCGGACAATATATGACTTTCTCCCACGGATTTCCTTATTTCTCACGAAATGACCACGGCGAGAAAATTCGATAAATTAGAGCTAATACACAGGTTTAGCGATAATTATTCTTCCCACGTTCCCATTCGTGAGAGGAACAGGAAGGGGGGATCAGTTAGTGGTACTGGAAGTTCTTTGGGTCACTCAAAGTTAGTTGGCTTACAGAGTATAATGTAAATTTAGCTATAATAGTTTCATGCTTAGCAATTAGATACAACCGCAAGCTCGATGAAATATCCGTGGCTAAAGACTGGAAAATTGCGCAAGTCACACCAGTACTCAAGAAAAGAAGTAGGAGTAATCCGTTGAATTACAGAACCATATCAATGACGCACATTTCCTACAAGGTATTTGAACATATACTGTGTTAGGACATTACGGACTACCTCCAAGAGAACGAAGAGAAAGATTTATTGCCACACAGTCAGCACGGATTCAGAAAGTATCGTCTTGTGCCACATAAGTAGCTCTTCATTCACATGAAATAATGAGTGCTATCGTTAGGAAACGTCAAAATAATTTACATTTCCAAAAGGCATTTGATACCGTTCCTCACAGGCGGATGCTAATCAAATTACATGCCTATTCAGTATCGTCTCTGTTGTGCGACTGGATTCGTCTTTTTTCTCTCAGAAAGTTCACAGTTCGTAGTAACTGACAGCAAGTTATCGAGAAAACGGAAATAATATCGCGCTCATCGAGGATGTGTTATTGGCCCTATGCTGTTCCTGACCTACGTAAACGACGTAGAAGACAATCGGAGCAGTCATCTTAGATTGATATTATTTACCATCTAGTAAAGTCGCCAGAAGATCAAAATAATTGTAAAATGGTTTAGACAAGATATTTGTACGATGCGAAAGGCGGCAATAGTCCCTGAACACTGAAAAATGTGAGGTCATCCACATGAATATTAAAAGGAATCCGTTAAATTTCGTTTTGCACGATAAATCATAGATTTCTAAAGGCTGTAAATACCTTGAAATTACAGTTACTAACAAGTCAAATCGGAATGGTCACATAAATAAAGTTGGGAGGGAGCAAACGAAAGACTGACCAAACACTTCAAGGATCCAAGATTTCTAAAGGCTGTAAATACCTTGAAATTACAGTTACTAACAAGTCAAATTGGAATGGTCACATAAATAAAGTTGGGAGGGAGGAAACGAAAGATTGACCAAACAGTTCAAGGATCCAACAGTTTTACTTAATGACAAAGCCTATGCTACCCTTGCCTACCTTCTAGGCGCTTCAGTCAGGTTCGAATCCTTTCTCGGGCATGGATGCGTGTGATGTCCTTCGGTTAGTTTGGGTTAAGTAGTTCTAAGTCTAGGGGACTGATGACCTCAGATGTTAAGTCCCATAGATGTTAAGCCATTTGAACTTCTTTTTTTTTTTTTTTTTTTTTCTTCCAACGTTCTCCTCCTAATGCGAAAATATTTTCACAACACTCCCTACATAGGGAGAAATACCATGATAATAAAATAAGAGAAATCAGATCTCACGCGGAGAGATCTAAGTGTCAGTTTTCCCTTGCGCTGTTAGAGAGTGGAACGGTAGAAAAATGGTGTTGGTTGGGTTGTTTGGGGGAAGAGACCAAATTGCGTGGTCATCGGTCTAATCGAATTAGGGAAGGAAGAGGAAGGAAGTCGGCCGTGCCCCCTCAAAGGAATCATCCCGGCATTTGCCTGGAGCGATTTAGGGAAATCACGGAAAACCTAAATCAGGATGGCTCGACGCGGAATTGAACCGTGTCCTCCCTAATTCGAGTCCAGTGTGAGAGAAATGGTGTGAAAGTAGTTCTACATCGAACCCTCTAGCAGGTCCCTAAGTATGAACTGCAGAACAGTCATGGAAATGTGATGTTGAAAAGTTTGTAATCGTCTTTTAGGTCACTGAACATCGGAGTTTTCCTAGTGAGTAAATTCCACATTTATCAAGGATACAAAACCAATAGGACAGAGTACTAACGGGTCAAGACGTAATATATGTGAAGAGCGATGTAGAGATGTAGAGAAGATGTGTGATGGGCAAGATATGGAAGAAATTGTTCTGGAAAAGTGTGAATGAGATTGACAAAGATGATATTGTTATTAATGTTGATGACGTTTGCTGATGATGCTGTGGTGTACGGGAGGGTGTTGAAAATGAGTGACTGTAGGGTGACCAGATACAAGATGACTTGGACAAAATTTATAGTTGGTATGATGAATCGCATCTGATTCTAAATGTAGAAAAATTTAAGTTAATGCGGATGAGTAGGAAAAACGAATCCGTAATGCTCTGATACAGCATTAGTAGTGACCTGCTTGACGCTGTCAGATCGCTTACATATCTCGGCGCAGCGTAGTAAAGCGATGTGAAATGGAATGAACATGTAACGAGTGTGGTACCGCGAATGGTCGATTTCGGGTTTACTGGGCGAATTTTAGAAAAGTGTGGTTGATCTGTAAAGGATACCGCACTTAGGACGTTAGTATGACTTATTCTTGAGTACTGCTCAAGTGTTTGGGATCCGCACCTCTTCGGATTCAATGAAGATATCGAAGTAATTCAGAGGCGGGCTACTAGATTTGTTACCGGAAGATTCGCACGAAACGTAAGTGTTAGGGAAATGCTTCGGGAACTCAGACGGGTAAACGATTTAGAGAACCAGCATTAGAAGCTGCCTACAGAACGATCATGGCAACGGCCTTGCCTTGTGGATACACCGGTTCCCGTCAGATCACCGAAGTTAAGCGCTGTCGGGCGTGGCCGGCCCCTGAATGGGTGACCATTCGAGCCGCCATGCGGTTTTGCCATTTTGCGGAGTGCACTCAACCTCGTGATGCCAATTGGGGAGCTACTCGACCTAATAGTAGCGGCTCCGTTCAAAGAAAACCATCATAACGACCGGGAGAGCGGTGTGCTGACCACATCCTCATCTGAGGATGACACGGCGGTCGGATGGTCCCGATGAGCCACTTGTGGTCTGAAGACGGAGTGCACAGAAATTACATTTCGCCTAAGGACAACTAAGATAAGACAAATTATGACCCATCCGGAGGCATATGGACTTTTCCCCTCGCTGTATCTGCGATAATAACAGGAAAGGAAGCGACTAATAGTTGTACAGGGTACCAAAAATCAACAGGGAAGAATTCGATAACCGATTGAATGGGCTGAAAGAGTATAAAGCTCCGGGATCTTTAACAACCCTGGTTAGATAATTAGTGACTTGTTCGAGAGATCGTTTGAAAGATATTTTTGTCAAAACGATGTGAAACAAGTCAGTTTACGGGATATATCTATATGATTAGTTTCAGTGGATGCCCGCCAGTTACAAGTTTCTATATAGTACACTATGGTAATGAACATATTACTTTTCACTCCGAGTCATTAAACCGCACTTAAACGCTAGTTCTCTTTGACAGTTTAACTGGTTTTAAAATAAAACAGAAGAGTAAAGGAGCTGTCCAGAAGAAACGGGTTTAGGTCAGTTTTAAAATTTGGTTTGCTACCTGACAGATATTTGATGCTATCCAGTAAACGATTAAAATTTTTTGTTGGTGCTTATTGAAGTCTTTTCTGAGCCATTGATAGTTTTAACAATAGGTAATGAAGGTCATGCAACTGGAGAATTATTAACATCACTCGGAGAAAAATCTAGACATGTTAGCCAGAATGATAAATGACATGTAAGTTAAACATCCCTCCAATTTCCAACTGAATATGCGAGGGAATTCGATATACTTGCAGTAACTAATAACAAGTATAACTCTATAATGATTAACGATAAACCTGTAAAAATTACAGGGGGAATGTAAAGGAAGGTCATTTCTTTACGTACTTCGTATAAATTGCCTTCGTCACATCAACATCTAAACGACACTCCATGCCATGCCATACGTTCTGAAGCATATGTACAGGAACGGACGCGAGCGCATTTGAACTGTAGTTCTGGATAAGTTTCCGGTAAAGGAGCCACAAACACAAGGTTTTTCACACAAATCCACCAAAAAAAAGCCATACGTGTCAGGTTCGGAGATACAGGCAGTCGAGAGCAGAACACAGTGTCGTCAGTCCAGTACGACCGACCCAAGAGGTTGGAAGAAATCGATTTAAACTTGTGCGAACCTCCATACTCCAATGTGGCTGTGCTTCGTCTTGCTAAAAGGTGAAATCTGTGGAACCTCTATCAAGCTGTGTCATCTGCCACTGCTTAAGCGTAACCAGGTAAATGTTTGTTTAAACGTTTCGTTCAATGACGAAAAATGGACTGTACAGTTTTTGTGTCAACATCGCACAGAGCTCATTAACTTTCGGTGAGTCACGTTAATGTTCAGCTACACACGAAGATTTAGCTGCACTACGTAGCCTATTCGAATGTTTTGCTGGTTAATCTTGCCACTTATGAGGAAGGTTGTCTCATCGCTAAAAATGAGACGGGCGGCAAATGTTTCTTCCACCCACGTTTCCAGCATTGCCGCACTAGAATTCGTAAACTTTACGTGACATTTCCTATTAACTGAATTACGAACGGTTTTATGTTCAGGTGCGTTCTTTCGACACCCCAAACCGTGTTTTGTGGCATCTGGAGCTCCCCCACTGGCATTTTACGTCGATTTTCGTGTACCAAGTTCAGATGAAAAATGAATTCTATCAACGCCTTATCTGATACCCGTAGCCGACTCTTACCTTTTCTTTACACTAACATCATATTTCTTAAAATTACTGATGCCACTGGAGAATGTTATTGCAGTGGAAAGTGTATGATTATGTCGCTAACGAAGTGTTGGCTGCACGGTGACGACAGAACGACAGTTGAAATTAACATTTAGAATACTTCCTGTATGGGATTAGCCATTTTCACTTACGACAAAGTACTTTTTACTTCTGAATCACAGCGCACGCAACAGCTTCCGATTCCTTTAACTGTAGACTTTCATTTAGCACTCTTCACATTGACGTTTTTGGTTTTCATTCGATCAGTCTTCTCGACGATCATTTCTTTTTCGATTGCTCCAAAGTTTTCCTCCGCTATTTCGTCTTGGATTCCCGGCACTTCCTGTTTCTTTCATTCCTAAGTGACTTACGCATCTGTACTGCTGTCTTTTCCTGAACGTTTTTGTTCTTCTCCTTTCGCCGATAAATGGAAATATTTCTCCTCTTACCCAAAGTTTCGTCGCTATGCCTTTTGTAGAGATGTTCATTCCACTTCAACCGAACTGCCTAATGTAATATCCATCATCGCTGTCTTCGAGAACTTCAATCGTTTCTCACCTCTCCTCAGTATTTCAGTATCCCACTTACTTGGGCATTAATTCTTGCGGTCCAATCTGATAAACTTCAGCCTGCCCTTCATCATTTCTAAATTGTCATCACAGTTTAGTAATGACTCTCTAACCCTCCTCAACACCTTTCTGTCATACCCACAACTGCTATTACTCATAATGAATAATCTAGCGTTTTAATTATCACGTGCGAATATAAATTATGTGGGTTTGTTTTTTCTTACTATTGTAATTTTTAATTTCTAAATGTATTAAAAATGCTTACCGTAATAGTTGTAAAATAAAATATGTACAGTGCCTAGTTAGATGTAATATTGCCAGATTAAATAAATAAATAAATCTGTGTACATGCTTCGTCGTACAAACCAGTACTTGATATCGTAATCTATGTTTGACCATGATGTAATCCAGCTCGAATCTTCCCATGTCTCCAAAGCTTTTTCAACGGTTCCTCTGTCCTTCGCGGTTTTTTGTAAGTGTACCCACCACTAGGCTTACTAGCTGAAATTTATTGCAGAACACAAGTAGTATTTCTCCTCCCACGTGCCCATATCGAGCCCATATGCTGATATGCCTTCTACTTCTTCATCTACTACAACATTCCGATCACCCATGATTAATAAATGTTAACTCCCATTACTCAGCAGCGCGGGGTAGCCACGGGATCTGAGACGCCTCGTCACGGTCCGTGCGGCTCCCCCCGGCGGAGGTTCAAGTCCTCCCTTGGGTATGGGGGTGTGTGTGTTGTCCTTAGCGTGTTAGTGCAAGTTAGGTTATGTAGCGTGTAGGCTTAGGGACCGATTACCTCAGCAGTTTGGTCCCATAAGACCTGACCACAAATTTCATAAATTTTCCATTACTTACTACAAACAAAATCCTAATATACCTTATCTATCACTTCAGGTTCCCCTTGTGACGTCGGCATGTGTGCTTGAAGAATGTTGTTAGCGTTGGTTTGCTGTCGATACTGTTGAGAACAATCCCATCATTGAAGTGTTTACAGTAAGTCGGTCTCTGTCCTAACCTCCTATTCACAACGAGTTCTACTTCTGTTATACCATTTTCTGCTGGCGTTGATTTTACACTATGCAAGGTGATTTTTTCCACCGTGTGCAAACTATAGGGATTGATTGATGAGAGGATACGGAACAAAAAAGCTTTTATGAACTTACGTTCGGAAATGCATGGTTTCCAATGATAGAGACCATTTATTCAATCATACATTGTTACAGAGACTGTAGTCTAATACGCGCTATACCACGCAGCCGCAGTCACAGTATGTGTTGCAAATGGTTTCCATGTGCCTCAACGCATGCGTGTACGCGCTGTAGCATGTCCTGTCTCAAACTTTCACATAGGCCAGGCTGCAATCAAAGTGTCAAAGGCAGCATGAATACGCTGCTCTAGTGTGTCCACACCTGGAATATGCTCTGCATACACGATACTTTTGAGATGGCTCCATAACCAGAAATCGCAAGGGTTGAGATCCGGTGAAAGAGTAGGTCATACAATGGATCCCTCGTTCGATCCATCGACCAGGGGGACACGATTGAGATGCGTCCGGACGTTAACGGCAAAGCGAGCTGGACCACTATCATGTAGCAACCACAAAATCCTTCGAATCACCAATGGCACTTCTTCAGCAGGGGAGGAAAAGTTGCCCCCAAGAAGCACCGATAGTTCGGGCCTGTTAGGCAACGAGGAAGGAAGACTGGTCCCAAAGTACGGTCGCCAATTGTCCCGGCCCACACATTCCAGCCGCACCGATGCTGATGATTCGCTGTCACCATACCACAGGGGTTCTGAATGCTATCCCGCAGGTGACTGTTATGAAAGTTGAAGATACCACTGGACTGTGCGACTGGTCCCGGTGAAGGTTCGAGTCCTCCCTCGGGCATGGGTGTGTGTGTTTGTCCTCAGGATAATTTAGGTTAAGTAGTGTGTAAGCTTAGGGACTGATGACCTTAGCAGTTAAGTCCCATAAGATTGCACACACATTTGAACTTTTTTTTAAGATACCACTCCTGGTAAAGGTGGCCTGATCTGTAAACAGGATAATTACTATTAAAAACAGTCTTGATCACGATTTATTTAACAAGGTGATTCTCCAACAGAAAGAGGTTCCTACTCAATGGTCTGACCACAGTAGTGGTCGAAACCGGTCACTTTGTTAAATAAATCGTGATCAAGACTGTTTTTAATAGTAATTATTTATAAGACATTGATCACTGCTGTTCCCATAATGCATTCAAATGTAAACAGGATGCCTGGTAAAGTAACCAGTGACAAAACTGCTCCCGATGTGGTAAGTCTGTCGCTATTAAGCCCTGCACAAACTGTAAGTGATGAGAAACTTCCTGGCAGATTAAAACTGTGTGCACGACCGAGACTCGAACTCGGGACCTTTGCCTTTCGCGGGCAAGTGCTCTACCAACTGAGCTACCGAAGCACGACTCACGGCCGGTACTCACAGCTTTACTTCTGCCAGTATCTCGTCTCCTACCTTCCAAACTTTACAGAAGCTCTCCTGCGAACCACCAGTTGGTAGAGCACTTGCCCGCGAAATGCAAAGGTCCCGAGTTCGAGTCTCGGTCGGGCACACAGTTTTAATCTGCCAGGAAGTTTCATATCAGCGCACACTCCGCTGCAGAGTGAAAATCTCATTCTGGAAACATCCCCCAGGCTGTGGCTAAGCCATGTCTCCGCTATATCCTTTCTTTCAGGAGTGCTAGTTCTGCATGGTTCGCAGGAGAGCTTCTGTAAAGTTTGGAAGGTAGGAGACGAGATACTGGCAGAAGTAAAGCTGTGAGTACCGGGCGTGAGTCGTGCTTCGGTAGTTCAGTTGGTAGAGCACTTGCCCGCGAAAGGCAAAAGTCCCGAGTTCGAGTCTCGGTCGGGCACACAGTTTTAATCTGCCAGGAAGTTTCATATCAGCGCACACTCCGCTGCAGAGTGAAAATCTCATTCTGTAAGTGATGAGGGTGGTATTTATTTTATTAATTTATTTATTTCTCAAGTAGAGACCTGCTGCCTGTTATTATGTAGCAGGTCGTACATTGTGTGAGTGTGGTAACAATTGTCATGGAGTATGTTGCACATGGTCGTCTGGTTTACCCTGTACTGGCGGACCAACTGCATGTTGCTGACACGGCGGTCGTCTTCCACAGTGTTAATCAGATTTTCCTCCAAGTCTGGCGTCCGAGCATTTCGGGTACGTCCTTCATGATTTCCTGCTTCCTGAAACCACCCTGTCTCAGACAAACAGCGAAACGCTGCTGGAAACATTGAATGCTGTGGTTGTTCGTTGTCGGCGGTGTCAGGTCTCCCGATACAACGTTGCTGTCCGCCTCCAGTTGCCGTTTGGCTTTCCGTAAGTAAACACCATGTCGGCAAGATCTCGATTCGAATACGGAACAATTGTGTACAACGCTGCATCACATGCACTTCAAGGTGAGTCAGCAAGAGAAGTGAATCGGTCATAACATTACCCATTACTGTGCCAGGAGAGGACGCATGAGGAACAGTGCCACCCAAACCATGCATACTATAACTGTGGCTGCATGGTACAGCGCTTATTAGGCTGCAGTTTCTGTAACAAAGTATGACTGAATAAACAGTCTCTAACATGGAAACCATGCATTTCCGGGGAGAAGTTCGTTAGTGCGGGGGGGACTGATACTGAATCTTTTGCCAGCGATATTTTCACAATTACAAGTCATGTGTCCTGTGCATCCTTATGCCGTCGGTTATTGCTGATTCTTGTTCCTTTTAGGAGCAGTTTCCAACCTCAATGCTAGAGGGTGCCCCGAACCTCTATCTGCTCAGCCATCCTCTTTGATATGGCCGTTAACAGAACTAAGGTCATTGTACAAAATGTCTTAGGCCGCCATTGCTGATGATTTTTTATTCAAAATTTACGAAGTGCTGTCATTCATCCTGAGACCTAGGCCATATTTATTGCTGGTCCAAGACGTTAAGCTTAAAATAGTAATAATAATAATAATAATAAGATTAGTATTGACGCTACAATAGATACAGCAATAAATCTGTATACTCTAAGAAATATCAGTCTTACTAGCCTATTTTGTCATCGACCTGCCCTGATAGCTGCGGCGCTATTACTCCACTTCCGGGATACAGAGAGGTGCGCGGGACACATGAATCAAATCCACCCGGCGGATTAACGACGACGGTGAGGACGACCGGTGTCCCTGTCAGCCTCGATGTGTTTTTAGGCCGTTTCCTACATCAACTATGCGAATACCGAGTTGGTATCCATTTCTAGCCTCAGTTACACGATTCACAAACATTTACAACACACCTCGCTCTTTCACACTACACACACATATGTGTGTATGAAATCTTATGGGACTTAACTGCTAAGGCCATCAGTCCCTAAGCTTACACACTACGTAACCTAAATTATCCTAAGGACAAACACACACAGCCATGCCCAAGGGAGGATTCGAACCTCCGCCGGGACCAGCAGCGCCTAAGACCGCTCGGCTAATCCCGCGCGGCTACGCACACACAGACTAACGGGAAAAAAACGCAGTACCAAGAAGGAGTTGCGCGACGTAAATGAAAGATAGTAGGCATCTTTCTACATCTGGAAGATGACGCCTATTCAGATTTCGTACCAGTCTCATAAGAGTGCGAGGATGCAAATCAGGTTTGCTTTATATACACGCTGTAACGGTCGTCAGCGTTGGTTACCTTTGAGATTGGACGTTATGATAGTTGGAGTCACTAAAGATGGCGGTCGAGTTTAGACTTTTTGTGTGCACCTACGCCACGCGTTCTCCGACAGCCAACGAGCATTCAGCAGTGTGCTGAGCGCTCTGCTGTGAGTGTAGTATGCATCGCAACCGTTTAACGTGATCGTAGTGAGTTATTTAGTGAGTTTTCAATCCATTCGTTGCGAGGCTGATGGTGGTGGTAAGCGACAAATTCTACAGAAGCAAGCACATATATGTAGGTACCGCAACTGTTGCTTGGAACCGCCAATAATGAAATCCCTGTCCTTGTCTCGACCTGGCCGATCCGCTATCGTTCGTGGATCGGGAGTTGATGTTAGTCGAGAATGCCTTTAAGATAACAAAGATGCCCTTACCAACACCTCACTGAGTTTGAAGGAGTTCATGTAATAGGGCTACAAAAAGCTGGATGTTCCTGCGGAAATATTGCAAAAATATTTGCGAGTAATGTAGCCACTGTACATTACTGCTGGCTGCAATGGCCACGAGAATGTACAGTCGCTAGATGACCGGGCTCTGGACAGACACGTGCCATTACCGAGAGGTAAGACTGTGTCGCATCGTGCTGCATCTTGTAATGGTACTTGAATTACGTAACCATTACGGCACCTCATCTGAACCTCTCGATACCAGTAATATTCTACTGTATTTCTGTTAACTACTTAACATATTTCTGAGACAACATTCAGATTTGATTTCACTTTTGATACATCGATATGTTTATATTGCAATGATACTATTCTTTCTTTTGTCACTATGATCTTTGACGTACTTGTAACTCTGATTTTTTGGCGCGTAAGCGATAGTTAGTTAGTTGTTAAGTTGTTAGAGAGTCGGACCTTGAGAAGGTCAAGTCTTGGACGTCATGTTGGAAAGACGCCTATTGTAGTCAGCTTATAAAATGTGAACTTTAACAGTGACTGTGAGGAAGATGTTTTCAAGTATGTTTTGTATTGTGAATTGATGTTTTATGTGTCACGTGATATTGCAATAAAAGCAATTAAAAGGAAGTGTAACTTAATTTCGGAGTGCTGATTATTTTTTTACATCACCATTGTCCAGCAAAAGTGTAAACTCCAAGAATGGTTTGCGAAGCGCATCTACAAAACTTTTGAATATAGCAGAATAAAACCTAGGCCTCTTTGCATCCGAGCTTGGAATCATGATCACCTAGATTTTCAACGATTGAGCCATGAAATAGGAGACCAGCGTGGGAAACACAAAAATATGGGTGCCTAGTTTTTTCATTATTACATGAAATGACTATTAACTGTGCTCTAATGACACCTCCCACATAATATGACTGATGTTGCCCGAAAATGCAGTATTTAGCAGCGTGACCAACACCACAATCGTTATTAAAATTTTGACCTCTGTTGTGGTAGGGTTGTTAGAATCTGCAGCAGCAATTTGAGAAATACTTGGCACCACAGTGACACAACGAACTGTTACAAATCCGTTATTTCAAAGGGGGCTCCGGCCCAGACGCCCTGTAGTGAGCATTCCATTAACCACAACCATCGCCAATTGCGGCTTCAGTGGTGTCAGGCAAAAGGTCGTTGGAGGGCAGATCGGAGGTCTGTTGCGTTTTCTGATGAAATCTGGTTCTGCCTCGGTGCTCGTAATGGACGTGCGTTGGTTAGATGGAGGCCAGTTGAGGGCCTGCAACCAATCTGTGTGCGTACACCTGGAGTTGTGGCCTGGCGTGCGATTTCGTACTACAGCAGGAGGGCTCTCGTGGTTATCCCACGTACCCTGACTGCAGATTTGTCGGTCAGTCTGGTGACACGATCTGTTGTGCTTCCACTCACGAACGGCATTACAGGGCATGTTTTCCAACTGGATAACGCTCACCTACATACCGCTGCTGTAACCCAACATGCTCCACTGGATGTCGAGATACTGCCCTGGCCTGCTCGATCATTTCTGTATCCAGTCTAGCACATATGGGACAACATCGAACGACAACTTCGTCATTCACAAACGGCATTAACCTTCCGTGTGCTAATTGATGAGGCTCAACAGGCATGGAACTCCACTCCACAGACACATCCGGCACTTGTACAACACAATGCATGCACGTTTTCATGCTTGCATTCAAAAGGCTGGCGGTGACACCGTTTATTAATGTGCCAGCATTTCACATTTGCCATGGCTTATCGGGTGATTACGTTACCCTGTGATCTTGCAATTTTAATCACTTAAATATTTTATCTTGATAAATGTATTCCCGAAATTTCATTACTCTAAATCAATAATTTTTAAGTTTTACAATTTTTTTCTGTCATTTTTCCAGACTGGACGTGGTGACGATAGAAAGGGCACCTGGTCACCACTAACACGGACATTGCCAAATCCAGAATAACATGCCGGTCCCGTGAAGACACGGACAAGGGTTAGGAAAACGAAGAAGACAATTTGCAGTTACCTCATTACATTCTTGACGAAAGTGATATCAGATAGTAATGTGTGGCAGCCGTGCGGAATTAATCAAATGTGGAGAAGCAGTAGATTCATCAGAATAAATGAGAGAATCAATAGGGTAAGGTTAACAGATGAGATGGAAGACCAGAAATAAGGATGAAAAAAGTACGGAGAGTGTTTGCAATGTGACAGAGATACTGGTTCAATGCTGGATGAAAAAATGAGGTAGGGGATATACAGAGAGTTAGGAACTATGCAGATGATAACAAATAAAGTATTAATCTACTCTTCAATACGGAGTAGTTCTGGGCGACGCAGGCAACAGGACAATTTATTCCAGAGTCCTATGGCTGAAATGGAGACGGAGAAAGAGTTAACGTTGGTTAAAAGTAGAGCCCCCGTGGTACAGGGGCGTCGGCACCGTAGATCAGCGTGGTCGGTCAGATGGCTGGCTGCCCTCTGTAATTTAAAAAAAAAGTGAGTGAAGGAATCAATGAATAATTTGAACGGGTATCATGTGACGTCCGTCCAGACCAAATGCCAAGAAAAATAACGAAAAAAATGAAAAAAAGCGAGGTAGCATCTTTGATTAGTAATTAAAACGTCCTTGGTCCCGGGTTCGCACCTGTCACTGCCTAGATTTTGAGTAAAAATCACCAGTAATGGGGACCGAAGACTTCGGGCATTATAAGTCACCCTCTTTCACCCAACAGCCTTGTCAAATGGGCCGGAGGAGCGGACAGAAGTTCAGAGCCCTCTCTTGCCTTCGGATGGGAAACTGCCCCTAAGGGCGGAAGAATGAGGAATGATCAATGGTATGAGCATGCAGAAGGCAATGGAAACCCCTGCATTAAAGGCACATACTTTGTATCTACAGGAAATGTGGCCTGTAACTGAAAAAGAGTCAAGATGATCTCTCCATTGGTAAAAAATTCCGGCAGGAAACTCCCAAAGCAGAGGTGAACATGAGAAAGAGATTGAATAACCAATGTAAGGATAACGTTCTACGAGTCGTGGCGCGGATTTTCAGTAGTTTGAACGTGGTAGGGAAGCCAGAAAATCTCAAAAGGGAAATGCAAAGGCTCAATCTAGATATTATGGGTATTAGTGAAGTTAAATGGGAAGAAGAGAAGGATTTCTGATCATATGAGTGTAGGGTAGTATCAACAGCAGCAGAAAATGGTATAACAGGAGTATGATTCGTTATGAATATGAAGGTAAAGCAGAGAGCAAGTTATTGTGACAGTTCAGTGATACGATTGTCCTCATGAGAATCGACAGTAAACCAACATAGAAAGTGATAGTTCTGGAATACATGCCGACGCGCATGCGGAAGACGAAAAGACAGAGAAACTGTATGAGGATATTGAGCGTTTAATTCAGTACGTAAAGGGAGATGAATGTCTAATAGTTGTGGTTAATCGGAACCCGGGTGTAAGTGAAGGAGGAGATGGAAGGGTTAGGGGACAATATGGGCTTGGTACAAGGAATGAGAGAGGAGAAAGAGTAATTGAGTTCTGCAATTACTTTCAGCTGGTAAAAGTGCCTACTCTGTTCAATATTCACAAGAGAAAGAGGTATACTTGGAAAAGGTCGAGAGATGCGGGAAGATTTCAGTTATATTACATCATGGACAGGCAGAGATCCGAAATCAGATACTGGATTGTATGGCGGGCCCAGGAGCAGGTACAGATTCAGATCACAATTTAGTAGTGATGAAGAGTAGGCTGAATTTTAAGAGACTAGTCAGAAAGAATCAGTGCGGTAACAAGTGGGACACGCAAGTGCTAAGGAATAAAGAGATACATTTGAAGTTCTCCAAGGCTATAGATACTACAACAGGGAACAGCTCATCGAGCTGTTCAGTTGAAGCGAAATGATCATCTCTAAAAAGGGCCATCATAAAATTTGTAATAGAGAAACGTAGATACAAAGAAGGTAACTGCGAAGAAATCATGGGTAACAAAAGAAATACTTCAGTTGATCGATGAAAAATGGAAGTACAGAAATATTCAGAGAAATGCAGGAATACAGAAATACAAGACAGTTAGGAATGAAATAAACAGAAAATACAGGGAAGCTAAGGCGGAAAGGCTGCAAGAAAAATGTGAAGAAATCGAAAATGAATTGATTGTCGTAGCGATAGACTCAGCATATAGAAAAGTCAAAACAGCCTTCAGTGAAATTAAAAGCAAGGGTGGTAACATTAAGAGTGCAATGGCAACTACACAGTTAAATGTATGTGAGAGAGCTGGTAGGTGGAAAGCATAAACTGAAGGCCTCTATGAGGGAAGACTTGTCTGATGTGATAGAAGAAGAAACAGGAGTTGATATGAAAGATAGGGGATCCAGTATTA
Source organism: Schistocerca americana (assembly GCF_021461395.2). NCBI lineage: Eukaryota > Metazoa > Arthropoda > Insecta > Orthoptera > Acrididae > Schistocerca > Schistocerca americana. The sequence continues at coordinate 552,552,866 of NC_060121.1, read as the reverse complement.
GAATCACAATGTAAAAGAGCTTTGGAGGAGATCAAATAAGGCAGAGAGGGTAGATAATATTTTCTCAGAATTTCTAAAATCGGTGGTAGAAGCGGCAACAAAATGACTATTCACGTTGGTGTGTAGAGTATATGAGTTGATAATGGAAGCAAGACTAATGAAAAATCAAGACACGTCCATAGGATTTGTAGACCTGGAAGAAGCGTTCGACAATGTCAAATGGTGCCTTGATGTTAGAAACTCTGAGAAAAATGTGGGTAAGCTATTGGCAAAGGCGTTTGATGTCCAAGAGGGAATAATAAGACTGGAAGGCCAAGAACAGAGTGCTCGGATTACGAAGGGCTTAAGGCAGGGATGTACTCTTTCGCCCCTACTCTTCAATCTATACAGCGAAGAAGTTATGACGGGGATAGAAGAAAAGTCATTCATTTCCGTGTCCGGTCAGCATTTCCAGAAGGTAGCAACACCGATGGCCTCGTTGTTTCCCTCGATCAGGTCCTGTGTTGTGCATGGTTGTTCGAGGACAAATTAGCAGGAAGGCCGGGTCCTGTATTGTTCCGCACTCGCAGGATGTATCTCCATCAGCTGGAAGAATGCCCCATTTTCGCATGTTGGTCTTGCAGAGAAGTAGCTGTCAGCGCGACGGAATGTCATATCTAACGACCCGGGTTCGATTCCCGGCTGGGTCGGAGATTTTCTCCGCTCAGGGCCTGGGTGTTGTTCTTATCATCATCATTTCATCCCCATCGACACGCAAGTCGCTGACGTGGCGTCAACTAGAAAGACTTGCGCCAGACGAACGGTCTACCCGACGGGAGGCACTAGCCACACGGCATTTCCATTTCCAAAGAAAGGTTAAAGAGTGTAATTAATATTCAAGGTGGAAGGATATGAATGATATGATTCACTAGTGAAATTCCTATCCTCAGTGGAAGTGACAAAAAATTACAGGATCATTTGAATGCAATGACAATATGACGAGTAGAGAAGTTGGACAGAGAGTAAATCGAAGAAAGAGGAATGTAACGAGTAGTAGCAGAAATGAGAACAGCGAGAAACGTAACATCACGATTGATGACCACGAAGTAAATAGAGTTAAGGAATCTTTCTACGAGTACGTAGGTAGTAAAATAACACATGACGAACGGAGCAAGGAGGGCATAAAAAGAAGACTAGCACTGCCAGAAGGGCATTCTTGGCTAAGCTAAGTCCACTAGTATCAGATATAGGCCTCAATTTGAGGAAGAAATGGAGCACAGCACTGTATGGTAGTAAAATGTGGGCTGTGGGAAAAAGGGAAAAGACGATAATCGAAGCATTTGATATGTGGTGCTACAGAATGTTGAAAATTAGCTGGATTGATAAGGTAAGGAATGAGGAGGTTCTGAGCAGAATAGGAGAGGAAAGGAATGTATGGGAAACATTGTAGTTGAACACTTTTAACTACTTAAATACGTTCTTTAGTGTACTCTTCAAGCTCACCATTAAAAATTTTTCTCTTATTTGCGTAGTGTTCTAGTAATCGCGAAAAGTTCGTTTATTTACTTACTGCTGCTTAGGCCTAATTTTCCGAGTGTGCATATTTAGCGTTATACCGCAACTGGAAGTGCATTGGCTGTAGCTTAACTGATTAAATACGTTCATTAGGGTGCTTTTCAAGCTCACCATTAAAGGTTTTTCTTTTATTTAAGTATTCTTCCACTTATCGCAAAAAGTTCGTTTTGGTTACATTCGGGTTTAGGCCTAATTTTGGATCGTGCATATTTAGCGTTATAATAGAAATTCAAGTGCATTTGGTAATAGCTTACTTACATATTAGTTTCCAAAACATATTTAGTGTCCTTTTGCATCTGTATTTAATATATTATCGTTATCACTTAGTAAATCTCTTAACTAATGTCCAAATACCATGGATACTAAGTGTGTGAGCTGCAGTAAGGAAGTTAGTTCAGGGGTTTTGTGCAGCTGTTGTGACAGGTGGTTTCATTGGGGAAATTGTAGCGGCGCGGGAATTGGGGAAGCAAACGAGATTCTTCCATCTTTTGCAAGGTTTGCTCAAGAGACAAGATTATAGCTGAACAGGAGGAGAAAATTAGAGCCCTTAAGGCTGATTTGGACAGAGCGAGGGAGGAACTGAAGAGGTTAAGGGGGGAGGAGGGCATACAGCGGTGGGAAGTGGTAGCTGGGAACAGGGGCCACAGAAAGAGGACAGTGTGTGACAGTTTCCCAATTGGCACAACCAATAGATTTGCCTTGATACCACACTTAAGTAAGGAAGAGGCTCTAGCAGAAGTAGATGTAGTTAAGATTCAACAGAATCTAACTAGGAAACCAACTGTTTCAAAAAAATTAAAAAGTAAGAGGAAAGTTCTGTTGCAAGGTAGCAGCCAAGGAAGAAGTGTGGGCCAGATTTCGCAGGAAAAATTAGGTGACAGGTACCAGGTCACAAACTTTTTCAAGTCAAATGCAAGTCTTAGCCAGGTAGTAGAGGATATAGGTTCCTTGTGCAAGGAATTCACAAAGCAGGATCATGTGATGATAGTGGGTGGAGTGGGAAACAGTATTGATAGGGATCAGGGCTACAGTATTGGGTGTGACCTGGTGAAAATAGCCTCGGCAACGACCCTTATCAATGTTGGGCTGGTGCCTGCTTTCATGCGGTATGATTAGCCCCAGGTGAACCGCTCTGTCAGGAGGGTAAATATGGAGTTGGATCAGTTGCGTAGGGCGGCCACTCTGTGAGACATTGGATTGGTTCCTGTCGAGGCTATTGATAGGCGGGATTTCACAAGGCATGACCTACATCTCAATAGGAAAGGGAGGGATAAACTGGCAGCGTTGTCAGCGAAATCCATAAGGGGGGACACTAGTACTCATGGATGTACCTCTTTTTTAGACTAATACCAGTGTCCAATGAGAAGTTCAGGCAGGCAGGTGCTAAAGAGGTCCAAAACTCACAAAAATCTCCCAACAGGAAAGTAAATAGTAATGTTACCATATTTAACCAAAATATTAGTGGATTAAAGAAAAAAGTAGATTCTCACAAAAATAAAGTAAAAAATAATGTTACTATTTTTCATCAAAATATTCCGGGATTGAAGAATAAAGTAGATGAGCTCCTGGTTTGTTTAGATGACATTGAATCTGATGATGTAATAGATATACTATGCCTGCCTGATAATCACATTGTGTCTGATATGGAAAAGGTAAATATAAGTGGTTATAAACTAGCTGCACATATGAGTAGAGAGAATAAGGTGGGAGGAGCAGTTGCCATATATGTCAAAAGTTATCACTGTGTAGAAAGCTTAAATACAAAAAAAGTTTTGTCTAGAGCAACATATAGAAGCATGTGCCTGTCAACTTAAACTGAAGGAGGGCTCTTTTATAATTGTAACAGTATATAGGTTCCCTTCAGGAAACTTTCATTTTTTCCTGGAAAACTTGGATGCCTTCTTGTGCTATCTGTCAGATAGGGGAAAGCAAATTATTATTTGTGAGGACTTCAATGTTGATTCACTAAAAGAGTGTAATAGGAAGAATGACCTGGAAGTCTTGCTCGGTTCTTTCAATTTGTCATCTGGCATTAACTTTCCTACTCGGGTAGTAAAAGACAGGAGCACATTGATAGATAACACTTTTGTAGACTAAGATAGGTTTAAAAACATAATTGTTGTCCTGTTGAGAATGGGCTTTCTGATCATGATGCTCAACTAGTTACAGTATATGATATAGCTCCATTCAGTAATTCAAAACTACCCTCCAAAGCTGTGCGTTCAATTAATGACTCAGCAATTAGATATTTCAGAGAAAATCTTCAGCAGTTAGACTGGGATGAGGTGTGCAAGGAACCCGATGCTAATTTAAAATATAACTCATTTCATGATACTCTTGTAAGAGAATTTCAAAATTGTTTCCCCAAAAAAGTAGTTAAATCTAAGTAGAAGAAAGCATGCAAAAAACCTTGGCTTACTAAAGGAATAAAAATATCTTGTAACCACAAAAGGGAACTGTATCTAACAACAAGAAAGAGTAATGACCCAGAAACAGCCAAATATTATAAAAACTACTGTGCTACATTAAGAAGGGGTATTAAAAAGTTCAGAAGCCTGTGCATCATGTCTGAGATTAATACCTCTGATAACAAAATAAAAACAATTTGGAATATTATTACAAGGGAGACAGGGCAACCAAGAGTACAGGATGGCGGCATGACCATCAAAGTGAATGGAAACTTGATAAACAACAAGCCGGAAGTCGAAAACATTTTGAAAAATCATTTTTTAAATGTTGTATAGAAAATAGGATCTAAATGTTCATTAGAAGAAGGAAGGCAGTTAATGGAAGAGGTCTTACCCACACCATTTGATACAACTGAAATTCCACCCACCTCCCCTTCTGAAATTAGGAAGATAATAAAGTCACTCAAGAATAAAAGCTCACATGGAATCGATGGCATTTCCAGCAGGATAATAAAAGCTTGTTCCCAAGACGTAAGTGGGATTCTTAGCCACATATGTAATAGCTCTCTGAAGCAGGGTATTTTCCCAGATAGACTGAAGTGTGCCATTGTTAAACCACTGCATAAAAAAGGGGATACGTCTGATCTCAACAACTACCGCCCAATCTCTCTTCTGACTGCATTATCCAAAATTCTTGAAAAAGTAATGTATTGTAGAGTAGCTTCACACCTTTGTAAAAATAAAGTTTTAACAAAATGTCAGTTTGGCTTCCAGATGGGTTTTTCAACGGAAAATGCTATATATAGTTTAGCTAATGAAATATTAAATGCTCTGAGTAACTGGAAATCACCCGTTGGGATTTTTTGTGATCTATCAAAGGCTTTTGATTGTGTAAATCATGGAATACTTCTAGATAAGCTCAAGTACTGTGGTATGAATGGGACAGTGCTCAAATGGTTTAAATCATACCCAACTGGAAGAGTGCAGTAAGTTGAAATAAACAGTTCACATAATATGCAAAAAAACTGGTGATTTCTCAAACTAGGGAACAACCAAGAATGGGGTGCAGCAAGGTTTCGGCTTGGGTCCTCTGCTGTTGTAAATATATGTTAATGACTTGCCATTCTATATTCACGAAGATGCAAAGATGGTACTTTTTGCCGATGACATAAGTATAGCTATCACACCCAACAGACAAGAATTAACTGGTGAAATTGTAAGCGATGTTTTTCAGAAAATCATTAAGAGGTTTCCTGTAAATGGGCTCTCATTAAACTTCGATAAAACACAGTATATACAGTTCCACACAGTAAATGGAATGACACCATTAATAAATATAGACTTCGGTCAGAAATCGGTTGCTAAGGTAGAATATTCAAAATTTCTAGGCGTATGCATTGATGAGGGGTTGAACTGGAAAAAATACACTGACGATCTGCTGAAACGTTTGAGTTCAGCTACTTCTGCTATTAGGGAATTGCAAATTTTGGAGATTTACATCTGAGTAAATTAGCTTACGACGCCTATTTTCATTCTCTGCTTTCGTATGGCATCATATTATGGGGTAACTCATCATTGAGTAAAAGAGTATTCATTGCACAAAAGCGTGTAATCAGCATAATTGCCGGAGCTCATCCAAGATCATCCTGCAGACACTTACTTAAAGAGCTAGAGATCTTCACTGTAGCCTCACAATGTATATACTCACTTATGAAATTTGTTATTAACAATTCGAACGAATTCAAAAGTAATAGCAGTGTACAGACGTGCTCAAAAGTATCCGAACGACCTGAACTGCGTTTCGCCTGATTCGCATTCAACCGGCATAACGCGGCTGTCTAGCAGGTCCTCTAATCGCTCCTTGGTGCAGTCGTTTGACTATTGAAAATGGTTCCAACATGTCATCACTAGAAAACACTGCTCTGTATCGCAGTAACTCAAGATGTAAAGTAATACCGCGATGCTACAAATACCAGGGAACACCTTATCACAAATAAGACTGCCCTTAAGGCTTGTAAGCTCACATTTATTACAATAAATGACATACCAGAAATCTTACCACTCTCATTATTACGTCAGATAGGTATTGCACGTAGTAAGTTCGTCGTATTCTTAATTTCCTCTTCAAAGTAACATACAGTTCTTATTATTTAACACAAAATGACATTAAAAATTTTAGTTATCCACGAGCAGCTAGTTGAGAATATGTATGAACTGCAAATGACACGACGAACCGTCTCGTTCTGCATATGGATTAAAACCCAGGACAGGCAGACTAAGCAAAGATTTCGTGACTGACGCAAACTATCAGTCATTCCTGATTAGGCATACAGAGAGTGGTATACCTCGATTTTAGACAGTATCAGTTAGCAAATATCAACTTTAAATTACATAACGCAAACATTTTTAACGGACGCGAATTCCTACCCAGCATCTATTGTCCCTGTTAACGAACTACGAGAGATGTTAAATATTGCTTCTTCACAAGTAACTTACTTGAAAGGCCATGAGGCAAAGCTTTGAGTTGGACAGTGATTCGAACCCAGAACCTAATCAGATTGATATCGAAGGACAACCAACTGTGACATATCGGATTTTCTCGGCAGTAGCTAGACGTTTTAACTGAAATGACGAGACGAAACATTAACTTTTTCCTTCCCAGGACTCCAACCCGGCACCTATCGCTGTTATATTCTGGAGAAAACGAACGTTAAGTATGGGTTTGTTGCACCAGCAGCGACATGTGAGTATGTTTGACATAGAAATAATATGACGAAGAGTTCAGTGCTCCCTGGGAATAGAGCACCACACATATCGTCGTTGACTACACACAAAGAGACGTCAGCTACCGAATTTTTCTCCACCAGCAGCTCAGAATAACATCTTGAACTTACAGTGATGTCGCAAATAGTTTTGTGTCCCACTGGGACTCAAAAACGTCAGATATCGTTAGTGTTGACAACGAATGAAAAAACAATAAAAATCAAAATTATTAGCCAACAGCATATAGGTGTTCTCATGCTAGAGCTTGATAATACATAATGAAATCTTTAGTGCCGGCCCAGGATTCGAACCCATTCACGGGTAGTATGTGGAGATGTTGAGGAATCTGCAGTTTTGAACAAACAACAAATTGTAGCCGAGCTGTATTGTCACGAAGGGATCAAATTCCGCGTTAAGGGCGGTCTGAGTTGCATTCTCAGTTCAGAACCAATTTTATCGACATACAGAAGCTCGGATAGAAGATGGAATAAGTGTCCTGTGACCCTACATAGCGTTTGTTTCGTCACTAGAAATAAATAACTAGTATAAGAAAGGTAACTGGTGATAGAGTTTCTACATGTCGCCACCCCAGACTTTATTGTGGTTCTACCTGACGACTACTTGGCAGAGAAAGAATATCATCTTTAACGTGAATTTCAGACTACTCTGGCATTATATCTTCTTCACTTGGTATAGCCAGAAGAGAATGGAATCTTTCTCTCCCTATCTAAAATCATTGATAGAAGTGGGAATCGAACCCAGACCATAGGTACAAGAACCTATCATCAAGCCAACAGACCACCAAATCCTCTTTCTGTAACCCATTTTTCTATCATAACACCGTTGCGCCACACTGGATGAGAATTCTGACACACAGCTTCTCTGTAGTTAATTGCAGCATGTTCAGTAAATTCATTTACTTGGTTGACCGAATCACCATGAACTAGCTGCCTCGGCTACCCACTGCATACATTCGACTCTAGTTTGTAATCACCGAAATAAAATCACGTAACTGCCACCTACACAGAACTGCTAACTGTGTAGGATGCAGAAATTTAAATATGAAGTGTTCCTTTCCAGTTGAGATATTCTATTGCGCTATCTGTTTGTAAAAAACGTCGTGCAGCGCAAAAGAAAAGCTGTAACTGTTTCTCTCAGAAGTCTAGACCCGGCCATTTGCATTATCTCACAGCGCAGTTCTGGAGGAATTGTTGTTGCGCTCTGGAGCTGTTGTAGCTCTGTGTCAGCTAGTAGTGTAATTGTAAGTGTCGTGCACCATCGATAAGATGTCGCGGGTTCGAATACATTTACTGCTACATTTTTTTAAATCCCAATTCTGCTGTCTGCTGAAGTTACCAATCTAATGGAACTTTGAACATAATTTCCTTCACTTCTCAACCCAAAATATTCACATGTGGAAAAAAGGGCTAAATTCTGTGACATTTTGTTCTTTTCAGGTTTAATACAGAGCCAGGCAGCAGATGCATTTCGAAGCTTTTGTATCATGTTTGGGGAGAGCGCGTCGTGCCAAAATACGTCAGAAAAGTATTTTCTACATTAGCTATCGTGTGGTAGTGGCATTTTATTCTTCTCCAAACATTGTTTGACAGCTTTAACTCAGAACAAGTTTTCTACATGCATGTAATCAATAAACTGCATTCGCATCGTCAGACTGCTATAGATAACATCAGTGAATTCGCATATATCGTTGATGATTAATTTAGCTCTCATGTTTGCTATTGTTTCAACAACACTAAAGGAAACCTTAGGAAAATTGTGCACAGTATTATAAGAAATGAAATAAAACTACCCACGATAACCTTACGACGAAAGTCTGTTTTAATAAAACTGAGTATCTGTACACAAGCATGTCTCTACCGACACGAATTAGTAAAATACTACTCACTTTGATTTTGATTGGGTCTATGTTTAATTGGTATGCTGTGTCATACTCAAGAGGTATGCAAATGTGGCATTTCATAAATATAGTTATGTATTTCTAGAAACCCAAAATTTGCTTGTCAGCAGCGGAAAGAGGCGTTACCTGTTTTGCAGCATTGTAAGTTTTTCACCATTGCACTATGAGCTGAAAGTAATTTCTTGCAATTTCCTTATAGATGTTTTATCTGACTGCTTGTAGCTCTTTCACAGAGGGGGTAGAAACGTTGAAATGGCTCTGAGCTCTATGGGACTTAAGAGAAACGTTGAAGTCAGTGGGACTAGAACTCCGAAACATAACAGACGCTTTATCACAGGTCAGCACGTTACCACAGAGCTGGCGAAGAGGTATCTGTCTTAGCTTCCTCTTATGAGGCCAATAGTACCTAGAACTCATAAACCGCTATTTAAAGGACGAGATTGGTTGCGATTTCCACCTGCAACGACTTTCCTGGGCTGAAAACCGTAAGTTTACATTCTTTTGTTACACCTCAAGCGATAGTAACTGAGAGTATTCAATGGAAATGACAGGTAAAATCAAGTGAACTTTGAGGCTTAATTCCGTGCACACAAGGAAGTAACTCGTCGATCACAGAGTTGCCAAACATACGTTGCCTTGTTGCCAAATCTCAGTTACAGTACCAGCAGGGAGAAGACGAACCGATGTGATCCTACAGCGGGCTGGGAAGTGACCATAGCTGGTGTCTCCAAGTCGCAGCTGCTACGGCCTGGAATACGTAATGCGTCTGATTCGCATTTCTGTAACTAGGTTTAGGGACTGGAGTGTAGTTACTAATAATACTCAGAATTGACTGCAAACTAAGCATCATAAATCAGTAATTCTCATAGTTGTTTTTATATTTCTTTCGTAAGTGTACTCAAAATTAAGAAACTCATTCACACGCGTTTTCGTGCCTCGCCGATAGTCGAGCACAACAAACAAATAAAAAAAAAAGAATGTGTGTGTGTGTGTGTGTGTGTGTGTGTGTGTGTGTGTGCGTGACAGAGAGAGAGAGAGAGAGAGAGAGAGAGAGAGAGAGAGAGAGAGAGAAATAAAAAAGCATGAGAGAGAGAGAGAGAGTGTAAAACATTGTTGCAAAGAAATTGAATCATGGTATGTAAAGAAATCTTTCATTTAAAATTACATGTTCCACATCATTACGAAATGTTGTATTCATGATCTATGGAACAAGAATTAATCTAATCTAATCTAATCTAATAACATCATATTGATGACTAGCCATGAAGAGTCATGAATTACCGAAATTTTTGCCAATACCAGTAACCAAATCTAAACATGAACGTCATAGACGACAATATTTGTAGTAAACTGGGACTCCTATCAAGACACTTTCGCCCTGTTAGCTAACCACGAAAGATGTCTGATATACCTCCATTCTGAAGTAACAAAGTGTGCATGCATTTAAAGGTGAAGCGCATGATGTGAAGTTCTGTGACGGAGTTACGAACCCAACACGTAATCGGATTGTTAACTAAGAAAAATCAAAAGTTACGTATCGGTTTTTCTTACAAGCTGCTATGTGTTTGAATCTAAAATAAGGATACAAACTTTTGTGCCTAAGCGACAGTCGAACTGCACACCTACCGTGCATCCACGAATATAGCTTAAGCATCAGTTGCTTACTCACCAACTGTAAGATGTGTGCGTGTTTGACCAGAAATAACGACACCTATTGCGATTGTTGGCAACACATGGACAGACATTAAAAATGCACATTAATTTTCACTAGGAGGTGGGTGTGCACTTGATACGGCTTGAAATGAAACTATGAATATTTTTGTACTGGATCCTTTGGAGGAGACCTAGAGAAGATTACAGTCTTGGGAAAAGGAACGAAACGATTGAACTATACTGTTCCGAGAGATTCAGATCCTCGAAAAGGGAGATACGAATTCGAATCACAGTCCAGCACCAAATTTTTCAACGTCTCTAGTTCAGTCGAGTACAAGTAAAATAAGAGACCTGTTCCTTTAAATGGCTATCGGTTCATCAAATAAAATAAAATGTTCTAATGTAAGTAAGTTTACTGGCGCCTGTATTTCTGTTTGCCATGGCTTCCGCTATGTCGTTACCAAACGTATACCGGCTCTGCCCAGTTGGTAACGAAGAAACGTGATGTTTAATGCGGATTATGGATTATAACGTCATTCTCTTGAGGTTACCAGAGGTAAAATAAATCTGTTTCTGACTCTTAAAAGTAAATTCCTGAACCCACGCAATACACCTGTGATAATTCGTTCCACCAGACCATTGTGGCCACATTCCCCAGCCTCAAGAGTGTGCTGATACGGATGATGTGCTTAGCTTACAAAATTAGTCACGGTGGAAAAAATGCGAGTCTATTAAATGCCTAAGTAGAAGCAAGCTTATGACGCGGAGATTATGCTATTCTCATGTCAGCAGGATGTAAAGACTCTTCTAGGCATCATAGTCTCGAAGCAACTCTGCTAACGACGAGTTACTTCCTTGTGTGCACGGAATTAAGCCTCAAAGTTCACTTGATTTTACCTGTCATTTCCATTGAATACTCTCAGTTACTATCGCTTGAGGTGTAACAAAAGAATGTAAACTTACGGTTTTCAGCCCAGGAAAGTCGTTGCAGGTGGAAATCGCAACCAATCTCGTCCTTTAAATAGCGGTTTATGAGTTCTAGGCACTATTGGCCTCATAAGAGGAAGCTAAGACAGATACCTCTTCGCCAGCTCTGTGGTAACGTGCTGACCTGTGATAAAGCGTCTGTTATGTTTCGGAGTTCTAGTCCCACTGACTTCAACGTTTCTCTTAAGTCCCATAGAGCTCAGAGCCATTTCAACGTTTCTACCCCCTCTGTGAAAGAGCTACAAGCAGTCAGATAAAACATCTATAAGGAAATTGCAAGAAATTACTTTCAGCTCATAGTGCAATGGTGAAAAACTTACAATGCTGCAAAACAGGTAACGCCTCTTTCCGCTGCTGACAAGCAAATTTTGGGTTTCTAGAAATACATAACTATATTTATGAAATGCCACATTTGCATACCTCTTGAGTATGACACAGCATACCAATTAAACATAGACCCAATCAAAATCAAAGTGAGTAGTATTTTACTAATTCGTGTCGGTAGAGACATGCTTGTGTACAGATACTCAGTTTTATTAAAACAGACTTTCGTCGTAAGGTTATCGTGGGTAGTTTTATTTCATTTCTTATAATACTGTGCACAATTTTCCTAAGGTTTCCTTTAGTGTTGTTGAAACAATAGCAAACATGAGAGCTAAATTAATCATCAACGATATATGCGAATTCACTGATGTTATCTATAGCAGTCTGACGATGCGAATGCAGTTTATTGATTACATGCATGTAGAAAACTTGTTCTGAGTTAAAGCTGTCAAACAATGTTTGGAGAAGAATAAAATGCCACTACCACACGATAGCTAATGTAGAAAATACTTTTCTGACGTATTTTGGCACGACGCGCTCTCCCCAAACATAATACAAAAGCTTCGAGATGCATCTGCCGCCTGGCTCTGTATTAAACCTGAAAAGAACTAAATGTCACAGAAGTTAGCCCTTTTTTCCACATGTGAATATTTTGGGTTGAGAAGTGAAGGAAATTATGTTCAAAGTTCCATTAGATTGGTAACTTCAGCAGACAGCAGAATTGGGTTTTTAAAAAGTGTAGCAGTAAATGTATTCGAACCCGCGACATCTTATCGATGGTGCACGACACTTACAATTACACTACTAGCTGACACAGAGCTACAACAGCTCCAGAGCGCAACAACAATTCCTCCAGAACTGCGCTGTGAGATAATGCAAATGGCCGGGTCTAGACTTCTGAGAGAAACAGTTACAGCTTTTCTTTTGCGCTGCACGACGTTTTTTACAAACAGATAGCGCAATAGAATATCTCAACTGGAAAGGAACACTTCATATTTAAATTTCTGCATCCTACACAGTTAGCAGTTCTGTGTAGGTGGCAGTTACGTGATTTTATTTCGGTGATTACAAACTAGAGTCGAATGTATGCAGTGGGTAGCCGAGGCAGCTAGTTCATGGTGATTCGGTCAACCAAGTAAATGAATTTACTGAACATGCTGCAATTAACTACAGAGAAGCTGTGTGTCAGAATTCTCATCCAGTGTGGCGCAACGGTGTTATGATAGAAAAATGGGTTACAGAAAGAGGATTTGGTGGTCTGTTGGCTTGATGATAGGTTCTTGTACCTATGGTCTGGGTTCGATTCCCACTTCTATCAATGATTTTAGATAGGGAGAGAAAGATTCCATTCTCTTCTGGCTATACCAAGTGAAGAAGACATAATGCCAGAGTAGTCTGAAATTCACATTAAAGATGATATTCTTTCTGTGCCAAGTAGTCGTCAGGTAGAACCACAATAAAGTCTGGGGTGGCGACATGTAGAAACTCTATCACCAGTTACCTTTCTTATACTAGTTATTTATTTCTAGTGACGAAACAAACGCTATGTAGGGTCACAGGACACTTATTCCATCTTCTATCTGAGCTTCTGTATGTCGATAAAATTGGTTCTGAACTGAGAATGCAACTCAGACCGCCCTTAACGCGGAATTTGATCCCTTCGTGACAATACAGCTCGGCTACAATTTGTTGTTTGTTCGAAACTGCAGATTCCTCAATATCTCCACATACTACCCGTGAATGGGTTCGAATCCTGGGCCGGCACTAAAGATTTCATTATGTATTATCAAGCTCTAGCATGAGAACACCTATATGCTGTTGGCTAATAATTTTGATTTTTATTGTTTTTTCATTCGTTGTCAACACTAACGATATCTGACGTTTTTGAGTCCCAGTGGGACACAAAACTATTTGCGACATCACTGTAAGTTCAAGATGTTACTCTGAGCTGCTGGTGGAGAAAAATTCGGTAGCTGACGTCTCTTTGTGTGTAGTCAACGACGATATGTGTGGGGCTCTATTCCCAGGGAGCACTGAACTCTTCGTCATATTATTTCTATGTCAAACATACTCACATGTCGCTGCTGGTGCAACAAACCCATACTTAACGTTCGTTTTCTCCAGAATATAACAGCGATAGGTGCCGGGTTGGAGTCCTGGGAAGGAAAAAGTTAATGTTTCGTCTCGTCATTTCAGTTGAAACATCTAGCTACTGTCGAGAAAATTATTTCTAGGTCAAACACGCTCACATGTCGCTGCTGGTGCAACAAATCCATATTTAACGTTCGTTTTCTCTAGAATATAACAGCGATAGGTGCCGGGTTGGAGTCCTGGGAAGGGAAAAGTTAATGTTTCGTCTCGTCATGACAGTTAAAGCATCTAGCTACTGCCGAGAAAATCCGATATGTCACAGTTGGTAGTGATTCGATATCAATCCGATTAGGTCCTGGGTTCGAATCACTGTCCAAAACAAAGCTTTGCGTCATGGCCTTTCAAGTATGTTACTTGTGAAGAAGCAATAATTAACATCTCTCGTAGTTCGTTAACAGGGACAATAGATGCTGGGTAGGAATTCGCGTCCGTTAAAAATGTTTGCGTTATGTAATTTAAGTTGATATTTGCTAACTGATACTGTCTAAAATCGAGGTATATCACTCTCTGTATGCCTAATCAGGAATGACTGTTAGTTTGCGTCAGTCACGAAATCTTTGCTTAGTCTGCCTGACCTGGGTTTTAATCCATATGCAGAACGAGACGGTTCGTCGTGTCATTTGCAGTTCATACATATTCTCAACTAGCTGCTCACGGATAACTTAAATTTTTAATGTCATTTTATGTTAAATAATAAGTAGTGTATGTTACTTTGAAGAGGAAATCATGAATTCGACTAACTCACTACGTGTGTTACCTGTCTGACGTAATAATGAGAGTGGTAAGATTTCAGGTATGTCATTTATTGTAATAAATGTGAGCTTACAAGCCTTAAGGACAGTCTTATTTGTGATAAGGTGTTCCCTGATATTTGTAGCATCGCGGTATTACTTTACAACTTGAGTTAACTGCGATACAGAGCAATGTTTTCTAATGGTGACAAGTTGGAACCATTTTCAATAGTCAAACGACTGTACCAAGGAGGGATTAGAGGACCTGCTAGACAGCCGCGTTATTCCGGTTGAATGCGAATCAGGTGAAACGCAGTTCAGGTCGTTCGGATACTTTTGGGTATGACTGTACACGGCTACAACACTAGGAGAAAGGGTGATCTTCACTACTCAAGGTTAAATCTAACTTTGTCTCAGAAGGTTGTAAATTATGCTGTCACAAAAGTCACTTACCTAATAGCATCAAAAGTCTGACAGATAGCCATATAGCATTTAAAAGGAAATTAAAAGAATTTCTTACTGGCAACTCCCTCTACACTTTAGATGAATTTTTGGATATATTAAGTGAGTAATTTCACCAACACCCACAAAAAAATTAAAAATATTGAGTGTTATGTAATATTTTGTGTAATATAACATCTTTTATTAACCTGTCACGTTCCACATCATTACGAAGTGTCGTATTCATGATCTATGGAACAAGTGCTAATCTAATCTAATCTAATCTAATTGACAAGAAGAAAGGACACGGTGATAAGACATCTGTTAAGACGTCAGGGACTAACTTCCATGGTACTAGAGGGTGCTGTAGAGGGAAAAGACTGTATAGTAAGACAGAGATTGGAATACATCCAGCAAATAATTGAGGACATAGGTTGCAAGTGTTACTCTGAGATCAAGATGTTAACTCAGGAGAGGAATTCGTGGCGGGCTGCAACGAACCAGTCAGGAGAATGATGACTGAAAAAATAAAAGAACACCCAACAGGCTGGAAGTATCAGATCTGGTATTGCAGTTGTGGAGTGATAACATGTATTTGACTAACAAACGGATGATGAAAACAGAGCGTTCGAAAGTCACACCTCCTATTCCGTTGAATCCACCCTGACTGAGTACAGTAAGGACTTAGGTCAGTAAAAAGTCGATAGTACTCACATGTCTTTCAGAAGCTTCACAATTAGCTCGAGTTTTCTGGATTTGTACTAAACTCCAGTAGTAAAGATTTCGCAGAACCAAAAGCTGGACTAATTTTTGTTTTGCTTGAAGTGGAATTATTTTTCTAAATTTCTGTATTCTTAATTGCTTGAATACTGTGATGGTTTGTTTTTCACAACTTAGATGCTCGTCCAAGATTGTGCCGAGAGCGTTCTGTTTATTATAGGGTAACTGGATACAGTCAAGGAGAACTGGAGTAAAGTTTTCACCAAAACTTCCGCTGGTCAGCTTTAGGTGTGATATAAGAACGAGTTGTGACTCCTTAGGTTCTAGGTTAAAACCCAGATATAGTGACCCGTTATCTAGCAGAAGGACACTTTAATTCATAGGCTGTGGAGCGATATAAAGCTATTGTTGTTTCAAGTCATGCAGAGCCGTTCATGACAAAACTATCAAAGCTGTTTCCTGCTCCCATCCCCCCCCCCCCCCCTCTCTTCCGTAAAACCACCTTACTGCAATTTTCTCTGCGCAGATTTAGCAAATTTAATGACGTATATGTATAAGTTTAATAAAAGTGAAGCATTATTCAAAAATATTAATCAAAATAAGTACGTATACTAATGAAAAATATTGCACACAACGAATGAAACGCGTAATTAGGTAAACAAATTACCAGCTGTCTAAACTTTCTTACAAATGGTAGTTGCTATACAATGAGATGTATAATAAACAACAAGTGCTGTTTGTAGCTCATAAATTGGTAATAGTGCACAAATTAATAATCAGAAATGAAAGAAAAAAGTTGAGAAAATGTCCCTTTTACGTTGGTTTATACGTTAGTTCAACTTCGGTGTCTATAGGCAAGAAGGCTAACAACACCAACAATATTATTAACCTGCCACACAAAGCTCATTCATAATTTTTATTTATTTACACAGCAAATCGTATCAATGATAACTTGTTGTTGTTGTTGTTGTGGTCTTCAAGACTGGTTTGATGCAGCTCTCCATGCCACTCTATCCTGTGCAAGCTTCTTCATCTCCCAGTACTTACTGCAAGCTACATCCTTCTGAATCTGCTTAGTGTATTCATCTCTTGGCCTCCCTCTACGATTTTTACCCTCCACGCTGCCCTCCAATGCTAAATTTGTGATCCCTTGATGCCTCAAACATGTCCTACCAACCGGTCCGTTCTTGTTGTCAAGTTGTGCCGTAAACTCCTCCCCAATTCTATTCAATATCTCCTCATTAGTTATGTGATCTACCCATCAAATCTTCAGCATTCTTCTGTAGCACCACATTTCGGAAGCTTCTATTCTCTTCTTGTCCAAACTATTTATCGTTCATTTACTACTTTAAGTGTCTCATTTCCTAATCTAATTCCCTCAGCATCACCCGAAATAATTTGACTACATTCCATTAACCTGGTTTTGCTTTTATTGATGTTCATCTTATATCCTCCTTTCAACACACTGTCCATTCCGTTCAACTGCCCCTCCAAGTCCTTTGCTGCCTCTGAGAGAATTACAATGACATAGGCGAACCTCAAAGTATTTATTTCTTCTCCATAGAATTTAATACCTACTCCGAATTTTTCTTTTGTTTACTGCTTGCTCAATATACAGATTGAATAACATCGGGGAGAGGCTACGGCCATGTCTCACTCCCTTCCCAACCACAGCTTCCCTTTCATGCCCCTCGACTCTTATAACTGCCATCTGGTTTCTGTACAAATTGTAAATAGCCTTTCGCTCCCTGTGTTTTACCCCTGCCACCTGTAGAATTTGAAAGAGAGTTTTCCAGTCAACATTGTCAAAAGCTTTCTCTAAGACTACAAATGCTAGAAACGTAGGTTTGCCTTTCCTTAATCTTTCTTCTAAGATAAGTCGTAAGGTCTGTATTGCCTCACGTGTTCCAACATTTCTACGGAATCCAAACTGATCTTCCCCGAGGTCGGCTTCTACCAGTTTTTCCATTCGTCTGTAAATAATTCGCGCTAATATTTTGCAGCTGTGACTTATTGAACTGATAGTTCGGTAATTTTCACATCTAAATTTGTTAGCAGCAAAAGCGGAATCATAAGCAAATTACATGCTTTCTTCACCTTTTGTCTTGCTACCTCAATATCCCGTCTTACTCCAGTTATCATTCGACATAAACCGGCTTCAGCCAGAAGCTTTTGCTGGAATAGCTTATTTGTTTCAGTGAACTCTCGCCAACCTTTACAAACTTACAATTCCGTACCGAAATAGCAGCATAGACTCCATTGTTGGACATGAGGTAGTTGTGTAGGTGGGAGGTGTTTGAACCAAGTGCACTGTTGCCACATTAGCCATATCAGCGATACATGTTTATTCGGTACTAGTCGTTTGTTTAAGACACAATTTGGACGAAGTGGAGCCCGCGCGGGATTAGCCGAGCGGTCTGGGGCGCTGCAATCATGGACTGTGTGGCTGGTCCCGGCGGAGGTTCGAGTCCTCCCTCGGGCATGGGTGTGTGTTTTTGTGCTTAGGATAATTTAGGTTAATTAGTGTGTAAGCTTAGGGACTGATGACCTTAGCAGTTAAGTCCCATAAGATTTCAAACACATTTGAACATTTTTTTGGACGAAGTGAAATTGTGGATTGTCGCTATGACAACAAATACGCGTTTACGGCCACGGAGAGAGGGAAAGACTTTTTCTCATAGGCAGAAAATAGGAACACAAAGGGGTAAGACAACTTACGCCGATTAATTCTTAAACATTTTTTTAAGGCGGTACTTGCATCCCCTCTCCACCGTTGCCTTTGGTGAGAATTTTTCCGCTAGCCCCCCGTACAGTACTGGCGTCAAGAAGCATACTCAGATACAAATAGCAGTTTATAACTTTTAGAACTGTTGGAAACGGGATCCTGTTCACCAGATGTGGAACCCTCTGACTCCCACGTTTTCCCTCACGTAAAGAAATATAAACACATTTGTTCATGTTTCGAGTCCAATGGAAAAGGCTGCAGCAGCCGTAGAGGATTATTCCGCACGCTTCTCCGATTGCGGCTCAGTAAATGAAACCAATCACGAAAAACGTTCGGCAAAGAGAGTGGACCTGGGTGGGACCTATGACGGAATATGTGTCGGCTTTTACACGCTGTTTCAAGGCTAGATGGAGAGATTCCCTTGTTTTCCCCGCAGCGGCAGCGGAAGTGTAGCAGAAGAATCTCGCGGGCAAGTGCACAGTTCTAATTCCCGGCCTGATATCACCCCTGAGTCACGCTGGCCAGCTGCCGGCAGACTGATTCACCGCATGCTTCAGTTGGCCAAACTGCGGCTGCATTCGCTAAACGCGCGGCCGTCAGGCGACATGAACTGGAAACAAGGCTCCAGAGTGGTAGGAAGGCTGCCCGACAGTATAGTCAACACGCTCGTAATGAACCCTCTTTCTGTCGAAGGCATCTGCCTTGGTTTGCTACTTACTTCCTATTTTTATTGCATGACTTTCTGAAAGCAATTTATCAGGGCAGACAGGTACGTAGAGTATTTCTTGACTTTGGTAAGGCATTTCAATCAGAACCACACCTACAATTACTATCGAAAGTATGATCGTATGAGGTATTAAGAAAAAATTGTAACCAGATTGACGATTTCTTAGTAGGGAGGACGCAGTGTGCTATCTTTGGTGGTGAGTCGTCAGGTGTAGAAGTAACTTTGGGTATGTGCTACGGAAGCGTGTGATTCGCTTGATCTTCTCGTTGTGTATTAGTGACCTTGAATGCAATATTAATAGTAACCTGTCTGAAGAAAGCTGCAAAAACATTCAGTTAAATTTTGATAAGATTTCACAGTAGTGCAAATATCTGAAATTACTTTAAAAGTTCAGAAATGTAAAAAATTTTTTAGTTCACAAAATGAAAAAACGTAATATCCGATGACTAAAATATCATCTTATACAAATGCCTGAGTGTAGGGTGCAGGTATATGCAGTTAAACTATCACATCGGTTCAGTCGTAGCTAAAGTAGGTGGCAGACTTCATTTAATTGACAGAATGATAGGGAAATTCACTCTACAAGGAGATTGCTTGCAAACCACGCGTGCGACTCATCCTACAACGTTGTTCAGATGTGTGGGAAAGTACCAAAAAGGGGGGAGGGGGGTGAGTTGATTTGGGGGAAGAGACCAAACTGCGAGTTCATCGGTCTGATGGTATTCGGGAAGGAAGTCGGCCGTGCCCTTTCAAAGGAACCATCCCGACATTGCCTGAAGGGATTTAGGGAAATCACGGAAAACCTAAATCAGGATGGCCGGACGCGGGGTTGAACCGTCGTCCTCCTGAATGCGAGTCCAATGTGCTAATCACTACGCCACCTGACTCAGTTACTAAACAGGGTTAACGGAAGAGACTGATCACATAAAGAAGGGTATAACGGATGGTCACAAGTTTTCTTCGACGCATAGGACAGTGTCACGGAGATGCAAACTATCTCGTGAGCGCATACTTAAAAAGTTACAACTACCAATTTTAAGTGATGAACTTAGGTATATACTACAACCGTCTACGTTACGCTTCCATAGAGATCGCGAAGACAAGATTATGCTAATCATAGTGTATGCAGAGGCATTCATGGGATCATTCTTCCTTACCTTTTGTGAAGCCACCATAAAACCTTATCACGATGTTAGCACACAGTAAACCGCACGAGATGTCAAAATATGTGGTTATCTAACACAATGTGTTTCGGAACAAAATCAACCCAATGTGAAATTCTTTACTACGCTTATAGCATATTGATTTTTAGCACCTGATAATACCACCATGCGGTCTCGAAACATGTTGTGTTTTTTTAGACAACTGGTGAGACTTACTCTGTGCTGATATCGTTCTTCCCGCGCTACACACGTGAATGGAAAGGGAAGAATCCCTAGTAACTGTTGCAGTGGGAAGTAATCTCTGCCGTGCACTTCACACTGGTTTGCAGAGAGTGGTTGCACATGTAGATGTAGTCAGGAAAACAACTTTTAATATTAGAACCGTGTTATAGTTAATTTACATCTACATCTTCATAAACACTCCGCAAGCCACCGAATGGCGCGTGGCAGAGGGTAACATGTACCACTACAAGTCATTCCTTTCTCTGTTCCATTCGCAAATAGAGCGAGGGAAAAACGACTATGTATATACATCCGTATGAGCCCTAATTTCTCGTATCTTATCTTCGCGGTCCTTACGCGCAGTATATGTTGGCAGCAGTAGAATCGTTCGGCCAGTCAGGTTCAAATGTCGGTTCTCAAAATTTTCTCAATAGTGATCCTTGAAAAGAACGCCGCCTTCCCTCCAGGGATTCCCATTTGGTTCTCGAAGTATCTCCGTAACACTTGCGTGTCGTTCGAACCTACCGATAACAAATGTTGCAGCCGCCTCTGCATTGCTTCGATGTCATCCTTAAATCCAACCCGGTAGGGATCCCAGACACTCGGGCAGTACTCAAGAATAGGTCGCACCAACGTCGTATATGCGGTCTCCTTTACATGCAACTCACACTTTCCTAAAATTCTCCCAATAAACCGAAGTCGACCATTCTCCTTCCCTATCACAGTTCTCACATATTCGTTCAATTCACATCGCTCTGCAACGTTACGCTCAGATATTTAAACGACTTCACTGTGCCACGCAGGGATCTACTAATACTGTGCCCGAACATTACAGGTTTGTTTTTCCTAACCATCCTCATTAACTATAATTTTTACATATTTAGAATTAACTGCCATTCATCACACCAACTACAAATTTTGTCTAAGTCGTTTGGTATCTTCCCATAGTCACTCAACCTCGACACTACGGCATTATCAGCAAATAACCACAGATTCCTGCTCGCACTGTCTACGAAATCATTTATGTATATAGAGAACAACGGCAGTCCTATTACACTTCGTTGATGCACTGCTGCTGATACCCTTGTCTTTGACTAGCACTCGCCGTCGAGGACAACATACTGGGTTCTGTTACTTAAGAAGTCATCAAGCCACTCACGTATCTGAGAGCCTACTCCCGCCCGTAACTTTGTTAACAGCCTGCAATGGGGTACCGTATCAAACGCTTTTCGGTAATCTAGAAATATGGAATCAGCGTGCTACTCTTCATCCATCGTTCGCAGTATATCATGTGAAAAACGGGGAAGTTTTGCACGACCGATGTTTTCTAAAACCATGCTGTTTCGTGGACGTAAGCTCCTCACTCCAAAGGATGATTACTATATTCGAACAGAGAATGTTCAAGGATTGTGCAGCAAACCGAAGTTAGGGATATTGATCCGTAATTTTGTGGGTCCCTTGTTTTACCCTTCTTTTACACTGGACTCACCTGCACTTTTTTCCGTTCTCTTGGAACCTTCAGCTGGGCGAAAGATTCGCGATAAAGCTAGGTAAGGGGCCAATGCCGTAGAGTACCTTTTGTAAAACCGAATTGGGATTCCTTCGGGACCTGGTGATTCGTTTGCTTTCAAATCTTTCAGCTGTTTCTCTACTCCAGGGATGCTTGTTAGTACGTCGTCCATACCTGAGTCTGTCCGATGGTCAGATGACGGTATGTTTGTACGATTCTCCTCTGTGAACGATTTCTTTCATGTGAAATTTAAAACTTCGGCTTTCACTTTGCTATCTTCAGCTGCCACACCAGACTGGTCAATAAGGGACTGAATGGAAGCCTCAGACCCGCTTAGCGATTTTACGTAGGGCCAGAATTTTATCGGGTTCTCTGCCAGATCTTTTGATACGGTTTGATGATGGTAGTTGTTTTATGTTTCGCACATGGATCTTTTCACAGACTCACGAAGCTCTACTAACATTTGCTTGTCGTTATTTGTGCGTTCTCTCATGAACCGTGAGTGCAACAGTCTCTACTTCCTCATTATCTTACGAATTTCGTTATTAATCCATGGTGGGTCTTTTCATCCCTTACCCATTTGCTAGACAAATCATTCTCCAGACCACGATTTACAATCTGCTTAAACTTTGCCCATGATTCCTCTACGTCCATTTTACTGGAACTACAGGTAGGTGATGTTTGTTCTCTAAGTGAGATGCTAAGAACTGCTTATCTGCTCTGCCTAGAACAATCATTTTCCTAGGCCTCTTGACTGATTTATTAACTTAATTAAGCATGGTTTTCTACATGACATCATGATCTCTAATCCCCATTTCTGTACTGACACTGTCGGTAAGGTTCGGCCTATTCGTAGCTACAAGATCTAAGATATTTCCACTGCGTGTGGGTTGCCGAGATAGCTGCTCAAGACAGTTTTCGGAGAGCGGGTTCAAAAGTATTTCGCTCGAATGTCTGCTGTATGCCCCGCAATGAATCCATAGGTATCTCAGTCTATACTCAGTAGGTTGAAGTCTGCTTCAACTAGCACTAGACTTTCTCTGAATGACTCTAGAATTGTCACAGCGGAATCTGGTTGGATCTTTTTACACCCAATAATTAACGTGGTTTCACATACACCTGTTATACACGACCACATAACTTCACTGTCACACTCAACTTCGACCTCAATAGTAACAATATTTTTGTCAACTGCAATGAACACTCCTGGCACGACCTCTAATCTGTTATTCCGATATACATTCCAAGACTCGCTAAATATCTCAGAGCTTTCCACTTCGGGTTTCATGTGGCTCTCGGTCCCAAGAATGATTTGAGCGCGAGAAACTTCCTGGACGGCAGTAAATTCGGGAACTTTATTACAAATGCTTCGACAGTTCACTGATAAAATTTTGACAGTCGAAGTGTCTTTACTCTGAACGCTGTCTGACTTCCTTTGCTGCGTGTTGACTGGCAAGTGCTCACCAGAGAACCTCAAACTACTGTCTAGACTAAAAAAAATCCTCATGTGCACTCCACAAGTACTCTGCTACCCGAGTAGTGCCTCCTTGTCCTAACAAGGGGAGTCCTACAAATCCTCACAGGATAACGTATGTCTAGAAATCTGGAGCCAAGAAGGTCACAGAGTCGACGAAGCCTTTGATTGAGGTCCTCCACTCGGCACCAAACTAAAGGACCCCGGTCAACTCTGGGAACAATGCTGCACCCCACATGCGAGTCCAACCACCTCCGCCGGCCACCTGTATGAACTGAGGATGGCCTCAAAACCCACGCGACAGGTGTCGTTGGTACCGACGTTAGCCACGCCTTGTAGACGACTGCACCATGCACGCTCGATAGCCGCAGGCAAGGTCGCCTCCACATCTCGAATGGGGCCCCCCAGGGAGAAATACCGAGTGCACACTGCGGTCAGCTCACCCAGCGCCCGCACACAGCATGCGCACATCCTAACCATCCTAGGAAGACTAAATGAAGAATTCAACTACAAAAGCAGATAGTATCCTAGATATGCAACTTACTATTTTCCTAATGTGTCACCAATGAACGCTGGCGCGTTAATGAGCTATATAACCGGGCGTTCAGTGAGCAAGTATTGCGCTACAGATTGCGTGAATTTACCCTTACAAAAATGTGAGATTAAACCTCTTAAACAGAAAAATTTAATAAATATACGTAATGAAAACACAGAAAAAGATAAACACTTAACTTAGCTCTCTGTAGATGTATGTCAGCTGAGAACTGCTGCCTGACATCGTCAGTGTCATAAAATGTCTTTAACGTTGAGATTTTTCTTTTTTCCCCCCTCTTACTCTGCTTCAAGGACTAGAATGGGCTACTTGAGATCCTACCTGTAATAGAGTTGGGATTCTTTTCAGCCAGTTACCAGACAAGCCTGTTGTGGGACACTGGTGTTTAAATTGACGTATGTGAAAATAGATTACCACTTTTGATATTTCTCTCATAAGCAAGGGAAACCATCTGAATGCCTTGGTCAGAACAGGAGGATTGTAAATATTTTAAATTTATTGCCACAACAATGTTGTTTTTGTCCCAGAGAAAAATAAAAAATATGTGTTTGTATGTGTGTGTGTGTGTGTGTGTGTGTGTGTGTGCGTGTGTGTGTGTGTGCGTGTTGCGTCTCATGACGAGCATGTATCTAAGATCTTCTTCAGACATTGCCCACTGCCTTGTCGAAGTACTTACTATGCGGATGGAGGGGCTTACGTGTTACTGAGAGGGCAAGTGCAGTGGTTAGCACACCGGACTCACCTTCGGGAGGACGACGATTCAAACGCACGCCTGTCCATCCTGATTTATGTTTTCCATGATTTCCCTAAACCACTTAAGGCAAATGCCAGAAAGGTTCCTTTGCAAGGGCTTGGCCGATTTCCTTTCCCACCCTTCCCTAATATGAGCGTTTGCTCTGTCTCTAATAACCTCGTTGTCGACAGAACGTTAAACATTAATCTCCTCCTCCCCTAAATTTCCGTGTTCCCGAGAATCCGGGGACTTTGCCGGCTATAGCGCAGCTGCTGCCAGGGTCTCCCATGCCGAACAGACCTCAGCAGATGAACCAGACGTTAGTGTCCCACAACGCTCCAACTACCCCATATCCACTTCTCCTGATATCCTACCCAACATGCAATGCGATCCGTGCCTAGGGGTACATGGCATATGGGAAGACGTGTCATTAAAGGAGCGTAAGGGTACTAGGCGACATCCCTGAGTGATGCACCCGGGGTTCCGGGCTGTCAATCAAATAGATCCCTTAACTATAGTGGTGCCAAAACGAAGAACACGGAAAAAATTGAGGGAATTAATGAGACTGCAAGAACGCAATCATCGTCTCCGGAACCAATGGAAGAAGTTTCCCCGATTGGATCGGGAGATAGACCAATCCACGAAGTGGAAACTGTTACTAAGATGTTATATTAGGTCGAGAGCTAATCCTTGCCTGAGTTGTCTTCTGGGAAGACAAGAGGTAGACGTGGCCCTGTTCCAGTAACCCTGTCTATGTAAAGGGAGCGTTTCAGGCCTCAGAAGAACTCGGGGTAAACTGATTTATGTTATAGAAGAACTCCAGAAGATGCATTTATATTAAGAATAGAATCCCAGTCATACCGATGGCGGATTTCTGTTCTAGGAGCTTAGTGACGATTGGGATGAAACAACGCGAAAAGCGAAGCGCGAGGGAAATTGTATTGGCCTTAGATTACCTACCTTGTGAGAACATTATTCTCCTACCCAGGAAAGGTGGAGACTAGTAGATAGCTGATCAATGAACATTTGCTAGTTGATTGTGGTGCCAATGCCCACAACCTGGTGCGGGGAAGCAGTGACACCAACAGCAGAGGTGAGCACCTGCTCGAATTTTTCTAGTAGAGAATGATATGGAAATCTCGATTAGAGCGGTTCTAGGCGCTTCAGTCCGGAACCGCGCTGCTGCTACGGTCGCAGGTTCGAATCGTGCCTCGTACATGGACGTGTGTGATGTCCTTAGGTTAGTTAGGTTAAGTAGTTCTAGTTAAGTCCCATAGTGCTTAGAGCCATTTGAACCATTTGAATAGGCAAAATATTGGGAGTCCGTTGTCAAATACAACATTGCGATCAAGCAAGCGGAGCTATCATTTGAAAGGTATTCTGTGAGGAAGTGAAAGGTACAGCTACTTGCGCTAGACTTCATAAAATCCTCACCAGAATAACAAATAATCCATGGTGTGTTCTAAGGAAGGAAGACGGTGGTTATAAAACAGGGCTGGCCACGGCGTACCAAACTTTATGTGTGCAGGCCAAGGCACAGCCTCTCTCAGCTTTGTTCGTTCATTACCAGAAATACCAGATGCAGCTCAACATTTCATTTAGTATTGCAGTGTGGTATTTTTCGGTCTGCACAGCTCTCTTCATTTCTGCAGAATCGTGGTGTCAGCGCTGTTTGCCCTTCGCCGTTAGTTCTTGATGTGAAGGAAGTTCAGAAGTCCAGTGGCTGTTTGCACAAAAAGGGACATGGTAACGATCTATCATCATGCGCCATTATAAACAAACTGGATAACAAAAGAAAGGATGTGTATTGTCGACATATATTGTGGAGTTGCATAAGTGACGGGTACTCCAAAAATTCTATGAAACAACATTACAATATGATGTAGAAAGAATTTAAAGATTTTGTTAGCAATGAAAGAGCAAAAAATTACAATGATCGACAGACGGAATTCGTTGTTCTGTACATTAAAACAATTTTGTGGTTAGTTTACAGGTATAGTGCTCATGAAGAAACTGGTGGCACAAATAGTAAAACTTATGAAGTTGCACGCAGGGTGTCAGTTGCAATAGTTTTCGATAAACTGAACGAAGAGTATGGAGGCTTTATATATTTCTGCAACGTTTGTTGGTTGCGTCAAGGGGGAGGCCAGGAATGATTTTTCGATTTAAAACTTACTATTGTTGAATTTATGAAGGAAAAATGAGTGCAGGAACGAAAATCAGAACATCCGGAATGGATGACAGACATCGCATTTTAAGTGGACTTGACTGCACTCTGCCCACATTAAGACACTGTAAGGTGAGAAAAAACTTGTTTCTGATTTGACGGGGATGCATTTAAAAAGAAAATTAAGCTGCAGAACGGACACATCCTCACAAGAACAGTCCATTTCCGTAAGTCCCTTGGCATTGAAGAAAACACTACGGTAGAAGAATTGAAAGAATGACAAGGATGCTTTCCTGAACGTTCGGAGATATTGCCAATCTTACATCCGTTTTAGAGCCATTTTCGAGACCGTTTGCCTTTTGCCTTTTCAGTCGAAAGCAGCCCTGCTAATGTGCATATGTGGCTGACTGATCTGCAAGGTAGTTCCCGTTTTAAAGACAAATCCCTTTAACGTTCAAAACTGTCCAGGGCGTTTATATTGCTTTCTTCTGGTGGTTTCTACGTCTTCAGAATGAGTTTGCAGATGTGCTTCAGTATTTCGGTCAAATATATGCATGTGAAATAAGTTTTTCCGGTAATGAAACTAAAAAAAAGTCACAATTACTTGGCAACATGAGTGCGAAAGTCTGTGAAACTGTCTGCGTCTGTCCGTGCGCCGGCAGTTTGTACTAGATAAGAATTCTATGTTCTCACCACGCCAAAAATAGTTCAATAATATCAAAAATTTGTTTGGCTTTTCGGTCCATTTTGTTGAGAAATGAGAAATATAATACCACCTCGTATGCAGTGTGAATACTGACATTTAAATGCTGCGCTTTCGCTATTTACCCCTGTTCATCCTTCTCCTTGCGCTCAGACAGGCTGAGCGCTATGGCACTCTTGTCAGAACATGGACCACGAGCCGAATTGTTGGCCGTCCCTGGTATACAACGACAGCGACTGAGACTGTCCATGGGTTCTTCAACACACATTTCCCTCGACATACTCTGTCAGGTGACATAGACCGGAAGTCAATCCCTCAGACACACTGGTTAACAGCTTATCAAAGGGAAAACTGGAATCCGGCAGATATATTTAAAAAAAAACGATAGGTGGTGGAAAGTTAAATTACCAGGCACAGCTGGTATCTTTCCAGCTCTACTTCAACAATAGACACTACATAAACTCTTTAAGGTCAGCCTATCAACAGGAATCATTTCTAAGTTTGGAGGTCGGTGAGGCCTGTCTTCATTCTGAGGCCGGGGAGACTTGATCGTACCAAGGCTAGGGACATGAGACTGATTACTCTGTTCCCTTTCTTCTACAGATGTTGGGTTATATGCAGTTTAGAGAGAAGAGGGTAACAGAGGTTCTCCACATGTAAACCAGCATACATAACAACCAGGTAAACCATGTGAAACACCACTTCACCAACTTCTTGGGAAGATGAAAAACTGTACACTTTCAGAAAATAGTTATTTGCATGTTCCTGGATATCTAGGGGCTTTTAGCATTATGACCTACGAATCCATGGTTAGAGCTGCAGAAGAACATGGCGTTGGGACTACCATATATAGGTGGATTAGGATCATGCTGAGTATAATAAAGGTAGAAGCCACCATGACAAATGAAAAAATAGCGATCAACACCAGCAGGAGGTGTGTAAAGGCAGGGGTTTTGTCCCAAGTACGTCGAAACATAGTTGTGAGTGAACTCATTGAAGAATTAAATTGTAGAAGCTACTTTTGTTTTCCAAGGGCACACAGACAATTTAATAATAGTAATACTTTGAAAATTTACTGGCAGTGTTAGAACAATGTCACAATGTGGAAAACTGGTGCAGAAAACAGGATATAAGAGTCAGTCCCAAGAAAACTGCAGTAGTATCATTTGCGAGGAAGAAAATCTAGCACACGTACTGCAACCTCCTCTACCAATACAGGGGATAGTGACGTATCCAGGGATAATCCTGGATGTAAATTATCATGGCCCCTGCATATAAAGCTTATATGTTCCAAGGCAAAAAGTTCTCTTGTGGGCACTGGAAGGGCCTGTGGTAAAAACTGGGCTCTGAACTCCCGCATTATGTGCTAGATATACACAATTGTAATAAGATTTATGATAATTTATGAGGTTACAGTATGACAGAATAAAGTATAACAGACGGTCGTTGTTAAAGTGTTTGCCAAGGTGCAGAGACAAGTGCAGAGACTAGCCTGCTTAACCATAACATGCGGAATTAGCAGCATACCCTTTGCCGGGATGGAGACCACGCTGAACATACCTCCATTACACCTTTTGGTTATGGCGGACGCAGTGGCAGGGGCACAGGTAAAAAACTGTAAATAACTGCATTCATACAGGACTTCCAGACTCCTGAACCCTGCACACTCTCGTTTCCCCGTCGATAGTGCAAGGCTGTCGAAGCAACCACCTTCCTGCAATCTTCCGTTTCTTGATGTGTTTGTATACAGATGATCTGATAACACTCTATCACAGAGTGTATAGAAAGCCGACTAACACAAACAGGTATTTAGATACCACTTCGCACCACCACCCAACCCAGGAGAAAGCAGTGCTCAACACTCTGTTTTCCCGTACCTTCCGTATGACCAACGACGACAACTTGGAATCGGAGTTGAATTTTCTGGAGAGGACATTGATGGCAAATGGCTATGATAGCGGTTCAAACGACAGGGCTTTCAGGCGGAATATAAATCACGCTAATAAGAATGACGAGGAACCGCCTTCTCACCTGGTTCAGTTACCGTTCTATTATGGGGTCACTGACCGTATAAGCAGAATTCGTAAGAAAAATTGTATTAAGATATCTTTCTTTAATCAAAACTTAAATAAAAGATTATTTCCGACGAAAAACGGATACATCTGATTGCCTCCACAACGCAGGCGTTTATCAAGTGACATGAGACTGCGGCAAAGTGTATTTAGGTGAAACGGGAAGACTGTTAAAGAACGCAGTACGGAACACGAACGGCGCACGCAGCTAAAACAAAGTGTAAAATCGACAGTAGCGGAACATCATGAGAACTGTGGCTCTGACATCGAATTTAGTAACGTACGTGTCTGGCTGAGAAAACAGACATTTATGGAAGAAGAGGCTGAGAAGCGTTTGAAATTTCCAAGAATGTGTCTACACTACTGGCCATTAAAATTGCGACACCACGAAGATGACGTGCTACAGACGCGGAATTTGACCGACAGGAAGAAGATACTGTGATATGCAAATGATTAGCTTTTCAGAGCATTCACACAAGGTTGGCGCCGGTGGCGACACCTACAACGTGCTGACATGATGAAAGTTTCCAACCGATTTTTCATACACAAACAGCAGTTGACCGGCGTTGTCTAGTGAAACGGTGTTGTGATGCCTCGTGAAAGGAAGAGAAATGCGTACCATCACGTTTCCGACTTTGATAAAGGTCGGATTGTAGCCTATCGCGATTGCGGTTTATCGTATCGCGACATTGCTGCTCGCGTTGGTCGACATCCAATGACTGTTTGCAGAATACGGAATCAGTGGGTTCAGGAGGGTAATACGGAATGCCGTGCTGGATTCCAACAGCCTCGTATCACTAGCACTCGAGATGACAGGCATGTTATCCGCATGGCTGTAACTGATCGTGCAGCCACGTCTCGATCCCTGAGTCAACAGATGGCGACGTTTTCAAGACAACAACCATCTGCACGAACAGTTAGACGACGTCTGCAGCAGCGTGGACTTTCTGCTCGGAGACCATGGCTGCGATTACCCTTGACGCTGCGAGTGGAGCATCTGCAATGGTGTACTCAACGACGAACCTGGGTGCACGAATGGGAAAACGTCATTTTTTCGGATGAATCCAGGTTCTGTTTACAGCATCATGATGGTCGCATCTGTGTTTGGTGACATCACGGTGAACGCACATTGGAAGCGTGTATTCGTCATCTCCATACTGGCGTATGACCCGGCGTGATGGTATGGGGTGCCATTGGTTACACGTCTCGGTCACCTCTTGTTCGCATTGACGGCACTTTGACAGTGGATGTTACATTTCAGATGTGTTACGACCCGTGGCTCTACCCTTTATTCGATCCCTGCGAAACCCTACATTTCAGAAGGATAATGCACGGCCGCATGTTGCAGGTCCTGTACGGGTCTTTCTGGATACAGAAAATGTTCGACTGCTGCCCTGGCCAGCACATTCTCCAGATCTTTCACCAATTGAAAACGTCTGGTCAATGATGGCCGAGCAACTGGCTCGTCACAATACTCCAGTCACTACTCTCGATGAACTGTGGTATCGTGTTGAAGCTGCATGGGCAGCTGTACCCGTACACGCTATTCAAGCCCTGTTTGACTCACTGGCCAGGCGTATCAAGGCCGTTATTACAGCCAGAGGTGGTTGTTCTGGGTACTGATTTCTCAGGATCTATGCACCCAAACTGCGTGAAAATGTAATCACATGTCAGTTCTAGTATAATATATTTCTTGGTGTATCAGTTTCAATGACCAGTAGTGTGATTTCAATAGAGAGGACGGCTATAGGCTTCCGACATCGTGGCTCCCCGACATCAAGGAATTGAAAATGCGGCTGCGGTGTGCGAGCAACATAAACAACGCGCTACAAGTCACCTCGGCCGGCAATAATATTTTGGGTAAACATTCCCCTTCTCTTTCTCTGTCCTTTTCGCATCTAGCCAATGATGACGGCCAACCAACAGCAGTAGGAGGAATTTCAACCAATATCTCTTCTCCTGCGTAAGTGTGGATTAGTGCCTTTCGATCCAATGATGAAGGCCCACCAATAGTATCCACAAGATTTTGACCAATAACGCCCCTTCTTCTGCATCAGCGCGGGAATATTAGTTTATGACGATGGCCCACCAATGGTAGTCATAAGAATTTTAGCCAATACTACTTCTCCAGAACAAACGCTGGAAAACTCCCCTTTGTAAGAGAACGCTACACTGGTCTCTGACAGTGTTCTAGCAGTAGTGGACACCGGAAGATCCTGAAGAAGATGCCAAAAGAATGGTCGAAAAGTCGATTATTTTAGAGGAAATATGACACTGCCTAATAACGCAGAAGATTTTAACTTCACTGAAACGGTCACGAAATCCTGCAGACTTAACACTGAGCTGCTTTGGCTCTTGGTCCGTTCCGTTTTGCCGCTGAGTGGAGAAAAAAGTTCCTCAGTTACCGCTCCCGTCACACCGCTCGCTGTCCCATTACTAATCTCACAACCTTATAGTGGTATTCGTTAATGTAGGAATGGTCTGGGAAATGCCGGATGACCAAACAGGAGCTCCCAGCAGCTTCAATAAAAATTTCAGTGTAACGGTTGGAAGAAGGGAGCAGTGGAAGAACACAGCGCTACATCGTTCAGGAGGTATGGTTTGGTTTGATTTACAGTCGGGTTGAAAATCAGATGAAGGCGTTGGGGCGCGGAGTATACGGTGTGTAGCCTAGACCAGAGAGAGCAATTTGTCTATGGAAGCTGGCCACAGTATTCCAGGCAGAAATATCTGCTATCAGAGTGTGCATGGAGGAGAATTCGCGAAGATGCTACAAGAACAGTAGCATCTACATTTATTCAGAGAGCAAAGCTCTGAAATTTTTATTAGCCTCTGCAACGAGGTCAAAGGTTGTTGCAGAATGCCATGAAACCCTTAGGGTGACTAGGAGAAAGCAATAGGGATAAAATCTGTGGGTCCCTGGTCACACAGGAATTAGAACTCATGAAAAAGTTGATAGACCAGCCAGGATTGGCGCGACGACTCCTTTTATTGGACCAGAATCTCTCCTATCACCAACCGGCGCTAAAACCAAAAACTATGTTGCTGTATCGGGAGGTAGCATGTAGAATATTGGACTACGATCCGCAAACTATAGCGCAGCAAGATAAAGATTATGAAGTCATGTTTGAAGAGAAGTTCTGTAGTCCTAAAACTGAACAAAAAAATGGCTCTGAGCACTATGGGACTTAACTGCTGAGGTCATCAGTCCCCTAGAACTTAGAACTACTTAATCCTAAGTAACCTAAGGACATCACACACACCCATGCCCGAGGCAGGATTCGAACCTGCGACCGTAGCAGTCGCGCGGTTCCGGACTGTAGCGCCTAGAACCGCTCGGCCACTCAGGCCGGCTAAAATTGAACAGGGAACACATTCGCGATAGCATGCATTACTGGCCATGGCAGCTTTAAGAAAAACCTACACACGGAGAAGAAGCCTCTACATGTAGACTATGTGGTGAGGAAGATGAAATGGCATCACACTAATCTCCCTGTGCGAACCTCTGGGGGGGAGGGGGGGGGGCTGTTGACATCAGCAGTTATGTCCCATAGTGCTCAGAGTCATTTAGAACCTCTGGAGGGCAAAAGACACAGAATATTGGCAATTAGAGCTTGAAGAAATTGCGTCTAATAGAGAACTAGGAAACGAATTCTCACAACTTCTTAAGGGTACTGGTTGGCTATACTTGTATCACAGAGAGCGAAACCACACAATAAACTCATTTTCGGTGCGGACAACAATGGGCTAAGAATACGGATTGTTTTTGTCTCCTAGAATTAATCAAATCAAAACAGTGTACCTAACTAAGATTACCAAAAGCTTAGAGCATTGGACGTGGTAACAGCCGTGCGTGAGGTTTAAATCTTTTATTTAAAAGTCAACTCGTCTTGTGGTCTTTTAGACAACAAGATCACACGACGACGATTCCAACAAAACGAGAAAATGTAGTAAATAAAATCTTGTAGTATCATTTATTAATTCTAACCATATTATGAATGAAATAAAATAAAATATTTAAACCTTTCGTGACGCTGCTCGCTGTTTCGAAGCTACCGTCATTATACTCGCACGAGAACCATGTTTTATCATTATACCTCCTTTTGACAAGATTACGTCAAGGACTGTAAAATCTGCAGTGCAACAGCTGTGAGGTCCGAACAATGCTGAACTCAGCTCCCTACTGTTAATTAATTAGTTACGTGTTCCAGAGATCATTTGAACAACTTCTTTTATCAAAATGTGAAACGGGTCAGTTCACAGTATATGTATACACTATTAATTTCAGTCGATGGCTACATTCTGATTATTTATAGGTTCCATAGTTGCACACCGCCCTGAATTTGGTATTAATGAACGTAATAATTTTGGGGCCTGTTCATGCAACTGTAGCTTTTTTCAGCCTACCCATTTTTAAACAGAAGGACTTGCCTAGAAGAAAACACATCAGATTAGGTTGGTTGGTTGTTTGGGGAAGGAGACCAGACAGCGAGGTCATCGGTCTCATCGGATTAGGGAAGGACGAGGAAGAAGTCGGCCGTCCCTTTCAAAGGAACCATCCCGGCATTTGCCTGAAGCGATTTATGGAAATCACGGAAAACCTAAATCAAAATGGCCGGACGCGGGATTGAACCGTCGTCCTCCCGAATGCGATCAGATTAGGTTTAAAACTTATTTTACTATCTCGCAGAAATGTTTTGTTATTGGATAATATACCAAAAAAATTTTGACACTTGTTGAACTCCTTTCTGAGCTACTGATAGCTACAATACTGATTTACTTATACAGCGATATAATCTCATTATGGTAAGTAACCGCCGCTCTTTTCAGACAATATGACTTCGAACTTCGTTTGATCAACAATAAACGGAAAGGAACTTTTTCATCGTGAGACCTTCCACCGCCATTTGGATTCATCTTGGGATCTTCCTCATTGTGGGAGGTGCTTCTGCTTGTGTCGCACAATCGGAAGTACCATCAAGAGGAGCATCCATTGGCTACTCAGTCAGGCAAGTATATAGCAACACCTTCAAGATTTTATCTACGAAGAGTCAAACTGTTTCCACAAAAGAATGTTTGTAGCAGAGGTAAGCAACTGACGCATTTGACGAATGCAATGCTGTCAGCTACTAAGAGTCATATCAAGGGGACGTTCAATTTGTTTCTGCGATTCATACCTACAATTCATTGATGCGTGTTTCCTGCGGACATTAACCAATCGTTTGCCCAGCAACCACAGACTACATAATCAGAGTGATCTACACGTTTGCCGGCCGCGGTGGCCGTGCGGTTCTAAGCGCTCCAGTCCGGAGCCGCGCTGCTGCTACGGTCGCAGGTTCGAATCCTGCCTCGGGCATGGGTGTGTGTGATGTCCTTAGGTTAGTTAGGTTTATAGTTCTAAGTTCTAGGGGACTGATGACCACAGCAGCTGAGTCCCATAGTGCTCAGAGCCATTTGAACCATTTCATCTACATGTTTACCAGACGGATTGACCAAAGAATAACCGTTTCCCGCCACGCAACCAAGAAAACATGAGCATGGCTTGCTTTAGCGTTTTCTCTCTGAAACGCAGCATTGTAAGTGTGCTAAATGAGGAATATGACTGGCATTCTACAAGTTCTCTCAAGTAACCGTTACTGTTGAAAGCAGCTATCGTTTTACTCCACGACAACCCACGGTAAGTGCATGTGAATATGATCCCGGGCCGATGACCTATAAAAGACTAGAGTAAAAGAAATAGATACGCGTATACTGCGAATCAATTAAATCAAAGGAGCAGTGCTGTGAAGATTTATAATCGTTACGCGTTTGTGGTATTCTTTAGTAATATGGAAAGCTAAATTCCAGTCGTAGAGTTCTTAAGTTTCAGTATGTCCGTATCAACAGGGGTAGTGTTCAAATTTACAGTGAGGAAAGAAGTAAACCGGTATTCCATATATGCTTTCATAGGAATATTTCTATGAGGTGATGCCGGAAAACTAGAGTACACCATCAGAATCTCTGAGGGTAGCAGGGAGAATCACAGGGAACAAAATGTTGTCTACACCTTCTAAAGAAACCAGTCTGAAGTTTT
Organism: Schistocerca americana; assembly: GCF_021461395.2. NCBI lineage: Eukaryota > Metazoa > Arthropoda > Insecta > Orthoptera > Acrididae > Schistocerca > Schistocerca americana. The sequence goes on along the minus strand of NC_060121.1, from coordinate 552,517,094 downwards.
AAGAATCAGAGTGCATAAAAAGCGACAATAGTTGAGAAGGAAGTGAAATAGGGTTGCAGGCTATCCCAGATGTTATTCAGTATGTACATTAAGGAACATCAAGGACAAATTAGGAGAAGAAATTAAAGTTCAGCTATAAGAAATAAAAACTTTGAGGTTTATAGATGACACTGTAATTCCGTTAGAGACGTCAAAGGACTTGGAATATCAGTTGAACCAAGTGGATAGTGTCTTGAAAAGAGACTACAAACTAAATATAAACGAAAGCTAAACAAGGGTACTTGAATGTAGTCAAATTTAGTTAGACGATGCCGAGAGAATTTTGTGTGCAAAATGCAGACTATCAATAGCAAGAAAACCATATCTGAAAAAGAGGAATTTGTTAACATCTAATATAACCTGAAGTGTTCGTTAGGAAGTCCCTTCTGAAGGTATTTGTCTGAAGTGTACCCTCGTGCAGAAGTTAAATGGGGATAATAAAGTGTTCATACAAGAGAAGAATACAATCTTTTGAAATGTGGCGTTTTAGGTGATTTGATTTGATTTGTTAGATCGAATAACAGATGAGGAGATACTGAATATTTTTAAAGGCCATGTAGACTGTACTGAATAGAACGAGTGCATGGAAACTGGGGCAATGCCTGACTAAAAGAAGGGATCGGTTGACAGTACAGTCCCTGAGACATCAAGGAATTGTCAATATGGTAACGGACGGAAGAGTAAGGAATAAAAATTATAGTGGGAGACGAAGGTTTGACTACAGTGAGCAGGTTTAGACAGATGTGGATTTCAATAGTTATGCACAGATGACGAGGCTCGCCCAGTATAGCCTAGCTTGGAGAGCTGCATAAAACCAGTTTTCGCACTGACCAGCTACGTACAGAGGTCGGAAATGTATCTAATTTTACTTTTCCCTTAATCCAGGTATGAGTGAAATGAAAGCATTTTTCACTGGCCAGGTAAATAGATGTTTTCTGGGCATAGAAGTATATTAGATTTTCGCATATTTAGTCGGTTAGGTGGGACTTACTGCATTTTTGGGGAGTAGATGAAATGTGGCAGTGTAGTGACAAAGTAGTCCTCGAGAGCTTAATTTTAATTTTGTTGGAAACTTCCATGCTGTTAAACCTTAGGGCGTGGGTGTTTAAGGTCTATTGGAAAGGTACGAAACTGCTCAGTAAAACATAGCTAAATAACTCCTTGCTGTCTTCAGAACGAAGAAATCCAGCAGTCCTTACTAAAAAAACTCATTTTAGTACATCAGACAACTTGTATATCAGATTTCCATTTTATTTTATTCTTTATGCATAAATATAGAGAAAATAGGGATTTTATGTGGTTTGATCATTCACTGAGTCGTGATTGACTAGGCTGGTATTGCACAATGTTGGGGAAACTGTATTATAGCACGATTCCAAGACAATATTTTTTCTTAAAGAATCATCTAATTTTTCGTCCAATGAGCATGACTGTATTACTATATCTCAGAAACTGTGCCCTGCGAATAATATACAAAGCGCAACTCATTTCTTTGCAAGTAATTGTCTGTGCGTGAGCGTTTGTATAGTAGCCATAGGGCCTAAAAGTTCCGTAATACTAAAACAATAATAATTTTACACGTTACAGAAAAAACACAAAGCGTTTAGAGGTCATGACATTGCTATGTCACAATATAAATTAAAGCAAAGTCAACTGTATTTGAAAGTACGTGGAAGTCTTACGTGTATTCATACGTAAATAGGAGTAACGACAAGACACGCCTGTAGGCACCGCAAAGCAGAAGAATGAAATAAGTGAAAAAGGGCGCACAAGTGGGAATTCCCGTTAACGAAGTGAAAGTCAATCAAAAAGTAACCCCAGCACTGTCTGAGTGAAACGGGATAGTTAGTATCCCGTAGGATTCAGAGAAGAGGATATACTTCTCGCACTTCTGAAGACAGATGTAGGATCAAAAGAATGCAGCATTACAACGTTGAAGGAACTGACCTAGTTCGATTAAAGTGTAAATAATCAACACTGATTTCTGCAGAAATGAAAGTGCTTTATTTCTGTTTGACTTTGATTATCAAAGCTTGACAACCCTTCTAGGAATTGTTTCCAAGTTTGGAGGACCAGTCACCATTGTATGATGGTTAGCTGTTCGTTACGTCAGGTCCAATAGAGGGGTCAGAGATGTATTTGAATACTCGGACAGTAACATGCCTCAAGTCAGTTGACATAAACCTTGGCTAATGCCCGGGGTCCAGAAGGAGGGTCCTCATCATTAGCAAAACATTTTCGGAAGTATATGCGTGTAGTTCATATATACGGACGTACCTTAAAAACGTTTATGTTGCTGACTACGCATATCACACATCATTTGGGGCAAGGAGATGACCTCAGCCGGTGTACATCCACAGATCATTCATAAAATATCAGACATGTCATCTTAAATAAAAAAATAAAAAAAATATTAAAAAGTTAACTAATGCATGCATACAGTAACATTATCTCATATAACTCTAGATTAATATGTTTTATACAGTGTTTTTATACATATTTGCAAGAAAATTATCACTAGTACTGCCCATACTACACACAAATACACGATGACCTACACTACACTACACTGCACAATGGGCGCGTGCGCTCGCGCGCGCGCGCGCACACACACACACGCACACACACACATACACACACAGAGCTGCACAGGCTCTTTCTCTTTGCATCAGGTCCTTGACAGTATCTCCGCCAATTTATTGGATTCTTTGTGCTCTCCTCTTGGCCCTTCTAAAAATACTGTCACCACGTGGCCACTATGATTGATATGTTGGACTCAAGTAAATGAAAGGAGTTTAGAATTATCCGTCGCAGATCCTGACATTGGATATTACAATAAGATTCATTAAACTATGACAGTTTTCGGTAAAACAACAGTTGCTTATTGTTAAATATCTTTAATTTTTAACTATCCCTACTCGGCGTTATTTAAATATTCCCTGCATTTGTGGTATGAATTATTTAGTAAGCACGTCTGAAATGTCGGCTGAGCTTTGGCATAAAACGAATAACTTACTGGTTGCCTTTACCTCATCACGACATATGCGAATGTGGCCCATGCTTACCACTCTACTGATAATCAGGCGCAGAGGATGGCTGGAGTAGTGACTTAGGATTCTACGTTCAGCACAAGCATTTGTGATCAGCTCTAAAGTGATGACATCCCCCTCCGCAGTACTTAAGTGTCCTCTCTCTACGGACTCAACACGGAATGTTCTCTCTGAGATGAAGTCAACTTTCTCATCTTCTAGAGCATATTTTCCAAATTACAGTCAATGACAAGTTTATAACAATTGTAACAGTTCAACTTTTCCTAATAAAACGTCGTGGTTAACCAGTAATGCTCAGTTCTCTTAGAGTGGGGCAGTAGACAGAGATTCTTTCCCACTACATGTGTGTTTTTACATTTCTTTCAACAGAAATAGCTGTGCATCCACACTTATGAGTCTCTGCCACTGCTACAAAATTAATTGTCCTGTGCCAACCGTAGAACTCCGTCCAATATTTAAACATAGACACCAGTGCCCTCCTTCGGCCATCAACAGCTATGTAACTTGTCCAGCGCATCGTATTTACCTATTCCCACCACAGATCTTATCATTTCTGAAGTTATTTGCACATTGAAAGCTCACAATTCGCTGGGCACCCTCAGTGTGACACTTCCACATTGATTTCCCGGGGTTTTCACATCTGCCAAGAAATAATGTTCCGTTCCCCGTGTATACCTGACTTGAGTTCTGGCTTTCAGCAGTAACATTTTTATAGCCTTCGACCCCGCTTCACTCGGAATTCTTGTTTGGTCTCATAGCTATCTAGATGTCTCAAGTTGTACAAAAACCGGCTGGTCCCGACGGAGGTTCGAGTCCTCCTAGTGTGTCCACACCTGGAATATGCTCTGCATACACGATACTTTTGAGATGGCCCCATAACCAGAAATCGCAAGGGTTGAGATCCGGTGAAAGAGTAGGTCATGAAATGGATCCCTAGTCCGATCCATTGACCAGGGGGACACGACTGAGATGCGTCCGGACGTTAACGGCAAAGCGAGCTGGACCACTATCATGTAGCAACCACAAAATCCTTCGAATCACCAATGGCACTTCTTCATCAGGGGAGGAAAAGTTGCCCCCAAGAAGCACCGATAGTTCGGGCCTGTTAGGCAACGAGGAAGGAAGACCGGTACCAAAGTACGGTCGCCAATTGTCCCGGCCCACACATTCCAGCGGCACCGATGCTGATGATTCGCTGTCACCATACCACAGGGGTTCTGAATGTTATCCTGCAGGTGACTGGTATGAAAGTTGAAGATACCACTGGACTGTGCGGCTGGTCCCGGTGAAGGTTCGAGTCCTCCCTCGGGCATGGGTGTGTGTGTTTGTCCTTAGGATAATTTAGGTTAAGTAGTGTGTAAGCCTAGGGACTGATGACCTTAGCAGTTAAGTCCCATAAGATTTCACACACATTTGAACATTTTGTACAAAAACATAACAAGGGTCCGTCATCATACAGCATTAATAACAATACTTAGATTGAGAATCATTGGTATTAAATTTAATTGTGTGCATACTTCCATCCAATTTTAGTAGTTTGCATGGGTCAGGTATCCATATCTGGGTAATGGTTTATTAAAATGGTTGTAGAACAGTTTTGAAAAAGCTGTCCTATAACGTGCGAAATTCCTTCACTAATGAAGATGAACTAAATATTCGAATCCAGCAGTCAACATAGGCAACTTACAAATAGATATCCTCGGAGTAGTGAAGCAGCTTAAATCACTTAATAAAAGCAAGTCTTCCGGTCCATCCTTATAGCATTTAGGTTCCTTTCCGAGTATGCTGATGCAATCGCTCCATAGTTAATTATCGTACACAACCGCTCACTTGACGAAAGATCCATATCTAGAGACTGGAAAGTCGCAGAGGTCACGCCAATATTCAAGAAAGACAATAGGAGTAATCCAGTAAATTATAAGCCCATATCATCAACGTCGACATGTAGCAGGATTATGGAACATACATTGAGTTCGAACATTATGAATTACCTCGAAGAGAACGGTTAATTGATAGACAGTCAACATGGATTTAGAACACATCGTTCTTGTGAAACATAACTAGCTCTTTACTTACGTCAAGTGTTGAGTGCCTTTGACAATTGATTTCAAACTGATTCCGTGTTTCTAGAGTTCGAGAAGGCCTTTGATACTGTACGTCACAAGTGGCTTGTAATCATATTGCGAGCTCTTGGAATATCGTATCAATTATGCGACTGGACTCGTGATTTCCTGTCAAGGAGGTCACAGTTTGTAGTAATTGACGGGTGGGTATCGAGTAAAACAGAAGAGATTTCTGGAGTTTCATAGGGCAGTTATAGGCCCTCTGCTGTTCCTTAACGCTATATACGATTCAGAAGACAATCTGAGCAGCTGTGTTAGGTTGTATGCAAATGAAGCCGTTGTTTATCGTCTAATAATTGAACAGAAGATCTAAAGAAATTTCAAAACGATTTAGAAAGGATATCTTTATGGTTCGAAAATTGACAGTTGACCCTAAATAATAAAAAGTGTGAGGTTATCCACATGAGTGCGAAAAGGAATCTGTTAAACTTCAGTCACATGATAAATAAATAAAATATAAAGGCTGCAAATTAAACTAAATACCTAGGAAATACAATTACGAACTAATTTTGAAGGAACACATAGAAAATGTTGTGGAGAAAGGGAACCAAAGACTGCGATCTTTGGCAAACATTTAGAAGATGCATCAGATCTGCTAGGAGACTGCCTACACTACGTTTATCCATCTTCTTAGAGTACTGTTCTCGATGTGAGACCCTTACCAAATAGGATTAACGGAATGCATCGATAAAGTTAAAAGAAAGGGAGCACGTTTTATATTATCAAGAAATAGGGGAGAGAGTGTCACGGAGATGATACGGGAATGGGATGGACATTCATTAAAACACAGGTATTTCTCGTTGCTGCGGTATCTGCTCACTAAATTTCAACCACCAGCTTTCTCCTCTGATTGAGGAAATATTTTGCTGACGCCGACCTCTGTAGCGAGAGACGATCATCATAATAAAATAAGAAAAATCAGAGCTCTCACGGGAAGATCTACGAATTCGTTTATTCCGCGCACTATTCGAGAGTGGACAAATAGAGAATTACTGCGAAGGCAATTCGATGAACCCTCTGCCCGGCACTTAAGTGTGATTTGCAGAGTATCCATGTAGATGTAGATAACACAAGCTTTAACTGATTTTTTCAATGTTTGGATTTCAGTTGTCTCTTGAATGTCGCTGGACGATTTGTAGTACAATTCTACTGTCTTATTGAAAATTCTGTTTTATGTTTTTTTTTCTTGTTTACTATTGGTAAATGTGAGTTTAGTCTGGCTGTTGTTTCGTGGTCATGAGTGCTTATGTTTTTCTTGGTGTGCATAATAGATTTGTAGATGTACTCACACAGCGCAACTACGATCCCCACCTGCTTAAACAGCTCTTTACAGTGAGTTTGTTTCCTCTTTTTAGTTACTACTCTAATGCCCATTTCTGTAGTCTGAAAACTGTGCCCATGTTTTCGAAGTGGAATGATATGAAAGGTGCCAGTAAGAGCAGATGCTGTATGTGGAGGATACACTCTATTAACAGATCTGCGGTATTTATGTTAATTGTAGGACTTTATGATGCAAGCCTAACGGTGATACTATTGGGAACTTAGTGTTTCTGCTTGCTTAGTCTCATTCTCCAAGTGAATTGTTGATCGTGATTTAAGTCGTACAAATACATCAAGTGATTTGAATTAGCATCTAATGCAGAGCTACACTAATACATTAGGAAATCACTAACGTCTATTCTGTAGAAGTGAGTAGGTAAGTTGACAAAACGTAAGCACGTTCGGGAAGTGGACAGACGTCGCCTACCGCATCTCCAATTCGTAAAGCACGATATTCATGGGAGAATATGTCTTGGGTTGTAGTAAGGGCGCTCTGTGGGCCGTCGTGTTTCTTGCCACATTTCTTTCCCCGCGTTACACGCCATCACTTTAGGAAGCGGGCAGATGCATTGAAGTCAAAGTTAAGCAAGTGCACATTGTGCGTTGCGTTCTTCGCAAGGTGGACCGCGTGCTTATCTTGTTGATTGCCTTGATGCGTTGGCATCCAGAGGAAATTCACCGAAGTTCCTCATCGCTGCAGAGCAGCCGGTTTATGGACTATGTTCATTAGAACATATTTGCCATTTGGTCAATAAAAACGAACAGTTGAAATTTAAAGCGTGTTTTAAATGCGCCATGACTCTGCTTCTGTATTCTATTGCTGTTACATAGAATTTCAAGCAGTGATATTAATGAACGGTTACAAGTTTATTCGATATGGAAAAAATCATGTTTGGTTTATTGCTAACAAGTGGATGCACTGCAGGAACTCCCTCAGTGTGAATAACTCACTATAAAATAGTTTTAGCAGTAACTTATTCACAGTATGGTTACAATTCGCATTTAATCTATTATGTATTTCGATTTACCATATAAAAATGAATTATTTCGCTTTAAAGAGCGATATCGTGGAATCGCCAAACAGATGTTGGAATGAATAAGTATTACCAGACAAATAATACCATCGAGTGGCCTTCTCGAAGTCACGGATTAACATCAAGTTTACGGAAAGTTTCTTGGCGTGAAATACATAACTGTTTCTACGTGACACTTCCGTAATATATACATGTTATGCAGGATGATTCCATGGTGATACCGCAAAATTTCAAGGGTGGTGGAGAGGGCAAAGTATTAATTTGAAGTGGGGGACCTTGATCCTGAAACGACAGAGTCGGAAATTATAAGCGAAAATAGTTCTTATATTTCTGACAGTGGTCCTCTTCTACTGCAAGCTCTATTGCCTTCCATCTTTTGTGAAGGCAGTATGAACTACAACCAGAAAAAAAAAACGACAGTAAACGGGGGCTCTGAAATGCTTGTCCTAAGAGGTACCGAGCACTTGTTCAATAGAACAGATGTGTCGCTATAGGGAAGATGAACAAGTGGTGACTGCTCTTAAGATATGCATTTTAGAGCCGACCTTGACGGCCACTTTTTTCTTATTGTGATCCGTACTACCTCCGCCGAGAATGTGGAAAGCAGAGAGCTAGCGGTAGTAGAAGTCTACTTTCGGCGGCACCGGAACGTTTTTCATTTTTATCGTTCGACCCGGTCGTTTCCGGATGAGAGTTCGTTACCACAGATTGATCCATTTATCCTTCTCCATCATCTCGAAAAGTTTTGACGTCATCACGGTATCGCCTCCATATTTTGCAGCAATCACCAAGTGCAATAATCGACAGTCTCTTACAGTGTAAGTGTGGTGTCTGATAAAAGCTTTAGTGATACCACAATGTCGTTCCTTAAATTTGAAATAAAATGAATTCCAATGAAATAAGTGTACTATTACCAGCCACTGTTTATTTACTTCAAAAGCGCGTTTTAAAGGTTTAAACTTCTATCATAAGGTGAATTTATGTGTATTAATGTGGCATGTGTTGTCTTAAAACATTGGGATAACCTGAGGAACCGTCCGTAGAGAAAAACATAGCTTTGTGGGATATTTGACTGAAGTCTGAAAGTAAATGTAAATCCATATGTATTATAAAAATTTATGTGTGTGTGTGTGTGTGTGTGTGTGTGTGTGTGTGTGTGTGTGTGTGTGTGTGTTCCACATCTCCTCCACAGCCGCAGGACCGAATTCATTCAAACTTGGTACACAGATACCTTTCCGTCAGACAACAATTGCTGTGTGGGTAAGAATCACGTACCTACCGTAGTTCAGGAGATATGACGTCACAAACAATGAAATGCGTGAAAAACTACCGCATTATTCATGACATTCAAATTTATTACTTCTTTGCTAATAAACCTACTCACAATAAATTTCACAGACAGTACCCACATATACCACTAAATATACCTATAAAATTATGCCGTAGCACCACACATAGTTCAGGAGACATGACGTCATCAACAATGAGATGTTTGAAAAACTGCCGCATTGTGCATGACGTTTAAATGTATTACTCCTTTACTGCTAACTCTGTCCGCAACGTATTTGCTAACAGTACCCACATAGGCCGCTGAACATTATTGTACAACACATATTTCCAGAGGTATGGCGTATAAACACTGAGATGCGTGAAGAAATACCGCATCAGGCATATTGCTTTAATACATTTACTCTTTACTACTGAAACACTCGTACTGTCGAGTCAACTTAAGGGTATTCCTGGCAAGCCGGCCGCGGTGGTCTAGCGGTTTTTGGCGCTCAGTCCGGAACCGCGGGACTGCTACGGTCGCAGGTTCGAATCCTGCCTCGGGCATGGATGTGTGTGATGTCCTTAGGTTAGTTAGGTTTAATTAGTTCTAAGTTCTAGGCGACTGATGACCTCAGAAGTTAAGTCGCATAGTGCTCAGAGCCATTTGAACCATTTTTTATTCCTGGCACCTGGCAGCGCTTTTGATAGCTTTCGACTGCGAAGCACAAATGGCTGAAGGCGAAATCGTTTGCCATCTGTAGAGCTATGAAGAGGAGCTCCCATAGAGACGTTTACAATACTGCGTTGCAGATACGCGAAACAGTTGCACCCAGTGTTGTTTCCAATAGAAAATTGGCAAAATGAATACCCGGGCAATTCCCGATTTGTCAACTAGTATTAATATAAAGCAACTAAATGTATTACCTTTTTTTACGGACAATTTTTTAAACTCACAACACGACCTTGTAATCTGACCTTTCGCCACGAGCACATGAATAATGGATAATCACGAAAAATTACATTTTCACGGTGATTCGTCGTTAACAAGCGTACAGGGCATTTATGTGAGCTAACAGTGCACCAGTCGGAGGCGTACTCAGAGAAGAGCAGAGAAAGAATTTGGTCTGTTGCAGACCTGTCTGGCGACTCTCGGCAGGTAGGAGTGTATTGTGCCCGTCTGGGCGAAACATTTTCGCTAAGACCGACCGCTGACAGACTCCAAGCAGAATGGGCTCCACCGCCCGTGGCTGTCAATGAAGATTCCGGGAACTGTCGACAAATAGAAAGCGGCTTCCTTTTCTCCTGCCATCGGTCGTGTCATCTTTCGCCTACACAATGACTCGCGGCGCTGCTAGGTGGGCTTGTTAATGGCAGCCGGCCGTCAGGGCACAACAGTGACGCTGGGACCGCCTGTTTCCGGCTTAACGCTGCCCACTGCTACAGCGGCTGCACAACAGGCCGCTGTCGCTATTCCTGCATATCGGCGCGGGTCTTTCCCGTATCTGGGGATACGCATATAGACCGACTTAAAGCGAAGCGACCATAAAGGTAATCGTAGTAGTGACAGATGCCAGCCTAACCGGGGAACATCAACAACTTGACGTCATATTTTAAGGAGAAAAAAGCATACTTCCAAGATATCAGCCCGAGCACTCGATGCCATGCTAAAATTTGAGCCATAATTATGATAGTATGAAGTTATAACCTGAAAGTACAGTTTTTAAACTTACGCGGCACCAGTTGTCGCACGCTTCGCTCCATTGTAGCTGTTTAACGCCCGAGCGCGAAGCACTGTGCAGTGGAGTGGGTACGACGTGTGTGAAATACTATTTGAAGGGCAGGCGGGATAAAAGGGATACGTCCATTTTTAAAAAGTTTTCAGGAGAGCAAAAACAATGATTTGGAACCAAATAACTTTTGTCTTTCATAATTTATTTTTAATTTTTCTTAGTTATTTAGCAGTTTTATGTATATAAATCTACAATTTGTAGTAAAAAGTACAGTAAAAAAATACCATTAGGTATTTTTTCCTCCAAAAATAGTCTGAAGTACAAGCTGTTGTGGTAAAAAGGTGATTATCCATAGGACTCATCCCATTTATTTAAATAACAGTTAAATCAACTTTCAACAGTTACAAGTTAAGTAGTTATACAAACTACGATCAGAGAGTGGTGTCTTCCTGGTTAATTGTGTTGAAGGTTTTCAAAGAAGATCCTAGCTTTAGGTTCACAGAATTTGGACAAACTCTGTAGGTCTTTATATTTTGATGCACTTATCGGAATGGGCCCTAAAGTAAAAAGACAAGTGATTAGGAATCTAATTTTTTCTTTAATGAAATTTATAAAAGGGTTCAATGAAAATAGCTTACCATCATAGGAGAGGCCTGGTAGAATGAATCCTTCATTTTGTGGTGGCCGATTGTTCCTTTTCACAATGACTTCTTTTTCCCACGCTCCATTGTACTTGGTCCGGTAAAGAATGTCTTCAGTAGTGTTGTCGGTCCTTAGCTCTCGTATTGGCCGAATTGGAAAATTCCTCTTTGCGTAGAGTGGAGTTAGGTGTTCTGTCCATTTCCGAAAAATGTTTTGCCCAACAATCTGATCACTGTTTTGTTCATTTTCTGTTATAAGTTGAACTACAAAGGGTGAAGGTTTTCGCCGAGCTGCTTCAAAGTGTGTCTTCCAAGCTTCAGGTGTCTCAACCCAAGCTTTTGGGTTTAATGAAGTTATTAGTCTGTCACAGTCCAAGTAGCTGTAGCCACGGATTGGATAAGTGAGAGTAATTTTGGTAAAGCGCATCTCATGGTGGACCAAATAATATATAAAATGCAATATGGTTAAATTCTTATTTTGGCCGCCATATGCGTCACAAAAGAAGCGTATTTTCTTGACTTCTAGTGAAAGGTGATTATAACAGAAGTCGTGTAGAAGAGAGCACACGTCATTGCTTCCTCGTTTTCCCACATTCTCGGTGTATAAGTAGAAATAACTTTGACCTGATGATAAAACTATGATATTGAAAACATGCAAAGACAGCTGTCGTTTATAATTAGTCGACTCATTTTGGATTGGTAAGTTTCTGCCATAATCAAAGCAAATGGCTTCTTTTGCTACAGAAGTCCGACTATCACGACCTGCTGCACTTTTTCTATTGAAAAAAGTTTTGAGCCTTTCTTTTGTGAAGTGTGTTTGATGTCGTTAATCGTCGTAATTCGTTTTCTATTTCTTTTCTTTTGTCCATATTTGTGCAGTTCTTTTTTTCAGTCTCCAAACCTTTGACTTTCGAATTAAATTCGTCACAAGTAGAACAAGTGTCTGTTCGTGGATAACCAAAGCTGATATTGAATTCTGTTAAAAACATTTCTCTGTAGGACACTTTCACTCCTTGATTTTGTTCCTTAAACAATTCAAACATTCTTTTTACATTCAAATCTTGTTGCAGGTAAGTTCATTTGGAATCTTTCAAACCGTAATTATTGTTCCTGGAAGGAAATGATTTAATGTGGTTTCTGATTAAATTTACACCATCCTTAATCTTGTGAGGCCTAACATCGTGCTTTCCTTGTTTGCTTTTTGCGCAAAATCCAGTAGCAAAAAAAATGGTTCAGATGGCTCTGAGCACTATGGGACTTAACATCTATGGTCATCAGTCCCCTAGAACTTAGAACTACTTAAACCAAACTAACCTAAGGACAGCACACAACACCCAGCCATCACGAGGCAGAGAAAATCCCTGACCCCGCCGGGAATCGAACCCGGGAACCCGGGCGATCCAGTAGCTGCCAGACTAGTGCAAACACGTTCTACTCGTTTTTCCCTATTCCATGAAGAGAACAAAAAGCCTTTTGGCAAACGTCTTACTCTACTGCCTGGCCCTCATCATTTTTACCATGGACTCTGTATTTGAAAGTGGCCGAATTAGTACAGGAAGAACAGATATCAAGCCGCTAATGTAAGTGTCTTGCTCGTCTTTACTTTCCATGAGATTAAACTGTTGAAGTATAGAATGTTTTACTAAATTTGGTACCACTTCAAAATATCGAAGTCGACATTCACAATTTTGGCCAAGAACATGAGTCATTAGATTGATTTTTTGTCCTTACATGACATTCTATCACTCACTTTTCTTTTTTTCGTTCCTGAACTTCTTGGAAACTCATCAGCATCATTCTCCACTGTTTGTGAATCCATTGTTGGTGAATCCTGCATATTTGTCAACTGTTTTAGCACTGAACTGTGATGCACTAAAAACAAACTAAAAGCTGAAAACTTTGCGCATTAAACTCCACTTGCCCGAGTTTAGCAGCACGAACTGCAATGTACACACACTATTGTACACTAACTATCGGAGCTTCTTATTCACTCGCGTCTTGTTGCGAGACTGAGGACAATATTGTGGGCCAATCTAGAAACAAGTCTAGACGTGCCTATAACTCATGGTTCACGGCGCAACAAGCGCTGAGACTGATCGGTCTTCACGCAATTCCCATGAATCTTCGGACTGAACCCTTTTATTGCTCAAACGGAACGGACTGATCTCCTTTATCCCCGAATAGAGTATTCTCGTTCTTTTTAATTTTAGAAGGGCCGATGCCATTTATACCGCAACCACTAACATCATTCGAAAGCATTGGTTAAATGTATAGTTGGGCATAAAAACATGGGTTAAATAATTGATGGACTTATCCCTTTTATCCCGCCGGCCCTTCATTTTGACACTGGTAACATGCTTTGGTCATTGCGTCAAAATGCGCGACTCCAAGCTGCAGGTGGTGCCAGAGATCTTTTGTGCGTTGAAATTTTTGGTGCTGCGATTTTCTAAGAGAGCGTAAATGCATAAAACGGATAAGTGTGTCATTCAAGAAGTGGCGTAACGCTATTTAATTATTAACAAGGTTCTTGTGCGTTATCTTCTTTGGATTTTAAAGCATGAACTGTTATACTGAAGTACATTTGCGGGAGATGTGCTATGCTTCAACGTGACTAGCATGATTAAATTGTAAATCGAAAATCATTAACTTTATTTTGTAATAATTCATTTGCTTAGCTTTATTAATGTTGATTTCGAGGTGAATGTAAGGTGTTCAAAAACGGTTATGAATACTTTGAGAGGTGGTGGTATTCATGGAAACAAGTCCAAGAAACATGGGTCCAGAAATGCATACTTTCCGAGATAAACACGTATTTATAGGAAGGGCTGCGCGATGCTTGGTTGCAGTCGTCGCGTTGGCGCTCCGCCAATTGTGTTGTCAGGGTATTATGACGTCTTACTCAGTACTCTACCTACCATTAGGTGGTCTGCAGTCAGCTGTGTGACTCGAGCCGTGTTGCAGGCTGCGTTAGTTTCGTCGTATTTGTGTGCCTTGTTGTGCAGTGCTGTCCATTCTGGATACGCATCATGGTGTTTTATCTTCTTCCAAACGCAGATTCAATTATGTGTTAACCGTTATTGCACTGTTTCTAAGTACAAATGGTGCAATACATTCATATTTTCTCTCCTCCACCACTTGTTAGTAATGGAAGCCTTCTATTCGACAAGTGAAATGCAGGATATGATATTCTGCTACGGTTTAGTACATGCATGTAACATACGATACCGCGTTCTCTACGTTGAAAAACATCGAAGGTGCAGAGTGCCTTCTGATAAGCTAGCTGTTCGGCAGATTTTTCCAGCGGCCGAGGCACACAGGTTCTCTTGCACTGGGCGATGGCTGGAAGCGCAGAAGGTGTGTCTCTTATTTGGGGGTGGGGGGGGGGGGGGGCACTTCATGAACAGTTGCTGTACCCATATCGTCTACAGCGCGTTCAGGTCATAAGGCCACTGGATCGTCATGGCAGACGGCGGTTCTGTCAATGGCTGTTGCAGGTGTGCCGCAGATCCACTGCTCACATCCAAGATTTTATTTACTGATGAGGCAGGGTTCACAAGAGATGGTGTTGTGAATTTCCATAATCAGCATTTACAGGACAGATGTAAATCCCCTTGTTATTCAGTAGAGAGGTCATTAACACCAATTCTTAATCAACTCATGGGCAGGTGTACTTGGCGGCAGATTAATAGGGCTATACGTGCTAGAAGATTAATGGGATGCGTTATCTGGACTTTCTTACGAATGTATTGTCTACCTTGCTGGAGGCTGTGCCATTGCAGCAACGAATACAAATTTTGTACGCGTATGATGGCACACTAGTACACTTTCGTCACGATCTGCGCGAACTTCCGACGCCGACATTTCAGGACCGCTGGACTAGTCGCGGTTGGGGGAGGGGCAAGGCACATCTTGGCCTGGTCAATCCCCTAGCCTTTGGTTATGGGGACACTTCAAGGAATTGGTCTTCGCCACGCCAATCAAAGATGTGCCGGCGCTACTCGGTCGCGTCTTCAATGCTTGCCAGCAGGTACTACAACAAATGGGTACACTTCAAAGGGTATGCCATTCCTTACACCAGAGGGCAGAGGGGTGCATTGCCACGAAGGGACACCGCGTTGAACACCTCCTGTAAGCACGTGTTTATCGCAGAAAATATGAATTTCCGGACCCATGTTTATTGGATTTTTCTCGGAAAGTATGCATTTCCGGACTTATTTTTGTTGTTTCGTTGAGAATTACCACCCCTAAAAGTATTTTACACTTTTTTGGACGCCCTGTACAAAGTTGCGCGACAATATAGTTAAAGTAATATTGAACGTAGTATGTGCATGAGGTATAAATATTAAGTACTCATATTATTTTTTATTTTTCCCGTAAAATAACAAAGTTTTAGAACAAGACTTTAAAATAAGTTATGCGGCCTTGTCTACCTTCCCCCACCTCTTTCCTAGTGTTCAACATCCCGCGAATAACAGAGCTCTGGATGTCATTCCAATGTACACTACTTCTCGTTTGGGCACAAGGCGGCTGAAGTGAATCTGAGCGAGTGATGAAACAAACGGGGCTCGCAACAGTTTAAAGTCTTTACTTTCACGTCGTTATAACTGCGTACTGTCAGAATTATAACCAAAATTTTCACGGGGATCGACTGTTAAGGCTGACGTATTGCATGTGTGCTTTTCCTCCTTGAAATATAAGGTAAGTTGATGATATTTCATTTGTAAGATTACGGCGGTTCCCTAAGTCCCTCTGAAGGCAATAGATGGCATTGACAACAAGCACTACTGTTCGGAACAATATTTATATCAGACTATATAATTATTCTCGGTCGAACCACTGCTTTTAAGGGACATGACTGAAAATCTCAAGGAAAAACAATTTTTACCAGCACAAAGTACCGTGCTGGGATTCTAAGTAAGCTTCCGACTCCTAATGTTCCGTCGCTTGCGTAAAGCCCATCCTCAAACAAACGGATTAGAAGACGAAATTCCAATAAATAAACAACTGTCCTAACTTAATCATCGATTATGATTTTTCGTTTCAAAATTAGTAGGTGCATGTCGAAATATTTCTGGTACACACTACAAATTCAGCAATGTTCATCTGGATAATAGATGAAAGTACTTATATTGTACTAGATAGCAAAATCCGCAACTGAAAGCTCTCGACTCACTGCTTGGAAACTACTCTTTCGTTAAATGTTACGGCATCTCATCAGTTTCCAGAATCACTGTCAAGTTCTTACGAATATATTTCGTAAATAAACAAGAAGAGACCCACTACTTGTAGTACCAGACGACAAAGCTAAAATTTTTAGAATCTAACATTATTCCGAAAAATCATCCAGCAGTCAGGGATAGCTTACACACATATGGTTCGCACAAGAGCTAAGCATCAAGTACTGCTTTTGGCTGAAATAGTTCTATTTAAAGGTAGCACTGTAATTGATCAGCCATGAGTGAAATGGCATCTGAACTCATTTTATTATTGGCTGAAGGGTTGGTTTAAAAATAAAACAAGTAAATTTAGTCCCTCGCAAGAATGTCACTCAACCTGTTTTTAACCACTGTTTGTAGTTACTTAATCGATCTAGATTTGCTCGAAGAATACTACGTGGATTGCAGTTAGCAATGAAAAAAAGGAGAAAACTACTACTCTTCCGCTCAAATATAGAACTGCAAAAATAATTTATTGATCACAATAAGAGGTAGCTTACAAAACCCTCTTTCGACTATTACTTGGGTCTTTCTCGTTTGCCTGAGACCCATACCAGAAAAGATTGATACAGGAAACGCAGAAAATTAACAGAAGACGAATGCGGTTTCGTAACAGGTTTTTGTAACAAGAACGATATACAGGTGTTTTACAGAGATATGGAAAACCGTGAGAAATGCATGCTTGAACATAAATGGAGATTCTAGCCAGATCTGCAGGCTGTGGAGTATCCTCAATAAGTGCAAGTGTCGGTTGTGGTCGGAACAACATTCTGTGCAGTAGTGAGTGCAACATGTCGGAGGTTAGTGCATTTGTAAGTGGGAAAATTGTTGGTGCTAGTTTGGTGTGTGCTCCCGTAGCCAAAGTGTTTGGGGTATCAAGATACGCCACATCGAATATTTATACAGATACAGGGAACACGGAAAAACGTCGTCCGCTAAATCAGAAGGTGGACGGAAGTGTGTGTTGAATGATTGTGATGAACGATTATTGGAGAGGATTGTGACGAAAAATCGGAGGATTACAGCTCGAAAAGCCACTATAGAACTAAATATCGCACTCTAGAATCCCGCCAGCACCAAAACAACATCATAAGCAGGAAATTTCAGGCCGCGTTAGAATTCTAAAACTACTCATCAGTGATGCAAATTCACGTAACAGGCAAACGTTATGTCGAAGCCATAGAAACAATAACTGTGAAGGAATGTAGGAATGTTTGTTAGGTCGGATGAGTCTTCTGACCGAGTTGGCATCCAAAGAGTGAAACATGGCGGCAGAGGGGCGAGGGGGAGGGGGATTCGGTGATGATTTGAACAGCAATATCGTGGTGTTCCGTAGAATTCGTGGTTGCTGTGCAAGGTCACAACGTTACAAAAAGTTATTTGACTATTTTCGCTTGTCAGTTCCATCCGACGTCACAATGTTTGTTGCTCAATGAAAATGATGTGTTCCAAGACGACAAGACCCTTGTTCACACAGGTCGCATCGTCCAGAATTGGTTTTTGTGATCACGAAGCCAGGACTGGTTTTTGTGAGCACCGAAATATATTGCCGCATCTACCCTGACCACGACATTCACCGAATCTCAATATTATTGAGCCTTTGTAGTCTACATTGGAGAGAAGGGTAATTTATCGCCATCTGCCTCCATTATCTTTACCTAAACATGTCACATTGTGCAGGAAGAATGGTATGAGATTCCCTCGAAAACCAGATGGGACCTGAATTTATCCATTCCGATAAGACTGGGAATTGTTATAAATGCCAAAGGTTTCCCTAGACCGTATTAAGCATGGTGATTAGTTTTTGATTTTTCCACAGTTTTTTCCATTACTTGCACGTCCTAGTCTACGGTCAGACACCACAAGAACGGCGTTGTGTTGAAAACTGTAGTTTAATCTTAAAAAACCGAGCGTACCTTTCTTGAAGTATCAAACAACACAAGCACATTTGATAAAAATTAGTGAGCCTTTCGAGACATCATGCTAATACCACATAAGACCGCTTCTCTCCTTGATAATGACATCAGTTCCGCGAGGTAGATGATCCGAAAATTTCCTCAGTGCCATATAAAGCTGAAGACATTCATTGATTATTAAATCCCGTAAGCTCCCAAACTGTCGGAATGGTGATTGCTACTTTTCACCTGCTTTTCTACAGAGTTCCAGATATTTACATTGAATTAAGATTCGGTGATTTAGACGAGGCTAGACGAGGCGTGATATGGTACCTGAAACTTCGTCAAACTAAGAACGTATGTGTGCACACCTATGAACAGGGCTGATGTCATCTTGGAAGAGTGGAGCGTTAATGGCATATTAATACGAAGATAGAGAAAAAACGACAACTGGTCACCGACAATGGTGAAGCAAACAACCATAGTTCATTTTCACGCTAATCTGAATTATTGTGCCCAAGCTATGGGAAGAAGAATCTGCCCAAAAAGACACAGAACCAGGAACAAATTTTCGTGCTGCAGGGTAATGTGTACTTATATGGAACAAGACCATAGCTCGGAAAATTTTGACTTTCGCGGCCAAACGCACTACCGACTGAGTCACCCAACCACGACTCCGACCCACCCTCACAGCCCTCCTTGCGCCAGTTCCTGGTCTCCTGCCCTTCCAAACTTCAAAGAAGCTCTCCTCGAAACTTTCAAGACTAGAACCCCTGGAAGAAAGGAATCAGCAGAAACATGGCTTATCCTTAGCCTGGGCTATGTTTTCAGAATGAAATTGTCACTGTGCAGCGGAGTGTGCGCCGATACGAAACTTCCCGGTTAGTTGAAACTGTATGAGGACGGGTCGTGAGTCGTGCTTGGGTAGATCAGTCAGTAGGGGAAACTTACTGAGTTCGAATCTCGGTCCGGCACGCAGTTTTAACGTGCTAGGAAGTTTCAACAAAGAAGCACTTTTGGTTTGAATTACTCACTCCACACGATTCGAGGTATACGCGTCGGTGCACCGGATGCCTTGCAACATTCGAAAAAGAGGCAAAACAGCGACTTGTCGAACCACACTACAAGCCTTCAGGCAGCTACTGTCCACTTTCTGTGTTGTTTACCCATTGAAAACGTGCAGCTTTATGTGAGTAATGTTCTCTTGCGAGGTAAATGTCTCCAAATGTCCGATGCATGTAATTCTCTCTGTAATGTTCACTCGAAAACCGGTTGAGACGGGCCAGCTGACGACAGTAATTCCGGTCAAGTGACCAACCGACTTTCATTCCAAAGCGTCATGCTCGTCTCCGGTCCCCGTCGATTAGGATATTTTTGCCAACACTGTTCTTAGTTTCTGGCATGGCTGGGACTAGTGTACCATTCCTTGTAGACTCGCACAGTCAGTGCTGACACATCAACAAGTCGGGCAACTTCATTCAGGAGTGGGCACGTCCAAACACGATTCCTCGTTTCTGCCATTCCGTCACGTCGACCCATCGCACTGCTCTGATTCCATACAATCGACTCGCACATACGCACCACTTTGCCTAATGCCGCAGTTTTACTGCAGGAACGGCAAATATATAGCGAGTGATAATCAGTTTTCCTTTCGTCATTTTGTGGGGGTGTGAGAGCGAAAAAAAGTTTCGAAAAGGTCTGAAATTATGAGTAAAGTTTGGTTATCACTGTTAGCATTCAACCGCGATTCTTATACACATATTTTAAAAACGCATTTCAAGAGTCAATGCTCTCATCATCAGGTTGTAAAGTCTATGTCATGAAATTAAACGGACTAAATTTCATGACTTAGACTTTACAACCTGATGATGAGAGCATTGTCTCTTGAAACGCGTTGTTAAAATATGTGTATAAGAATCGCGGTTGAATGCTAACAGTCATAACCAGTATAACGACAACTGCTACCTCGACACCATAATGGATTATATTAAAATGAGTAAAGTTTGTTGCAAAAGACTACATGCTGTTATTTTGAAATTCTGGGTGAATAAATGTTCAAATGTGTGTGAATTCCTAAGGGACTAAACTGCTGATGTCATTCGTCCTTAGACTTAAACACTACTTAAAGTAGCTTATGCTAACAACAACACACACACCCATGCCCAAGTGAGAACTTGAACCTCCGGCAGGAGGGACCTCGCAGTCAGTGACATGGTGCGTTATACCGCTCGGCCACTCCGCGGGACTACTGGATGAATAAATTCTGGGTATTTTCCCCAGACTGCCTAATACCAGTTCTCTTTCTACACTGCTCCTAAGTGACCAGTGTGCTTTCTTAAGGGAGTGACAAATATTTTGTGCCATGAGCTTACTTCTTAACTACATTGTTCTTCACAATAGGGAAAGGAGCATCGCAAGGAGTGTTTGTTTCGGCAGATGTTTCAAGAGATCGACATGCGTCTGAAAAACAAATCGAGAGTCTTAGCGGCAGGACGAGACGTTGCGCGCTGTGAGTGCGGTGGAGCTGGTGTTTTAAGCAGCGAGTGCCCCGGGCCGGGCCCGCCTCCTTAACATGCGGCTTCCGGGTCACCGGGCGCCCGCAGCTGCGCCGCCATTTGCATGCGAGCGGCGCCGGCGCAGCACAGCGTCAAAACAGCAACAGCTGCTGACGGCCCCGCAGCAGGCGCCCGTGTCAATGCGAGTCACGTGCCGGCTCGTCTTTTACGAATATTCCGCGTGCATTGTCTCAGTTTGTGTGTTCTACCATTGCAGCAATACGCTGAAAACACCTATAAATTGCATGGCAGGAGTAATTATTTTTATCATACATAGAATTCACATCCGTCCAAATTCTTCCAAGATAGTCCGTATTCAAGTATATTATAAAAAGCAAATGTACGAATGTACGCATGTTCCGCATCTCCTCCTAAACTACTGGATCTATTTGAACCAAACTTGGTATAGATACCACTTACTGTCTGGAAGGAAGCGCTGAAGGGCTAAGAATTACCTACACATGAAAGGGGCGAAGATGGGAGTCGATAAAGAAGCGTAGCCCACGAGGCGCACATACCCAGAATTTATTCATCCAGTAGCCGCGCGGAGTGGCCGAGCGGTCTCAGGCGCCATGTCACGGATTGTGCGGCTCCTCCCGCCGGACGCTCGAATCCTCCCTTGGGGATGGGTGTATGTGTTGTTCTTAGCATAACTAGTGTTTAAGTGTAGGAACCAATGACCTCAGCAGTTTAGTCCCTTAGGAATTCACACACATTTGAACATTCATTCGCCCAGTATTTGAGAATAAGAGCATGTAGTCATTTGCAACAAACTTTACTCATAATTTCCGACCTTTTCGAAACTTTTTCTCGCTCTCACACCCCCACGAAATGATGAAAGGAAAAATGATTATCACTCGCTACATATTTGCCCCCCCCCCTCCCCCCCATGAACCATGGACCTTGCCGTCGGTGGGGAGGCTTGCGTGCCTCAGCGATACAGATGGCCGTACCGTAGGTGCAACCACAACGAAGGGGTATCTGTTGAGAGGCCAGACAAACATGTGGTTCCTGAAGAGGGGCAGCAGCCTTTTCAGTAGTTGCAGGGGCAACAGTCTGGATGATTGACTGATCTGGCCGTCTAACATTAGCCAAAACGGCCTTGCTGTGCTGGTACTGCGAACGGCTGAAAGCAAGGGGAAACTG
The DNA here is from genome assembly GCF_021461395.2 of Schistocerca americana. Lineage (NCBI taxonomy): Eukaryota > Metazoa > Arthropoda > Insecta > Orthoptera > Acrididae > Schistocerca > Schistocerca americana. Next base: position 552,495,076 of record NC_060121.1, on the reverse strand, counting down.
CAGTCGTAATTTTTCCCGAGGACATGCAGCTCTACTGTATGATTAAATGATGATGGCGTCCTCTTGGGTAAAATATTCCGGAGGTAAAATAGTCCCCCATTCGGATCTCCGGGAGGGGACTACTCAGGAGGACGTCATTATCAGGAAAAAGAAAACTGGCGTTCTACGGATCGGAGCGTGGAATGTCAGATCCCTTAATCGGGCAAGTAGGTTAGAAAATTTAAAAAGGGAAATTGATAGGTTAAAGTTAGATATAGTGGGAATTAGTGAAGTTCGGTGGCAGGAGGAACAAGACTTTTGGTCAGGTGAACACAGGGTTATAAATACAAAATCAAATAGGGGTAATGCAGGAGTAGGTTTAATAATGAATGAAAAAATAGGAGTGCGGGTTAGCTACTACAAACAGCATAGTGAACGCATTATTGTGGCCAAGATAGACACAAAGCCCATGCCTACTACAGTAGTACAAGTTTATATGCCAACTAGCTCTGCAGATGATGAAGAAATAGATGAAATGTATGACGAGATAAAAGAAATTATTCAGGTAGTGAAGGGAGACGAAAATTTAATAGTCATGGGTGACTGGAATTCGTCAGTAGGAAAAGGGAGAGAAGGAAATATAGTGGGTGAATATGGATTGGGGGGAAGGAATGAAAGAGGAAGCCGCCTTGTAGAATTTTGCACAGAGCGTAACTTAATCATAGCTAACACTTGGTTCAAGAATCATAAAAGAAGGTTGTATACCTGGAAGAATCCTGGAGATACTAAAAGGTATTAGATAGATTATATAATGGTAAGACAGAGATTTAGGAACCAGGTTTTAAATTGTAACACATTTCCAGGGGCAGATGTGGACTCTGACCACAATCTATTGGTTATGAACTGCAGATTGAAACTGAAGAAACTGCAAAAAGGGGGGAATTTAAGGAGATGGGACATGGATAAACTGAAAGAACCAGATGTTGTAGAGAGTTTCAGGGAGAGCATAAGGGAACAATTGAAAGGAATGGGGGCAGGAAATACAGTAGAAGAAGAATGGGTAGCTCTGAGGGATGAAGTAGTGAAGGCAGCAGAGGATCAAGTAGGTAAAAAGACAAGGGCTAATAGAAATCCTTGGGTAACAGAAGAAGTATTGAATTTAATTGATGAAAGGAGAAAATATAAAAATGCAGTAAATGAAGCAGGCAGAAAGGAGTACAAACGTCTCAAAAATGAGATCGACAGGAAGTGCAAAATGGCTAAGCAGGGATGGCTAGAGGACAAATGTAAGGATGTAGAGGCTTATCTCACTAGGGGTAAGATAGATACTGCCTACAGGAAAATTAAAGATACCTTTGGAGAGAAGAGAACCACTTGTATGAATATCAAGAGCTCAGATGGCAACCCAGTTCTAAGCAAAGAAGGGAAGGCAGAAGGGTGGAAGGAGTATATAGAGGGTTTATACAAGGGCGATGTACTTGAGGACAATATTATGGAAATGGAAGAGGATGTAGATGAAGACGAAATGGGAAATAAGATACTGCGTGAAGAGTTTGACAGAGCACTGAAAGACCTGAGTCGAAACAAGGCCCCATGAGTAGACAACATTCCATTAGAACTACTGATGGCCTCGGGAGAGCCAGTCATGACAAAACTCGTCGTGAGCACGATGTATGAGACAGGTGAAATACCCTCAGACTTCAAGAAGAATATAATAATTCCAATCCCAAAGAAAGCAGGTGTTGACAGATGTGAAAATTACCGAACTATCATTTTAATAAGTCACAGCTGCAAAATACTAACGCGAATTATTTACAGACGAATGGAAAAACTGGTAGAAGCCGACGTCGGCGAAGATCAGTTTGGATTCCGTAGAAATGTTGGAACACGTGAGGCAATACTGACCTTACGACTTATCTGAGAAGGAAGATTAAGGAAAGGCAAACTTACGTTCCTAGCATTTGTAGACTTAGAAAAAGCTTTTGACAGTGTTGACTGGAATACTCTGTTTCCAATTCTAAAGGTGGCAGGGGTAAAATACAGGGAGCGAAAGGCTATTTACAATTTGTACAGAAACCAGATGGCAGTTATAAGAGTCGAGGTGTATGAAAGGGAAGCAGTGGTTGCGAAAGGAGTGAGACAGGGTTGTAGCCTCTCCCCGATGTTATTCAATCTGTATATTGAGCAAGCAGTAAAGGAAACAAAAGAAAAATTCGGAGTAGGTATTAAAATTCATGGAGAAGAAGTAAAAACTTTGAGGTTCGCCGATGACATTGTAATTCTGTCAGAGGTAGCAAAGGACTTGGAAGAGCAGTTGAACGGAATGGACAGTGTCTTGAAAGGAGGATATAAGATGAACATCAACAAAAGCAAAACGAGGATAATGGAATGCAGTCAAATTAGGTCGGGTGATGCTGAGGGAATTAGATTAGGAAATGAGACAAAGTAGTAAAGGAGGTTTGCTATTTAGGGAGTAAAATAACCGATGATGGTCGAAGTAGAGAGGATATAAAATGTAGACTGGCAATGGCAAGGAAAGCGTTTCTCAAGAAGAGAAATTTGTTAACATCGAGTATAGATTTAAGTGTCAGGAAGTCGTTTCTGAAAGTATTTGTATGGAGTGTAGCCATGTATGGAAGTGAAACATGGACGATAATTAGTTTGGACAAGAAGAGACTAGAAGCTTTCGAAATGTGGTGCTACAGAAGAATGCTGAAAGTAAGGTGGGTAGATCACGTAACTAATGAGGAGCTATTGAATAGGATTGGGGAGAAGAGAAGTTCGTGGCACAACTTGACTAGAAGAAGGGATCGGTTGGTGGGACATGTTTTGAGGCATCAAGGGATCATAAATTTAGCATTGGAGGGCAGCGTGGAGGGTAAAAATCGTAGAGGGAGACCGAGAGATGAATACACTAAGCAGATTCAGAAGGATGTAGGTTGCAGTAGGTACTGGAAGATGAAGAAGCTTGCACAGGATAGAGTAGCATGGAGAGCTGCATCAAACCAGTCTCAGGACTGAAGACCACAACAACAACAACATATTTGCCGTTCCTGCAGTAAGACTGCGGCATTAGGCATTTCTTATTTCTTTACTACTATCTCTATTCGTGACACATTTGGCAGATTGTATCCACATACGCCACTAAATGTACCTGCAAAATTATGTCTGTGTGACACATCTACATCTATATCTACGTGATTGCTCTGCTACTCACAATAAAGTGCCTGGCAGAGGGTTCACTGAACCACTTCCAAGCTGTCTCTCTACCGTTCCACTCTTGAACGGCACGCGGGAAAAACGAGGATTTAAATTTTTCTGTGCGAGCCCTGATTTCTCTTATTTTATCGCGATGATCATTTCTCCCTATGTAGGTGGGTGCCAAAAGAATGGTTTCGCAATCAGAGGAGAAAACTGGTGACTGAAATTTCATGAGAAGATCCCGTTGCAACGAAAAACGCCTTTGTTTTAATGATTGCCACTCCAATCCACGTATCATGAATGTGATACTATCTCCCCTATTTCGCGATAATACAGGGTGATTCAAAAAGAATACCACAACTTTAAAAATGTGTATTTAATGAAAGAAACATAATATAACCTTCTGTTATACATAATTACAAAGAGTATTTAAAAAGGTTTTTTTTTCACTCAAAAACAAGTTCAGAGATGTTCAATATGGCCCCCTCCAGACACTCGAGCAATATCAACCCGATACTCCAACTCGTTCCACACTCTCTGTAGCATATCAGGCGTAACAGTTGGATAGCTGCTGTTATTTCTCGTTTCAAATCATCAATGGTGGCTGGGAGAGGTGGCCGAAACACCATATCCTTAACATACCCCCATAAGAAAAAATCGCAGGGGGTAAGATCAGGGCTTCTTGGAGGCCAGTGATGAAGTGCTCTGTCACGGGCTGCCTGGCGGCCGATCCATCGCCTCGGGTAGTTGACGTTCAGGTATTTACGGACAGATAAGTGCCAATGTGGTGGCGCTCCATCCTGCTGAAATATGAATTGTTGTGCTTCTTGTTCGAGCTGAGGGAACAGCCAATTCTCTAACATCTCCATATACTGTAGTCCAGTTACAGTAGCACCTCGGCCGTCCAGAGCTTTTCCCTTTGCACAAACACCCATTCTCTGTAAACTGTTTATACCAACGTTTAATACACCACCTATCAGGAGGTTTAACACCGAACTTCGTTCGAAATGCACGCTGAACAACTGTCGTCGATTCACTTCTGCCGTACTCAATAACACAAAAAGCTTTCTGTTGAGCGGTCGTCATCTTAGCATCAACTGACGCTGACGCCTAGTCAGCAGTGCCTCAAGCGAACAAATGTACAACTAAATGCAACTTTATAGCTCCCTTAATTCGCCGACAGATAGTGCTTAGCTCTGCCTTTTGTCGTTACAAAGTTTTAAATTCCTAAAGTTGTGGTATTCTTTTTGAATCACCCTGTACAAAACGTGCTGCCCTTGTTTGTACTTTTTCGATGTCATCTGTCAGTCCCACCTGATGGGGGTCCCACATCGCACAGCAATACTCCAGAACAGGGCGGACAAGCGTGGTGTAAGCAGTCTCTTTAGTAGACCTGTTGCACCTTCTAAGTGTTCTGCCAATGAATCGCAGTCTTTGGTTTGCTCTATCCACAATATTATCTATGTGATCGTTCCAATTTAGGTTATTTGTAATTGTAATCCCTAAGTATTTAGTTTAATTTCAGCCCTCAGATTTGTGTGATTTATCGCGTAGGGCCGCGCGGGATTAGTCGAGCGGTCTTAGGCGCTGCAGTCATGGACTGTGCGGCTGGTCCCGGCGGAGGTTCGAGTCCTCCCTCGGGCATGGGTGTGTGTATTTGTCCTTAGGATAATTTAGGTTAAGTAGTGTGTAAGCTTAGGGACTGATGGCCTTAGCAGCTAAGTCCCATAAGATTTCACACACATTTGAACATTTTTGAACTTATCGCGTAATCGAAATTTAGCTGATTTCTTTTAGTACTCATGTGAATAACTTCACACTTTTCCTTATTCACGGCAGTTGCCACTTTCCGCACCATACAGATATCTTATCGAAATCATTTTGCAAGTCGTTTTGATCATCTGATGACTTTACAAGACGGTAAATGACAGCATCCTCTGTAAACAATCTAAGACGGCTACTCAGATTGTCTCCTATGTCGTTAATATAGATCAGGAACAATAGAGGGCCTATAACACTTCCTTGGTGAATGCCGGATATTACTTGTGTTTTACTCGATGACTTTCCGTCTATTACATGGATCAGATGATATTTCCCATAAACACTGAGTTGCGTGAAGACGAAATTGCAGGGCGAAATTCACCAGAGATGCAGGTGAAATACGAGTACAAATATGCGAGAAATATGTTAAATACATGTGACGTACCCTGAGCCAAAGCACTACGACCACGTACTTGAAAGTACGTTGCTCCACTTCTGGAACGTCATTCAGCAGTGATTCTACTTGATATGGATTCGACAAGTACGGCCAGGAAGTTTCATGTTTCCAGAGGTTTGTGGCACCAGATACCTACGTGCAGGTCATACATTCGCAGTAATTTACGAACGGTTGGTTTGTGGGTGCGGATCTGGCGCTCGATAGCGCCCCAGTTGGGTTTCATCGGATTCAGATAAGCCGAATTTGACGACCAAGACATCAACGTGATTTCACTATCATGCTCCTCAAATCACTGCAGCACGATTCTGGCCTTGTGACACGGACAGTTAAACTGCTGGAAGATCCCATCGCTGTTGGGGAAGACATCAAGCATTGGCGGTCACAGGTGGTCCTCAACAATGTCCACATAGTCCACATCTGTCATGGTGCCTTTACTACCGCAGATCCCATGGAAACCCACGTGAATGTCTCCCATAACGCAATACCGCTCCCACCGGCATGCGTCCATCGCAAGCAGAGTGTTTCGAGCAGAAGTTCGCTTGGATGACGCTGTATCTGGACAGACCATAGACCTGGTTTAACAATAAACTGGATGCATCTGACCAGGCGACACGATTCCACCGATCCGCTGTCCAATCTCGATGATCCCGTTTCCACTTGAATCATAATTGTTGGACCAACCAGGGAAGACGTAGGAGACCACTTTTGTGGAACACCATGTTCAACTCTGTGCGCTGAACCGTGTGCTCCAAAACACTTGTGTCTGCGCTAGCACTGTACTCTGCCGTCAGATCTATCACACATCGCCGTCTATCCTGCTTTAGAGAGCGGGAAAACCTCCGATCCCTTGTTCTGTGATGAGGTACGGACGTCCAACTTCTTGTCGCCCGCTGGTGGTTTCAGCATTCGTCAGCCACTTTCCATAGATGTTCACGGTGGTAGCACACGAACAGCCGAGCAGCTTCGCTGCTTCGGAGATGCTCACTCCCAGGCACTGGGCCACAACAACCTGCCGTTTGTAAAAGTCGCTTAAGTCGGCGGATTCCAACATTTGCGTCACTTTTCTTCGTTAAAATGATTCCCCAATCGTCTCTGCTCTGCTCATATACTTACCGTGTCACGTGCCCTCAGCGCTACCAGGCAGCATACAACATCGTGGTGGGCAGTGATCATAATGATACACAGGTGAAACCGTGGCTAAAAAGCTCCTCCTAAACCCCTGGATCGAATTCAACCAGTCTTGGTGCATATATTATTTACTATCTGAAAAGAAATGCTGTGGGGGTAAGACACACAACCTCCTTTTGGCGTGGAGGTGATGAACAGAGAAAACTGGGGAAGGGCGAGGTGGACAGAAAGAGGAGGGAGGAGGCAAGTGGAGATGGATAGAGATAGGGGAGGGTGAGACGGACAGAGGGAGGGGGAGGAGGTGATGGACAGAACGAGGATGTAGGATGTGGTGGACAGAGAGGGGAAAAGAGGAGATGGACAGAGATATGGGAGAAGGAGAAGGCAGAGAGGGGGAGGAGGAGATGGATAGAGAAAAGGTTTTTTTTTTTTTTTGTATAATAACGGATTGGGAACATCGAAATTTCCTTATTTATTTTCTTTTTTAAGTTAATCACGTATTCATTTACAGATACACTTCGAAGCCAGTTTACGGTGTACGGCGGAGGATACTGACGTTCCACTCTCATTTGTCTCATTTCCCTTTTTCGTTCACAATTGGTGAGCGGGAAGAACGATTGTTGGTAAGACAATGTATGGTTTCAAATTTCTCCGATTTTTGCGTCACCTTCATTTCGTATGATGTAAGGTATTCGGACAAAGTAACCTCACCGGACCTAGTACTAAGTACTCCCCTTAAGGCAACAAACCGATTTCGAGCGCTATAGGCGGTGTAGAGCTGGTACTAAGCGGCCAATTGACCTTCCATAGCTAACGTAAATCGTGACAGTGATATGTATGTACGAAATTAGTTACGTGGAATCAGCGCAGTAAGATGGTTCAGTGTTACGGAATGCGTTAAACAAGCTATTGTCGCCGGCCGGTGTTGGCCGTGCGGTTCTAGGAGCTTCAGTATGGAACCGCGTTACCGCTACGGTCGCAGGTTCGAATCCTGCCTCGGGCATGGATGTGTGTGATATCCTTAGTTTACTCAGTTTTAAGTAGTTCTAAGTTCTAGGGGACTGATGACCACAGATGTTAAGTCCCATAGTGCCAGAGCCATTGAACCTTTTGAAACCTCTGCCACTGCGCCAACGTCTAGTGTCGATGGTCACGTGACCACTCCAGTCGTAGTTGCTGATGTCGTGGTTACTAAAATGGGCACATGCATGAGTCGTCGGCTGTGGAGGCCCATCGTTAGGAGTGTTCGGTGCACTGTGTGTTCGGACACGCTTGTACTTCACCCAGCATTAAAGTCTGATGTTGGTTCCTCCTCAGTCCGGCTCCTGTCCCCTTTTACTAGTCTGCCCAACCTACGAAATCCGACATCTGTAATGAGGGGTGGGCGCTCAACCCCGTAACGTCTGGACATGGTTACATCTTGGTTTCAACAAGTGTTGAAGATAACACAACACTCCTCGAACACACGACAAGTCGTGCAGTATTCGAAATGCTCGTGCCGAGCCTCCAAGCCATTACAATTTGCCCTCGGTCAAACTAGGATAGATCGCCCGTCTTCCCCATTCCACTCACGGTCGGCAAGGTCGCTGATACAACATGCACCGTACGTGTGTCTGACTAGTAGTCATTCCTCGCCAGGTGACGCTGCTGCCCGCATCTCGTGGTCGTGCGGTAGCGTTCTCGCTTCCCACGCCCGGGTTCTCGGGTTCGATTCCCGGCGGGGTCAGGGATTTTCTCTGCCTCGTGATGGCTGGGTGTTGTGTGATGTCCTTAGGTTAGTTAGGTTTAAGTAGTTCTAAGTTCTAGAGGACTGATGACCATAGATGTTTAGTCCCATAGTGCTCAGAGCCATTTGAACCATTTTTGTGACGCTGCTGTCACCTCGTCATGTTTATGTCGATGGTAGGTCGATGGTCATAATGTTCTGGGTGATCAGTGTCCTTTCTTCGAAGAGCGCTAATTCCCCTAGTTATGTGAATCTTTAAGCCCTAGGTGTTTGAAATGTAAGAGGTAATGTCAGAAATGAAGCTGTGAGAACGTGTCATGAGTCATCGTGGACGCAGCTTAGTCTGTAAGACCATTTCCCGTTAAATTGGGATTCCGGATTTGATGCCCGATACGGCACACATCTTTGTCAGAAAGTTTCGAAACAGAGTGCCTTCGAATGAACTTTGAGAGCACTCTGAAGCAGCTTGGTGTAGCAAAGCAGTTTTTGAAGGAGGATTAAATTTGTTCACTCTAGTCTGTTCCATGCCCATTCTCTCGTCTGTAAGGGACTCTCAATTTTAGCAGGTACGCAGTTCCGCTACGTGGAATAATAAGGTTTAGCCTACAGCCCACATTAGTGTTGTTAAAACTTAAGCAACACTTAGACCGGGAAGGGTAGGAAGTTACACGTGAAAGTGGTTTACAGTCTCCATTTTTATTCTGCACGGCAACTCTGTGATATGAACCAGAGCCTGAGCTCCATTCCTCAACCGCAGCGTCACTCAGCTTGGTGTAAGAGGCGATTAAAAAGTTTCCATTCGAAGGTAATACAGTACAGAATCGGTATACCGATCAGGAAAAATATCCGTAAACATTGAGTCAATCATTCCACAGACGAACAGGTTGAAGATACCCGTTTGGTAAAACACCTGAAGAAGTCCGTAACTGCCTGCTGTACCTCCACCTCCTACAGTAACCGCCGACCCTTGAAGGCCTTTTTTGAGGGACCGAAAGCGGGATGTTGGCAAGGGGAGAGGTAAGGGCTGTAGGATGGGAAATCGAGTGTGATGGGTACTCGAGTGTCTGACACTTACGGTGGTGTAACTTCTGCGTTAAGACCCATGGGATATAGGGACGACATGTGTCTGATTGCAACCAGCACAGAACTTGGCGCATCATTCCGCAACGGTGGCTTTCAACAGATATGCTGCCTCACACACTTTCTCCATTGTCGGATGGATGTCCACTAGTGTTTGTTCTTCGGCAGCCAAGAAAAGAATAACAGCAAGATGGTCCTGTTTGAAGGCATTTGGTAATAACGTTTACTGCACGCATGTCGGAGAAACACTGATCCCTTGCTTACATGTTGAAAGGTCTCTGTTGGATTCCTTTCATGTTAATTTCTTAAATCTGTTGTCATTTACGGCATAAATTCCTCTTCTAAATTTACTGTGGCGTTTCTGACTATCTGGGAGGAGACTGAGTAGTGGAACGTGTTACTTTTACACATAAACAAGAACGATCTGTCACACTACTACACTTTAAAACACAGTTTATATGTAATTCATATGACACAGTCTCATACGGAACCTACATCCGCTTTCTTTTATATACTGTATATGATAAGATGCTGTCATCCCCCTTCCCTTCTTTGTGAGAGGATGAATGAGCAAATGTATTTCTAGTTGCATGCTTGAGGGTAGCAGACAAGCCTGTCTGCTAGAGAACAGTAGGACCAACGTCGGAACAGGTAGCTACGCTTTCTAAAAGCAGAGAGGTTTCTATTCTTAGTGTGGTCCTGTCCGTTCCTTGTCATGTTGGTATAGGAAGCTGCTCCTCTGGCCACTTCCGTTTGTATTTGTGAGCCACCCTCAGGAAGGGACCACGGCAGTCTGCCCGTGGCGAGCGTCTGAAGTGGTAAGATCTCCGGGTAAGCGCGTGTCTGCTAACTCCATAGGACAATGGATTTCTTAAGTTTAGCCTAACTGAAAATTTAATCACCTTTATTTCAGGTTTAGCTCTAAAATATCTAATGTTATCTTAAATTACAACGCTGTGTAATTCGCGTGTGAAGTTCAGAATATCTTCCGGTAGTGGCTTTGTCACTACTTTGTGAGTAAAGTGGAACCACGTGTTGATCAGTAACTCTAACTAAGATCATCAATCTTAAATGCGAATGTGCGTGAGATTACAACGTCTCGTCTTGACAATATTTTTCAATATAGCAACTTTTCTTTATGTTCAACCCACGTGGGGTGTACTTTGTGAGACCAGTACCACGTGCTTATACAATTGTTTGACCCATCAGGTTAATAGTAAGACGATAGTAACCAGTTCGAGGTTTTTCTTTAGTAAATTGCGTTTCGATGTAATTTATTTTAATTATCAAAATTATTGTGGAGTTACACTTTTTGTGTAAACCAAGTTGACCACGTGAAGCATGTGGTGTAATCATCAAAGTAGCCCTCAGCTATTGTTTTCGGGAAGATTTCACAAAGAGTTAATATGAATTTAGTATACCAGTGTGTGGTAATTACATGACGGACAGGATTGTGCTGCGAACGTAACTTCTTTGGGTGAAAATTGAATCTGTTGGTTGTGGTTAATTTCCTCTTGCATATGTTTCAACGTTCTTTGTGTGTTGTTTTATGAATGCAGTGTTGTATGCAGTCTCCCAATCTTGGCTCCATATTTGATGTGTTCTGTAAGATTACAAACTCACATTTTCACAATCCTAAATAAGGCACCAATTTAGTTATGAATCAAGTTTAATATGCTGAAATTTCAATGATCAATGTTAAAATAAATTTCCAAATACAAACTGATTTATTTCTTTTTATTTAAATTCTCTTATATATATATGTATATATATATATATATATATATATATATATATATATATATATATATATCACCGGTTGTCATATGACTATTAAAAGATTATAATTAATGTTAGTCTGGTTGGGAATTTGGTAAGCTAGACTGGATAGCTGGTGAAACAGTTGCGCAGTAATGCAAGGTTAACTTCCCGAGACAGCTCACAGCTTTTAACCCGCTTTTATTGTCTATCAGCACCGCTTTCAGAACAAATCAAAGCAACAACGTTACAATGTCAGTGCTTATGTACCCACATCAAAATCGTAGTACGTTGCAGCAACGCCCTCAAATGCCGGCGGCAGAGGGTTGCATAGTCTGTTGAATCCCGGTACCTTCTTCATCATATCGATGGGAAGGAACGAATCCGGATAACGGCTCCTTGATACCACTACTGCAGGTCGGAGAGAAGCTGGCGGCGACTGGCGACTGGCGACTCCATTACGCTCTGCGGAACACTCTCATGGGCATCCATTGGTCCAGTGGAGCTCCTGGAAGGCACCATGACGGTCACGGATATCGTACATTGGTTGTAGACCACATACACCCCTTCATGACGATCATGTTTGCCGACGGTAGTGGCATTTTTCAACAAAATAATGCCCATGTCACAAGGCTAGAAGTGTGATGCAGTGGTTCGAGGAACAAAGTGGCGAGTTCCAATCGATGTGCTGCCCCCTCCCACCCCCCGCCCCCACCCCGAACTCGGCAGATTTGAACCGGATCGAACATATGTGGATGTGATTGAACGTGGCCTCAGATCTCATCGTCCCCCTCCCCGAAATTTTGTGAAACTAGGTGACTTTTGTGTGCAGATGTGGTGCCAACTCCCTCCAGCGACCTACCAAGGACTCATTGCTTTCATGCCACTACGCTTTGCCGCTGTTATCCCTGCCAAAGATGGACATACCGGCTATTAGGTAGGTGGTCATAATGTTCTACCTGATCAGTGTATATTTCAGAGCAACGGCTCTGCCACAGCTTAGGAGATGGTTTCCATAACAAATATTTTACTTTTTAGCGGAATGTGTGCTGTTATGAAACATCGTGACAAATTAAAATTGCGGTGTGGACCCAAACAAGAAAAAATATGTATACAACATGGGCGCTAAAATGCATACCATAAGAGCTATGAACAGCTGTTCTGTAGAGGATAGCTTTAACTGTAATCTACATCGGTAGGTACGGCCCTTGATATAAATGAAATTAATCACTTTAACTGTTAACTATGCGGAGAGGTACTGCACTTGATAAAAACAAAATATGTTGGTTGTTTCGGGTTTTGGGGGGGAGGGGGGGGGAGACGAGACAGCGAGGTCATCGGTCTCATCAGATTAGGGAAAGTGTGCTGGAAAGGAATAGGAACCAGAAACCTTGTCTTTTGCGGGTAGTTCTCTTACGAAATGAGCCACCCGCCCAAGACTCACAGCCCGCAGTCACAGCTGAACTCTGGGACAGAGATACTAGTGAGAGTGACAGTGTGGGAATGAGTCATCTCACAATTCCAATGTTCAAAAATGTTTCGAAATCTCGAAGGCTCCGCTGTTAACAAGAAAGATATCGTTCTCCGGCAGTCTCTTTCATCTTAATTTAGAGAGATACCGACAACTGCGACAATATTAATTTGGAGTAATAATTAGAACAAATTTCTTAGAGAGCGCCTTACAACGGATCCATGTGGCATCCCATATGCGATGTTAAGGGAGAAGATCAAATCACCAACTATGCTCGCCTGTGCTGAAGACCTCCTGAACATGATCATGGTACAAGCCAATTGGGTAACAGATATAATCAAGCACGGGCAAGAAACAAAGACCCCATCGGCCAATCGGGACTGAGTGACTGCCATAGGATCCTCTGCGAGGATGTCACTGGATTTGCTATGGAAGGACGTGAGGTCAGTAAGCCGCTCTCCCAGCCGTTGTCGCATTTTTGACCTAGGAAATTTTCTCCACGCTCAAGTACTTCCTCAACTGGCATCGCGAGGGTGAGTGTACCCCATTCCAGCCCTCCCACCAAAGAAAAATTCCTGGAATTACCGTGAATCGAACTTGGATCCTCTGTATAGCAGACAGACACATTGGCCACTTAACTACCCAGGCAGACATAGCCTAGATGGAAGGAGGCTACAGAAGTTCTCGAAGTTGAATTTATAAACATTAAACTACTAGTAGCGCCAAATAAGTCAAATCATATGTTGCTTACAGGGAAAAACCAGCGAGACCAGATAATTAAGTTTAACGATGTGATAATATACGGTAAAATTGGGATGTATGTGGATGACAGATGGAACTTTAATTTACGTATTGAGCAACTGAGTGGTAAGGCTACGCTCTTCAGTCACATTAATGTGACAATCTGTCAAAACATGGATAACCATCTGTTGCTACACAAAACGTGGAAGAAGAGAGTTAGTGAGGTTGTGGAAGGTACAGACAAAGATGTGTAGCCATGTCGACTCCAATGCCATGACCAGCTTCGCTAAGTTTCTTGTTTTGAAGATCCAAGGCCCGAAGGCCCAGTCGAAGCAGTCTCACATATTCACGTATGGGTTTATATACGGGTAGTCCGGTAGCCGAGGGAGTACCGTTAGCCGGCCGATTGGGCCGTGCGGTTCTAGGCGCTTCAGTCTGGAACCACGCTGCCGCTACGGTCTCAGGTTCGAATCCTGCCTCGGGCATGGATGTGTGTGATGTCCTTAGGTTAGTTAGGTTTAAGTAGTTCTAAGTTCTACGGGACTGATGACCACAGATGTTAAGTCCCATAGTGCTCAGAGCCATTTGAACCATTTTTGAACCATTTTTGAGTACCGTTACTCATCCCAGTGCTCTTCGAAACACGCGCTTGCACTACGAGCTGTGTGACACGCATTACCCTGCTGGTAGATGCCATCGTGCCGAGGAAAAACAAACTGCATATAAGCGTGGATATAATCCCCAAGGAAAGTGTGTTGATCCATTGTCCATTCCCGCGATCACGCAGGGAATGCCACGAAAACTTTCCCTAGACCATAACGCTCCCTCCTGGTTGCAGGGTGTTTGCTTTTAGACGTTTCACGCCGTACACGCCAACGGCCTTCTGTCCGATGGAGCATAAAATGTGATCATCTCAAAGGCCGCCTGTCGTCACTCTGTGGAAGTCCAGTTGCGGTAGTAGCGTGCAAATTCCAGCCTTCGTTGGCGATAAACAGCAGTCAGCATGGGTGCCTGAACCAGGCGCTTGCTGCGGAGGCTCATACACAGGAACGTTCACTGATCAGTCGCTGGGAAGACACTGTTGGTAGCCTTTTGGTTCATCTGGGCGCTCAGTTGTTCAACAGGTGCATGTCTATTCTCCTGTATGCATCTTCGCAGCCACAATTCATCCCTGTCATCTATGGCTCGTCGTGCACCACAGTTGCCTCGACGCTGATGATGGATAGCACGATTTTCCATTCACGGTATACTGTAACCACCGTGGCACTCGAACAGTGTACAAATTTATCCGTTTCGGAAATGCTTCATTCCTTGGCCCGAAAGCCAATGTTAATGCCCTTTTGGACGTCAGATAAAACTCATCGTTTACACGTTACATCAACGACTGCACAGTTTTCCGCGTCCCCCCGACACGTTTTACATACTGTCCACTGCTAGTGGTGTTACCTGCCGTCTGTGAGTGGTTATTACATGTTGCCGTCGAGCATAGCGATGGTCACGTTAATCTGACTGGACTGTGTATATCTGCTCTGCAGAAGGTAGTCACTGAAGGGCAGCAGGGATTCCTTACACCTCCTGGTACTATGAAGTTCTAACTGACTAACTTTGTCGTAACTCCAGCGTTTGGGCTCACAAATTGCGTTTGGAGGGACCGCCCACGGCTGTGAGAAGAATACAGGGAAATGTACTAGTAAGATCAATAGATATTTTGGTCTTCCCTCACCGCCAGACATGGTAGTTTGACCAGTAGGTCTATTAATTAGGCAGAAAGCGTCGATGTGTTGGAAAAGGAATTTAGACGAAATATACCTCCGACGTAGTAAAACTATAAAGGAGGAAGCACTTGACATGTGGCAGCGGCAACAGATATTTTAAACACTGGTAGAAGCGAATACCCACTCTTACAAAGCATTACGAACAGACTTACCATTAAAGATTCCAAGGACTTAATGCGCTTTCGTACCGGCCATACGTCATATCCTGTTTATCTTCACAGGATATGGAAAAGAGAATCAGAGAACGTGGCTGTGGAGCCAATCCAGTGTCCCCAGAATAGTTCTGGTTTGAGTGCGCTGCCCTTGCCCAAGTGGCGATAGAGGAGGGTCTACTGATACAGACGCAGATCATATATAAGTTCTTAACTGAATCTACCCCCGGTTCTTGGTAGAACAACATTACAATAAATGAAAAGCGCCGCTATGCTTTTGTTCTACAGAAAAAAAACTTGTCCTACAGAACAAAAGCAAAGTAGCGCTTTTCATTCATTTATCGTATTTAACTTATTAACTGACCCTGAGCAATTTGCAGTTTTACACAAACTAGGAAAGCAAGTCCCAAAACAAGCTGCGCAGATAAACTAAAATAGCGCAAATAAGCAGCGCTAATTTATGAAACATAATACGATGCTATGCAATATAAGCATTGTTTTTGATTTTGTTGTTGTTTCTGTGAATGAATTTCAGTGGTTAACTACAGTAAACGCCTACCTTCTCGCTGACAGGGACGGTAACTCATGCAAGCTAGTCTGTCGTAGCTAAGTAGTTTCCATAAACTTATTGAATAGCAAGTAGGTATGTACGTAATTAACCACTGTATAACTGTAGGACAGTGTTACACGGTTCATTTCAGCGTCTAGTTAATAGGCCTTGATAGATATATATGAAAACAAGTCAGTATCATCGCTTGTTGTTGAACTTGTCCTCTTTCCCTGCGCCCGGAACGGACCCCGTCCTGTGTCCGTACACAAGCTCCCGCGACGAGCCGCTCTCAGATGCATAACTGGGCCGACCCTGTTTATTATGAGCCCTCGTTTGTTTATATGTCACAGCCGGGGATTTTGTTCGCGGATGTTTTCCCAGCACCCAACAACCCTTGCGACTTCCGCCACTAGGGGCGCGTTGCGTCTGCCCGTACCGCAGTGAACCGACGCGTGGGAACTCCCATGTCGTATCCGGACCTCACACGCAGCCGCCGCTTTGTAAGCTCACCTTTCTACCGTCATCTCTAACACAGCGCTCCGATTTATTGGACAAGCGAAAACGTATACTGTACCATTTAAGTAGATATTTGCTTCTTGGCTCCATGTGCTCTCGTCCCATCGCTACTACGACGTGCCGACTTCTGCTCTAAACACTTGTGTTTTATTAACAACTCTCAATCCTGTGTATTTTTTACTAAATTTAATGATTTAAAATTATTTTCAGAGTGCCATCTCATAAACACTAAACAGACACTGAATAATTGACTTACGTCGGTCAGAGGATGATTAATTTCTATCTGCGGATCCAAAAGATCAAAATAATAACTGTATTAGTTCAGATTTCTTCATACTTTTATTATAACCGCATATAATAGCTTTAACTGTAATCTACATTGGTAGGTACGGCCCTTGATATAAGTGAAATTAATCACTTTAACTGTTAACTATGCGGAGAGGTACTGCACTTGATAAAAACAAAATATGTTGGTTGTTTCGGGTTTGGGGGGGGAGGGGGGGGGGGGGGAGACGAGACAGCGAGGTCATCGGCCTCATCAGATTAGGGAAAGAAGGGGAAGGAAGTCGGCGGCCGTGCCCTTTCAAAGGAACCAACCCGGCATTTGCCTGGAGTGATTTAGGGAAATCACGGTAAACCTAAATCAGGATGGCCGGACGCGGGATTGAACCGTCGTCCTCCCGAATGCGAGTCCAGTGTGCTAGCCTGACAAATATACAGGGTGGACAAAAATTTCGTCACGAGACTTTAATTGTGGATATCTGACACCAGTAGGAACCAAAACTACTATTGTTGTGTAGGTCGACAACGCACAATTTTGAAACTATGGAAACTTGGCGCCACGCGCTCCGATTGGCCTCGGTATTGCCGTGTTGCCGGATGCTCTGGACAACGCATGACCGCTTATCACGTTGGGGCAGTGACGGGGCGAGGGACGTTGGTATGTGTGGCTGGTTCAAATGGCTCTGAGCAGTATGGGACTTAACTTCTAAGGTCATCAGTCCCCTAGAACTTAGAACTACTTAAACCTAACTTACTTAAGGACATCACACACATCCATGCCCGAGGCAGGATTCGAACCTGCGACCGTAGCGGTCGCGCGGTTCCAGACTTAAGCGCCTAGAACCGCTCGGCAACCTCGGCCGGCTGGTATATGTGAACCGACAACCATAGCGCTGCAGGCCAACCGATTAACGGCGTAATAATAGTTTATATTGAGTCAAGCGCAATCCGTAAAGGGGCCTTTGTATAGTTTAGCCATTGTGAGTGCTTGACACTTAGAGTTACTACGTTCGAAGTGTTTCACACCGCTATAGCATAGCTTACAAGAGTAATAGATTACACGATATAACCTCGAAACGTGATCTCATCATTACTTGATTTAGCATTTCTGTATACATGTCAGTAGACCTCGACTATGTGAGCGTGCATATCTGTGGAATGTTTAATGTTTCTGTCGTTTCAGCTCACGATCAGGAAGGTCATTTGTTTTCTTGGTGGAGAGTCTTCCGCTTTCTGTCTAACTCAACTTCCTGTGGATCTCCGGTTCCGCCTGTTGACTCGGGAACAGCGTCAGCAACGCATGAGAGGCCCTTTCCTGACTCGAATGCTCTGTCTGCAGCCGGACAGCCTATTTGTAATTCCCTGGTATTCCTTGCCGTTTTCGATTGTTTACACGCTACTTTATTTTCCGACGTTTATTTAAAGACTTGGACATCGATATGTGCGAGGATGTAAAACCTTTTCGTAAAATGTTTTTTGGGGATGGGGGGAGGGAGGGTGTGATTCCCATGGCTGCCCCCTCCCCCGTTTTGGATCCGAACATACTTTGTTGTCAGTCACGGATAATCATAGGGTTTGTTTAGTCTCTGAGCCGTCATTGCGACAGATAAGGGTTGTTTGTCGTGTGTGATACTTAACACGGTTTCATCATTTATACATAACTGGTATTCATAAGACATTTGGAAGCTGCGCACTGTTATGTGCGGATATTCCCTTTTGTGTCCGCCATTACTAAACACTATTACAGTTGTCTCCATTACATCTGTTTCTTTTTTCTTTCATCTGTTACTTTTTCCTTACTGTTTTCCATTCTACTTCGCATTTTGATTTCTACCTGCAGTATTGCATTGTACTACTGTCAGCAAATCATTAACTCCCATTCGGCAGAAAAGTTGTGTTATGTAAAAATTACTTAGCACTGTGTTGACAATAGTGACATTACAGTAACAGCTATATTACTCTACAAGAAATATATTAGCACAACCTTTTAGAGGTTTCTAAATCACTCAAGACTTGTTGTTGCAACACTGCATAAAGAGTACATGGAGTGATTGTATTTCCAGATCAATAAAAATCAAATCAAATCAAACAAAAAGTTCTGAGGTACCGGGTATTGACCGATGCTAAAACGCCCATATTGGTACATGGTGTAGCCTCCACGGTGGCAGCGCAGATGCTGACTCTGGTATCGAGTAGATCATACAGATGTCGAATGCTATCCTGGGATATGTTACTCCATGCCCGCTCGACCTGATCACGTTGGGTTATTGGTTGACGAATCGCACAAGTCACTTCTTGTCCTATCAAATCCCACATGTGCTTGGTTGGAGACACGTCCGGAGGTCATGTTAGCCAGGGACGTTTCTGTACGTCTTACAGAGCTTGTAGACAATCACGGGCAGTGTGTGGGTGACCATTTTCCTGTTGACACACTACACCACTTCCCGGTACAAGAACGGTTCTAACAACATTCTCCACGTA
This sequence comes from Schistocerca americana, assembly GCF_021461395.2. NCBI lineage: Eukaryota > Metazoa > Arthropoda > Insecta > Orthoptera > Acrididae > Schistocerca > Schistocerca americana. The sequence continues at coordinate 552,476,018 of NC_060121.1, read as the reverse complement.
CAGAGCCCTAGTTAGCGTCCCCTTCAGAAACACCAAAGGAGTTGTAGCTTATCGCAACCCAGACCATCAGGCCTGTGGCGGGGCCAGTGTGTCTTGGACGAATACACTCTACGATGATGATGATGTTTGGTTTGTGGGGAGCTCAAATGCGCGGTTATCAGCGCCAGTACAAATTACCAACCTTTGCTCAGTCCAGTCTCGCCACTTTCATGAATGATGAGGACAACACAAACACCCTGTCATCTCGAGGCAGGTGAAAATCCCTGACCCCGCCGGGAATCGAACCCGGGACCCCATGCTCAAGAAGCGAAAACGCGACCGCGAGACCACGAGCTACAGACCCATTATACGAGACAGCGCTCACAAGGTCTACGTCGTACCCAAAAACGACCATCACCTGCGTTCAGGAAGAATCTGCTTTCATCGCTAATAGCCACTGCGCATCATTCCATCTTCCAAGGGATGCTCAGTCGGCACGAGTCGAGCCGCCCATGTCGCTGCTGTGGCGTGAGCGGGAAACGGGCTAGGGGCGTGAGTGTCCCTCACAGTACATACATTTCTTACCCTGTTGTGGATTGCTGGTGGAGTCTCTTTTCCTATTACGATTGTTTACCTTTTTTACACCCGTCTTTTGCGTTTCATTCTCATCTGTTTTCAGTGTGGCGGTAATTTGGAATATTTGCTGGAAACTATTAGCGAGACGCAGAAAGAGAGTTATGGCTAATTACATACGTAATTTTAAATGAAACTAACTTGGTTAAATAAATAAACTGACAATTTTACACACGTTGCTTTGGTTCAGAACTGGCAATGTGTAAATACCAACTGCGTCTGCCGCGCGGAATTAGCCGCGCGCTCTAAGGCGCCAGTCGGCTCGCAGCCGTGCTAGCGTGCGGAGCTGCTCCGCGCGCCGTGTGACGCTCCGCTCTTGGCGGTGTTTACTTCCGCGTCGCGGTGTTTGTATCTATCGAGTCCAGTACTAACGTACACCATGGCGCACTCGTACCGCCGTGCAACGATCAAAGTAACGTTTCAGGCCGAACATCCACGACCCAGAGCTTTCGAAGTCGAACAGTTCATACGTGAGGATCTACGTTTGAACCCCCAGGACGTAATCGGCATACATTTTTCCATCACTGGAAGTGTTGTCTACATCAAGATGTCGACGGAGGAAATTTGCAATGACATAATTCACCGTCATGCCACCGGACTAAAATTTAAGCACTCTGATGGACATATGGGTTCTGTGACAGTCGCCCATGCTGGATTCGGTCTCCGGACATTGCGGGTGTTTGAACTCCCGTTCGAGGTGCCTCAGGATGTGGTCATTGCCGCTTTCCAACCATATGGCACCGTCTTGGGTCACGTCGCGGAGAAGTGGCAAACATTTACGACCTACCCCGTATTAAATGGCGTCAGGCAAATAAAAATTGAGCTGACGAAACATGTCCCATCGTACCTGCTGATTGGCGGTGTGAGGGCCATCGTCATGTATGATGGACAGCCACGAACGTGCGCAGGATGTGGCCAGGAGGGACACGTACGTTCCGAATGCTTACACCGCCGTTTAATACAGATGCCGTTACGTGACGAGACCCAGGCTTCGACGGTCACGTCCTTACCCATCACCTACGCCAAGGTTGCACAGGACCCCGTCGTACCAATCTCGATTGCGCCAGCAGCATCGTCAACGCCACCCGCCGCAGCACAACGCGCCGAGGACACAAGCACGGCGTCGCCTCCAGTGCTCGCTTCAGGACCGTCCGGTTTGCAGACCGAAACCGATGTTCCTGTTGGAACCATGGACGTCGACCTCGGTGTCGTGCCGACGTCTGCCTTTGTCCAGACGGGTTCGGCGTCAGACGACGGGCGACCACATTCTGATTCAGAAGGCCACATCAGAAAACAGCGGTCGCCTCGCAAACACAGGAAACGACGACGAACGCCTTCCGATGACGCCCTTTCCCAGACGGCCCCACGAGATGTCGACCTGATGTCTGACGGTGATCTCCCACATTGCGTCCAGTCACGCGATGTGGCAGCAACAGGAGCCCCTCCTGTGACGCCTACTCTCCCAGCCAGGGACGTGTCCTCGCCGTTGTCAACGAATGATGACGGCGGTCCCCCTGCCACTCATGTTGCGGAATCCACAACACCCGTTCCGGAAGTACGTGACCGTCACATGTCCACGTCGTCAGCTTCCTGGGCCGATGACGTTGAAGAAGAAGCGGAACAGACTGCCAGCGTGTCTGCACAGGAGTCCACCTCGGCGACACTGGGGCTGGCGCCCCGCCAGTAATTATCACCACTGCGGGACCACCGGCGGGTCTCCCCCTGCCGGCTACTTCTACCGCACGTTCTGCACATAATGAGGATGGCCGCACGCAGCAATACCGTATCGCCACGATGAATCTTGCCACCATTCGTGCCCCCCATAAACTGGCCATGTTCAGAGACACTATTTACTCTGCGGATGTGGATATAGCACTCTTACAAGAGGTGTTTGTGGCTGACTTCCTAGTTCCCACCGGATACAACGCCCATGTTTCCCCCGCATCCGATACCGGTAGCGGCGTCGCCATCCTGCTACGCGACGGACTCCCTGCAGAGGACGTCATCTACCTCCCCACTGCGCGAGGTATGGCCCTCACACTGTTCGGCGTGCGTATTATTAATATCTACGCTCCGTCCGGCACTGGCCGCCGTCATGACCGACAAACTTTTTTTGCCGAAAGCGTCACACCCCTCTTCACCGGTCCGCAGGACGATTTGGTACTCGGTGGGGATTTTAACTCGACACAAGAGCCCGCGGACCAACTCCCGCGACATTCCCCTTGTGCATCTCTCTCAGTGGTCATCGACCGTCTCCGACTTGTTGACACATGGAAGAAGCTCCACGGAATTCAACCGGGCTATACATTCTACACCTCTCACTCGTCAAGCCGCATAGATCGCATCTACGTTACCCGCTCCCTTGCTGATGGCACACGTCATGCGGAAGTCTGGCCCTTGGCCTTTTCAGACCATTATGCATACCTCTGTGACGTCACTCTCGCCCGACAGCAAGTGTGGCATAGTCGTGGTCTGTGGAAACTCAATGTCGCTCACCTGACCTCCTCAGACTGTCGCCGTATGGTCGAAGAAGCGTGGGCACGCTGCCACCATCGTCGAGAAGCCTATGACTCCACCTTATCATGGTGGCTCTCCTGTGCAAAGCCGACCCTCAGGAAGACTCTGATGAGTTTTGGGAAGGAATTAAAGGCGTGGCAAACTAATACCCTGCACTTCTACTACACCATTCTACGTGACTGTGCGACGATGCCTTTCTCGCCAGCCCGGCAGTCGATGGTCCATCGCACGAAGGCGCAGATCTCCTTGATCATGCGGCGTAACTTGGAAGGCACTGTAGTCCGTTCTCGAGCTTCTAATCGAATCCCTCAAGAACGTCCGTCGATGTACTACCTCCTTCAGGAAAGACAACGACGACGACGAGCTCTGATCCAAGTCCTCACTGATGTGGAAGGGCGCCGGCACGACACCCAACAAAGCATCGGTCGTGCTCTCCATGCTCATTTTGCCGGGCTATACGCAGCCGTACCGCATTCTGCAACACTGATCACAGAAGTCGCTCAGCGCACTACGAACACTCTTCCGGAGGATGCTGTGCATGACCTCCAAGACGACGTAACCACAGATGAAGTGGTAGATGCTATCAAGGCGGGTTCCGATAACAGGTCTCCTGGACCTGATGGCATACCCATCGAATTTTATAAAAGTTTTCAGTATTTGTTGGCTTCCACGTGGACGGCAATCGCACAAGAGCTGATGTCACCGAGGACAGTGGTCCCGAGCGCCTTTCTAGAAGGAATTATTATCCCCGTACATAAACCGCGCGGGTTATCGAGGGTACAGGACTATCGACCAATTACTTTGCTCAACAGCGACATGAAAATATTCACACGGCTACTGGCATCGCGACTCAAGAAGGTCGCACGTTACGTCACATCCTGCGACCAGACTTCCCTAGGAGGCGACAACAACATCCGTACGGCCCTTTGCCGTTACAGAGACATGATAGCATTAGCTCATCATCAGCGTCTCCCTGGCGCCTTGGCTTCACTGGACTTTAGCCAGGCTTTCGACCGTGTTGACCACTTCTATTTACGGACAGTTCTTCAGCATATGGGTTTTCCTGGCGGTTTTGTAACAGTGGTTATGCGCCTGTTGAGTAGTGCAACCTCTAAAATCATGTACAATGGTCGTCTTACACCGTCCCTGGTCATCGCACGATCTGTACGGCAAGGATGCCCTCTTTCCACGATTTTGTATGCTTTCGCCTTGGAACCCCTGCTCCAGGGCATGCGTCAACGTTTGGAAGGCATGGCTGTGCAAGGCCACCGTTTTTGTTGTACAGCCTACGCAGACGACATAGTACTATATCTGCGCAGTGAAGATGAAGTACGAGCAGCACTGACATGGGTGGCGACTTACGGCGAAGCGTCGGGGAGCTGCCTCAACGTGTCAAAATCCAAGGTCCTGCTCATTGGTGAGGGCTTGCCGGAGAGATGCGCTGCCCCCCTTAGTGTCGCCGCCACCATACGGTGTCTTGGACTTGATTTCACAGCAGACCTGCGCCGCTCAGCGGCTATCAATGGTAGACGCTTGCTACAGACAATCAGAGCAAATCTCGCAGATAACCGGCTACGAGCTCTCGACGTTATCCAACGCGCGCAATACGTGAACATGTATCATGCTTCCCGTATACCACACGTGGCTCAAGTACTACCAGTCCCAAATCTCCTGGCGCGACGACTGTTGATGGCTTTCGGCTCCTTCGTCAGCTCGGGGATGTTATTCAAGGTGCAGTATGAATCCCTTGCACTGCCACGAGATCGTGGCGGGGTGGGACTCATCCACGTGCCGACTCGTGTCAAGGCACTATACGTCAGCTCCCAACTCAAACTTTGGCATCGTTGCCCGCAGAGCCTTACTAGCCTCCTGCTTCACAACTTTGCACCGGCCTCCTTGTCCGCCCCAGTACTGATATCGACCATTCCAACCCCCTTTTATTATATCCAACGATTTTTCCTGGAGTTCAGTTATATCTACCGGTCCTTACCACTCCCACGTTTGTACCTCACGAAAACAGTCTCCGAATTGTTACAACAGTGCCGCCCGTCCAACCCCATCGAACGTAAGTATCCACAGTACGTGTGGCGACACATATGGAAGGCGATCCATGCGCGTTTTCTCGCATCAGACGTTCAATCAGCGTGGTACATCACCGTGAATGGCAAACAAGTTAACCGAGATCGTCTGCACCGCATCCATCTCGCCGATTCATCCGTCTGCACCCACTGTGGCGTGGATGACACGGATGTCCACCGGTTCCACTGTGGCACAGCGCTAGACGTCTGGACACTTGCGCGGCGAATTTTGGCGTTTCTTACTCGCCAGACACCGGCTCAGATCGACGTCCACATGCTTTTGTACCCCGATAAGACTTTCTACCCCTCCGCCAAAACTAACTCTGTGAATTGGATCTGTGGCCACACGATCCGCTATCTTTTTACTTCAGGCGACAAGTCTACGATAGGATATTGGACTTATCTCAACGAACGTCACTGCGTCCTGATACGCAACCCACGCTATAAACAATATTTTTCTAATTTCTTACGGAGCACTTTCGATGACCCACCTAGTAGCTGGAACGTCCAAGCCCTGAGAAGCTGAAAACTGTATAAAACGAACCTAACTGAATAGATCTGCTACCCAGCACCCACGCCTACGCCATGAGAAGACACGTTTGGACGAGCTGGCATGCTGTAGGCGGATACACTTCAGGAGCTCCTGTAAGAACTAGACTTTAACTACAAGTCGCATGACGACTTAAAAAGCTTTTCCTTATTTCTTCCTCATAGATTGTTCTTAAAGGAAAAAGAAATTTGATTTTGGCTTTGAGAAACTTTTTTTTGTTCAAAAAAAAAAAAAAAAAAAAAGCGTAATGAGTAGCGTCTATGTCCCTCAATAAGTTTCGTTTTGGTGGTGGTTCGCGTGTGGTCACAACCATTTTTTTTCCCCCTAACATTCGCGTTTTTATTTAGTTCTGATAGTTTATTATTAATTTTATATAAGTATATGCTATAATACGAGGGCAAAAAAAAAAAAAAAAAAAAAAAAAAAATGTTCAAATCTTCTATTGAGTGAAAATTTTTATTTTTTATTTTCAGTTTATATAAAAAAAAAAAAAAAAAAAAAAGGCGCTGCAGTCATGGACTGTGCGGCTGGTCCCGGCGGAGGTTCGAGTCCTCCCTCGGGCATGGATGTGTGTGTTTGTCCTTAGGATAATTTGGATTAAGTAGTGTGTAAGCTTACGGACTGATGACCTTAGCAGTTAAGTCCCATAAGATTTCACACACAATTGAACATTTTTGAACCAACTGCGTCTCCGACGGAAGAATTGACCTGCATCCGACCGGGTTTCGTTCCGACAAAACCACCACTGTTTCATGCCTACCACAAACTGTTACGCTATGTGGCATCACAGGCTGTTATTAGAACCTTTTTGACAAGTAATTTAGTTTCAGAGCTTCCACCGTAGAAGAAGTGAGGTCGAGCTCTGTTACAAGTGAAATACATGACCAGCATAACTTTCTGTCGGTCCCGAAACGTTCCGTGTAATTTCTGCGTCCTTACTGACAGGTTTCAGATAGATTATATAATGGTAAGACAGAGATTTAGGAACCAGGTTTTAAATTGTAAGACATTTCCAGGGGCAGATGTGGACTCTGACCACAATCTATTGGTTATGAACTGTAGATTAAAGCTGAAGAAAGTACAAAAAGGTGGGAATTTAAGGAGATGGGACCTGGATAAACTGACTAAACCAGAGGTTGTACAGAGTTTCAGGGAGAGCATAAGGGAACAATTGACAAGAATGGGGGAAAGAAATACAGTAGAAGAAGAATGGGTAGCTTTGAGGGATGAAGTAGTGAAGGCAGCAGAGGATCAAGTAGGCAAAAAGGCGAGGGCTAGTAGAAATCCTTGGGTAACAGAAGAAATATTGAATTTAATTGATAAAAGGAGAAAATATAAAAATGCAGTAAATGAAGCAGGCAAACAGGAATACAAACGTCTCAAAAATGAGATCGACAGGAAGTGCAAAATGGCTAAGCAGGGATGGCTAGAGGACAAATGTAAGGATGTAGAGGCTTATCTCACTAGGGGTAAGATAGATAGCCTACAGGAAAATTAAAGAGACCTTTGGAGATAAGAGAACCACTTGTATGAACATCAAGAGCTCAGATGAAAACCCAGTTCTAAGCAAAGAAGGGAAAGCAGAAAGGTGGAAGGAGTATATAGAGGGTCTATACAAGGCCGATATACTTGAGGAGAATATTATGGAAATGGTAGAGGATGTAGATGAAGATGAAATGGGAGATATGATACTGCGTCAAGAGTTTGACAGAGCACTGAAAGACTGAGTCGAAACAAGGCCCCATGAGTAGACAACATTCCATTAGAACTACTGACAGCTTTGGGGGAGCCAGTCCTGACAAACCTCTACCATCTGGTGATCAAGATGTATGAGACAGGCGAAATACCCTCAGACTTCAAGATGAATATAATAATTCCAATCCCAAAGAAAGCAGATGTTGACAGATGTGAAAATTACCGAACTATCAGTTTAATAAGTCACGGCTGCAAAATACTAAAGCGAATTCTTTACAGACGAATGGAAAAACTGGTAGAAGCCGACCTCGGAGAAAATCAGTTTGGATTCCGTAGAAGTATTGGAACACGTGAGGCAATACTGACTCTACGACTTACCTTAGAAGTAGGATTAAGGAGAGGCAAACCTACGTTTCTAGCATTTCTAGACTTAGAGAAAGCTTTTGACAATGTTGACTGGAATACTTTCTTTCAAATTCTGAAGGTGGCAGGGGTAAAATACAGGGAGCGAAAAGTTATTTACAATTTGTACAGAAACCAGATGGCAGTTATAAGAGTCGAGGGGTATGAAAGGGAAGCAGTGGTTGGGAAGGGAGTGAGACAGGGTTGTAGCCTCTCCCCGATGTTATTCAAGCTCTATATTGAGCAAGCAGTGAAGGAATGAAAAGAAAAATTCGGAGTAGGTATTAAAATCCATGGAGAAGAAATAAAAACTTTGAGGCTCGCCGATGACATTGTAATTCTCTCAGAGACAGCAAAGGACTTGGAAGAGCAGCTGAACGGAATGGACAGTGTCTTGAAAGGAGGGTAAAAGATGAACATCAACAAAAGCAAAACGAGGACGAGGATAATGGAATGTAGTCGAATTCAGTCGGGTGATGCTGAGGGAATTAGATTAGGAAATGAGACACTTAAAGTACTAAAGGAGTTTTGCTATTTGGGGAGCAAAATAACTGATGATGGTCGAAGTAGAGAGGATATAAAATGTAGACTGGCAATGGCAAGGAAAGCATTTCTGAAGAAGAGAAATTTGTTAACATCGAGTATAGATTTAAGTGTCAGGAAGTCGTTTCTGAAAGTATTTGTATGGAGTGTAGCCATGTATGGGAGTGAAACATGGACGGTAAATAGTTTGGACAAGAAGAGAATAGAAGCTTTCAAAATGTGATGCTACAGAAGAATGCTGAAGATTAGATGGGTAGATCACATAACTAATGAGGAAGTACTGAATAGGATTGGGGAGAAGTGATGTTTGTGGCACAACTTGACTGAAGAAGGGACCGGTTAGCAGGACATGTTATGAGGCATCAAGGGATCACCAATTTAGTATTGGAGGGCAGCGTGGAGGTTAAAAATCGTTGAGGGAGACCAAGAGATGAATACACCAAACAGATAGAGAAGGATGTAGGTTGCATTAGGTACTGGGAGATGAAGAAGCTTGCACAGGATAGAGTAGCATGGAGAGCTGCATCAAACCCAGTCTCTGGACAGAAGACCACAACAACAACAACACTATAGTAACCGCCAGTCACATATTGAAAAAACCGCCTCTCAATACAAACATGGCTGGCGTATATTCATCAATGCAATATCTGTCATGGGATGCCACGTCCATCAGCACTTTGTCGCTGATATTCCTTTTGCCGAACCCCGCATTGTTTCTCCACAATTGGCGCTGTATACCTAACTCTAGGTGGGTTCAAAAAAACAAGAATTTTTATTTTTTGGAAGTATTTTCATTTATTCACCTACATAAATTTTATCATCTTCAAAATTGTTTCCATTAGATATTATACATCTATCCCGCGCTTAGAGCACAGAAATAGTTCTGGAACTTGATCTTTGGGATAACTTTTAATTACCTCAGCGATACGTTTGTAATCGAAACCAAGTTTGTGAAAGGACGGCCCTGTAAGATTTCTTAATTTTTGAGAACTGAAAAAAGTCACAAAGGGCCTTGTCTGGGCTAGGGCATCATTACAGTATCGTGTTTGGCTGAAACTTCACGAACAAACAACGAAGCAAGTATTGATGCTGCAAAAGGCATGAATTGTTTCGCAACAGATCTGCCGTTTTTTGGCGTTTCTTCACACAGACAGCGTTGAACTTCTAAGTAGTCTCCTTACTGATCATTGGATCTTGTGGCAAGGACTCGTTGTAAACTGTACCGTTAAGAATGAAGAACACGGTAAGTATAATAATCTTCACATTTGACCGTGCTTTCCGACCTTTTTTCTGTTTTTGGCTATCCAGAATGCCTTCCCTGGGACAATTGAGCCTCAGTCATATCAGTAAGTATCATGTTTCATCAACTGTTACCAAGCGTTTCAACAGTTCCGCTTGCTGTTGACGACATCTAGCGGGCCCTGAACAACTAAGATTCGCCACTGTTCTTATTCGAAATGCAACAATCTTGGAATTAATTTTGCTGCACGCGTTTCATACACAAAAATTTCATGGAATGAGAAGGTTAACATGCCAGCATCATCAGCAATCAGTTATAATTTCTTCCACTTTTCCACAATTTCATCTTTTGTGTCATCTCCTTGCCACTGTAGAGGCTTGTACCACTGGATGCAAGGATGTTGTAAAAGGCAAATCCGAGGACGTCTTCCATAGTCGGAGACGAACGTCAGCGTATTAAAAAAAAGTATTCCATACTTTCAGAGTGGTAATATGTTCCAAAACAAAACAAAACAAAAATATCCAGTAAACATGGGCTCTGAATTGCACACCTTAAGAACTATGACCTCTTGTTCATTTTCGCTACTGTGAAACACGTATCTTTGGTATTACGATCAACGTACAGAATGTAGAAAACAAATGAGGACACATTCCTCTGTTTTGGCCTATGGATAGAGGCTGCAGTAAACATCTGTTTGTGTTGTTATCGTAAACAGTATTCACAGTGCTGGGTAATTGCAGCATATATGTTAGTTCTAACTGAACCAGGCTGTGTTTTGATAAATTTTTGAGGTTTATTGTCATATGCAGGGTCGATGGATTCATAAGGTTGTCTCCATACCCGCACACGTGCATCCGCTCTATACTATTTGAAACGAGACTCGTACGACCAGGAAACATGATTCCAGTCATCAACAGTACAGTGTCGGTGTTGACGGGTCTAGGCGAGGCTTAAAGCTTTGTGCCGTGCGGTCATCGAGGATATACGAGTGGGCCTTCGGTTCCGGGAGCCCGTATCGATGATGTTTCGTTGAGTGGTTCGCACGCTGACACTTGTTGGTGGCCCGTCATTGAAATCTTCAGCAACTTGCGGAAGGGTTGCACTTGTTACACGTTGAATGATTCTCTTCAGTCGTCCTTAGTCTCGTTCTTGCAGGATCTTTTTCCGGCCGCAGCGATGTCGGAAGTTTGATGTTTTACCGGATTCCTGATATCCACGGTACACTCGTGAAATGGTCGTACGGGAAAATTTCCACTTCATCGCCACCTCGAAGATGCTGTGTCCCATCGCTCGTGGGCCAACTATAACACCACGTTCAAACTCACTTAAATCTTGATTACCTGTCGTTGGAGCAGCAGCAACCGATCTAACAACTGCGCCAGACACTTGTTGTATTGCATAGGCGTTACCGACCGCAGCGCAGTATTCTGCCTGTTTACTTATCTCTATATTTGAATACGCATGCCTTTACCAGTTTCTTTGGCGCTTCAGTGTAGATAACCTTTACAGATAGGCGCATCAATTATATGAATGCGCCTAGCCGGGCAATGGATCCACCTTCTTCATTGTTGATGCACAAATACGCCCGACCTCCTGTGGGAATCTCAAAGTAGCGAAAATGGAGGAAACGGACAGCTAGCGCGGATAGGTGGCGTTCGATGGGAATGTGGATCGCCGTGAGGCGTGCGAGAAAGTTCGCACAGTTGCGACGACGCTGTGCCCGGGAGGGCGAAGTGTTTAACGCACCAGTCTAGCTGATTCCGCGTAATGCCCCGATGTAGCTGACAGCAGTGATCTCCTCTCTTTCCTTTATTTTCTCCTACCTTCGATTTACATATTCCATTTACAGACTTTGAGTAGGGTTCCTTACACACACACACACACACACACACACACACACACACACACACACACACAAGCGCGCGCGCGCGTGCACACACACAAAAGAACCTAGTAAAAGTGGGCTCTAAAATCCATACTTTAAGGGCATTGAGCACTTTTTCATCTTCGATAAGCTGAAACACATCTGTTCTACTGCAATCACTTTGCTTTTCATATTCCGCGAGGAGGTAGTATGGACCCAAAAAATGGATCAAATGGCTCTGAGCACTATGGCACTTAACATCTATGGTCATCAGTCCCCTAGAACTTAGAACTACTTAAACCTAACTAACCTAAGGACATCACACAACACCCAGTCATCACGAGGCAGAGAAAATCCCTGACCCCGCCCTGAATCGAACCCGGGAACCCGGGCGTGGGAAGCGAGAACGCTACCGCACGACCACGAGATGCGGTATGGACCCAAACAAGAAAAAATGTCTATACAACATGGGCGCTAAAGTGCATACCATAAGAGCTATGAACAGTTGTTCTGTAGAGGAGATATGTTTCACAGTAGCGATGGTGGGCAAGTACTTACAGCTCTTAAGGTATGCATTTTAGACCCCATGTTTACCAGAACTTTTTTTTTTGTTTAGGAATAAGAAACCTGCCCTCAAAGTTTGTAAAGGGAATTTATGAGCTGCGTTCCATAAGTAATGCAACACCTATTTATCTGAAAGCAGGTTGGTTTTATTCAGGATTTCAATTCGCCATGTTATTCCCCGCGCTTTTGGTTACAAAACCCTATTTCTCAACATAGTCGCTGCTCAGTGCGATGACGTTACGCCACGTTACTGGGAGTGTAAGTGTTCCTGCATGCTACAAATCTACTCGTCGACGTCAGATCCAACGCCTAGCTGTATCAATAACCACCCCATCATCCACGTACTGCTTCCCACGGAGTGCATCCCTCACTGGACCAGACTGATTTCAGTCGGAAGCTGCGAGATACGGACTGTAAGGCGCCTGAGGAAGAACAGTCCAATGAAGTTTTGTGATCTCCTCTCGGGCCCACAGACTTGTGTGAAGCCTGGAACTGTCATGGAGTAGGAGAACTTCGTTTGTATTTTTGTGACGCGAGCACGCTGAAGTCATTTTTTCAAGTTTCTGAAGGCGTAGAGCCGGCCGGTACGCGGGAGATCGGAAAGGTTTGTGCGACCTTGTTGCAATGATGACGGAGGCCTCGTCCAACGACTTACCGCGATTTTGTTCACCTCCAGGTCTCCGTAGACATTACCCACCAAAAGAAACTCATTGACAGTACTCTGCTTGGAGCGCAACTCCATTACAGACATTATTTTCAAGGTTTCATATAGTGTCACCAACTATCATATAGTGTCACCATCTACCGGAACTTCATGAAAATATAGGTGTTAGAGTGGGAATGTTCCACAATGTCCCACCGCAAATTCAGCATCTTTTAGCCAAAGCTGGCCGAGAGAAATATTGTGTTGCATTACTTATTGAACGTCACTCGTAGTTCCAAACTGTAGATGTGTTTCACAGGGGCGAAAATGAACAAGTGCTCAATGGCTTTAAGGTATGAATATTAGGGCTCATATTTATATACTTGTCTTGTTTTAGTCCACACCACTATCTTTCAGAATATAATATACTATTTTTAACCCATGTGTATCAAGCACAGGGGTCTGAGACCTAAAGTTTGAACTGAAATAAACAACGGTTGTGAAAGCTTACATCGATCTTCCACACTGCATTTTACAATGGCTGCGATTTACAGTGTATTCGGTGGCATATAGCGTGTAACTGAGGGTATAACATACCAAATGCTGCAGAAAAGCTACACGCGGACGAAGGGTCCTTCGACGTGGTGGCCATTCTCTTTACGGGTCTCAAAAGAGCCGAGGCTACAGGTAGGAGAACAGTACTTGTGGAAGCGAGCCCAGTGCGCGGGAGGATGCGCCGGCCACAAACAGCAGAGTTCATTCACAACTCCCCCGCAGCGCGCCCGCCAAAGCGAGGATGAGAAAGAAAAAACGAGTCCGCCGACAGCGCCGCGCCGGCTGGAGGAGCGCCATTCAGGGCCAGAGGTCGCTCCCACAAATTCTTCAATTGAACCAAAAATAAAAAGGAACGCGTGTGCCGGCGGCCGCCCTGACGAGCATGTGAATGAAGCGGGGGAAGGCTCGGGCCCGGCGCGGCCACAAAGCGGCGACCCAAATATTATGTCGCGCCGAGTAAACAGGTGGAATGCTGCGCGCCTGTTTACTGCCCGCGCTGCTGCACGGCCAGCTGGTTAACACTCATACGGCTCTGCCCTCCCAAATGCGACCAGCTGCAATGCTCCATAACAGCTCTACAAGGAGTGTCAGAGCGTGGCCAAGGGAAAAGTGAGTGCGTTTCGTGATTCAGTGTCCGTAGAGGAGAAAAATATCAAACAGTGCAAGTGGAAAGTATATTTTTGGGATTGCAATCTTGAGGAGTAAAATCGCTAAGTCTTAGGCTTCTATCCAGTCACTCGTTGACCAATTTTTTGTGGCAGTAGAACACAGTAAAAAGGAAAGGCGAAGTTGTAAATATCGCGTTTAAGAAATCTCTCACGCCGAACAAGCATACAAACAAACGGCCGCTTGGCCGTTGCACAGACTACCGTTAGGAGGAAATAGTAAAAAAATGGTTCAAATGGTTCTGAGCACTATGGGACTTAACTTCTGAGGTCATCAGTCCCCTAGAGCTCAGAACTACTTAAACACAACTAAACTTAGGACGTCACACACATCCACGCCCGAGGCAGGATTCGTACCTGCGTCCGCAACGGTCGCACGGTAGCAGACTGTAGCGCCTAGAACCGCTCGGTCACCCCGGCCGGCGAGGACATAGTAATAGGCACCCTTGGCGAGCAGAAACAACCGAAAGAGAAGAAGACAAATATGTCACCGGTACGGATAGAATCCCATTCCGGTTTTACAAAGAGTACCCTTACGACATTTTCCCTTTACTTAGCTTGAGTTTGTCACGAACCACTTGCACAGCGCAAAGTCCCAAGCGGCTGGTAAAAATCACAGGTGACTCCTGTATATAAGAAGGGTAAAGAACGGACCCACAAAATTACGGATCAATATCCTTAACATCGGTTTGCTGGAGAATTCTTGGACATATTCTCAGTTCGAATATAACAAATTTTCTTGAGCCCCAAAGGCTTCCGTCCACGAATCACACGGTTTTAGAATGCATAGCTCCTGTGAAACTCGGCTTGCCCTTTTCTGTCATGATCTACAGCGACCTATGGATGAAGGCTAACATGCAGATTCTTTGTTTCTAGATTTTCCTCTGCAGACTGTGAAGGAAGGCACGAGCATATGGAATAGGTTCTCAGATATTCATCAAAGACAAGAGTACCGCCAGGAGTGCCCCAGCGATGGAATCACTCTCATTTTCTATATACATAAATGATCCGGCGGACAGGGTGGGCAGCAATATGCGGCTTTTTGCTGATGTTGCTGTGATGTCCGGGAAGGTGCCCTCGTTAAGTGGCTGTGGTAGGGTACAAGATTACTTTCACAAGAGTTCTAGTTCGTGTGATGAATGGTAGCTAGCGCTAAATGTAGAAAAATGTAAGTTAATGTCCTAATACAGCAACAGTAGTGTCCATCTTGAAACAGTAACGTCCTTCAAACATCTGGGCGTACCGTTGCAAAGCGATATGAAATGAGACGAGCATGTGAGGATTGTGGTAGGGAAGGCAAATGGTCGGATTCGGTTTATTGGGGGAGTTTTGAGAAAATGTGGTTTATCCATAAAGGAGACCGAATATACGAACCCGTCGCGACCTGCTCTTGAGAACTGCTCTAGTGTTTGGGATCCGCAGCAGTTCTTATTACAGGAAAACATCGTAGCAGTTTAGAGGCGGACTGCTAGATTTGTTACCAGTAGGTTCGAACAACACGCAAAGATTACGGAGATGCTTCGTGAACTCAAATGAGAATCTCTCCAGTGAAGGTAACGTCCTGTTAGAGGAACACTGTTAAGAAAATTTAGTGAAACACCTTTGAAGCTGACTAGAGAACCATTCTACTACCACCAACATACATTTCGCGTAAGCGCTACGAAGATGAGACACGACAAATTAAGGATCATACAGACACACAGTCGTTTTTCCCTCGTTCTGTTTGCGAGTGGAACATGAAAGGAAGTGATTAGTAGTGGTATAGGATACCCTCCGCTACGCATCGTAGAATGGTTTGCGGACTTGGATGTAGATGTAGAAAAGAAAGCTTAATCTCCTGCCTAAAAATGAACATGTGTTCCGTAAGCAATGTTGTGTGAAAACCTAGCGCGCTCTGTTCGACCACGAAAACCATAACGTAGCATATCAGGTGCTCACATTGATGTCGTGTTCCTTGACTTACGGTTGGCGTTCGGAACAGTCCCTTACTGTTACCTAATGAACAAAATACGAGCAAAAGCAGTATCAGACCAGTTTTGTGAGCGGATTGATAGAGTGATGGGGTGAAATTTTTAGACGTAAAAGTAACTTCCGGAGTTTTGTAGGAGCATTGTTGTTCCCGATACGTGTAAATGACCTAGTGGATAGCGTCGGGTGCCCCACGAGGAAGTTGCGAACGATTTTTTTCTGTACACCAGAAAATTGAGGTGAAATATAGGAAGACCTGTAGAAAAAGGATGCTTAGTGCATGAACTGGCTGTTGATCCGCAATATTGACAAATTTAAACACATTAAGTAAAAATAGGCCAAGCAGCGATTATTTTATGTTTACATGATTGACGAACAATCACTATGAAGTCACATCCGTTGAATACGTGGTTCTGTGCAAACGGAGCGATGTAAAATGAGCAGGTAAGACAGATATGTTATATCCTAGCCAGTAATGCCACCCGAGCCCGCTGCCAAAAAGGTTGGCAGCATCAAAGTCCGGACGCCGTCCGCATAAGCAGCGCCAGCGAGACAGGAAATCGCCGCAAGTCTGCGCGCGCCACCGTTGGCTTCTGGTTTCTTAAGCGCTGGAGTCGCGAGCGCTAGGACAGTTCTGTATTCGCCGCTCAGTTGTATACTCACCACCGAATTGTGTACTTGCTAGTCAGTTGTGTGTTCATCGCAGCAGAGTTGTTGTTTGTCGTCAGCCGACGCTGACCTAGCCGCTCCGACTCGAACTAGACAGATTTCTGTAGACCCGGAGTTCACTACTGTGTTTCTGTATCTTCGTTAATAAAGATAAGTACCGACTTTTATTTAATCAGAGTGTTTGGGTTTTCATCTTTCTGTTCACTGTTCCAGCGGACCGGTCGGCCCGCTATTAAAAGTGTGGCGGTGACTTCGTAAGCCGTTTCTACAGCGAATTGCTTGTCGCTACGAACGCCGCCACAAAAAGATACAAGAAGACAAAAGAGACAGTAACGACAAAAAAGAGAGCCTATGGATCTCCAACCAGTGCGGATCACGGAAGGTCCTATCCCTCAGTGTCGCACTGCGAAGTATCTTGGAATAACCCTAGATGGTCATCTCATCTGGGGACCACACGAAAAGCGCTTGGCCGAATGCAGGCGTTTTACCCCTTTCTAAACCCATCACAATGCAGTATTACGATATACGTTTCACTGATCCGAACAGTGGTAGAATACGCGGTCGCGGTAGTGGGGTGGGGGGGGGGGGGGCAGGGAGGGGAGGGGGGGGGGGGGGGGGGAATGCAGATGAGAATTACGCCGGGTCACCTCCAGTGCACGTGAGGCAATGTGCAACTACTCGCCATGCATCTCCCGCGTGATATCCCGGGACAATACTGGCGGACCGGTTTAAACTGACTGCTTGACAGTGTTATCAAACGTCCCAACAGTCAGGTTCAAAATGGCTCTGAGCACTATGGGACTCAACTGCTGAGGTCATTAGTCCCCTAGAACTTAGAACTAGTTAAACCTACCTAACCTAAGGACATCACAAACATCCATGCCCGAGGCAGGATTCGAACCTGCGACCGTAGCGGTCTTGCGGTTCCAGACTGCAGCGCCTTTAACCGCACGGCCACTTCGGCCGGCCCAACAGTCAGGAAATAGGTTAATTTGAAACCCGGGCAACCAGGTGCACATACTAGTGACCACCTGTTAGCCCGACCTGCTAGATTAGTAATCTACTATTTCAGCCAGTTAGGCTGATTTTATTGTGGAAAAGGGCCAAAACAGTCAGGACAAACGCAAAAGTTGGGCCAAGAAAAAGAAACGCACAAAGATAGGAAATGCAGGAGTAAGAGAATATACTAGACACAGAGCCAGCACAACCAAGAAGCAGTAGAGTGCTATCTACATCTACATCTACATCGATGCTCCGCAATCCACCTAAGGCGCGTGGCAGGAGGTACCCCGTACCATTACTAATCACCGCCTTTCCTGTTCCACTCGCAAACACAACGAGGGAAAAACGACTATCTATACACCTCTGTATGAGCCCTAATTTCTCTTATTTTACCTTCGTGGTCCTTACGCGCAATGTAAGAAAGGAGCCAGAAGGCCAGTCTGAAATTCATTGCAAGCATGAAACACTCTCATTCGATCGATACTTAAACTTTGCTCTTGAGTGTGAGACAGGATTCATAGATGAAAAGGAGGAGATCCAAAGATGAGTACTGACTTTCTCACTGATTCATCTAGTAAGGACAGGTGCGTTACGGAAGTGCTCAGCGAACTCCAGTGGCAGACGCTCTAAAAGGCGCGTTGTGTGTGACGGCATTATTTATTTATAAAATTTCGAGAGCATACGTTCCTAAAAGAATAAACCAATAATCCTTCCTGCCTCGTACATTTCACGAAAAGGCGCAGAGAGAGGTTCGAACTCACACGGGGACTTACCAACAACCGTTATTTCTGCGCACCATTCGTCACTGGAAAATGACAATGGTACACAAATTACCCCTCCGCCACACACTATAACATGCTTGCGAAGTATGGATCTAGACGTACATCTTTTCTGCTGTACCCACACTTGAGTCGCCTCTGCAGCTGAGAAATCTTACTCATGTGGTGGCGTAGGACTAGCAAGTAACCAGCCGGTATACACCGAAATGCAGCTACATCAGGACTCTAGAAGATGATCGCAGGATGGCGAAGATAGTGGTGAAACAAATTTTCGTTGCTAGTACTCGCCTGTAACCAAAGCAGTACTGGTTCAAAAATGGTTCAAATGGCTCTGAGCACTATGGGACTCAACATCTTAGGTCATAAGTCCCCTAGAACTTAGAACTAATTAAACCTAACTAACCTAAGGACATCACACACACCCATGCCCGAGGCAGGATTCGAACCTGCGACCGTAGCAGCCTCGTGGTTCGGGACTGCAGCGCCAGAACCGCACGGCAACCGCGGCCGGCAAAGCAGTACTGAACTGACGCTGTACACTTCAATTAAGACTCCTTTTCCTCCCTAATGTTTCATATCCAGCTTCGGGAAACATCCTTGGAGGTGAATCGGCAAACTGGAATCCGAACTCGAGGGAACGCCGAATATATAGACATTATAGAGGGCACGGAAGTCCATCACGTGACGCCGGCTATGAGACTATCTCTGCTAGTGCCAGCATTCTCGATTGAAAGTAATCGACCGTCATTCCGTCAGTCCAAAATCAAGAGCCATATTTTATCTAATTTGACAACTTCCTCTTTTCTGCTGCGGTGCTTATAAACTGCAGTAATCTCTCTATACATGTAGGCATGATAATGCAATGTTTTCGATGTGATGCTCGTGTCACCGAATTTTATATTGTAATTACCCTCTTGTTACGCATTTTCTGCTATGGTCCATTTATCTGTATTACTATATGGCATTTTTTTTGTTATATCCAACTAAACGAGTGTTAACGCTTCTTTTCGTGGTACCAATATGTGCTAGTTCACAACTACAAGGAATTTTATATACACTTGGTATAGCCAAATGATGGCGCATATCTTTTGCAATGCTTTTACCTTCCTCGTGAGTCTGAAAATAATTTCTATTCCATACTTGCCCAACACTTTCCCAATGCTGGCTATAATCTTAATAATACGAGGGTTGACCAGAAAGTAACGCTCCACACACACACACACCCACCCACACACACACACACACACACACACACACACACATATATATATATATATATATATATATATATATATATATATATATATATACTCCTGGAAATGGAAAAAAGAACACATTGACACCGGTGTGTCAGTGTCAGCCAGTTTGCCGTGGCATACGGAGCTCCATCGCAGTCTTTAACACTGGTAGCATGCCGCGACAGCGTGGACGTGAACCGTATGTGCAGTTGACGGACTTTGAGCGAGGGTGTATAGTGGGCCTGCGGGAGGCCGGCTGGACGTACTGCCGAATTGCTCAACACGTGGAGCGTGAGGTCTCCACAGTACATCGATGTTGTCGCCAGTGGTCGGCGGAAGGTGCACGTGCCCGTCGACCTGGGACCGGACCGCAGCGACGCACGGATGCACGCCAAGACCGTAGGATCCTACGCAGTGCCGTAGGGGACCGCACCGCCACTTCCCAGCAAATTAGGGACACTGTTGCTCCTGGGGTATCGGCGAGGACCATTCGCAACCGTCTCCATGAAGCTGGGCTACGGTCCCGCACACCGTTAGGCCGTCTTCCGCTCACGCCCCAACATCGTGCAGCCCGCCTCCAGTGGTGTCGCGACAGGCGTGAATGGAGGGACGAATGGAGACGTGTCGTCTTCAGCGATGAGAGTCGCTTCTGCCTTGGTGCCAATGATGGTCGTATGCGTGTTTGGCGCCGTGCAGGTGAGCGCCACAATCAGGACTGCATACGACCGAGGCACACAGGGCCAACACCCGGCATCATGGTGTGGGGAGCGATCTCCTACACTGGCCGTACACCACTGGTGATCGTCGAGGGGACACTGAATAGTGCACGGTACATCCAAACCGTCATCGAACCCATCGTTCTATCATTCCTAGACCGGCAAGGGAACTTGCTGTTCCAACAGGACAATGCACGTCCGCATGTATCCCGTGCCACCCAACGTGCTCTATAAGGTGTAAGTCAACTACCCTGGCCAGCAAGATCTCCGGATCTGTCCCCCATTGAGCATGTTTGGGACTGGATGAAGCGTCGTCTCACGCGGTCTGCACGTCCAACACGAACGCTGGTCCAACTGAGGCGCCAGGTGGAAATGGCATGGCAAGCCGTTCCATAGTACTACATCCAGCGTCTCTACGATCGTCTCCATGGGAGAATAGCAGCCTGCATTGCTGCGAAAGGTGGATATACACTGTACTAGTGCCGACATTGTGCATGCTCTGTTGCCTGTGTCTATGTGCCTGTGGTTCTGTCAGTGTGATCATGTGATGTATCTGACCCCAGGAATGTGTCAATAAAGTTTCCCCTTCCTGGGACAATGAATTCACGGTGTTTTATTTAAATTTCCAGGAATATATATATATATATATATATATATATATATATATATATATATTTCCGTCACTTCTGACAGATAGCGTAGTTGCAGGACAGTTTCGAAATGGCGTCTGTAGGTGATGTACGTTACAAGCAACGTGTCGTCATTGAATTTCACACTGCAGAGGAAGTAATGTGGGGAATATTCAGAAACGCTTGTACAAAGTCTGTGGAGCATCAAAGTTTATCGAGGATCTGCTATCAACAGAAGCACAGTTAGTCGCTGGACACAGAGGATAAGGTCTTCAGTGGGCGGTTCAACGGAGCTCCACGATTTGCAGCGGTCGTTCAGACCATCCACGGCTGTCGCACTTGACATGTTGCAGCGAGGACAGACGCATTCGCGGAAGACATTTTAAGGACAATGAAGAGATGATTCACACAGTGAACCAGGACAAGGACTGGTACCGACAGGGCATACACACCCTTGTTTTGCACTGGAGGAAGGCCATGGAACGAGGTGGAGATAATGTGGAAAAATAGGGTGTATAGATAAAACACCATTCTTTCGTGTGTGTAATTCTCTTTATGTTCAATAAAAAATGGTCGAAGAAAAAATTGCGGTGCGCTACTTTCTGGGCGATCCTCGTAAGCGGAAGGAAAACTTTCCCTTTAGGCGTCCGTTGTTCCTCGTTGATCCTGATTCTCTCCCTAGTGCGAAGAGCTCGATGTATCTCCTTGTTGGAATATCCAGTCTTGTTAAGGGTCAACTGAAGGTGGTTAACCTCGTTTGTAAATGTTATGGTTCACAAATTTTGTCAGCGCTATTCACGAAGGCACGAAGGTTTTCATAACACTTCTTTTTTTTCCTCGGGTGTGGATATTAGAATCTTTATGAAGGTGACAATCACTATGCGTGGAATTTCTATACACCTTATGGCCCGACGTCCCGACCATTCACTTGATTACGGACTCATCCAGAAAATTAAGTTGTGCATTACTCTCTGTTTCCATAGTAAATAGAAGTTTTTCGTTGATACTGCTAAACATACCAAGAAGGCAACCAACTCTTATGCGCCATGGGTACATACTACGAGAGTATCATCAGTGTAGCGATACCACCTAGCTGGTCTTTCACTGGCAGTCTGCAGTGCCAGCTGTTCAAAAAGTCCCCTAAACAAATTGGTGACAGGTGGAATAGGAGGACTGCTCATATCCATCCCACCAGTCCGTTCAAAAAAAATCATTGTTATATTGGAAATCTGTTGTGGGGAGGCATGTCTGATGCCTTTCAGTTCTTGATCGGCGAATTTCGCTCCTATATCCCTGGTTAAATTCCAGATCTCTTCACACTGTTTTATGGAGTGACTGTACGTGAAGTTATTGATGGTGATTCATCCGTTGGATGGGAAGGCCAAGTTTGGTGACCGCCTTCGTGTCATTCAGGAGGAAAAAGACGGTACTAGGTTTCATCGTCATAAAAGGAAAGGTAAACAGACGTTTTCCACTTCCGTGAGGATGTCAGTGCGATTCAGTGGGACGAAGAGTTCATCTAATCAAATCTAAACTAACAAGAGAAACATAACATTAAACTCTTCACACTCATTACAGGAATTATTTATTGGATAAACACTTTTAAGGACACAAGAGTCACTTTACGGATAGGTGCCATTGTGCGCTACGGAGGTAAGCACTTTGAGTAAGGCGGTTGAACAACCCATAGAGGGTTTGTCAACCAACACTGGCAACTGTTTAGTGTTACTGTAGGCACATAAATTAAGGAAAAAAGGAAGATGATAATTTATCATTTCATCTTTTTAAGAGTCATTAGAAACAGACCACGAGTTCGATTGGAGAAGGAGAGGTTAAAAACAGTCGATAGTCTTGTGCTAAGGACCATCTCGTCCTTTGCCTTTAGGTGTATAGGGAAACAGCGAAGAAAATAAATCCAGAACTCTGGACTAAGAGTGAAACACATTTACTTTCAATACTAGTCCGATTATCCGCCTACTCTGTACACTAAGAAAACTAAGGCCGTTGTGCCCGCACTAATACCTTAGCTGGACAGGAGTCGGCTATGATCTCTGCTAGAATACACGTCGATCTGATCAAAGGTAGTACAATAAGATCATCCCAAATCTGATTATAACGATAGACTGGTTGAAAAGAATATCTTTGCTACTAGAGTTTCTTAGAGCGAAATTTCAATCTTGTATTTTTCAAACAGCGGGAGAACTGCCAAGAACTTGACGGCAAAATCGTCGGCTATGTTCATCGCAATGGGCTGCTGAATGCAGCATGTCTGGCAGACAACAGAAGGCTACAGAATGATAACTCACTATCTGCGTCCGCATTCAAAATGACTACCACCATTTTAACATTCCTCTGTGCGAATTATCGCTTGCAGGTTGTGCGTACAACAACATGACATTGTGCTGCATGAGAACTTTAGGCTGAAAAACAGCATTTATATTTGGAGAAGGCATGAAAATCTCAATGTAAATTCCAATATCGAGGTGGTGGATTGGTGCTGTGAGCAAGAATGAACATTGGTAAAGGAAAGGACCTCAGACAGTTTTTTGACTACACGGTGGGGACGAGAACCGTACATCTTATTCTACAGTATATGATTCTTGGCATACATTCACGTCTAACGACAGTGCTTATCAGGATGGATATCAAATGTTATATGTCATACTGTAAATTTATTACGGCGAGTAGAGTTATTCCTGGACTGAAATCCAGCTGATCGTGTTCGGGGATCGTTTGGACGAAGCAGCGACAGTATTCCAACACCCCCAACATCTTCTGCACAGCTAGTGTCTACTTTTCTCAAGGAATTTCCATCAGAAAATTATTAATAATAATAGTGAAATTTGGGGAACAGATCGAAACTTCTGAACAAGCTAATGATTCGCATTTTAAGCTCTACCGTGTGAGTTAGTGAAAAGAGAGATTACTATTGTAATCGACCGATTCAGTGATGAGTCCCAGTTACGGGGAATTTTTTACTCAACATGTTCCTTGTGTTGTAAGTATTGTTCGAAGAAAGAAAGACGCCAGAATAGACGAGCAGCTGGACTAGTTTCAGAAGGTTGCATCCTTCGAATACTCGAAGGTAGGTGCTGCTAATACATGCCGTTCGTCATGCATTGCATTAGGGTGGCTGGATCGGGTCAAAATTCATTAAAATATAAATAAGAGACATATTTTCACGTGAACAGATTTTTGTTGTAAATGCTTAAGAACTATGTCATTTTACTTGCAAGCTGTAACTTGTAGCACTACATAAATTTTGTACATAGTTTCGCAAAAGTAATACGAAGAATGATCTGCATGCCCTACATGCCTTCTTCTAGTAGGGCTAATCCAGTCACAAATACGATGAATAACGCCAGTTCAAAAAGTGTGTACCACATTAAAACAACAACACATTTTCCAGAAATAAACGTCTTCTACCCCACTGGAGCAAGACATTTTCCATAATACCATTTTCTATCTCTTTTTTGACACTTAAGCCTGTCACCAAGCTTCGCCGATATTGGATCACCATATTTAATCTTGCAGAGTACATAAAATTTATCATTATTTTCGTCCGTTTCTTAGGAGCACTCTGCTGAATCTGATAATAATACTTCATCCTGTAGGTTTATAGTCTGTTCTTAGCCTAACTTTTCTTCGAATTGTCTGCCTGAGAAGGCTTTAACTATTCTTCTCCAGTCGATTTTGGTTTCATTTATTTTTTGTGGCTAAGTAAGTAATGCTTTCTGCATCCAAGCTGAAGACTTCTTTGAGGACGGTAGCAAGTCGTGGAATGAAACAGAAGAGATCGGCGTGTAATGGTTAACACGAAGTAAACTAGAGGGAGATGACGCAGGTTGAAGCACAATTTCCTTTAATGTTCTTGCTTGGATCGATGTGTTAGCTCTGCACAGCTCTATTCATAAACAGCTTTCTTTCCTTTTTCTACGAAAACGTTTCTTATGGGGTTGTTGTTCATTTCATGTGCATTATAAATAATCTGAGATTTGTCCAACAAATCAATATCTTCCACAGTTTTGTTCAAGAAGGAAAAGAACTTGGCCACAGTCTCATGAAGATCACTCTCGCTCGGGAAAGGCTTTCTGCTTTCCTGAAAGAAAGATTTGGGTTTCGTCCCCTGATTCCTTTTAGCCATTTGATACGTCACTTTGTTGGCATCTGAACAGGTGTGTTTCGCGGTCTAAGGCGCTGCAGTCAGGGACTGTGCGGCTGGTTCCGGCGGAGGTTCGTGTCCTCCCTCGGGCATGGGTGTGTGTGTTTGTCCTTAGGATAATTTAGGTTAAGTAGCGTGTAAGTTTAGGGACTGATGACCTTAGCAGTTAAGTCTCGTAAGATTTCACACACATTTTTTGAACAGGTGTGTTTCATTTTGTTACTTTCTGCAGCCTTATACACAGCTCTCCTCACATTATTGTAATCCAGCGGAACCAACATGCACATAACTTCTGGATTTATGTAGTGAATTCTTTTCCTTGCTCCTCACTAAATATTGTTTGATCATTTTTTAGCTTTTCTGAAGAATCATTTCCACTTTTGCAGTCGTCTTTGCAGACAGGAATGCGACACTTATTCTGCTGCATCGTGTGGGCTCCTATCCTCAAGGTAAGGATTATTTGCATTTTACATAAGTATACATTTATATTTCCCCACATGCAACACAAAACGAAAGCAACATAATGCAAAATGAAAACAAAATCACTGGCAGTAAACTAACATAAGAATATTGCTCCTTTTGCCTACGTTGAACTGTCCCAAGTGTCTGGAAATTCAAAATATCTTTTATCGTTAAGTTGGTTGTTCTGTATAAGCATATTAACTCACCGGGTACACCATAACCTATTATCCAGCAAATAAACTTACTGTCTGACAAATAATTAATAAATAAGTCGACGAATTATCAGAGAAAAATTAATTTTAATCCAAAACTGCAAAGTTAAGTATTTTCAGAACTTACCTCAGATAATACCATCTTCCACAAAATTTAACACAGCAATGGACACATTAAAAATGTCTTCTACTTCCCAGCTTACACACCGAGTTGAAACAGTCATCGTATATGGCAGTACTTTACTTTATTTGACAATTGTGAGAAAATTCATTTATCAGAAGGAATAATTGACGCATTTCAAGACATGACCAGATTCGACCGATCTTACTGCATAGTGCTGCAATGTCTTCGTGATGTGAGAAGTTTGAGTGACATGTGAACTAAGGACATCGGCTGACAGAATTTTATGAACACAGGAAACTAATATGTCGACATTCGGTGAGCTGTAAGGCCGCAACGTGATTAAAAACTATAACTAAAACTAACATTTTTTCAAGAATAAATGAAAGATGTCTTTACTTTTCAACAGACAACGACGTGCCGTTTTATAATACTTAATTTCTTAATAAAATGAGCATCTAGTTGCCGATGTTACCTTCATATATTAATGAATTACTCGCTTTTAAGCTAAATAATGCTTGCGTTGATCAGGCTATGGAAAAGCGTATCCGGAAATAATCCCACACATCATTCAGTTGTGGACACGAGATTTTCTTTTAAATTTTAATAAATATTCTCCTGTTGTATTGAAGAATTGAAAGTAATCACTGGGAAATAGATTTTCAACGGGCGTGTTGTAATGAAAGTAATACCTACGGGGACCTGCTAAAAAGGAGTGCCTCCGAATTTTTTATTCTGTTTTTGACGTCGGTTGAGATGTTACGTGTCATGCATATTGGTTGGTCGACTTTTCTTCTTCGCTGACGCATGCTGCAACCCTTTGCTCATAGAGGGCTTCGAATTGCAGCGTGTAACATGGCGGTGTGTAACGTAAATACGTCGGTGCGTGAAAAACGGTGTGATGTAACCGAGTTTCGAATCGAAGAGTTGGTGCACACATGAAGTACTCTTTCCCTTAGTATAACTAAGCTGGCGCATACACGATGACTGTGATATCTCCAACAATCCGACGCCTTCGCTTCACTGTCATCAAATATCCTCCATACAATCCCAACTTGGCGCCATCCGAATTTCATATGTCTCCAAAACTTAAAAAAACACTTGCGAAGACTTCACTTCCTTAGTGTGCAAGCAGAGGTGCGATTTTGGCTCCGTCAAAAAAGTCGCACATTCCACCGCGACAATATCAAAAAATGGTCACTGTTGGGAGAAATGTGTTCGACACCAGGGCGACCATGTTGTTGAAATAAATATGCAGATATGAAAAATAATGTGTAGAATATTAATAAAGTTGGTTTTATTTAAAAAACTTTAAGAGTTTCACATAAGAAATTCAGAGGCATTACTTTTCACCAAGCCCTCGTATTCACATCAACCAGTCACGAATGTTAAGGTTCATTAATCTTGTGTTATAGCGTTTTTGAATGCCAAAATTATTGTATCGCAGCAATAATGTGTTAATAGTGTGATGATTTTTGGCATTCTAATGCACTAATTTTCCATTGGCAACACAAATGCAGAAAAGTGCTACAAAAATCGGACAGATCCTCTGCGGGACAGCACGTTTATGTAAAAGCAGTAAGTCGACAGATCCATATCGATAAGAAAGCTTTCGCATTAGGTACTCTTTCTGGTAGGAAATACGACATAAACACCTTGCTCTTCTACGTTGTGAGGCATCTGCACCTAATGAAGAGTCCACCATCTCAACAAACCAGCGATAATCGGAACTGCCGATGCCACTGGGCCAACGCGATGACACACTGGCGGCGTCTGCAGTTGAGGCCGACGTTAAACGAAATGCGCTGAGCGGTGTGCGATGTACACGCGCCAGCCACTCTGTCATTAGATCTGCCGCAGATCGCCGTCTACCCAGCTTTACAGAACAGGCAAGCCTCCGACCTTCACGAAGTGTGATGAGGTCTGGACGTCCTACACCTTGCCATCTTAATTTCGTTTATAATAATCGATGTTTTTGGAAAGCTTGCAACTGTGTCATTCACGATTTGTCACCAATTTGTGGTTTCACTGACCTTCAACCACTTTTCACAGATGGTCACGACAATAGCGCGAGCAAGAAACATGCTTAACCATTCCCGAGATGTTCGATCCCAGGGGTCGATCCATAACCAGCTACCCTTTTCCAAATTACTGGCTTATATCGGTGGATTTCCTCATTTCTACATCTACATCTATATCGGGGAAGTCGTCTAATGTGTGTGGTGGAAGGACCGTATTTCACTGCCACTTTCTCTCTTTCCTGCTGCAGTAGCGAAAGTCCGTGGGAAGAACGATTGTCGGTAAAGAAGGCAAATATCTCTGACGTCATCTTCATGGTCTTATCACGAGATATACGTACTAGGAAGCGATATGTTGGTTGACTCTTCTAGGAACGTGCGATCTCGGAATTTTAACAGTAAACCATTCGACGATACAGAACACCTTTCTTGTAGCAGTGACCACTGGAGGACGCTGAGCATCTCCGTGAAGTTTTCGCGTTTACTAAGTAAGCTGCATCGAAACTCCCTGCTCTTCTTTGGATGTTGTTCATTACCTCTATTAATCCTATTTGCGGCCTGTATCGTTAAATGATTTCGCATTCATCTCTGCTCTGGATATATACTTTCTTTATCACGTGACGTGCCCGCAGTGCATTCAGTTTCGCGATGGGTAGTGCTAGTAATGTTTTGGTCCATCGCCGTATGTGGTTGGTAACTCAAGCGGTATAACTTCTTTTGAGGGGAGTCCCTATAGTACTATCTTCTGCAGAGGCTTTCAGGTAGCGGTTTAAAGGGTAGGTAATGTACTGTGTCATGTTTCTTCTGAAATCTGTTTCAGCTCACGTAGCCTGACAGGTAGAAATGCACAGTGGAACGGAGTTGCAATGCAGGCAATTCCGATTTTCTTTACTGATTTTGTTGTTTCCTATTGGTCATGAGAGTCTCTAATTTCTATTCAGTCATATCTTATTTCGAAAATTTATTAAATCGAACAATGAGGCTGGACACAAATATTAACTGAGGACTCATCAATGCCAAGTAGCAATAAAGGGAGAAATACTAATGTACTATTGTTTCCATAGCTTAAAATACGCTTCATGTCGAACTAATATATGTAAAAATGGCTGAGCACTAAGGCACTTCTGTGGTCATCAGTCCCCTAGAACTGAGTACTACTTAAACCTAACTAACCTAAGGACATCACACACATCCATGCCCGAGGCAGGATTCGATCCTGCGACCGTAGCGGTCGCGCGGTTCCAGACTGTAGTGCCTAGAACCGTTCGGCCACTCCGGCCGGCTAATATATGTACTTCGTGCCACTTTGGTAAAGTTATAATTTTTGTTGCCACCCATTATTCACGCTAAAAGAACATTCTGGGTTTGCGCTGAACTTACAAAAGCAATTTTGTTTAAGTTACACTTTTACTGGTGTAGCCGTAATACATCTTATGCGTACCAGTGCTGTATGCAAAATTCATAGCTTTACTCCTTTTTCTGTGAAGCGACCACGTGAGACGCAGTCATAACTTACAGACAATGAATATGCTTCTGTTGTATTGATAAGTCTGACTGTTAACCACTTAAAATGCCTCACAAAAGCTCCGACTACCCATTGTTTAGTTATTTATGCCCACATCCAATATCCCATCTAGTCATGTGGTCTAAGATTGGAATAATACCGGCAAGTACGTAATTAGAGAACCGACTGTCTTACTTGCAAGGTCGGAGAAAGTTGCTAAATAGCATGAACGGAAGATTAATACAATCACACGGACGTAGCTTTGGTTACTGAAGATGAGAGCGTCACACAAATACTCCAATGAAACACGTAGGATACTCGACAAGAGAGACATTTGAAATCATGCAAAGTCTTACTCTGTTGATTTTTATAGCCCACGTTCCATTTAGAGTAAAGGAACCCGTAACTTAGAGAAGGAACCTGTAACTTAGAGAAAGTCCGGACTACGTTGAAGAGTACCGATAATTGTTCCTCTCAAATATGATAAGTTATGGTATTAGAAAGGAGATAAAATGTTTCTCGTACACTGTATACTATGCCACATAATTCTAGTTTACTGAGCAGAGATGCAGACGTGGACCATACAGGTGTCTCGTATCATTCTGGTGAATACTCTTTTGCTTCTCCTGTTGATGTTGGGTACGAAGGCTATATTGTATGTGGAAGTGACCTTGGAAGCTTGCACCGCCCTAGATGGTTTCACTATATGTAATCGCAAGGCCAGTGCAACAAATCAACAGAATGAGATTTTCACTCTGCAGCGGAGTGTGCGCTGATATGAAACTTCCTGGCAGATTAAAACTGTGTTCCCGACCGAGACTCGAACTCGGGACCTTTGCCTTTCGCGGGCAAGTGCTCTACCATCTGAGCTACCGAAGCACGACTCACGCGCGCTACTCACAGCTTTACAGATACTGGCAGAAGTAAAGCTGTGAGGACCGGCCGTGAGTCGTGCTTCGGTAGCTCAGATGGTAGAGCACTTGCCCGCGAAAGGCAAAGGTCCCGAGTTCGAGTCTCGGTCGGGCACACAGTTTTAATCTGCCAGGAAGTTTCATATCAGCGCACACTCCGCTGCAGAGTGAAAATCTCATTCTGGAAATATCCCCCAGGCTGTGGCTAAGCCATGTCTCCTCTATATGCTTTCTTTCAGGAGTGCTAGTTCTGCAAGGTTCGCAGGAGAGCTTCTGTAAAGTTTGGAAGGTAGGAGACGAGGTACTGGCAGAAGTAAAGCTGTGAGTACCGCGCGTGAGTCGTGCTACGGTAGCTCAGATGGTAGAGCACTTGCCCGCGAAAGGCAGAGGTCCCGAGTTCGAGTCTCGGTCGGGGACACAGTTTTAATCTGCCAGGAAGTTTCAACAAATCAACACTTTGCAAAAGACGGTGAGTCGACATTGTAGTGTCACGTTGCGTTTTAGCTTGCAGTACAACGTCGTCCAGAATACTAGCACATCGGAAATATGGGAAAAATGAAGCTGTTGTATAAAGTGGATGCGTCGAATAGTATTTAACGAATGGTCATCAAGCACTAGTAGTTATAGCTTCTACGGGTTATCACCTCAGGAACGTATGTGTAAAGCCTATACTTCACGGAAGGCAATGAGCTTCAATGGTTCGCCGACTGGTGGAGGATGCACATTTGATCGTTCATTTCCGTCTGGTACGAAAACTGAGTTAATGCAAGGTGACAACTTAAAAGCTATCAGTGCAGATCGCATCATAGGAGATAGGCTACTTACAATACACTGCGCAAATCAGACTGTTCATACGACTCCGAGTCTCAGTCGATCGCCTTTGAATGGAGCTGGACCACACCAATGTTAGTATTTCTGTGAACTCTGGAACTGCAGGTGAATTAGTTCCACCAAATCGCCTTATACCTAAAAAAAATACCCTTCCCCCCTTCCCCATAGATTTCTACAACTGCAAGGTTTTAGGATGTTACCTAGTTCGTTTCTCCTAGTCTAACGTGAGATGAACGGAACTACATCAAAAGATTTAGGTGAAAGAGACGTATTATTACAATCAAGCATTAAATTGAAGATATGTTAAGTTATAACTGTGTTAAATTGGGTACGCATTAATCTCGGTAATCAACTCCACACAACAACGAATTGAAATCCTATTCTTTCTAATGGCTGGACAGTTTTTGGTCTGTGAGTTTAGGGTTTTTCTTTAATTTTTATTTAAAAGTCTGGTTCCGTGGGACCACGTGAGTCAGTGCTCTCTGACGACGCAATGACACACTCTATACTTCACAGATCATTGATTAGAAAATTTATACACGAAAGAAACTATGAAATTAATAAAATATGATAATTTCTGAAAGAATAAAGGGTAAGTATGGCTGTCATCAGCTTTAAGGTTAGTTTGAACACCACTGTTCAATAGGCAGTAAAGCAGCATAGAAATAAACAGCACATTACAGTGCAATTTCTCACCTTGTAAGCAGGCTGTTTATGTTTTCTTATTGGCAACGTTACGTAGCGCTCTGTATGAAAATCACTGGCTGTGCTGTGTGCAGTCTGTGGCTAGTTTGCATTGTTGTCTGCCATTGTAGTGTTGGGCAGCTGGATGTGAGCAGCGCGTAGCGTTGCGCAGTTGGAGGTGAGCCGCCAGCAGTGGGTGATGTGGGGAGAGAGATGGCGGAGTTTTGAAATCTGTAAGACTGGATGTCATGAACTGCTATGTATATTATGAATTTTCAACACTATTAAGGTAAATATATTGTTTGTTCTCTATTAAAATCTTTCATTTGCTAACTATGCCTATCAGTAGTTAGTGCCTTCCGTAGTTTGAATCTTTTATTTAGCTAGCAGTAGTGGCGCTCGCTGTATTGCAGTAGTTCGAGTAACGAAGATTTTTGTGAGGTAAGTGATTTGTGAAAGGTATAGGTTAATGTTAGTCAGGGCCATTCTTTTGTAGGGATTATTGAAAGTCAGATTGCGTTGCGCTAAAAAATATTGTGTGTCATTTTAAGCACAGTCTTGCATAATTTTTCAAAGGGGGCGTTTCATATGTCGACCCTTAGCCTAGGATACCTCACTGGAATCTTCTGATTTTTTTCTAGTAGTTTGTGCAATTAGTGCAGCCTTCGTTTATTGCTAGCGCGTAATTGTAGAGAGAATTTCCTTTGTAGTTGCAGTCTTTCATTCTTGTACAGTAAAACAGTTGTGGCATTGTAGATTTGCACCAAGTATTTCGCCGCTGCGCTTGCAATTAACGAGATATTATTTTCAATGCTATGTTAATGTGTTTTCTTATTTTCCTCTTCAAATTGTGCTTTTCTGTGTTGTCGTGTGAAATATTGTGACAATAATGGCGTGTGAAAAACGTAATACTAGGCTCCAAAGTAAACTGAGAAATGACAGTGAAGACGAAAGCAGTGTGTTAGCGCCACCGTGTAATGAATTAACTAATGTTCAAAGTAGTAAATTGGTAATTGTGCATAGGGAAATGGAGTGGGCTGCAAATAATGGTGTAGGCAGTGAAACAATTAGTGAAACGGGAAGCATTATCGATCGATCTGTCGGCAACAGCTTGCCTCAGGAATCTGAAATGACTGGACACAATCCTGCAAATACTGTAGATTCAGGTTTTGCGTCCTCGCCGTTTTCTCAAATAAGTCAAGACACATTTCCTGCTTTTCAAAATGCGAATATTGCCGGTTCAAGTGCGTTGCCGAATAGCACTGAGGAACATGTTTCAGACAATAGTGCATTGTAATTACAATTAATGCAACAAATGGGGCAAAAGCTTCAAAAGTTATACACACTGGAACAAAATCTTCAAAAGTTAGACACAATGGAACAACACCAGAGACAAACACAGCAACAGTTAGACACAATGGAACTAAATCTTCAAAACTTAGACACAATGGAACAAAATCAGAGACAAACACAGCAAAAGCTTCAAAAGTTTGACACAATGGAACAAAATCTTCGGAAGTTAGACACCACGCTGGAACAAACACGTGAAAATTTAATTACTGAGTTACATAACATTGAATCGAAATGTCAAAAAGTCTGAGCATTTTCAACCTATTCTTTCGCGGCATGAAAATGCATTACAGAATCACGAAGCAGCCATAAAAGAACTGCAAACCATTGTTCATGAAAAACATGAGACCTTGCAAGCTAAAATTGACTCAGGTGCATCCACCGATTTGGTTACGCAACTTGCAAAAACTAATAAAAACTTAAAGGACACAGTAGATACTCTGAAAATTGGTTCAGAAAGACACATGAAGGAAATTAGTTCATTATCAGAGAAAGTAGTTGAACTTTCAGATCAGCTAAATAATTTATCTACGAAGGTAGATGATAATCTGAATGACACAAAACCGGTAGTCTTTAATGACACAGAAGAGTGCGAACAAATTAGGAAATTCAAACAAAATCAGAATCAAATTAATACGCAACACCAAAGAGAAATCCGGGAAGTACAAGATCAGCTGACACAGGTAATACAAGAATTACGTATTTCAGAGGACACTCGCGCCCCAATACGGAAAGAGGGACATAGAAATACGGAGCAGACACAAAATAATAACACAGCGCATTTCGGAAATTATGAAAGAAATTGGCAAGGTGCAACGAATTTTGAAATGGAACCGCCGAAACGACGTAACAATGACCGACATGCGACTCGCCGACATGATGATTTTGACTATAAGCTGTTCATTACTACACGTAAATTCAAAACATTTAAGAATTCTGGCAACGACATTCATCCACAAGCATGGCTCCATCAATTTTCCTCCCAACTGGTCATTAGAGCACCGATTAGAATTTATGTGTAGCTATTTAGAGAATGAACCAGCTGTAAAAATGCGATCGGTCATTCACGATTGCCACAGTGAAGTTGAATTTTATCATGCCTTCCTCTCAGCATATTGGTCTCAAGCTACACAAGACCGAGTAAAACATAGCATCATAATGATGAAACATTTCGAACAATCTGAATTTTCCAGTCTTGTGAAATACTTTGAAGACATGTTGCACAAAAATCAGCACCTTTCAAACCCATACAGCCCCTCAGAACTCATTCACGTTTGCTTAATTAAATTACCTGAACATTTACGACATATTATTTTGGCAGGACGTTGCAAAGACGACATTGAAGCTTTTCAGGGACTCTTACAAGAATTAGAAATTGACACTGACAATTGCGGAACGCGAAAACAGGAAGACAACAATTACAGGTCACATCCGTCGCAATTCTGCGATGAAAGAAATAATAACTGGACACGACAAGGCTATTCTCACAACACAAATCGTGACCGAAACAGACACCACCCGTATGACAACCGTTGGCACAGTAGTATTAATTACAGGGAAAGATCACCTCTCCGTAGGAGTGACTATCACAGAGACAATCAGAGAAACAGACAATATGGGAACCAAAACAATTCTTATCAAGGGAGACAGAACAGACGCAACGGTCCAGCGCGCAGTTACGATTCAGGGAGAAATTCTCCACCACGTGACCGACAAGAAAGAAACTATGGAATCTACCGACATGACGACAGATGATATGATCGTAACGACAGACCTGAATTGCACCAAAACTGGCGGGATTCAAACAGAGCAGGGCCCTCTCGACAAGAATTTGTAGCAGTTAGGTCTCCAAATCCCAATAACGACGCGCGCCAACAAAGAGACAGACAATGACTTGCACAGCAGGCAGCCGCGTGCGCCGGCTGGCTCAGAGAAAAATAACACAAACTCTAACCTTGAGAAAAATTCCAGTATTCTTTACCGACGTATACCGCATGATAATTGCATTCAAGTTGAAGCTCTGAGTACCATGAAGAGTAAAGGATTGCACCACATTTCAGATGTAAAACCGTTTATTGAGAGATAATCTGCTTTTTAACTTTGTCTTTGCCATAAAACTTTTCACTTCACATTTCTAGTATGTTTTGTCAGACTTAAGAAACTGTTACCATGCAACAATGTTTGAAGTTAAATATCCAGTCAAGAACCTGGGCAACTTGTTTAGACAGTAATTACGAATGCATTGTTATAGTGAACAGACGACACAGTGTTATACATTCTTGCAACAAGTTCCACGATTACGTAACGACTATCAGGCTTACATACTTAGAACTTATATGCTAATGAGATATTAAAGCAACATTTTGGTTTACTTGAAAAGATACTCTTTATTTGAAGTACATTCAGTGAGATTAAAGATGACTTAGCATTTGGTTTCTTTGATAGCTACACGATTAAATCACGACGCTATTAATATGTGACACAATTTACATTGTTGCTTTTGCGGTGTATCTGTTTTATATCTGCACAGTTTTTCTGTATTATTCTGGAAAGTAAAACATGTTTTAGTAGTAACTTTTGTGGTATAGCTACAATGAGACAGCCTTTTTCGTAGCACAACAATACGTCACATTATAGTACTTTCTTGATCACGGTAAGGTATGTAATAACTACGATATATACACGCAAAGGATTTCACTTTCGTTTATGATGAGGTAAGTACATTGACTTCAGCAGGACTTTGCTTACAGAGGACGATAATTACGACACTTGGCACATTTTTTACCCTAAGAAATGACAGAGATTATCTTACAACGAGACCCACAGTTTAGCGCTACAATACACGTATTAATCTTGTACTTAAAACATTTATTTTTAAAGATTTTTGAATTACAAAGAAAGGTTTCCGTGATACATTTCATTCCATTGCTGTAGTCTGCAACACCTGAGGGTATAAATACAATAATCCTCAAGGGGGTACACGCCTACTTT
Organism: Schistocerca americana; assembly: GCF_021461395.2. Taxonomy (NCBI): domain Eukaryota; kingdom Metazoa; phylum Arthropoda; class Insecta; order Orthoptera; family Acrididae; genus Schistocerca; species Schistocerca americana. The sequence goes on along the minus strand of NC_060121.1, from coordinate 552,439,843 downwards.
GTGTACGATGTGATTGGCAAGCACAAGGAACCCTAGCTAATATGGTATTTGCTTATACAACTTTACACATCGTTACCATATTCCTCTAACACAGAATTACACAGCTATCTGATTATTTAACAGAGGAACAAACATTTCTTTTACTACATCAGTGACAGTTGTTTACTCAATTACACAGTTGGATAACTTCATACTTATGAAGTTGTATGTTGTCTGTACTTTGTGAACTGTTCATATTTTTTCGGAACCATTGAGATACTATGAGAGCTTTGAATGATGTATTTGGTAAGGGAGCATGATTTTAAAGTACGTTTGAGGTAGATGACACTATTGAAATGAGCAGAGAAATTTTTTTAGGTTCTGAAATTATTGCAGAAAGCTACGACGTTTTTGAAATTTGACTGAGGTGTTATGATGTTGTTTTTACGACGACAATGTGTATTATGCTGTTGAGGTATGTTTATGATCAATGAGCTGATTCTACATGAGGAATTTGATTATGCTACATATTTATAAAGATGAAGTATTGAAGAATGTCTATGAATATGTATATGTGTAATAAGGTAAGGAATAATGAGTAGTGGTTAGGGACGCTGATTTGTGAAAAAGCATGTTGGAAACCAAGAATCATACTTTAAGAGTTATCAAATGTGTGTAAATGCCTGAATGTATTACAATGCCGACGAAAATTTTTTGGACACTGTTATATTTATAGGATTTTGTTTCTACACATTTGTAACGCAAATTCTCGGCTTATGAAATTTTTTATATGAGACTGTAGCGCAAACTGCCGTCGAAAATATTTCGGTAAGAAAGCTAAGTGACCTTGACGTATTGCGTTATGGGCGACCACCTGTGCGAGTCGCCTGGAGAAAAAGCCATTAGGTAAAAGAAAAAAAAAGGGAGCATTAACCTTGCTATTGACATTCCATTGTAGGAAGCATCACAAATACGACATGCTCATTACTTGGAAACATATCGTACTTTGTGCTACTTACTGAAATGTTTATGAATTGATGGGAAATATTCTTACATCTACAAACCTTATAATGACAATTGTCTTTCTACGAGAGTTGAGAGCTACTGACTTACGAAATGCCACATAGCTATTGAATGATGTTTTTATGCTTTGGTTTGTGTAATTGCTTATTTCATTTGATATCTGTTTTCCAGCTGTGTTGCAGCATTGGTTTTATAAAATAAACTTAAATGCATTTGCTAATGCGAAAACTTTCTGTCAACAGATCTATTAAATAATTATTTTATGATCCACATTCTTCGAAAAAAGGAGCTCTTGGAATGGAAAGAGCAATAAGAAGGGACTAATAACAGTAACTGCATATATAATTTTCTTTTCAAGTACTTGGTAATTTTTTGTAAAATTAGTTTTTGTGGTGCACCACTTTAATTACATAGACATTAAGATGTGAATAGACGTTTCCCTTATATGCATTGTTGTCTTTAGTGTACTATTTTTTCTGCTCGAGCTTTGTCATGTTTAGATATAAGTTATTGCATTTGCTGCTGCCATTTGCCAGGCTTAGTGTTACTGAATTTGACTTTGTATTATACTGTTAAGCCAGTTTTACTAATGATTTATTTTTATTGTTTGCTGCACATTGCCTTATATTAGTTGTAATATTGCAATTGCTCTGCTAATTTATTTTAGTGCTGCTTGCTTTACCAATTTGAATTTTTTTGTCATTGCTGTTTGTGTTAATTTGTTATGTGCTGCTGCATTGCCTCGTCCCTTGGTATATATATCTGAGCTCAGTAGATTTAAGTTAGCTTAAGAGGGGGTAGACCATGTAAGAAACTAACTATAATGAATTGGAAGAAATGCATTGAGAAGCTATAAGAAAATGGTTTGGCAAAAAAAAGTACTGTACAGTGGAGAAAAACTATTTTTGAAAGAGGATGTGAACAAAATACAGAAAGCATGTTTGGATAGGACTTTTTGGAAGTAATGATGAATGAAGGAAGATCTCCAAGAAGTAAAAAAAGTTTTGTTTGCAAAATACTGCAGTAAAACGAACCCTGTCCTTTCCTTGTATTATTCCGCTATGTGTTTGTGTACCCTAGTATATTTGTGTTTTTCCTGTCTTTATGTGTTTAGCTGATAAGAGTTATGTTGTAGAATTTTTCTAATAATATGTTATTATCTTTGTAAAGATATTGAGACATTATTTATTCTGTTCTGTTTTAATGCTCATGTGTGAAGGTGATGTTTCGAAAGTTATTCTGATCTTTTATGTATGTACTCATGTCATAATTCCTGTAACACTGATGTATATGTTATTTGGATTCTTTTGTAAAGCCTGTACTACAAATGTTATCTGTATTGTTATGTTCTTTAATGATGTATTTTGTACCTTTGTAATTGTATTCTTATGTTATAAAATTGTAATCGACACCAGTTCATCATATTATTAACTTGTAAGTTCCATTTCACTGCACACGTTTCTGTTGGTCATAGTATATGGACAATATGTGAGAAGTAGGGATTGCTAGTGTTTGCACGTGTGTTAATAATTCAGCAAGGGACTGGTTAATAGCATTGCTGGTTCTAAGGACAATTAGATAAAAACCTTGTGAGTGCACAAGTGGTGGTTTATGGACTTGCTATATTCTCCGCAAGACTCTTCGATGATGATTGTGCACCTGCACAGTCGCAACAGATGGCTGCTAGCCATCTCTACAAGGACTACAGTGGGGCTGCATCTTTGCTGGCCCACCAATACCATTATTTCTACAAGGACTACAGTGGGTCTGAATCTTTGATGGCCCACCAATACCATTATTTCTAGAAGGACTACAGTGGGTCTGCACCTCTGGTGGCCCACCAATACCGTAATCTCTACCAGGACTACAGTGGGTCTGCTCTGTGACGACCTACCTACCAATATTCTTCATAACTTTGACTGACTCTGTGGTGGGTTTGCTCTGTTGTGTACCATTACCTGTCTGCATGTCGAGAGTCAGCACTGTCTTTCCGTTGGAAGGTCAACACTACTTCTTCAAGACTGCATGGAAATCCACTACTTCCGTGTGCATTTTCTTTTACTGCTCATCCTTTGAGAAAAACACTGCAATTTTACTGTGATAAATGATCAGGACTGTCTTTATGGACTGTGAGAAAATTTTAGCTGTTGACCAACATTGTATCAATAAGTGTGTGCATTTGATATCTTTGTTATTGTAATTATGAAAAATTTTATCAAATCATTATTGGCCACTGCCCAAAACAATTTGTAAAATTTTTTGTGGGGAGCATGGGGGCTATGTAAGTAGGCTATGTTTTCTTATTGGCAACGTTACGTAGCGCTCCGTATGAAAATCACTGGCTGTGCCGTGTGCAGTCTGTGGCTAGTTTGCGTTGTTGTCTGCCATTGTAGTGTTGGGCAGCTGGATGTGAACAGCGCGTAGCGTTGCGCAGTTGGAGGTGAGCCGCCAGCAGTGGTGGATGTGGGGAGAGAGATGGCGAAGTTTTGAAATTTGTAAGACTGGATGTCATGAACTGCAATGTATATTACGATTTTCCAACAATATTAAGGTAAATATATTGTTTGTTCTCAATTAAAATCTTTCATTTGCTAACTATGCCTATCAGTAGTTAGTGCCTTCCGTAGTTTGAATCTTTTATTTAGCTGGCAGTAGTGGCGCTCGCTGTATTGCAGTAGTTCGAGTAACGAAGATTTTTGTGAGGTAAGTGATTTGTGAAAGGTATAGGTTAATGTTAGTCAGGGCCATTCTTTTGTAGGGATTATTGAAAGTCAGATTGCGTTGCGCTAAAAAATATTGTGTTTCAGTTTAAGCACAGTCTTGTATAGTTTTTCTAAGGGGACAACCTATAGCGTGGACATCTTGAACAGTGTGGACCCATTGTGCCACAATGAAGCTTTTTAACTTATATTTGAGGTCTATTGCTCAATTCTTTTCATTTATCGTGGTAGCTTTTTGAAAATGAAACCTGCTGAACACATCTATCTGAAAAGTGATTACAGGAGTGTTATCCATGTATATTTTATTATTGGATCTAGTGTTCACTGAATAAATATTGCAGTTTTTTCAGGATTGTCAAGGACAGATCCCATGATAGAGAATTCTCGTAGTGGTGGTGCAGTCTGAATTCAGAGGCACCTGAATAATGAAAGTAGTTTCTAGAAAGTTAGGTTTAGCGTCACGTCGAAATAGAGCTAATTAGGACTAAAGCACTGTCACAGTGGATGGTAGGGGAAAGACTCGCTCATGACCCATAACTGATGGTACGTACTTTAGCGAAACCATAAAACGATGATCGGGTGGAAACTGGAGCTGTGCTGTTCCCGTCTTAACTGCACCATTTCGGATCAGAGGCCTGTTGCGCACCAAAACAGGTGCGGTACGGCAGCCCACCGGTGACCTATTAATCTACGAGAACACTTCCCACGAGCACTGCAGCTGCCCTGAAAGGCTTCATAATAATAGGGTGCGCGCGAGCAATCGTCAGTACAATGGATCAATACGGCAGCAGCATGAGCCCGGCATGAGAACTGCGTGTGCGAGTTCGCGATTTCCCACCGCGCGGCCCGGAAGGGTTTGAAAGCCGGAGGCTGGCTGGAGCCGCTCCTCAGGGCCACCTGGCCCGACACGCAGTATGTGGGGCAGCGGCCTTCCCAGGATCAGGTTGCTGCCCAAAGGGTTGGCGCCGGCTGCGCACCGTTACGCCCACACATGTTCTGCATGGAGGCGCGAGACGCCGATTATCGATTGGCAGCCAGCTGAATATTCCCGCTTGCAAATACGTGGGACGGATTCACATCCGGCGGTGTTGAGCCTGGCGTGTTTTGCATTCAGCTCTTCCCGGAGGCGGTGATGCGAATGCGTCTCGGAATCGGCAGCTACAGGTGTTCCGGTGAACTATTGTGTGGCTTCCAGGTAGTTCTTTATTGATGTGTCTATGAATACTAGTCTCTCCTTCCGGAGTGCAGAACTTTTGTCCTCCGTCCGTGGAAAGATACAGTTGTGAAATCAATATAAAGGCACGAATATTTGTAGGAAAACTAACATTATTTTAAACATAGCTGCGCAACAGCAACGGTTCCACGTAATAGGATTAAAAACAGCCGACCAGTTGCAATGGATAAAGTAATCTTTACCTAGGTTTCGATAGATTTAAATCTATCTTCTTCAGAAGGCGGCAGTATTACATTAACATGGAGTGATATGTCATTATCGTTTTTACAAACATCTGCATAGCTCCATTAGTCCAAATAAAATATAGCCCTGGGAATAGGGTTTGTCAGACAAATAAAAATAAGTACATGGAAGTTGGAGAGCGCACTCAAACTTCCATGTACTTATTTTTATTTGTCTGACAAACCCTATTCTCAGGGCTATATTTTATTTGGACTAATGGAGCTATGCAGATGTTTGTAAAAACGATAATGACATATCACTCCATGTTAATGTAATACTACCGCCTTCTGAAGAAGATAGATTTAAATCTATCGAAACCTAGGTAAAGGTTACTTTATCCTTTGCAACTGGTCGGCTGTTTTTAATCCTAAAACTAACATTGTCAGTTGGAATTGCTGCGGACGAGTGTATACGCAATAGAATGAGATCCACTATGTCGACAAATGCAGTCGGATGGTTTGGCATGTGATACCAGTAGCACAGTTTATTAGAAGACAGCAGCGATTTAGGTGAGAGAGAGTGGAACTTGGTATAAAAGCAGTCGGCTCGGTGCGGTGTTAGTTTGTCGGCACTTGCCTTTACCGCAGATAGGACACAGCCACCATTATTGATAATGCATGTTGCATATGTAAACCACGATTGTGGTAATGCTGTGCGGGAAACAGTTATTATGTGATGAAAAAGCAAAAATTAGTGCGCACAAGGAAATAGGACTCACTAATCGTAACTCGGAAAGAAACTGAACCGTTCAAGTACAGTGATTGATAATTTCGTTAGACTGTGGCACAATATGGACGAAACGGCAAATATAGGCAAAGTATAAAATTATGTGAGGCATCGAAACGGTTGCTTTTGCACAACGCCATTATTCTTCTGACCTTGTTGCTGATTTACAGTTGCCAGTAACGGCCAGACGCGTACGACAGATTTTGTCAGAAGACAAACACCTTGCACTCAAGAAACGACTGGAGAAACCTGCTCCAACTCCCAAACATGGACAGGTTAGATTGGAGTTTCCTGAAAAACATATGTCGTGTACTTAATAATAGGATGAAGTGGTCTTCAGTTATGAGAGGTTTCATTTAGGTAGGCCAGATGAATTTTAGTATAATAAGGTTGATGTGAGAATAGAGCAACGAGTATGAATGAGCAGTGGTGAAAGTGTTATGATTTGTGGCAGTCTTCTACGCCAAAGGTAAATCACGCGTTTATTGGACGAACAGTAGAATTAATTCTCAATACCTACATTGAGATGATAGAGACCGAACTGATTGGGATTTATGAGCACCTACGGCACGAAAGTCTAATGTTTCAACAGGATAATGCGTCTGTGTATGTTTCTGGTACAAGCAAAAAATGATATGTAGATAAAAATGTCGAGATCTTGCCCTGGCCTGCACGTAACCTGCATTTGAACCCCGTGAAAGACCTGTGGGGAATACTCGCAAGGCGTGTTAAGAGCAATGGAAGGCAATTTGCTGGCGTAAATAAGCTGAAAAGAGCGATACGAGAAGAGTGGGCGACAACTACAAACCCTAACAACATCAACACCGAAGAGAATTTTTGAGGTAGTTAGGAAGACCGGATGTTGGACAAAATACTAACAGTGCAACAACGTTAACAGGATAAGGTTAATTAGTTATGGTACACAGGGTTCCTGAGTGCATTTATACCAGTTTTCATCCAGGAAATGTAAACATCTTGTTTTGTTACTCGTCTTATGAAAGAAACTAGGTAATTCCGTCATGACTGTTTATGTCTTATACATATTTACTTCTTTCATAACAAATTTGATAAATTTATGCTTCAGACATCATATTATTACTTTAGAACTTTGGCCATTTTAAAGTGCTATTCACCTGCTGTTTGGCCATCAGTCTTCTGCGATGAGACGTATTGCCATATTGGTTTATTGCATAGAGTGGCCACTATCAGTCCTGTCATCTTCAGTTGACAACTCTAACCAAATGCGCTTTGAATGCTGCATATGCGTACATACCTGAATACAGTGTGTTCCGAAACTATTCGTTCAAATTAATACAGGAGGTAGAGAACATTAAAACAAATATATTTAGTTATGGTACATACGGTTCCTGACGGCAGTTCGTGATGGTAGTGACGATTTACACATAGTGTAGTTTAGCATGCTGACTGCAGCAGTGACATTCACAGGAACTGCTTGAGTGCGCTACCACTGGACTGTACGCACGCAGGATATCGTCGTAACATTGATTGTCGGTCCGTTCGAAGATGCCTGACATGTCCGCAATGGTACCAGCAGCAACAGCAATTCTAGCGACGAGGTTTTTTTGTGTTTCCACAACGGTTTCGTACACCAGCTGCTCCGTATGCCGCCAGAGGAAAGGAATCCAAGCACTTGAGGTCAGGTGAGCTGGGTGGCCAGGCCACAGGGCCACCTTGGATGATCCATCGATTCCTGGAAGTGATCCTTAGATAATTCCTCACAACTATTCTGAAATGGACTGGCGTCTCATCCTACTGGAAGATCATCCTTTGTTTAACATTCAGAGGTACATCCTAGAGCTATTCTGGCAACATGTGTTCCACGGTGATGCGGTATTTCCGTCCGTTGAGACGCAATGGAAGAATGTGTAGTCCAGTCAACCTATCAACGAGAAAGTCGACCCACACATTGACACCGAATCGCTGTTGATGAGCAGGCAGTCGAGTATCTCATGGATTTCATGTGCCCAAACACGTGAACTGTGGATATTGAAACAGCCTTCACAAGTAAACAAGGCCTCGACGGTCCAAGCGATCTCGGCTGGAAATAAGGGGTTCAAGGCAGTCTGCTGCAAAAACCACTGTGCGAACTGCACGCCCTGTGGGAAATTCTACAGGTGCTAGTGCTATCACTCGTTGGAGACGGAAAGGTTGAACCTGCTGGTTTTGTAACACATTCCACACAAGGCTATTTATGACGCCAAGGATGTGCGCAGTATGTCGTTTACTTGTACGTGGAGTGTCTTTAATACGTCGCAGAATCTTGTCTTTCATTTCGGGAGTTCGCACTGTTCGACTCCGACCTGTATCATGCAAAATTGCGTGGAAAGTGCCTTTTCTGTATAGCAGGCGATGCAGACGTCCGAATGTTTAGTGTTGTTGACCCAGTCTTTTGGGAAAGCGATGTCGAGATTCTCTCACTGCAACTCGTCCATTTCCATTTACAGATCCGTAAACCAGATACATGTCAGCCATTTCAGCACACGTAAACTGCTCGAAGTTCACAGTTACTGTCATAGGGCGGTAATGACTGCGACTGAATCGGTGTGTTTAGAAGGATGTGAGCGTTGTTCTCACAAGGAGATGATGCATGTGAATGAATTGGTGTATTTCCAAGCAGAATTCATGGCCAGCCATCCGTACAAAGAGCAGTCAGCGACACCGACACTACAGCTTACGTCAGCACCACTTACAAAATATTCCCTGACATTAGAAGTTGACTTAAGACACCATAATAATGTTACTTATCAAAATATATTTGTTCTGATATTCTCTACCTCCTGTATTAATTTGAGCGAATAGTTTCGGAACACCCTTTAGAAGGAAATCAGTCATTTAGAATGCTGTGAAGCACTGGTCGGCGTAGATGCTAACTGGAGCGGTGGTTCAAATGGCTCTGAGCACTATGGGACTTAACATCTATGGTCATCAGTCCCCTACTTAAACCTAACTAACCTAAGGACATCACACAACACCCAGTCATCACGAGGCGGAGCGGTGGAAACCTGCTGGTTTTGTCACGGAGACTCAACAAGTATTGTGACGTTCGACATTTAACTGTACAATCAAGGCACAGTATTCTAAGGGGGCCGAGACAGCAGAGAGCCACGGATAGTGTTTAGAACCGGCAGTCAGCAGGCCAGGGTAGACGTGTTCGATCGTGTGGAAAATCTGGAACGAGTGCACTTATCACTTGGAGACAGTCCCAGACGATCAACATGGTGACATGCACAAGCTCTACAACTCACGTGACGTTCATTTATCCGCTTCCTGGTTGATTTGAAGATTCATCCTTATGAAGTGTAGGTTGTCCTAGAGTTGAGAGACATTGATGGTTTGGTGTTGCATTTGCATAAACTACTGTTGGTTCGACAGTTAGACTTAGATAGACAAAACAGACTCGCCGTCTGCTCTGAGATTCTTGCAATGATTTACAGAGAACCACCATTTCTTTAACAACTGAAGATGTTCGATGAAGCATTTTCTTGACTACATGTGTTAAGAAGCAAAATTCCTGACACTGGTCTCACGAAAATCAACCACTTTCACACGAAAAGCCTCAGACGAGTTCAAAAGTTATCGTATGGTTTACAGTTGGAAACTATGGGATTGTTGGTCTCCTTACCTACAGATTTAGAAGCGATAGATTAAGTAATGCGAAGGACAGAGTATTCGCCAATCGTTTGCAGAAACCTGATCAGCTTAAGACTTCCACTCGGCATGAAACAATCGCCGTTCTACAGGTTATGTTAAGGTGTGTTGTGAAAGCCTTCCTGCGATATTCCAGGCGAGCGAGAGATATTTGTTTTAAGTTGTTATCAAGGTGTAGTCAGCTCTGTCAATTTGTGATCCATACTATAGTGACTGCCATTTATGTGCTTGTATTTCATAACTGTATTAAATTACTACTTGCAATCACTATGATCATGTTATCATTTGAAGTTGGTAGATACAATACGCAGCTCCTAGTTTGTAGTAAAGACTGCTAAGCTAATGAAGTGCTTCACATACAACACATAAAATAGATGCGTGTGTCAGTATCTGTCATCCCGGAACTTTACCGGCTAAAGAGGTAAATTATGCTACTTTAAAAAGGGCCAAAGCCGAAATTTTTCAATAGTGGATAAATAAACCTTAAATTCAACAGCTGCACATGGCGTGGAATCATTTAAGAAATGTTTAGGAGGGCATTCTTAACTTGAATACGACGTGCTTCTTCACTGTGTCGCACGTTGGAAATTGGAAAAAAACTGCGCTGGGAGACTCCGTGTTTGTACACATCAAAGCTTTCGACATGGCACTCACACTCTCCTAAAAACGACAGTAGTGCCCGAAGTTGCACCCACGGCTATATGACATTAAAAATAAAGGCGTTAACATTAGGAGTGCAAAAGGAATTCCACTGTTAAACGCAGAGGAGAGAGCAGGTAGTTGGAAAGACAACGCCGAGGGCGTCTAGGAAGTGGAGAATCAGTCATCGATGTGACAGAGCAAGAAATGTTGTTCTATCCAATATTAGCGTCAGAGGTTGACAGAGCTTTGGAAGAACGGCGATCGAACAGGGCAGAAGGATAAGCATTTCTTCGGAATTTGTAAAATCGTTGGGGGAAGTGCCAACCAGGCGGCTTCCGGTATTCAAATTAGAGTGTAACATTTATGGGACTGGAGAAAGACCATCGAGCTTTTGGAAGAATGTCATCCACACAATCCAGAAGATGTAAGGCAGACAAATGCGAGAACCACCGCACAACCACGTTAACAGTATATACTTCTCGCCAACACGGGAAAATCCCCATCGCATCCCCCTCAGAATTAGTGGTTGGTTGGCCGCTTGGATAGCCCATCATAAACACAGATCAAGCATAAAAGCAAGAAGAAGGTGTACTGAACTATGGAAAAAAAGAAGCAAAATACAACAATGATTGGTCCAAATTTAATAAGTGCAACATCGAGGGAAGGTAGCCACGTCGCGTCGTGGTTGTGCGGTCACAGTGACAGACCGCGACTGAGAAGATTCGGGTTCAAATCTTTCGTTTATCAGGGTTTTTTTCACAAAATTACGAACCGTCCGTCCGGTCATTAAAATGTCTGTTCGTTGTAATCAAATTTGTATGTGTGTCGTCGTGTAACGTGTTGTGGATTGGCAGTAGCCAACCCACGGAGTTTGGAGGAAGCCGAAAGGCACGCGTTTAAGCTCACGCAGGCTGGCGTGAGGTCTGGAACAGGACAAGGAATTTAGACTTCAGAAAAAAGGTGGTACTTGGTGGAATATTTAACTTTAATCCATTAATGTTGAACGTAGCTCTTGTCTGTACATTCTTTACAATATCAATAGCAACTGATAATGGCGCCTTGCTAGGTCGTAGCAAATGACGTAGCTGAAGGCTATGCTAACTATCGTCTCGGCAAATGAGAGCGTATTTTGTCAGTGAACCATCGCTAGCAATGTCGGCTGTACAACTGGGGCGAGTGCTAGGAAGTGTCTCTAGACCTGCCGTGTGGCGGCGCTCGGTCTGCAATCTCTGATAGTGGCGACACGCGGGTCCGACGTATACTAACGGACCGCGGCCGATTTAAAGGCTACCACCTAGCAAGTGTGGTGTCTGGCGGTGACACCACATAACGTCCATTTCCAACAGCGACGTGTAACGGTGGACCTCCAGACGTCCGTACTATTTGATGTAGACAGGTACCAAATGTTATCCCTGTTGCTTTACATTTTGTAAGTCGGGCTCTCACAATTCCTTCGTTGTAAAACAATTCACACCCTTTAATTTGTTGTTTTCATTTCTGTGAGAGGTATATGCGGCATCTGTACTGCTCTCACTATGCATAACATTTACTTGCGACGGTAATGTGTTCTTACCACATGACTCATATTCTGAGATGAATAGTGAGAGCAGGCGAGATGCCGCATAGACCTGTCACAGAACAACAGAGAAACGGGTGTGAAATGTAACAACGAAGGAATTCGAGACTCAAAACTTACAAAATGGAACGCAAGAGGCATAACATGTAGTACCTGTGTACAACAAATAGGAGGTACGTACATCTGGAGGTCCCTTCGTTACACGTCGCTGTTGGAAACGAACATTACACGACAACACATACACAAATTTGAATGTAGCGAACAGATACGTCAATGACCCGACAGACCGTTCATAATTTTGTGAGAAAAATGTATGTGGGTATGTGGGGTACGACGGAGATCTGAAGCCGGATCTCTCCCGTCGCAGTTTATTACCATGACCACACAACCACGACACGATGGTTGCTGGTGTTGCTCGGTATTGTATTTGTTAGATTTGGACCACTCACTGTTTCTATTTTGTTTGTTCTTTCCACAGTTCAGTACAACTTCTTCCTGTTTTCGTGCTTGACCTGTGTTCAGTTTTTGAAGGGCTATCCGATGGGCCAACTTACCACTAAATCTGAGTGCGTTGCGCTATGGTTGCCAGTTTTCCTTGTAGCTTGCTAACAAGAGTGATACGACAATACAGAGGAATAGAAAATAATACTGAGGACTATTAGACAACGTCCTGTTTTGGTTTACGAAAATATGTGACAGGCATCAGAGAAGCAGCTCTAACGTAACGCCGGATAATGGGGACGAGATATAAGAAAAATCAAGACAGTTTAATAGGATTCGCCCACCGAGAAAAAGCGTTTGACAGCAGAAAATGGTACAAGATGTTTGATATTCTCAATAGATATAAGCTACAGAGAAACGCAGGTATCATAAAATGTATACAAAACCAAAAAGGAGCAATAAGAGTAAAAGAAATAAAAGTTATCCGATTAAAAAGAGTGTGAGTCAGGGGTGCAATCTCTCTCTCCCCCCCCCCCCCCTCCCCACTTTTCAAAATATACATCGAAGAATCAATGACGGAGGTAAAAGGAAGTTTTAGAAGTGGGAGTTACATTCAGGATCAAAGGATACCTACGAATGGATTCACTCGTGACACTGCTATCCTCAATGAAAGTGAGAAAGTATTACAAGACTGCTGGACGAAACGAAAAGTCAAATGAGCACAGACTTTGAAATGAGAGTAAACAGAAGAAACACGAAAGTTATGAGGGGTAGCAGAAAAGAAATTAGCAATAAACTTAATATCAGACATGAAGGTCACGAAATAAACCGTGGCAAAGAACTCTGTTACTTTGGAAGAAAAAATGCATAACGTACGAAGTACGAACATATGAGAAATATCATTCATGTTTAAAAGTCAGGTAACAGAAAATAAAGGCCTCAGTTTGAGGAAGATATGTATTGTATGTACATATGGAGCAGAGAACTGTATGGAAAGGAACCACGCACTGTAGAAGAATTAGCAAAGAATTAGCACGGAAGAGAATGGAAGCGTTTCAGATGTGGTACTAAAGAAGAGAGAAATTTTTGAGAATATTATTTTGAAGTACAGCATTGCGTGAAAGTGAAGCGTAGGCTGTGGAAAAACTAGAGATGAAGAAAATCGAAGCATTTGAGATGTGGTGACACGAAGAATGTTAAAAATTAGGTGGACTGATAAAATAAACTAGAAGTGCGCGTAGATGCTGAGGTACAAGAGCAGTCACGTGTAAACAGGCAGGAAGCCCCGCTCGTGCCGAGTCAAGCCACGGCAGTCCCGTGTTATTTGAGGCTTGTAGCACCTAGGGCCTAGGTGATTCTCTGCGCCTCCAGACCTCCCACAGCGACTCGCAGGCCACAAAGGCTTCTAATACTCCCGGGTTTTACGTACGGCTTCTTGTCTCGGACGTGCATTATCAAATTTGCCACAGCAGGTAGTCTCCATGGAGCTACAGGAAATGTAATAATATGACAACATGCCTTCGTCCCACATGTGGTTTTTCATTCAGAGAGTTACCTGAAATACTTAAAGAAAGTCATATTTATGGACTACCAAAACATGCTGCTAAAACGAGCTTTCATTCACTTCCAGTTTCGATTGTCGTTAGGCTACATAAAATAATTACAGCAGTCTACGCGTTGTCACTGTTATGCGACGAAATGGCTAAATGGCTCTGAGCACTATGGGACTTAACTTCTATGGTCATCAGTCCCCTAGAACTTAGAACTACTTAAACCTAACTAACCTAAGGACATCACACACATCCATGCCCGAGGCAGGATTCGAACCTGCGACCGTAGCGGTCTCGCGATTCCAGACTGTAGCGCCTTTAACCGCTTGGCGTTATGCGACGTTAATAAACATAAAATCATAGAACGCCAATGCTTGAATTGTCACCACACTGAGAGAGATACTGCATATACTGCTGTAATAATTTTATATTGGTTGATGATGGAACTGGTAGAAAATTAAGGCCTCTATTAGCAGAAGCCCTAGGTGGTCACAAACATGACTCTTTCAATACGTACTAACTGAGAGGAATCACGTCCGCAAAATACACTACCTGACAAAACAAGCGAGGCACCTAGAACACACTGACTGATGCACCCTCCGGCGGGTATGAAATAGTCATTGCACAATTTCGCTAAGACGCTTAAAGCAAATGCCAGGATAAGTCTTTTGAAAGAGTACAGCTGACTTCCTTCCCATCCTTCCTTAATCCAAGGCTGTGCACTGTAACGACCTTTCGGAAAACTGTGTTTAGTATGGTTCAAATGGCTCTGAGCACTATGGGACTCAACTGCTGTGGTCATAAGTCCCCTAGAACTTAGAACTACTTAAAACTAACTAACCTAAGGACATCACACACATCCATGCCCGAGGCAGGATTCTAACCTGCGACCGTAGCGGTCGCACGGTTCCGGACTGCGCGCCTAGAACCGCGAGACCACCGCGGCCGCCTGTGTTTAGTAAGTATGCTTTAGTGGCTCTGCCATATATAACATTATCGTTGCTATAGCGCGGCGATTGAATTTATTGTGTCATGCCACTGGTGTATTTTACATAAGACCGGAACCTCTTTGGATTTTCTGCCAGATTTCGAGGCAGAGTTTCGTTGTGGAAACTATTAAAACCTTGTCGCACTGAAGTCTGCGCTCAGTTTCGTACTTTAGTAAAACATTGCCAGTCTTGGAGATTTGGCATACTTTAAATTTTGCATGAGTTTTTCGTTGCTTCCACAACAATGTTCTCATCACTTTTGTGTACCATGGGGGGCCAGGACCATATCATGTTAGTTTATTTAGTATATATCTCTCAACTGCAGTCATTACTATTTCTCTGAATCGTCTGTTCGTTTTAAATTGGTATATTTCGCATTCATTTTCGGGGGATTTGGTTGTTACGTTATTCAGTCTTTCCGCAACGACCTTGTGCTCACTAATCCCTGTATCCTTCGTGATTTGCTCAGGACTATTTGTTGCTAAGAAATCAAATATACACTCATGCTCATAAATTAAGGACAATTCTGGTAAATAGTGAAACAACGCTCTGGTGGACGGTTTGCGGGTTTCAACCACCTCGGAGTATGACCATGCGGAGGGTTTGACCTGCGGTCGTCGCAGGGTGGCGCAGTCCACATACGCAGAGGTGTGGTGGCGCATGTCAGAATACGGTGCAGCGAGTAAGTGTGCAGACCTTCGCAGACGTGCTGATGGTGACTGTGTGTTGAAAATGACACAAAGAACACATATTGATGACGTTATTAGGGGTAGGATACTAGGGCGATTGGAAGCTGGTGAAACACGGCAGGTCGTAGCACGCACAGGTCCCCCGTGTGCCTCATAGTGTGATCTCAAGATTATGGCAACGATTCTGCAGACAGGAAACGTGTCCGGGCGCTACAGTACGGGACGTCCACAGTGCACAACACTACAAGAAGACCGATATCTCACCATCAGTGCCCGCAGACGGCCACGGAGTACTGCAGGTAGCTTTGGTCGGGACCTTACCGCATCCACTGGAACAGTTGTCTCCAGACACAGTTTACAGACGAATGAACAGACATGGTTTATACGCCCGGAGACCTGCAAGGTGCATTCCACTGACCCCTGATCACAGGAGAGCCCGTAAAGCCTGGTGTCACGAACACAATACATGGTCATTGGAACAGTGGTCCCAGGTTATGTTCACGGACGAATCCAGGTATAGTCTGAACAGTGATTCTCGCCGGGTTTTCATATGGCGTGAACCAGGAACCAGATACCAGCCCCTTGATGACCTAGAAAGGGACCTGTATGGAGGTCGTGGTTTGATGGTGTGGGGTGGGATTGTGATTGGTGCACGTACACCCCTGTATGTCTTTGACAGAGGAACTGTAATAGGTCAGGTGTATCGGGTCGTCATTTTGCACCAGTATGTCAGCCTTTTCAGGTTAGCAGTGGGTCCCACCTTCCTCCTGATGGATGATAACGCTGCCATCGTAGAGGAGTACCTTGAAACAGAAGATATGAGGTGAATGGAGTGGCCTGCCTGTTCTCCAGACCTAAACCCCATCGAGCACGTCTGGGATGCTCTCGGTCGACGTATCGCTGTATTTCAAACCCGTAGGACACTTCAGGAGCCCCGACAAGCACTGATGCAAGTATGGGGGGCTATACCCCAACAGCTGCTCGACCACCTGATCCAGAGTACGCCAAACCGTTGCGCTGCCTTTGTACGCGTACATGGTCATCATATCCCATATTGATGTCGGGGTACATGCGCAGGGAACAGTGGCGTTTTGTAGCACACGTGTTTCGGGATGGTTTTCTCAACTTATCACCAATACCGTGGACATACAGATCTGATTCGCGTGTGTTCTCTATATGCCTATGTTATTAGCGGCAGTTCTGTGTAGTGCCACGTTGTGTGGCACCACATTCTGCAGTTATCCTTAATTTATGAGCATGAGTGTATTATCGTAACCATTAGACTTGAGTGGGCTTCTAAGATAATTGTTCAAAATAGTTTTTGGAGAAAGCATTCAGTACGATTTCGGACGACGGTTTATGGCTACCACCGACATCAAACAAGTATTTTCGCCAACACATCGAGGGTGGACTGAAGTAACCACTAACTGTAATGGTATGGGAGGGACATATTTAAAATGAAACTCAAGTTTTATTTGAAATGTTCAGCAACTGTATGGTCTTGGAAGGGGCTGGGGTTCGTAAAAGGAACTAATTATTAATTTATTCGTGTTGTCAAATATAACCTCTTCTCATGCTAATTCGCAGGAACTATCTACTTCAGTTCCACTACAAGGGCAAAATACATCTGACAGTAATAAACACTCCAACAGCAATTGTATTTAGTCGTTGAAAAAATTTGGCCTTAGCCTTTGAACTTCAGCATTTAACGATCTGAGGTTCAGTGCTTTCTACAGGAGGTTCAGTAAGTAACTATACAGTTCATAACTTGCCGTATTAAAGTCATGGAAGTTTTGTTTTTTGTCGCAGACATGTTTCACTGCAGTTGCTACATCATCAGTGGGATTTTTATTATTACGGCTGTTAAACATAAGGAATGTTCTTTCCTGTTTAAATACATGTAAATATTAGTTTCTAAATCGTAGTTACAGATTTCTGAAGAGCACGTAAAATTGTGTATTCATACCTTCTTACCACACTGATGTGGCTTTCCTGCTGTATTACATTTTTACAGTGTCTGTTTTTCTTTACAGTTTGTCACCTGCGACTAAATACAATTTAATGTAGGAAAAATATTTATGCAAAAATTAAGATTTCTAAACTGTTATGGCTATGCCTGAGATTAATAATTTATGTGAAAAGTTGTGTGTTTGTGTGTATCTGTTTTGTTATGTTTCACTTACCTTTTCTTTTTTCGTCATCTTCTTGTAAATAGATACACACACACACACACACAAACACACACACACACACACACACACACACACACACACACAAACACACACACAACCTTACCGTGAATATCAGGAATCCGGCAAAAAATCAAACCAGCGACATCGCTGCTGCCGAAAAAAGATCCTGCAAGAACGGGACCAACGACGACTGAAGAGATTCGTTCAACATAACGGAAGTGAAACATTTCCGCAAATTGCTGCAGATTTCAATTCTGGGCCATCAACAAGTGTCAGCGTGCGAACCACTCAACAAAACATCATTGATATGGGCTCTCGGAATCGAAGGCACTCTCGTATATCCTCGATGACTGCACGACACAAAGCTTTACGCCTCGCCTGGACCCGTCAACGCCGAACCTGGACTGTCGATGACTGGAAACATGTTTTCTGGTCGTACGGGTCTCCTTCCATATAGTATCGAGCGGACGGACGTGTACGGGTATAAAGAAAACCTCACAAATCCATGGACCCTGCATGTCAGCTGGGGACTATTCTAGCTGGTGGAGGCTCTGTAGTCGTGTGGGACGTGGACAGTTGGAGTGATATGGGATCCCTGATACGTCTAGATACGACTCTGACAGGTGACACGTACGTAAGCATCCTGTCTGATCACATGCATCCATTCACGTCCATTGTGCATTCCGACAGACTTGGGAAATTCCAGCAGAACAATGCGACACCCCACACGTCAAAAATTGCTACAGAGTTGCTCCAGGAACACTCATCTGAGTTTAAACACTTTCGCTGGCCACCAAACTCCCCAGACATGCGCATTATCGAGCATATCTGGTAAGCCTTGCAACGTAGTGTTCAGAAGAGATCTCCTTCCCGTACTCTTACGTATTTATGGACAGACCTGCTGGATTCATGGTGTCAATTCCCTCCAGCACTAATTCAGACTTCGTGTTGCGGAACTTCTGCGCGCTAACGGGTACCCTACACGATATAGGTAGGTGTAACCTTTCCTTTGGCTCTTCAGTGTATACAGGGTGTTACAAAAAGGTACGGCCAAACTTTCAGGAAACATTCCTCACACACAACGAAAGAAAATATGTTATGTGGACATGTGTCCGGAAACGCTTACTTTCCATGTTAGAGATCATTTTATTACTTCTCTTCAGATCACATCAATCATGGAATGGAAACACAGCAACAGAACGTACCAGCGTGACTTCAAACATCTTGTTACAGGAAATGTTCAAAATGTCCTCCGTTAGCGAGGATACATGCATCCACCCTCCGTTGCATGGAATCCCTGATGCGCTGATGCAGCCCTGGAGAATGGCGTATTGTATCACAGCCGTCCCCAATACGAGCACGAAGAGTCTCTGCATTTGGTACCGGGGTTGAGTATCCAAGAGCTTTCAAATGCCCCCATAAATGAAATTCAAGAGGGTTGAGGTCAGGAGAGCATGGAGGCCATGGAATTGGTCCACCTCTACCAATCCATCGGTCACCGAATCTGTTGTTGAGAAGCGTACGAACACTTCGACTGAAATGTGCAGGAGCTCCATCGTACATGAGCCACATGTTGTGTCGTACTTGTAAAGCTACATGTTCTAGCAGCACAGGTAGAGTATCCCGTATGAAATCATGATAACGTGCTCCATTGAGCATAGGTGGAAGAACATGGGGCCCAATCAAGACATCATCAACAATGCCTGGCCAAACGTTCACAGAAAATCTGTGTTGATGGCGTGACTGTACAATTGCGTGCGGATTCTCGTCAGCCCACACATGTTGATTGTGAAAATTTACAATTTGATCACGTTGGAATGAAGCCTCATCTGTAAAGATAACATTTGCACTGAAATGAGGATTGACACATTGTTGGATGAACCATTCGCTGAAGTGTACCCGTGGAGGCCAATCAGCTACTGATAGTGCCTGCACACGCTGTACATGGTACAGAAACAACTGGTTCTCCCGTAACACTCTCCATACAGTGACGTGGTCAACGTTACCTTGTACAGCAGCAACTTCTCTGATGCTGACATTAGGGTTATCGTCAACTGCACGAAGAATTGCCTCGTCCATTGCAGGTGTTCTCGTCGTTCTAGGTCTTCCCCAGTCGCGAGTCATAGGCTGGAATGTTCCGTGCTCACTAAGACGCCGATCAATTGCTTCGAACGTCTTCCTGTCGGGACACCTTCGTTCTGGAAATCTGTCTCGATACAAACGTACCGCGCCATGGCTATTGCCCCGTGCTAATCCATACATGAAATGGGCATCTGCCAACTCCGCATTTGTAAACATTGCACTGACTGCAAAAACACGTTCGTGATGAACACTAACCTGTTGATGCTACGTACTGATGTGCTTGATGCTAGTACTGTAGAGCAATGAGTCGCATGTCAACAGAAGCACCGAAATCATCATTACCTTGTCAAAGATGTTGCCTAACGGTGTGAGGTTAAATCCTTAATGCAGAGATAGATGCTGTCTTTTTGTCTGCCGGTCGCTCAAGAAAGGACTACATGTATCTGACCCAATACAACTGATTACCCTCTCGTTCCGTAGTTAATATCAAATTCTTGGCGCAAAGATTAGGTACAATATATGTGTCAATCAATGTTCGTTGTACATTTTTTCAGGAAGTTCAGAATCTAAAAAGAGTATCAGTTACACTGTAGTAGCGACAAGTATGTATGGGTATCAGCTCTATAGAAAGTTTATTATGAAATCTTCATGCTTTGATGATACATCTGTGTGAAGGATACTATTCATTTCTTGCCCATTACCCCTAAGGTATTCATGTTCTTCAGGGTACTTTGACGCCGTGAATATTCTCTGAGAAAAGTGCAATGCTTCTACAGACATAGTACATAATATACCACGATTTTATCTTGGTAATTGATAACTTATGAATTCAGCGTTTTAAGAAAGTTTGCAAGAGAAATAGTATTAATAGTTTCTACAATTGTAAGTAGTTATATTAGCTTTTTTTAAAAAAAATTACGTTAGCGAAAACAGTTCTAGAACTCTAAAGTTTGATCTACAGCTTCGACTTTTTCTTGCAAAAACAATGTTTTCCAAACTAATATTGGTTATTTTTTCCTACTGTTGTTGCTGAGGAAGCAAGATGATTAATTCAAAGCTACTCGCGATGTCACTTACATGTATTTAAGTTCACTTCCGAAACAGGAACTGTGAAATCTCTCTCTGTTGTTACTAAAATGTGACAATAACACTAAAAGTGAGGTTTATCTTCATCAATGTTATTTTTCAACTTCTGTTACCTACGTTCTTTTGTTGCTGGGGATTCAAAAAGCTCAGTTGGGAACCAGTGCACCACTTTAGCAACAAATGAGGAAGCCGAGACCACTTCTTTAATAGAAATGGCTAAACGCGCTGATTTATGAGCAGCAGCATGGTGGGTCCTACATGATGGCCGCCGGCCAGCTGCCCATGCTTCCCTTAAAACCCTCCTCACACGGGACGGGCTTCTCATCGTGACGCACGCCGAACATGATTTTCAACGTCACGGGTGCACGCTTAGAAACGAGATGTTACATCGCACAGAACGTGTTACTCAACGTAATAAGTGACTGCAGCGCTGTTCTGCGGCAGTTGTTGGAGGTTATCTGGACGAAACCACTAAGTTTATCCACGAAAATCAGTTTGCTTAAAATAGCTACATTAGCTTTGTTAGCGATCGAAGGTGAGTGGAGAGATTCGCAAAGAACATTGTGGATACATTGATGTGTCGAACAACGTACTATTGACCAAATTAAAAGAATTGTTTTGGCATTCATTTGCAGTTATTAACTCAGTCCTTGTGCACATTACCTTTTGAAATACGCAGGAGAGCACCTCGGCTCCTCAATATTTCGTGTGATAATTGTTGCACTGCTCTTTTTCAGTGAACCTGTTAAAATGAACATTTGCTCCCATGTCCATAAAGTAAACATGTTGTTCTGTCTAATATGTCTGTAGTGTATAGTGTATTGGTGTGAGGGATCAGCCAGTGACGTAAGCTATCTTGTAATTCGTTGCTACATGTTCCATAGCACTTTACAGAATCGACGAAACTCGCTTCTGAACAGAGAATTCTCTTATACACTCCTGGAAATTGAAATAAGAACACCGTGAATTCATTGTCCCAGGAAGGGGAAACTTTATTGACACATTCCTGGGGTCAGATACATCACATGATCACACTGACAGAACCACAGGCACATAGACACAGGCAACAGAGCATGCACAATGTCGGCACTAGTACAGTGTATATCCACCTTTCGCAGCAATGCAGGCTGCTATTCTCCCAAGGAGACGATCGTAGAGATGCTGGATGTAGTCCTGTGGAACGGCTTGCCATGCCATTTCCACCTGGCGCCTCAGTTGGACCAGCGTTCGTGCTGGACGTGCAGACCGCGTGAGACGACGCTTCATCCAGTCCCAAACATGCTCAATGGGGGACAGATCCGGAGATCTTGCTGGCCAGGGTAGTTGACTTACACCTTCTAGAGCACGTTGGGTGGCACGGGATACATGCGGACGTGCATTGTCCTGTTGGAACAGCAAGTTCCCTTGCCGGTCTAGGAATGGTAGAACGATGACATCGATGACGGTTTGGATGTACCGTGCACTATTCAGTGTCCCCTCGACGATCACCAGTGGTGTACGGCCAGTGTAGGAGATCGCTCCGCACATCATGATGCCGGGTGTTGGCCCTGTGTGCCTCGGTCGTATGCAGTCCTGATTGTGGCGCTCACCTGCACGGCGCCAAACACGCATACGACCATCATTGGCACCAAGGCAGAAGCGACTCTCATCGCTGAAGACGACACGTCTCCATTCGTCCCTCCATTCACGCCTGTCGCGGCACCACTGGAGGCGGGCTGCACGATGTTGGGGCGTGAGCGGAAGACGGCCTAACGGTGTGCGGGACCGTAGCCCAGCTTCATGGAGACGGTTGCGAATGGTCCTCGCCGATACCCCAGGAGCAACAGTGTCCCTAATTTGCTGGGAAGTGGCGGTGCGGTCCCCTACGGCACTGCGTAGGATCCTACGGTCTTGGCGTGCATCCGTGCGTCGCTGCGGTCCGGTCCCAGGTCGACGGGCACGTGCACCTTCCGCCGACCACTGGCGACAACATCGATGTACTGTGGAGACCTCACGCCCCACGTGTTGAGCAATTCGGCGGTACGTCCACCCGGCCTCCCGCATGCCCACTATACGCCCTCGCTCAAAGTCCGTCAACTGCACATACGGTTCACGCCCACGCTGTCGCGGCATGCTACCAGTGTTAAAGACTGCGATGGAGCTCCGTATGCCACGGCAAACTGGCTGACACTGACAGCGGCGGTGCACAAATGCTGCGCAGCCAGCGCCATTCGACGGCCAACACCGCGGTTCCTGGTGTGTCCGCTGTGCCGTGCGTGTGATCATTGCTTGTACAGCCCTCTCGCAGTGTCGGGAGCAAGTATGGTGGGTCTGACACACCGGTGTCAATGTGTTCTTTTTTCCATTTCCGGGAGTGTATATACATAACACTGAATATACCGATACATACTTTTATTAAATTAAGACGCCCAGAATCTTTTACAAAAAATTAAAAGAGAACAATAAAGTATTTGCAGCAAGCAGGACACGAACCAGGAGCCAGACAGTTCATTGTATGCTCTTCTATCCAAGACAGGGCAAATGAAAATATTATGTTAGTTAAGTCTTTGATCTTACGATGCCCCGGATGCCTTAACCGCGGATACGTCGTTAAATGAATTAACTTATAACAAATTGTAGCAAAAAATTACGTATTTTTGAGAACACTGCTAATCATAATTTCGGCGCTTACTTTTAGAAAAACCTTTTGAAGCAACTGAGATATTTCAGCTGTAGCAAGAGTTCAAAATATGTTGATTCTGAATGTGTAGTTCCATTTAAAAGATTATGTTTTAATTACTTTAGTTAATTAATTAAAACATACATAAAACACGCCTATAATTTGCATAATAGTTTGCCTAGAAGAATTCCAACTTGAGCTTCATACTCTTGTGATCAATATAAATAATTGCATGCGTACGGAAGAGGCATTTTGTGAGGGACTCCGAGTGTCATTTAGATCCACTCGATTATCCTTATAATTAGCCATCAGCAAGGCTTAAAATCACGTGAAACTTTATTTGAGTCATAAGGCATGTGGAAATTGTCTGACTCCATGGAAATCATATCGCAAGCCACCTGTATAAAATTAGAAGCCTCATCTCAATGCGAACAGCGGTCGTCAGAGTCTTGGCACTCGTATCCACCGGTGTAGGAACTAGGCACTTCGAGAGCTACAGAAGTTCGTTTTTCATGATGTACCTCTATCGACTAGTGTGAAGGAGCCAAGACTGTTGCAGCGAGGTAGTTTGGTTTATGTCACGCGATTTTTTTTTTCAAAGAAATCTCAGCACGTAAATTACAATACAAAAGAACCCAATTACAGGATTCAACTGGAAACGACGTAATCCAATATGGCGTCACCTAAGATCTGCTTGCAACGTAGTATCTCGTACCACTTTGTGCACGTTCCTCTGCACGAAGGAAATATCTGACGCGTTTGATTCTCTTTTTCACGCTTGGATGTGCTTTGCAACGGGAAATGTCGTGTTGTGGCGCCCCAAACAGCTAGCAGCTCCACGTCCTCGGTCGCTTTCGCGTCCCGTATGAGGACCGCGGTAGCGCTGTACGTGGCAGAGCGGCGCGGCCGCGGCCGCCAGCGATTAGAGCTGTGAGTACAGAGTCACTCGCGAGCTGTTGGGCGCCACGCAGACGGCGGCTCGCCCACAGCCCGCCCCCGCGTCACGCCGCCAGCGCCGCCCGCGCTTTCTAATCAGGCTCCGCGCTGCGCCAGAAAAAGCGACGCAATTACCGCCGCCGTGTGGCAGCCCGCTGCATCCGCACAGTGGCAGCGCAGGGCGGTCCGTGTGGCGAATCCCGGCCATTAGCTGCCGGCGCGGCTACCGTGAAATTGTTGCGCCTCGCCGCGGATTAGTCGCTCGATACAGCGCGGACGACTTAAACGGGAGTTGCTCATTTTTACTCTGGCCATTCGCTGCACTTTAATACTCGCCATAATTCCGGCACCGCTTTTTCTGTTCTCTTAGCCGACGTTCTCCCGCAGCTAGAGCGTCCGTAGCTATTAGAGAGCCTTGTGCGTGCCCACAGGTCGTCTCTTCTCTTTCCCCGAGAGTATTTAAAACTTTTCCTTTTCTTTTTTAATTTTCTGTATATGCAATATTAACCGCTAATCGCTCCAATAATGAGAGCTCATCAACCCTTAGGTTTTAGCTACTAGGAATGCCTAGAGCAAAAACTACGACCTTTCGTTAATCTTTAAAGAAATCCTGTGACTGGCACATTCCACAGTACCTCCAGCATGCAGCAATCTTCAGTCTAAGAATACCGTGAGCTTCACTACAGTAAGATAAGTTTCCCCACCGGATTATTCGTTTGGACACAATATACTTATTTTAATCAATATGACACTCCTTTGCCTTCTTCCGACTTGTAACTGTCGTACTTGATTAGTTCCAATCCACAGAGAAAGCGTTTTTCAGTTTCAGTGAAGAAAGCAGTGTTATGTTATAGAAAATGTCCCTGTACCGACAGGTGACCGAGCACTGAACCTTGAAGTACGAAGCTGACACCCATCCATGTAACCACCAAGCCGTTAACTTATCAAATTCCTGGTTATGGAGGTGAACCCAGTGATGTATATGGTGATACTGAACTTCGCCGACAAAATTTCGGAGACTGTTCACAGATATTTTCCGAGTGGCTTCACTACCTGTCATAGAGAATTGCAGCTCTAATATCTGTCGATGGTATGTACTTTGTAACGTATTACTATGTTTACGACGTTTCTCGTCGAGCCATATCTCATATTTCTAGCTGCTTCTCTCACACAAATAATGATAAAAAAGTCAGAAATTCAGGGTCGCCACCAGCCCAAGCGCTTCCTAAACATTTAGAAAAAACGGACCGGGAAAATTATTAGTTTAATTACTTTAATAATTTAAATTACAAGTACGCAAATTTCTTCAAGCAGCCAGATAAATAGCACTCCATCTCGTGCATCAAGCAACTTGATTAATTCAGGAATGGAAATCAGAGTAAGGGGGTAAGATCGACACCAAAGGATTTATCTATCACGTAAATTATTTATTGTAACCAAATATTTCGTTGCACATCCTAACTACACACAACTGGTGCCTGACTCGAAATATTTAATTAAGAATTACGTGAGAATGAAACAGAGCACAATTTAACTACAGCAAGAAGAACCACAGAAGACGGGGGTAGGAGACAATTATACTATCATCTCCTTTGCATTAATACCATAAAAATATCTAAGTGAGATTTGCATTAAGATTCTACGCATGCTCTATTCTGGACAGAGGTTTAAGCAATACACAAGGCTGTGCGATAATTATTTAACATACTAACTGCGTCCGCTGCTTGCAAAAGGCCGAACTAGAGCACGTGGTGCATTCTGACTCAAACTGTTGTGCTGCTTTGTAGAAAGCGCACGACAGAACAGATATTCTTGCAGAAATTGTAGCTCATTAAACAAGCAAACTGTTAAAATAAAGCCTATTGCGGTGCCGTGGTGAACCAGAAGGGTCATTGATTACCAAACACCTGGCACAAAATCGACACAAAAAGGCAAGAACAATTTCCACAAAATATAAGATAAAAAAATCATTAAAAAAATAACTCGCTTCACACGCTTCAGATAAGCTAAAGTTCTTACGTATTTCACCAGTTAAACATAACGAAGTCCTAACTCAACCTGATTCCTATCACCTGAAACCCCCCTTAAGAGCTACGATCCGTACCCACCAAGCGTTCACCGAAGAGTGCCCCTTTCTCGCACGAGATTACCTAGCTCCCCTTGCAGCGGAAGCTACCGGAGGGGTAGGCCTCCGTCACCGACCTCACACAAAAAAACAGCCTTCGATAAGATGGATAAACCTCTCTGTTCAAGTATTGGAAACCTAAGTTGGTCATCCCGTGCTCTCCTTTGAACGAGAAGCAACA
The DNA here is from genome assembly GCF_021461395.2 of Schistocerca americana. NCBI lineage: Eukaryota > Metazoa > Arthropoda > Insecta > Orthoptera > Acrididae > Schistocerca > Schistocerca americana. Next base: position 552,413,122 of record NC_060121.1, on the reverse strand, counting down.
TCGTCTGCTCCCAGCAGACGATGACCAATTCAGCGATTCCCACAAAACAAAATCGAAGCCCACATTAAAACACAAATACACTCCTGGAAATGGAAAAAAGAACACATTGACACCGGTGTGTCAGACCCACCATACTTGCTCCGGACACTGCGAGAGGGCTGTACAAGCAATGATCACACGCACGGCACAGCGGACACACCAGGAACCGCGGTGTTGGCCGTCGAATGGCGCTAGCTGCGCAGCATTTGTGCACCGCCGCCGTCAGTGTCAGCCAGTTTGCCGTGGCATACGGAGCTCCATCGCAGTCTTTAACACTGGTAGCATGCCGCGACAGCGTGGACGTGAACCATATGTGCAGTTGACGGACTCTGAGCGAGAGCGTATAGTGGGCATGCGGGAGGCCGGGTGGACGTACCGCCGAATTGCTCAACACGTGGGGCGTGAGGTCTCCACAGTACATCGATGTTGTCGCCAGTGGTCGCCGGAAGGTGCACGTGCCCGTCGACCAGGGACCGGACCGCAGCGACGAACGGATGCACGCCAAGACCGTAGGATCCTACGCAGTGCCGTAGGGGACCGCACCGCCACTTCCCAGCAAATTAGGGACACTGTTGCTCCTGGGGTATCGGCGAGGACCATTCGCAACCGTCTCCATGAAGCTGGGCTACGGTCCCGCACACCGTTAGGCCGTCTTCCGCTCAAGCCCCAATATCGTGCAGCCCGCCTCCAGTGGTGTCGCGACAGGCGTGAATGGAGGGACGAATGGAGACGTGTCGTCTTCAGCGATGGGAGTCGCTTCTGCCTTGGTGCCAATGATGGTCGTATGGGTGTTTGGCGCCGTGCAGGTGAGCGCCACAATCAGGACTGCATACGACCGAGGCACACAGGGCCAACACCCGGCATCATGGTGTGCGGAGCGATCTCCTACATGGCCGTACACCACTGGTGATCGTCGAGGGGACACTGAATAGTGCACGGTACATCCAAACCGTCATCGATGTCATCGTTCTACCGTTCCTAGACCGGCAAGGGAACTTGCTGTTCCAACAGGACAATGCACGTCCGCATGTATCCCGTGCCACCCAACGTGCTCTAGAAGGTGTAAGTCAACTACCCTGGCCAGCAAGATCTCCGGATCTGTCCCCCGTTGTGCATGTTTGGGACTGGATGAAGCGTCGTCTCACGTGGTCTGCACGTCCAGCACGAACACTGGTCCAACTGAGGCGCCAGGTGGAAATGGCATGGCAAGCCGTTCCACAGGACTACATCCAGCATCTCTACGATCGTCTCCACGGGAGAATAGCAGCCTGCATTGCTGCGAAAGGTGGATATACACTGTACTAGTGCCGACATTGTGCATGCTCTGTTGCCTGTGTCTACGTGCCTGTGGTTCTGTCAGTGTGATCATGTGATGTATATGACCCCCGGAATGTGTCAATAAAGTTTCCCCTTCCTGGGACAATGAATTCACGGTGTTCTTATTTCAATTTCCAGGAGTGTATAATAATCAACAGGTCTTATTTGAGTGCACAGACTTTCTGGAAGAGTTCAGGATTTGAGCTAAAATCAGGTAGTAAAATGAATAGGTTGTACGGAATTAGACAAGCGTCTTATGAAAGACTTCACAGAGACGTTTCAACTTGTACGAAGTTCTACTGAGATTTTACTATGTCCTCCGGATGCTTCATATTTCTCGTCAGGCAGGGTATTATCGAAAGTCTTATATAGTTTATTGTTATTGTTATTGAAATCACTGACTTTTGTAGGACTTTAAAATGGCACTGAAAACAAGTCTTATTGTGAATGTGGGAAGGGGTTGAAAGGGACCACCTGCCTCCCTCTCCACTCCCGCTCTGCCTTCCCCCCTTGCCGCCACCGGAATCTGACCCTGGATCCGTGCCTGTGCTCTCATTTTGTGATACAGTGCGAACAGGATCGCGATTTCCCATAGGACTTTGGCGTATAGCCGCAGTCTGCTTACTGGAAATTGTTGGCGTCCTCGCTTTAACCCTTTGTTGTCGCAAGACTGACGACGAAATATTCTGTCACAAACTGAAACAAACCGACTACTTCTGAATCCATTATGGAGGCTTGTAATGTTTCAGATCATATATTGAAATTTGAATGTAGTGTAAGATTTTCAGCTTATTTTTGTCATTCAATGGAAGTGGTGTGGGCTTTGTTTTACTTTGATGTGTCATATATGCTTTTACACTGGATATTTTTCAAACAGAAGTTTCCAGTAGCCGATATGTTGTGCCACAGAGCTTCTGAGTTCAAGTAATCTGATCTTTGATTGCCAGTAGCATTGTTATTGCCAGTAGCATTCTGTGAGAAGTAAGTGATGGGTGTTGGTCACACTACTAAGCGTTCTGGAAATTTTGTGACAGAGCACAGAGATACAAATGCAGAGGATGTTGATTTCTGGAAATACCATTCTGTAAAGACTGATTTAAGGAGTGTGAAGATTTTCTGGTATTGTTGTCGCTGCATTGCTTGTTTGCACGTGTATTACGATGTGTTTCAAAAAGGAAAATTTTCCATGGTTTTTCTTTATTGGCGTGGGTTAGTTTGACTGTTCAGGCGAGATTAAGTATCATCTATCCACATAACTTGCACTCAGAGGTATAGATTGTTATCTCCATTACCATTTCAGTAACTAAACTCATGACAAAGTAATACATTTTATGTATAGGTGTTGGTAATTGTTAAAGTATCAGAATTTCAATACAGTGTTTGAATACTACCATTCTACATCATTCGAGAAATGTAATATTCTCCACCGTCTCCGCACAAGAACTTCGATTCTTAATTGCGTCTCTCTACATTGCACTGTGGTTGGTTGGTTGGTTGATTTGGGGGAGGAGACCAAACAGCGAGGTCATCGGTCCCATCGGATTAGGGAAGGATGGGGAACGATAACGGCCTTGCCCTTTCAAAGGAACCATTTCGGCATTTGCCTGATGCGATTTATGGAAGCACGGAAAACCTAAATCAGGATAGCCGGACTCGGGTTTGAACCGTTGTTCCCCCGAATACGAGTCCAGTGTGCTAACCACGCCGACCCCAAGCTCCGTTTGCACTCTGGGAAACACAGCGAGTAAAATTAAACTTTAATGTGCTTTGCTTGGTTACATGTCCTTGCACTGAACCGCGCAAGGTTATCTTTTCTTTGAATGGTTTCCTGCTAGGCTTCATTTTAATGCTCATCACTTTCAGCAGTACCGAGTTTCTGTTGCCTCAGACGAGCCACGAAAATTTGTTAGGACCAGTCAGAACACAGTAAGATAATTCACAGTTAAGCATTGCATTTAAAAATTAATATCAGATCCACATTAGATAAAGTATGAAGACCATATTATTCGAGTCCATTATTTAATGTTTGAAATTTTCTTTAGCCAGTTTGCGTACGTAAAATCTCAGGGCAGTTTCACAGAAAGATTTTAGTTACGTATTCTTCCGAAATTGGATGTACAATTACCTTTCATGTTCTGTAATTCCAAGTCACGCACTGTGACGTCAAACATCGTAGCACTGTCCACTGCACTGCACATTCAAAATTTCACACGACAGCTCGTTTAATTTACAGTTTTAGGTTTTGTAATTAGGTTGAAGTTAGCTACAACACAGTTATACAGTTTCAGAAATTTGGCAACTCCTTTCATTAGACAGCGTTTTCGTAACTACACCATTTGCATTGTTCAGGATTACTACACATTCACACACACGAAGTTACAAAGAATACGAATCCAGTCCTGTTCAGTCCAGTTTAGTTCACAACATTAAACTTCTAACACAATTTACATTGCACTCGTAAAATCTTTTTTCTCTTTCTTTTTTTCCGTACTACTTCATTCAGTCTAATATCTTCGACGCACTATGCTTTTTATTATACATTTTAGTAAGTACTACCATCAATTACCCAGTTAAATAACTCAACATGTGCTCCATAAATGAATCGTATAGTGAATACCTAGAGCTCGATGGGCAGCAGTATGCAGGTGAAGAAGTGCTCGTAATTTTTACAGTCAAGTCCCAATTTTTAATTTTAGAACTATATTATAGAATATTACAGCACAGTGTTGCAGGTCCAAAAGATAGGACGTGCCACTATGGTTGAATAAAGAAAACAACAGTGTGGCTTAATTACAACTGTTAAATACCTTCAAGTTTGTGTGGATGTAACACAAACTTGAAGGAATTTAACGGGAGTATTAAGCCATCCACGCAGCGAGTAGTGGGTGCAGCGAGTAAAGGATGTAATCTTACCCTGTTAATTGCAACAATTAATTGTAACAGGGTACGATTACATCCATTACACGCTGCGTACAACATTTTATGCGAAAGTTGGAAAATGTGAGCCCCACAGTACGCTGGATCCCCGCTGTTGAGACACACGACCATGCGTCAGTGGTAGGAGCCGTTGGCGAAAATGGCCCTCAACCATTCATAACTGGGCACGTACTTTCTTCTAAATAACAAGGCGAAGGAATATCCTTATCACCCATCCTTCCCTCTGACACGTGGATGGCTACCGGCGTGAAGGAGAATTTTCCCCTCCAACCCTTCCCGGTACGCTTAAGGGACCGTGCACCTTGGCGTTGGTGGGTGGCTTGCTTGCCTGGCGATACGGATAGCCGTACCACAGGTGTAATCACAACGTAGGTCTATTTGTTGAGAGGCCAGACAAACGTGTGTTTCCTGAAGAGGGGCAGCAGCCTTTCCAGTAGTTGCAAAGGCAACAGTCTGGATGATTGACTGGTCGGGGCTTGTAACACCAACAAAAGCGGCCTTGCTGTACTCATACTGCGAACGACTGAAAGCAAGAGGAAATTACTGCCGTAGTTTCCCCTAAGAGCATGCAAAAAAATGGTTCAAATGGCTCTGAGCACTATGGGACTTAACTACTGAGGTCATCAGTCCCCTAGAACTTAGAACTACTTAAACCTAACTAACCTAAGGACATCTCACACATCCATGCCTGAGGCAGGATTCGAACCTGCGACCGTAGCGGTCACGCGGTTCCAAACTGACGCGCTTAGAAGCGCACGGCCACCCGGCCGGCCTAAGAGCATGCAGCTCCACTGTATGATTAAAGGATGATGCCATCCTCTTGGCTAAAATATTCCAGGGGTGAGAGAGTCCCTATTCGGATCTCCAGGTAGGGATTACTCAGGTGGATGTCGTCATCAGGAAAAACAAACGTGGCGTTCAACTCATCGGAGCATAGAATTTTATATTCTTTAACTGCTCAGGTAGGTTAGAGAATTTAAAAAGTGAAATGGTTAGGTTGAAGTTAGATAGAATGAGAATTAGTGAAGTTCGGTGGCAGGAGGAGCAGGATTTTTTATCAGGTGAATATAGGTTTATGGATACGAAATCAAACAGGGATAGTGCAAGAGTAAGTTTGATTATGAATAAGAAAATAAGTTTGCGGGTAAGCTAATACAGACCGTGTAGTGAACATATTATCGCAGCCAAAATAGACACTAAGACAACACCCACCACAGTAGCACAAGTTTATAAACCAACTAGCTCCTCATGGGCACTTCCGACCAACCAGTTTTGCACCGTGGTACTTCCTAACACAACCTCCTCCACTGTTTCGGCTTGCTTAGGTAATGACTCGCAATCAGTTTAAGCTGTGAACTTAGGTTTCGTTTAACGACACGCCCGGAAATTGCGACATTTTCGGAAAAAAAAGAAAGAAATAGCCAAATATTTGTGAGAAGGTTCATCCGCAGCTGTTTACTCTTTCGTTTTTTAATCAGAGTAAAAATAAAAATAAAAACATTTTTACATGCCTAGGTGCTAAGCACATAGCCAATCCTAAGGCTGGATAAAATGTGAAGGGACGTTCTTATTTCAAGGCGATCGGAAAAGTCACGGCTAACAGCAAATAGTTTTGCGCCGTGATACTTCCTACCCAAGTCTCCCTCACTGCTGCGGCTTCCTTTAACGATCGGAAAAGCCACGGCTAAGATACTTGTGTCCGGAAACACTACGATGACGTCTCGTGTCTCAAGCCTAAGACACCGTTAATGGGTTTCGGTCCGATATACATGCAAACATGAGTGTGGTTTTTAAGTGATTGTTCGAACTTAACGAGACAAATGATGGCATGTTTCTCCACCTCAGAAACGAAACGTGGATATTGCAAAAACACAAATACGCACAGAATTAAGCTTTAACGACTCACAAGCAGCTCTAATTCTCGCAGCCACGTCTGCATTATCTTAACGATTACGCTGTCTTGCACACGAGCTGGATCGCCAGGAAAGAGTTAAATCATGCACTGCCAGTAATATTGCACTTTGATTAGGTGATAGGTAGGGTTAGTGTAGGTTTTAATTAATGCATATAGCGCATTATTTATATCTGCCTACGAATAAAAAGGTATCTGGAAAGAACCGAAGTATTTATGGCTTTTTAATAAAACAAAGCATCCTATCATGCTGAAGACCCAATTCACAACAGGGACACACACTCAGATTCAGATTTTCCAATTACACATCTGGATATAGAGGACCATCAGTTTACCGTCAAATTCAACCTAGCAAGCTGAAAAAAGTTCATGTCTTGTGGGTCCTTGCATCTGTGTCACGACGAACAAAACCTGTACTCGCTCTCTTTACTTTTTCTCTATTTAACCAACCTTCAGCACATCTAAGACGAGCTCAATGCAATGTTAGTGATTCATAATTCGTCGTCACAGATCAAAATACTCTCACATTTAATATAAGAACAAAGTGGTTGGCACCTGCTTTGCAATGGAACACCCTCAGAGTGAGGTAAAGAATTATGAATGCAGGGGCTATACTTGTTTTTCTAGGCTCTCGGTGTACACCAAATTACATTCACAGAAAACAATTTTCAGACCAAATGAAGATATGTCTCATGGTATTGACTGAGAAACTGCTCCAAAGCAATAGCAGAAAGTCACTTAAGATACTAAAATAAAAAAACTCTCTAGAAGCTCACTTTAATCATGAATATCCCGCTAACACTATGGGGAGGTACCTCATCTACGTGGAAGACTGCTGCTAATACACTACTAGTTTTCCTAATCTGTGCGCTCGCAGATACAAAGTAAACAAGTGCAAGAAACGCGAATCAATACAATTAATAAGGCAACTCAAGTCACGCAACAAATCCTGCCAATTGTGAGCTTCTCAGAAAGTGGACTGCCCTAATGAAAAATGCGTCACTTACTCAAAACACAACAAACGCACACCAGAACATACCAGTCTGCACCGGATAATGACGGCCGAGATGGCAGCAGAGAAAGGCTGAGTCCGACGACCTCTGGACAATGGGTGCCACAGACAGCTTCCCCACGACCAATCCCCAAAATTATCCTCCGCTAAACCTAACCCCCGAATTTTCGAAGTACTCTACATGGAGAGGAGGACACCCAGCCACTGCCACAGTGAAAAAATGGTTCAAATGGCTCTGAGCCCTATGGGACTTAACTTCTGAGGTCATCAGTCCCCTAGAACTTGGAACTACTTAAACCTAACTACCCTAAGGTCATCACACACATCCATGCCCGAGAGAGGATTCGAACCTGCGACCGTAGCGGTCACGCGATTCCTGACTGTAGCGCCTTGAACCGCTCGGTCACCTCGGCCGGCTGCCACAGTGACCACCGATAGTTTTGCTCTATTTACACTACTGGCCATTAAAATTCCTACACCACAAAGATGACGTGCTACAGACGTGAAATTTAATCGACAGGAAGAAGATGCTGTGATATGCAAATGATAAGCTTTTCAGAGCATTCACACAAGGTTGGCGCCGGTGGCGACACCTACAACGTGCTGGCATGAGGAAAGTTTCCAAGCGATTTCTCATACACAAACAGCAGTTGACCGTCGTTGCCTGGTGAATCGTTGTTGTGATGCCTCGTGTAAGGAGGAAATAAGCGTACCCTCAGGTTTCGGACTTTGATAAATTTCGGATTGTAGGCTATCGTGATTGCAGTTTATCGTATCGCGACATTGCAGCTCGCGTTGGTCAGATCCAATGACTGTTAGTAGAATATGGAATCAGTAGGTTCAGGAGGGTAATAAGGAACGCCGTGCTGGATCCCAAAGGCCTCGTATCACTAGTAGTCGAGATGACAGGCATCTTATCCGCATGGCTCTAACGGATCATGCAGCCACGTCTCGATCCCTGAGTCAACAGATGGAGACGTTTGCAAGACAACAACCATCTGCACGAACAGTTTGACGACGTTTGCAGCAGCATGGACTATCAGCTCGGAGACCATGGCTGTGGTTACCCTTGACGCTCCATGACAGACAGGAGCGCCTGCGATGGTGTACTCAATGACGAATCTGGGTGCGCGAATGGAAAAACGTCATTTTTTCAGATGAATCCAGGGTCTGTTTACAGCATCGTGATGGTCGCATCCGTGTTTGGCGACATCGCGGTGAACGCACATTGGAAGCGTGTATTCGTCATCGCCATACTGGCGTATCACCCGGCGTAATGGTATGGGGTGCCATTGGTTACACGTCTCGGTCACCTCTTGTTCGTACTGACGGCACTTTGAACAGTGGACATTAAATTTCAGATGTGATACGTCCCGTGGGTCTACCCTTGATTCGATCTCTGCTAAACCCTCCATTTCAGCAGGATAATGCACGACCGCATGTTGCAGGTCCTGTACGGGTCTTTCTGGATACAGAAAATGTTCGACTGCTGCCCTGGCCAGCACAATCTCCAGATCTCTCACCAATTGAAAACGTCTGGTCAATGCTGGCCGAGCAACTGGCTCGTCACAATGTGCCGGACACTACTCTTGATGAATTGTGGTATCGTGTTGAATCTGCATGGGCAGCTGTACCTGCTCACGCTATTCAAGCTCTGTTTGACTCACTGGCCAGGCGTATCAAGGCCGTTATTACGGACAAAGGTGGTTGTTCTGGGTACTGATTTCGCAGGATCTATGCACCCAAATTGCGTGAAAATGTAATCACATGTCAGTTCTAGTATAAAATATTTGTCCAATGAATACCCGTTTATCACCTGCATTTCTTCTTGGTGTAGCAATTTTAATGGCCTGTAGTGTACGTGTTTTCAAGGGAATCAGCAGAAAATTTCCTTTCTTGGCTTACAAATTGCATATTAACATGCAAAACACCTAAAAACCTAAACACAGTGCCCAGAAAGACTCAGTTCTCTGGATAATAAGAGTTGGTGGGAAAGGCAATGATATTTTTCATGGTGTACTGCCATGGTGACCCGTTCTCAGGTCTGTGTCCAGGGAAGTGAATTCACCACGAATAGTTGCAATCTAGGAACCTGCAGTGGCATAGCGGCAGCTGAATTCAAGTGAGGCAACCGCATTCGCTGCCAACGTGAAGGGCAGCGGCTTATCGCACTCGCTTCCTCGAACTGCAGTGTCCTGGGGACAACCTTCTCTCCGCCAGAGCTTGTGTGACTGACCTCTTGTGGTCAAGGCAGACCACGTGGCGAGCACCCGTTCCCGCTCGTTTCTTAACAAGATAATCTGTCACCCTCCTCCAGAATTAGCAAGCCTTGTACTCTCCTCAATATCGCCAAGAAACGAGCAGAAAAATAATCAGATACCACTTAGATATATGAGATGGTCACGTGACCAAGTAGAGGTACAGTTTTATAAAACAAACCTTAAAGAAAATCTAAAAATATTGGAAAAAGTGAAGAATAGGAACTGTGGTGGAAACATATACGTCTATAGTCTGCTAATCGCTATGAAGTGTGTGGTGGAGAGCACTTTTTAATGTGTCCTATGTTAAAGTAACTTTCAATCCCTTTCATGGACTGAGCCTCTAAAGAATCATTGGTTGCAGCCATCTGTGACAGATCTTATCAGACTAATTTTATCCGGCCGCGGTGGCCAAGCGGTTCTAGGCGCTTCAGTCTGGAACCGTACGACTGCTACGGCCGCAGATTCGAATCCTGCCTCGGGCATGGATGTGTGTGATGTCCTTAGGTTAGTTAGGTTTAAGTAGTTCTGAGTTCTAGGGGACTGATGACCTCCGCTGTTAAGTCCCACAGTGCTCAGAGCCATTTGAACCATTTTTAGACTAATTTTATTCACAAAATCACAACGAAATTGGTATGTAGGTGACCGAAAACTGCTTATTGGAGTTTTCTAAGTATTTTACAGTGAGTATCGACCAATTCATTTGTTTAAAACACCTAAAGCCTCTCACCCATGTTATTCAGTATCGACATAGAGCAAGCCTTAAAACAAGTAAAGGAGAATTTCGAAAGAAGAATTCATTTTACTGAGAGAAAACAAAAATTTTAATGTTTGGCGTGGCAGAGTAATTATTTTAGAGGCAACAGCTAACTTGTAAGATCGTTTGAGCAGAATGTTAACTATCTTGAAACGACGTCAAAGGATTAATATGTACAAAAGGTACTGCATTTGATTAGATTATTTTGTATTACTATGAGAATGAGGGTGAACTTATAAAAATTTTTAATTACAGAGTAAATATTCCACTCTATTTTTTTATCTTTTGTATAACTTTTAACTCATATTATATGTACACTGCCAATATAAAACACTGCTGCAGCTAGCAAAATTTACTTATATATAATATCTGCACTGATAATATTTGTGCTGTGATACAATGTATCCCATGCAAAAGACCATCATGTAATAAAGAATAGTATCTGTCATACCCATGTTCTTTGTAAAAACAGCCACTGTTTACTTTTCTTGAATCAGTGTAAAACCAAGTGTCGCTAAATACTGTGTATATTTGTGTACATAGCTTGATAATGTACATTATAGAAACAGATTTCATATGATGCCACAAGGTAGTGCACTGTAAGTACCTAAAACAAAATAATTTTTCTGTTTAATAAATGTTTCGTCAGCGATTATTAAATTTTATGCTTGGTCAACAGGATAGCGTTCTTGTAACACCTCTATCTGACGATGAGCGTGCAGTGGCTCGAAAACGTGTTTATAGTAGAATAAATTGTATCAGGAAACTAAAATAAGAGAATGGTTGCATTGCAATTTAAAGAACAGTCTCACTTCGTCATCCACAATGGATATACTGAAATTTCCACTACCTTGACAGGTAAAACGAATAATGAACACGTACAGGAGCAAAAATTTTAAACTGATTAAATCCATCCAAGCCATCAAGTTAAATAAGAAGCGCCTCACAGGAAAAGGCATTCCAAAGTCCATTAATGTGAAGATCAATAACAACAGGAAACCAGCACAGAAATCCAAAAGGAATTGTGATGTTCTGGCTAAAATCAGAAAGCACTACAAACAGACAGACCTGCTAACTAAACAGCTTTGTGAGTTGCATTTTGAAATATTTAATGTCATTGACGCAAGTCGCTTTACGCAATTTCTTGACAACATTGATGCACAGGTTAATAAATTACAACTAGAAATAGAATCTAAACAAAATAGAAAAGTTTCAGATCTGATCTCAAACAAAAAAAGATGAATCTGTAGACCTTGCATGTACACCACATAAATTTTATCATAGATTTGTGAACAACACTGATATAACTTTTAACAGTAATGAGCTGAGCTTACTAAGTAAAGGGCTCAAACACAACATTACTTCTGGGCTTGAAGAAAAATACCAAAAGTTTAATCATTAACATCAAAACAGTCCATGCCACAGCCACACAGAATACCATAACACAAAAAGCAAGTAATTTTTAAAAGAAAAAATATTGTTGTTGTTGTTGTGGTCTTCAGTCCTGAGACTGGTTTGATGCAGCTCTCCATGCTACTCTATCCTGTGCAAGCTTCTTCATCTCCCAGTACCTACTGCAACCTACATCCTTCTGAATCCGCTTAGTGTATTCATCTCTTAGGCTCCCTCTACGGTTTTTACCTTCCACGCTGCAATCCAATAATAAATTGATGATCCCTTGATGCCTCAGAACATGTCCTACCAACCGATCCCTTCTTCTGGTCAAGTTGTGCCACAAACTTCTCTTCTCCCCAATCCTATTCAATGCTTCCTCATTAGTTATGTGATCTACCCATCTAATCTTCAGCATTCTTCTGTAGCACCACATTTCGAAAGCCTCTATTCTCTTCTTGTCCAAACTATTTATCGTCCATGTTTCACTTCCATACATGGCTACACTCCATACAAATACTTTCAGAAACGACTTCCTGACACTTAAATCTATACTCGATGTTAACAAATTTCTCTTCTTCAGAAACGCTTTCCTTGCCATTGCCAGTCTACATTTTATATCCTCTCTACTTCGACCATCATCAGTTATTTTGCTCCGCAAATAACAAAACTCCTTTACTACTTTAAGTGTCTCATTTCCTAATCTAATTCCCTCAGCATCACCCGATTTTATTCGACTACATTCCATTATCCTCGTTTTATTTTGTTGATGTTCATCTTATATCCTCCTTTCAAGACACTGTCCATTCCATTCAACTGCTCTTCCAAGTCCTTTGCTGTCTCTGAAAGAATTACAATGTCATCGCCGAACTTCGAAGTTTTTATTTCTTCTCCATGGATTTTAATGCCTACTCTGAACTTTTCTTTTGTTTCCTTTACTGCTTGCTCAATATACAGATTGAATAGCATCGGGTAGAGGCTACAAACCTGTCTCACTCCCTTCCCAGCTACTGCTTTCCTTTCATGTCCCTCAACTCTTATAACTGCCATCTGGTTTCTGTACAAATTGTAAGTAGCCTTTCGCTCCCTGTATTTTACCCCTGCCACCTTTAGAATTTGAAAGAGAGTATTCCAGTCAACATTATCAAAAGCTTTCTCTAAGTCTACAAATGCTAGAAACGTAGGTTTGCCTTTCCTTAATCTTTCTTCTAAGATAAGTCGTAAGGTCAGTATTGCCTCACGTGTTCCAGTATTTCTACGGAATCCAAACTGATCTTCCCAGAGGTCGGCATCTACTAGTTTTTTCCATTCGTCTGTAAAGAATTCGTGTTAGAATTTTGCAGCTGTGGCTTATTAAACTGATTGTTCGGTAATTTTCACATCTGTCAACACCTGCTTTCTTTGGGATTGGAATTATTATATTCTTCTTGAAGTCTGAAGGTATTTCGCCTGTTTCATACATCTTGCTCACCAGATGGCAGAGTTTTGTCAGGACTGGCTCCCCCAAGGCCGTCAGTAGTTCCAATGGAATGTTGTCTACTCCGGGGGCCTTGTTTCGACTCAGGTCTTTCAGTGCTCTGTCAAACTTTTCACGCAGTATCGTATCTCCCATTTCATCTTCATCTACATCCTCTTCCATTTCCATAATATTGTCCTCAAGTACATAGCCAGTGTATAGACCCTCTATATACTCCTTCCACTTTTCTGCTTTCCCTTCTTTGCTTAGAACTGGGTTTCCATCTGAGCTCTTGATATTCACACAAGTGGTTCTCTTTTCTCCAAAGGTCTCTTTAATTTTCCTGTAGGCAGTATCTACCTTACCCCTAGTGAGATATGCCTCTACATCCTTAAATTTGTCCTCTAGCCATCCCTGCTTAGCCATTTTGCACTTCCTGTCGATCTCATTTTTGAGACGTTTGTATTCCTTTTTGCCTGCTTCATTTACTGCATTTTTGTATTTTCTCCTTTCATCAGTTAAATTCAATATTTCTTCTGTTACCCAAGGATTTCTACTAGCCCTCGCCTTTTTGCCTACTTGATCCTCTGCTGCCTTCACTACTTCATCCCTCAAAGCTACCCATTCTTCTTCTACTGTATTTCTTTCCCCCATTCCTGTCAATTGTTCCCTTACGCTCTCCCTGAAACTCTGTATAACCTCTGGTTTAGTCAGTTTATCCAGGTCCCATCTCCTTAAATTCCCACCTTTTTGTACTTTCTTCAGTTTTAATCTACAGTTCATAACCAATATATTGTGGTCAGAGCCCACATCTGCCGCTGGAAATGTCTTACAATTTAAAACCTGTTTCCTAAATCTCTGTCTTACCATTATATAATCTATCTGATACCTTTTAGTATCTCCAGGGTTCTTCCATGTATACAACCTTCTTTCATGATTCTTAAACCAAGTGTTAGCTATGATTAAGTTGTGCTCTGTGCAAAATTCTACCAGGCGGCTTCCTCTTTCATTTCTTAGCCCCAATCCATATTCACCTACTACGTTTCCTTCTCTCCCTTTTCCTACACTCGAATTCTAGTCACCCATGACCCATGACTATTAAATTTTCGTCTCCCTTCACTATCTGAATAAGTTCTTTTATTTCATCTTTACATTTCTTCAATTTCTTCGTCATCTGCAGAGCTAGTTGGCATATAAACTTTGTATCTATCTAGGCTACAATAATGCGTTCACTATGATGTTTGTAGTAGCTTACCCGCATTCTTATTTTCCTATCCATTATTAAACCTACTCCTGCATTACCACTATTTGATTTTGTGTTTATAACCCTGTAGTCACCTGACCAGAAGTCTTGTTCCTCCTGCCACCGAACTTCACTAATTCCCACTATATCTAACTTTAACCTATCTATTTCCCTTTTTAAATTTTCTAACCTACCTGCCCGATTAAGGGATCTGACATTCCACGCTCCGATCCGTAGAACGCCAGTTTTCTTTCTACTGATAACGACATCCTCTTGAGTAGTCCCCGTCCGGAGATCCGAATGGGGGACCATTTTACCTCCGGAATATTTTACCCAAGAGGACGCCATCATCATTTAATCATACAGTAAAGCTGCATGCCTTGGGGAAAAATTACGGCCATAGTTTCCCCTTGCTTTCAGCCGTTCGCAGTACCAGCACAGCAAGGCCGTTTTGGTTATTGTTACAAGGCCAGATCAGTCAATCATCCAGACTGTTGCCCTTGCAACTACTGAAAAGGCTGCTGCCCCTCTTCAGGAATCACACATTTGTCTGGCCTCTCAACAGATACCCCTCCGTTGTGGTTGTACCTGCGGTACGGCTATCTGTATCGCTGAGGCACGCAAGCCTCCCCACCAACGGCAAGGTCCATGGTTCATCGGGGTGGGCAAGTATTATAGAAAATAAAATTACAATGTCGACCCACAGTGAACAGATAATGCTTACAAGCATCAATAAAGAACTGACTAGTTACGAGGCTCTAGTAACAAAATAAGATAAAAGCAACGCAGAAGTGATCATGTAGCAAAGAGACTACAACAACATAATACTAGAATTTTCTGAATCTAACAATATATCTGAACTACAAACAGACCCAACCTAAGGTACCAAGAGAAGTAGAAAAGGCTGCTTAAAAACTGTAGTTCTCTACCGAGCAATAATGAAGCTCAGTATTGTGTTGTTATGAATCCACAGACCCCTAGGTTAAGGTCCCAGCCTAAGATTCAACAAAGTGGTTGTCTTGTATGTCCAATTTTAAATGCGATAAACAGCCCAGGATACAAAATTACCAGAAAACTTCATGATATACTGAAGAAAAATTACCCTGTTGAAAATAACTATTCAGTAAGCAACATTTTTGAGTTAACGAGCAACACTAAGGACCTAATAGTGCCAGACACAGCAACATTTGGTTCCTTGGACATAGTAAATGCCTGTACCAGTATCCTCTGGAAAGACACTTTCATAATAATTGAAAAAAATCTAATCAAATACAAAAATCTAAGCAATGCAGAAATTTATGAACTCATGATATTACTTGATTTAATCCTCTGGCAGCTATTTTTCACTCAATTGCAAATTTTACATGCAGAACAATGGTCAGGCAATGTGTAACAGCCTCGCAGGCTTGCTTGCTGATATATTTATACATAACTTGGAACAAGAATTCGTCTTAAAATAACCACAATTTCCCCAAAATTATGTATTATAAAATATATGTTGATAACGCAATAATACTTTTCAATGGTTCAAAAGAGGAACTAAATAACCTAGCAGATGAAACGAATAAAATGCACTCAAATATCAGATTCGCAGTTGAACCTGATCACTAAAGGAATTAATTTCCTTGACATGACTATTTCAACTCACAATAACATGCGTATCACCCAAATACACTGAAAACCCGCAACCAGTGATGTTACCATTAACAATAAATCACGCCACCTGAATCGACATGAAACCGCTTTCTTCGGGTCAGCTGTAAACCATATGCTCTGCACCCCTATCAGTGAAGAATATGCATGTAAAGAAATAAACATACTTAAAGCTATAGCCCAAAATAATGGTTATAACACCTCTGTGATAAGGGCCGTAACTGAAGTAATCCAAAGTAAACTTAAGCAACCACCATCAACACTATAAACTAAAAAAAGAAATGCCAAAATTTGTCTGTCTTCCATTCCGTGGCAAAGTGTCATATAATCTTGCAAATATTTTCAGACAACACAACACAAAATTATCCTTCTACATTGACAATAAAGTATAAAATAAAATTTTTCACAATAATAAATCCACTGGAGATTGGCACAAAAATTCTGGCAAATACAAACTCACATGCTCCTGCTTTTGCTTCTACATTGGTCAAACAAGCAGAAATTTTGCAACCCACTACAAAGAACAACGGACGCCCTTCGACTCAAAAACCTAAATAAGTGCAGCTTTGCATCACCTATTTCTCATAAGGAACATTCTGTTCGAGAGATGGAACCAGAATGTAAGAACTGTGATAGGGAAGGGGAATCGTCGACTTCCATTTATTGGTAGAATTTTAGGTAAGTGCGGTTCACCTGTAAAGGAGATCGCTTATAGGAAGCTGGTGCGACGTATTCTTGAGTACTGCTCGAGTGTGTGGGATCCGCGCCAGGTCGGGCTGAGGGAAGACATGGAAGCAACTCAGAGGCGGGCTGCTAGATTTGTTACCTGTAGCTTCGAACAACACGTAAGTTTTACGGAGATGCTTCAGGAATTCAAATCGGAATCCCTGGAGGGAAGGCGGCGTTCTTTTGGAGGAACACCAGTGAGAAAATTTGAAGAAACGCGATTTGAAGTTGACTGCCGAACGATTGTACTACTGGCAACATACACTGCACATAAGGATCACTAAGATAAGGTACGAGAAATTAGGGCTCGTAAGGAGCCATACAGATAGTCGTTTTTCCTTCAGTTTATTTGCTAATGGAACAGGAAAGGAAATGACAGATAGTGGTACACCGTACGGTGGCTTACGAAGTATCTATCTAGCTGTAGATATCAATGATAATTGCTGAGATAGGAATACAGATGGACCTCCTTGAACAGTGAGAGATTTACATATACAAACTAAAACCATCTTAAAAAATCCTTAATGAACCAACTGAATTAACGCAGAACTTTTTCTTCCAGAATTTCCAAGACATGCTGGCACCAAAACACAAAAATTAACAACAGTAACACATATTCATCTTCCTGCATAAATTTTGTTCTCGTTGACATGTAACAACTATGGAATTCTGTAACTTAAAAAGAAATTTAATTACATAGTAAATATTCCGCTCTATGTGCGAATCTTTTTCTTGTAGCTTTTAACTCATATTATATTTATATTGCCAATATAAAAATACCACTGCAGCTAGCAAAATTTACCTGAACATAGTATCTGTACTAGTAGTACTTGATATGTAATATACTGTGTCTCATACAAAAGACCATGAACAAGTGAAGTGTAATATCTACCACATCTACATTCTTTATAAAAACATCTTGTGTTTACTTTTAGTGAATCAGTGTAAAACCAAGTGAGATTGATAATGTATATTATAGGAACATATTTGATATGAATACCACAAGGCAGCGCACTGTAAGTACTTAATGCATAACAGATTTTCGGTTTCATAAACACTTCATCACCGATCACTAAATTTCCGTCATTTCTGGCAGCAGCAGCGCAGCATCTAGCTACGCTTGGTCAACAGGGTAATGTTCTTGTAACACCTCCATCTGATGATGAGCCTGCAGTGGCTCGAAAGCGTATTTATTGCCACTGGTTGCATATTTATTAACAGACAAATCACCAATTTAAATCACAGTCGCGATTCATCATCCACACTGGATATACTGGCATTCAAGGAAATTGTTTGTAAGAGTGTAAATAGTTGTAACAGAAACAAATGAGCAGAATATAATACATCATTGCGGGACTGATAGTGCTCCCACGAAATGTGGACAAAGGTATGCTCCATTTACATGAAAGCTAACTAATTTTCATTGATTCCATATAAAAGAATGAGGATAATAGGCAGGAAGCTTGTGAAAGAAAGTATATTTACGCTAGAGGCAGATACTTTTTGCAAAAGCGCAATAACCTACCACTACTTGATTGAAGTTCTTGTACTTAAAGTAATCTTACCTGAGTATGCAACCAAATAACAGCGGCGAGCAGTACCATTAAACGTGATACTCCTATCAGTGAATTTCAAATTTTTGTGTCAATAAACTGTCAGACAGGCATGTCGAACTGGTAGCTGTGGAACATGTAGGAAAACAGTATTTTAATGTGTGTCTGATTAAACTGCAAGCTTCCTCCTCATCAATGCAGGTACTACAGTTCATGAATTTTTACCTTGGCAGAAGTCATTGTGAATGTTTTTAAGGAACTGAATATTTCGAAACATATTCGTTAATCACGTTAAATATAATGTCCAATTAAACAGTGTCCATATTGTAATCGAAGAAATTAACTTCCATGAATGACATCAGAGATTCTTCGTGTTACGACAGTCAGCTGTTGCTGCGGGTGCACAATTTGTGCTCTCTGGCGAGAGGTAGAAGAAAGAAGCCTGCGAACATTAAAACCATGTTCCGAATACAGACTACGCAAGTGTAACACAGGTTTAACTGAAGAAAACCATGTTCTTTGGAAATGCAAACCTTGTCACACATGAATCCATACATCGAAAATTCAATGTATACTATTTATACTTAAAAATAACGTCCTGACTAAGACTCACACTCGCAGTCAATTTATATAATGTCAGTGAACTTATAGGTAGCTTGAGTTTACATGTGAGTTTAGAAATATGTACTCTTGGTATACTCGGCAGAACATATGGATACTTTGAAATTTCGATGAAAGTGCATTAACGCTTGAAGAGGGTACAACTCTTCTATAGGGATACAATTTCTGCACGGTAGAAACTGTGGGTGGAGTATTAGGTATGCAACTACATTGATGATATAATGTAGGAACACTGAGGAAAGTAAATGACAGCGTCGATTCTTAATCTAATTGCACAATGTAATCAGAGGTTCTACCAGCTATACCTCTGTAAAAATCGGATGGTTCTTTCGTAAATGAAATTAAGTTAAAATTTACCCTAAGTTTCTATCCTCATTCATGTGGGAGACGCAGTTTTGTCAAATCGGACGAATCTGTGTGACATACTCTATATAAAACATATCCTGCTGGTGGTAGTCCCTTGGATCAAAACTAATTGCAGAAACAAATGCAGTACCAACACTACGAAACCAGCTGCTTTGGTGTTCGTGTTGACGTTTTTCAAGATAAACGTCTGTGGATTGGGGGCGGGGCTGCGCTTCTCCATGCGCCACCAATTTACTTCTCTGTGCCGATCACATTTCAAAGAAGAAAATTACTGTCATCCTTACAACGAGAATGGGTCATAACATAATCGAGCGCCAATGATGTAGAAATGCTTCTGTTACCGTGGTAAACATAACTACGCAAGTACGTAAGCGATCAGAATTTGCTGTCAGGCCCCACTTCTAGGTTTATTCACGGATAGAACTAATATTGTGGAGCGAGCGGAAGGAAATCAACGGAAGAATCTTAAATTAATGTTTTGTGAGTTGACATATTGTCAAACTGAAGTATGTGATCTTATAAATGCTTATATCGTAATTTATTAAGTCAAGACCTTATACCAACAATTTCATATTCATACGTGATTAATCCACTAACATATTCGCCATGATATACAAAAATTCTAATTATGCGCTTAGAACAAAACGAAGTGGTACATAACATGTGACTTAATTATACATCATGTCGTCACACACTAAAAGAGTGTCTCAAATAGTAAAACAGACTCTGTTTTACTATGTGGGGACATGATTTACAATTCAGTGGCGTATTTTATATCACTTCATGGCGTTCAGAGTGCGTAATTTGTAGTTTTATCTACCATGACGAAACTATTAGTGTATTATTCACATCTGAAGATGGCTATAAACTGCCAAATATGATTCACTTTCACTTACATTCATTGATTGTGGAGTAATCTATATTCTTAGATGTAATATTATTTACACATCGAAGTCAGAAACATACACTCCTGGAAATTGAAATAAGAACACCGTGAATTCATTGTCCCAGGAAGGGGAAACTTTATTGACACATTCCTGGGGTCAGATACATCACATGATCACACTGACAGAACCACAGGCACATAGACACAGGCAACAGAGCATGCACAATGTCGGCACTTGTACAGTGTATATCCACCTTTCGTAGCAATACAGGCTGCTATTCTCCCATGGAGACGATCGTAGAGATGCTGGATGTAGTCCTGTGGAACGGCTTGCCATGCCATTTCCACCTGGCGCCTCAGTTGGACCAGCGTTCGTGCTGGACGTGCAGACCGCGTGAGACGACGCTTCATCCAGTCCCAAACATGCTCAATGGGGGACAGATCCGGAGATCTTGCTGGCCAGGGTAGTTGACTTACACCTTCTAGAGCACGTTGGGTGGCACGGGATACATGCGGACGTGCATTGTCCTGTTGGAACAGCGAGTTCCCTTGCCGGTCTAGGAATGGTAGAACGATGGGTTCGATGATGGTTTGGATGTACCGTGCACTATTCAGTGTCCCCTCGACGATCACCAGTGGTGTACGGCCAGTGTAGGAGATCGCTCCCCACACCATGATGCCGGGTGTTGGCCCTGTGTGCCTCGGTCGTATGCAGTCCTGATTGTGGCGCTCACCTGCACGGTGCCAAATACGCATACGACCATCATTGGCACCAAGGCAGAAGCGACTCTCATCGCTGAAGACGACACGTCTCCATTCGTCCCTCCATTCACGCCTGTCGCGACACCACTGGAGGCGGGCTGCACGATGTTGGGGCGTGAGCGGAAGACGGCCTAACGGTGTGCGGGACCGTAGCCCAGCTTCATGGAGACGGTTGCGAATGGTCCTCGCCGATACCCCAGGAGCAACAGTGTCCCTAATTTGCTGGGAAGTGGCGGTGCGGTCCCTTACGGCACTGCGTAGGATCCTACGGTCTTGGCGTGCATCCGTGCGTCGCTGCGGTCCGGTCCCAGGTCGACGGGCACGTGCACCTTCCGCCGACCACTGGCGACATCATCGATGTACTGTGGAGACCTCACGCCCCACGTGTTGAGCAATTCGGCGGTACGTCCACCCAGCCTCCCGCATGCCCACTATACGCCCTCGCTCAAAGTCCGTCAACTGCACATACGGTTCACGTCCACGCTGTCGCGGCATGCTACCAGTGTTAAAGACTGCGATGGAGCTCCGTATGCCACGGCAAACTGGCTGACATTGACGGCGGCGGTGCACAAATGCTGCGCAGCTAGCGCCATTCGACGGCCAACACCGCGGTTCCTGGTGTGTCCGCTGTGCCGTGCGTGTGATCATTGCTTGTACAGCCCTCTCGCAGTGTCCGGAACAAGTATGGTGGGTCTGACACACCGGTGTCAATGTGTTCTTTTTTCCATTTCCAGGAGTGTATATTCACTGGCATCAGTCAGTTCAATAGTACACAGGTATCACACATGTCAACAATTTCTAAATCAGTTACATCTCAATTGATACATCCTTCAAAGCATATGGAACGTCTCAATTGATACATCTTACAAAGTATATGAAACGTAACTGAAAAGAACAAAATGCGATAAATAGGGCCCTACACTGGTTTACCGCGATTTTTTTTTCTTCCTGCAAACAGACGGACGCTTCAATTAATAAATTACGTAACCCCATAGACCGCTTTTCGATCCTTTTACACTGTGCTCATATTCACGCTCATGGATTCCGTTTTTGCGTAGTAGTATGGGCTGTCATCTGGTATTTGTCAATCCCTTCCCTTATCGCCAAAATCCAGTACTCGCAAGCTTCAAACTACGCCAGGTTTTGTAGAGAGGTTATGAACAATCTATTTTCGTTGCGTCGGCTACGTACCACATATCTATAGGATTCTTACTTGTTTTTTTTTTATTTATTCCAGTGAAAGTCAATTTCCTTGCTGCTAAATTTTTTATTTCGTTTCTATTAGTCTGGCATGGTGCCTGAAAAAAATTTTCGTATTGTATACAATCTAAAATCACAAACGATTGTTAAATTGTATTGTAAAAACAGACATATGAATAAATGAAACTGTTTAAGTAAATGACGTATAAATATGGGCAAATGTTGGGGCCCCGTGTTAGAGGAAAAAGACATTTATCGATACCATAAAAAAATATGTAACTGTAAAGTTGTCAGTTGAAGAAGGAAAAAGTAATATTCTTATTTAAACTTATGATATCATGGAATCGAAAAGGAAAAAAAATAAACAACAACTTACAATCCAATAAACCACGAAACATTACTGAAATATATTTAAGTGAATTGTATCCAAATTTGTAATAATGTAGTGTATTGTATTAGTTGTTAAAAAGGTGTAAAACGGTAGGTGGCTGAGGCGGCTGAGAACTGTACTTCGAGATTATTTGCTGCATATTGCAGTTCTTCTGTGACTTATTTGGACTGTTTACTGTACGACACTGGAGTGTACTGTAATTTAAGGAGACTCGCGCTTATCTGGAATGAACTGGCAGCTGAAAACTGTGTCAGCTTTTATAAGTGATAGAGGGTTGGGATGTATACATCATAGAATTAAAGAAGCACTTAAGTTCATATAAAAAAATATAGATTTAATTTTTAACAGTTCCACTCCCATCGCATGTATGCGATGCCGCATTATTGACATTGGTGAACCGCCGTCAAAATTTAGTGCCACAGTACTGATATTTATTATTATTTTTTGGCAGCAATGTGTAGTATGTTGAGGTATGCATTTTGCGACACTGAACGGGGGTAAGTAATTAATTATGAGCTAGTCGAACACAAAAGATAATTTAAAAAAATTAACTGCGTCAATCACTTTTATTGTCTTTCATGACACTTTTCAAGGGCTTGCACTCTCATCTTCAAGTTGGATCAGTGTATCACATACAATTTTATTCGCTGGATGTAGGTAGTTGTCTGTTATGAACTTCAGTTCGAAGATGTTCCAGTAAAAGGAGAGATCTTTGAAATGAAGTTCAAAACTGACAACTTGCTACTTCTAGAAAATGAATGTATAACGTGATCTATTGATTCATCTGAGGATAAATGCGTAAGCTTTCGAAACGTCGTTGAAGAAAATAAAAGTGACTGACACAGATAATTAAATTTCATTTACCTTTTACGTCATTAACAGCTGTGGTTGGCAAACCACAGTCCGACAAAGACGACAGACGCTGGGGTGACGAAAGTCATGGGATAGCGATATGCACATTTACAGGTGACGGTAGTATCGCTATACAAGGTATAACATGCAGTGCATTGGCGGAGCTATCATTTGTAGTGACTTAATTCTACATCTACATCTACTCCGCAAGCCACCTGACGGTGTGTGGCGGAGGATACCTTGATTACCTCTATCGGTTCTCCCTTCTATTCCAGTCTCGTATTGTTCGTGGAGAGAAAGATTGTCGGTATGCTTCTGTGTGGGCTCTAATCTCTCTGATTTCATCCTCATGGTCTCTTCGCGAGATATACGTAGGAGGGAGCAATATACTGCTTGACTCTTCGGTGAAGGTATGTTCTCGAAACTTCAACAAAAGCCCGTACCGAGCTACTGAGCGTCCCTCCTGCAGAGTCTTCCACTGGAGTTTATCTATCATCTCCGTAACGCTTTCGCGATTACTAAATGATCATGCAATGAAGCGCGCTGCTCTCCGTTGGATCTTCTCTATCTCTTCCATCAATCCTATCTGGTACGGATCCCACAGTGCTGAGCAGTATTCAAGCAGTGGGCGAACAAGCGTACTGTAACCTACTTCCTTTGTTTTCGGATTGCATTTCCTTAGGATTCTTCCAATGAATCTCAGTCTGGTATCTGGTCTACCAACGATCAACTTTATATGATCATTCCATTTTAAATCACTCCTAATGCGTACTCCCAGATAATTTATGGAATTAACTGCTTCCAGTTGCTGACCTGCTATATTGTAGCTAAATGATAAGGGATCTATCTTTCTATGTATTCGCAGCACATTACACTTGTCTACACTGAGATTCAATTGCCATTCCCTGCACCATGCGCCAATTCGCTGCAGATCCTCCTGCATTTCAGTACAATTTTTCAATGTTACAACCTCTCGATATACCACAGCATCATCTGAAAAAAGCCTCAGTGAACTTCCGATGTCATCCAGAAGGTCATTTATGTATATTGTTAATAGCAACGGTCCTACGACACTCCCCTGCGGCACACCTGAAATCACTCTTACTTCGGAAGACTTCTCTCCATTGAGAATGACATGCTGCGTTGTGTTATCTAGGAACTCTTCAATCCAATCACATAATTGGTCTGATAGTCCATATGCTCTTACTTTGTTCATTAAACGACTGTGGGGAACTGTATCGAACGCCTTGCAGTAGTCAAGAAACACGGCATCCACTTGGGAGCCCGTGTCTATGGCCCTCTGAGTCTCGTGGTCGAATTGCACGAGCTGGGTTTCACACGACCGTCTTTATCGAAACCCATGCTGATTCCTACAGAGTAGATTTCTAGACTCCAGAAAAGTCATTATACTCGAACATAATACGTGTTCCAAAATTCTACAACAGTTCGACGTTAGAGATATAGGTCTATAGTTCTGCACATCTGTTCGATGTCCCTTCTAGAAAACGGGGATGACCTGTGCCCTTTTCCAATCCTTTGGAACGCTACGCTCTTCTAGAGACCTATGCTATTCATGTGAAGAGGGCTGCGACGCGGCTATGCACGCAGGACGGGAATTAACAAAATTTGGGCGTGGAATGGTACTTGGAGCTAGACGCATGAGACATTCCATTTCGTAAATCATTAGGGAACTCAGTATTCTGGCGTCCATAAGTCAATACCACATTTTAGGCAGTACCTTTCACCATGAAGAACGCATACGCCGTCGGCCTTCACTTAACGACGGAGATAAGCAGCATTTGCAGAGTTGTCAGTGGTAACCGACAAGCAACAACCCCGGAAATAATTATAGATATCAATGTGGGACGTACAACGAAAGTATCCGTTAGGACAGCGCAGTGACATTTGGTGTTAATTAGCAATGGCAGCAGATGACCGATGCGAGTGCCTTTGCTAACAGCAAGACACCGCCTGCAGCTCATGACCATATCAGTTGGACCCTAGACAGGAAAACCGTGGCCTGATCAGATGAGTCCTGATTTCAGATGGTAAAAGCCCTACGTAGCCATGGACCCAAGTTGGCAACAATTTACTGTGAAAGCTGGTAGTGGCTCCATATGAGTGTGGACTATGTTTATGTGGAATGGACTGGGTCCTCTGGTTACGTTCGGCTACTTGGAGACCATTTGGAGCCATTCATGGACTTCATGTCCGAAACAATGATGGAATTTCCACCGAGGACAATGTGGCATATCACCGGACCACAATTGTTTGTGAATGGTTTGAAGAACATCCTGAACAATTAATGTGTGTGAATTCCTAGGGGACCAAACTGCTAAGGTCATCAGTCCCTAGACTTACTACTACTGCTACTACTACTACTACTACTACTACTACTACGTGATCAGGCCCAGTGGACCGCACGCATCTACAAGTTTCCTCCTCCACTGTATTCTGTCCATTGCTGCTATCCGCCATCCGTTCACATCTATTGACACTTGGTTTAAATCTTCATGGAGTCCATCCCTCCAACGCTTCTTGGGTCTCCCTGGCGGTCTCTTTCCTGTAGGTGTGAAATCCAGGAGCTTCCGAGGCCATCTGTGATCATTCCGGCCACATGGCCGGCCCACTGCATTCGTTTGGCTTTGACAGTTCTTGCTATGTTGGGCTGCTGGTGCAGTTCCTCAAGCTCTTGGTCGTATATGGTCCTCCATTCCCCTGTATCTGCATCCAGAGCCGGACCGAAGACCTTCCGAAGCACTTTTCTCTCAAAAACAAGGAACTTATGGAAGTCCTGTTTCCGGATACTCCATGTCTCACAGCCATATAGGACAACAGGCTGGATCAGGGTTTTGGTACAGTCGAATCTTGAACTGTCTGGAGAGGTATCGGGACCGAAGCAGTTGTGCTAGGCTGTGGTAAGATCGGTTTCCTGCTTGTATTCTGGCATTGATGAGTTCTCAGTGAAAAGTGCCCCTAGGTATTTGAATTCATGCCCGAGGGAGGACTCGAACTTCCGGCGGGAGGGGCCGCGCAATCCGTGACACGACGCCTCAAACCGCGTGGCCACTCCGCGCGGCTTCTGAACAATTGAAGCGAATGATTTGGCCACTCACACCGCCTGACATGATGCCGTCCAACATTTATGGGAAATAACGGAGAGGTCAGTCAGTGCACAAAATCTTGAAGAGACAACACTTTCGCTATTACGGACGGCTATAGAGGCAGCATGGCTCAATAATTCGGCAGGAAACCTCGAACGTGCATGCAGCGTCGAGTCGTTACACTACGCCGGGAAAAAGGAGGTCCGACGCGGTATTTGGAAGTATTCCATGACTTTTGTCACCTCAGTGTGAGGTAGCCGTACACAGCAACTGCAATGTCTCTGAAGGTACGATGTTTGTTCAGATCAACACGTTACAGAAACATGCAGACTGAAGAGAAGCGAGATGACGTTTCTTCTTCTCCAGCGGCAGAGGTGGTGCGTGTTCGGCGGATTGGCGTGTGATCTCCGCGCCGGGCAGTCGCTATCATTACTAGCGCGGCGCCGGTCCCCCACGGGATATCATTACGGCCTCTACCTGCCGCAGACGTAGCCTCGGCCGCTACTCATGAATATTGTATACGGTGGATTCTTGCGCTCTCATCTGCTGCTCTAATCTGGGGTGCGGCGGCGGCGGCAGCGGCGCGCTACCATTCATCAAGTGTGCTTTACGGTTATATCCCAGGGGGCGGCCCGGCACGGCGAGGCCGAAAGCACTCGCCCGGCCACCTTGTTTTCTTTCCCGCCTCCGTTACGGACGTGAGTTAAAACACTATAAGCGTTCTCGAGCTACGAAGACAGGCCGAGATCTTCTTAATATTCGGGAACGTGTTTGACTTTGAATGGTTCCGTCACACATCTCTGATAAATTTACATTACAATCACTACGAACCATTTTTTTTTTATCCGACTGCTCAACAAAATACGAAAATAATTAGTGACGATTTCCAGTTTCTCAATGGTGACTTGTAACACCTACGAGTATGAAGGTTTCATGATTCATAATTCATGTTGCTTTTATTTAATTCCGTAGGTATAACTGAAACGTTGTGTCCGACTGCGATTCGAACCCAGATTTCCTGTTTATCTAGAGCAATTCCAAAATGGTTCAAATGGCTCTGAGCACTATGGGACTTGAGTTCATCAGTCCCCTAGACTTGAACTACTTAAACCTAACTAAGGACATCACACACATCCATGCCCGAGGCAGGATTCGAACCTGCGACCGTAGCGGTCGCACGGTTTCAGACTGAAGCGCCTAGAACCGTTTGGCCACAGCGGTCGGCCCGAGCAATTCCCTTAACAAATACGCTATCCGATTACGCCTCCAAGTCTATTCAAATTTTGATTGTCCTTGTTTTAGTTTCATTTTGATACTGCACGCAATTTAACAATTTCTCTATCTGTAGCCATTTAATAGTGGTATAATTTCTCATTCATCGATATTGTTTCCACATGAGTATACCACTAGCACATTCAGTTTATCAGTCTCTATCGTATAAATGTGGTAAAACACGTAAAGTTAAAACACGCAAAGCCGGCCAGTGTGGCCGAGCGGTTAAAGGCGCTACAGTCTGGAACCGCACGACCGCTACGGTCGCAGGTTCGAATCCTGCCTCGGGCATGGATGTGTGTGATGTCCTTAGGTTAGTTAGGTTTAAGTAGTTCTAAGTTCTAGGGGACTTATGACCACAGCAGTTGAGTCCCATAGTGCTCAGAGCCATTTGAACCATTTTGAAAACACGCAAATTGCTCCAAGTCTGTACATTTTTATCCCCCAGATATTATAATGAAGAATCCTGAATACACATTTTTCCGATACAGCGTTGAGCCATGCGCAGCTCGTGTTCATGCCATTTCTTGCTTGACAGCTTGTGTTTACGGAACTGTCGCCTCGCTTCTTATTCGATTTACTGGCGTCACTAATTTGCTGGCTTTCCTGCCCGTGAGTGGCAGCAGCAGCTCGTATCGATAAGAGCACTGTCGTATTATCTTTGAAGCGACCGCTAGTCTTTCCGGCTCGTCATGCGTCGGGGGTTGAGTTGGGACGCAGTACCAGTGAGGTCCGGACAGCCGGTACTCGCCGCCCGCAGGAAGGAGACTGGAGCGGGACGGCCGTCGGTTGGTCGTTCGGTCGGTCGTCGCATTGAGCCCCATGTATTTGGTCTTTTGACCGCTTCTGGGCCCCTTCAATTGATCATCTTGCGGGACCTTGGTCGGTTCCTTCCTTGTGCAAAGATGTCGGGTGGCCAATGGGCCGATGTTCCTTCTGCGTGGTTGGGTCCGAGCCAGTGTCTCCGGGTCGTCGTGTGTCCGTGTTCCGAACGGACATCAAGCCGTCTCTAATGACCTCGTTGTCGACGGGACGTTAAACACTAACCACCACCACCACGGACATCAAGGGAGTCGGGATGCACCTGCAGTGAGCTCCGGACAGCCATGACTCGCCCGACCGTTGCCGACACACATAACGTGAGTGGGGACGACATTGGTTGGTCGTTCGGTCGTTCGTCTCATCGGACGACGTGTATTTGGTCGCCGATCGCTTATGGAAACTCTGCGTGTGTCGACTCGTGATCTCTCCGTGTTGTCCCACAGTAATTGGTTTTAGGATTGTCGGAGATCTTGGTGTAAGTGTTTACGTGGAACTGTGTGTAGCTTCTGTGATTTCCACTGAGCAGTTATGAATGCTTTCTGCGTACTGGAATAGGCAGTCGTTCGGTTCGGACAGAGCTGCGAGTGTGTGTTTCCTCCCCGTGTTGATGCTGCAAGGCACTGCGTGTACTTCGACAGCCTTTGGTGTTGTTCATATTTTTGAGTGGTTATTGTGCCTTGGCTGTAATTAGACGCCGATTTTGAAGACGTAGTGCCGCTGGTAGCTTCGTTCTCGGCTGATATTTTCCGTGGTCGTGCCGTTGGTCGGTAGATGGGAATTGATTAGGTTTGCTGGTCGGTCCTTCAACCGTCCCTGGGTCGGGTGGTTGCCATCTGATTACTTAATCTTATTCTTGGCTGCATGTCTCACCCAAACTTATGTTACAGTTACTTCCTCAGGCTGACCATTGGAACACTTCTGACCACCACTGTTCTGTTGTTTTTTATTGTGATTTTCTTTTATCTCAAGTCTTGCCCGAGGCCTTCAGTTGCCTATTATTTGGCTTGTTTCAACAGTAAAATAAGGCCTTCAGCCGACTTAAATAAAGGTTTCAAGATTTAATTGTTTAAAAATTATTTAAAAAAAGGAGATTTTGCCCATTGCAAATCCTTATGTCCTTAGGTTAGTTAGGTTTAAGTAGTTCTAAGTTCTAGGGGACTGACGACCTCAGCTTTTAAGCCCCGTAGTGCTCAGAGCCATTTGAACCATTTGAACATCAAAACAAATAAATTTCGATAAGGAACATATGATCCATCAAGTAAAGTTGTAATGTTGCCGAACATTTTGTTAGTGCTGCAGACATAAGCTGTTGTGTCTGTGTCGCTGGGAATGAGTACTGGCAGTCAAATACCTACAATTCGCATGTTTGGGGACGTGTGAAATCACCTGCCCATCAACAGCGATTCGGTGTTAATGCGTGGACCGGAATTCTCGGTGGTAGGTTGATTGGACCATGGTTTCTTCCATTGCGCTTCAGCGAACAGACATATCGCATCTTAGTGGGACATGTGGTGCCATAACTGCTGGAAGACGTACCTCTGAATAGAAGATGAAGGATGCACTTCCAGCACTATTTGGCGCCAGTCCATTTCAGCTTTGATGTGGGGAACTATCTGAGAGCCACCTTCGGGAACCGAAGCATCAGATCTCCTTTGTCTGTATTTATTTCTCTGGGAGCATGCGAAGAGGGTGGTGTATGAAACCGTTGTGAAAACTGAAGCAGACCTCGTCGCTAGAAAAGCCGTCGCCACAGGTACCCTTCCAGACATGAATCTTCGAATGGACGCGACTATCAATGGTCCGGCGATGTACTGCATGCATACTGGCCGATAGCCGCGCATTACAGCAGTCACTGTGAATGCCATTGCTGTAGTTAGTGTGCCGAACTTCCAGCTGTAAGAATCGTCCCTAGCATCAGAAACTGCCGTCAGGGACCATTTGTACCATAACTAAATACATTTGTTTCGATGTTCCTAACCCCCTGAACTAGTTTGTTTCGGAACACCCCGTACATTTATTACCTACAATGCATGTCTCCGTTGTTATTATCTTCATTTAAGTACAAAAATAATTAAAAGTGAAGGTATCCTCCACAAACCTAAATGGTTCGAGCGCAGCAATGCTTAACTAGGTATGGTCCTTTAGAAGGTATTTGCACATGTATTCTGGCAGTCGAACTGACTTACCCATTCAGTTACAGGAGGGATTCACAGTGTAACCTGGGCCCCGAGTCACAATGCAACTCGGTTTATTCGTACACAAATTACTTCCAGAGCTCAAATTACCGACGGAAAATAACCCTAAGATCAGCTGGGAGCTAAAGTCCGGCTCTGGATTTTTTAAAACTGCTTCTTCTAAATTGAGACGTTCCCATTTCCCCTTCTTTTCAACTTAATGGATTTTCTTCTTTCCAAGTTAAAGTCTTGTATGCTAATAATATTAAAAATGGCGAGTCTTCAAAAAAATCAAGATGCTGGTTCATCAGAAATAATGGTTTATTTCCATGCTGTTACGTGAAAGATAACGCAAATGGAGCAAACTCAAATTGCCTTCTTCTGATTATTTTGTTAAATAATCTCATTAAGAAAAAAATAAATAAATAGGAAGAAAAATTTAGAATATCGGAAGCTTCATGTTACCCAATCATTTATCATCTCCACTTCTCTTACTGAAAAAAGGAAACAATTGTGATGGAAACGCTGTTGCCGTTTGCGTCCCTTGCGGTCGTATAGTGAACGACTTGATTCCCACTTTCGAAAGGTTCGCCAAACAATAACATCCCCGCTCATCCTTCTAACTTTCGGTTGGCGGTTCTTCACTACTCCATTCCAGCGACGCGCAGACAGGTCAGTCAGTTTGTAAGTAATAAGTGCACTGTGTGTGAACGATGGAGGTTGATATATTGATGATAGATGCTTATAAATTCTGTTTCCGTAAGGGTCCCGTCCTTGGCGTTGATAGATACAAGTGTACAAGAAAAACATGTAAGTGTTTTGTGAAATTAAATTCTTTAAATTGTGTTATCGATTCGTAATTGGATCATAATCATGAAAAGCATGAATCTAGTATATTAAACCGGCAGAGCGTCAGTAATATCGTGAAGAGAAAGGCTGGAGAACATTTGTGTAACTTACCAGAATTACTTGAAGCTCTGGCGAGAAATATTCACACGACTCTGAAAAGAATATAACGTGTTTCTCATGCCAAAGCAGTTTGAATTTTCTGAAAGAGTCGAGGACTTTACTTATAGATGGGATCTTCGAGAGGTGCCCTAAGGTGTTCCACCAAATATGTATGATTCACTGAGTAAATAAAAAATACTATTTGTATTTCGGGTTCGTATTTTTTATTTTTTTGCTTCCAAATTAAAAGCATATCACGTATAAGTAAGTTTTGCTCTAAACTGCAAAAATCACCGAATCCAGAAATTATGTACGTTGACTTTGAGACAACAATTCATCAGGCAGTTATTTATGTTTGGCACCAGACGAATATAAAGTGCTGCAGATTTCATTTCGGGCAGACATGATGGAGAAGGATTTAGTGATTGGAATTTCAAATGATTTTAAGTCAAAGGAATCTGAAATCGGAAGCTTTCTGAAAACTTTGTTTCGATTGACTGTCCTGCCACACGACCAAATTGAAGATTGCTTCATTGAAGACCTAATGTCTCGCAAACCTAACAATGAATATCTGGGTGACTTCTTTGATTATTTACTTCATACCTTTATTCTTGCAGATACCGACTTTCCAGCCACCTTGCTACCCGGCTTTAGCAATGGTTCCGAAGGGGCTACTAATTAGCGTGAGGCAGTCCACTCTTAAGTGAAAGCCCAATTTTACTCTTCCCATCCGAACATATTCCATCTGTTAGAGACATGAAAAGGTATTCTAACTGAAGTGTACGTCAAAGCGAGAAACGAGAAGATAACTACTCCCAAAAAAAAAAAAAAAAAATGCGGGACGATCAAAACTAAATAAAACAACAAATGGAAAAAGGTGCCTAATTCAATCATTACCTGGCATGAATATGTTCAAAACATTTGATACAAGTTTTTCCGAACTACGTAGTGTTATTGCTCATCCTCGACAGTTCCAGCTTAGATTGTGTTGTACTTAGATTACGAGAATATCGGAAAGCCAAATAATTATAGCCGGACCTACTGCGTGTAAATAGTTCTAAGTCTGTGTAAAACGGGAACGGAAATATTATGGCACTGTTGACAGCAACTACTGGGAATCAATACAACCGCTCTCGGGAAAATACGGTGATAGCTAATGGGAAGCAAGACGTCCGTTTCGGATTAAGTTCGGTGTCAACCGACGCACTCTGAAACACTCGTTAGCGCTGTAATTGAACGACAATTGTGCCCTCAATGTGCTATACTGTGTACAAAACCGTCTAGGTCTAGTTTTTTATGCGAAGCACTCATGTCCGAAGACTTTCGCCTAGCAGCCGCCTGGTCGCCGTTTGTAGACCTGCGATAGATACTCGTGACAGCAGTACGTGAACATGTGACAAGTCTCTGCGTTGTCGTGACAATCCTTCCCGACAGCTTCGCCTCACAATGCAGCCTTTGTCAGGACCGCCTCAGTTAGCGTCTTTTCCATTTATTGCCGTTTGAGCTGTATTGTGACGATGTTTTCTGTTAGTCCATGTTTCTGATGTGTTATTATGTAAGGCCTCATGGAACTGAAGGGTAGATAATGCTACTGTCATATGCGGTGACTCAGTACGCTTTTGGTTTGCAGAAGGCTTCCTTGAGGCACTCATGTATATAGTCTTCAATAAACAGTTCACTTACATCCCCGTTTATGCTTTCCCAACCCATTCTGTGTCCCTCTACTACACGTTCTGCGTAAGAGTGACTTCTACATAGATAATGTTGTGCAAATTCTTCTCCTATAGGGTTTCAGCCTCTTGCTAACAACACGTAGAAAATCTTTCTTTAAGTAGTTCTGTACAGGTTTATTACAAATGATTGAAGCGATTTCACAGTTCTACAATAACTTTATTATTTGAGATACTTTCACAATGCTTTGCACACATATACAAAAACTCAAAAAGTTTTCTTAGGAATTCACAAATGTTCGATATGTGCCCCTTTAGTGTTTCGGCAGACATCAAGCCGATAATCAAGTTCCTCCCACACTCGGCGCAGCATGTCCCCATCAATGAGTTCGAAAGCATCGTTGATTCGAGCTCGCAGTTCTGGCACGTTTCTTGGTAGAGGAGGTTTAAACACTGAATCTTTCACATAACCCCACAGAAAGAAATCGCATAGGGTTAAGTCGGGAGAGCGTGGAGGCCATGACATGAATTGTTGATCATGATCTCCACCACGACCGATACATCGGTTTTCCAATCTCCTGTTTAAGAAATGATCCTGCTTTAGCCTTTTCCGTAAGATTTTCCAAACCGTCGGCTGTGGTACGTTTAGCTCCCTGCTCGCTTTATTCGTCGACTTCCGCGGGCCACGCGTGAAACTTGCCCGCACGCGTTCAACCGTTTCTTCGCTCACTGCAGGCCGACCCATTGATTTCCCCTTACAGAGGCATCCAGAAGCTTTTAAACTGCGCATACCATCGCCGAATGGAGTCAGCAGTTGTTGGATCTTTGTTTAACTTCGTCCTGAAGTGTCGTTGCACTGTTATGATTGACTGATGTGAGTGCATTTCAAGCACGACATACGCTTTCTCGGCTCCTGTCGCCATTTTGTCTCACTGCGCTCTCGAGCGCTCTGACGGCAGAAACCTGAAGTGCGGCTTCAGCCGAACAAAACTTATGAGTTTTTCTACGTATCTGTAGTGTGTCGTGACCATATGTCAATGAATGGAGCTACAGTGAGTTTATGAAATCGCTTCAATCATTTGTAATAGCCCTGTAGTATGTTCCGGTGCCCCTATGAATAATTCTTCAAATGTCAACCAGGGCCGTTAATCTCCATAGAAGAGACTGGATTGCCTCAGAAACTTAATGCAAGCCGCCGTTGAAGCGTAAATTGTGAGCGTTCTCTTAAAAAAACAAAGCTTAGCATCTGCGTTCGACAATTTACAGATGCTGTTTGGCTGAAATGTTCCGCAATATTTCCATATATTACTCCAGCCAATTTCCCTGTTAGAATTTGTTCCAAGTTTCAACGTAGAATCTAATACTGGATCTTCCTCCCAGTTCTTCCCAGTTAACCGGCTTCAGAACGCTTTCGAACATTAAATGAGTTATCACCAGCAATCCATAGACGTAAGATGATTCTTTGCAAACGTAACGTACGCGTTATGTTGTAAGATAAATTGGTTTGGCCGGCCAGAGTGGCCGAGCGGTTCTAGGTGCTTCAGTTTGAAACCGCGCGACCGCTACGGTCACAGGTTCGAATCCTGCCTCGGCATGGATGTGTGTGATGTCCTTAGGTTAGTTAGGTTTAAGTAGTTCTCAGTTCTAGGGGACTGCTGACCTCAGCTGTTAAGTCCCATAGTGCTCAGAGCCATTTGAACCATCAATTGGTTTGCGTACAACTAGTCTCACATTCTAATTTGAATTTTAAATGAAATATTTTTATGTACTTGATCCGCAGCTATCACTATTAAAGAGATTATCACTGTTTAAAATGTCACTGTTGCGACTAAAACATTTCTTTCAGTGTAATAAGTACTTTCCAAAGATCAATACACTTAACAGTATTACTTGACGGTCATGATATTTTGCAAATTAGTACGTATTTTCTCAGTAATGACTTCTGAGTGTTCATTGCCTGTTGAGGATAATCTCATAAATAAATAAATTCCTTTTAAGATCACTTAATTATTTTCCAGTACACTGAACAAATATTTCTTTTATGCCTCTGTATAGGTACTAATCTACTCAAAACGTGTGCTCGACACAAATTAATGAGGATACACATCTCACACTGATAGAGGTTACATAGATCACTGCATATTAAAGACTTTTTCAAGTCTCATAGAGGATTGGGGCTTAATTCACAATTTTTTTTTTAATTTTGTTCTTAATAGACAGTATACTAGTTCTCGACAGTGATCCCCAGCTGTTCACTCCGTTGCGAATCATCGGCTCCTTCTTTCAGTGAACTGCACTGCTCACTGCTGCGTCAGTGGGGACCACTGCATCACCTTGCCAGGAACTTGCTCGTTCAGCACAACCAACAAAAGTAGGAAGCCATCTTTAATACGCACATAATGTAGGCCTACAATATACGTAAATGAACAGTTAATGCATTTCACTTACATAATTTCACTCAAGCGGAAAATAAGGTCAGCGCTGCTTCTTAAAATCAGGAGTATTACACATTGAAAGCAGGTAGTGAAGCGGATTATATGCAGTGGGTATTTGCATTCGCGTACCACACAAAAAGCATGTCGGGACATGGAGCTGCACATCTTCATTGGGTCAAACAATACGGGAATGTGATAGTAGCTGGTTGGAAGTGTCTAGTACCGTCTAAAGACTCTCGCTTTTACGTGTTTTCAAATGATGCAAGGTGTCGAGCTCACCCACAGCCCAATCAGGCGTTTGACCCGCAGAGCATACGGAGTGCAGTCATCACGGGGCTGGTTCTGTAATGTTATGGGCGTGTGTTCTGTAGTATGATTTCGTCACAGTCATTCTGGTTACCGTGAACATTAACCAGGATGTTCATTACAGCATTTTCGATGAGCATATGGTGCTCGTTCTTCTACATCTTCATGATGGGTGTAGTGTAGAGACTGTTGTCTTCCGCCGCGCGGTCTTGGGCGGCTTGCAATTGCCATGGTTCGCGCGGATCCAACCCGCAATTTTATATCTGTACGGAGTATAATCATCAGCGAGTAGCTTCAGCTGTATATGGAGTAGCAGAGGAAACTTGTAGGCTGTCTCCGTCACTGAGCTGAGTCCATTATCGAGGCTAGAGGCAGTGTCAGTGTGATGCCTCCTCTGGTGTTCTTATACGGGACACTTTACTGCCACCAGACATGTTTTGTGTCACTGGGGATGAAATATTGAAAAGATGACCTCACCAGTTTGATCCCATAGGAACTTACCACCACTCCTGTCTTCCAAAAATGACAACAGCCGTGTTCGCAGCGAAGCATGCATACAGTTAATGAATACTGACACACCCCGTCGACCCTCGACTAGCCTGCTAAGTCAGTCGATTTTATTCATTTATAAAATACCCGACAATTTGGAACAACGGGCGAATCAACAGTGGATGAATCAACATCCCGCAATTTTATATCTGTACGGAGTATAATCATCAGCGAGTAGCTTCAGCTGTATATGGAGTAGCAGAGGAAACTTGTAGGCTGTCTCCGTCACTGAGTTGAGTCCATTATCGAGGCTAGAGGCGGTGTCAGTGTGATGCCTCCTCTGGTGTTCTTATATGGGACACTTTACTGCCACCAGACATGTTTTGTGTCACTGGGGATGAAATATTGAAAAGAGACCTAAAATGGCAATGAAGATTAAAATACACTAAAAGCTGTGTGAATGAAGAGCGTAGACGTATGACGAATTCATGGAAAGATTTTCCATATTTTAGAGAGCTAGCAAAAATATTGAGAGAGGAAATATCCAAACGATCATGGCGTATCTCATAAAATGTCATTAATATTCCTCAAACTGCTTGGATCTGGCAGTAAAAGCTACAGAAGTCATCTAAACTGCCTGGCAAAAAAAAAAAAAAAAAAAAAAAAAGTGATGCACCAGAAAGAGAGGAGAAAACTAAATGAAATTTCATTTGTTGAGAGCGAATGCGAAGTTATTTCAGTAATTACAAAACAGTCAAGATTACAAAGAACTTAGCAGTATGAGTCCACTTACTAGTATGACTTTGCATCGCCTGTGACTTGAATACATACAGTGATTCATTCGAGAAGGACGTCATGAGACCGTTGTATCGTCTCCTGCGCTTTAATGTACTGGATAATGGCACTGGCACGTAGTTGACATCTATGCTGGTCCCACACTTGTTGTATTGAGTCACTGGATGAAACGTGACAGGCTGTTGGTGGACTGACACGTCCCAGGTTTTATTGTCATACTTCACATTAATTCATTCTGGTTGAGTCTGATCGATGTTAGTTGATGAATGTTCCCATTTATAGTAAACAGTATTCAGTGACGGCAGAGATTAGAAAGTCAGTTAGTTTCCAACTTCCTTCACTTTATGGTGAATCGCGAATGTAAAACTAAGAATCTTTCTTGTGAATACTGAAACGAAGTCACATATAGTACCCAGTACCGTCCATCCTTTCAGCTTGATCTTTTAAGTCGCGTCTACTACACCTTGAAGTGCGTAACATGAATAGTGAAATGTGCTGTATATGTAACTAGATGGCCAATGCATGCTTCATGTTTCATTATGACAACTATTTTCAAATTAATTTTATGTATTGCATCCAGTTCATTTACATTACATGAGGCTATGGGAGTTTAAGGCATAAAATAATCAACCTAACACTAATAAGGATGGCCTCATCATGAAACAGAGAAGTCATAGAGACGTGTGTCACTTGTGGGCCCTCACTGACCTGGACGTACCACTGTGCTTTCAGAGCTCCCTCAATCACTAACAGTCATGACCTGAACTCATATCCGAAGGCTCCCACACCATGACGCCCACAGTAACACAGCTGCGCCTCTCCAGAAAATTGGAAAAGCGTGACCTCTCCTGCAGGTGCAGTCATACTCGCCGACCACGGTTAACGAGGGAACAGCAGAACGGCGATTCATCGCTAAACACAATGCAACGCCATTCGTCCTCAATACACGCTTCCTCGTCAAGGCATCATTCCAAACGCAGCCATTTGTGTTGTGGGAGCCTACTCATGAGATGGCAACTCCCTAGCCCAGCTGTTGCTGGTCTTCGACCAATAATGTGGGCTGAACAGATGCCAGATGCAGCTGTGATTGGGTTACGATGTGCCTGGTGCTCAATTTGGAGATCCTCCCTTGTGGTGACCAGATGTGGGCTGCCGGAACCTTGACGGTGAGTATGCGTTGCCCTCACGTTCCCATGCAGTCCAGCATCGGTCCACTGTCACAGCTGAATGCACCACAAATCTTGATGTTGCATGATTCGACCAGACAGCCAAGTGATCACTCAACATCTGACACTGTTCATGCCTTTTTATGTACCATACGAGACCTGCTGGCGACAGTAAACAGAATAACACTGTGGTGGTCGCTCTACACGTCATTCACCTACCCGTCGATGGTTTGTGTGATATCTGACCATGACTTCTGGGTGCTTCAATTTTATTATCAGGCAGTGGATTTTACATGTAGCTGGAACAACAAAATATTTATCCTAGATTCAACATCTGGACGCCGTCGCCTTCCTTCGAGCGTCCGGCCATCCTGATTTAGGTTTTCCGTGATTTCCCTAAATCGCTCTAGGCAAATGCCGGGATGGTTCCTTTGAAAGGGCACGACCGACTTCCTTCCTCAGCCTTCCCTAATTCGATGAGACCGATGACCTCACTGTCTGGTCTCCTCCCTCAAACAACCCAACAACCCAACCCTTCCTTCGAGCAGTGCGACAGTTCTGCCATCCAACTGTTAACCTGAACACTGAGTCGTACAGATATGCTACTTAGGATTTTTCAAGAAGCGTGAATATTTACGATTGCCTGATGAAATTTAAAGGGGTGACTTCCTTTGGAAGCCGGCAGCTTCTGGTCCCTAACCCGTGCAATAATAAACCGAGACATAGATGTCTTCTGATGCTGAAATTATGATTTTTCGATGCTCTTTAGCATGCTCAGCTCTCAACGGAAGAACTGCAGAACCAAAAAGCTTCGGTATGTCGCTGGATTACCTTCCTGGTAGCACATAAAATTCCCCACTTCAAGTCTTCGGCTTGATTCATGTCTGTGATGGATCGTTGAAGAGCGGCCGGTCTGAAGCGGGAGTAATTAAATAAGTGCGTATTATGAGCAGCCAGTGGTGGCCGCCCCCGGCCTATAACTCTTCATTAGCCCCCGTGCCGCTGTGAGCCATTGTCGCGCCTCCGCCCGACACCCCCACACCAGCTCCTCGTCGCCCTCTGCTCTCACACACAGCGCTGCCGTCACCATCAGGCTCTCTCCATGGCTTCAGCAAAGTGCTGAAAATGCTAAACGTCTTAAATTACAGGCGCGAAGCAACAAGGACTAGTTAACGGCCCCGTCATTAAATATGTCACATTGCATGAAGTCAAAAAGTTGCTCCTCTGCAGTCTTTTTGACACATTACTAAACGGACTTACAATCAGAATACAGTTTTCGGTTTATAGTCTCTTTAATTGCTGACACGTTGTTAAGTATGGAAGATTCAATCGATTCCACAGCTCCAAAGATTCTCGATGGGTAATTGCTATAAGGCTGCACAGTTCACAGCCGTCACTGTAACAGCCAATTAGCGTTGGCCTCACCCTATGATGAAATGTTTGTTGTAAATTATAATTTTCTTCCCCATTTCTCTGTTACCTCTACCTTTCCCCGATCATCATATTCACCGACCTCTGTATTTCCTCCATATACCACAATAGCCTGTGTCAGAGCTCAAATGGCGTACTGTTTTGTTCTTCACATTCATATACTTTTAATTTTTGTGCACAATGTAATATACGGTTTATTGGTACATTCCTGCTGTGTCTGTATTTCAATGTTTGTGTACAGTTTGGAGATTTTCAATCACGAAAACTGACAACGGCTGAGAGAGCGATGTACTGACTACGTGCCCCTACGTATCCGCATCGAGTGGCGCCTATCATCTGAGGATGACACGGTGGTCGGTCTGTACCGTTGGGCCTCCCGTGGCTTGTTCGTATGGAGTTAGTTTTGTTTAATTTAGAGTTTTTAACTGATATCTGTATGAATTGTGTTGTTCAATATTTTTATGTCACTCAAGCATTGGGTTTACGCATTTATATTCATACCTTCAGTCTAAAATATTCGTTATACTATTCCTTTTTAACCATGGCAAATTGAAGCATTCCAATCTTGTGTCTTTCATGTAGGTGGATAATCTTTATATGTCACTTATATATATACGGAAATACAGAATTTTTAGAGCAAGAAGCTGTCGCTTGTGTGGACTCCTTGTTCAGTCTTCAGTTATCTTACAGTATCCTATAAAACTGAAAGTTGGTTCACTACAAACTATAAAATAAATGCTTTTGTTGTTGTTATTGTGGTCTTCAGTCCAGAGACTGTTGGATGCAGCTCTCCATGCTACTCTATGCTGTGCAAGCTTCTTCATCTCCGAGTAACTACTGCAACCTACGTCCTTCTGAATCTGCTTAGTGTATTCATCTCTTGGTCTCCCTTTACGATTTTTACCCTCCATCCTGCCCTCCAATACTAAATTGGTGATCCCTTGATGCCTCAGAACATGTCCTACCAACCGATCCATTCTTCTAGTCAAGTTGTGCTTCAAATTTCTCTTCTCCCCAATTCTATTCAATACCTCATTAGTTACATGATCTATCCATCTAATCTTCAGCATTCTTCTGTAGCACCACATTTCAAAAGCCTCTATTCTCTTCTTGTCTCAACTATTTATCGTCCATGTTTCACTTCCATGCATGGCTACACTCCATAACTCGATGTTAACAAATTTGCCATTGCCAGTCTACAAAACATCAATACTGAGTATTTCAGATTTTAAAAGTCTACGGTCCTCGATGTACTGATAAGATATTCTATAAATTTAACTTTTTTCGCATGCAATGTAAAATTTTAGAAGGATTATTTTAAAACATTTTATACAACTACGCCGTAAGAATAAGCTGGAACTTTGCTTGCAGGTAACTCCTTCATTAAAGTACTTGTATTTGCTTTTCACAGTCAATAAATTTGCTGTCATTAATGCTTTAAACAATAAGTTTATTTGCACTGAATAACCCTTAAAAAGCAAAAGCCTGACCTGATGAGTGTTTTGAGCAAGTAACATATGTCACAAAAATGACTCTGAGCACTATGGGACTCAACTGCTGTGGTCATAAGTCCCCTAGAACTACTTAAACCTAACTTAACCTAAGGACAGCGCACAACACCCAGCCATCACGAGGCAGTGAAAATCCCTGACCCCGCCGGGAATCGAACCTTTTTTTTTTTTAACGTATTTAGACTTTTATTTACAAAATAACAATTTCGTTTTACAAAATACAGTTTACATTTTACTTGTAAAGACGAGACAATCCATTCTTTATTTTTATTTTTCTGTTACTGTACTGTCCAGGTAATGATTTCATTTTGTATCTTTTTTTTTAATATTTTTCGAAAGTCTGTCAGTCTGAGGTTTTTTTAGTTGTTTCTTGCACCGTTTATTGTTGTAGTTTAGCAATTTAGCTTTTTTGAACCTTTGTACGCTACATTTATACGTATGGCAGAGTGAATATGGAGTAAGCATTGATTGTACGATCTAGTTATTTACAGAGAATAATTAGTATATAAGAAAACAAAGTTATTTTATGGAATTTTACTTATTACTAGTTATGGTATTATTATTGATATTATTTTTGTAGATGTTTTGAGTTGAGGATGTGCTCTATTCATTTTAAATAATGTGTTATTACTATCCTCTTTTTAAATCTTGTGTTAGAAACAAGGGGGAGGCATTTTACGTTGGGTCTTGAAAAACGAGACCTTAGTGGGACATGCACTAGGCATGAAATCAGTTTGATAGAAATATTAACGAGTGTATCAGTTGTCAGCTCTTGTTTGATGGGTAAAGTGGTATCCAAAGGGGAAACCCTCATGAAAAACTATCTTAACATATTAAACAATCCATGACAAAAGAAAAAGGACATTACTATTTTAGCGAATTTTTAAACCTACCGCACGACCACGAGATGCGGGCATATGTCACAGCAGTTCGGTGTATCCAGCTTGTACAACAAACACAACACAGCAATGTCAAATACCTTTAATAAGTTCGGCAAATTTGAAATCATATTTCTGTATTATATTTGGTAATTTAGTCTAGCACGAGTACCCCCCTCTCACAACTCACTCTCTCCCTCTCTCTCTCTCTCTCTCCACATTTTGCATGAGTCCATAGTAACATGAAGTCTACTTTCTCCTCCACCTCGACTTGTTGACTGTTCGCACGTGTTTCCACTACCACCTTTGTGTTTGTCGCCCTCTTTCTTGCACAATGCTCTCGTGCAACACCACACATTTCGTCACATGTTGTTGCGCTGCACTGCAAGTTATTTGTTTTGCAGACAGTTTACTGTGGAGTTGCCAGCGCAGCCACCCTATACTACTGGCAAGCCAAGCGCCTGCTTGTTTTCGGAGATGAAGAGGTAAAGCTATTCTGGGCGCCGGGTATATTAAAAATGGGCTAAGAAATGTAACTACTGACTATGAAAATTATGCACCTATTTCCTATTCCTTCCTGGCTGATTAAAATATATTTATTCAAGCGTACCTTTAGAAAACATAGTTACAATTTGCGGCACCAGCTATGTTTCGATGCTTAGCACGACACTTTCGACAATTTATTCTCATTTTCAAATGACTTTTTGCATTTGTTCACATGAATATATTTGGTGTGTGATTTTCTGCCTCTATCGCGTCTTTTTGCAGTTAGAAGGTATCATCACTTACACTGTTTGTTTACAACAAATAGTCTAAGTGATGATACATTCTACATTGTTTACAACAAACAATATAAGTGATGATATCTTCTACCTTGTTTACAACAAACAGTGTTCGTGATGATACCATCCAACCGCAAAAATACGCAAGAGCCAGAAAATTACACATGTTAATACCAACAAGCATATTCACGTAAAAAAATGCAGAAATTCATTTGAAAATACGAATAATTCTCGAAACACGTTATGCTAAGCATTAAAACATAAGTAACTGGTGCAGTTTTCATTAATTAAATCGTGAATGCCACAGGTGCAGACTGTCCTGAAACATCTAATATGATGAACTTTACAATGAAGTTCCTTCTTTTTGAGTAGCTCCTCGTTTATTCACTGTACTGAAAGTTTGTTAGACAATTGTTGGTGAGATGAAATTACTTTTTTTGCAGTAATTTTCTTTTTAATCCTCACATTTTATAGTCTTGAGGCAGTATGTAGTGATTGTCCTCGAGCAATGGTCTCATATCATCGGAAGTCACCAACAATAATGTTTTAAATTGTTCTGTCAGGGAAATAAAGCCTAAAGTTCAGTTTTATAATCGAGCAAGTAATGGGAAAGTTGAAACAATTCGAAACGCATTATCTATTACATTGGTTTTACAGCTTTGCTTCTGCCGTTTTGCAACAGATGGTAGTAGCGGCAAGTGGTAGTGCATGTGGTAGCTAGTAAGAGTCATACAATAAGCATTATTAATCAATTTAAGATTGTGTCATAAAGTTATTCTCGTCATTTGCGGGATGTTTTAGTTTTCTGATTTAACATTAAAAAAATCTGCAGCTGAGGCTCATAAGATGCTGAAAAAGTCCTATGGGGAGGCCTCTAATAGTGAAAAAACATGCAGTGAATGGCTTCAACGCTTCAAGAACGGTGATTTAAACGTCGGACAGCGGTATGATGGTGGAAAAGAGAAGGTTTTCGAAGCTACTGAAACTGAAGGAAATAATCGCAGGAGATGATTATCGAAAGAAACTGATGGTTGTGAACCGAGCACTGAAAGACAAACTGCCACAATACTGCGACAGACATTAAAAGCTGATTTTGCAGCATGACATTACTCGACCCCATTTCGCAAAACCCGTCAAAATATTCTTGCAGGCGTTGAAATGCGATAATACCCCAACCACCGTTTCTCCAGACATTGCTTCCTCTGTCTGTCACCTGTTTTGGTCAAGGGCACTCGGCCTGGCTGATCAGCATTTCCAGTCGTGAAAGGACGCCCAGTTCTTCCGCCGCGGGGTTCGTATGCTGGCCGAAATACGGGAGAAAGTGACCAGCGATAGCAAGTACATTGAATGGTAAATTTTTTGTAAGCTTTTCGTAATAAAGCCTCGAATTTCGAGACCAACGGATGAAACCAAGTTGTAGACCTAAGATTTATTTGGACGTAGTTT
This sequence comes from Schistocerca americana, assembly GCF_021461395.2. Lineage (NCBI taxonomy): Eukaryota > Metazoa > Arthropoda > Insecta > Orthoptera > Acrididae > Schistocerca > Schistocerca americana. The sequence continues at coordinate 552,368,560 of NC_060121.1, read as the reverse complement.
CTATTAAACGGTTTTACTGTAAGTTCCTTTTAATCTACTTTGTAAACGCAACAGTGTAAATTGTTCAATATAATTTTAATACAGTTTTTCATGCATATCAAGGCGCCGTCACAACCAGTCTAAAAACACTCTTCGGGAGGGGAATCAAGAGCGGTGTCTTAGCGTTTGCACAAGATCATGGAAAATAATTTGTGTCATCAACAAGTACCGCTGAGGAATAAAAGGATACGATGGCGACGCCTAGCTCCTTATAATCGTCTACAACCTTCCGACGTTACTGTCGACGGTCACCCTTAAATGTCGGTGTCTATATTAACTTCATCAAATATTTTCCCATACGTTGCCGTAGCACGTAACTGGAAACATCTCCTTGTATCCAGAATAACAACCGCTTCCAGTAGACACTGCAGACAGGAGAGACAGACGGGGGAACCTGATATGTGATACTAGATACTGTCCTTCGTTACCTGGAGATTTGTTACCAGTACAGCATCGTATAGCTGAGGACTTTTACTTATTTATTTTCCAGTCGCCCCACATACTTGTCGGAGACGATGTGCGTCCACTCGCTAAGCACCTGTGGTAGCCTGTACGTCGATTTGCACATAAATATAGCTTCTGCGTCACGTCATGGACCATAGAAACTGTTTACCTCGGAATTCCTGCTTAATCTCCAATACCTTATGAGCCATGCCCCGACTACCAGCGAGCGATGAGGCACAGCGGTTAGTTAGACCAGTGGACTCACAGATAGGAGGACGACGGTCCAAATTCGCGTCCGGTTCTATGGTTCAAATGGCTCTAAGCACTCTGGGACAACATCTGAGGTCATCAGTCCCCTAGACTTAGAACTACTTAAACCTAAGGACATCAGACACATCCATGCCCGAGGCAGGATTCGAACCTGCAACCGTAGCGGCTTCGTGGTTCCGGACTGAAGCGCCTAGAACCGCTTGCCACGTCCAGCCAGCCAGATGTAGGTTTTCCGTGATTTCCCTAAATCGCTCCACGCCAACGCCGGCAGGGTTCCTTTGAAACAGACACAGCCGATTTCCTTTCCTATCCTTTCGTATTGCGAGCTTGTGCTCGGTCCTTAATGACCTCAACGTCGACGGGATGATAAACTCTAAATCTTGCTTTCGTTTTGCACCGATCATCATCCCACTTCCAAAGTGGATTAACTTTCAACTTGCTGTAACGTTCACCACAGATGTCTTTAACAGACTGCTGAGATGATGTGTCTACACTCGCGCCATACATGACATCTATCCCCAACATCCGGACGTCATCCATGGCCATGGCAATCTGACTTTCAGTCAATCGGTTTGTCGGCACGTTCTGCAGAAAACGCAGCGAACGGCCGCTCTCGTCTGAAAGATAGCAGAGGCCACGTCCCTACCTGGGGCGGTATCTTGCACCACACTCACTGTGCATAAAATTGGTGCTCGTAATAACATCCGGGTGGGATAGTTTAGTAGGCCGGAAGATCCTCGATACTAACTCGGAAACGACATGTCTCAATGTTTGTGACCGGTGACAGAATTAGATCCGGAGGTGTGTCAGCCAGTCCATATGCATGCGGCGGGGCCCCGAGATGGAACTTGATTTACAGCACATCCTCCCCGGGGCCGGGCCTTTGTCCGCTTCCGATGCGGCGTCTCGGCCGCGGCGCATCTGAATGCAGGCGGCGCGGCGCAGCGGTGTGTGCGGCGTGCGTCACGGCCCGCAACAGGTGTGGGGAGGGTGGGAGGGGGAGGGGCAGGGGGCGCATTCCTGGGCGGCCGCCGCGCGCCGCCTCCGCGATGCTGACGGACGGACGCGGAGCGGACTCCGCCCGCCGCGCTTCCTGTCGGCGAGAGTCGCGAGGCGCGACCTCCACCGTCCACCGCAGTGCTCTCGTCGGCCGCGGAGTGAACGCTTATTCATTGACACGATCTCACAACAATAAGGTGAAGCACCCAGGGGGAAAGGAGGAAACGGAATGCAACTCCACCCGTTGGGAGGGTATGACACGTTATTCCATAGATTACAAATTCGAGACCGACTTACGAATAACTTGGCAGTACGAGCGTACCATTCACTAGGACGTTGCAGGGTCCCCTCTCGTCTAGATGCATGTTGTTGTTGTTGTTGTTGTTGTTGTGGTCTTCAGTTCTGAGACTGGTTTGCTGCAGCTCTCCATGCTACTCTATTCTGTGCAAGCTTCTTCATCTCCCAGTACTTACTGCTACCTACACCCTTCTGAATCTGCTTAGTGTATTCCCTCTACGATTTTTACCCTCCACGCTGCCCTCCGATGTTAAATTTGTGATCCCTTGATGCCTCAGAACATGTCCTACCAACCTGTCCCTTCTTCCTGTCAAGTTGTGCTACAAACTCCTCCCCAATTCTGTTCAATACCTCCTCATTAGTTATGTGATCTACCCATCTAATCTTCAGCATTCTTCTGTAGCACCACATTTCAAAAGCCTCTATTCTCTTCTTGTTCACACTATTTATCGTCCATGTTTCACTTCCATTCATGGCTACACTCCATACAAATAGTCAGAAACGACTTCCTGACACTTAAATCTATACTCGATGTTAACAAATTTCTCTTCTTCAGAAACGCTTTCCTTGCCATTGCCAGTCTACATTTTATATCTTCTCTACTTCGACCATCATCAGTTATTTTGCTCCTCAAGTAGCAAAACTCCTTTACTACTTTAAGTGTCTCATTTCCTAATCTAATTCCCTCAGCATCATCCGACTTAATTCCACTACATTCCATTATCGTCGTTTGCTTTTGTTGATGTTCATCTTATATCGTCCTTTCAAGACACTGTTCATTCCGTTCAACTTTTCTTCCAAGTCCTTTGCTGTCTCTGAGAGAATTACAATGTCATCGGCGAACCTCAAAGTTTTTATTTCTTCTCCATGGATTTTAATACCTACTCTGAACTTTTCTTTTGTTTCCTTTACTGCTTGCTCAGTATACAGAATGAATAACGTTGGGGAGAGGCTACAACCCTGTCTCACTCCCTTCCCAACCGCTGCTTCCCTTTCATGCCCCTCGACTCTTATAACTGCCATCTGGTTTCTGTACAAATTGTAAATAGCCTTTTCCTCCCTATATTTTACCCCTGCCACTTGTAGAATTTGGAAGAGAGTATTCCAGTCAACATTGTCAAAAGCTTTCTCTAAGTCTACAAGTGCTGGAATTGTAGGTTTGCCTTTCCTTAATTTTACTTCTAAGGTAAGTCGTAGAGTCAGTATTGCCTCACGTGTTCCATTATTTCTACGGAATCCAAACTGATCTTCTCCGAGGTCGGCTTCTACCAGTTTTTCCATTCGTCTGTAAAGAATTCGCGTTAGTATTTTGCAGCTGTGTCTTATTAAACTGATACTTCGGTAATTTTCCATCTGTCAACACCTGATTTCTTTGGGATTGGAATTATTATATTCTTCTTGAAGTCTGGATGCATGTACTAATCCGATTATGGGTTTGTCGTAAAGTCGTTGTATACTCTGCCGAGGCAGTCTGACCCACAACTGAGCCAAAGAAACTGGCACACCTGCCTAATGTACAGCCGCCGCGGGCACGCAGAAGTGCTGCAATATGACGTGGCATGGACTCGACTGATGTCTGAAGTTGTGCTGGAGGGAACTGGCACCATGAATCCTGCAGGGCTGTCTATAAATCCGTAAGAGCACGAGGGAGTGAAGATCTCTTTTAACAGTATGTTGCAATGTATCGCAGATATGCTCAATAATGTTCATGTCTGGGGAGTCTGGTGGCCAGGGGAAGTGTTTAAACTCTTAAGTGTGTTACTGGAGCCACTCTGTAGCAGTTCTGGACGTGTGAGGTGTCGCATTCTCCTGCTGGAATTGCCCAAATCCGTCGGGATGCATAATGGACAAGAATGGATGAAGGTGATCAAAAAGGATACTTACGTACGTTTCACCTGTCAGAGTAGTATCTAGACGTAACAGGGTTCCCATATCACTTCAACTGCATAAGCTCCACTCCATTACAGAGCCTCCACCAGCTTGAAGACTCTCCTGCTGACATGCAGCGTCCATGGATTCATGAGGTTGTCTCCAGACCCGTAAACGTCCGTCTGTTCAATATGCCATATCGATGTTGAATGGTTCGCACGCTGACACTTGTTGACGGCCCAACACTGAAATCTGCAGCAATTCGCGGAAGCGTTGCACTTCTGTCACGTTGATGATTCTGTTCCGTCTTCGTTGGTCCCATTCTTGCAGGATCTTTTTACAGCCGCAGCGATGTCGGAGATTTGATGTTTTACCGGATTCGTGAAATTAACGGTTCACTCGGAAATGTTCGCACGGGAATTTCCCCACTTCATCACTACCTCGGAGATGGTGTTTCCCATCGCTCGTGTGCCGACTGTAACACCACGTTCAAACTCATTGCCGTTGTAGCCGTTGTAGCAGCAGCAATTGGTCTGACAAGTCTGCCAGACACTATTGGTCTTATATAGACATTGCCGACAGCAGCGCCGTATTCTGCGTCTTTACGTATCTCTGTATTTGAATACACATGCGTATACCAGTTTCTCTGGCGCTTCAGTGTAAATGGTCCATGGTATCGTGGGTACTGACTCTGAGGCAGAGCTGACTTCTGAGAGATCATCTTTGGAAATGAAGCAAATGTAGGTACGCAATGGAACAGCGATGTTTTGGAACTAGCTGCGCTTGCAGTCGTTCCTCGAAAATAGCAGCTGGCTGCTATATCCAGACGCCGGCAGCAGCGGCAACTAAGCTCTCTTGAAGTAGACAGCTGATGACGAGGCAGCCTTGTGTGCGGTTACGAAATATGATGGGACGGTTAAGGACAGAAGTGAACGATTATAAGGTAAGACGAGGACCCATAGTCCAACGTGATTTTAGTTTATCTTATTTAATGAACGCCACGAATTTGTTGTTGGAGTTTGAGCGGATTAATCGCTTGTTGTTTTAATGTTAACAACCTTATGATGAGAGCAATATCTCTCGAAACGCATTGTAGGTGTTAAAAAGTCAATTATTATGATAAGGATGTATACCCTGGCTAGAGATACACTTCCTAAGACGGGGGGGGGGGGGGGGGGGAAGGGGGGGGGGACTGAAGCAGCAGACGAAATGAAACTATACGGATCGAGAAGGTATGACATTTCTTTTTAGAGACCATTTATTCAGTCGTACATGAGGTCCAATAAGGGCTGTACCATCCAGCCACAGTTACAGTATATGTTGAAAATGGTTTCCACGTGCGCATGTTCTGTCTCACACGTTCACATCAGTCAGGCAGCATCCGGACAGTGTCAAAGGCCGCGTGAATACGCTGCTTCAGTGTCTCCACATCTGGAATGGCTTCTGTACACACGATATGTTTGATATCACGTGAACGATCAGTCACCTTGTCCGTTCCATCGACCGGGGACGACACGATTGAGATGCTTCCAGACGTTAACGGCGAAGTGAAACCAGTGAAACCATCATGTAGCAGCCACATAACCCTTCGAATCATCAATGGCACTTCTTCCAGCAGAGAAGGCAAAGTCACCGCAAGAAACGCGGATATTTCCGGCCTGTTAGACTACGTGGAAGGACGACTGGTCCCAAAACACAGTCGCCAATTATCCCGGCCCAAACATTCCGGCTGCACCGATTCTCCTGACTCACTGTTACCATATCAATGGGGTTCTGCATACTGCCTCACAGATGACTGTTACGAAAGTTGAAGATACAACTCTGTGGAAAGGTGGCCTCATCTGTGAATAGGATGGATGACACAAATCCCGCAATGTGGTGGTTACCTGGTGAAGAAACCAGTGAAAAAACTGCTTCCGATGTGGGAAAGTCTGTCGCTAGTAAACCCTGTACTCGCTGTAAGTGATAACGTTAGTAACATTTGTCATGGAGAATGTTCCACACGGTCATCTGGCTTACACTGTAGTGGCGGGCCAGCTGCCTGGTTCCGACATGCGGTCGTCATCCACAGTGTTAATCACACTTTCCTCCACGTCTGCTGTTCGAGCACGTCGGGTACGACCTTCATGATCTCCTGCATCGTGAAACGATTATATCTCAGACAAACGGCGAAACACTGTTGCAAACAATGAATGCTGTGGTTGTTGTCAGCGGGGTCAGGTCTCCTGATAAAGCCTTGCGACCCGCCGCCCGTTGCCATTTGCTTTTCCGTAAGTGAACAGCGTGTTGGAAAGCTCTCGATCCGAATACGGAACCATTGCGTAGAACGCTGTATCACATCGTATACGAGGTGAGTCAGCAAGAGAAGTGAATCGGCCACAACATTACCAATGACTATGGTAGGAGAAGGCGCTAGGGCATGGCGTATCAGGAACAGTGCCACACCCTAGGAGAAACCATGCATACTGTAACTGTGGCTGCAAGGTACAGCTCGTATTACGGTACAGTCTTTATAACAAAGTGTAACTGCAAAAATGGTCTCTAGCATGGAAACCACGCATTTCCGGTCAAAAGTTCATCATTAGACCTTTTTTGTTCCGCATCCACTCATCGATCAAGCCCTAGAACGGAAAAAAATCACTCTGTCTACCGTGTAAGGCCTGTTAACAACACTATCAGGAACAGTAGTCTGGGGGCCGTTCCACACGTCTCGGAGAATTGGAACGCTACTCATTTACGCACCAGCTGAAGGTGTGTACGTATGCGAAGTGATACTGACATCCGACCGTGTCCTTTGGGTGCACAACTTTTTTGTCAGGTAGTGTATTTCTGTGTAAATTCTGCCATGATAAAAAGATACAGTTTTTCGAGCTTTTGACTGTTCTAAACAAGTATGACGATAAAATGAAGCGCCATCAGTAACATTTCATCATCGCATGTAAGAAAAAGCAAGATGACTGTCAAACTATTAAAGTTGAGTTCACTACTTCAGGCTTTCTACGTTTTTTTATAGTTTAAATGGGTGCGCGGCTTATTGACGTATGTTTCAGAAGATTTTCAGATTTGACGCTAGATGTCTTGCCCACACCTTTATTTACAGTACTATATATTTCCTAGGCAATGAAGTGCTGCCTCCAATTTGTTTTCATATGCCAATACAATCCTCTCAGTATTCCATCCACCATCCGTAGGCGCACACACACGCACACACACACACACACACACACACACACAAACACACACGGACACACGTATTCAGACACACCAAATCCATAAACAAAACAAGTACTGAATGTAGCTGTTAAATCGGTATTCCTTTAAACTCAATACCAAATAGTTCGAAACAACGTAACACAGATTTCAACAAAACCAGTACAGATAAATAAAACCTATACAACATTTACGTAAGTCCATTACGTGGTAAGTATGTAGAGCACAATAAATAAATAAATAAAAGTAAATTAGAAAAAGTCACTGAACTCATAATACAAATATTATTTTGAAATGTGCATAAAAAGATCGCGTGACGATGCAGACAAATAATATAACCTGGGACACTGGACACTGTAAGTACATTAACCTAATAACAGTACTTTTAAAATTAACTTTTTGATCTTCAACGAATTAAAAGTGTGAAGTAGGAGCAACACTGTGACCATTAACTAAACCCGTATGCTCAAGAAAAAAAAAAAAAAATTGGTCATAACGTTTGGCTCATCAGAGTATTTTCATGCAGTAATAAAGTTTACTACCCACATGGGTACAGCTGTTAAACGACACTACGAATAAAGTAATTACAGTTTACTGCCGACTGTTTTGCATATTCTCTTCATTCAAGTAGAAGGTGCTTCAGTATGTACGTTAAAAAGTGCATGACATTTTCAAAGAAGTGTGTTATAAACGTGCGAGTAGATTTTATTTCCAACTGTTTCCAAGAAACATTTACTTTGTTAAGTAGGCCCCATCATTAACCTTGACGCATAAACACCATTTTGCGCAAAGAGACAGTGTGAGGGGTTCTAACTTGTTCGACCTTGTAAAGTTGGAGCAGTTTACAGGTGTATTTCGTATTCTGCCCTTTGATGCCAAGAATACGTACATGTGCAGAGTATGCAGGCATGGTGCACGCCTTCGTCCAATGCAATGTAAATACGCGTGTCTCTGTTCGAGAATACAAACGTCTTCTTGGCGAAGAATACACCATATAACAAAGTTTTAGAGCCTCTTAGACTGAATGCGTGTACGCGATACTCGTTCTGTCGTTCGGCTGTATCGTAACGATGGAGTTAACAAGGTGGAAATGAGGTGGCGAATATTCTTAGAGCAACTGAATGCAGCTCGAACGTCGTAGAAGAATTTCTGCACAACTGTGTATTCCACACATACGCGTGTGGCTCACGACAGTGCTCTTATCCATATTGGCACAGAGTGCACTGCGTCTCCTGTATTGAAACAGTGCCAGCGAGCAAGAATTCTGTTAACCGGTAATTATCAATGTGGAATGGATTCTGTAGATTCTTTGTTTAAGACAAATCAAGGTGTACTGGCTCAGAGATGATTAAATACTGCAAGTCACACTGGGGACAATGATAATTCTAACACTCCTATAAACTGTAATTTTGACTGTGATTCTCTGTTAATGCCTTATCCAGTATCGTTCGCCTCTGACAAGCCACCTTTTAAAAGGAGCACGATATCTACAACTTTCACATTAAACGAAATTTGTAGTTCACTGGCTGTGAAAATTTACAGTGTTATCACGTCGAAATGTTATCTCATCTGTCAACAACACAGACCGGACACGCTATAAGTTATCTCGATGTAGAGCTCGCCAGCCATGTGGTCAACATTACTCACTGCAGCTATTGTTGGGTTGTTGCATAATTTCGTAGCCTTTTTCCATGAGTTTAATAAACACGGCACATAAACATAACAGAAACCTCAGTCATCAATACTATTATTCACTATTTACAACAGTCTAGCGACGCTGGGGTAGAATGAAATTTTCACTCTGCAGCGGAGTGTGTTATGAAACTTCCTGGCAGATTAAAACTGTGTGCCAGACCGATATTCGATATTTGCCTTTCGCGGCTAAGTGTTCTACCAACTGGGCTACTGCCGGAAGTAAAGCTGTGAGGAGGAGGGAGGGGGAGGGGGGGGCTCGTGAGTCGTGCTTCCGTAGCTCAGTTGGTAGAGCAATTGTCCGTGAAAGGCAAAAGGTCCTGAGTTCGAGTCTCGGTGCGGCATACAATGTTAATCTACCAGGAAGTTTCATCAACGCTAGGGTAAATTTTCTATTCCGCTACTGTAGAAATTACGTGGTTTTGAAGCGAATAACTCGTCATGGCGTGTCCGGAGCGCATTTTTACCCGGAATGGAATTTCCTTGAAGGCTGTTCGACAGAGGGGCGAATATTTGAGGGAGCAAGGTAAGGTGAGCGCAGACTGACTTCCCAACCTAACTCTGGTATAGCGTTTTTGGTGAGTATAGCAGAATGAGGGCGGGTGTTATCGTGGAGTAGCATCCCTTCCTGGTAGTTGAGCTTGGAGTGCGTCTGTAAGACGTCTAAGTTTTTGACAAGAAATGTCAGCAGTGATGGCTGCACATCGGGGAAGCAACTCTTAGTACAGCACACAGTCGCTGTTCCACCAGAGGCATAACATTAACCTCTTGTGGAATCTCTCAGTCTTTGTAACGGGAGTTGCTGCTTTCTTTGAGGTCTACCAGTCCTTACTTTTCCTCATGTTAGCGTAGCGACACTATTTCGCGTCACCAGTAACGATACGAGATAGGAATGGTTGGTATTGTTCACGAGAAATTGATAACGAACAGGCAGAGATGCATATATGGCCACCCGCTGATTTTCTTGATTTTGATTTAGAGCATGCGGTGCCCATACACACAATTTTCAACGTTTCCAGTCGCATGCAAAAGTCTCAAAATGGTGAAATGATTACAGCTCACCATATTTGGCTGTTGTCGAGTACGCTGACGTGGATCATTGGGGATTAACGTGTTTAAACGATCTTCATCAAACCCTGAAGTTCTACCTGAATATGGAGAGTTACCGATGTCAAAAAGATCCTCACAACGAGAAAATCACTGTTTTTACCGTGCTGTGTCCTGAATCGCCCGGGTTAATTTTATCAAATTCTTTTGTGGTGGTTTTGTTGCGTCTTTGACCTCTTCGTACTTCGATTGTTCTTTAGAAATTTTCCCGTCAGAGGGTTTCCTGTGCAGTGATCGCCAGGCTATTACGGCTAGTGCCCATTGCCGTGCGGTTCTCTTCTAAAGTAGCGCCTTTGGTTTAGTGGTAGAATAGAATTGCGTGTGACGAGGGCCTCCCGTCGGGTAGACCGCTCGCCTGGTGCAATTCTTTCGATTTGACGCCACTTCGGCGACTTGCGCGTCGATGGGGATGAAATGATGATGATTAGGACAACACAACATCCAGTTCTCAGCGGAGAAAATCTCCGACCCAGCCGGGAATTGGACCCGGGCCCTTAGGATTGACAGTCTGTCGCGCTGACCATTCAGCTACCAGGGGGAGACGGTTTAGTGGTGGTTCCCCTCGAGATGCCGGAAATGATGCGACTGTAACGACAGGCGCTGGGGCAGTTGGCTGTAGTATGTCTAAGACGGTTATTACCTGTATGTAAATTGAAGGTGGATGGGGGAAGGGGGGGGGGGAGGAAAGGGAAGGGAAGGGACAGTCGATGTCAACTGCATCAGGATTTAACGCGGAGTCTGTATCAACGTGTGAAAATGTGTTCAAAATTCAAATGGCTCTGAGCACTATGGGACTTAACTTCTGAGGTCATCAGTTCCCTAGAACTTAGAGCTACTTAAACCTGAATAACCTAAGGACATCACACACATCCATGCCCGAGGCAGGATTCGAACCTGCGACCGTAGCGGTCGCTCGGTTCCAGACTGTAGCGCCCAGAACCGCACGGCCACTCCGGCCGGCGATTTGAGTTGTTTCGCAACTCCTAAGATATCCACTTTTAAGTCACTCATGCTAACAGCTGTTCTGGTTTCGAATTCTTTCCGCTCCTACCGCTACATGTCCAGTGACATTATCTCCAAATACAGCGCAAATGTTTCTGGCTGCTTCTGCTGCTGCCACCCCTCTATTGAACTCAAACGGAACACTATATCGAAATGTTCCGATTTCTTCACTTGAGACTCCATTTTCTAGCGCCCATGTCTCCACTCACTACCTGCAAATGACGAAATCACAATATGTAAAGTCAAATAGCGACAGCATACCACTAGTAAAAAGTGACAATCGATAAATAAACCCATTGAAATCTGAATACCAAGATGCAAAACAAAAATGCTACGAACTTAAGCACCAACCTAACACTAGTTTTTAGCTGACACTAGAGCCGTTGTCACTAAGTGAAGGATTGGTTCTCCCGGTGGCAGTGTTTTCGTCCTTCAAGGCTTCCACCTGTCGCAAATCAAGAGCCTGAATCTACCATGCTCCCTAGGAAGACCCTCAGTTTCTTCAAACCTTCTGCTGTCGGCTCATCGTCACCCTGGAAATAAACATACGAAGAGCCAAAACATTATAAGAACCTTCTTAGCGGCGTGTTGGTCTTCTTTTCGAACGCAGCGCAACAAACTAATCAGCGTGTCATGGATTCGACAAGTCGTTAGTAGGTTCCCGAGCCGGCCGATGTGGCCGAACGGTTCTAGGCGCTACAGTCTGGAACCGCGCTACCACTACGGTCGCAGGTTCGAATCCTGCCTCTGGCATGGATGTGTGTGATGTGCTTAGGTTAGTTAGGTTTAAGTAGCTCTAAGGTCTAGGGGAATGATGACCTTAGAAGTTAAGTCACGTAGTGCTCAGAGCCATTTGAAACATTTTTTTTTAGGTTACCGAAAGTATGTGCATCCAGATGTCTACCCACATCTCACACGCTCTCTATTACTAAACGGCTAAGGGAGTTCATAGTTCATCTTTCATGGTGCACAGTCCCAATAGCAGGTTGCCAGTCTAATGAATTCCAAGGGCAAAAGAAGTTTCAGTATTTTATATAACTTTTCGTCCAACTTATAAATTTAAAATGGGGTCATCCCCCCATGAACCATGGACCTTGCCGTTGGTGGGGAGGCTTGCGTGCCTCAGCGATACAGATAGCCGTACCGTAGGTGCAACCACAACGGAGGGGTATCTGTTGAGAGGCCAGACAAACGTGTGGTTCCTGAAGAGGGGCAGCAGCCTTTTCAGTAGTTTCAAGGGCAACAGTCTGGATGATTGACTGATCTGGCCTTGTAACAATAACCAAAACGGCCTTGCTGTGCTGGTACTGCGAACGGCTGAAAGCAAGGGGAAACTACAGCCGTAATTTTTCCCGAGGGCATGCAGCTTTACTGTATGATTACATGATGATGGCGTCCTCTTGGGTAAAATATTCCGGAGGTAAAATAGTCCCCCATTCGGATCTCCGGGCGGGGACTACTCAAGAGGATGTCGTTATCAGGAGAAAGAAAACTGGCGTTCTACGGATCGGAGCGTGGAATGTCAGATCCCTTAATCGGGCAGGTAGGTTAGAGAATTTAAAAAGGGAAATGGATAGGTTGAAGTTAGATATAGTGGGAATTAGTGAAGTTCGGTGGCAGGAGGAACAAGACTTCTGGTCAGGTGACCACAGGGTTATAAACACAAAATCAAATAGGGGTAATGCAGGAGTAGGTTTAATAATGAATAGGAAAATAGGAATGCGGGTAAGCTACTACAAACAGCATAGTGAACGCATTATTGTGGCCAAGATAGATACGAAGCCCACACCTACTACAGTAGTACAAGTTTATATGCCAACTAGCTCTGCAGATGACGAAGAAATTGAAGAAATGTATGATGAAATAATAGAAATTATTCAGTTTGTGAAGGGAGACGAAAATTTAATAGTCATGGGTGACTGGAATTCGAGTGTAGGAAAAGGGAGAGAAGGAAACATAGTAGGTGAATATGGATTGGGGGACAGAAATGAAAGAGGAAGCCGCCTGGTAGAATTTTGCACAGAGCACAACATAATCATAACTAACACTTGGTTTAAGAATCATGAAAGAAGGTTGTATACATGGAAGAACCCTGGAGATACTAAAAGGTATCAGATAGATTATATAATGGTAAGACAGAGATTTAGGAACCAGGTTTTAAATTGTAAGACATTTCCAGGGGCAGATGTGGACTCTGACCACAATCTATTGGTTATGACCTGTAGATTAAAACTGAAGAAACTGCAAAAAGGTGGGAATTTAAGGAGATGGGACCTGGATAAACTAAAAGAACCGGAGGTTGTACAGAGATTCAGGGAGAGCATAAGGGAGCAATTGACAGGAATGGGGGATATAAATACAGTAGAAGAAGAATGGGTAGCTTTGAGGGATGAAGTAGTGAAGGCAGCAGAGGATCAAGTAGGTAAAAAGACGAGGGCTAGTAGAAATCCTTGGGTAACAGAAGAAATATTGAATTTAATTGATGAAAGGAGAAAATATAAAAATGCAGTAAGTGAAACAGGCAAAAAGGAATACAAACATCTCAAAAATGAGATCGACAGGAAGTGCAAAATGGCTAAGCAGGGATGGCTAGAGGACAAATGTAAGGATGTAGAGGCCTATCTCACTAGGGGTAAGATAGATACCGCCTACAGGAAAATTAAAGAGACCTTTGGGGATAAGAGAACGACTTGTATGAATATCAAGAGCTCAGATGGAAACCCAGTTCTAAGCAAAGAAGGGAAAGCAGAAAGGTGGAAGGAGTATATAGAGGGTCTATACAAGGGCGATGTACTTGAGGACAATATTATGGAAATGGAAGAGGATGTAGATGAAGATGAAATGGGAGATATGATACTGCGTGAAGAGTTTGACAGAGCACTGAAAGACCTGAGTCGAAACAAGGCCCCCGGAGTAGACAATATTCCATTGGAACTACTGACGGCCGTGGGAGAGCCAGTCCTGACAAAACTCTACCATCTGGTGAGCAAGATGTATGAAACAGGCGAAATACCCTCAGACTTCAAGAAGAATATAATAATTCCAATCCCAAAGAAAGCAGGTGTTGACAGATGTGAAAGTTACAGAACTATCAGCTTAATAAGTCACAGCTGCAAAATACTAACACGAATTCTTTACAGACGAATGGAAAAACTAGTAGAAGCCAACCTCGGGGAAGATCAGTTTGGATTCCGTAGAAACACTGGAACACGTGAGGCAATACTGACCTTACGACTTATCTTAGAAGAAAGATTAAGGAAAGGCAAACCTACGTTTCTAGCATTTGTAGACTTAGAGAAAGCTTTTGACAATGTTGACTGGAATACTCTCTTTCAAATTCTAAAGGTGGCAGGGGTAAAATACAGGGAGCGAAAGGCTATTTACAATTTGTACAGAAACCAGATGGCAGTTATAAGAGTCGAGGGACATGAAAGGGAAGCAGTGGTTGGGAAGGGAGTAAGACAGGGTTGTAGCCTCTCCCCGATGTTGTTCAATCTGTATATTGAGCAAGCAGTAAAGGAAACAAAAGAAAAATTCGGAGTAGGTATTAAAATTCATGGAGAAGAAATAAAAACTTTGAGGTTCGCCGATGACATTGTAATTCTGTCAGAGACAGCCAAGGACTTGGAAGAGCAGTTGAATGGAATGGACAGTGTCTTGAAAGGAGGATATAAGATGAACATCAACAAAAGCAAAACAAGGATAATGGAATGTAGTCTAATTAAGTCGGGTGATGCTGAGGGAATTAGATTAGGAAATGAGGCACTTAAAGTAGTAAAGGAGTTTTGCTATTTGGGGAGCAAAATAACTGATGGTGGTCGAAGTAGAGAGGATATAAAATGTAGGCTGGCAATGGCAAGGAAAGCGTTTCTGAAGAAGAGAAATTTGTTAACATCCAGTATTGATTTAAGTGTCAGGAAGTCATTTCTGAAAGTATTCGTATGGAGTGTAGCCATGTATGGAAGTGAAACATGGACGATAAATAGTTTGGACAAGAAGAGAATAGAAGCTTTCGAAATGTGGTGCTACAGAAGAATGCTGAAGATTAGATGGGCAGATCACATAACTAATGAGGAAGTATTGAATAGGATTGGGGAGAAGAGAAGTTTGTGGCACAACTTGACCAGAAGAAGGGATCGGTTGGTAGGACATGTTCTGAGGCATCAAGGGATCACCAATTTAGTATTGGAGGGCAGCGTGGAGGGTAAAAATCGTAGAGGGAGACCAAGAGATGAATACCATAAGCAGATTCGGAAGGATGTAGGTTGCAGTAGGTACTGGGAGATGAAAAAGCTTGCACAGGATAGAGTAGCATGGAGAGCTGCATCAAACCAGTCTCAGGACTGAAGACCACAACAACAACAATCCATTCATTAAGAGGTGCAGGCTTTTGTTACAGATTTGACACAGTAAGATCAGTACTAAAGGCAGCTGCAGTGTTTACGTCTTGAGGCAGCATAATTCCTGACAGGCGAATTAACCAAAATATATTCATTCGGTGTTTGAGAATGACAGCACTTGTAGCGTGCCTCCCATCGATGTTTCATTTCTTCTGTGTGGTCAGGTCTAAATTTAGAAATAGCCCATCTGCACTTGGATGCACATAGTTAGAATCACTCTCCAAGTGGATGCTACACAAAGACACCAAAAAATATACATTCCCCAATACTTTGTTAACTAGCTCTGGATACACTTTTCAACTATCTAACTTCGCACTCAACGTGGAGAAGGATCAGAAACTATCGCGACTGCCAGAAACTGCTATTTCCACGGAACCTATAGCCATTCCAAAGCATAAATAGACTACCACTCTATCGTAAACAATTCTTTTGAACCGTAAGAATATAATAGATCAATATTAAACTTCAAATCAACCAATACAGTAACAGATAAATACCAAACACATGTCGGCGAACGTTGTAAATCAGTGGCTTACGTTGTTCTTCTTATTACAAATATAGCACCATTGATTCCCTGACTATCTATCACTATTAAATGCATTTCACATTAATGTCTGTTAGTCCTGGCTTGGTGCCTACGTGCATTGCAAGACATAGTTGAGGACAAGGCAATACAAGGCTGTTTTTTAACAATATCATCAAATAACTCATATTCTGAGTCTTCAGCGGGCGCAGTCTGGCCTCTCTTGACGCCTCTGCCTTATCGCCGCGCTGTCGGATAGCTCGCTGCCAGCGACCAGCTCCGCCGGTCGCATCAGTGGCAGCATGGCTCGAGAAATTATACGATTCTGAAATATTTTAATCCACTACACACACAGATAATTCCCCACACCTGCAGTTCGTCGGAATTTCTGTACTCGCGCTATTAAACCCTGGGAACTTGATCGCGTACTCAAATATTAATTGTAGGTCATGACGGTCGAATAGGCGATCCGTCGCACACTTTGCAACTTCGAACAACCTTTACACACAATTTAAAACCTTCACGGCACTTCCTCTCTCTGATACCCTCCACAAACAAATGGGAGAAAGTTTATCGCTCACCATCTTTTTGTTGCTCTCGCAGTAAAACTTCATTAGGTGTGACGGTTTAATTTATTGCTTCTTTAATACTAACTCAATTCGGAACAAATTTAGCAGACAGTACCAGCGAACCATTCAACCAATTTATATCATTGTAGCCGGCTACTGAGGCCGAGTGGCTCTAGAAGCTTCAGTCTGGAACGGCGAGACCGCTACGGTTGCAGGTTCGAATCATGGATGTGTGTGATGTCCTTAGGTTAGTTAGGTTTAAGTAGTTCTACGTCTAGGGGACTGATAACCTCAGATGTTAAGTCCCATTGTGCTTAGAGCCATTTAACCCATTTTTGTTGTTCTTAAATTTTAGTACCATAGCATACCCAATATCCTTGTAAAAGTGATATGTGGATGAATAGGACTACTACTACTACTGCTACTACTAGTATCGGTTCGGACTAAATGACCAAGCTGCTTCTCTTATGACTTTATGAACGTTAGTCACTCAACAACCCGATGCTGGTCTCACAGAACGGCTTCTCACGAACACCCGGTTCCCTGAGGCTCGTTCGCAGACGATGGTCCATAACACTCTGCGCTTTGTCGAAGCAGCTTATGTCAGTGGATTTCACCGTTGCGTTCAACACTGTAGCTAGAATGGTTGCCCATTCTCCTTTTCTTCGCTCGTATACATTCCTCACTGTGTCACATGTCTGCAACACCACCAGGTGGCATTAAATCTTGGGTTGAGCAGTTTTGGTTTGTCAGTGTGTGTCTCGATATAAACGTTGTGCGGCACGCCCATTGCCTCATGCTAATCTATACATCTGCCAGTTCTGTATTTGTGTATATTTTCACTGCACAGCACCAAACACCAAGGACGTGATACACACTTATAAACAATGATGTGCTCTCCCTGTCCATAACGAGGACTTGCGCAGTTGATGTTATGTGTACGGTGAATCGCATGTCGAGACAAGCAGTAACGTTACCTTCCAAAGTTTTAATGTGAAAAAGGAAAGTTTATTACAGATAAACGACTTGACGAGAATGAAGAAATTGCAGAAAGCCATACGGGTGAGTTGATACACAGCTACTGCATGAGATTGTCGAGGAGGGGGGGACTAGGCCCAAGTAAGGTTCAAATGGCTCTGAGCACTATGGGACTTAACATCTGAGGTCATCAGTCCCCTAGAACTTAGAACTACTTAAACCTAACTAACCTAAGGACATCACAATCATCCATGCCCGAGGCAGGATTCGAACCTGCGACTGTAGCGGTCGCGCGGTTCCAGACTGAAGTGCCTAGAACCGCTCGGCCACTCCGGCCGGCCCCAAGTAAGGGTTGAACATCACTCGTGACCAAAATCTCTATTAAACAACGCAGAAAAGATAATTCAAACCAATTAAGATAAATTTACTTGTAAGCTTTCAACAGCTAATTACAAAACGCGTTACGAATAATAATAATAACAAGTTTCAAAGGTGACCAAGTTTCATAAAAGTGCACATCCCCGAACATGTGCTGCACTGTTTACTTTTCATTCAAGTAAGACTTTAATACACTGTCACAATGACGCACAGTGTACAGTTAAAAACATAGGAAACACAAAATGTTGTATATGGTTAGGAAAATATCTATGTTCAAAGACAACAAATGAAATTTGAACTTAAATATCACAGTTTTGGACGCAAATACTTTCAACAACCCATAACACAGAAGCAAAGGAATTTTTTGCAGTTCCTTGAGAATTAATCATTTATCACTAAGTTGCATTTCCTATAATGAGATACCATGTAATTATTAGGACATTAAAAACTTTTTAGTACAAGCTTATGTGCGAGAAAAATGATGCAAAAATTTAATACAGTATCTATGCTTCAAAAGGACAGCCTAAACAAAAACAATTTGTGCTACAAACATTTTGACAACTCACCTTGTCGTATTCCCTGACAGTCTGTCTAGTGATTCTCAATTGTTTGGTATCACAGAATGTTCCACATCACTACTGACCAAAGGAATGAAAACGTACTAAGACAATGAACTTAAAATTTACGTTCAGTTCCCCAAAAGGACACATACACACACATTTAAGAAAAACATGATTAAAAAAAAAAAAAAACAAGATAGGTACAGTGTAGCGTCAAGTAACTTTTTACTTGGCCACACGGGTACGTTGATCAAGAGGCAGCGCAACCCACGATCTCAGAATCCAATCGGCTGCAGTCAGGTAGTTAGTCACTCAGCGTAAATCAGCTACAAACAACACACAGATAATCGAGACAGTGGTATCCATGGTCCTAGTAATTGCTAATATTACCTGGCGAGAGAAAGGATCTTTAAGTTCAAGAAATAATCAAATCATAAATGACTGTTAACCCCTCAATCATGGACCTGAGCACAATACAGCCACAAGCGTAATTACCGCACCCATATATCAATAAAGAAGCAGAAACCAAGCCCTCAGCATTAACAGAAAACAAAATCATTCAGGACCTTATTACTGAACACTACACCAAAATCTCAACAACGAGAAAACGAGATTCACCACCAACCTCAGTTAACTTTCCAAAAAACGCGCAGTGACGTATCAGTATGAAGGGACCGCCATGCGGGTCGGATAATCAACAAGCATTGAGTGAACGCACATGGTTGGCAAACGAACCTCAATTACATTAGCAGACAGTACCTTAAATACCAGGAATTTGACATAAATCCTAACTAGAAAGCATCAAAGCCATTCAAATAAATGAGGTAACTTAAACCAAAGTCCACAACGCTATCATATACAAGAAGGTAAAAACTCAATATGTCTTAATCACAGAAAATCACAAATTTACTTTTGCGTAATAAGCAGTTGGTATAGACATGTGCAGGCCTCTTGAACTCGCGCTCAATGTACCCATCACCCAGGCTTAAGCAAGCAGGAATATTGGACTGGTATTTTTAGATTTCTAATAGCCGTGAAAGTTGGTAAGGCGAATGATCAGACGACGACGCACTGGTAAAGACAATGGAAAGGGACATTTTGCGAACCTCACGCTCTCCCCAAATCCACTCACCAGAAGCGAGGTACCTCAGCATAGTTCTGAGACGACCCACGTCCCTCCAATGTGCAGCAACCAGGGACTTCCGCAGTAGGAACAGCTTTGACCGCCTCGCGTCCTCTGGAGCCGCTAGGATGAAACCTTATTCTCGGACACGCGACCTCAAGCGTAATATTAAAGCGCAGTCCAGTCACTCACACTGCCGCTTGCTTACGGCAAAACGGCATACACTCCGCTAGAGGCAAGGATGGCTTGCGGATCTATCGACACAGTACGGTTCATAAGTGTTGCGCCTGATGAATTTTCCCCACTGCTTTTGCTGCTCTAGCTGTGATTATGTAATGCTACGTCACAAATTTCGGAATCAGATTTAATATTGTAAGACATTTCAAGGAACAGATGTTATCTGTGATCACAATTTATTGCTTATGAACTGCACATTAAATCTGAACAAATTGCAAGAAGATAGGAAGTTACGGAGGTGGGACCGGGATAAGCTGAAAGAACCAGAGATTGTTGAGAATTTGAGAGGGAGTATTAGGCACCAATTGACAAGAATAGGGGAAAGGAATACAGTACAACACGAATGGGTAACTTTGCAGAAATGAAATAGTGAAGTCAGCAGAGGATCAAATAGGTAAAAAGACAAGGCCTTGTAAAAACCTAGGATAACATCGGAAACTATGAATTTAATTGATGAAAGGGGAAAATATAAAAATACAGTAAATGAAGCAGGCGAAAGGGAATACAAACGTCTAAAAAATGAGATTAACAGAAAGTACAAAATGGCCTAGCAAGCTACATGAATATCAAAAGCTCAGATGCGAAACCGGTCCTATGCAGAGAAGGGAAAGCTGAAAGGAGGAAGACAAGGAAGATGTACTTTAAGGCAATATTATATAAGTGGAAGGGGACGTACATGAAAATCGGGTGGGACATATGATACTGCGAGAAGAATTTGACAGAGAACTGGAATGTCTAAAAGACCCGGGAGTAGCCGACATTCCAACTAGTGATAGTCTTCGGAGAGTCAGCCATGACAAAACTCTTCCATCCACTGAGAAACTTGTGAGGCACGCGAAATACTCACAGACTTCAAAAAGAATGTAATTACTGCAATTCCAAAGAAGGAAGGTGCTGACAGTTATGAATATTACAGAACTATCAGTTTAATAATTCATGGTTCAAACTACTAACACGAATTCTTTAGAGAAGAATGGAAAACTGTTAGAAGCCGACGTCGGGGAAGATCAGTTCGGATTCAGGAGAAATGTAGGAACAGGCGAGGCAAAACTGACCCTAAAACTTATCTTAGAAAATAGCTTAAGGAAAGCCAAACCTACTTTTGTAACATTTGTAAACTTAGAGAAATTTTCTGACAATGTTGACTGGAATACTGTCTTTGAAATACTGAGGGTCAAATACAGGGAGCAAAATGTTATTTAAAACTTGTACGGAAAACAGACACCAGTCGAGAGCATGTAAGGGAAGCATGGTTGAGAAAGGAGGGAGGTAGTGCCATAGCCTACCACCAATGTTATTCAATCTGTACATTGAGCAAGCAGTAAAGGAAACAAATGAAAAATTTGGAGTAGGAATTAAAGTCCAGGAAGAAGAAGTAAAAACTTTCAGGTTTTGCCGATGACATAGCAGTTCTCTCAGAGACAGCGACGGTCTTGGAAAAACGGTTGAACGGAATGGATAGGGTCCTAAATGGAGAATATAAGATGAACATCAACAAAAGGAAAACAAGGGTATTGGAATATAGTCGAGTTAAATCAGGTGACGCTGAGGGAATTAGATTAGGAAATGGTACACTAAAAGTAGTAGTGACGTTTGCAATTTGGGCAGCAGAATAACTGATGATGGCCGAAGTAGAGATGATATAAAATGTAGACTGGCAATGGTAAGAAAAACATTTCTGAAGAACATAAATTTGTTAACATCGAATACAGATCTAAGTGTGAGTAAGTCTTTTCTAAAAGTATTTGTGAGGAGTGTAGGCATGTATGGAAGAGAAAGGTGTACAATAAACAGTTCAGACAAGAAGAAAACAGAAGCTTATGAAATGTGTGAAATGAGTGGATCACATCACTAACGAGGAGGTACTAGATTGAATTGGGGACAAAAGAAATTTGTAGCACAACCTGTCTAGAAGAAGGGATCGGTTGATAGGACACGTTCTGAGGCATAAAGGGCTCGCCAATTAAGTACTGGAGGGAAGTGTGGCGGTAAAAATCGTAGGGGGAGACCATGGGATGAGTACAGTAAGCAAATTCAGAAAGATGTAGGTTGCAGTAGTTATTTGAGATAAAGAGGCTCGCGCAGGTTAGTATAAAAAGGAGAGCTGTATCAAACCAATCTTCGAACTGAAGACCACAACAACAACAGCTCTGACCAGATATGAGTAATAGACAGTTCATGGCCACCAGTACTATTTCTGGAACTTAGATGTATAATACTGAAGAAGTTCAAGGAACGACGGTAATACTTTTGCAACTTGCTAAATTTATGCTTATCCATTACGGATAAGCTTTAGTAATCTGCTCCAAAGCATGACTTCCTCTCTGCTTCCTCGAAATTGGAGGCGAGGCAGGCGGAGAGAACTCCTTGTTAGCTGGCCTTTTTCTAAGTTTAAAAGGAGCTGTTCGTATAGTTGAGAAGTTTAACGGTCTTGCTATTATCCGTGCACAACTATACTGAAACCGGAGAGAAATGTGGGAGGACGGCTTTCAAAGGGTGAAATGAATTCGGTCGGACAAGGCAGGTAATAGGACTTCCGGCCAGGGTTCTCTACAGAAAGATGTTTGTTAAAGTTGAACGAGATGCACATAGCAAAGCTACAACAATGAAGTTGGCCGGACAGGTAGCGGCTTTGCGGCGCCGAGCGGACAAACAGATGCCTGTCGCGGCGCGGTACAGGGGTGGGCGGCTACCTGCTGTTGCCCACCCGCGCAGCTCTACATAAACTGCCTACACACGTCTGCGGCTTCGTGGGTTTTTACGCCTATTGAGTTTTGTCTGTTTCAATCACTGAAGGAATGCCACCATTTCCCAGACAAAGATGAGATGGAACAGACGGGGATGGAGTAATACAGGCGGACTGGAATGATAATAACAAAATAAATCTACAGACTTAGACTATGTGAGAATATGCTTAAAGATATTCTGTGAAAACTGTAATAGAGGTAAGAATTTACAGCAAAAATGATCTCTATACTATAGGTGCAGTGCGCTACAATCCCCAAATGATTATAGTTACATACTGGCAGTGGACGAATGAAAAAGAGTGATAGAAGACGACCTCAGGGAAGATCAGTTTGGGTGCCAGAGAATTCTATGAGCGTGTGAGACAGCCTTGACCCTACGAATTGTGTCAAACTGAAGAATGGCAAAAACCTATTTACAATGTTTGTAGATTTACAGAAAGCTTTTGACAATGTTTAATAGAATACCTCACTGATATTTTGAAGGATGTAGAAATAAAATAGAGGGCGCGGAGGCTATCTAGGGACTACAGGTAAAACAATCGGGTGTGAAAGGGTGTCAGTAGTTGATAAGAGTGTAAGACAGTGTTGTAGTCTCTCCCCGAAGTCATTCAGTCTGTACACTTAGCAAGATACGAAGGAACCTAAGGAAAAATGAAGAAACTATGAAGAAAACAAAGGAGAAATTTAAAAAAAAAGTTATTTAAGTTCATCAATAAGAAATTAAAACTTTAAGCTTTGCTGATGACATTTTAAATCTGTAAGGGATGTAAAAGAACATGAAAGACCAGTTGAACGCAACTGATAGCGTCTTGAAACAGAAGGACGTCAAGAAAAGTAAATCAAAAGTAATGGAATATAGTGTAATTAAAAGAGGAAAAGTGAACGTTTAAAAAGTTTTTTACCAGTGAAGACAATGGGGGATAAAAGACAAACGGTGGAAGAAAAGCAACTGTAGAACAAAACACAAAAATCCACAAATAATCATAGCGCGTGGTAACGAAAAAGAAAATAGAAACCCACTGACGATGCTGAAACTTCAGCGAAAGATGTCTGGATAAGAGAAGAAAAAATTATGTTATGCTCAAGGTGGACCTCATGCCAAACTAAATTCATCAGGAATGTTGTTACTTAGGTTTACAATTAAAGCCACATGTTTATCGTTTCAACGGAACATTGTTTCGCTTGGAACCCTTACTGCCAATGGTATTTCGATCACTGGCCTCTAGGCTCACTGTTAACAGAGGTGCACCTAAAAAACGCCTTGTAGTTGTCGTGGGGGTTAGTTATTTTTGAAATTGGACGCAGTGAGTTAACGTTAGTGAAGAACGCCTTTAAGACGACAGCTCACTGAGATCGAACAAGCTCGTTTAATACGGCCACAAGAAGCTGGATATTCCTTCTGCGATATTACAGCAGGAGTTTCCAGTAATGTAGACACTGTACACGACTGCTAGCAGCGATAGTCACGCGACTGTACGGTCACAACATGACCGGACACTGGACTACTGAGAGGGGAGTTCGGCGTCTTTGGCTTATGGCTATGGCGCATAGTATTGAGTCTGTAGCAGGAATTCGAGCAGCAGATGGCACCACAGTGACACAACGAACTGTTAGAAATCGATTACTTCAAGGACAGCTCCGAGCCAGACGTCCTGTGGTGTGCATTCCAGTGACCGCAAACCACCAACGTTTGCGTGTTCAGTAGTGTCAAGCGAGAGCTCATTGGAGGGTGAGGTGGAGGTCTGTTGTGTTCCCTGATGAAAGCTGGTTCTGCCTCGGTGCCAGTGATAGCCGTGTGTTGGTTAGAAGGAGGCCAGGTAAGTTCTGGGAACCAACCGGTCTGCTGCCTAGACATACTGAACCTGCTCCTAGAATTATGGTCTGGGATGCGATTTCGTATAACAACAGGAGCACTCTCGTGATTATTCCAAGCACTCTGATTGTAAGTTTGCGCGCCAGTCTTGTTCTTCGACCTTTTGTGCTGCCTTTCATGAACCTCATTCCAGGGGGCGTCTCTCAATAGCCAACGCTCGCCCAAATGCTCTACAGAGTGTCGAGGCGTTGCGTTGCCCTGTCTGATCACCCTATCTCTCTACAGCCCAGCACGTATGCGACGTCATAGGACGACAACTCCAGCGTCATCTACAACCAACATAAACCGCCCCTTATCGACCGACGAAGTGTAACAGGTATGGTGCTCCATCTCACAAACTGACATACGGCACCTGTACGACACAATGCATGCACGTTTACACGATTCACATTGAACATTCTGGCGATTACACCAGTAATGTACCACCATTTCATATTCACAATAGCTTTTCTCGCACCTACATTAACCTGTGAGCTTGCAACGTTAATGACTTAAATATGTTATCTATGGAAATGTATTCCCGAAATTTCGTTACTGTATGTTAATTACTTCTAGTTGGTACGATTTTTTTTTTTCATTACTGTGTGTGAAGGCAGCGACGGATACATATGGGGGGGGCGGCGAGGGGGATGGCCCTCCCCCCCCCCCCCACCCCACCCACTAGCGAGGCGACCCGAATTGCCACCCGCGCCGCCGTCAGTCGACTCGACTGAATCGAGTTATCGAGTAGTTGTACTTTCCTATGTAGCGCGCGCGTCCTCTTCATCGTATGTTATACGTTTCTGTCTGGCACGTAGATAGCTAACGCATACCTACGAAGAAAGTTGCGGTCATTCTAGTGATCTCGATACGTTATTCTGTCTGGCATTTGTTCGAGAAAAGTCTCGAATTTTCTACTGTTCCCTTGCACAGAGAACCTTAGATACGTAGCGCTGTAAATACGGACTATTCGCCGAATACACATTGGCTAATATCACGGACTTCAGTCAGTGTTGTGCTTAGTGACGTAGAAATACGGGGGGGGGGGGGGTTGACCGTGTGTGTTTTAGTGCTAAGTCTACTAGTGTCGCATTTTTCAGTGCGAATAAAGTGTTTATTCGCGAATTAAACTTTGTATATGACTTGATTATTTTTTATTATGGTAAAAGTAAAGGTAGTTCAAGATATCTTTAGCGCTCACTCCTTGAGGTTTTTCTGTATCCACCATTGTGTGAAGGACGTGTTTTCTTATGACAAATCGATGGTGCAAATCTTATTTTAAATAGCGGATAGTTTCCATCAACCTACAGGCCTTGGGATACTTTCTTTTAATTTTTGTTAATCATTGATACTCAGGTATCTGGCGACCCTTGTATTCAGACATGGTAAGAAACAAATAGTAACAGCTTACTTAGTTCCTCTCCACATAGTAATAGATAAGTTTCATGTATGTCAACCTGGCAGGATACTGAGCTCCTCCCCACATATTCCTTATTAATGGTAGACCCCTTTCATTTAACTCACGGCGGCCGGAGTGGCCGTGCGGTTCTAGGCGCTACAGTCTGGAGCCGAGCGACCGCTACGGTCGCAGGTTCGAATCCTGCCTCGGGCATGGATGTGTGTGACGTCCTTAGGTTAGTTAGATTTAAGTAGTTCTAAGTTCTAGGCGACTGATGACCTCAGAAGTTAAGTCGCATAGTGCTCAGAGCCATTTAACTCACCCTGACAAGGTAACATTCTGTATCCCCACATTTCTCAGTATTAGAGTGCCAGGATACATAGTCCCTTATAATAAACGTTTTATAACGTTAGAAGTCATCTGCCGTGGAGTGCCATGATCAACAATATGCACAGAACAGTGTGCTTTGTACTTTGTCGTCAGATCTGCCATGGATAGACACGTACCTTGCTAAGCGACAGAGCATGCTTCTAACCCCCGAAGATCTGTGATGACGTGTGGATGTCAAACACCTTGTCGTCTACTCGTGGTTTCAACGTCTTTCAATTACTTTCCATAGATACGGGCAGTAATAGCACATGAACACATGACCAGCCTCACCTTCTCCTGAACGCTCGTTTTCAGGCACTGTAACTATCTGCCGTTTGTCAGAGTCGCTTATGCCAGTAAATTTCTCCATTTGTGGCCCGTAGGGTCACTAGTATTGCTTCCCATGTGTCTCTGCTCCGTCGTTTATATACCTTCTCACAGCGTCAAAGCACCACCAAGTGGCATTCAGTCATATGGTGGGCAGTGATCTTAATTTTCTAGTTGATCTGCTTAATAACCTCACACACAGTGCTGATGGGTTTATCGGGGTCTGTATATAATGCATGACACACAAATGCTGACTTTATTTATGTTTGATTCTGATCGCTTTCTGTCATAAACACTGTTCACGTTCCTGCACGAAATACAAAGCAAGATTCATGTCAAGTGTAGAAAGGAAATGACTACACGCTCACAAGATAATTTCGAATGTAACAGCCGAAACGTTCGTTACGTCGAAAAATTAATCTACAACCAACATTGCATGTGAGAACCAAAATTATCGTTTACTTCGAACATTACAAGTATGATATCTGTGTGAAGACCAACTAACCGAAGAGGACCAATACGAGACATAGAGTGGCATTTGAGGGCCAGAACTTGTAGTAAACAATTCAAAGATCAAGGACTGCAAAAGGTCTTCGGTTAACTCGCAATTGCGAATATGAGTAACCATCAACCATCTGGGCCAGACCGTAACTCGAACCCGGATTTACCGCTTATCGCGAGCGGCTCAAGGCGCTTCAGTCCGAAACCGTGGAGCTGCTACGGTCGCAGGTTCGAATCCTGCCTCGGGCATGGATGTGTGTGATGTCTTCAGGTTAGTTAGGTTTAAGTAGCTCTAAGTTCTAGGGGACTCATGACCTCAGATGTTAAGTCTCATCGTGCTCAGAGCCATTTGAACCATTTGTGGACCCGCTTACCATTTGGCTATCCGTACACGACTCACGACCAGACCCAAACCTCCATATGTCGTCAACCATGCGTCTACGACCTGAAATCGTACGAGCGTGTCAAAATAACACGGGCACTGCAAAGGTATTACGTTTGTAGGTAAGATGAAGATAACACTAATCATACACAACGTATCAAAATTGTACTCCAACCTCATATTTTCAAGATGACAAAGTGATAAACATTTCAAATAGCATTAAGTAAAGCATTTTTACATACTTAATGACTCTACGATGGCAACATTCTTTGCCGTCATGAAGACTAAAGAGTAACATCTGTACAATGAAATGTAAAAAATTCTGAAAATGGGGTGAATACCCACTGCAAATACCTAATTCATACTAACATACGCAGCGAAAAGGTGTTAAATGAACATGCATTTTCTTTAGGAAAAAAGTAGCGTCCAGTAGCAAGAACTACATATATATTTTTACGAAAAAAATACTGTCCAGTAACAATAACTATTAAACCTAATACCTGAAACATTTTCAGCAGAGATAATTAGAAATTGTCATAAGGACAGTCAGGTGAAGTGATAAGGAATGGTATGGGTCCGCCTGCTTAGCTGAGTGGTAGCGTGCTTGCCTCCCATGAAAGGTGCCCGCGTTCGATTTCCGGCCGGAGCCGAGATTTTCTCCACTCGGTGCCTGGGTGTTGTGTTGTTCTCATCATCATTTCATCCTCATCACCGGCGCGCAAGTTGCTCAGTGTGGCGTCGAATGAAATAAGACTTGCACTCGGCTGCCGATATTCCCCGAAAGAGCCCTCCCCCTAACGGTGCCATACGCTCATTTCATTTCAGAATTGGTATGACCCGTTAGTTAATCTGGATCACAATTCTTCAGCAGTGATGTACTAACAGTACATCAGATCAACAAAGAGTTTACATTCACATAAGCGTAAGTAAGAACTTCGAAGGATACAGACACTTATCATAGCGTTATGTCTAAAGTGCCTTACTAGCAATGCCATTAGTCACAAAAATATACAAAACCGAAGCAAAAATGCAATTTGCTAAGTGAAAATATAAAAATAATACCATAGCCGAGTCACTGACTTGGGGCCGTTACGTAATATAACTGATCAGTTCACGTTAACATGCAAAGCCAAGAAGCAGAAGACCGGTCACAGATCAATAAAAATTTAAGTAACCTCAATTATTGGAGTCCGTTCATTCCTAAAGAAATATGCAATTTATGTGAGAGGAGATGTTTGTGTATTTCATGGAAGTCATCAAGGATATTTAGACCCAGACACCAGCTTGCAATTCCTTTTATTGGCTTCATTTGAAGTAGAGAGACATTCAGCTGCTGATTTTGTGTGAATTACTTATTTAGCGTTAGTAGCATTATGAATATCTCCAGGGTCTACTCAATACGAAAAGTACTGCGCCAGTAACATCATTCACTTCTTTTGTTATTCATCTGTGCATTTCTGAATGTCTGATGTTCTACCTCACCTTGTCCGTCCTCTTCCGTGCATCCTCATTCATTTTCTTTAAAAACTGAAGCGTTCCGAAATTACCTTCGCTATTCACTGTCTGTCTATTGGAGAAGACGCTTGTAAACTCAGCTGAGTAGCTCGTGTCACCGGCGTTTCCGGCCCATCAGTCTCGTCTACCTTATAATTTCGAATTATCTCTACGACTTCGGCTTGTCGCGAAGCGACCACGTTATCGTGTCCATTCTTTAATTCGTCACCTGGGTGTATGTGACCTAACTAACTTACTTCACTATTGCTCACGATCAGACATGACGGTTCCGTGGGAAAGACCATCAGTTCCTCCCATAAATCACCACCTAATCTATGGTGGCTATGCTCCAAGATACTAATCGGTTTAGTCTGTGACAGTTCTATATCTGTTCTCAGTTTACTCCTCACTCTCAATCAAATTATGCGATGTACCCTACTGCTACCACGAAAAAGAAAAAAAATCTCATTATAACTAAGAACTCAATCTATCACATTACTCAACAAATCCCATATAATATATCAACAAACATCCCATACAAAATATTCGCCGTTGGTACTAAACGCAGATAATCACTCAGAGATGGAATAGAAACATACATCTCTCTCTCTCTGTCCGAACAGGCCTTGGAAGGCCCAAGGATACCGACTGGCTGCCGTGTCGTCCTCAGCCCACAGGCATCACTGGATGCGGATATGGAGGGGCATGTGGTCAGCACACCGCTCTCCCAGCCGTATGTCAGTTTACGATACCGGAGCCGCTACTTCTCAATCATGCTCTGTAAACCGGATGGTCACCATCCAAGTGCTAGCCCAGCCCGACAGCTCTTAACTTTTGTGGTCTGACGGGAACCGGTGTTACCACTGCGGCAAGGCCGTTGGCGAAACATACATAGAAAGCTGAAATAAAATACGTTTATTAATTACTTGCACCAGGAAATGTTCTGTATACAACTGTGTTTTTAAATGGTGCTCGTCGATGATTCGTTAAAAACTCACAAAGTTTGATATCTGACAGCGTCATAGAATATCCTATTTCAGTCCAGTTCTGGAAGGGGATACCATTTTATGCAAAACCCCGCTCGTATGGAAGTGACACTTAATCAGAATTAATCCTGAACCATTGAGACTGAGAGCTGAATTTAATGCACACATCGGCTTTATTAACGCTTCCATTTATTCAGGCCCTAACAGTGAGTCTGAAGGTAGGAGAATTTACGTCTTATTTATCAGTGATATGGAATGAAAGTGATGATAAATTCAAGAAGTAAGTAAACTCTATGGTTCACTACAAACGACAGTTGGAATCACAAACCATTAACAATAATTATGTGAATTTGAATTTTACAATGATGTACTTTCTGTTGAAAATTGCAAACTAAAACTCTAACGTGGCGAAGTCACTAATTGAGATGGAGTTGCTTAATAATGTCATATATGACACAATGAACTAATCTGCAGCCTGACAACGATGATCACAGTGGCTATTCGTCTGAAACAAGAATTTAGGAATCCCAAAGATCTGAGGAAGCACTGACGAATATGAGACTATTTTGAAATTAAACTTTAATACTGTCCCTTGTCCTATTATTCCACAGCTGTAAGTGACATTTACTACAGCCTTCAGAGTAATGTGGACTGGTCTTAAGTTCAGCAGTACAATTGGGCAGCAGAGGACTCTGATGACACTGGACCCCAGGCGACTCTGCCACTTGAGAGCGCGGCCACAAATCATGCCACGGTCTCTTGTCAGCGACTTGGCCACATCTGGTATTTGTAAGTCTCCAAAACGCAGCGTGCTCCTTTCTTCCTGCGAGCAAAACACGTCCATCAATCTTCTCAAGTGACTAGAGCCCACCAGTTGCCAAATATTTTGTTAAGTAACGGCGAAATGTCAGCAAGTCAATGAATTGAAAATTTTCCTCTCTTTTCCTAGAAACTTTGCACTGCTCTTGATGTCGCTAATAACGCGCCAATCGGTGCGCATTAAGCCACCGGCCAGACTCGTATTTCAGGTCCTGTGGAGATGTTAAAAAACTGTCCACAAGGCTAGTCGCCAACATTGCTGCAAATTCCGAACATTAAGTATGTCAGAGCCGTTTTCTCATATTTTCAGGAAAGCCAGGAGATGCTTATCTGCTCAAGTACTTCTTTTATCGAGCTCCTAGCACCTACCACCTATGACAGTCTTCTGTAATGAAGGCTTTTTATCTTGGCTATCCTGCATAACATGCTATAAACCAGACAGTGACATCTCTCCCTGTTCATCATTTGGCAAAGCGACTTTCACCACCCAACATGGTGAAGACACTGCACCTCCACTTCTTCTCCCGATGTTTCTGTGAAGGCCAGCATGCCACAGATCCCTATACCTCGCTTCACTTGGCCTCATCACTCCAAGTTATCTGTCTCATATTCACAGCACAATTCATTTCCAAAGCTCACCTATGAAGCAAACTGATGTACACCATATCATGTTATATTACAGAAGGTTAAGAAGAGGAAATGAAATCAACTTGTACAGTCATTGCTATAGCACGACTCCCATTAACCTAATTCAACAGCTTTTCAGAATATTAGATTAAATTATCAATCTGATTATAATGAACTGTCTAAAATGAAACATTTATGCCTGTGGTAATCAAGATGGTTTCCACAAAAATGAAACGTAACTTGTACCCTGCTAATAAGTAAAAAGCAAACCTGATCCCAAGCGGAAAGCTCTTTGAACAGCGCAGCGATTTGTTAGGTATGGTATTATTAGTGATAGTTTACTGTTGCCTACCTCTATGATCTATTTTCTGTGGACTTTAAGATTAATAGTCCACCATTCACATTTTCTTTCTTTAGTTGAAGATCCGTTGATAGGACACATCCTGAGGCATCAAGGCACTGTCAACTTGGTAATGGAAAGAAGTATAGAGGTAAAAATTTTATAGGGAAACCACAACTTGAATATAATCAGCAAGTTCTAATGCTGCATTTTTCGGTAGTTATGCGGAGATGAGAAGCTTGCAAATGATTGGGTAACATTGAGATCTGCAGCAGACCTGTCTTCGGAATGAAGACCGTAACAACCGCTGCGGAAAAAGAAAATTTCTTGTCAAGGGACACCTATCTAGTGAAGTTCCAAAAGAATGTGTGTGCCTGTAAAGACCAGTCTTCATCTAGAATGATATGCGAAAATCACTTGTGTTCTAGTGGCACCAACATGGTAGCACATTCGGTCAGACTGTTGGCTGCCTCTATATTATATAAAACCTGAGTGAAATAATCAACGATAAACATGAAGGAGTATCTTGTGATGTCCATTCACACTAAATGATGATAGGAAATGTCGAACAAAACGAAGGAAAAAAAGTGTAGCGTCTTTTGCTACTAATCAGAAGCCGCGCGGGATTAGCCGAGCGGTCTAAGACGCTGCAGTCATGGACTGTCCTGCTGGTTCCGGCGGAGGTTCGAGTCCTCCCTCGGGCATGGTTGTGTGTGTTTGTCTTTAGGATAATTTAGGTTAAGTAGTGTGTGAGCTTAGGGACTGATAACCTTAGCAGATAAGTCCCATAAGATTTCACACACATTTGAACATTTTTTGAGCTAATCAGAAACACGAAATTGCAGTGCCTGTGTTATTCCGAATAACGATGCAATGTACCTTTGAACATGCATCGTATTTCGGGAAAACACAGGCACTTCAATATCGTACTTATCCGCCGATAGCGGTGAAGCGACTCTCAAGTAAAATATCACGCCTGTACGAGAATATACATAACGGATGTAGTAATACAGATTGCCGACACATAATTGACGACTTATGGAAGTTTGGATGTGGCCGTGAGTCGCGGATTGTCAGATGGTAGGGCGACCGATAGCGATAAGGGGGAAATCCGGGTTCGAGTCCCATCTGGCACATTATCGTCATTCCATCCTACAGCTGATGATTTTCGATATTCGCAACTGCGAATACAATTAATTTACTAATTAGCAATGTCCTGAATCTCTGGTTCAAACCCAGCGCATGCTTAAATTCTGAAAAAAAAAAAAAATCTGCCGTGATGCCCGAAGACTTACAGTGTACGGAATCGCTCTCGTTCTGACAACGGCCTTGTCAAACATGGAAGAGGAGGGGACAGAGATTAAAGACAGTATGTAGCCCTCCACTGGGGTAATTCCTGCTTGGCGCGTTCACGTCGCGGGGGTGGGCATCCTACACTTCAGTAGGCCGGAGTGCTAGGATGGCTGAGTTCAGGCAGGGACCCAATCCCGTGGGGTATAAAACGGAACCCATGCCCAGGGTTACGGGTGAAGACCTTAATGGCAGCCACGGCGGAGAAGGAAGACTTCGGAACGGCGTAGCTGGCTGATGAGGCAACCCTCCTTTCTGGGGATTAAATGAGAAGGGAACCACTGCCTTGTGGTGGAGGAGAAACACCAAAGGCTAAGGGAGACAACCCCAACAGAAAATCCTTCCTTGCGTTAGGCCTAGCAAGCCAGTAGGAAAGTCTTCATATATTGCTTTCAAAACACAGACGAGCCTCGGAACGAACCACTCAGGATTTGACCCCACTGCTTCTTCAAGTACCGGTGCAAATTATGGGAGACCTGATGATTCATCAGTACAAGAAGATGAAACCAACTGGACTAAAAAATAACCTAAATATTGGCATCCTTAATATATTAACCCTCAATGGAAAAATGGAAGAAATGACAGATGTATTAACAGAGAGGAAGTTGGATATATTGGGATTAAGCGAAACCATGTCGAAGGGAAAAGGTGAGAAGAATTTGAGAGGAGGAGGAAAACTGTACTGGAGTGGGAATAACAGTTATGGAAGAAATGGTGTGGCAGTGATGGTGAATAAGAATGTACAAAGCTGTATTGAAAATGTGAGATATATATCAGACAGGATCATAATCTTAAACCTGAGATTCCAAAAAGAAACACTAAAAGTAATCCAGATTTATGCACCTCAAGTGGGATGTAGCGAAGAAGAGAAGATGGACTTTGAAAATGTGTTAGAAAACCGTATAGAGAGTGCTAATATAGTGATGGGAGATTTTAATGCACAGGTAGGCAAAGACAGAAAGGGATTTGAGCAAGTATTGGGATGTTTTGGATATGGAGGCAGAAATGAAGAAGGTGAAAGACTCCTGGATTTGTGCCAGAGGAATGGAATGAAAATAGCAAACAGCTGGTTTATGAAGAGAGAAAGTCATGTTATCACCAGATACAGTTGGGATGGAAGAACGAAGAGTGTAATTGATTATATTCTAGTAGATAGGGAATGGGGAGAGAAAGTAACAAATGTGAAGGTAATTCCAAGTGTGAGTGCAGATGGAGACCATAGATTACTGGTGGGACAATGGAAAATGAATCAGTGTGTGAAAAATAGAAAACAGAAGAAAGTGATGAGGATACGGGATTGGAAACTGAAGGAGAGTGCATGTGCTGAGAAGTACAGAGAATTAATAACACAAAAATTTCCAAAAGAAGTTTTCTGCAAAGTAGAAAAAGAATGGAGTTTATTCAAAGACACTTTAGTCGAAGCAGCACAAAAAGTATGTGGCAGAACATCTGGAAAGGAATAAAATAAGACAGACAAGTTGGTGGGATGATACCACAATCCAAGCAGTTAGAGGAAAAAATGGAGCATGGAGAAAATGGTGGAAAACTAAAACTGACGAAGACCATAAAAGATATATAGAGGAAAAGGAGAAGTGCAAAGAAATAGTGGAAACAGCAAAGAAAAAGGCATGGGAAGAGTTTACAAAAAAAACTTGAAGAAGATGTGAAGAGCAATAAGAAAATGTTCTATAAAATGATGAAAAATAAAAGGAAGGCTTCTGAAGTACCAGTAAAGATGGAAACAGAGGACGGTACCATTATTGAAGATACAGTGAATATAAAAGATCTCTGGAAAGAACATTTTAAGAAGCTGTTAAACGCTGAGGAGCAGGTACACGAGGAAACATAATGAAGAAATTGAGAGAAGTTGGGAAGCAGAATTAGGACAAATTACACGGGAAGAAATGGAAAAAGCTGTGAAGAAGATGAATGGGGGGAAAAGCCCCAGGACCTGATGAAGTATCAGTGGACATGATAAGAGCAGCAGGTCCAGTGGGAATGCAGTGGCTGTATAGAGTACTATCAAGCGTGTGGAGAAATAGTAAAATACCTGACGACTAGAGAACAGGAAACATTGTTCCCATCTTCAAGAAAGGCAATAAAAGACTTTGTAAAAACTACAGAGGAATAACCCTCATAAGCCATACAGCCAAGATTTTTGAAAGAATTTTACTAAATCGAATAAGTGAAAAGATAGAAAAGGAGCTTTTTGAGGAACAGCATGGGTTTAGGAAAGGAAGGTGCACGATCGACCTGATATTTTCTATCCGTCAACTGATGGGAAAAAGTTGGGAGTATAACAAGAGGGTGATAACGGTTTTTATAGACATAGAAAAGGCATATGACTCAGTTAACAGGGAAAGACTCCGGGACGAACTGAAGAAGACAGATATAGAAGATGGATACATTAATGTTATAAAGACAATGTACAGAGGCCACAATTGTAGAATTAGAACACCATTGGGGAACTCTGAATACTTCGAAATAAGACAAGGACTTAAGCAAGGAAGTATTCTATCTCCTGCGCTTTTTAATGTTGTGATGGAGGGAATGAATAGGGCAGTTAAAGATATAGTAAAAGAAAAGGCAAAAAGGTTATTTTTGCAGATGATATGGTAATATTGGGTGATAAAGAGGTAGATGTACAGTTACAGCTTGATGCGTGGAAGGAAATAATGAAAAGGTATGGATTAAAAATAAATAAAGATAAGAGTGAAGTAATGGTATTTGGAAGGGAGAAAGGAATCAACGGAAATATTACCTTGAATGCAGAACCCCTCGAAGTGGTAGAAAGTTTCACTTACTTAGGGAGTGAAATATCTAGGGATGGAAGAATAACTAACGAAATTAATAGGAGGTTACAGAAGGAAGGCAATTTCTACCAAACAATAAAACATCTGATTTGGAATAATGAAGTTTCAGAAAGAGCAAAACTCCTTATGTATAAGAATTATTGCATTCCTATTGTCACCTGTGGTGGAGAAACATGGACAATGACAGAAAGGGACTGGAGCAGACTGCAAGCAGGGGAAATGAAATTTCTCAGAGCAGTTAAGGGAAAAACAAGAATGGACAGAGTAAGGAATGTAGAGATTAGAAAGGACCTCAAACAAAAAAGTATGAGAGAAGAAATTGAAAGAAAGAGATTAAGATGGTATGGGCATGCTAAGAGGATGCATGGGCAGAGACTCCCCAAAATTGTGGAAGAACTAAAGATGGATGGGAAAAGACCTAGAGGGCGCCCAAGAACACGGTGGAAAATGGGAGTGAGAATATCTGTTGAAAGGAGAGGTGTGACCTGGCAGCAAGTGGAGGGAGAAAAGTGGTGGGAGGACCGAGCTAAATGGAGAGGACTCGTCAGCACCCAGTCCCGGCAGTAGCTGGAGCGGGATTCGGATATAGATAGATGTAGCCCTTGGGATGGGAAATCCCCCCAAAACACGGAAGAATCAGCATTTCTCAACGGCAGAAGTATGCAGACGGTAATGGAAATTACTGCATTGAAGACATATAATGTGTATCTACAAGACATGTGAAATGTATTTCGATTGAAAAAGTATCCTAGTGATCTCTTCATTGGCAAAACATCCGAATTAAGCCGCTATGCGGATCACCAGGAGGGTACAACCAAACGGGTATTAACCATGAAAGAAATATGCAATAACTAACGTCGGGATGATATTCTACGAGTCGGCGTACGGTTCAAATGGCTGTAAGCACTATGGGACTTAACATCTGAGGTCATAAGTCCCATAGACTTAGAACTACTTAAACCTAACTAACCTGACAGCACACAGATCCATGCCCGAGGCAGGTAGTAGTAGTAGTAGTAGAGGGGTTTCTGGGCGCATGACAGCAAGGTCTTCAGCGCCCGTTCAGTAACATAGTGAGACGGGTGTCAAGAAAAATCCCAGGACAGGAATATAAAACGGAACATAAAACACGGGGAACAATCGTTGAAAAATATGTGCTCACCCACGCCGAAGCGTGGGATGAAGCAGGGTGTCAGCAGTAAAACATGGACAACACAGGAAGAAAATGGTAGAGGGAGCTAAAAAAATGTAGCAGATGGAAGTGGCTGGCTGACCGCAAGGAAAAAAGGGGAGGAGTCAGCCACTCTGCAATACACTAAAATCTCCAGCCTAAAAGTTTAGGCCAGAGTCCAGACACATCACAAAACTTAAAAACTCTAGACACACACGTCTCATCATTAGCTAAAACAGAAGGCAGATCCCCATCAACTTGTGCTTCTGCCCTTGCATCACGGTATAAAATGCAGTCTGTTAAAATGTACCGGACAGAGATGTGCACACCACAAGCATCACAAAACGGAGGATCCTCCCGCCGTAATAAAAAGCTATGTGTGGGAGGACAGTGCCCGATCCGAAGACGTGTGAGGGCCACCTCTTCCCGCCTGAGCAACCGGCAGGAGGAACGCCACGGCCGAGTGGTTGACATTACCAACCGCAGTTTATTGGCCGTCACCGCCAGCCATTCGTCCTCCCACAACTCCATGCGCTTCCTGCGGAGTGCAGAGATGACTGACTGCAAGGGGATAGGACACTGGACCACATCCTGCTCTCTGCAGGCCTCCTTGGCAGCCCGATCGGCCTGTTCATTGCCCCATATTCCGACATGACCAGGCACCCAGCAGAAGGATACCTCTTTACCCCGCCGTTGGAACAAGTACAGTTGGTCATAAATCAGCTGCACTATCTCCTCAGTCGGGTACAGGTTCTGCAGTGATTTTAAGGCACTAAGAGAATCGGAGCAGAGAAGAAATCTATCGCCCCGAACACGATTCATCTGCTCCAGTGCCTTCAGGATCGCGTGGAGCTCCGCTGCGAAAACGGTATATTCAGCAGGGAGGCGTATCCGGGCAACATGATCAGGGAACACAGCCAAGGAAATTCTCCTGTTTGGAACCATCAGTGTAAACGACAGTGAAACCGTGATGCACATCTAAAATGTTAAAAAACAGAGATTGGAATGTAAAATCTGGTGTGCCATTTTTCTTAAAATTAGGGAAATCTAAAATAAATTTGGGTCTCCGGAGGAGCCAAGGTGTAGATCTGCTCCAACCGCGACGTAAAACACGAAGACCAGCCATAGACATCGCAGCGAGGCAATTCTGTGCGCGAATCCCATAGGGCTGTGTCGCACGTTGTCGGTTATGAAATAACCGTGCCAGAGGAGGCTGAGCAACGGTACGGTGTGCAAGTGTGTATGGTGTGGACAAAGTTTTATACGCCTGGAGTGCTGTAAGTAGCCGTCGCCGCACATGAAGTGGCGGTTCACCAGCCTCTGCACAGAGGCTTGGTATGGGGCTAGTTCGGAATGCCCCAGTGTCCAACCGAAGCTCTTTATGGTGCACAACGTCCAACATCTTTAAGTAAGAAGGCCTCTCAGACCCATACACCGTGCACCCATAATCGAGCCGAGATCGCACAAACGCCCTGTAAAACTGGAGCAGACAAGTCCTGTCAGCTCCACATGTACTGTGGCTAAGACATTTTAAAATACTTAAAGCCTGATGCGACCGCCGTTCCAGGTCTTTAAGATGAGGTAACCACGTAAGCTTCGAGTCAAAAATTAGCCCCAGAAATCTCACCGTGTCTTTAAAAGTAAGAATAGTGTCCCTCATCCTCAACTCAGGAAAGGTTAAAATCGAACGAGAACGGTTAAAAAGAACACATACAGACTTCTCGGTGGAAAACTTTAAACCACTCTTCTGCGCCCAGTCATCCAAACGTCTAATAGCAAGTTGCAACTGACGCGTTGTCGTTGCAAGGCTTGAAGAAGAGCAAAACAAAGAGAAATCATCCACAAGCAAGGAACACTGGACAGGACTTTTCACTATGGACGTAATGCTATTAATAGCGATGGCAAAGAGAGTCACACTTAAAACGCTACCCTGAGGGACACCGTTCTCCTGCTCAAAGCGATCAGACAGGACGTCACCAATTCGGTATCTAAAATATCGTGGCGAGAGGAAAGACTGAATAAAAAGAGGAAGACAACCACGAAAACCCCATTCGTGAAGCTGCTCCAGGATGAGACGCCTCCAAGTGGTATCGTAGGCCTTCTCGATGTCGAAAAATACACCTAGAAGGTGATGACGGCGTAGGAAAGCTTGTTGTATAGCCGCCTCCAGGAGGGCAAGGTTATCGAAGGTGGAACGAAACTTCCTGAACCCACACTGAAAGCGACTAAGGAGTTGCCGGGATTCTAACATCCAGACAAGGCGGTGGTTGACCATCTGCTCCAAGGTCTTCCCCATGCAACTAGTGAGGGCAGCTACGGTAGCTATTCGGGATCGTGCGGTCTTTCCCAGGTTTTAAAAAAGGAATTAAAACTGCCTCACGCCACGCGTCAGGAAAGTGACCCGACGCCCAAATGGCATTAAAAAGTGCGAGGAGAATTTCTTTGTTGCGCATTGTGAGGTGCCATAGCATACTGTAATGGTTCCTGTCGTGACCAGAGGATGTGTCACGAGCTCCAGACAATTCAGAATCCAGCTCCCACATAGAAAATTGGCAGTTGTAAACTTCATGAGAGGTGGACTGGAAGTCCACATTACATCTCTCAGCAACGGCTCTATGGCGCTGGAAACCTGGATCCTGACTGGTTGTTGCAGTAACTGTGGCAAAATACGCTGCCATAGTCTGGGCAATGTCTCTTGGATCCGTGTGGAGAGCGCCGTTATTCATTACAGCAGCTATGGGGCACCTCCTCCCTCTGCCAGAAATTCTCCTGATGGTCTCCCACGCAATGGAACTTTTGGTGGAACGATTAATAGCGTTCGGGATCTGTTGCCATGACCTCTTCTTGCTCTCACGAATAATGCGGCGACATCGTGCCCTCGCCACCCGAAAGGCTGCAAGATTCTCAGCAGTCGGCCGACACTTGAACCGACGCAGCGCCGCACGCCTGGTCCTGATTGCAGAGCGGCATTCGGCACTCCACCAACGCACAGGTGGCCTCTTCCGGTGGCCTGTGGACTGTGGAATGGACGCTGCAGCGGCGTGGTGGACCGTTTTGGTAATATGATACACCCACACATCAACACTCGCACAGTGTTCGAATTGGGCCAACTGGCTATAAAGTGTCCAGTCACCTCCACTGAGCACCCATCGTGGTGGTCTCCTTTCGGGGCCCACGCCATCTGGCAGGTGTATCCAGATTGGGAAATGATCACTGCCGTGCAAGTCAGCAACCACTTCCCAGTGAGCACCGGTGGCAAAAGCTGGAGAGCAAAGCGAGAGATCAATGGCAGAGAACGACCCAGTCACTGTGCAGAAATGAGTACTCTGTCTCCCATTGAGCAAGTAGGCACAGGATGATAGGAGAATCCTCTCAATTGCTCTACCCCTGGGGCAGGTAATTGCAGAGCCCCGAAGCACATTGCGGGCATTAAAATCACCACAAATAATGAATGGCTGGGGGAGCTGTGTAAGAAGGTCGGTGAGGGCCACTTCATCAAGTGCGTCGTGTGGGGGCAAGTAAAGTGAACAGACAGTCAATGGAAGACTGCACGTGCACGGACACAGCGACGGCCTGTAAAGTCGTCGGAAGCGAGAGAGGCGAGGAGTGGTAGTCCGTCTTGACGAAAATACCTACGCCTCCTCTAGCTCTCTCTCCACGCAGGTCGTCCTTTTTGTGGAGTGTATGATTAGAACCTGCGACCGTAGTAGCTGCGCGGTTCCGGACTGAAGAGCCTAGAACCGCTTGGCCACAGTCGCCGCCATGGAGCACGGAATGTCAGAAGTCTGAACGTAGTAGGAAAGCTATAAAATCTGAAAAGGCAAATGCAAAAGTTCAATCCAGATATGGTTGGGGTCAGTAAATTGAAATGGGAGAAAAATAAGGATTTGTGGTCAGACGAATGTATGGTAATGGTAACAGCAGCAGAAAACGGTACAACAAGATTAATATTTGTTATGAGTAGGGAAGTAGTACAAAGCGTAGTGCACAGTACACCGATAGGGTGATCTCATCAGAGTAGACAACAAACCAACGCCGACAACGATATTTCAGGTAAACGTGCCAACGCCGCAAGCAGCAAATATTGAGACAAAGAAAGTATGAGAGAATACTGAACGGGAAATTCAGTATGCTAATGGAGATGAAAATGGAATAATCGTTAAAGGTTGTCACGAGGGAAGAACAGAAGAAAGCTTTATGGAAGAATAACGTCTGGGTAGTCGAAAAGAGAGAGAGGAAAGACTAACCGATTTCTTCAATAAATTTCAGATGGTAACAGCGAATACGATGTTCAATAGGAGGAGGTATACTTGGAAGAGACACGGAGGCACGGAAATTTTCCAGATGGATAACATCATGGTTAGAAAGAGATTCCAAAATCAGATGTTGGATTGCAAGGCATACCCAGGTGCAGATATAGATTCAGATTATAATTCAGTAATGGTGACGAGTGCACTGAAGTTTAAGGGAATTGTCCAAAAGCGTCAGTGTGGAAGGAACTGGATACTGAAGTGCTGAGGAAGATAGACTGTTTCAAGTTCGCCAAGGACCTAGATACTGCTATAAGGAACACCAGAGCAGTCAATTCAGTAGAAGAGGAGTTGGCATCTCTAAGGAGGGCAACCACAGATGTTGGAGAGACAAACAGGTACGAGGAAGGTAACTGCGAAGGAACAATGGGTAACAGATGAAATACTTCACGTGATCGACGAAAGTAGGAAGTACAAAAATGTTCTGGGAAGGACAGAAATACAGCAATCCCTTAGGAGTGAAATAAATAGTAAGAACAAGACAGCTGAGCGAAATACCTGCAGGAAAGATGTGAAGAAATCGAAAAAGAAATGATCGTATGGAGAACAGATTCAGTACTTACAAAAGTCAAAAGAACCTTTGATGGAATCAAAAGCAAGGTCGGTGACATCAGGAGTGCAATGGGAATTCCACTGTTAAATTCAAAGGTGGGGCGGAGTGGTGGAAAAGGTAGAATGTTAAATCTATAAGATGACGACTTGTCTGACGACATGACGGAAAAGGCAACTGGAGTCGATATGGAAGAGGTAGGGGATCCAGTTTTAAAATGGCAAACAGATTTGAAAGACTTAAGATCAAACAAGGCACAAGGGATAGACAACGTTCCATCGGAATTTCTAAGATTATTGACAGAAGTGACAACCAAATGACTATTCAAGTTAGAGTGTATCAACAAACTTTCGGAAAAAAAAGTCATCCACACAATTCCGAAGTGTTTCTTCCAGCCTCGTCGTCATCTTTTTGTCTAGGAAGCCTGCGTACTCGGTTCGCTAGACAAACAATCAAACAACTCGTATTAATAAGTTTTATTACAATATGAAAATGACAAATACTTAACTTTGGCAATTACATAGATGTGTCGCAAGCAAAGGGCGACGTACGAAATAATGTCTTTGCAGTGTCTGCTGATCTATAACTGACAAAAGTCTTTCCTGAACTGCTATCAAAGTACCTAACGTTGACGCTGCTATCGAAGTGGCTAATCTTGAAGCTGCTATTGAACCGGACCGTCACCAGTCGGTCGCGGCGCTTATGTCCCGTCGTGTTGTCGTCCCGGTGGGAGGTTCGGTCAGTGTGCGGCTGGCTGATCTCTTCTCACAGCCGTCCCCTCCTTTTTCGTTCCCGACTGGCGTGTCGGCGCTGACTTTATGCTGTAACACGAAGACACGACGGTAAGATAAATGCGGAATATATCACACAGTCAGCTGAACAGCTCATGCATCCATCTAATGACGTGAATAATATACACAAGAAAAGAAACTAAGGATCAGTTAGATGATGATTAGTTTGGCATCAGGAAAGATAAAGGCACAAGGGAAGCAGTTTTGACGTTGGGGTGGATACTGGAACCAAAGCTGAAGAGAAATCAAGACACGGTCATAGGATTTGTCGACTTAGAAAAAGCGTTCAATAAGGTAAAACGATACACTAGGGTCGAAATTCTGAAAAAAATATGAGTAAGCTGTAGGGAAAGACGGGTAATATACAAAATATACGAGAACCAAGAGGGAACAGTAAGACTGGATAAACAAGAACTAAGTGCACGGGAAAGGTGTAAGACAGGGATGCATCTTTCGTCCATATAGATCAGCCTACACATCGAAAAAACAATAACGGAAATAAAAGAAAGTTTCAAAAGTGGGGTTAAAATTCAGGGAGAAAGGATATCAGTGATAAGTTTTCCGCTGGATGGAACGAACAGCAATG
Source organism: Schistocerca americana (assembly GCF_021461395.2). Classification (NCBI taxonomy): domain Eukaryota; kingdom Metazoa; phylum Arthropoda; class Insecta; order Orthoptera; family Acrididae; genus Schistocerca; species Schistocerca americana. The sequence goes on along the minus strand of NC_060121.1, from coordinate 552,325,449 downwards.
AATACAGAACATGGAATGATAGTAAACCATAAGAAGACAAAAGGTAATGAAACGTAGTAAAAATGAAGGTAGCGAGAAACTTAACATTACAGTGTTGATTGCGAAATAGGTGAAGTTAAGGAATTCCACCACCTTGGAAGCGAAGTGACCTGTAAGAATGAAGCAGAGTAGCACAGCCAAAAAAGGCATTGCTGGTCTTTCTCGTATCAGACATAGGCTTTAATTTGAGGAAGAAATTCTGAAAATGTACGTTTGTAGCACAGCATTGAATGGTAGTGAATCTTGGACAGTGGACAACACGACCAGAAGAGAATCGAAGCGTTTGGCATATGGTACTACAGACGAGTGTTGAAAATTTGGTGGAGTGATAAAGTAGATACGAGGATGTTCAACGTCGGCAAAGCACTAGATACTGTCATTTTTCGGAGATAATGTTGTGTCTACCTAATTAGGACGTAATTAAATAACAGAGTACGGATTTCAAATACACAATTCAAGGAGTAATAGAACAGTGCTGAAGTGGCGGAAGTCAAAGTTTCTGAATCCAGAACCTTCCATAAGGGTGCCCACCTGGTCAAGAATCCACACCTTCTTCTCGTATAGTATCATAAAGGGACGTACAAATGCAGCAGTTCACACCGTATATTTCTTTAGTCTCGCGACAGATGATTTAGTGCTGTAATACATCAAAAGATAGGGTAAAGTCTGTGGAGCAGTCTCGTGACCAGACTCTCGGCTTGTGACGATGCAGGGTGAACACCTTTTATCTGCCGTGGCACTATGAGGAGGAAGGGTGGCGCGTCCGCTGCGTCGATGGCTCATTGACCCCAAGAAAGATCGTCAGTATTCATTTAGACAGCAGGCTGAGTGGATATGGGTCTATTGAAGAGACTGGAACGAGGAAAGTCCCGTCTCCTATTCAGGATTGAACCCGGTATCTCCAGGCCCGGAACCTAGTCCCCTACCCACTAAACCCCCACGATCATGAAAAGGTTTTAAATGTTTCTAAATACGTTTTGTAAAGCATTATTTAATCTATTTGAGTACTGTGTAAAATAGACAGGGTCCCCAGTAGACATAAAAGCTATTATAATACACCGTAATTATATTCCTGCATCTGGTGTCATAATCCTTTTACTTGACACTGAGCCGAAATGCTACACTCAAGGGCAAAATTTTATAGTTAACACACGTCACTGATTTAAGATCGTTTCTGTAGCTAGCTGCCTCGTGATGACTGGGTGTTGTGTGATGTCCTTAGGTTAGTTAGGTTTAAGTAGTTCTAAGTTCTAGGGGACTGATGACCATAGATGTTAAGTCCCATAGTGCTCAGAGCCATTTGAAGCATTTTTTGAAGCCAGCTAACGTAAAATGTCCATTGCTAATAAGGCCGCTGAGCCACACCAGATTTTTATTATTACCGCAAAATTAATGTGCACAGCAGGTATTATGACACATGAAACTGCTCAAAATTGAGCTATCACTAAATTGCTCGTGAAACTGTTTTATGGCTTCCTAGGATTGCCAGTATTCAGTAAAATAGGATCCAAATGATATATTCAAGTAACTATGTTGCAAACCTCTACAAGCTCCCAACGATAGGGTAAACAAACTTGGGGCATTGTGGTTATAATTCATTGCTTTTGTTATCTCCAAATCAAGTACCTGTTCAAAACACGTAGTACTTGTTTCTACACAGCAACATAGTTCAATCTCTGAATTTCTTATTTTACACAATATACTTAATCCTTTCAAAATCACGTTTGGCGAGTTAGTATCTTCAAGCGGATTGACATTATCAAACGTGTGATTTGAGACTTTCTCGGCGTATTCCATTCGTGAAATCTTCTCGGGTGATCAGCCGAGTAAAGGCGTCGTCTTCTCGCAAGGGTTTCGTACCCATCATCTTCAAGCGAAGTGTCGAGATGCTGCTGCTGCTCACATCTTTTACTTTCCCCTCTTTGGGGAAGTGTGTGTGGGGGAGTTTGTAGCCTTTCGGCTTTTACTCCCCTGTGAACGTGTGTGTGTGATTTTTTTCTATAGTTTTTTGGTGTCTGTGACTTGTGATGTTTGTTGTGAGTGAGTCTAGTACTTGCCTGAGGTAGGCGAGAAGATTGGTGTTATATGGGAAGGAACTGGATTAGGGATTGGGTTTTGGGATTTTCTCTTCGACTTAGTCGTCGAAGATCGTCATAGGGCGCTTATGCTTATCGCGGGACATGTCGTACCGACCTAGGGAGTGGATGAGCTCGTTTTCGGATCTGGAAGAACCCTCATAGAAGGCCCTTGCCAGGTCCTGGAACCGCTCTCTCAGGAGTGGGATTTCGGCTGCGGCGTGCAAGTCGTCTGTGGGGAATCCAAGAGGTAGGTGCAGTGCCCTTCTGAGGGCGCGGTTCTGCAGCCTCTGGAGTTTGTCCAGGTGCTGCTTTGCCGCGTATCCCCAGACAGGGCACGCATACTCCATTACCGGCCGGATCAGGGCCTGGTATACATTTACTGCTACTGGGCAGGGAAGGGAGCTGGTTGTGTTCAGGATAGCGTATAGGATGGACATTCTGGCGCAGGCCTTCCTGTGGACCTCGTCCATGTGGGGTTTCCACGTAAGACGAGAGTCCAAGGTTACGCCAAGGTACTTGGCGGTTCTGCGCCAGGGGAGTTGGGTTCCATTTAGGTGGAGGCGGAGGGGGGGACGTTGAGGAGGTTCGCGCCTTCAGAGCCTGCGGGTAATCAGCATTGCCTGCGTCTTGTCCGAATTGATGGTGATGTGCCAGCGACGGGCCCAGGTTTCTGTGTCGTCTAAAACCCTTTGTAGCCTACGAATGGCCAGGTCCTTGTTCGCATTTCTCGTGTAGAAGGCTGTGTCGTCTGCGTACTGCGCGGTGTGCACCAGGGGGGCCGTCGGAGTGTCCGCAGTGTACAAGCTGTACAATACGGGCCCCAGGACCGATCCCTGTGGCACCCCAGCACGAATACGCCTTCTGGTGGAGGTGGCAGTTTCTACTTTGACGGAGAAAGTCCTATTCGCGAGGTAGCTCTTGATTAGCTGAACAATGCTCCCTGGAAACCCTTGTGAGTACAACTTGTAGAGTAGCCCTCTATGCCATACTGAATCAAAGGCTTTGGCTACGTCTAGTAGCACTATCCCGCAGTAGCCTCTGTGGTTGAAGCCCTCTGTGGCTGCTTTAACCATTCTCATGACCTGTTGTGGGGCAGAGTGGTTCTGCCGGAATCCAAATTGGAAATCCGGCAGAATTTGCTCTCTGGTAATATGTTCTTGTATGGATTTTAGCAGGAGGCGCTCATAGATCTTGCTGAGTGTTGGCAAGAGGCTAATCGGCCTGTAGTGCTGCGGGAATAGAGGGTCTTTTCCTGGTTTGTGTATCGCGACCACTTCCGCATGTTTCCAGCAAGCTGGGAACTCACGGGAACGAGTAATCTCGTTGAGGACGTTCGCGAGGTGTGTGATCGCTGTGGGTGGGAGTTTTTTGACTAACTGGTTTGTGACACTGTCGTGCCCTGGCGCCTTTTTTGTAGGGAGGGACCTGATTACTCTTGCCACGTCCTCGGGGGCAAAAAGTATGGGTTCGTCCTCTGGGTCCTCCTCAGCATTGAGGAAGACGGCCAGTTGACGACTGACTACCTCTTCATGCTCTTCATCCTCGGGTTCTGCCGTTTGAAACTGCTTCTCGAAGGAGTCGGCGAGGGCGTTGGCCTTCTCAGCATTGCTGTAGACCAGTCCCCGCTCGCCGTGCAGTGGCGGCATCCTAGCGCGTCCTTTTGTGAATTGTTTGGTTGCTTGCCAAAGTGTATGATAGTCTACTTTGAGAGCTGTGAGGCGGTTTTGCCATTGCTGGTTTCTGTGCTCATTGAGCGCTACCTTCAGTTCTCTCTGTAGACGATTGAGCAGCCTCCTGGTGGCCTGATTTCTGGTGATCTTCCACTCTTTTGCCACTCTGTTCTTGTGTCGAATTTGAGCTAACAAGTGTTCCGGGAGCTGTATTTGTGGCGGTGGGCCATCCCTTTGTGGAGGGGTGGCTTCTTCCGCTGCCTGCAAGATGGTGCCTGTTAGGTCTTGTAGCGCTTGTTCTACTGTTTCGGCAGTAGGTGTCGAGATGCTGTGTTGCGCGGTCCTATAAAGGCTCCTGGACCAGTGACTGATTCCGGGCGCCGACCAATCAGGTACCTGCGGAATCGGCCGCCGCGCCAGTGGTGGAGGGTTCGCGGCGCGGACCGGGCGCTGTCCGAGTCCCGCTCAGGCTGCGGAGTTGAGCTAATCGCTGCACGTAAGCGCTAGCTCTCCAGCATGTTCGGACGTGGCGGAAAGGGAGGCAAAGCTGCTGCCCTGCTGCAATTGCTGGGCCTCGTGCTCGGCGCATCAGAAGACGGGAAGCGCACGAAGACGGCGGAGCGGAAGGAGCAGTGCTATCGCTGCCAAAAACTTGGCCATGTTGCCAAGTACTGCCGCAATGCAGTGGCGTGTTTTCGTTGTGCGCAAGCACACGATTCGCGCCACTGCGCCAAGAAAGACGCCACACGCTGCTGCGCCAATTGTGGCGGCCCTCATGCGGCGAATTACCGCGGCTGCAGCTACATCAAGAGCTGGAGTCGCGATGACAAAGTCGGGCGGAGACACAAGATCACCAAGAAGGCGGACACAGCCGAGGCCGTTGCGTCCTCGCCACCCCCCGCCTCTGGCGGATCTGTGGTGGCTGATGACGTGGCTGTACCACCGGACGCTGTCAGCGAGGCGTGCGCCAGGGTCCGCGCCGCCGCCGACGAAGAAATTGCTGCCCTCAAAGCCGCAATGGCGGAAGAGAGGGCAACACTCCAAGCCGAGCTGGCCGAGGCTCGGCTGCTGGTGCACAGTCTCCGTGATGCACTGGCCAGCCAGCCCCTCCCAGCACAGAAGAAGGACGCCGACACGCAGACTGCCGCCCCCGTGGAACCTGTAGTAATACAGGAAGCCACGAGGGTGGAAAAACAAGACGCAGCCGCACAGACGATTGTCGTGGCTGAGACCATGGCAACCCAAACCATCACGGAGGAGGCTCCTTGCCCCCTCTCAAAGACGCAGTTGCAGAAGGTAGTGTCCATTCACTTGGACACTCTCAGGTCCTACAACGCCCGCCCTCCTCTCACGCCTGTCCAGTGGGAAGCTCTCTTCGTTTCAATAGAACAACAAGAGCAACAAGAAGACTACGCAAGCCAGGAACAAGGGGCGAGGACCGCTGAAGACGCCGACGCTGCCAACTGGGAGGATGTGACACATCCTAAAGTGTCACAAGCAGACAATCACCACAACAAGAAGAAGAAGAAGGACAAGAAGAGATACCCAGACGCCAGAAGGACCTAGAAGACTCCTTTCCTCACTGTGTCCGGCACCCATCACCATCATCTTCATCATCATTAAATATCCACTCTGTCAGTCACCGACTGACAGTACCAGGCGTCGACAGGGCCAGTTAAGTAATGGCCCCTAGCCGATGCATACTTGTCAATTCACGTGACCAACCGCCTGTCTCCGACAGGCAATTCACATGAACCCAAATACGCACAACCGTCCCAGTTATTCCCAAAGTCCCAGCATACCTCAACCCATCTCAGTGGAGTAAATGTCTAACGACAACAAACTCCCCCTTAACATCCTCAAGAAGAGGAATTCAAGTGCGAAGAGAGGAGGAGACGGGCGCTGTCCCTGCCGGTTCCTAATACGTCTGTGGCCGCTACCGTCTTCGTGCCGGAGCGTTCTCTTCTAATTTTAGTTATTGCGGGATTCCAAGCTGTACTAAGTTGGAAACCAGTGTCTCGATTGATCAGGTTGCTGTTCAACCGAATTTCTACAGCCTCTTTGAAAACTGAATCCCAAAATCCTTTAGCGTCACACAGCTTCTTCGTACCCTCAAAGAGGAAGGTGTGTCCTTCGTTAAGGCTATGTTCCGCTACCGCCGATTTTTCTGTCTGACCAAGGCGTACATTTCTAATGTGTTCCGAGCGCCTCTGCGTGATGCAGCGCTGCGTTTGTCCGATGTATTTCGTACCACATTCACATTCAATACTGTATACGCCCGGAGTCTGCAGTCCTAGGTGGTCTTTGACTGAGCCAAGTATGTCCTTAATTTTGCTTGGGGCATGAAAAATTGTCTTGATGTTGTATTTCTCCAGAATGCGGGCAATCTTGGCTGTTGGCGGTCCCGCGTATGGTAGAAATGCCAGGCATCTGGTCTCATCTTCTTCTTCTGGTGTGTCTACCTTCCTGCTCTTGTGTAGGGCGCGCGAGATTTGCGTCTCATTATAACCGTTGCTGCGGAAGGTCTTCCTTAGGTGTTGTAACTCTGCAGGTAGGCTGTCATCATCACAGATAGACTTGGCCCTGTGCACAAGTGTGTTAAGCACTGAGTTGCGTTGTGCTGGGTGGTGGCAACTCTGTGCATGGAGGTATAAATCCGTATGTGTCTTCTTCCTATACACAGCGTGACCCAAGGTGCCATCAGGGTGCCTCTTGATTAGAATGTCAAGGAAGGGCAAGCTTCCGTTTTCTTCCACCTCCATGGTGAATTGTATGTTGCTGTGTATGCTGTTGAGATGTCGCAGGAAGTCTTGCAGATTCTCTCTGCCATGTGGCCACACGACAAAAGTGTCATCCACATATCTGTAAAAGGCTTTAGGTTTCAATGGGGCGGTGTCCAGGGCTATGTCTTCAAAGTGCTCCATGTAAAGATTAGCGATGCCTGGAGCTAAGGGGGACCCCATGGCTACACCATCCACTTGTTCATAAAGCTGTTCCGGCATGTGTTAACAAACACCTACTTCAAGTGTGGAGGCACTGGTTTATATGTATCCTACTGCATGTTTAGAAAACGTCGGTAGTCTGCAGTTTATATCCGATCATTAGGTATTCTTCGTCGCTCCAAAAATGTACGATGAATTACTGGCAGAAATGTTCTTTTGCATAGTCTCAGCATACTTTCACAGCTATTTCACAAATAGACTTCTGAGCAGAACTTAAGGTCGAAAGTAACTTTCGCATGATATGTCACTGCCAAGTAATATAGTTAAATGAAACTTGTACCATACACAGAAAGAATAGCTACAGTATAGTAAATAACGTAACTAAAATAAATACGTAATGAGACGAAATGAAATGACACTTTTATTAAAAACAATAATTACACTGAAGTCACGGCGATTCATGAGGATCCTCTGAGCATTACAAAAGGCAGGATATGGCTTATAATAGGATAAGAAAGGCAGTTCATGCTCTGTATCGTGCTAATGTGGCGACCTAAAGGATGGAAAATTCTTGTAGTAGGGCGTTCCATTCATCCACTGCTGCACGGTCTTTAGTGTAAGCGGATGTGCTGCAGTACGTCTCGATCAGATTTAAGTCGGGCAAACGGGCAGGCCCGTCCATTCGCCGTATATCCTCTTCTTCCAAGAACTCCCCCACCTGCATTTTTTGATGCGACCACTCATTGTCACCCATAAAAATGAAGTCAGAGCCCAACGCACCCCTAAAAAGTAGCATGTGTAGAACGAGTACAATCTCAGAATATGTTGATCGTCAGCGAAAAGCGTCCAGAAATGTGGAAGCGATACGCCCATGAAACATTCTGATCTCCATTCACCGTAACACCTTAACCACGAAAACATTCGTTGATACATTACGTATTCCCACCTCTCACCTTATGAGGGTCTGTCCAGAATCACTACTCATAGTTAATCTGCTCTCAGCCGAACTCACTAACCCATTCCTAACTGGCCCAGTTTCCATGCTCTTAAAACCATGACGTAGTATTGTTAAATGTGGTTACAAACCACACGTGCTGTTTTACTGTGGTCCCTCCTTACCCGATGCACAGTATAGCGGTCAGTAGTTGACAGTGGCACGCAACTGCATGTGGTGTGAGGCCACACGCTATGTTCTGTGACTCCCAGCTTTCTGTGCACGACTAAGACTCTTCTGACAACGTGCCTTCATTCATTTCAAATGGCTAAAATGGCTCTGAGCACTATAGGACTTAACTTCTGACGTCATCAGTCCCCTAGAACTTATAACTATTTAAACCTAACTAACCTCAGAAGATCACACACATCCATGCCCGAGGTAGGATTCGAATCTGCGACCGTAGCGGTCGCGCGGTTGCAGACTGTAGCGCCTAAAATCGCTCAGCCACTCCGGCCACCTTCATTCATTACTACAGAGCAGATAACATCTCGTCATTACGCTTTGGAGAGCAGTGTATCAGTCTACTATCGGTGTTTATCAAATTCTGAAGTAGTAAACCCGATAGACGTACGACGTAAGCGGTGAGTGGTAAAGCTCTCCTCCAGTCTTGGCCACCGACGTTATGGACCAACGCCGGCAGACACGAGCTTAAGACCGGCTGCTGAAGGAGAGCGGTCCGCGGCGAAAAAACTGTGGGGGGCGCCGCAGACAGCAGACATCGGGCAGCAGATGACAACGCAGCTGGTGCCGCCGCCTGCGCCGCCGTTGCCTCGCTTCAAATTAACACAAGTGAGCTAAGTACCCGGCCCGCGCCTGTCTCAAAACATCTCTCTCTCCTCCTCTCGTCTCTTCGCCTCTCCTTCGCTCCGTGGCCATTCCCATTCATGAAAGCCTGCTGTGCCAGGCGTCGCGTCGGCGAGGCACGCACTGCAGCACGGCGGCCGCGTCTCAAGTATCCGGCCGCCGACCCACAGGCCGCTGAGGCCCTCAATGGAGACGTCTCCTCCAGCGCCGCTACGCCACGCACTGGACCCAGTACTAGCAATGACGAAAAAAGTCAGAATCAGACTCTAAATTACTGTTATCATAGCGTCACATCGGGACATTATCACCCATAGTTAATTAGTAACTTACACTACTGGCCATTAAAATTGCTACACCGCGAAGACGACGCGAAATTTAACCGACAGGAAGAAGATGGTGTGATATGCAAATGATTAGTCTTTCAGAGCATTCACACAAGGTTGGCGCCGGTGGCGACACCTACAACGTGCTGACATGAGTAAAGTTACCAACCGATTTCTCATACACAAACAACAGTTGACCGGCGCTCCCTGCTGGAACGTTGTTGTGATGCCTTGTGTAAGGAGGAGAAATGTGTACCATCACGTTTCCGACTTTGATAAAGGTCGGATTGTAGCCCATCGCGATTGCGGTTTGTCGTATCGCGACACTGCTGCTCACGTTGGTCGAGATCCAATGACTGTTAGCAGAATATGGAATCGGTGGGTTCAGGAGGGTAATACGGAACGCCGCGCTGGATCCCAACGGCCTCGTAACATTAGCAGTCGAGATGACAGGCATCTTATCCACATGGCTGTAACGGATCGTGCAGCCACTTCTCGATCCCTGAGTCAACAGATGGGGACGTTTGCAAGACAACAACCATCTGCACGAACAGTTCGACGACGTTTGCAGCAGCATGAACTGTCAGCTGGGAGTCCATGACTGCGGTTACCCTTGACGCTGCATCGCAGACAGGAACGCCTGCGGTGCTGTACTTAACGACGAACCTAGGTGCACGAATGGCAAAACGTCATTTTTTTCGGACGAATCCAGGTTCTGTTTACAACATCATGATGGTCGCATCCGTGTTTGGCGACATCGCGGTGAACGCACATTAGAAGCGTGTATTCGTCATCGCCATATTGGCATATCACCCGGCGTGATGGTATGGGGTGCGATTGATTACACGCCTCGGTCACCTCTTGTTCGCATTGACGGCTCTTTGAACAGTGGACGTTACATTTCAGATGTGTTACGACCCGTGGCTCTACCCTTCATTCGATTCCTGGGAAACCCTCCATTTCAGCAGGATAATGCACGACCGCATGTTGCAGGTCTTGTACGGGCCTTTCTGGATACAGAAAATGTTCGACTGCTGCCATGGCCAGCACATTCTCCAGATCTCTCCCCAATTGAAAACGTCTGGTCAATGCTGGCCGAACAACTGGCTCGTCACAATACGCCAGTCACTACTCTTGATGAACTGTAGTATCGTGCTGAATCTTTATGGGCAGCTGTACCTGTACACGCCATCCAAGCTCTGTTTGACTCAATGCCCAGGCGTATGAAAGCCGTTATTACGGCCAGAGGTGGTAGTTCTGGGTACTGATTTCTCAGTTTCTATGCCCCCAAATTGCGTGAAAATGTAATCACATGTCAGTTCTAGAATAATATAATTGTCCAATGAAACCCGTTTTCTCTTCTGCATTATTTCTTGGTGTGGCAATTTTCATGGTCAGTAGTGTAATTATCCATAGAGTGCGTGTTTGACGTCAGTCTGAAGAACTGCGTAGCACACGAGTTCGGAAATGTCGTCCAATTCCGGTACTCCACTTCCGCAAAGATCCCTTAACACAAAGGCGAGTACATACAGTCTAAGACAAAGAAAAGTCGAACCACGAAGGAATTATCTGAATGGGACGGAAATCGGGAGATGTGATGTACTTCTACAGAAAAACAAATGATTACAATTTCAGAAAAATTGGACGATTTATTCAATAGAAGGAGCTTCACAAACTGTACGCGTTGAAACTACTGAGTGGGTGAACCTTCTGAGTCTTTACTTATTTTTATAATTTCGACACTGACCTACGGAATATTCCCTGACAAAGGCATCTCAAACTTAACCTATTGATTTATTACCCACAATATACAAGCCCAAAGCAATCTGACTCCTATACAATGACAAAATGGCTTCAGATAATTCACACAAAAGAATGCCCCTGAATTTCAAGAAATCCTAACAGTAACCCATACTCGTTCATAGGTCACTTAACTCATAGAAAATCTTCATAACACGAACTACAGCAATTACAGCAAGCAGCAACTACAAACAGCTAAATAAAAAGATTCTAGCTACTGTAGGTTCTAGCTACTAGGAGGCATGTGGTAAGCAGAAGAAAGATTTTGTTGAAGAGCAAACAATGTATTTACAAGATTTTACCTTATTAATGTTCCTAGATGCTACTCCAGGCGGGTGTAAAATGAATGTGCGCAACGGAAAATAATAAACGCTAAAATGAACATCTGACCCTGTCTGCCTACCCCCTGAGGCAGATTTTAGAATCTCTTAATTCCATAAATTATAATCTAAAAATAAACGATTGATTCAGGGAACTCCTGAATGATAAACGTTATTGTTCAATATATATTTATTTTAGATTAAAATGAACACTTTAAGTATAATTGTCTATATTTCCTAACTAAAGTTATTAATCAATTGCCCAACTCTGCCCCTTATTATGACTGCACGATCTAATATCAATAACCTCCGTGGAAATAAACTGTGATCACAGCTGTTTAGCCTTCATAGCCCCTAACAAGCCGAAGCAATTAGGATATCCCCGTATGTGCTGCGTCTGGTGCGTCGGCGTGCTTGTTCTCGTACACGTGTGCGTCGATGGAAGAACTCCAGCCACAAATAAACTCTTTCAAACACTAGGATGGCAGGAGGCGGTCCGCTGAATAATATACTCTAATACTGTCTTCTCCTGTCTGTGTTCTACAGACGAGAAACTCGAACTCCCAGCCACAAGGACGGAGTCCAGATAACGTCTCAACGTAAGTGAAGGCAGAAGAAGTGCTCTCAATCACTGAAAGCTGCGTACTCAACGACGACTTCCAACCTGGAGGTGAAGTCCAGAATTGTATAGGTTTGCAACAGCACAGTTCCTAACTGTTCTAACTATAAACTCTCCTGAGAGCAAAGACAGCAGGTCCGTCTGTAAGAACAGAGCTGATACTGAGCGACCATCACACACGGGCGCTCACAAGGGAAGACCTCTTCTCTTCACCGCTGGCATCCCAGCAAGGCTCGGCTTCCTACTCTCGTAATTCCGGAAACGAGTCATATTCCCGAAACGACGGAATATTCTCCCTCTCTACAGATTCTTCCGAACGCCGACCAACAGTATTTGTCTTTTATCGTTCAGCGCGAAAACTTTGCGAGGAAAAACCTATACTCGTACAATGGTACGCTTCTGAGTAAAAATCCATGGAAATAATCCAGCCTGCGTGGTTTCCGATGTGACACTTCTTCATTCCTCTCAGTTGCGTCCAAGATTTCCAGAGTTCGGAAGTATTATACAGTTATCCTTCCGGCCCCACTACAATAGCGACCGGCAGCCCTTGTATTGTGTCTTCGCGCTCAGGTGTCCAGACTGTCCGTCTTGGCACTTCCTGTGTGGAGCTGAACCACCACACCTGTGTGGGCGTTCCACCCAGGGCTTGAGTTCCGCCTGCCGTTTCATTCCCACTGTCGTTCCAACCTCTGCTAGTATAGGCAATCATTCATTACCCCATTCTGATAATAATGACACCCCACCACCATTCATGCAATAAGCGTTAACAATTATTTACAAGACGTACGTGACAATGATACCGAATTGTGTTTGTAGATCAAGGCAAAGTATGTGCATGCGTGATTGTAAGGTGTGACATTCAATTCCAAAATTATATAGTTGTCAATAATTCCACTGCCTAAACATTACCAACTACATCCATCTTCATTTTGCAATGAATGTCCTATCAACACTGACTCTCCACTAAGAAAATCATGTCCAAGCCCTTCTCTATCCGCTCGTTAACTACAAGTCCGTCCTACCATAGAATCTCTCGCCGAAAGCGCAGAGCGCTGTCAGCGATATTAATAGAGTCTATAGCGCTGCCAACATTCTACATACAAACAGGCTACTTACAAAGTCAATAACGCAGTGCTCCTCATTTGGCCCTCGTGCAAGCAGTTATTCTGCTTGGCACTGAGTTCTTGGATGCCCTCCTGAGGGATCTGATGCCAAATTCTGTTCAACAGGCGAGTTACGTCGTCAAAATCCCGAGCTCGTTTGACGGCCCTGGCCATAATAGCCCAGACGCTCTCAATTGGGAAGACATTCGGTGACCTGTCTGACCACGGTAACATTTGGCAAGAGCGAAGGTAAGCAGTAGAAACACTCGTCGTGCTGAAATTTAAGCAAAGGATAGCTTGCCGTGAAGGGCAATCAAACGTGGGGTAAAATATCGGCGATTTACTTGTTGTGCTATAAGGGTGCCGTGAATGACAACGAAAGGGGTGCTGGTGTGAAATGAAATGGCACTCCAGACCATCTCTCCTGGTTGGCGGACCGTATGGAGGGCAACTGACGGGTAGGTATCCCACTCCTATCCGAGGCGTCTCCAGACACGGCTCCATTGGTCATCGGAACTCAGTTCGAAGCGAGAGTCGCCATTGAAGACTATTCGACTCCAGTCAATGACGTTCGAAGCTGAAATGCAAAGGGGCTTGTTGGCGTACAGACGTCATTTGTAGTCGCCCTAAGGGGCACCGTGTACTGAGCTCCGTTTCTGTATGCCGCTTATCAACGGTCCTTGTGGTCACTGAAGTACCATTCCACATTGGATCGATGATAATGATGAATGCAGGACTCTGAGTGCCTGCCTGACGATTGCTTGGTCTTCACATTCTGTCGTGTCTCTACGTCGACCACTTCCTTCCTGACGTTGTGTCTGGCCGTAGTTAGTCCATTCCTGCCAACCCTGTCTAATAGTGCCATCGCTCCTATACATATGTTGAGCCATTCGCTGATTACTCCAGCCGCCTTCTTTGAGGCCAACCGCACGTTCTCTCTCAAATGCTGACATCAGCGTATATTGTTAAGCGCCTGTCTGCGAGGCATGATTACTGCCTAACTGAGTACAAGGAATGAAATTCGCATTGACTTTACCCGTTGATATCGACATGTCCCCTGTTTACTATCCTTGCCAGCTTAGAGTGTATACAAATTTCGCGCCGTCGTTTAGTGCACGAGAACCAGAACAAATTTGTGATTGGACTGAAGAAGTTTCTCCGTATGGAACGCGACATCCGGTCTTAACGGAGAAAAATCGACATATGTAAACGAAATTTTAGAATTACACCAAGCAAGTGTTGCAGGACCATTACTGCTTACAATACACACTGCCTGATAATAAAAACGAGGTACCCAGAAGACATGGTCATATGCCAGCGGTCTTCGGACAAACACACCACCGGCTGAGGTGTAAGGATCAGACGTGCAGTTCTTTGTGGCACGTACAACGAAGATACAGTACAGTACTGTTGTTCGTATTTTGTGTTACTACTAGGTCTGATAGGGTATAGAACAGGCGTCAAAAGCGTCAGCTGTTGAGTGACCAGTGTGAAGGACACAGATATTCCAATTACCCGTCTGAGATTCTGTTACTAGCACCTTACAGAGTATGAAAGGGCCTCATGGTCGGTCTCCATTTATCTAGCTCGTGGAATCATGCTCTATCCAGACTTCTGAGGCATTCGAATTTGACAGTGGCCGAACGTTGGACTACATGGCAACGTGACGGCAGGTATTCTCGACATCCAGTCGAACACATCTGACTCCCACAAGAGAGAACTGCCTCACAGAGCAGCATTTCTTCTACAGAGGTGTTGTTTCATGGAGTTGAATAAAATGTGTTCTTTATGTGAAAAGTAAAAAGTTGAATTTTTGTGTGGAGTTCTGGCCCCCAAGTCCGTGAACTCTTGTAACAAGCCTTTTATTTACTGATATCGTCGTAGACGATACAGGGGTTGATAGCATCGTATATTTCCAGTCAAGTAGTCGAAACATGAAAGTTTTGAAGTGCGATGAATTTATACAAAGAACCACTTTTTTAGCTTTGTCTGTCAGTTGAAGGTGAGGCTGGCGATCTAAATAAAGCAGTTTTACCATTAATGTAGGACGCCAGAAAGATGATCAAGGTGCAGCTTAGTCGTGGGACAGATTCCGAACTCAGCCGAAACGAGTGGTCCGTAAAGGGGCACAGGATTTTACGCCATTACGAAGATAGGAAGATGCAAATTGTTACAAACGTTATACTATTCATGATACTAATTACACTGTACTACGAATTAAACAGAGATAATACAACTTACAAATAGCGTTGTATGTATTTTGTGACGTATATACAAAGTTAATCACTGCATGTACAGCAACTGCCAATGTTTCGGTAAAAAATATCTTGTGCCGCCCTCCATCGGTTATGCTGGAATTCAATATTGTGTTGGCCCACCCTTAGCTTTGCTGACAGCTTCCACTCTCGCAGGCACACGTTCAATCAGGTGCTGGAAGGTTTCTTGGGGAACGGCAGCCTATTCTTCACGAAATGCTGAAGTGAGTAGAGATATCGATGTCGGTCGGTAAGGCCTGGCACGGATTTGACGTTCCAAAACATTCCAAAGTTGTTCTATAGGATTCAGTTCAGGACTCTGTGCAGGCCAGTCCATTACAGGGACGTTATTGTCGTGTAACCACTCCGCCATAGGCCATTCATTATGAACAGGTGCTCGATCGTGTTGAAAGATGCAATTGCCATCCGCGAATTACTGTTCAACAGTGGGAAGCAAGAAGGTGCTTAAAACATCAGTGTAGGCCTGTGCTGTGATAGTGCCACGCAAAACAAGGGATGCAAGCCCCCTCCATGAAAAACACAACCACACCATAACACCACCGCCTCCGAATTTTACTGTTGGCACTACACACTCTGGCAGATGATGTTCACCGGCCATACCCGCACCCTGACGTCGGATCGCCACATTGTGTACCGTGATTCTCGTCACTCTACACAACGTTTTTCCACTGTTCAGTCATACAAGGTTTACGGTCCTCACACCAAGCGAGACTCGTTTGGCATTCATAGGCTTATATGTAGCTTATGAGCAGCAGATCGACCATGAAATCCAAGTTTTCTCACCTCCCGCCTAACTGTCATAGTACTTGCACAGGATCTTGATGCAGTTTGGAATTCCTGTGTGATGGTTTGGATAGATGTCTGCCTATTACACATTACGACGCTCTTCAACTCTCGGCGGTCTCTGTCAGTCAACAGACGAGGTTGATCTGTACGCTTTTGTGCTGTACGTGTCCCTTCAGGTTTCCACTCCACTATCACGTCGGAAACAGTGCACCTAGAGATGTTTTGGAGTGCGGAAATTTCGAGTGCAGACGTATGACACAAGTGACACCCAGTCAACTGGCCACGTTCGAAGTCCGTGAGTTCCGCGGAGCACACCATTCTGCTCTCTCATATCTAATGACTACTGAGGTCGCTGATATGGAGTACCTGGCAGTAGGTGGCAGCACGATGCACTTAATATGAAAAACGTATGTTTTTGGGGGTGTCCGGATAGTTTTGATCACATAATATACAATGTCCGGATAGTTTTGATCACATAATATGCAATCTTATTATTACACTATTAGTACGAAATATCGTCACTAGTATACGCCAGGGAGCATTAAGAGTAAGCAGATCACATTATAACGATATATAAAAGGCCGCATACTCATAAAACACTATTATTATGCTGTAAGTAATGAACTATAAAAGAAATAAGTATCGTTTGAAGTACAGATACCGCCGATGATGAGCAACGCCCAAAATTGGTCCAGTAAAATAAATTGCTACTAAACAAGCAGCTAACACCAAACAAACTCGCAGTTTGCGAACGGTGTGGTTCAAGCCAGAGGTAATCCTCAGATTTTGTTGGGGGCGTCTTTCGTACCATGACTTCGGCCCACTGATTCAGGAGACCATGAACGTAAAGCAGGATGTTCATTTCAGCATTTCTGGAGGCCAAATGTTGCCCTGTGTTCTACATCGCCAAGAAGAGTATGCTGTAGACACTCCCATCATCGAAGTTGCTAGTTTGACGATCACTCAGGCATCCTATCGAATCACGATTAGATTGCTACATAACCCTGCAGAAAAAAAATGTCGTCCACGGCGTCCAAAGCAAAGGACCAGGAAAAGCAGGTGAATGGAATTGACAGCCTTGAAAGGAGGATATAAAATGAACGTTAATAAAAGCAACGCTAAGGTAAAGGAACGTAGTGGAATTAAATCAGGTGACGCTGGGAGATTTAGATTAGGAAATGAGACAGTAAAAACAGTAGATGAGTTTCGCTATTTGGACAGTAACAGAATTGATTGTGGCCAAAGTAGAGACGATATAAAAAGATGACCGGCAATGGCAAGAAAAGTGTTTGCGATTAAGTTGAATTTGTTAACATCGTATGTAGATTTAACTGTTAGGAAACATTTTCTAAACATACTTCCGTGGATCCACCCTCACAGCAGGATGATTTGCAGGTGGTAACGCTTTCGCGTCGCTCGAAGTGAAGGTTCAATGTAAAGAGGGGGCGTCTGGTCTCACCTATTCGCCCTGTGAGTGGACAGGTGGCCTTTCCTTCGGCAGCGTTCGTGTAGACACACGGGGGAAAGGGTATGCTAGCTGCTGGGGACTCAACGTTTTGCATGTTAAGGGCCTCTTTGGGAAACAGCGTTCAGGGCCGGAAGGAAACCCAATGTGCACTCGGTATGTCTGCCAGGTACACCAACGATGCCTGTTGCTTTAGTTCTGAGGTCATCCTCAGCTCATCCACGCAGATGGCGTGTGGTGAACGTTGCTGGCCTTGCACAAAGGGTGCAATCAGAGCTCGTAATTTGCATCACTGTTTTAGAGTTCATCGAGGTTCTTTGGTCTGGAGCCGAGTGGACAGTCGCAAAAAAGGGCTTCCTCTACTCTTTGACGGTCTTGGCTGCAGATTTGGGCCTGCATTATTACGTAGGGAATTGCAGGTCTCTCCTTGATAGGTCAGGAGCGTCCTATACGATGGAAGCAGCTACTCGGGTAGCAGAGTACTTGTTCGGTCACATAGGGTTCTTTAGGCCAGACGGTCGTTTGAGGTCCTCTGATGAAAACTCGCCAGACAACTCGCAGATATGAAAGCCAGACTGATTTCAGAGTAATAACACTTAGACTGTCAAAACATTATCAATAAATTGCCAAAGTATTCCTGAATTTACCGCCCTCCAGGAAATTTTTCATGTAAAAATTATTCTCTGTACCGAGAGCCGACTGAAACCAAAACTAGAAAGCTTTGAGATATTTATCGAGTCATGGAACGTTTATCGAAGAGACAGTTTAATGTTGTTGCATTAATTTGTGGTGTAAGCGGAGCTGATATTCAAGACCATAAAAGTGAGTTAAAAGCTGTGAGCTATCTGAGGAAGTTAACCCTGCATTACTGCGCAACTGTTTCACCAGGTATCCAGTCTAGCTTACCAAATTCCTAACCAGACTAACATTAATTATAATCTTTTAGTACCCATCTTACGATAACCGGTGATATATATATATATATATATATATATATATATATATAAAGACAATTTAAATAAAAATAAATCAGTTTATATTTGGACATTTATTTTAACATTGATCATTGTTCCGTTAATATTTCAGCATATTAAACTTGATTCATAACTAAACTGGTGCCTTATTTAGGATTGTGTAAATTTGAGTTTGTAATCTTACGGAACACATCAAATAGGGAGCCAAGATTGTGAGACTACATACAACACTGCATCCATAAAATAACACACGAAGAACCTTGAAACATGTGCAAGACGAAATTAACCACAACCAACCGGTTCCATTTTCACCCAAAGAAGTTATGTTCGTAGCGCAATCCTGTCTGTCATGAAATTACCACACACTGGTATACTAAATTCATACCAACTCTCTGTGAAATCATCCCGAAAAGAATAGCTGAGGGCTACTTTGATGCTTACACCACATGCTTCACGTGGTCAACTTGGTTTACACAAAGAGTGTAACTCCACAATAATTTTGATAATTAAAGTAAATTACATAGAAACGCAATTTACAAAAGAAAAACCTCTAACTGGTTACTATCGTCCTACTATTAACCTGATGGGTCAAACAATTGTATAACCACATGGTACTGGTCTCACAAAGTACACCCCACGTGCGTTGAACATAAAGAAAAGTTGCTATATTGAAAAATGTTGTCAAGACGAGACGCTATAATCTCACGCACATTCGCATTTAAGATTGATGATCTCAGTTAGAGTTACTGATCAACACGTGGTTCCACTTTACTCACAAAGTAATGACAAAGCAACTACCGGAAGATATTCTGAACTTCACACTCGAATTACATGCCGTTGCAATTTAAGATAACATTTGATATTTTAGAGCTAAACCTGAAATAAAGGTGATTAAATTTTCAGTTAGGCTGAACTTAAAATATTCATTGTCCTACAGACTTAGCAGACATGCGCTTAGCCGGAGATCTTACCACTTCAGACGCTTGCCGCAGGCAGACTGACCTGGGCTCCTACCGAGTGTGCTTAACTGATACAAACGGAAGTGACCAAAGAGGCAGCTTCCTATACCAACATGACAAGGGACGGACAGGACCATACTAAGAATAGAAACCTCTCTGCGTTTAGAAAGAATAGTTACCTGTTCCGACGTTGGTCCTACTGTTCTCTAGCAGACAGGCTTGTCTGCTACCCTCAAGCATGCAACTAGAAATACATTTGCTCATTCATCCTCTCACACAGAAGGGAAGGGGGATGACAGCATCTTATCATATACAGTATATAAAAGAAATCGGATGTAGGTTCCGTATGAGACTGTGTGACATGAATTACATATAAACTGTGTTTTAAAGTGTAGTAGTGTGTCAGATCGTTCTTGTTTATGTGTAAAAGTAACACATTTCACTGCTCAATCTCCTCCCAGATAGTCAGAAACACCACAGTAAATTTAGAAGAGGAATTTATGCCGTAAATGACAACATATTTAAGAAATTAACATGAAAGGAATCCAACAGATACCTTTCGTAACCCCAACGCTCCGGGAAAAGACTGTGCAGGGAATTTTCTGGCCATGCTAGGACATTCCCAAGCAGGCTTCTCACACCCAACTTAACCAAAAATGTAAAGAAAAGGCAGAAGATCACCAGCTACTTGCTAAAACACAATAATTTCAATACATCTTTAGGATCTACCAATTTCAAAGACAGAATAACAATCTGTGACATCTATTTAAAAGATAGTGTAGACCTAATTCGGTCAGCAAGTAAAAACAATGGTTCCTGTGTCATTAGTATGAAAACAATTTCTGGTTGTTACCATTATGGAGTTCACCAATATCTGCCCATTGCAAGAGCCAACTGATCACAGGAAAATTTATTGCTGATTATTAGCAAGTAAAATTTATGAAAATAGCAAAGGCGCCACAGCAATTTAAAAAATATGAAAATAATATCAGTATTATAAAGCAGAACATTACAATGCACGATCCGCAAAAGCAAAAAAAAAGATAAGAGAAAAAACGTATTTTACAAAGTGGTTATCGCAAAAAAATTCTATATCTTATAAAACTAATAATTTGTAGAATTAAAATAACTTTGTGGCACTAATTTAATCACTCTACTATATTTCAGTTAGTTAGCAAACAGTGATCACTGTGTCATTATACTGAAACTACAATTAATTATGTGATTGTTACCGTCAAGGGGTTCCTCACTATAAATATGCCCCATGCAAAGGCTAAACTATCACAGTCCAATGAGCATGAATAGCTATCTGACTGATAAACGAAGCAATCCGACAGGAATGAATTTACGAAACAAAATATCACAAATCTAATACAACAAACAGAGACCAACATTGAGAAATAAAACAGCTCTGAAAGTATAGTAGTCAACGTCTAAATAAAAACACCAATAAATAAAACACCTGCAAAATACAAGAGTCAGTCTAATAAAAAAACACCAATAAATCGAACCCCTGCAAAATACACGATCAAAGTTTCTCTGAAAGAACACATGTATATGCATTGGACTAAGAACCGTATAATCACTGTTCACTGGCACAATCAGTAGTTCCACTGTTCTGTGGCACAATATAAGGGGAGGGACGGGGGGGTTCGTCGCTGCAGCTGTCAGTAGGGTTTTTTTTTGTCCATCTGTTGCGTGCAATCCCGCCGTCTCTGCCCTCTCATGAAGTTTCTCTTGGTGGCCTGTGTCACGTACATCTCGAATTGGTTCCATATTTGTGTTGTCAAATCCGTGCGGTATCCTCGTTTGACACGCCAGGTTGATATTCCTGGGCAAGGATGACACTTAATGGCTCTTCTTTGTGCCACCCTTAGCTACCAGAGAACATCGAACCATGATTTACTTTCTCTTGACAGTGGGCATCCGCCAGGAATTGTTGATAGGCGTCGTTGAAGTCTGCCAGTTTCTCTGGACAGTATGTGTCAAAAGGCTCCATGCCCCTTGTCTTGTTACATTCCTGAGTTATCCTCAACTGGCTCGCTGGTTTGATATTCCTGGGCAAGGATGACACTTAGTGGCCCTTCTTTGTGCCACCCTTAGCAATCCGAGAACACCGAACCATGATTTATTGTCGTTTGACAATGGGCTTCCGCCAAGAAATGTTGATAGTCGTCATTGACGTCTGCAAGTTTCTCTGGACAGTACCTGTCAAAAGGCTCCACGCCCCTTTATCCCCTGTCTTCCGTCGTTTCACCGCAGTCGTCTCGTCACGGTCGCGTGCGTGTGGTGCGTTGCCAGCAGATGGATTTCCGCGCGGTGGACCGCTCGGCCATCTCAGGTCATCGTCTCCATGAAGGGTCGCACTGGTGCGGCCGGCCATTAGCTCCGGGTGCAAGGCAAAGTGTTTGCCGCGTACCCTTCTTTTGCTGTCGACCACGCTCCCGATGTGGCCCGATTAACAGTGCGCCCTGCTGGGAAACCCACCATTTTACAACTAGCCCTCCTCCTCGCTGCTCCCGCTGTCTCGTAAGAGTTTAGCCGGTTCCCTTTCACGTTCTCAACTGCATTCACAGAAATTGTTCATCATAGTTATGTGAAGAAGTTATGGGAGGTACCCATGGTCTAGGAGTAGCATCTTTGATTCATAATCAAAACGTCTTCAGTCGCGGGTGCGATCCCCGCCACTGCCTAAATTTTGATAAATAATCAGCATTGGCAGCCGAAGACTTCCGGCATAAGAAGTCAACCTCATTCTGCCAACGGCCTTGTCAAAGAGGGCGGAGGAGCGGATAGATTTCACGGCACTCTCTTGTCCTAGGGGTGGGAAATTGCCCCTAAAGGCGGAAGAATCAGCAATGACCAACGACATGACGATGCAGAAGGCAATGGAAACCACTGCATTAAAGACACGTAACGTGTATCCACAGGACATGTGGCCTGTATTTGAAGAAGTGTCATGATGATCTCCCCATTGGCAAAAGATTCCGGAATAGTCCCCTATTCGGATCTCCGGGAGGGGACTGCCAAGGGGGAGGTTACCATGAGAGAAAGATTGAATAATCAACGAAAGGATAACGTTTTACGAATCGGGGCGTGGAATGTCAGAAGCTTGAACGTGGTAGGGAAACTAGAAAATCTGAAAAGGGAAATGCAAAGGCTCAATCTAGATATAGTAGGGGTCAGTGAAGTGAAGTGGAAGGAAGACAAGGATTTCTGGTCAGATGAGTATCGGGTAATGTCAACAGCAGCAGAAAATGGTATAACAAGTGTAGGATTCGTTATGAATAGGAAGGTAGGGCAGAGGGTGTGTTACTGTGAACAGTTCAATGACTGGGTTGTTCTAATCACAATCGACAGCAGACCAACACCGACAACGATAGTTCAGGTATACATGCCGACGTTGCAAGCTGAAGATGAACAGATAGAGAAAGTGTATGAGGATATTGACAGAGTAATGCAGTATGTAAAGGGGGACAAAAATCTAATAGTCATGGGCGACTGGAATGCAGTTGTAGAGGAAGGAGTAGAAGAAAAGGCTACAGGAGAATATGGGCTTGGGACAAGGAATGAAAGAGGAGAAAGACTAATTGAGTTCTGTAACAAGTTTCAGCTAGTAATAGCGAATACCCTGTTCAAGAATCACAAGAGGAGGAGGTATACTTGGAAAAGGCCGGGAGATACGGGAAGATTTCAATTAGATTACATCATGGTCAGACAGAGATTCCGAAATCAGATACTGGATTGTAAGGCGTACCCAGGAGCAGATCTAGACTCCGATCAAATATAGTAGTGATGAAGAGTAGGCTGGAGTTCAAGACATTAGTCAGGAAGAATCAATACGCAAAGAAGTGGGATACGGAAGTACTAAGGAATGACGAGATACGTTTGAAGTTTTCTAACGCTATAGACACAGCAATAAGGAATAGCGCAGTAGGCAGTACAGTTGAAGAGGAATGGACGTCTCTAAAAAGGGCCATCACAAAAGTTGGGAAGGAAAACATAGGTACAAAGAAGGTAGCTGCGAAGAAACCATGGGTATCAGAAGAAATACTTCAGTTAATTGATGAAAGGAAGAAGTACAAACATGTTCCGGGAAAATCAGGAATACAGAAATACAAGTCGCTGAGGAATGAAATAAATAGGAAGTGCAGGGAAGCTAAGACGAAATGGCTGCAGGAAAAATGTGAAGGCATCGGAAAAGATATGATTGTCGGAAGGACAGGCTCAGCATACAGGAAAGTCAAAACAACCTTTGGTGACATTAAAAGCAACGGTGATAACATTAAGAGTGCAACGGGAATTCCACTGTTAAATGCAGAGGAGGAGCAGATAGGTGGAAAGAATGCATTGAAAGTCTCTATGAGGGTGAAGATTTGTCTGATGTGATAGAAGAAGAAACAGGAGTCGATTTAGAAGAGATAGGGGATCCAGTATTAGAATCGGAATTTAAAAGAGCTTTGGAGGACTTACGGTCAAATAAGGCAGAAGGGATAGATAACATTCCATCAGAATTTCTAAAATCATTGGGGGAAGTGGCAACAAAACGACTATTCACGTTGGTGTGTAGAATATATGAGTCTGGCGATATACCATCTGACTTTCGGAACAGCATCATCCACACAATTCCGAAGACGGCAAGAGCTGACAAGTGCGAGAATTATCGCACAATCAGCTTAACAGCTCATGCATCGAAGCTGCTTACAAGAATAATGTACAGAAGAATGCAAAAGAAAATTGAGAATGCGCTAGGTGACGATCAGTTTGGCTTTATGAAAAGTAAAGGGACGAGAGAGGCAATTCTGATGTTACGGTTAATAATGGAAGCAAGGCTAAAGAAAAATCAAGACACTTTCATAGGATTTGTCGACCGGGAAAAGTATTCGACAATATAAAATGGTGCAAGCTGTTCGAGATTCTGAAAAATGTAGGGGTAAGCTATAGGGAGAGACGGGTCATATACAATATGTACAACAACCAAGAGGGAATAATAAGAGTAGACGATCAAGAACGAAGTGCTCGTATTAAGAAGGGTGTAAGACAAGGCTGTAGCTTTTCGCCCCTATTCTTCAATCTGTACATCAAGGAAGCAATGATGGAAATAAAAGAAAGGTTCAGGAGTGGAATTAAAATACAAGGTGAAAGGACATCAATGATACGATTCGCTGATGACATTGCTATCCTGACTGAAAGTGTAGAAGACTTAAATGATCTGCTGAACGGAATGAACAGTCTAATGAGTACACAGTATGGTTTGAGAGTAAATCGGAGAAAGACGAAGGTAATGAGAAGTAGTAGAAATGAGAACAGCGAGAAACTTAACATCAGGATTGATGATCACGAAGTCAATGAAGTTAAGGAATCCTGCTACCAAGGCAGTAAAATAACCAATGACGGACGGAGCAAAGAGGACATCAAAAGCAGACTCACTATGGCAGAAAAGGCATTTCTGGCCAAGAGAAGTCTACTAATGTCAAATACCGGCCTTAATTTGAGGAAGAAATTTCTGTGGATGTACGTCTGGAGTACAGCATTGTATGGTAGTGAAACATGGACTGTGGGAAAACCGGAACAGAAGAGAATCGAAGCATTTGAGATGTGGTGGTATAGACGAATGTTGAAAATTACGTGGACTGATAAGGTAAGGAATGAGGAGGTTCTACGCAGAATCGGAGAGGAAAGGAATTTGTGGAAAACACTGATAAGCAGAAGGGACAGGATGATAGGACATCTGCTAAGACATGAGGGAATGGCTTCCATGGTACTAGAGGGAGCTGTAGAGGGCAAAAAATGTAGAGCAAGACAGAGATTGGAATAGGTCAAGCAAATAATTGAGGACATATGTTGCAACTGCTACTCTGAGATGAAGAGGTTAGCACAGGAAAGGAATTCGTGGCGTGCCGCATCAAGCCAGTCAGTGGAAAGATGAAAAAAAAAAGTTATGTGATTACAAAACGTCATACATGTTACCACTTAGAATTGCCTTTCACAATTTTTAAGAACAAAATGAGACATAATTTTTTTTATATAAAAAAGTTAGATAAATCGATAATATAAAAATAAAAGTTAAATGACTTGACAATATAAAAAAATAAAAGTGAAATGATTTGACGGTATAAAAATAATAATTAAATGAACTGACAATATACTATCTAAATCCCTCTCACTAATGTGGTTCACTTGCGTTTTAAAAAATCAAATGCTACTTATTAATTCACTAAAATGAATAGGATTATTCCTTGTGGAAGTATAGGTCAGGACAGCATAGGGTTCACATGTTATTTACACACACACACACACATGCACACCTGTTGTCTATACTACAAACTAAGTACCCATAAACATGTATTACTCAAAATTCTACTTCAATCCACTACTAGTTAATCCAACAAGCTACTTCAATGCTACTTCATCATAGTGTTTATACCACTACAACATTGTTCTAATTCGTCCTCTTCTTGGCGCTCACGGCATATGTCTTGTCACGTGATAAATATGGAGAAACATTCCTTAAACATACGTAGTAAAAAGAACAACGGTTATTCACACGCAAAAACATTTATACCAGTTGACACACCTGATAAGAGACTCGCAATTATACATCTATCATACTCATATGTTTATACATAAAACAGTAAGACAATTTCATCTAAAATTACCTTGTCACAAGAATTAATCACGCAGATGACTGTGAGAAGGGTAAAAATATTTTCATCCTACAGGTTATATTACGTGTTCTTACCCATTTTGCTCCAATTTCGTTCCTTCTTTAAGTTGCCTTTCGCTTCCAAATCAGTTATTTCGCCTGTGGTGGTTATTCTGGATTCATTTCTCATGAATGGCAAAATTGTGGTCTCCTCTATTCTGTAAAACAGTTTCATCTTAACATCCTATTGAACTTACAACTGACACAAAAGCCGGCCGCTGGTGGCCGAGCGGTCCTGGCGCTACAGTCTGGAACCGCGCGACCGCTACGGTCGCAGGTTCGAATCCTGCCTCGGGCATGGATGTGTGTGTTGTCCTTAGGTTAGTTAGGTTTAAGTAGTTCTAAGTTCTAGGGGACTTATGACCTCAGCAGTTGAGTCCCATGGTGCTCAGAGCCATTTTTGAACTGACACAAAAGATCTGAATCCCACTGTAGTTTAAATGACAAATGTTTTGCTTCATCCTTATTACATTAAACCAAGCTTTCCTTTGGTCCCATAATCAAAATTATTTAATCTTCCTCTACCTTCAAGAGGGAAATTTCTTCAGTTCAACTCTTATAGGCTGCAGTGCTTCCCGCACCAGCGAAAACAGTAAGCCGTAATGCTCACAGCTTCAGCGAAACACATAAACGTCGCTTTTCTAGGACAAGTACTAACGCAGAATAATTTTTCAGGCTCTGGCTCAACAACAGTCTACAAAAGGGATCCATATTTCTGTTCCATTCTCCATTTGCTGAAGAACTGCTCGTATTTGACTAACACAATAATATTTCGGGGCCTCGTAAATTACACAAACCACAATTCTCCTTTCACCTTGAAGGGAATCAATCTACTTACGAAATTCACGGACAGCACTTTACGTACTCGGCTGTAAAGAACAAAAAAGACATATCATCAATATTAACATATTAGCGTTTATTGGGAAGCCATTGGTTAAACAATCGTATTATCGCATCCTGCTTTCAAGATTCCAAGCTTACTCATTCCTTTCTCAGAGTTCTCCTATCTTAAAATATTCATACAGCACGCATACTATAGTAAGAGATCCTTATTTATGCTAACAGATATAGAATAGTAATACATAGATAGTAGCACTGAAAGCAGAAAATCGGAAACAAGGCTACTAACTGCTGGGGACCTGGGTTTGCCAGACCCATAATACCCACAGATCGGATATTCCCCTGAGTTTTGCATTAATTCAACACAGATCTTGCTTCTCTCAGGAGCGACTCTTTTCAATTTACACCAAAAGGCCATAAACAGTATTTCACTCGTTCACAAAGAAACCTTTTACCTTCACATTTGAACCAATCTAAATCCTAATTGCACAAGGAAAGAAAGAAAAACTAAAACCATCACTTCAAACAATCACATAGAAACATCTTTATCATTATTTTTACCGACGTATTATTCAAAATGCATTTATCACAAATGTAAACTAATCGATTGTTTCTCTTCACCGTCCTCTGTACTCCTCACTGTCATTTCTACTCAATGTATGATTTTACGTTTGACACATAGTGTAGCCCTTTTGATTTTTTCGATCGAAGAGTTTCAACTTCTATGGCGTTTTCATGGGGAATCTTCCTTATCCGATACGGGCCGTTAAGGAGATTAAAAAATTTCTTGCAGACACCTGGCCGTTAGTTAGACAGCTTGTGTTATCTGATAAGAACTTTTTGTCCTACATGAAACACTGTTTTTCTCTCGTTTTTCTTATACGCCTTGACTCTGGCATCTGCTGCACACTTTATGTTGCGTAAAGCTAAGTCAACAATTGCGTTCCGGCGTAGTCTCGGCTCTAGTGGCCAAGGCACCACCTCTTTGATTTTGCTCGGGGGCTCCTTGCTTTTTAGCACAGTGATTGGCGGAAGCTTTGTTGACGTATTAGGCAACTCATTTATTATGTTCTGAAATCCTTTTAGGCGTATGTCCCACGATCGGTGATTACGACTGCAGTATAACCTACATAATTTTCCTAATTCACGCATAATACGCCCACTGGGGTTCGATGTGGGGTGAAATAGAGAGATATATATAGGTTTAATTCTTCTCTTTCGGAGCATCCGCTGCCAGTATTACGATCTAAATTGTGGTCCATTATCCGAGATAACCCTTTTCACACGCCCAACTTAATTCAGAAACTGCTTTGCAAATGCAGTTGCCACTGCCCTCCTTGTGGCTCGCCTCAATGGAGTCAGACACACAAACTTGGAGGTTGGCTCCACCGCTACGAAAAAATATACAAAACCTGCTTTAGATCGTATTAGTGGCCCAAATAGATCCACGGTCGCGAAGTCACAAAGTTTGCTTGGTATTATCGGGTGCAATGATGCAGCATACGTCACTGTGTCCGCCTTTGCTCGGTGACAAGGTCCGCACACTCTAAGTACACAAAGAATACGCCGTAGCATGTTATTAAAATAGCATGTCTCTTTCAGTTTTTCACAACATTTCTGTGCTCCGAAGTGACCATAACTCAAATGTATGTACCATATAAGTTTGTTTACGAGTTCCTCCAGAATAACCAACGCCCATCTGGAGTAGTCCGGGGCTCGTTTCTTGAATAGTATTCTATTGCGCACTAAGTAGTACTGGCGTATTCCTACATTCTCTTGTCCTTCCACTTCTTCTTTATATCTTTCAATACTGCGTCCTTATCCTGTTCGTCCGCTATACTCCCTAAAGAGGTGGTAACAAAGTTCTCGAACGCTACGTTCTGTAAGTATAGGATGCTAAAATTATTTTCACCGAGTTCCCCTTCTTCTGTGTGAACCAAACCTATAGGAATGCGCGATAAAGCGTCAGCAATTACATTTTTCTGTCCTGGAATGTATTCTACAGTGAAATTATATTCCTGTAGGTATAGTGCCCAGGGTCCTAGTCTCCCATGCGTGATTTTTGTGCTCATAAGATATTGGAGTGCACGATGGTCAGTGTACACCCTGATGGTCCTCCCAAATAAGAAATACCAAAATTTTGAGAATTCCCAAATTATCGCTAGTGCTTCGAGTTCTGTCACGGAATAATTTTTTTCACATCGAGAGAGCACCCTGCTCCCAAACGAGATTGTTTTCCAAGTTGTAATATCATCATTTCCTTCCGTTTGAAACAGTACCGCACCTAATCCTGACAAGGAACTGTCCGTCATTAAACAGAATTCTTGTGTCAGGTCGGGATGCACGAGGATAGGAACCTCTGTCAATGCCTTTTTCAATTTATAAAATTCATCCTGTGCCTCTTGATCCCAGACCCACAAAGCTTTCTTCCCTGTTAGTCCACATAGACGGGGTGTACCGCGTACACTAAAATTTATAAATCGCTTATAAAAATTACACAGGCCTAAGAATGCTCGCAACTGTTTTTTATTTGTCGGCATTGCACACTCCGCTATCGCTGCAATTATCTTCGGGTCAGGTTCTATTCCATTTGCTGAGGCAATATGGCCTAAGAATTTTATGTTCTCTCGTCCGAACTGTGACTTATCTAAGTTGACTGTTACACCTGCCTTCTCAAAAACATCCAGTAGTCTGCTCAGAACGTCATTATGATCCTCCCACGACTTTACCGCAATTAATATATCATCCACGTAAATTGTCACTCACTGTTTCAAATCATCAGGCAAAATGCTATTTAATCCCCTTATAAAAGCAGCTGATGAGACGTTTAGTGCCAATGGGAGACGCCGGAATTGGAAACAATTTCCATAACACAGGAACACTGTACATAATCTGCAAGATGGGTGTAGAACGATTTGCCAAAAACTTGAACGGAGGTCGACAGATTATAGTACGTTTACCCCGTGGAAACGTTGTAACAGTTCCTCAAGGCTCTCAGGCCTGTCCGTTTCCGTCATAATAATTGGGTTTATCTGTCTCGAGACTAGTACCAAACGAACCGAGTTGTCGCGTTTTGGCACGACAAGCAAGGGTGAGTTGTACGAGTTTACTGCCCGCTCAATTATTCCTTGTTCTAACATCTTGTTTATTTCCTTATCCACCTGGGCTTTATGCGCCACGGAAATAGGGTATGGTCTAACAGAAAACTTCTGATGGTCACGTACTCTGAATTGGTAGGTAAAACCCTTAATCGCCCCCGGAGTCTCAGAAAATACCCGCTCATGATTCCTCAGTAGGCAATACAATTTCTCCTTTTCCCTGTCCGTGGTTCTGACACCCGCGATGCTCTTTCTCAGTGCATCAGCAAAAACATCTTTCCCCTGCTCACCAGACGTAGAGCACGACTCACTTACATAGTTCATGAGTAGCTCCAGTCTGGGTTGCGACTCGGTTTGAGATTGAAATTTTAGGCAACTAATTTCTGACTCGGCACGTAATATGCATTCATCGAATACTACATTAATTGGCTGATCCCCAACTTGAACTGTCATTACTCGTCCACCCATGTCAATTATTGCATGGTGGGCATTCATGAAGTCATTTCCTAAAATCATTGCCACATTTAGCATTGGGAGCACAAAGAAGTTGTACTCAAACTCTCTTCCCTGGCAGGTAAAATTAAGCCGAGTCTGCCTTCGGATTTCTACGCTCTTACCGTAGATTGCGCCCTTCGCCTTTATTCCTCGCACTTGAAAAACGGGCCAAGTCCCAGTCCCTTCGCATTTTTGAAATGCTGCCTCGCTCACTATGGAGAAAGGGCTTCCAGTGTCAATGACACACTTAAAACATATTTCGTTTACTGCAACTGTCACGACTGGATTTATTCCCGAAATTTTAGCACTCGTAGTTTCTTGCAACAAATCCTCTCTAATATCTTCCCTCTCTATATACCGTATGCACTCATTTGCCATGTCACTCATTTGTTCCGATTGGGCGCCTTCTGCGCTGATCGTTTGTCATTACCGATTTCGTTCATTTTGATTTGCTGGATTATGTCTAGGGTTAGCCGGCCGAATTTCAACATCAAGAGGTGCTCCGCCTAGAGTCCTATTCCCACCGTGTTCACTGTAGTATCGATTCTGGTTGCCATAACTGTAGTGTTCACGATCCTGTCCACGTCCTTGATCATTTCCGTTGTTCCACCTGTGTTCGCGACTGTTACCCCAGTTTCTATACGGCCGGTCCTGATTATTGTTCCGTTCGCGTCGCGACGACCAGTCACGCCGTTGATTAGTACTACGGCCATGACTGCGATCGCGCTGCTGTGCCCCGTAATAACTTTGTGCCTGATTAGGCGGACATTCTGCTGTATTATATTCCAACTCTTGGAGAAGTGTCTTAAACGTTTCCACGTCCTCTTTGCATCGTCCCGCAAGAATGACGTTGCGCAAGTGCATCCGCAGGCCCGTATGGGTGGTGTAGAGATTGATTTTCCCGCAGCCTGTGGTCGAATAGGCGAGCTGGGCTGCCGAAACCAGACTGGTTCAAATTTGGCAGCATAATTATGCCATGCTTGACCCTATCTTGTGCCGCCTCCGACCAATAGGCGGACAGAAAGGCTTGTCGAAATTCCCGAGTGGAGTTGCAGTGACGCGCTGCCGACCTCATGCGAATCGCCGGTTCGCCTTCCAAATAGCCCCACATATATTCTATCTTATGTGAACTTGCCCAGTCGTGGGGAAGACAGAACTCAAATTGCTCCAGCTATGCTCGTGGATGTATTCCTTTTTGTGAATTTCGAAATATCTGAAACTTTCTCACCGTAAGGAAATGTTTGAAATCAAATCCCCGCATTTCCTCCCGGCGGGGCCCTTGAATGTTTCTATTCTTCTCATGTCTGCCCATCAAAATACATTCTTCCCTGTCGTCTAAATCTCCCTCGTGGCCGGAGTCCCTCTCTGCACTGTTCGTACAGCTATTTTTAGTGCTACTCGCGAGTTCGGAATCACACCCCATGCCGCTTTCCAGATGCGCCACACGTTCTTGTAATTCGCCTGTTACAGCTTTGTGCCACCTGTTCACTTCGAACTGTCCCTTCTGAAATCTAAGAAGCGAACGCACTTCTTTGGTCTCTACGACCACTACCGGTATAGTATTGTTATCGCTCTCCATCACCTTCATCGTGCCTACGATGTCCGCTAAAGCCGCAATCTTATCATGTATTTGTCTGTTGTCCTCCGCCCCAGTCTGCTTCAATTGTTCTACTTGCTGTTCGAGTGCATGAATCGCTTGACTGTTGTCCGCTTTCTAGGCGCTTCAGTCTGGAACCGCGCGACCGCTACGGTAGCAGGTTCGAATCCTGCCTCGGGCATGGAAGTGTGTGATGTCCTTAGGTTAGTTAGGTTTAAGTAGTTCTAAGTTTTAGGGGACTGATGACCTCAGATGTTAAGTCCCATAGTGCTCAGAGCCATTTTTTTGTTGTTCGCTACTATGTTGCTAACGGACGCGGGACAATGCGTTTCCGCCTCCAGAACCATGGAGAGTACCTGCTGGCGTTCCCTTTGGAATTCTTCTCTCAGTGCTTGGAAATTCCTAAGTAGCTGTTCAAATGGTTCAAATGGCTCTGAGCACTATGGAACTCAACTGCTGTGGTCATAAGTCCCCTAGAACTTAGAACTACTTAAACCTAACTAACCTAAGGACATCACACACATCCATGCCTGAGGCAGGATTCGAACCTGCGACCGTAGCGGTCGTGCGGATCCAGACTGTAGCTCCTTTAACCGCTCGGCCACTCCGGCCGGCTAAGTAGCTGTTCCTCGCTCTCTTTCGATTCTGCATCGCGCCTCTGCTTGCCCTGTTCTAAGGCTTGCAGACGATCATCGATTTGTTCAAATGTACGGCCTAATTCTTTCATAATATCACTTTTTATTTCACTTGCCAGAGTGTTTATTCTTTGTGAGATATCATTGGACACTCTCTGCATCGACTTGTCGACTTTATTTGTCTGTTGGATTAGTTTTTCGTCTATTTGCTAGCCTAGCTCTTGGATCGATTTTTCAGATTTCTCTGCGTTTTCTTTATTTTGTTGCAATAAGGCTTTCATGAGTTCTGCCAAATCAATTTGGTTAGTTGGAGGCAAATTAATTTCTGGTTCTGATGTGAGCCCATTCGTCCTGTTTAGCATTTCCTCTGAAGTATTCCCCATTGCATTTTCGGAACCGTCCGACGCATTAATATTCGGAATCAGATTATCCCCTTGGTCCATGTTGCTTAATCTGTTGGACCGCCTACTTTTAGCTTGGTTACGTGTCTGCATTAGTTCAATTTATACCCGGTACGCAACACACTAATCAGAATAAATGTATCCCCCAAAAATTACGACAGTCACACGAAAGGTACCCAACCTAGTACGCACTTTCTCACGCGCAAAACAAATTTATATCTTTGATCGAAGTCAGTGCAATTTACAAGCGAGAAAAAAAACACATACAAAAAAAGCACACAAATATAGAAAACAAAACAAGACAAACAGCACAACGCCGCTCAACAATGCCGTGAATCTTTTGAAAGTCTGCACAGAAACAACGCAGAAGTTGTTTGAGCGCTACAGGGAAAAAACATTAAGATGATACAACGCTCGCAATCTAACGTTTCAGAGATTCCAGAGTCTAGCGGAATCACAGAACAGGGTCGTCATGTTTAATGTTGTTGCATTAATTTGTGGTGTAAGCGGAGCTGATATTCAAGACCATAAAAGTGAGTTAAAAGCTATCTGAGGAAGTTAACGCTGCATTACTGCGCAACTGTTTCACCAGGTATCCAGTCTAGCTTACCAAATTCCTAACCAGGCTAACATTAATCATAATCTTTTAGTACTCATCTTACGATAACCGGTGATATATATATATATATATATATATATATATATATATATATATATATATATACAAAGACAATTTAAATAAAAATAAATAAATCAGTTTATGTTTGGACATTTATTTTAACATTGATCATTGTTCCGTTAAGATTTCAGCATATCAAACTTGATTCATAACTAAACTGGTGCCTTATTTAGGACTGTATAAATGTGAGTTTGTAATCTTACGGAACACATCAAAGAGGGAGCCAAGATTGTGAGACTACATACAACACTGCATTCATAAAATAACACACGAAGTACCTTGAAACATATGCAAGAGGAAATTAACCACAACCAACCGGTTCAATTTTCACCTAAAGAAGTTACGTTCGTAGTGCAACCCTGTCCGTCATGAAATTACCACACACTGGTATACTAAATTCATACTAACTCACTGTGAAATCTTCCCGAAAAGAATAGCTGAGGGCTACTTTGATGCTTTCACCACATGCTTCACGTGGTCAACTTGGTTTACACAAAGAGTGTATCTCCACAATAATTTTGATAATTAAAATAAATTACATCGAAACGCAATTTACAAAAGAAAAACCTCTAACTGGTTACTATCGTCTTACTATTAACCTGATGGGACAAACAATTGTATAAGCACATGGTACTGGTCTCACAAAGTACACCCCACATGGGTTGGACATAAAGAAAAGTTGCTATATTGAAAAATATTGTCAAGACGAGACATTATAATCTCACGCACATTCGCATTTAAGATTGATGATCTTAGATAGAGTTACTGATCAACACATGGTTCCACTTTACTCACAAAGTAGTGACAAAGCAACTACCGGAAGATATTCTGAACTTCACACTCGAATTACACTGCGTTGCAATTTAAGATAACATTAGATATTTTAGAGCTAAACCTGAAATAAAGGTGATTAAATTTTCAGTTAGGGCCATTTGAACCATTTGAACAGCTACTTAGGAATTTCCAAGCACTGAGAGAAGAATGCCAAAGGGAACGCGTGGCGCATCCATTGTCCTACAGACTTAGCAGACATGTGCTTAGCCGGAGATCTTACCTCTTCACATGCTCGCCGCAGACAGACTGACCTGGGCTCCTACCGAGCGTGCTTAACCGATACTAACGGAAGTGACCAGAGAGGCAGCTTCCTATACCAACGTGACAAGGGACAGACAGGACCATACTAAGAATAGAAACCTCTCTGCTTTTAGAAAGCGTAGCTACCTGTTCTGACGTTGGTCCTACTGTTCTCTAGCAGATAGGCTTGCCTGGTACCATCAAACATGCAACTAGAAATACATTTGCTCATTCATCCTCTCACACAGAAGGGAAGGGGGATGACAGTATCTTATCATGTACAGTATATAAAAGAAATCGGATGTAGGTTCCGTATGAGACTGTGTGACATGAATTACATATGAACTGTGTTTTAAAGTGTAGTAGTGTGACAGATCGTTCTTGTTTATGTGTAAAAGTAACACGTTTCACTGCTCAGTCTCCTCCCAGATAGTCAGAAACACCACAGTAAATTTAGACAAATTTAGTAAATGACTTCAGATTTAAAATATTAACATGAATGGAATCCAACAGATACCTTTCAACAG
The DNA here is from genome assembly GCF_021461395.2 of Schistocerca americana. NCBI lineage: Eukaryota > Metazoa > Arthropoda > Insecta > Orthoptera > Acrididae > Schistocerca > Schistocerca americana. The sequence continues at coordinate 552,290,242 of NC_060121.1, read as the reverse complement.
GTTAGATAGATGTATTGTCCCTACTGAAGTCGAATTTGAGTGCAGCAATGAAGTTATCTGGTGACATATAAAAGGCTATGTGACGTTTTTAGAGTCACTGGCAGAAAGTATACATCAGTAGTGTGGAAATACCCAGATCATGCAATATTAGTTGGAGGCGACTTTATAACACACCGACTGCGGACTGTGGTATCTGTGCATTCACTGCAGTGGGTACAGACAGGGAGTCTTGTGAAGTAATTTTGAACACTTTCGAAGACTGTCTTGAGTTAGTCAGCTAGTTAGTCAGCCCACAAGCAATGAAAATATTTTAGACCTTGTAGCCACAAACAGGCCAAACTTTATCTATGGTGCCCATGTGGATACAGCAATGAGTGACCATGATGTCATCATAGCGACTACGATTACTGAAGTTATAAGTCTATTGAGAATGTAGGAGAGCATTTCAGCTAGAAAGATCAGGTAAGAAGTTGTTAGCATCCCACTTAAACAAGGAATTGACATTATTTAGTTCTAGTATGACAGACGTACAGGAATTATGAGCAAAGATTGTAAACCGTGCTCTGGAGAAGTGTGTGCCGAGTAAGTGGCCTAAGCACGCACGGGAAAGATTCACGGTGGTTTAACAACGAGATTGGAAAATCACGAGGAAGCAAAGGCCGTTGCACTCTCGGTTCAGAACAGAACGCGCAGATGAGAGAGGCAAAAGTTAGTAGTAATTCGTGCGGCTGTAAGAAGATCGATGCACGATGTTTACAACTACTACCACAGTCATACCTTAGCAAAAGATCTTTCCGAGGACCTGAGAATATTCTGGTCCTACGTGAAGTCGCTAACCGAGTCGAATGCTTCTATCCAGTCAGTCTCCCCCCGTTGGAGTTTCGAGTCCTCCCTCGGGCATAGGTGTGTGTGTTGTCCTTACCGTAAGCTAGTTTAAGTTAGATTAAGTAGTGCGTAAGCTTAGGGACCAATGACGGCAGCAGTTTGCTCCCATAAGACTTTACCACAAATTTCCAAAAATTTCCAGTCATTCGTTGACCAGTCTGGTGTGCAGTAAAGAACGCCAAAAGGAAATCTGAAGTTTTAGATTTCGCATTTAAGAAAGAATCGTACGAACATACCGGCGTTTGAACATCAAAAGGACTCTTGTATGAACGACATAGTAATAAGTGTCCGCGGAGTAGAGAAACAACTCAGAGAGTTGAAATAAAATAAGTCTGTGGCATAGAAAAACAACTTAAAGAGCTGAAATCAATAATCTCAATTCAGTTCTACAAAGAGCGTCCTATAGCATTGTTCCCTTACTCAAACTTGCATTTCCCGTGTGGGGTTGCTGGTCCCCCATTGGGGGCCTCCCGAAGTGGCGGATAGGGGAACGTTCTCCAGATATAGAGGGTACCAGGGAAATAAAATACCTAGTGCAGATCAAAACCAGCAGGTATGTGGGCCAGTGGCTTGGAAGAATGGCAGAGGAGCCCCCAACTATCAACTGTTGCCTTGCAGTCAGTAGAGGGATCTACAAAGGCTAAGGATGTTCCCTTGAAAATGGAACCAGCTACCCGGCGCGCTGTAAGAGACAACTCCTCAAATGGTTGGGCAGAAGATTAACAATTTTCCCCTGAAAAAATCACTTGTTGAGAATGCAAGTAAAGGAGTAAACTGGACAAATATTTTGACGACTGTCCCAGCAAACAAAAAACAGGAAAAGAGATATGTACATAGGAACATGGAATGGGCGGAGCCTATACCAAGCTGGAGCCCTACGGCAGCTGCTAACGCAAGTAAACAACTACACAGCCTGCATGAAATATCAAATGAGAATGAAAGTATGGTTGCAGATTTTGCTATAAGTAAAAACATGAGCGTCAGCAGTACTTTTTTTCCACACAAATAGATACTCAAGAACATGTATGTCACCAGACAGACAAACTAGAAATCAGATAGACCATATACTGATTGACCAGAGGCACGGATCAGACATAATGGACGTCAGGAACCAACGTGGAGCTGACTGCAATTCAGACTATCACCTATTGAGAATTAAGTACAGGCAAAGTATCTCACTATTGAGTAAACAAAAAGGCCACAAACCGAAGAGTTTTGACATTAAGAAACTGATGTTAGAAGAAATACAGAGAGCATATCAGAGGAAAATAGAAGAGGGGATTAAAAACGATACCGACACATTAAACGAACATATAGAAATAATGTGAGAACAATGTAAGACTGCAATTCTAGAGGCAGCTTGGGAGGTTTTGGGACGTGCATGGGCTCAAAAGAAGGTAGATGGATTTTATGAAGCATGTACGAGATGGGAGCGTAACATAGCATGAATGAAATTATTTCAGAGAAGAATTAGAACTAATCTGAATGAATATAATGAGAAGAGTGTGTAGCTGAGAGTGTTTGCAGAAGGAAGAAAAGAGCACTACAAAAGAAAGAATTGGAAGAAGTTGAAATCTATGAGAAGAGAAGCAAGTACGTGAAATGTAGCAAAAGATTAAAAATGGAAAGCCTGGGTTTCAAGTCAGAACAAATATATGTAGAAATAAAGGAGGTGGTTTGATAGGGAAGAGAAATAAAATACTTCGCAGATGGGCAGAATACTTCCAAGAGTTACTGAACCCAAAAGAAGAAGGATTAGAAGATGAAGAACTGGTAGAAATAACTTATTATGGACAGAAGGTCTCAACACCAGAACCCACACTGGAGGAACTGATACAAGCCATTAAGACCTTAAAAAATAGTAAGGCACCTGGAGAAGATCAGATCCAGGCGGAACTTCTCAAATATGGTGAGTAAGCATTGTGGAAAGCTATACATAAAGTAATAGCAACTGGCAGGAGGAGAGCATGGCAATGGAGTGGAAAACGGCTATTATGTGCCCCATACATAAAACAGGAGATAAATGAAACTCCCATAATTACCGAAGAATATCCCTGCAAAGTACTACATATAAAGTGTTCTCAAAGATCCTAAATGGGAGGCTTACTCCCTATGTGGAAGAGAGAATTGGAGACTATCAGAGAAGCTTTAGAAGAAACAGGTCAACAACTGACCAATTTTCACATTACGCATACTACTTGAAAATGTTATGAACATGAAGTAAACACACATCAGCTTTATATCGATTTGAAATAAGCTTATGATAGCATCACAAGAATGGCACTGCGGAATGTGATGGAAGAGGCTGGAATACCTAAGAAGCTCGTTAAACTTACTATCATGAACATCAATGAAACCAACTGTAAAGTAAAAATACAGGGCGAAATCTCCAGAGAAGTGGAAGTGAAGAAGGGACTGAGACGGGGTGACAATATCTCCTCACTGCTGATCAACCTCTGCCTAGAAAAAGTCATAAGTCAAATAGAGATAAACAGAGGAGGGACCATTTTTAATCGTTCACTGCAGTACCTAGCGTACGCAGAGGACGTGGCATTACTGTCACGAAACACTGCTGTGCTCTCTGATGCCTATCAACAACTGGAGAGAGGTACAAGGGAACTTCTCCTGGTAGTCAATGTAGAAAAGGGCAATTATTTGGCAATGATCAACCAACGAAACCTACAAAATCTCAGGATAGCTGACAGGGGGTTTGAAAGGGTGAGAGTCTTTAATTATCACAGAGACAAATGACGTCAGCAGCTATGTGAAAGGTAGAATAGCAGCAGACAACATATGCTACTTTGCTGCACTACCCACGTGCTTAGGAGCTCACTTGTATCACGAAAATCTAAAATCCTCATTTACAAACACTTGTAAGACCACTTGTTATGTATGGTGCCGAGACATGGACCATGACTGCAAATGAGGAAAGAATCCTTAGCATTTGGGAGGTTCTGCGTAAAATATACGGCCCAATATACGAAGAAGAGGGATGGCGCATCCGTACGAATTCAGTATTAGAACAATTTTTTGAAGAACCTGACATTGTCACTACCATTGAAATAAGATGACTGCGGTGGGCAGGACACGTGGTCAGAATGGAGGAATATAGAACATGTAAGAAGATTCTTGATGGCAAGTCTGGAGGCAGACGACGGAAAGGACGTCCCATAAAGAGATGGATGGACGGAACTGAAGAAGACATGAAAAGCTGGGTGTGAGAGGATGGAGATGGAAAGCCATGGACCGGATAGAACGGCAGGATATCGTGATGTAGACCAAGGCCCTGCAAGGTCTGTAGAGCCGAGGAGCAAAATAAAACTTTGCACTTATCGCGAATCTCTCGCTCAGCGCAAAGATCCAAGCGACTGGAAAAATGTCTGTATATAAGGAGGCTAAGAGAACGGACCCACAAAATTACAGACGGGTATCATTAACATCGGTTTACTGCAGAATTCTTGAATACATTCTCAGTTCGAATATGATACGGAAAAGCTTCCGTCCAGAGTCACACGGTTTTAGAAAGCACTGCTCGTGCGAAATTCGTCTTGCCCTTTTCTCACATGATATGCTGCTAACCATGGATGAAGGGCAACAGGTAAACTCCATATTCCTAGATTTCCGGAAAGCATTTCACACGGTGCGTCACTGCAGACCGTCAACCAAGGTGCGAGCATGCGAAATAGGTTCCCAGCTATGTGAATGGCTCGAAGACATTTTAAATAATAGAAGTTTTCCTCGACAGCTAGTGCTGATCAGAGATAAAGGTATCTCAGGAATGCCCTAAGGAGGTGTGACAGAACCACTGCTACTTTCTATGTATATATACGATCTAGCGGGCTGGGTGAGTAGCAAACTGCAGCTGTTGCTGATGATGCTGTGGCGAACGGGAAGGTGTCATCGTTGAGTGACTGTAGGTGTGTACTACTTGACTTAGACAAATTTATATTTGGTGGGATGAATGGCAGCTAGCTCTAAATGTAGAAAAATGTGGGTTAATGCAGATAAGTTAGAAAAATAATCCCGTAAGGTTCGGATACAGTGTTAGTAGTATGTTGCTTAACGCAGGAACGTCGATTAAATACCTAGGCGTAACGTTGCAAAACGATGTGAAATGGGACGGACATGTAAGGGCACTTTTGTCATATGATGACATGATTTGTGACCGTGGCTGTTATTTGAAAACAAATGTTGATGGTGTTGAGACAGCAACTAGGATGTAAGTATTGTAGCAGGGAAGGTGAATGGTCGACAATGTTTTATTGGTAAAATTTTAAGAAAGTGTTATACACCTGTTTTGGAGGCCGTGCATAGGGCACAAATGCAATCCACTCTTGAATACTGCTTGAGTGTTTGGAATCCATAGTAGGTGGGATTGAAGGACATTGAAGGCATTCACAAACGTGCTGCTAGATGTGTTACCGGTAGCTTCGTACAACACGCAGGAGTTACGGAGATACCTCTTGAACTCAAATGGGAATTCTGGGAACGAAGGCAGCGTTCTTTTCGAGAACCACGGTTGAGAAAATTTAGAGATCCGCCATTAGAAGCTCCCTGCAGAACGATTTTGCTGCCGCCAAAATACATTTCGCGTTAAGGGCCACGAATATAAGATAAGAGAAATTAACGCTCGTACGGAGGTATATAGTGACTGTGAAAATAGAAACATCCTTGAGAATGGGTTTCATTACAACAGAACTGCGAAAACAAATGCGCCAGATGGATATTTCATGTAAGTTGTAACACAAGTATGTAGCACAGTCATTTGGTTACAGCTTTATAATTGTGAAGTATTGTTTGCCCTAGGGCTACCCACAGGAAAACAATGTACGATTTTATGAAGATGGTATCTATTCTTTCGGAAATGTCCAAATGAACAGATATCATCTTCATATAGTTACGGCTAACCGGCTGTGGGGCAGCGGGTGCGAATTTTTATTGTTATATTAATTGTTCTTATTATTTATGCTGTTGTTTGCCCTTCTCAACACTGGCTCTCTAACTACACTAATGGTAACCAGAAAGTGGTTAGCAAAACGTGAAGCCTGTAATTAGAATTCCTAGTGCCCACTTCATCTGAGAAATACATTTATAGCTACAGTTTATAGCTCTGAGGAATTAGGAGATTGTCTGGGATTCATAATCAAAAACCATTTTCTCTAAAATGTTCACTATATCCTGAAAGTCACAGACCAAAAAGAATCCACACAATCCAACTACCAGAGCAGGTCATAGTCTAATGCGCTGATGCAACTATAACTGTCCAAATTAAATATTTAAGTGAATGCTCGCCATAATTTGATGATAATGTTCATCAAACGCCACACTAAATAATGGTAGAATGTCTGTCCCGCGATGGCACGTGAAAATACGGCATACGCAAACTGAAGATAGATCATTAAAGTCATCCCAGAATTAACACTTCACTCGAAAACGATTTCATGGTTACGCGTATCCCGAGTAACTTATTACGGCACCCAAGGCTGTTCATAGCAATGATACCGACGCGACGCGACTCCCGGCACAGGTGGTGTGCTAATCAGCGTCTGGAGAGAACTGGGGCCTTCCTCTCTCATGCAGCGTTCTTACATATAAAGCCACGGTGCGGACGGCGAAGGGAACGCCTGATCAAATCCGCTCTCCCGACTAGCCGCTGGGCTAGTAATGCACCACTTAAAGTTATTGAATAAATCATTGCTTCCTTTGCTGATGGCCGATGAAGCTCTCAATTTAAATGTGCAACCAGCACACAGGTGAGTAATCATAATAAAAGCATGACGTGGCTAAGTCAAATATTTTGGGTGAGAGAACTAATTTAATTACACTACACACAGTAAACGAGCTCTGTACTTGCCCTTTGGAGATACGCTATCGCTATAGTTTTATAGTTATTCAGTTGAAACTTCTCACATCTTTATGATTATAGCGGATCTCCCTTCTACTTAAATTGAAACATCCTAGCTTTATTTATTCGCCTACTTAATCTATCTTGCTTCCTTAATTTTTAAGACAAAAACCAGAAAATCATGAATTTCAACTAAAATTTTAATTTGTGAGATCCAGTATACTGTTTTTACTAAATTATTGTGCAAAAGGAATCTAAATATAAATTTTTAAGTTTCTAGCTCTTTTCTGTTGTGCCAATGATTTTTACAGAAAAACATCCAAATTTCGAAAATGGTTAAAGTTATTGAACTGATATTCAACACATATTGATTTAGTATCACTCCTGACATGCTAGAAACGTTTCAGGTTATTTACTTGATTTTTAAAGTATTGCACAACATTTATGACGACAGGACTAGTTACAGCGAACTAGGCTGGCACACAATGGAAAGACTGATGTGGATTTTATAAGGCGTGAGTATGGTGCTTCCCTACATCACCATCTACTTAATTTTTTTAATGTAAATAGGAAAAAAAATTAATTACAGGAAGGAAAGCAAAAGTACAGCTTAACTCCCTATGAAAATTAAAATTGAAATGTAAACATATAGAAATATCAAAAGAAAACTTATTACCTACTTCAATTATTTAAATTGCTAGCATGTTCACTGCTTAATAAGCAACATTATCACTCAAAATTTAAGCAAAATCAATGACACACTTTGGCATACGTATTGCCTTAGACAGACAAACACATAAAATATGTAAAATTATGAAAATCTTAAATCCATTAAGTACATTTTTACATACACAACTCAAAGGAAATAACATAGTTATTCATGATACATAAACAGATAATTATATCTTAGGAGTCTTTTCTAAACCTGAAAGAAAATTTCACAAATCATGACAATTTCATTTTTACACACGTGGTTGTAGCCGCTTTGGCTGGCGTTCTACACTTCCATTCACAAGGGCAGAGGAGGGGAAGTTGCTATGGAGTGCGTCCATCACGTTCACTCTAAATTACATGGGGAAAGGGGAGGGGTCACTGTGAGTTGTGTCCAAGTCACTCCACGCTTTCACGCAGTTACCAGGCTGCCATTATCTGGTTTGTCCTGTAGAACAAACAAAAAGAGTGCCTCAGACTCTGTTCACTTAATATCTAAGGGTGGGTCACAATGAAATGGGAATATATACATTTTATCTTTCAATATGTTACTGAAACAAAGTTAACAGAACTTTTTCAATTTCACTCTCGCGGTTACTTAACTGTTATAAAATCGGTAAACAAATGGCTCAAAACGCCGTTAGTTAGGTACGAGAGAAAATTTATGCTCAAGGCATACAATCATAAATCCTATTTAATCTGAATTTATTATTCCTGGGCCGGAACACTGAACCAATGCTCGGTACATTCCTGATATATTTGTATTTTATTTACTTAGCTGACTCATCTTTGATTACCTTATACTTAGAGATAGTATGAGTATATTTGATTAGTAGTTGTCTTCCCAGCTTCTTTGTACATGTGAGTAACTTGTGGTACTAGTACAGTTCTGAGTGTTCAAAACACACTACGTTTAGTTGGCTACTAAATCCACTTATTGCTCCTCTGCTGCTGCGTCAGTTCCACATCTGCAATTATGTACTTACTTCATCGACGTATATTTATGCTGAGCTATAAATAATGTTTCACGTCTGCCATTATGTTACTCAATTATGTTGCTAGTGTATGTACTTATTTAACACTCACTCTATTAACATTTAACGCATCGGATAGCACATTTATTTCATATCTATAGTGTATTGCAGCTGATCAGTTTGCTCACGTGGCAATCCATTTCCACTTGATCGGACGCTGAAACCACGGGTAGTCTCTCTCGACCTACCACTAAGTGCATTAAGTAATTATGGGCGAGCGTAATGCTAAATTCCTTAAACCTATAGGACACCATGAGCTGCTCTGTCTCATCTAACATAAGGGTACCTATGTTCGCATTCACGCCTCTAACTCATAACCTCAATACGTGTAGGAGTGTTCTGTCACACACTACAGCAAATAACGGCCAGTTCCAACCTTATAAATATTTCAAAGACGTGTCCTTCAAGTCTCAACCACAAACACTGTTCAATTCTATTACACTGCCATTCCTTGCTACACAAGGTGAGTTCATTTTTACAACTTATCTGCATATTTTTCATAACACTGAGCAATCTCTTTTACTATTAATTAGTTAGCTCTACAGCATACAATAGGTTTCACTGCCACTTCAGATCCTGCTTGTACACAAATTTGTATATCTTTTTAAATTACTGTTGGTGGACCATTTCCAATAAAACATCAACTTTGTACTTATAATATTACCAGGGTTCTATACATACTTGTTACTCAAATACCTTTGTATCTTCATTACATCATACTTCTCTGTTGTTTATGTCACTGTTAGGTTTGTCACATTAGGTATTTTCTTCAGTAATCGGTGGATAGAATGGTTACAGAACTCATGGCTTGATAGACATACCGGAAGATTTTAATATTTGAGGGTAAGAGCCGAAATTTTGGTGGATAGGAAAGATGAAGAATGAGTGAGACCTGAAAAGGAAAGAAGATCTCACACAGCTGGGACTGCACAGCTGCCACACTGTGTAGAGGTTACAGAATAATCTCGTCCCTACAGAATTCATTCACTACCTATGAACTTCTGTAGGTCGATCCCGTTCCTGAGACCTAATAGCTTTTTACTCTTAGGGTACTCTAGCCTATATGCATTGGCATGTTGTTTTCTGAAAAACACTTGGCCAGGTTTCAGCTTTAGTTGACATTCATAACCTTTGACCACGCCAGGTCGATTTGAAAATACCTTATGATGCCTTTTTAAAGCCTGTCTCAGTTGTTCCTTCTGATTAGCTGAAATTTTATCGATTTCCTGCAATTTAGCTTCTATTTTGTCCAAAATAATTACTTCTTCTTCTTCTTCTGTGTTTAGCTTACTTTTAGTAAGATTAACACCTTCGTCCCAATATCTCCTATTTTTCAGAACTCGTATAGGCACCTCTCATGTTTCATCATTAGTTACTACATGTTTATCAATAAAAGGTACCGTAATTACTTCCGTTACTGGCAAGACCAATTTTAACTGGCTTCTTTCAAAGTCAACAACACTCTGATATTTCGACAAGAAATATGTGCCAATTAAAACCTCAATACTGAGATTGTTTACAATTAAGCATGGATGATCAATTAAATTACCATTAACATCGAAGGGCAGCAAAGCTTCTTGTTTTACCGTTTTTGACACCTTGCCAGTAGCACCAATTATTCTTAGTCCTGATACCCTCATTACTGTAAGCTTGTCTTTACCAGGTAACGCATCAAAGAAGGACTGAGATATCGCACTCACTTCACTTCCACTGTCTAAGAGACAACGTACATTGATACCCAACATATTCACTATTATTATAGGGTGGCTTATTCTAGTTTGTACAGGTGGTTCCTCAAACTCATCCAATAGTTCCTTTTGGATTTGCCTCCAACTAAAGTGATCGACATCTGTCTTCATTACATTTAGATCATAGTGTGTAGGGGTTTCCTGAATTACATTTTCAGCTGCCGTTTCCAGTCGGTCTATTAATTTCAAATCGAAACACCGCACGACTTCATTACATATAGATTGCTGAACATGACCCAAATTACTGTAGTCTGAGCGATTCTGCGCCTCCAGACTGGGCATAACACTAGTTACAGCTAAACCACTTTCACTATTATCGTCGGGTTCTTTCTCAAGTGACAACTGGTCACAGCTACTGGGTTCATCGACCCCCAACAGGCTATCCTCTACATTCTCACTTACCTCCTGACCTAAATCTGTTAGTACAGTATCAACATTCTGCAAAGGCACTTTAGATAAGAGCACATCATCCCCATCGTAAATGTAAGCATGAATTTCTTCTGCTTCTTCACCTGACAATTCAGTATTTTATAGCTCTTCCCTACCGTTAATCTGCTGCGCCTTCTCCTTCTCTTCCCACTTAGAAAGCGTCTTTAACACGGTATCTATCAAATACTGTGAGTGACCTAATATTTCTGCTGTATCCTTAGATGCTACCGACCCCTCATCCACATGTTCATTCTGAGTATTCTGATCTGTCTTACCAATTACTGTAATTACTGGCTTCGGAAAAGTAACCGCCTGGTTAGCGCCGGTGTCCTCATAGACGGGAACTAGTTTTCCTGCCTCGGCCTACTACTGTTTCCTTTATTTCCATTATAATTAACTGGCACAGCATTGCTTTCCGTACTGTTGTTTACATGCATAATTTTGCTCGGAATAAAATTACTATCATCTTGTCGCCATTGTTGGTTCTGATAATTATTTCTCCAATTCCTACCTCTCTTAGGATGGCGAACACCTACTGCTCTGATGTTTACATTGCCATTCTGCTCGTTCTTAAAATTACTACTAATGTTATTACCATTTCTTTTATTACGTGCTTGCTCCTCATTGGCAGCAACACCCTCTACACGTTCCAAATATTCAATGAAACGATCCAGATTGTCTCTAGGGGCAGATATAATTCTAGTTTGCCAATACCATGGCAGTTTGGCTTCAAGACCTAGTATTATCATTTCAGGTTTTAGCTTTTCGGCCAAATGTGACAAACGTGAGATCCATGACCTGGCAAATTCTTTAATAGATTGCTTGCCTGCATTGAAGCGTTTCCCACTCCAAAATTCTCTCAACACTTCATTTTGCTTATTTCTGGACCAATACTCATTAATGAAAGCTGTTTTAGATTCCGCTAATGTTTTACACTTCAACATAACATCAGCTGACCAACGCATGGCGTCACCTGCTAAATGGCTTCTAATAAATGAGATTTTCTATCGTTCAGACCAAGTTGGTGGAATCACATCAAAATCGTTCCAGAAATCTAGCGTGTGGATATTTTTATCTGGATCGAACCGCAAGAACTGCCGACACCCGATAAAAGCGGCGTTTGCAGCTACAACTTGTTGTATACTACCATTACCAGAAGTTACTGAAGCTACTTTACTCTCAATGTTAGCAATGTTAGTACAAATATTTTCTACTCTCATTTCAACATTATCTACTCTTTGCACAATATGAGTAGTATCATTTTTGATTGCTTCTACTTCTGCTTGACGTATGTTTACTTTTATATTAACATCTTTAAATCTATCTGTGCACAGTTCAGATTCCGTCTCGATCTTTTCTGTTAACTTGTGCTCCAGCTTTGCATCTTCCATTTGGAAGTCTTTGCGAACCTCAGCAACTTCGGATTTTACTGTTTTATACATTTTAGAAAATTGTTAAGCAACCTTTTTCTTAATATCCTTATGATTGTAATCAATTTTATAATTCAAACTGTCCAGATCCTCTTTCAACTTATTGCAACCAGCCTTGAAGGTATTGTCCATTACCTCCAATCGTTTATTAAAATTAGTTTGGCTGGCCACAATCTCATATTTTAATTCAGCATTACTGCTTTTGACCTCAGTTATTTCAGACTTTAATTCAGCATTACTGGTAGCTATTGCTTGTAATATTACATTTAAATCAATAGCCCCAGTATCTTTGGGTTGCTCACTAGCTGGCTTTTTATCACACTCAGGTGACAAAAAACTAGCTCCAATACCAGAGTCAGCAAAACTAAATGAAACTTCTGATTGATCAGTCATATCTAACATTCCTAGTGCCCACTTCATCTGAGAAATACATTTATAGCTACAGTTTATAGCTCTGAGGAATATCTAACATTCCTAGTGCCCACTTCATCTGAGAAATACATTTATAGCTGCAGTTTATAGCTCTGAGGAATTAGGAGATTGTCTGGGATTCATAATCAAAAACCATTTTCTCTAAAATGTTCACTATATTTTGAAAGTCACAGACCAAAAAGAATCCACACAATCCAACTACCAGAGCAGTTCATAGTCTAATGCGCTGATGCAACTATAACTGTCCAAATTAAATATTTAAGTGAATGCTCGCCATAATTTGATGATAATGTTCATCAAACGCCACACTAAATAATGGTAGAATGTCTGTCCCGTGATGGCACGTGAAAATACTTCATACGCAAACTGAAGATAGATCATTAAAGTCATCCCAGAATTAACACTTCACTCGAAAACGATTTCATGGTTACGCGTATCCCGAGTAACTTATTACGGCATCCAAGGCTGTTCATAGCAATGATACCGACGCAAAGCGACTCCCGGCACAGGTGGTGTGCTAATCAGCGTCTGGAGAGAACTGGGGCCTTCCTCTCTCATGCAGCGTTCTTACATATAAAGCCACGGTGCGGACGGCGAAGGGAACGCCTGATCAAATCCGCTCTCCCGACTAGCCGCTGGGCTAGTAATGCACCACTTAAAGTTACTGAATAAATCATTGCTTCCTTTGCTGATGGCCGATGAAGCTCTCAATTTAAATGTGCAACCAGCACACAGGTAAGTAATCATAATAAAAGCATGACGTGGCTAAGTCAAATATTTTGGGTGAGAGAATTAATTTAATTACACTACACAGTAAACGAGCTCTGTACTTGCCCTTTGGAGATACGCTGTCGCTATAGTTTTACAGTTATTCAGTTGAAACTTCTCATACCTTTATGATTATAGCGGATCTCCCTTCTACTTAAATTGAAACATCCTAGCTTTATTTATTTGCCTACTTAATCTATCTTGCTTCCTTAATTTTTAAGACAAAAACCAGAAAATCATGAATTTCAACTAAAATTTTAATTTGTGAGATCCAGTATACTGTTTCTACTAAATTATTATGCAAAAGGAATCTAAATATAAATTTTTAAGTTTCTAGCTCTTTTCTGTTGCGCCAATGATTTTTACAGAAAAACATCCAAATTTCGAAAATGGTTAAAGTTATTGAATTGATATTCAACACATATTGATTTAGTATCACTCCTGACATGCTAGAAACGTTTCAGGTTATTTACTTGATTTTTAAAGTATTACACAACATTTATGACCTCAGAGCTAGTTACAGTGGACTAGGCACACAATGAAAAGACTGATGTGAATTTTATAAGGCGTGAGTATGCTGCTTCCCTACATGGCCACTGACCTTCTCCTTCTGTACTGGATACACACACACTGCTCGAACTATTACGGGACCCGGTAAGATTGTCTACCGCGAATAATGAGTGTATTGGGCAGGGGCACTACGAATGTAGTGTGTGGACATTAAGTTGGGAATGGGGACTCATGGGGAGCGTGCAACGGATAAATCCCTGCAATCGCAGTGTCTCTGTGCTCTGACTGACTCAGATGGATAGCGCGTCTGCCATGTAATCAGGATACCCCGCGTTCGAGTCCCGGTCGTGGCGCACGTTTTCAGTTGTCCCCGTTGATGTATATCAACGCCTGTCGACAGCTTAGGGCCTTGATTTAATTATAATTTCAATATATAGTTTGTTTCGATGAAAGCATGAAAGAACAGTCTGATGAACGGCGAAAAATTCGAAACCGGTAAGGGCACTTTTTAAATAAAGGAACCTAAAACCAGTTTTTGGCTGGTTGCTGTACATCATCAATAATTTGTTGTTTAGATAGTCGTTTTTCCCTCGTTCTGTTTTCGAGTGGAACAGGTACGGAAATATCTGGTAATGGTACAGGCTATCCTCCGCCGAGCATATTGCGGTGGCTTCCTCTGTATGAATGTGATGTAAATGTATTTGGCTGCAGTTTATCCTCGTATCGAAGTGAAACGTGAACGATAAATAGTTCATATGAAAAGAGAACAGAAGCTTTTGAAATTCGGTGCAACAGACGAATGCTGGAGGTTGGGTGGGTAAATCATGTAGCCAATGAAGTAATAAATAGAATTGGGAAGAAAAAAATTGTGGGGCAGCATGAGTACAAGAAGGGATTTATTGGAGTGTAGTACGCGAGTAAAAATTGTAGAGGGAGGCGAAGAGGTGAGTATGGTAAGTAGACATATAGGCTGCATTAATTACTCAAAGATGAAAATGTTTGCACTGGGTAGATCATCATGGGGAGGTGAATCGCACCAGCCTTCCGACCGGAGAACACAACATGAATAACAAAAAGTGTCTAAACAAATCGAGTAACTAGCTCGATGTTGTTCACACATCAATTCGAGGCAGTTGTATGACCCACTAGCTATCACAACAGCAGTATCTTTCACATACTTGTCTGCAGCACACCCTTTCTCTCTCTTGTAGGCTGTCTTCTCTTTCCCAAAAGTCACTACCGCTCTCCCCTATGTTTTATACGATACACGACTTCTAAAGCACTAAAATTATTCCTATTCTACATATTCCACTAATAACTTCTATTTTGGTATTATTACTATTATTATTATCACTATTATTATTATTAATATTGTTCCCTGTTTTGCCTTCAGATTCACTTTATATTAATCTAACTTAAGAAGTATTATTTAGACTTTCATTGCCACATTAGATAAAAAAATACAAATTTGATTAATCTATCCACTGTGCACTTAATGTTACCGACTAGTAAATTAGAGAGCTTATAGACTGACGAAAAACATCGCAACTCCAAGAAGGAGTTGTGCGACACACGTGAAAGTTGGTATGCGTGTTCCTCCATCTGGAAGATGATGTCTATCAAGATTTCGTGCAAGTCGCATAAGAATAGCTCTGGTAGCGCCAGTGCTTGCTTGAAATACACGCTGTAACTGTCGTTAACGTTAGCTGTCTTTGAGATTGGTCGTGGTGTGCTGATGTTAGTAAAGAATGACTTTAAGGCGACAAAAATGCCATTATCAGCACCTCACTAAGTTTGAAGGCGGTCGAGAAGTAGGGCTACGAGAAGCTGGATGTTCCTTCTGCAGCTCTGCAGAAAGATTTGGCAGGGCAGAAATGCAGCCACTGCACATGACTGCTGGCAGCGGTGCTCAAGAGAACGTACGGTCACAACAAGACCGCGCTCTGGGCGGCCACCTCGCACTGGCGGGAGGGAGGACCGTCGTGTTCGGCGTATGGCTCCGGCGCGTCGTACTGCATGTGCTACCGCAATCTGAGCAGCAGCTGGCACCACAGTGACACAACAAACTGTTACAAACCGGTTACTTCAAAGATAGGTACGAGCCAGACGCAATGAAGCGTGAATTCTGCCGATCCCACACCACCGCCATTTGCCATTTGCTTCCATTCAACATTCTGGCGGTCACAATGTAGCAGCATTTCACATTTTCAATGGCATATCTTGTGCTTACGTTAACCTGTGACCTTGGAATGTTAATTACTGAAATATGTTACTTAGACAAATGTTTTCCCGAAATTTCATTACTCTATATAAGTTATTTTTTGGTGGTGCGATTTTTTTTCGTAAGTATATATCCATAGGACCATCTAGGTAACTTTCCAAAACTACGAAAATTTTCCTTCAATGTTCTCACATATATCCTACTAGAATCCGCTTACCTTCGCAACGCGGGATTAGCCGAGCGGTCTATGGTTCTGCAATTGTGGACTGTATGGCTGGCCCCGGCGTAGGTTCGAGTCCTTCTTCGGGCATGAGTGTGTGTGTTTGTCCTTAGGATAGTTTAGGTTAAGTAGTGTGTAAGCTTAGGGACTGATGATCTTAACAGTTAAGTCCCATAAGATTTCACACACATTTGAACGTTTTTCCGCTTCCCTTCCTGGAAACAACAACCATTCTTCTCAAATATGGTAAGATTAAAACGTTGTCCTTCTGATAGCGACGATATCGTCCCTGTGTATACTAGATAGTCCTCAAGATATTATGAGTAATCTGAATTGAAATTAAACTTTTTGTATTTAAACCCATGGCAAGGATTTAATTGGTATTATTTGCTCAAATAATAGTGTGAAGTAAATATTCGCTTTCAGGTATTCTAATTATTGTTCTTGTGAAGAGAATTTATAAGAAATTTTCCCTTCCTTGTCAAAGAAAAGACGACGGTTTCAGTGAAACATTGAAAACGGAAATATTGCCCTTTACTGTTGGCTGCTAGCACTTACTAATTATAGTCATACACAAAGAAACTAATAATGGATCTACTTTAGATTTCAGCGGTAGGAGTGAATGAGAACTAAATCACTGTTATCTAATTACTTTATACTACATTTAATAGCATCGTCTTACGCTGAAAATAACTTCACAGAATTTACTCTGCCCTTCAGGCACTGTTCACTCAAACAATTTGCATCTGAATAACATCCCAGTTCCAGTACAGACACCAGGAAGTAGAGCAGATTCAAAAAATAGCTCTGCCTACTAGCTCAGAAAATTCAGACAATACAAACCAACAAAAATCAGGTTAACAGCTTATCTATATTTGTAAACGTAAATATTAGTACTGGGGAACTTAGTGCTCTGCTAACGGCACTATACACCATAATGAGTCGACGCAGATAAATAAAAAAGTCAAACAAGAAGTAAGTTGTCAGTTGTATCTGCAGTCACACATCCTTACGCAGTGGAAACGTCCAGTAACAGTAATGAACAAAATATGTAAAATCAGGAGCAAGTAATCCGGCATTATAAAAAAGTAAAGTTACATGACACATCCGCGCTCTGCATCTTTAACGCATCACTATGAGAACAATGCACCATCTAGTCTCTACGTAATATTTTCGGTAGAACATCTTAACGAAACCATGTGTGGGTTTTACCTTGGTTAGGTGCAATACATTCACAGGGGCAACAGACCAGCCATTAAAAGTGACATTGTAAATATCTTTTGCGAGGTCCCTGGGAACTTATGGGCCTTCGGTACATCTGTTAGTACCATTTATCGAGATCTAAACTTCACGAATACCACACAGGTATTCGCTTACCATTCTTTAGGGATTCCCTTACAGAAATTATCTGCCCTTGTTAGGAATCTACAACAGAAAGAATGTTTCTTCTTATTAAACACGATCATCTGGTGTCAATTTATGCTTCAGAATGTGTACGCCGATTGGAAATACATTTCACGTGCAGTTGTGTTGATCAGTTTCGTTCACGAATTCAGTTTTAAGTATGTGTTCTATATACACTGTGCCATACCTGTAAGGCAAAGTTCTATGGGAGTAGAGAAGCCTCAGCTAAGTATTTTTAGATAAAAGAAGATATTCACATGAAAATTATAGACAATTTGAGGTCTTAATCATCTATGCAAATAGGACATGTGTTATTAAAGTGCTAATGTTTCACAACTAGGAAGAAAATGAACTGCAGCGTCGATTTCGGAGGCTCTTCCTTGAAAAAAATTATACAGTCGTCGGTGAGGTATCCGCATTTGTGCCTGCCACTGTTAATTTTTCGCCATAAGTTGTGGAAGATGGAGCGTTATTTGTGACAGTAGTTTACAGGCATGCACATAATGTATGGTGCAACTCATTGTAGTGCCCAAAAAGCCGAAAGAATATATAAAATTTTGCAATAGGAGTCACTCACTAAAGATCAACTGCATATGTGAACAATCAGAACGACCTCGTCGCCATCTGTGTTATCGTGAGGCAAAGTTGTTTTATAATACAAAGTAAAAAATTCTCAAGACTCGTGACAAAAAAAGTACAATTGATGTAGCAGGTGAATGAGACAGCCAACCTGTTGCAATAAATGGTGGTTTTCGCTTAATCTTAACCCTGGTATCATCAGATTTAAACCCGTCTTCTTCAGAAGGATAAGTAACAAACTTGACATCTGCAGTATCTGTTCTTTAGGACAAGATACCATCTTTATATAGTTAAGGCTAACTGGCCATTGACCTTCTCCTTCTGTGCTGGATGCACACGCATTGCCCGAGCTCTTACGGCACTCGGTAAGATTGCCGCAAGTAATGAGTATAATGGGCAGGGGCACTACGAATGTAGTGTGTGAACGTTAAGTTGGGAGTATGGGTCTCACGGGGAGCGTGCAAGGGATAATTCCCTGCAGTCGCACTATCCTCTGTGCCCTCGGGGCTCGGATGGATAGAACGGCTGCCATGCAAGCAGGAGATCCCAGGTTCGAGTCTCGGTCGAGGCACACATTTTCAACTGCCCCCGTCGATGTATATCAACACCTGTCGTCAGCTTATGGTCTTGATTTGATTATCATTTCATTCTAAGAGAGCTGCATGGTCACAGAGGTATCTGTTCTTTCAGACATATAACAGCTAGTTATTCTCGCTCGCACTCGATTGTTTACGCGGCCATCAATCACACGCGCATCGACGTAACCACACACATACACAACCCGAACTTGTCAAAACATGATTTCCACGGGCGACGTGACGTCATTTTTCTCAAAAATGATAGGTACCTTATTAAATATTAACGGACTCAAAGGAAGTTAACAGAAGTTAAACAGTCCGTTAACCATTTTTAAAATTAACTTGAAAGTTCAACCGTTACTCGAAAAGTTAACTTCGTTAATTGAAGATTAACGACTTAAAGGTCTTGTGCCAATCTATGCATAAAAGCACTTGGTATACACACCTGAAATACCCTGTATGTACAGACGTCCCAACTAACAATAGTTAGATGCCATTTCTAGGGATTGCTAAATGTGCTTTTACTCTGTTTTTGACATGTTAGGAATAGTCATTATTGGGAAAGACTGCTCATAGGTGTTTCGTACGGTGTCTAGAATCACTGGATAACATCATTCTATGCTCATTACAAACAGATGGTATAATATATAATTTTACTATGGATCGCTGGATACCCACATCTTCATGTAGACTAAAAAGTCAGAGAAACTGACACACCTGTCTAATATCATGTAGGGCCCCCGCCAGCACGCAAGAGTGTCGCAACACAAGGTGGTATGGACTCGAATAATGTCTGAAGTAGTGCTGAAAGGAACTGACACCATAAATTCTGCAGGGCTCTCCATAAATCCGTAAGAGTATAAGGGGATGGGGATCTCTTCTGAACGGCAAGTTGCAAGGCATCCCAGATACGCTCAATAATGTTCATGTCTGGGGAGTTTGGTGGACAGCGGAAGTATTTAAACACAGAAGAGTGTTTCTGGAGCCACTCTATAGCAATTCTGCACGTGTGGGGTGTCGCATTGTCCTGCTGGAATTGCCCAAGTCCGTCAGAATCACAATGTACATCAACGCATCAGACAGGGTGTTCACGTACGTGTCACCTGTCAGAGTCGTGTCTAGACGTATCAGGGGTTCCATAGCACTCCAACTGCACACGCCTCACACCATTACAGAGCATCTACAAGCTTTAACAGTCCCCTGCTGACATGCAGAGTCCATGGATTGTTGTCTCCGTACCCTTAAACGTCCATTCGCTCGATAAAATGTGAAACGAGACTCGTCCGACCAAGCAACATGTTTCCAGTCATCAAAAGTTCAATGTCGGTGTTTACGGGCCCAGGCGAGGTGTAAAACTTTGTGTCTTGCAGTCATCAAGGGTACACGAGTGGGTATTCGGCTCCGAAAGCCCGTATCGATGATGTTTCCTTGAATGCTTCGCACGCTGACACTTGTTGATGGCCCAGCACTGAAATCTGCAGCAGTTTGCGGAAGGGTTGTACTTCTGTCACGTTGGACGATTCTCTGCAGTCGTCACCAGTCCCGTTCTCGCAGGATCTTTTTTCCGGCCTCAGCGATGTCGGAGATTTGATGTTTTACCGGATTCCTGACGTCACGTACACTCATGAAATGGTCGTACGGGAAAATCCCTACTTCATCGCTACCTCGGAGATGCTGTGTCCCATAGCTCGTGGGGAGACTTAACACCACGTTCTATTTCACTTAAATCTTGATAATCTGTCAATGTAGCAGCAGTAATTGATCTAACATCTACGCCAGACAATTGTTGTCTTGTATAGGCATTGCCGAACGTAGTGTCGTATTCTGCCTGTTTACATATCTCTGTATTTGAATACGCATGCCTATACCAGTTTCTTTGGCGCTTCATTGTATAGTACGTCAACCACAGCACAGAAATGGCTGAGGGTAGCTAGTACCAATATTGCCGAGATTCTGTCGTATTCCATTCCCCTATTGCGTGAGGGAATACCATAGTACGCCTATGTACGCGCCCAAAACTCTCTGGTTTTCATGGACCTTACGCGGGATGCGCGATGCCAGAAACACAATTGTCACACAATCTTGATCAAATACAGATTCTCTAACCTCGCCCTCTGGGGCTCTAGAGAAAATCGTCATCTTTCTTCCAATGAATCCCGTTTATGATCCTAGACCATCTCTATTACGTACCCTGCCTGACAAAAGAAGCGAAGCGTGATCGATTGTCTATGTAATTTTGTACAAATGTACACGATTGGCGGACATGTAAACGTGTTTATAGTTGCCGTTCTCTGCGACAAACAGAACGGCATTTAAGTGCATTTAAGGTTCATATAACGGCGATGTTATTACTGAATTCTTTAATTGAACCGACAAATTTAACTATGGTATTTCTAATGAAAATTGTTCCTACTTACAATTTTTTTTTTCAAATGAAAGAAATATCAAAATTACATTACAGTTTTTTACAATGTTACATCAGATTTCAAAGACTTGGACTTTATAGCGAATAACAAAATTGATATACAAAATTTCCTTTTTTTTTCTTCAGAAATAATATCTTTCGTACAAAATTCCGCATTTTTAACATTTTCCCAAAAAATTGTTTATCAAACCATTTACTTTGTAAATACTGAAGATTTCCTCGAAATTAAATTTTTCTTTGAAGAATTTCTTTACAAATTTCTATACATTGTTTTAAATGAAAACAGTCCACAGTTGCACTAATTATGTTTAAGATGTAGTATAAACATAATTAGTGCAACTGTGGTCTGTTTTTCATTCGAAACAACTTCGTAGCGGTTGCTGGTACTGCTGCCATGATGAAAATAATGAAATTTCTATATCGTTTTGAAATGAATTAAACACTTTACAGTCGCTATGTTAGCGTTCATGAAACGTAATATATTATTTTATTGGCTTTGGGGAGCGTCCTTTATATATATATATATATATATATATATATATATATATATATATAAACACTGACTTTCCGTAGCAGCACTGGGGTATAACAATTTTCTTTTTCACACTGCAGTCCTCAGTCCTAGACCTGGTTTCTTATAGTATCGTATCATGTTTTTCAAAATTTTGTACTCGCAAAATACAGTACATCTAAGCCACCATTTTTAATTTCTGCACCCTAACTTTACACCTATACACGTATCATAGTTCGTATTTTTTTTTTCAAATTTAAAGGAAAACTTTGTGAGGAACCTTCCAGAATTTTAGCGTACTCGAAAATTACTGCATATTTTCAAAAAATGTTTTGTTCAAGAAAACTCAATATTCATTGAAAGTCATCATCTTTTGTCAAATAATCCTCTATTATACCAATTACTTTCTGTAAAGAATGAATTATCCATTATTCAGAAATAATGACAATAACCAAATCGCCACTATTACTTTACGTTTTTTCAAAAAATCATTATAAATATTTTATAATGAGACAATTTCTAAGCAAGTTCCTGCTGAAAGCAATACTTATTCCTATGTAAGCAAGCCTAAAATTTACAAACATTTTCTTTTTTACTTTTTTCATAAAAAGTATTTACTTTACAGCTACTATTAAAATCTTATATTTATGCCAACTTATGTGGCTCTCAAAAACACATCAGATACATAATCTGTTTACTTAGTTCTACTAGGCACATTCCTTATGCCTTTACCACAAACATCTTCCAACAACATTTCTACATGTTCTAAGAATTGCTTAGAAATCACTTATTACATAGTCACATTACATTATTCCTTGCAGTATCCCTTTTTTCATTACCTTCATTCCACATTCATTTGTGTTAGTCTTTAGTAATCATATACCTCCAGAAATTTCTTTTACCAGTTCTCTTATTTTCAGATGGCTTTTACTCTCTATGTACTTTTTTATATACCTTATTTACTACGATAGGGAAGAACGAAAGAAAATAGCAAAAAAGTTCTGAATGATGAAGAGTTAGGTTGACAATAAGAATGAGAAGGAAATAATATTGCCAACAACTCAGAATGCCTGGTGTTCGTCAAACACCTGAAGACGCTAAGAATGCGCCTCCCCTGAGACCAGATAGTTACTACTGTCTCCATCACCCTTCTGTATGTACTTCTTCAAATCAATGATATTTATCAACCCGTCTATCTCAGAAGGATCTACTTCCATATTTTCACCATACTCATCACATCCCACAATATCCTCTTTCTTTCTGCAGTAACATATAGTCATGTCACTTTGATTGTCGGATTCATATTGCCTTTTTCCAATAAAAGGAATAGCTACTGTTGTTCGCAGTACCACAATGACAGCTTCATTACATCCAAAATCCACTTTTCTTTGGTAATTTTGTAAGAAATCCGCGCCTACCAGCATTTCCACGCTTGATCCATTTATTATCGAAAAATTTTGATCCAGTTCTACCTCACTGATCCTGACAGGTATCATAACTTCATGTTTAATTACTTTCTTACCTTTCCCTGTGGCTACAATAATATTTGTCATTCACTGGCTTTATAACCACATCCTTACTATCAACCACATCCCTACTATCAAACCCTGTGACACTGCACATAAATTGGAACCACTATCCAATAAACAAGGAACTATCTCATTGAAAATTGTAACTTCTATTATAGGTTGTCCTGCAGTTTTTTCTATGATTTCAGAATTAGGTTCATCGAACAAATCTTGCACTATATCACGTCTATTGAATCTGTGGAAATTACGCATACATTCAATGGGTCTTCTTCCTCTTTTAATGCGGCAGCTTCATTTAGTCTGTCCACAAATGACAAATCAAAACATTTCTCCCAATACTATGTAAAGTGTCAGGCAAATCCAACACCTTCCATGAAAACCCTGAGATGATAAGCAAATCCAGTGGTATGTCTTCTCTAACATTCTGAGTGGTGTCTGTTTGTTCTATATCGTGTCTCCCTACCACTTTCGCACAACGACGTTCTGAGCATGTTTTTTAGGGAATTGACTAGTTTGAACCTGGGACCTGTTGCTGGTACGGAGACGCCAGACCACACATGACATGTAGAGTTCAGAAGATTTCAGTGAGACTAGTGATGATATAACCAAATACTCAATGATTTCAGCGTCAGCTCCACTGCACTCCCTGTAAAAGAATCTGAATACTAACTAAATTTAGTGGAAGGGGTTCAAGACTTTCCTATTTTTAGTTAGCTGGTAAAATAACGTCGAAAAAGCAGTTAAGTTTACCATTGGAAAGTTTATTCCACTCACAAAACATTGTTTATAAATTGCATTATTGATAAAAGGAAATGTTTTAATACAGGATGGTAAAAACCAACTGCGTTCAACAAAAATTTGAACGAATATTCCCTGAATGGGTTTCCAAGTTCTACAATGGATCGAAGGATGACCTATGCCATATCACATCTATAATCTAGGTTTAAATTAAGTTTCAGCAAAAGAGAAAACTATCAAAATGGTCTACAGTGACCCTCAATTATCTTTAATTACTTATCTAACTTGTCGTAAACTGCAGTGGTGATGTGGCTTCTCAATAACTATATGACAGAAAAATCACCGCGTTTCAGATTTTTACTTCAAGTGGCAAATGTGAACACCATGAGCTTTAATTGACGATCGGCACTAGTATTACGCAAAAAGGGGGTGTAACAGATGAGACTTCTGCAGTTCTGAGTGAAGCTTTATGCGCTGTTATGCGGCATCGTATGCGTTCATTACCTTGTCGGTGTTCGTCAGGGGTGGCGGCCAGCACAGCTCCGCTCACCTCGCAGTCTCGGAAGCAACTCTCTCCTAACTTCTCCTTACTAACACTTACCGAAGTTGGTTTAAGAAAACTATCTGGCTGTGTTTTCATTCTCGTTTCTCCCCTCGGAACTGCGTCTGTCTCACGGTGGGAAGGTATGACATGCATTTAGGCATTCTTGTGTTAGTCTGTGGTATTCCATTTGCACACTCGTTACTCGTATTACTTTGGTTAATTGAATGTCACGATTTATTCGGAGCTATGTGACATACTACTGGATTTGCTTATCATGTCAGGGTTTTCATGGAAGGTGTTGGATTTGCCTTACATCTCACATATCACCACCCTTCGAACTTAATTTTTTCACTGAATTTAGGCAATGATTGAATCGTTGACTAAGTCAGTCAAAAATTATTCCTTTATCTAAATTTTGTTGCCTACTGTTCAGCCACGTTATTCTGGTTCTATGCTGGTTTGTATTACTAATTTATATTTTTATATTCTTCCACATTATTCTAAAAAATGACAAGAGAAGAATATTTTTATGCTATTATTAATTTTTAATTACTTTCTTTCTTTATTTAAGTGTGAAGTTTGTTTTTTAAGAAGTTTGCTATCGAAAGTGAGGAGTCTTTCACATCGATTTTCTTAGAAATATATTTTTTTTATAAATGTAGTAATTAAGTAAAATCTATTCCTAACACATTTTCTAAATATCATGTACAAGTAAAATGTTTTTGTTTCTAGACACTTATTTCGACATTTTTACACTAACAAATAAGAATTATTTCCAAGAATTGCTTTGACAAATAAATATACATACACAAGTATTGAGATATTATCCTAAGAAATGGTACAAATGTAAAAAAAAGGGAAAACATCCAACAAGATAATTGTTTTATTCTTTGTTGTTGTCACACAGCTCCGAATAAATCGTGACATTAAATTAACCAAAGTAATACGAGTAACGAGTGAGCAAATGGAATACCACAAACTAACACAAGAATGCCTAAATGCATGTCATACCTTCCCACCGTAAGACAGACGCAGTTCCGAGGGGAGAAACCGAGAACAGAAGCTGAGAGCAGAACCGTGTTAAGTTAGAAGGCCCTACGATAAGGGACGGACACCCTCTTCGCCAGCTAACCGTTAGGACCACCCCCCAGCCGATGTTAAAAGCTAGAGCCTTAGCGTGAGACTTTTTCGCGTCTCTGTTTCGTCAGGACCACCCCCCAGCCCATGTTAAAAGCTAGAGCCCTCCAGAAGAACAGTATAAATCTTACATTAACATTAAAAGGACCACACCAGCTGCAAGTTTTAGCGTGAGACTTTTTCGCATCTCTGTTACGTTGCAAACTTTAAAAACATTGCCCCACCATGAAAAGTATAACGTTTCTCATTGGATAGACAGTATTTTTGTAGGCGGAGCTTAAGGTTAACATTGAGGCCCTGATTGGTCAGATGAAAACACAGCCAGATAGTTTTTTTAAACCAACTTTGGTAAATTGTAGTAAGGAGAAGTTAGGAGAGTTGCTTCCGAGACGGCGTGGTGAGTGGAGCTGTGCTGGCTGCCGCCCCCTGACGAACACCGACAAGGTAATGAACGCATGCGTTGCGCCATAACAGCGCATAAAGCTTCACTCAGAACTGCAGAAGTCTCATCTGTTACACCCCCTTTTTGCGTAATACTAGTGTCGATCGTCAATTAAAGCTCATGGTGTTCACATTTGCCACTTGAAGTAAAAATCTGAAACGCAGTGATTTTTCTGTTATATAGTTATTGAGAAGCCACATCAGCCACTGCAGTTTACGACAAGTTAGATAAGTAATTAAAGATAATTGAGGGTCACTGTAGACCATTTTGATAGTTTTCTCTTTTGTGAAACTTAATTTAAACCTAGATTATAGATGTGATATGGCATAGGTCATCCTTCGATCCATTGTAGAACTTGGAAACCCATTCAGGGAATATTCGTTCACAGTTTTGTTGAACGCAGTTGGTTTTTACCATCCTGTATTAAAACATTTCCTTTTATCAATAGTGCAATTTATAAACAATGTTTTGTGAGTAGAATAAAATTTCCAATGGTAAACTTAACTGCTTTTTCGACGTTATTTTACCAGCTTACTAAAAATAGGAAAGCCTTGAACCCCTTCCACTAAATTTAGTTAGTATTAAGACTCTTTTACAGGGAGTGCAGTGGAGCTGACGCTGAAATCATTAAGTATTTGGTTATATCATCACTAGTCTCACTGAAATCTTCTGAACTCTACATGTCATGTGTGGTCTGGCGTCTCCTTACCAGCAACAGGTCCCAGGTTCAAACTAGTCAATTCCTTAAAAACACGCTCAGAGCGTCGTTGCGCGAAAGTGGTAGGGAGACACGATATAGAACAAACAGACACCACGCAGAATGTTAGAACTATCCTTCTTTAATAATAATATCAGATTCTTCAACCATTCCCACCGTGTTGTCAGAATCATCAAAATAACCCCCTGCTTGCTCCAATTCTGTCCCTTCTTCGTCATTATCAGAAACTACTCCTTCTAATCTTCGTAAAACTTCCTCTGCTCTTCTATATTTTTTCTCAGGTACTTCTAATACCGTTTCCCCTATTATCGTACTAATTCCACAATTCACTGTATGCCCCTTATCTGCTTTGCGGTGCTCACTCACACTAACATCTTGTTCTGAATCGCTACTTTCTAATAGCTGTTCCTCATTAACATGGTTCCTGGAATCGCTGTTTTGACCTTCTCTTTCTCAAAAATCTACTACACTTTCTTGAAAACACAATTTTTAACAGTGTCCCTCTGCTCTGCAACATCTGATTCTACGAGACCACCCCCTGCCTTACAAAAGGTTTTGCTGCCACAGCCTGCAAACGCAAGCACCACTACAGACTGCCATTAGTTTTCCCCCTCTCCAGTGGCGATCATTGCCACTGATATTCCTTTTGGCTGGGGGTCTTCGCTACTTCACCCAGTCAACGGACTGTTGCTGCCTATATTCAATGTTTCGGTCCCTGTTATTATATCTACTTCCAACAGGATCTCCTCGCCCTCGGTATCTGCCTCTGTAATTACTAGATCTTTGCACTCCTATTGCATTTACGTGTACCTCAGCTCTGTTGTCATTTTGTCTAACAGGAAGCCTATAATCTCTTCTAGCATTCTCCTCCTCTTTTAAAGTATTTTATACCCTCTCAAGATAATGAGTAAATTTATCAATATCATTCTTAGGCACTGAGATTATTTTATTATGCCAGTACAAAGGCAATTTATTCTCTATCCTCTTAATGATTTGTTCTGTCTCCACTTTAGAGTTCAAATACGACAAAAATGTGACCCATTTTTGTACAAACCTCTCAATAGTCTCTTTCTTCGGCTCATATTTTTCACCTTACCTGAATTTGTTTAAAACTTCCATCCGTTTTCGTTTGCTCCAATTTGTCTCGAAAAATGCCTGCTTGAAATCCTCTATCTTGTCACACTTATCCACTGCCCAATTTCCCCACACTATAGCTTCTCCCATCAAACTTCACATAATGAAACCAATTTTACGCTTATCGTTCCATGATTTGGGCAAAAGTCCTCAAAATCACCCCAAAATTTATTAGGATGTGTAATTTTTACTTGGACCGAATCGCAAAAACTGCCGATGTGTCACATATGCAATTTCTGAGGGATCTACCACACCATTAGATATTACACAGCCACTGCTGTTAGTAACACTTAGCTCTACTCTTTTTAGTCTACCATCATGGTTACGCCGTTGTTCATCTACAGCTATACTAAACTGATTTATGTTAGTTTCCAGGTTAGTAAATTTAGCAGCCACTTGCACACCAAATTTCGCACACACATGCATTCCTTCCTCGACTTGATTTTCCATTATAATTTTACTATCCTCATATTGTTTTCCCACATTATTCACTTGTTCCTGGATTTTATTTAAATCTGTATTTACTTGTTCCTTTAACTGTTTGCTGTCATCAGCAACTTGCTTAGTCTGAGATGTCAATTCATTTTTTACTGTTACAACAGATTATTACATTCTTGTTTTACTTTACTAATCTCACTTTTTACACTGTCACTAAACAGTCATATCGTTTTCCATGAATCTCTTGTTTTCCATTCTGGATTCCATTTCTACAGATTTGTTAGGAAATCCTTGATTAACTTCAGAATGCAGCCCATTCATTTTAGTGTCAATATCAGAACTCGTTTCCTTCATATGTATATAAATATTTGCTAACATTTTTGAAACACTATCTTTCTGCTCACAAGCAATTGAGAATCGTTCCTGCTTTATCTCTGTAACAGTAGCAGATATAAACTTAACATTAACCTCAGGTGCTGCTTCACTTTTTGCCTCCTAAGTAGAAATAGGTACGGAGTTTTCAACCTTCAATTCCCTTTTTAGCCTTTGAACACGAAACGGTGTAAACTTGACATCGGTTTCCACCGTGTTCTGTTCATTGTGTGTCCCATAATTAGCGTACATTGAATCTGGCAAGCCACTATCATTTGCTTGTGATGTATAAAAACTAAATTCACCGGCCACTGCATCATCTGCATATATTACTTTACCGAAATTTAGCACCACATTCTCGTCTACTATAGCATGGTTTTAATTTCCGCCATGTTCACAAGTTTCTTTGCACACACTCCCACCAAACGAAGTAGAATACATCTCAGCTTTTCTCGATCGTCGTCAGCTCTGCCCCCCCCCCCCCCCCCATAACAGGTGAAGCTTCTGGGTCCACACTGCGTCCACTGCTGCCAACTGCCGCAGACTCCCGGCCGCTGTTGCCCGTTGTCGCGCGATGTTCAGCTGTTGCTGACGTTTCCAGCCTCCTTTTCCACTGGTTTTTCTAGCCGCCAAATCTTCCACTTTGCTATTGCTGTCCTTTCTGACCAAAGTTTATTTATGCACGTGTGGGTCTTAGTTTCATCGGGTTAGCTACACTGCTACTTTTAAAGTTCGCATTCAGCTGAACTTCACATTTCCCACACTTCAGATGATAAATGCACCAATTGCGGCGGGGAGGGGTCGGCCGTCTTCGTTCTCTCTCTGAATTATCGAAAGTCCATCTACCTCGATATTTCTTCCTTCCGACGTCCCTTCACTCTGTAGTAGCAGATACGTGCTAGGCAGTGTAAAGCAGAGTTGATGAAACCACTACCTAATACCTACCACACAGACGCCGCGCATCTCGAGTTGAATGTCAGTTCCTGAAAGTTCATATTCAAAAAATCGGGCGTCCGGAGGATACAGTGTACTTGTAGAGAGCATTTAAAATTAGATTGAATCTGCTTTTTATTCATATGGAAACACATGAAATGGCTAATGGCTATCAAGTCCGTATTTAATATGGTAATGCTCTATCATTTAAAGTTCACTGTCTGTACCACATAGTTTCACTCGAAAAGCAGCCAGAATTTTTGCAAGTCAGACCCGACTAATTTTCACGTTCTAACAGTCACAGACCCACAACTATTCGCGAGTTAAACATCGTTTCAGTGGTCTTCTCAGTAAGAAGTGCTCGCCAAAGTATTATGTAGAGCGCACGAAATATGCCATCCGGAATTGTTCCTTCGACCAGAAAGTTCACACGCTCGTAATTCTCAAACTATTTAATTCAGAAACACCAAAATTTCATTAAAATGTCCATAGCTCCAGTCGCTTCAGTCACGACACGTTCTAACCGAAATGAACTCACTAGTTCTTCATCTTGCAGACTATTTTTAAGGAGTTATCTAACATGGTGTTATCCGTAGGCCGGTTAGCAAGCGACTACCTCGGACTATTCTACTCACTGCCCACTCCACTATATTTGCGTGGGAACAGCTTGATTATGATTGGCTGTTGATCTGAATGACCAATCAGAACGTTCCTTCCAGATCGTTATTAAAACTTCAACTTCTAGTATATTGTTTAATCAAAATAAGCGAAGTGCAAAATATTCTCCAAATTGATAAATAAACTTAATCCGTCTCTAACGTTCATTGTGGCTACTTTTATACAAAAGCAAGCACACACCGACATACGTCTTCTGAATCGTAGTTGCACCATAACTTTCCCACGGTTCGTTTGTACAAGGTTTTATATGAAATGACATAGTAAGTTTTAATGTATGTCCCACATACACTCTCTCAATCATTCTCATGCACTCACACAACAAAATTATAAACAAATAATAATTTTGAGCGATTTTGGTATTACGTAATATAAAGTAACTAAAGTTTTGAGAAGAATATTCTAATTAACTGATTTTATGCTATGATAACTTTGTAATGGGTTCAAATGATATGAAAGTCAATTTGTTATTGTTCCTATCTAGGTTTTAAAACAGAAGCGTCGTTTTTAGCACTTTTAGGTAATTTTAATTATCTCTGGAACTATAATAAAAAAAAATCTGAAATTTTGACAACATCATTCCATTAATAACACAAGACTGTGTACCAAATTTGAACAAAATCGAATAATAACTAATATGGACTGGTTCAAATGGCTCTGAGCACTATGGGACTTAACATCTGAGGTCATCAGTCCCCTAGAATTTAGAACATAACACGCACCCATGCTCGAGGCAGGATTCGAACCTGCGACCGTAGCGGTCGCGCTGTTCCAGACTGAAGCTCCTAGAACCGCTCGCTCGGCCACACGGAGAGTGTGAATTTTCGTACCGACTGAATGTTACTCTATGCAGTTCTAACGGCAGGCAGCGCTATGGAGCTATGAGCAAAGCGAAAACAAAAGAAAAAAAAAGAACATAGCCATCCGGCAGCCACCGTATCAAATGGCTGCGTGCTTCAGTGCAAAGAACGTCATCTCGTAATAACTTGCTACGTTACACGGGCGTCAGATTTCATTAGTGTTGTTCGTGTTTAGCGTGGTTATTAGGTCTAGTATGGTATGTAAGGTGTGTGAAAGGCATCGAGGTGTCACTTACACGTTCGAAACAGTATTATCAGCACCTGAAAACGAAAGGGGTCTCAGTTTAGTTCGCTATTTGTACGGGTAGTCGAATTGTGCAAATACGCAAATTTGTGGGGCGTTCAGGTGTGACAATGGCGCGATGTTGGACTACATGGGTCAACGTTTGTCCACCACAAGGAGGATCGCTGTATTGTGCACCAAACCCTTCCTAACTTCTTTACATCTGCAATTGCCATTTGAGAACAGGCAACGGACTCCCTGTAATATTCTTTGTCATCCCGCATTGTAGGTCGTATAGTAGCAGCAGCAGGACTAGGGAGTTCGCTGACACATATTTTTGGACGTTCTATTTTGAACGTTTATCCAGTCGGCTGAAAGTTGATGTGTGGAGAGACAACAGCGCGGTTACAGGAAGTCTGTGATGATAGATGTCGGTCACTGATCTATCGTGGATACGGATAGTGTTTTCCCCCTGAGCATCAGCTAAGGTCTGAAGATGGTGCGCTGAAGCACCGAAACTGGTAGCAGCCATACAATAAACGACATCACAAGGGCGGCTGTAGATGTTTCATTTTCTTATATAAGTGAACGACTGAAATCCTCCAGATCTCCAATCATAAGAATGGACATACAAAACCTAGGGAGTTGCCATCCCATGTGTAGCCTGCTATTAAGACCTCAGCACAAACGCCAGCGCTTGGAGTGATGCTGTAGGCTAACTACGAGATATGAACTGTTGATGAATGACGTCGCATTGAGTCCAGCAATGAATCATGGTTCTGCGTTATACCGAATGACCATGGTTGGTGAGTATATCGGCATACTGGCGAAAACCCCATTTTTCCAGTGTTTTAGAGAGGCACGACAGTGTTACCCTGGCATCATGGTGAGAGTAGCCATCGAGTATGGATCCAGATCGCGGCTGGTAGTGATCCAGGGAACTCTGACGTCACAACGGAACGTCACGGACATCGTACGTGCTCATGTGCTAGGACTCATGTGACACTACCGTGGTGCTATTTTTCAAAAGGACATTGCTCATCAACACATGGCACAAGTGACTGTGAACTCTCTGCAACATGTTGAGGTTCTTCAGTGCCAGGAGGAGCCCCAGATCTTTCTTCGATAGAACATGGTTGGAATCAGCTTGGATGTTGACCCCGTCCAGGATATCACGAACCATTTGCAACAGTTACGGGCGATATTGGCTCAAGAGAGGATACAATGGTTTTATCAGACCTCCCCCGATCGACTCAGTGCTTGCTTCCAAATCCGAGGAAATGAAACGTCATAGTGTCAAATGCGCTCCTACAGCGAAATTTTTTGTGAATTTGACTTAATATTGTAATTACTGAAATAATATCACATAATCTCTCAAACCGTGTAGTTTCAGGTGGTTGTCTCAGCCCCTTCGTGGTGAATAACATTTTTGTTAGGCAATGTATTTACTCCCATCAAGTTCTGTACATAGCTGACTCATAATTTGTGTCAGGCATTCATAAGGGCTATAGTAACCTTTTACGGTTCTATATCCTTCACCTGAATTCATTCGATGTACACTGTCATGACAATCTAATAGGGACTTCAAATATTGGAACAATAATCTAGAAGTGGTCACACTAGCGTGTTATACACTGTTTTCTTTACAGATGCATTTCACTTTCAAAGAACTCTTCGAAGAAATCTGAATCATCTCTTCACCTTCCCTACTGCTTCTTGGTATTACTCCTAAATACTTATGCAATGTCAAATTTTTAAGATTTCATAACTAATCTTGTAATCGGATACTATCGAATTGTTTCTCGTTTTTATAGTTACTGTCTTACATTTATACACATGAAAAGTAATCTTTTGCTCTTGGTTGGGGTTTTTGAATGATGTTTTCAAGGGGAAAACGACTCCGTTACCCTATAGCGATTTTACCATCAAATATTACTCAAAGTTATGCCATTTGTGTTTCTGCAGCCATCAGTTCAACAGAATATTCCTGGGCACCACATTCGGGTCAGCTACAGAACTTCGATACTTCGTGGGAGATAGCGCCATGGGCCGCAACTGGGCATTGATATAAATCAGTGGCCAAAGTTGAACATTTGTGCCGATCCGGGACTCGATTCCGGATTTCCATCCTGACACGAACGGTCAATTTAACCACTTCGGCTACCTGAGCACGCTTTGCGTCTGACCCAAATTTTCAATTTATTGCTCGTTTCTAAGTAGCGTCCCTATCCGTTTGTCTCATTTGCTCGCAGCGTTTCCTGTATTCCTGCAAGAGATTCGGACCCTATTGTGCATCCTCACTCGGGATAACATACCAGTCAAGTTGTGTGGTGGTGTCTGTATATCTCCATACGAGTCGTTCGAGTCGTTAATCGTTTAGCGTTTCCGTCCCTCGGCAAGGTTCTTGACAGCGGAGGACGGTGGAAGCAGTTTTTGCAGAATGTGTTCCTCTGTGGAAGAGCTAGCAGACCTTGCACCATGCGAGACGCCCCACGGACTAGGCTGCCTCCCGCAGTCGTCGCGAAGCCGTTTGCCATTACGCAAGCAGCGGCCGCCGTGGTTACGTAAGGGTGGCGGCGCGGGCGTGAGCGCTCCGTTCATTTCGTCTGAAATAAATAGCTCAACCCTCCGAACGGTCGCCACATGTTACTCACTCCACGTGTGTGGCTGCACTCAGTCCGCGAATCTTCGTGTGTACCGTACGACTGGAACTCGGGGACAAGCAGTCGAGCCCTTTCTCTCCAATTGAAGTTGTCGTCAGTGTGGTGTGTCGAATCCACGAGGTAAAAAACACAAAAATGTTAGGGTGATGCATAAGTTTCTAGCGATTTTCCATAAGTATAATAAACATAAAACATACAAGGAACAGACACTTTAGTCGTCAATAAGATGCTCTCCTTTACTATTTACCAGTCTTCCAACGTTGGGGCAACTTCCTGATATCGTTACTGTAGAAATCACTTGGTTTTCAGGTGAAGAATTCGACGAGTCATGTTCGGAGTGTATTCTGAACCAGAAAGGAAATTCCTGAAGGCTGTTTGATAGAGAACTGGAAAGGTGAAAATCTGAGGGTGCAAGATACCTTCCTGACACATGTTCTGTATAGTGTCTTTCGTCAATTTAGTAGAATGGGGGGGAGGGGGCGTTATCGTGGACTATCATCACTTCACACAGTCTTCCTGTTATACCTCTGTGAAGCTCAAATGGTTAAAATGGCTCTGAGCACTATGAGACTTAACATCTGAGGTCAATCTGAGGTCATCAGTCCCCTAGAACTTAGAACTACTGAAACCTAGTTAACCTAAGGACATCACACACATCCATGCCCGAGGCAGGATTCGAACATGCGACCGTAGCGGTTTCTCGGTTCCAGACTGAAGCGCCTAGAACCGCAGGGTCCTCTGTGAAGCAATTCTTGGTACACACCGTCGCTATTTCACCAGATGCATAACATTTATCTTTTGCAGATGTTCGAAGTTCTTTGTACGGGTAGCTGCTGCTTTGTTTGAGTTCAACAAATTCTTGCTTTTCCTCACGTTTGCATAAAGGCACCATTCCTCGTCACCAGTAACGATGCAGGATATGAATGGTCGGTGTCGTTCACGGGACAATTCATGACGAGCAATCAGACATTCACATATTGACGACCCACTGGTTTTTGTGATTTTGGCTTAGAGCATGAGGTACCTACACACACTATTTTTGAACCTTCCACACCGCAAGTAAACGTCGCACGGTAGTGAAATATTGACTGTTCACCACATTTGCCAGTTCTCGAGTACACTGAGCGGGATCGTGGACTGACGCTTTTAAATGATATTCATCAAATCTCGAAGGTATTCCTGAACTTGCATGGCCACTAATATCAAAAAGATCCTGCTCAAAACGAGAATGCCATTTTTTTGTGTGTGTTCTCTGTCCAATGCCATCGATCCACACACGGCGCAAATGTTTCTGGCTGCCTCCACTGCTCTCGACCCTCTACTGAACTCAAGAAAGGAGGAATATGTCGGAAATGTTCCGATTTCTCCACTTGGCATTTTTTAGCACCTACAGTTCTACTTATTTGTATGTAAAGAGTGTCAGAGGACGCCAACTACAATGCAGTCGCTTTCGTAATGCGGAAATGGAGTGACTTATCTGACGCGCAAAAGGCCATCGTCATTGGCTTTCGGGTCAAGAGTGGAAGCATCTTCGAAACGGCTAAGTCTGTAAACTGTTCGCTGCTAAGCGAAATCGGCGCCGAGGCAGCTGTGGTGTACCATAGGCCATAGACGGCAGCTGTCGAATTGTGTACGGGCGGACTGAGGTCGACTTCTAAACAACTAACCGACCGGATGAGCCAAGGGGCTAACAATAGTGTCTCCTCAACGACTGTTCGCCGAACATTGCTACGTGTGGGCTTCAGCAGCAGGCGCCTGGTTCATACACAAATGTTGACTGCTGTTCATCGGCTACGAAGGCTGTAATTTGCACGCAAGTACCGCAACTGGATGTCCACTGAATGACGACAGGTGGCCTTTTCAGATGAATCGCGTATGGCGCGAAATATCTGAAATCAAAGAGACTACAGGAATCATCGGAAAGCGTCAGGCCGGAGGAGCGAGCGTCATGGTCCGGGAAATATTTTCTTGGGACAGGGGTGTCCTCGTCATTCTGAGAAAGTACAGTGGATCAATCCTTGGGGACCACGCTCACCCCTCCATGCAGTTTGTTTTTCTCCAGCATGATGGCATCTATCTGCAGGACGATGTAACGTATCACACAGCTCGCTGTGTATGTGCGTGATTCGGAGAACACCAGGACGTGTTTACCGTACTCACCTGACCACCAAAGGCCCCAACTTAAACCCGATATTGAGTCTGAGGGACCACCTCGATCTGGCTGTTCTCACCATGGATTTTCAGCTGTGAAATCTGGCGCATATAATCACGGCACTGGAGCTGGCACGGCACCTCTTCGCTGTCGGTACCTTCCAGAAGCTCATTCACTCTCTTTCTGCGCGTGCGCGCTGCAAACATTTGACAGTTGGACAAATTAATGTGACTGGGCAGCATATCTTCAGACGGTGTCGGACACCATTGGCCATATTTATAA
Source organism: Schistocerca americana (assembly GCF_021461395.2). NCBI lineage: Eukaryota > Metazoa > Arthropoda > Insecta > Orthoptera > Acrididae > Schistocerca > Schistocerca americana. The sequence goes on along the minus strand of NC_060121.1, from coordinate 552,253,672 downwards.
CGACTGAGACCATCATCACATGGACATTGTGGTATCGATAGCTACGATGCCACGGCGTAGGTGCAAGTTGGCACTACGACAGACCGACGACTGCGCCCTCTAGCCGGCGCTGCGGAGGTCTACGAGCTCCGCTCCAGATTCTCACTCTTTCATCAAGAGCAGACGGCCTGCAAACATCGCTTCAACCACAGAGGGTGTTTGCTTGTTATTGAGACTAAGTACTACTTACGACAGGTCTAAGGCTTTGCTCATCATTGCAAAGTTATGTAACCATTCATTAACTTGATTTTGCCTATAGTAAACATCTATAATTCACACAGCATTACCGAGAGATTTTCACCTTTTCTGACCCACTCGCCGCCTTCCGGCCGGGATACAAAAGGCATCAAGTTGCGTCAGACTAACAAAGAGACCGTAGTTCCCTCATGTTGTATAACCTAGTTTCTGACGAAATTACAAAAGGAAATTGAAAAATATTAACAGAATAAACACAGGAAATTCTCGATAAAGAAATTAAATACTTAACCTATATCATGAGTTATCAGTTATTACAAAGTGTAAAGAAGAGAAAAAAACATCACAGAAAAATTACAAGAGATTGTGGTATGGGTACGCATCCAGTTGCTCGGAAAATCTGCGTCAAAGGAGCAGCAAAGTTCCACTAAAGATGGAATATGGGACGATTTGACAAGTATTCCCCTCCAGATAACTCGTAGAGATAATACTGACATCATGGTTGAATAACAGAGCAAACTTAAAAAATAAAATCAAACTTTATGAGGGCTCCAAAACCATATGGAACCGAAAAAAAAAGAAAAATATTATTGCACAATGGAAAATTTCGACGTTACGAGATGGCTCATTTACTGGAAGCACTGAATACATCAGAGACGACAGCTTTTGGAAGGAACTCTGAAGTTCCAGAAACTGAAAAACAGGATCCAAAATCTCATAGAAAAGTGTATAATCCTACATACGAACACCAAATTTGGTTGTAAAGCAAAAGGAGTAAGTTCACAAACATCGTGAGTAAGGAATTTTTGGCAACATTTATAGAATGAACAAAAGACTGCTCAGCATTATTAATTCAAAGATTATCAAAATCAGCTGCTAAAAGGAAATTACGAAAGATTTAAATCATAGAGTAAATCGTAACGTTTCGTTACGCTTTTCGAACATTTGTAACGAATGACAGGTTCATGGAGAAACTTAAGAAAGAACAGTTGTGAGCGTGGGGTTGATCTGTTATTCTGTTATTCTCCGCAACGGATTAATCTGAGATATACCCTTTATCCTGTGGCTCCTGCAAGATGCAATTTCCACCCCCACACTACTACAGAAGTCAGACAGACGCTCCTAACGTTCTAAAGAGAAATGCCTGAAAAACTTTCAGCAATAAATATCCTCTGGAGTCGTCCGCTGTAAGGAAATGTCACAAAAATTCACAAAATTTCTTACGTAACTAGTGGGATACTTGGGTACTGGAGTAGTGCTGATTAATGTAAGAAAAACATGAAACTAACGAAATGTATTATTTATTTTGCAAAAATTCTGAGAAATCACAACGGCACTTTTAGTTATGAATGGAACATGTTGTATCCTGGTTCTTTTTGGAATGTGACGTTACGTCTCAAGGATAGGATTCAGTAATGGAATTTCTACACAAAGTTTAAGATTGTTATTGACTTGGCAGAATGGCCGAGAGGCGCGCCTACTCAACTTGAATAACTAGAATGTTGCTAGGTACAGTCGAGGCTGTCGCATGTGAAATGCAGTGAAGTGTACTGTTGGGGAGGAAATATGGGGCTCACACTAGCTGTAGCGCACAATACCATATGCTGCGATGACTGCTGTCTGCGCCGCTCGCTGCTGACAAATAAGATAACTCTCGTTCTATCTGGATCGACCTTCGCCAATAAAACTCTCCCTATGCCTTAAGAAAGTCAAGGATTCCTATTCGCCCCTAGTCGAACTATTGGCGTGGTACACTGGTCAGATAACCAGTCGACTGCGATGCCACCCAAAAATTCGCTCACAGGTGTTTAACTATAACTCTGTCCATTCACACCACACACTAAGTGTGTCGGCCAACACAGTGAACAATGCTTAATTGCAAGGACTCAATATAGAGTCACACTTCGATTCGCTCTCGACAGAGGTGCTCTCCCAGTGAAGTGCTGAGGAGAGACTTGTTCCTCGCTCCAAGAGCGACAACGGAACGGCGCCTCTCCACGCCAGACGTGAAGGGGTATATAATTCGGTCTCTTCCATTACTCCTTCAGCTCAAGGCGTCAGAAATATCGTCTGCCAATCAGCATTGCTCTTCTAAAACGGGAGAATGACGTTTCGTTTAAGGCAAAATCCGGAAATATGCAGTATCGGCATTTGGCGTTCGCTCCCTCCCTGTGAAACTCTCTGAAACTGCGTGCTGTGTGTAAAGAATGCGTAGGTTGGACGCTCCCACACAATGTAGTGGCATTTACTTTTAAGCCGAACACGGGGTCGTTCCCCCTTTCACTCGGGCACAGGCTGTCTGCTCCACGGGCGGCCGAGGTTGACTCGTCCTCTGAAGGGACCGGCCTACCGGTGTGTGGTCTGCCTCTCTCGAACTAAAGGCTCCTGTGAATTTCATGTCTGAAATGTATGTGTGTACGCCAGACTCGAGTATTTCAACCCCGGTGTGCACTTGTTATTTGCATATCGTTTACATGAATTCACACAACATTGACTTTATCTTATCGAGTTCGGGTTCGAATGAAGCGTCTTGATGTGAGGAATATGATTGTGAGGGCGGAATATGTAAGCAATGAAGGTCAGGAGACTACGACATCTTACATACCTCCCCCCTTCTGACAAAATTTTTGTCTGGGGTTTGTCAATGCCGAGGAAAACATTGACAAAGGCAGGCAAAAAATGTTCTTTTAGATTTTCCAATAAACTTTTCTCAGCCATTCTTAACAATTTTTTTCTAATGATTTCTTTATAGCTATTGTTTCTATTTTTTAATTCTACAATTTATGTTTTGTTGTTAGGCAAATATAGACTTTACAAAGGTTGTTATTCTTTGTCGTTGCCAGTACGTGTCACTGTTTTCCTATTTCATTTCCAAAAATTATTTTTACAATACTAATTTTTCTAAACTCGTTAATGTACAGTGTATCATGTTTTAGTGTGGTTATATCTTTTCTTTAGTTAAGCATCGCGTAAGTGTTCGGAAAAGCTCTGTTGTGTTACTTTGTTATATTTATTTAGGCATTATCTTTTTCTTTATGTGTCACTTTTTTTTTTTTTTTTTTTGTAAGGATGAATGAGTGTTTCCTCTTAATTCTATTCTCGGTATTAATATTATTACCCCAAAAAGGTGTTTTTGAATGTTACTTAAAGAAGAAAATTCCTGTATGAATCCTATTCTAATTTTACATATAAAAGAAATAAACAGACTTTCCATGAGTTTGTGAGATTATATAACTATATTAAGTTTCTTTACAAAAGGCTTAAGATATCTATAAATTGTGGACTTTACATACATAATAAAAATAATTACTTTTACAAGAAAGGAAAAAGGTACTTTTACAAATATATCATTTTATTAACTCTACATTTGTGTTTTATGAGTTTTTCGTATTTTGTTGCGTCAGTTGCTGTGTTCGATGATCCCCACTGAAATACTGGAAGGCGCTGACTCATTTGTATGGGTGTCACAAATCATGAGAGAAGTACTCTAGCATGCGATGCCAGGTCTTACTTGTTGACATTGCCATCATGGAGTGGTACTTTTAACCGATGATGATGACTGTGGTTTACTGCATAAACAGTGATGTCTTGGTACTCCTTTGCTGTCACACCTGGGACGGTATGGCAGTTCGATGATTGTAGTTGACTACCGACGATCGTCACCCAATGTTGTGGTGTGACGCCTTGGTACTTCACACCTGGTTCCGTATGGCGATTTGATGATGTGGTAGGAAGAATACTGTTCATTTTGCTGAATCTATTTCTAGATAATGTTGGTTGGTGCTACTTAATATTCCGTTTGCCGTTTGCTTCTATTTGTTTGACGATCCAAGGTTTATTTTTGCAGAGGTGGTTGTAGTAGTTGCTATGCCTCAAAGTTCATGGAAAGACGTTTGTAGTAATTTGCTTTGTAGGATAGGAAAGAAAGGTATCTTGATGTCTTCTGCCCTTTTTCATCTTGCATCTTCTGTTCTTTTCTTCTTTCTTGCATTCTTCTGTTCTTCTTGGGCTAGGAATATGTGAATTTTAGTGTAGGAGTGATATAGGATTTGCAGGATCTGACTGCCTCTCCAACTGTTACTTGATGAGTTTGTAGATCTTAGTAATTTTTTGTACCTTCATTGTCGTCTCGTCATATTATGATTCTCCCCACGCTCTTCTGTTGTGTAGCAGTGTCGTGACATATGAATGTCCGTGCTGCGCGTTGTCCTCCTGAAGTCCAACCTGGTTGCAACCTGCATTTCCAATGTGGCGTTGGTCTTCATGTTGTTATTGCCCTAAGTGCTTTCTCAACATGTCTGTACCCTCTCTGTCGTTATCTCGAGGTATCTGGTGTTAAGGGAGCTGGTGATTGGTGTTGGTGGCGATTTCCCTCTGATGCGTAGAAATATTTACAATTTTTGTTTTACATATATTTGTTTGACTTGAATATGTAAGCAATGAAGGTCAGGAGACCACGACGTCTTACACAATGGTAAAAAATACGCCAATAAACACAGAAAGCTGCAACTATCTGCTTCATATCCTTCTCTGGTAATTCGTTCACAAACATCAGTTTAGATCCTTTCATTTTCAAATCGTTTTTATGTGAGAATGCACTCTTTGCCGCGGTACTTGAATTTCAGTTGCTCTTTTATGAATGGATTTCAGTAGAAACTGCCTAATGGACCAGGTGGCGGCGACACACATCTCCTCTGGCGTTTTCTTGCGTCCACTACGTGGCTTGACTTTGACACAGCCTGAACCAACAGTACGTTTCTTCCAGGCAAGCAGGTTTGCTTTACGAGGCAGGCTCCTGCCCAAAACGATGTCCAAAAGCATTCACTATCTCTGTCATTGCTACGCCTGTCTCTAAGAAGCTGGAGCACTTAACCACATATCAATGATCGTTACTCAACAGTATAAGGGTCCGCTCGCATCAGCAATGGCTTCAGATCAGCAACAATGCAGTACTGATGGTAGACAATAAAATACTGACAACAAAGCTTTTCGTTGACTGGAGAGTAAGCACTTCGATAAATCGTTTATTCATTTACGAATTCTGCAAATCGAAAAGGGTTACGACGACTTCTAGAACATCCTGAGTGATTGCAAGGTGTCTTGAATGAATCAAGCAAGTTGTTAAGTTTATCTTTTATGGGTGTTTTAGAATTAGGAAACCAGGAAACTGCAACCAGTCACTTCCGAAACACTTTTTTATACCCAAAAACTGGTTTTCGAGCCTTTCAAGTCTCACTCTTTTGATGGGGCACATGGACATGAAATCTTTTTTATGTAGAGTGCTGTTGGATGCTGGCTCTGTGACAACATGGGCAGCATTGTAGCTAATTCCCACCTGGTAGCTTCTGTTTTAACTGCCTGATGGCCTCACGTCATTCACTTATCACTATAAATATGAATATAGTGTCCAATATCAGCTGTACATCTGTCATGTTTCCAATATCAGCTGTACATCTGTCGTGTTTCGTAGGCATCAGTAGGTATGCAGTGAGAATTCTACGACAACAAAGGATGCCGGCCCCTCCCCCTATATTGTTCTGCCAAATAATTTTTCGTGTTCTCCGCTGTATTGTCCTGGAACAAAGGCCTATAGTTCTCTGAACTCTCTATTGGTGCCTCAAGTGGTTTTAAATATCCTCCTCCCTACCCCTCCAAGAAGGTAACCCGTCTGACATAAGCCAATTGCCTTACGTACAAGATCGTGGGAAATTCGAAATCTGTGCGAAATTAAGAATATCCCACTCTGATGATGTCAGTGTGGAAGTGGGGCTTTTATATAGGTATAAATTCGTGGGAAATTAAAAAATCAAAGATACAGCATTGCCATGCTGGTGGAGGTAGGTCACTTGTACCAAGTATAAAATTCGAGATGGCTGACCCAGAATACTGGTGCAACTGTATCAAGTCAAAATTCATGACGCCTGACCTGGAATAAGAGTGCAGATTGCACTGTTGCCAGATATTCTGGGTCTTCCCACTGAGACTATGATTGTTCTTTTTCTATTCAGAACCAAGCCTGTGGTTCTGGAACAAAGGAAAAGATCTCCCCAAACATCTTGTACAGGTTGCAGATCCAGGCCTCTGTGTCAGACAAAGGATGCCAGTCTGAGCTTGAAGATGGTTTTCACTCTGCAGGCAGTAACCATTTCAGTGACCAGAGAACTTACTTAACATGTTAACCCCCAAGCTATTATTCACTCAAAGATATATGGTTATTTTAGCAGTATCATCCCTTATAGAATTCCTGATGTTACATACATATTATTTCTCCATCCCCAACTCTTCTAAGTGAAATCGGGAGCCCACTTTTCCCCTGAGTCCATTTGTGCTATGCTATCACTATAAATATGAATATAGTATCCAATATCAGCCGTACATCTGTCATTTTTCCAACATCAGCTGTACACCTGTTATGTTTTGTATGCATGAGTAGGTACGCACTGAGAGTTCTGTGACAACGAAGGATGTTGGCCCCTCCCCCTATATTGTTCTGCCAAGTAATTTTTTATGTTCCCCCCTCCCCCCTGAAGTCACGCTTCAAACAGTCACCCTAACGTCTTATCTGACTCGTCTTATTTAAGTCAACTTGCAGCATGTTTAAAATACTGCCACCAATCCTGGGAGGGAAAATAAAAAAAAAAAAAAATTATTATATTTCAAGTGGTGAGAAATTCACATACCCCAAGTTTAATAAGATGGGAAGTTCTCTGGTTGTTAGAAGTAGATCACTTATCCCAACCTTCCACCTGCATAGTTCGCTGGCATAGTCTGTACAGTTGCCAAATACTCATCACAGTCGTATTTCGTGTGACAAGAATAGAAAAGAGATGCTCTTGTGTCATTATTTAAACAAATACCACGTCGGAGGGACGGTCTTATCTGTGCTGAACAGTGCCATGGTTCCCGCACCATAGGAAGGATGTTCCACAACGCTGCCGCAAAGTGCCACCACTACAGCTCCACCAACCCCCAAACAGTACCTAACTGCCGCACTGAGCACACAGTGCGCCACTATAGAGAGACTACTTCTACCTGCCATTACGAAAAGTCAGCACCACGTATGCCTGACCTCTTCCGCTACTGACGCGACCACAACCCATTCACCATGCTCTCGTCTCTGCTCATATTCACCTGGAACAGTACCGTCACTCTGCCTTTCTCCGTAGTTTCGGGATATGCAACACCATACAAAAGCATCCTTTGACCTCTTACTCCATTTACGAGTGGAAAATGAACGTTGTTTCATGAAACATTAATGTTAAGGTTCGCTGAACGTTTAAGTGCGATGGTTATTTAACACAATCCAACATTGCGTAGATCTATATTTTAATGTAAAATTAACAGGTCCATTGGAGATGCTCTTAAAGGTAAGCTTGTAACTACATTGAAATGCAAACTTAACTTCAATGTGAAGACCAACACGCTATTTACTAGTAATTCTCCAACCCAATCACAAACCTGGTTTGTTCTTAGTATTCTTTACATTTGACGAAAGCACAGAACTACACTACCGGCCATTAAAAGTGCTACACCAGGTAGATGACGTGCTACAGACGCGAAATTTAACCAACAGCAAGAAGATGCTGTAATATGCAAATGATTAGCTTTTCAGAGCATTCACACAAGGTTGGCGCCGGTGGTGACACCTACACGAGCTGACATGAGGAAACTTTCCAACCGATTTCTCATACATAAACAGCAGTTGACCGGCGTTGCCTGGTGGAACGTTGTGATGCCTCGTGTACAGAGGAGGAATGCGTACCATCATGTTTCCGACTTTGATAAAGGTCGGATTGTAGCCTATCGCGATTGCCGTTTGCCGTATCGCGACATTGCTGCTCCCGTTGGTCGAGATCCAATGACTGCTAGCAGAATATGGAATCGGTGGGTTTAGGAGGGTAATAAAGAACGCCGTGCTGGGTCCCAACGGCCTCGTATCACTAGCAGTCAAGATGATAGGCATCTTATCAGCATGGCTGTAACGGATCGTGCAGCTACGTCTCGATCCCTGAGTCAACAGATGGGGACGTTTGCAAGACAACAACCGTCTGCACGAACAGTTCCACAACGTTTGCAGCAGCACGGACTATCAGCTCGGAGACCATGGCTGCAGTTACCCTTGACGCTGCATCACAGACAGGAGCGCCTGTGATGGTGTACTCAACGACGAACCTGGGTGCACGAATGGCTAAATGTCATTTTTTCGGGTGAATCTAGGTTCTGTTACAGCATCATGATGGTCGCATCCGTGTTTGGCGACATCGCGGTGAACGCACATTGGAAGCGTGTATTCGTCATCGCCATACTGGCGGATCACCCGGCGTGATGGTATGGGGTGCCAATTCTCCAGATCTCTCCCCAATTGAAAACGTCTGGTCAATGGTGGTCGAGCAACTGGCTCGTCACAATACGCCAGTCACTACTCTTGATGAACTGTGGTATCGTGTTGAAGCTGCATGGGCAGCTGTACCTGTACGCGCCATCCAAGCTCTATTTGACTTAATGCCCGGACGTATCAAGGCCGTTATTACGGCCAGAGGTGGTTGTTATGGGTACTGATTTCTCAGGATCTATGCACCCAAATTACGTGAAAATGTAATCACATGTCAGTTCTAGTATAATATATTTGTCCAATGAATATCCGTTTGTCATCTGCATTTCTTCTTGGTGTAGCAATTTTAATAGCCAGTAGTGTATATTGAACACACTGTCAACATAATACATATCTAACGAACGCCATCCAGTGTCGTGAATGAAAACAGTTAGTTTCCCCACCATTAAGAATATCATGCTGTTTGCTAGGAACTCGTCGATTCAATTCCGCGTGACATATCGTATTTTGTTCGTGTGGTGACACCTTGGGACTATATAGAACACCGGCCAGAAGGCAGGGGTGTGAATTTCTACCGTGTTATTAACTTGTGACATTCCAACACAGTAATCCAAGTACACAAAGCACGTTATTTCAAGACAACATTCCCCTATACCATTATCCTGCAGGTAAGTGAAAGCAGGTGACATACATAAAGTAAATCATTGAATTTCCAATTTAATTTTATTGTGAAATCAGCTAATAATGTATCGAAATCAATAATTCCACCTAAAGCTGTGTCAAGTCCTTCTTCAGGTGCAGTCTTCTGCTTTTAAAACGAATTTTTCACGGACAGCATTGAATTTCGAGCTGAAAACAGCGAATATAGTACCAAGATTAATTAAATTAGTACCCACCGTTAAGGACTACGTGGTATTTGCTAAGAACACTTCAATCCAATCTTAAATTCGTATATTACGTATTTTGTTCACGTGGTGACATCTCGGAACTTGATTCACCCCCAACCGGAAGCGGGCCACACATACTTTATGGTCCAACAAATACTTTCCTGCATCATCGAAGAGCGTTTTGTAATATGTCCACCATAGATTGATTCTCTCTACAGCGATCCATATCGTTGCTCAAGTTCCGGCAGTTAGCTGATTTAAAGTTAACTAACAGAGCAAACATAATGCACGAAAGCACATAACGATTCCCCCATTGCTTCATTTGTGAGTCGAAAAGGGACTGGAAGGAACAGCGGTGATATAAGATACACATCAGAATGTGTTGCGTTGTGTAAAGGTTTGCAGAATGTACATAGTAGCTTTCATAAGGTTTATAGTTTACGAGAAGCATCGTAACGTCTTTAGCTTGGATTAATTCGATAATTAAACTCCAGTCATCCCTCCTACAAACAGAAAGCGAGCTACTGTTCAACATATATTAAGCTATTCCACACAAAAATTATGCCATAGGATGAGGTGGTATTTGCGAGTGAACGACCGCCCTCGCACAGACCTGTTGTATGGTTCAACTCTGTACATTCTTTAATATTTGAGCAGTTGCATTACACATATATCTTAACTCTTCTGATGACGACGCGCTGCGTCCAGCAACAGATGAAAATGTATAACTGCGAAGTTTCTCTACGAGATTAAAACATTTCAACAATTACATTTCATCTCACATAAAATGTGCAAAGTCTAATCAACATATCTGCTACTTGGACTGTAAAGTCCCTTTCTACATGTAGTCTTATGCTTTTACTGCTATTATGCTGCGAGTGCCTGAAGTTTTTCGGTTCTAATAGTTGACTAAGTAGAGCTGTACAACGTTTATATATAGAGAGAGCTGTTTTATCACAATTGGTGACGTGACATCGAGCATTTTGCTACAGCTTTGGTGTACCATAGTCTAATTTTTCACAACAACTGTTAAGTCGTAATTTTTTGCAATAACAGTTAAGTCTCTCTCTCTCTCTCTCTCTCTCTCTCTCTCTCACTGACACTGCAACAGCAGAACTATCAAGTTTCGTCTCATGTAAAAATGTGCTAAGTCTCTTCGCAATCGCAATAATTGGACTACAAAGCTGTGGCCCCTCACATAAAGTTCTTTTGTAGAAGGTGTATGGACAAATTTTCACTTAAACTTGCGCTATAGTTATTCTACATGCTCCTGCTCGTCAGTAAATGTCAGTGCGTCCACACTTCAGCAACTGACCTGCTACCGAGAGGAAACTAAGCATTAATGGCATTCGTGCTAACACGGATTCTGGTCAATGTTTTTGCCCATATAACGACTGTATTAAAGGCACTGACAGCCAAAGTATTATTTCTGAGTTAGTGTGTATGATATCTTTGAGTGAAGGACTTTATAACCTACAGCGGTTATACGGCCCAAGCTGGATGGTAACGAAATTAAGGTGATACTCAGTATTTATATTTACAGTGGTAACTGGTTCACATGTGGCCAACAGGCAATAAAGATGGAAACTGCCAGTTAGATAGTAATTAATGTGCCGCCCACGCCAGTAACGCCAGTTCCGAGCATCACAATACCGAAATGAGACCGTAATGTCCACACGCCCCATCTGAATTTCAGCCTGCAAAGGCCGAAAAGCTATTTTACGGGGACAAACAAATGTTTCACAACGTTTCCTCCTTTTACATCACTGCATATTCACCGGTTCTAGAACATCCATAATGGACATACTTAGCAACTTGCTTTATTCGTACACGATGTCTTGCAGTTAGTACTGAGTGCCTCAGTAGCAGTTGTTCCCTCTTCAGTTTGTATAAGTGAGAAAATAAATAGTTGTTTTATTGCTATAACTTACCTACTGTCAAGGTGAGGAAAAGAATTGCTGTCAGTATTATATTGTTTACTTTCATTACTGTTTCATTTCAGTTGTGGAATCATTGGTGATGTGAACAGACACAGTTACGGTGTTGAATGGGGGCTGTGTGTTACGAGGATTGATCGGAAAGGAAGATCAGATAGGTCGTGACATGGAAACCAGTGTGAAAACCAAAAATGTTTTATTTACAACTAGAGCTTCCAGCTGTTTCTCTACATAGTTGCCGCTGCGACTTAGACATTTGTCGCAGCGTTGCACAACTTTCCAGTACCCTCATCACAGAAGGCAGCCGCTTGTGCCTCCCACCAACTCTCTACGCTGATCTGCAGCTTGATGTCTGTGCCAAAACGTTGTCTTCATAGCCCGCGGTTCATGTGATCAGAGATGAAACTCAGGGCTATACACTTATGCGCTGCATTGTGGGTGATCACTTTCCGTGAAAAACGCGGGCGCGAATTGTCATGACGAAGAAAACGCATGACAGATATGTTATGCAGACTGCCTGACATCAGGCGAAATCTCTCGCCAGACTCTCACATTTGGCGGGAGACACTATCTTCTAGGCATCCATACGTGTTCACTGTGCGCGCAGAAGTGAATAGAGGGAATTGACGCGATCGACGGGCATACTAGAGACACTGGCCAAGCTTAAGAGGATTTACACTTTGGTTTTCATTTCGCGCCCGACCGGACCATACTTTTCGAAGAGCCCTCGTATATGTTTGTTGAAGGCGAGGCGTTGATGGACGTATCGCTGTTGACGGCACGTGGACAAACAGGCCAGCGGCGCCCGCTCGTCTGCATTCGGCCCGGGCCGGCCGCACACGTCGCTCGTATTGGTTTTTGGAGGCAAGGAGGGCAGAAGGCACGCAGAGGGAGGCGGCGGCCGCAAGAATGCCGACGTGGGCGCCCTGTTAGGCCGGCCTCGCTAACCAAGTTCAACGCTCTCCGCGCTCCGCGTCTGCGCCGGCGCGCCTCGCAGCGGCGAGACGAGCCGCCGCCTTCCCTTCCTGCCTCCTCTGCATTCCACGCGGCCACTGACAGCGGGGGGACGCGTGCACACGTGAAAGTGAAATTCATCGTCGTCGTCAACAACACTGCCACGACAGCTCTGCTCCAGCGTTGGCCTTCTGTGGAACAGTATTCAACGTTTCTTGGTTAGCCTGGTTAGTGCCGAATACCTCCAGTTCCAAATTCCAACGTCAACCCCCCCCCCCCTCCCCGGTTTATTTAGCTATCTTCTGTCATTAGTTCTCAGTTCCCTTTAGAATTTAATCTTACAATGGTAGACCACGACGTAGACTTTGTACTACTTAGAAGATTTCAAGAAAATCCCAAGAGAAATGTTACGTGTCAATGATATACCGATCCGTTACTACCAGTAGCACCAGCTGGCGGTGATCGTGTTTTTTTTTCCAGCACTGCACATATTATTTCGTACGTATTGCATTCGAAAGGTAATATGGTGAAAGACACGTGTATCTGCATGACCTTTTGTTGAATTTCTAGTGTTATTTGGTTGGTTGCTAATTTTTATTTCCGCATCAAATGTTATATTTATAGTTATCGACAAGTAAACGACCAAACGCATGAAGTTTTCCTGAAAATGTACGCCCGTCGTGATTTCCGAAATCCCTTACATCTACACGTGGGTAAGATACTGAGAATAGCTTTGCGTCTGGACGTCTCGATCTGCAGACACAGGTTTCAAGAACGGGGGACAGGCTTGGAAACACCAAGTCAGACATCGGTAGTTAAAAGTATAAACAATTACCTTAATCAACAACACAACGAGTTAGAATACGCTAGAATAAGAGGGTAACGTACGATTAATCATAGCACATTCTTTCAAAATTACAAATGGCAGGTTGATATTTTTCACACATACACGGAAAACATAAATTCAAGCGGCATTTACTACATCGAATTACTGCACTTTTCCCGCATACGTAAGAAATCTTTAGAGTTTCTAAGGAAACACAAAGCTTGTCGATATTTCAAAAAGTCTCTTTATCTCATGACAATTTGGATTCAGCCATTTGTAACGCATCATTTCCGCAAATATCGGTGCCGAATTTGGTAATGTACGACTGAATGCACTTTAATAGCATCTTCACGATAAGCTATTTCTCGTTCGTTGTCAATCAAATATGAACAAGTTGGAAGGCGCCTGAAAAAGTTTTCAACCTGCCTATAAAAATAAAGGTCACATAATGTTTGTTGCAATAATAAAAATCAGTAAACAGCGAAATAACACTGAAAACTCTATAAAAGTTTGTGCAATTATATGTCTTTTCGTCATTCAAATGTAATATGTACGTAATAATGTGGCTAGTGTTGAAAAAGTTAAATTAAAAAAAGTGAACTGGACTCGATCCAACGACCCTCCAATAACGGACATTGATCGCTAATAGCATGATCGTCGCCAACTCGTGCTCGGGTTCACAATGCACCGCGTACATCGTTGACGCGTAAAACTTCTTTTGCAATTTTCTCGAAATCTTCTAAGTAGTACGCCTTTCTGCTTATACATTATGGTGTCTTAATGGACTGCAAAACGTATACAAAGTTTGAAGTAAGTCCGTGATCCGAACGTGGTGGCCTCGGGTTGTTAGTTTAATAACACGCGATCAAAATCTTTCCGTTCGAAGGCCTTACAGTCCAGAACCGGTATCCCAATCAGGCAAAACAGCAGTGAGCGTTGAGTCAATCACACCACCGACGCACTAATATGAAGATTTTTGGTGAGACACCAAGTCTTGCTGTGTGGAAAAGTTCGTAACTGTGTGCTCTACATGCTCGTCCGACAGGCATAGTCGATCCTTCACGGACTCCTTGAAGAGACCGAAGGCGTGATAGACGCATGGGTAGAGATCAAGACAATAGGGCGGGTGCTCGAGTGTCTCCCACTTGAGGTAGCCTAAATTCTGGGTTACGACATTTGCGATGTGCAGCTGCAGCACAAAACTTGGTGTACCATTCCACAGCTGTGAATTTCGACATACTGCTGCCCAATACAGCTTTTTTATTTTCCGATGGATGGGTACCATTGTTTATCCCTCGGCAGCCTAGAATCAATAACAGCACGTTGGTCCTGTTTGGAAATTTGCATTAATAACGTCGTCATAGTTCACGTTTCTGCTTTTACGGCACGCACGTAGGAAAGACACAAATGCGAACACTAATCCCTCGTCCACATGTCACTCCAGGCCGCATATACGATGAGAACTGATGATGTCTCATTCATTTTATAAGGTGATTCTTATTAACGTTTAAAAACCACTGGAGCGACGTTGATGACGCTGAGACAATTAACTTCAGAGTCAGGGGTTGTAAATGTCGGAAATATCAGAAAAATGGATGAGAAATGTTCAACATGTTACGTCAGCAAATGACGTATCTCGCTGCACGTGCAGTGATTGGTTGTGTCCTGAAGGGATGATTGAGCGATGCAATACTTACATTCGAGTAAACTGAGCAAATTTCGAACACCTTTTGTAAATGTGGTCTGTTGTAGACGTAGAAGTTACAAAATTACTGACATAGCTGTAAGCAAGTACGAGCTGTTCTTACTTTGTGTTTCGTTCCTGTTCTGTTTCTGTTTACAAACATTATTTATTAAAATAAACGTACCCGTTTACTGGTAACGACGCAGTTCGGGAGCTTATGCTGATTCAGTTGTGACGCAATAAGCTGTTTTACTGTACTTTTCATTAAATCACCGGAGACCGTGAGACCGGTAAATAAAATGATAAATCTTGCGAGGTGCCGGGTTGGAGAAGAGTTTGTACCTCTTTACTTCTGGCGAATTTTACACGAGAACTGGACATGATCTCGACGCCTCCCTTACCTACCACCTAATTGATTATGTGCGCAACGGTAACGAATGGAATTGATGGTGGACCCTGCTAGTTGGTAAAATAAGGAGTGCACATTCACAATAATTTAATAAAAATCATTACCTACTCAGTAAAGAAAAAGGGAAATTTTATCTTAATAAACGACAGGAAATCGGATTCTGCATCTATCTATGAAAAGATATGCAGATTAAACATTACAATGTGATTTAAAACAGAACATAAAGGTATTTGATTGTCAATACAAACAGTAGGCTATAGGAAGTGTTATACAGAACTATTATGAGAAAAAGAGTTGGCTCGAGAACAAGGGGCTCCTACTCCCTGTGATGTAATAGATTGACGATAGTGACTAGAGGTCCTAATGAATCAAATATTACTCCCCCAACTATAATGCAGTATTGAGATTAGTAGTGAGAGCTCAAATGGGGTCACATGGAGAAACAAGCCAAGTGGACTTGTAGCAAAGCGAGCGCGCGTGCTGCTGAGGGATTCACTATAGAAATGATACGTCCTACAATGCCGAAGCCGCAAAATGCTGTACCAGTCCTGAAATTTGTAGCACGCCGTCGCTAGGCAGCGTTCTGATAATGTAGGCGTCGACTTCTGCTGCGCTGCAAGTCTGTTTCAACACCTAGCCTCGAAGGCTGTCCGGGAATCCTAAGTTCTTCCGAAAAGTGTGACTAAATCGCAAGATCGTCCGACTCCGACGAAGATCCGATCCTGAATGCACTGCACCTGCACAATGCAAGAGCGAAGCCAACACTGCTCAACTCCCTACTCCCCTCGAAAACCTCGAATCAGCATTCAGTGCTGATTCCAAAATTCCCCCACACTGTCTCAGAACATCACTGACGCCAATAGCGACTGTTGCCTCCAATTTCGAGCAGCGCTTTATGACGTCAACTAGCCTCTGTTTAAGTTGACCAATCACGCCTCTGCTGTTCAGCTGAAGGCACTGAACTTGCCGTTTGACTGGCTACAAAAACAACAAGCCTAGACCATCGGCCACCTGGCGCCAAATAGTCGCGCCGAGCTGGGCACGGTCCACAAGTATTCTCAGAATCACGCGGACAGTGCAGTCAGTCGTCGCCAGCCGTCTTCGTTCCAGACGCACCGGAACAGTAAACAAATAAACTGTGGCGACACTCAGACGTCTCGCAGGTCGTTTCGCCCTGCATACAACAGGCGAAACTCGACCAATGTCAGTGGTCCCGCCAGCCGCTTAACCTCACTGATGTACGACCCTCTCAGTAATTGCAGAAGTGCAGCCCCCAACCACGGCCGGCCGCGGTGGTCTAGCGGTTGTAGGCGCTCAGTCCGGAACCGCGGGACTGCTACGGTCGCAGGTTCGGATCCTGCCTCGGGCATGGATGTGTGTGATGTCCTTAGGTTAGTTAGGTTTAAGTAGTTATAGGTTCTAGGGGACTGTTGACCACAGATGTTAAGTCCCATAGTGCTCAGAGCCATTTTGAACACAACCACGAACGCAGTGTGCCGTGTCCTCCGGTGCTCGCCCCACACAGGCCACCCAGGGAAGTAACCCAACATGCATAGGAATCAGGTGAAATGTATTTTGAGCTCTCAGTACAAATACTCTCATTACAATAACTTTATTCGTCCTGTTACCACCGTGCAATGACATAAAAAATTAATAAAATTGATGAAAATGAGAGGTGACATGCAAAAGAGGGCATGGAACCTCTCAATCTTACCTCACTACAAACACATAATTGCCTAATGCAGTCAAAAAAGCACTGCTTACCAGATGAAAGACTCGAACCCTGAGCTCCAGGCACTATAGTCATGCGCGTGGGTCTGGAGCCACACCAACATGAATACCTGACTTGGGTTCAAATGATCAGGTGCGACAGACGGATAGACTCAACTGCTGCGTTGCACATGAAGTGAGGTACGTAATCTCTCTGTAACGCCTGAACCAATTTCTACCAAGCTTGGCACATTTTTCATCTGGTGACGTCACGTATCATATATCGGTCATCCACTTTTGGGGAATTTCCCGACATTTACGGCCCCATGTGTCTTACATTAAATTATTTGTCTCAGCGTCATCAGTGTCATCTTCGCAGGTTTTTAAACGTCATTAAGAATCACCGTGTATAAATAATCTCCCCTTAAACCACTGTATCGAATTCAACCAAGCTTCGTACACATCTATCCTCCTGTCGGAAAGAGGCATTATGATTGTGAGGACCGCCTACGTCTTATAGGAGAGGGGGAGAGGGTCGTGTATGTGGTGCCGTATAAACAGAACATACAATAACAAAATATCACATAGAATAGGAAACATCTTAAAAAAGCAAGGGATCCCAATAACATTCAGAACAAGCAATACAGTTCAGAAAAGACTAAGACCAGTCAGAAAAACCTCAGACAAACTCAGCAACGTTGGAATATATCAACTCACTTGCAACTCTTGTCGGGCCCACTACATAGGACGAACAAGCAGAAATTTCCGAACGAAGTACACAGAGCACATCAGAGATCTAAGAAGTGACAGCACACATTAAACTTTTGCAGAACATCTAATGAACAAAAACCATAACCCCACTAATACCGAAAACGATCTACGCATTCTGAGAAACAGCAACAATCTATACCGACAACTAACAATAGAAGAAAATTACCACATACAAAAGGCTATAGTCGAAGGGAAAAATGTAATAAATGAAAAAACAACGCTCTGCAACAACACGCTCTTTATCGCTCTGAGAGAACTGACCAAGGACACAGAACAGAAAGCACACACACGCAAAAGAACCACTTCCCCATCACACACAGAGACATAAATAATGAACAGAAGTCGTCGTAATTCGCGCTACAGTTTTTCATAGCCTTTCTCGCAACATGCGATACGCCTCCCGCGACACACGCGAACAGCAAGATGGCGTAATATTCTGGAGCAGAAACAAAGTGCAAAGGTTTTGTTTTTCTGTGTAAAAAGCAGCCACATACCATCCAACGAACGTGAGTACACGAATAGCTAAGCAACAGCTCAATACACACCAAAATAACTGGTTTCCACAACACTACCACAACCCCAAGTATTACTGCTGCCGGCCGTGGTGGCCGAGCGGTTCTAGGCGCTACAGTCTGGAACCGCGCGACCACCGCGGTCGCAGGTTCGAATCCTGCCTCTGGCATGGATGTGTGTGATGTGCTTGGGTTAGTTAGGTTTCAGTAGTTCTAAGTTCTAGGGGGACTGATGACCTTAGAAGTTAAGTCCCATAGTGCTCAGAGCCATTTGAACCATTTTATTACTGCTGACATACGAAATTCACCTTTTAGTACAGAAAATGTGTCACAAACAGCGCCAATAATTGCTTAAAAACATGCTGTAACATACAATAAATAAGGTAGTATAAAAGTATCAATATAAAACTATATTTCAAAAGACGATTTGTAAAAATGTAATGTTTTACTGTGTTTGTACAACCATAGCATTTTCTGCATGTTTTAGATTAAAAAACTCCACTGATGATGATAATATTTGTCGCCGAAACTAGTTTGGGATAATAAAGAAATAAACGAATAACAAGGTGTTTTGCATCAAGGCGGACTCAATATATGATATTACTGTTTTTCTAGTATCGAACCGTTAGTTTTCGGTGTCGCTAGGCTCTTTGTGACCGTCCTGACGACGTTTCAGCTCTAGAGGTGGGAAGGGATATGGAGGGGGGAGGGTGCGAGGGCAGTGACATATCCACATATCTCTGTAACGCCTGAAACAATTTATACGAAAATTGGCATACTTATCACTTTCCATATGGAAAAAAATTAATGCGACAGGAATTATAATTTAGAGGTGAAATTTCTACCAAATTTAGTAAATATGAGGTCTATTCGGAAAGCAAGGAACGATCGGTCGCGAAAGGGAAACCACTGTGAAAACTAAAAATGCTTTATTTGCAACACTTAGCTACATCTACCAGCTACTTCTCTTCGTAGTCGCCGTCCCGAATTAGACATAAGACGTAGAGTTGTACCAACTTTCCTTACCCTCGCCACAGAAGACAGTCTCTATGCTTTCCGACAATTTTCTACGCTGTACTGCTGTTGGTGTCGATGCCAAATAGGCAACGGTTCATTTGAGCGGAGATGAACATCAGAGGAGCGAAGTCCGGGTTGTATGGTGGGTGATCGAACACTTTCCATCGAAAACGCTGCAGGAGCATTCTCATTGGCCCTGCACTGCGCGGTTGAAATAGTCATGAAGAAGGAAATGCGTGACATTTACGTTCTGTGAGGTTGCATGAACTAAGGTGAAAGCTCTCAGTAGGCACCCGTACTTGGAGGGGGGCCCTATTTTCTAGGCATCTTAACGCGCTCATTGTGCGCTCGGAACTTAGAAGAGCGAATTCACGCTGTCTACAAGCGTACTAGAGATACTATCCAACACATATGAGCAAAGCTTCAGCAGATTTTCACTGTGGATTCCATTTCGCAATCTATCTTTCCTACATAACTGATTAATTGTATAAAAATGCAGTGAGAGTAAGAATGCTTTATTACCCCTAGAAGTGGGAGTGACGATGAGAAGGGGTCCATACAAAAGCGTCCTTTTGGTTTATCTTCCCTGTAATTAATTGAGTCGGAATGCCTTAAAAGTAAGAAGCACAACCTGTCTCTTATATGAGTTGTTTAGTGTGTCAACCAGGTGGGAAGAACGAGCGCTGCAGCAAGCCAGTGATAATTTCAGTGTGTTTTAGGGCAAAGATCATGCCATCCGACAATACACAGTCTGATTATAATTAAAATTCCGGTTTCGAAGCACTGTAAATAGAAAGACGTCAAATTTGAACGGAATATTATCGAGGAAGGGGAAAAAAGTATAGAAACAAAAGAAAAGTAACAAAAATTTTCCCACTTGATGGCGCTATAACAGTCAAAAGAAAATAGGTTTGGCTACAAACGACAGATGAATTGTCTACATCTACATCTACTGCTATTCACAGTAAAGTGCCTGGCAGAGGGTTAAATGAACCACCTTCATGCTGTCTCTCTACCGTTCCACTGTCAAACGATACGCGGGAAAAACGAGCACTTAAATTTTTCTGTGCGAGCCCTGATTTCTCTTACTTTATTGTGATGATCATTTCTCACTATTTAGGTGGGTACCAACAGAATGTTTGCGGAACCGGAGTATGCTGATAAAATAGCTCCATATTTAGCAATTATATCCAACCACTCGCTCACAGAAAGATCCGTACCTAAAGACTGGAAAATTACTCAAGTCACACCAATACCCAAAAAGGGAAGTAGGAGTAATCCGCTGAATTACAGGCCTATATCACTAACGTCGATTTGCAGTAGGGTCTTCGAACATTATGCAGTACCTCGAAGAAAACGATTTATTGAAATATAGTCACCACGGATTCAGAAAATATCGTTCTTGTCAAACACAGCTAGCTCTTTATACTCATGAAGTAATAAGTGTTATCGACAGGAGATGTCAAGTTGATTCCATATTTTTAGATTTCCAGAAGGCTTTCAACACCGTTCCTCACAAGCGTCTTCTAACCAAACTGCGTGCCTACGGAGTATCGCCTCAGTTGTGCGACTGGATTCGTGATTTCCTGTCAGAAAGGTCACAGTACGTAGTAACAGACGGAAAGTCTTCGACTAAAACAGAAGTAATATCCGGCGTTCCCCAAGGAAGTGTTATAGGCCCTCTATTGTTCCTTATCTATATTAACGACATAGGAGACAATCTGAGTAGCCGTCTTAGATTGTCTGGAGATGATGCTGTCATATACCGACTTGTAAAGTTATCAGATAATCAAAACGACTTGCAAAATAATTCAGATATGGTATCTGTATGGTGAGAAAAGTGGTAATGGACCCTGAATAAAGAAAAGTGTGAAGTTATTCACATGAGTACTAAAAGAAACCAGCTAAATTTCGATTACGCGATAAGTCACACAAATCTGAAGGCTGTAAATTCAACTAAATGCTTAGGGATTACAACTGCAAATAACCTAAATTGGAACGATCACATAGACAATACTGTGGGTAGAGCAAACGAAATACTGCGATTCATTGGCAGAACACTTAGAAGGTGCAACAGGTCTACTAAAGAGGCTGCTTACAATACGCTTGTCCGCCCTATTCTGGAGTATTGCTGTGCAGTGTGGGATCCGCATCAGGTGGGACTGACGGATGACATCTAAAAAGTACAAAGAAGGGCAGTTCGTTTTGTATTATCGCGAAATAGGGAGATATTATCGCAGACATGATACGTGAACTGGAGTGGCAATCATTAAAACAAAGGCGTTTTTCGTTGCAACGTGATCTTCTAATGAAATTTTCTATCTCCAGTTTTAATACGAAATTTATGATGTGAGTCGCACAGTAAACCAAATGTTCTTTGCAATTTGCAGGACCTCACAATTTCAGCATTGAACAGTTGTGACACTGTTAGGTAAGCCTTTCCAGGTCGGCAATGTCATACAACAACGTATAAAAATAATTGGTTTTTATTTGTCTTGAGGCCAAAAACCGCGTAAAAAGCACGAATGAAGTCGGTTTGAGACTGGCGAAAGACATGTTCAATATGCTGCCCTCTGTTTTCGCCACAGGATGAAAAGTATTTTCCGCAACAAATCGGAATGTCACAGGGATCATGTTCAGAATGTGTTGCGCAAACGTGCCTTAAATCCAGCAACGTTTGTTGTTGTAATACAGAAAAAGTGTCTTTCAGATAACCCCACAGTCAGAAGCCACATGAATTAAGATCAGGTGATCTGAGTGGCTAGGCTGTAGGGAAATGATAATTCTAGCATTTCCAAAATACCTCTGCAGCAGCCGCTTCATTGGCTTTGCAATGTGCGGAGGATCTCCATCTCGAATAAAAATTATTCTATCAAAAAATCCACGCTTTTGAACGGTTGGAATTACGTCGCTACGCTACAGACTCACATGACGTTTACCAATCACGGTGCAGGTAAAAGGAGCCGCAGGACCCAACTCCTCGCAAAAAAATATGGCTCTACGATAAATGATGCCGTCAGCCCGCACCACACCGTTACCTTTACAGAATGAAGCGGTACTAGCTTGTGTGCGAGCTGATTTTTCATTGCCCATATACTGCAATTCTGTGTATTATCATGTCTTTGGAGATGGAAATGGGTTTCGTCTGTCGACAGAATTTTTCATGGTCATTCCATAAGAGCAAGAAATTCTAGAGCAGACGTTGGTCTGACAGGCAGGTTACCGTGAACCAGCTGCTGAACATGCGTGATTTTATATGGATAGCAATGCCGGATGTTCCGAAAAATTTAATGCAAAACTCTCAAGAACAAAATTGAGGCACTGTATGTTTGGACAAGACTCCTCGACCTCCTCCCGTAGTGCTGTAGACACGTTCGACGACACCGTCTCTCACGTATTGCTTGGATTTGCATCTGCAACTGCCTGACTGACTAACGACGACGCTAATTAACTCGGAAACGGCGCAACGCGTCGAAATTTTTTCTTAACAGATATTTCTCAGCACAACTTACCCTTCAACAGTGTTACAAGCTTTTCAGACTACTTCTAACTGCCGTGTAGAGTATTAAAGTAAAAATTCGGAAGCTCATTTCTATTGCAACAAATTTAAATTACAACAGAGGGTGCATCCGGTAAGGTAGATGGACATTTTAGTCCCTGTTATTTCCGTTTCCATACTGTGAAGCCGTGGTTCTTGTGTGCGTGGAACACTGTTCCATCTGTTGTGCAAACAGTGCTGCATGTTTTGAATATGAATCCTACTTATTATATGGTGCGTATTTTACGCTATGTGTTGCTTTGAAAGGTTTATATATAGAGGAAGACTACTTCCAAATCTTGTGGTCACAACTTCATTTTTTCGAGGCTGTTTTCTCTCTCTCTCCCCCTCTCTCTCTGCCGTCCCCCCTCTCCGTCCATTCCGCCCTGCCCCGTTCCATCGCCTCTCTCTCTCTCTCTCTCTCTCTCTCTCTCTCTCTCTCTGTCACACACACACACACACACACACACACACTTTTCTTAAATGTTTTAGAACACGGTGACAGTTAGAAAATGTATTATAGAGCTTGTAAATTTGTAAAAAAGGGGAAAGATTACGACCGATCTTCCCGTCGACTACTGCGTATTTACAGAGGCAGGACAGGGTGTGACTGGGAAACAGTTCAGCAAAGTACTCCCCAAATACGTAAATACGTTTTGCAAAAAATAATGGTAAACGCCCCAGTCGTGGTTCGCTGGCGTAGTCGGTGAATACTGCACTGCAAATCTAGAGTTCAAACCCATTGTGATGCTCTCCTGGGAACTCTTCTGGCAATGATCTGTTAATATGAAAAATGCCAAGCTATACCGTCGTACGGAGTCCACAATAAACTAGGATCGGGGAATGGCAACGGCATATCGGAGGCAACAGAATTATTCTGGTGGCAGCAGTATTTATTTATTACAATGACCTATATAATCTGATAAGTTGCTGTCCACCGCGACGTCGGATACCGCCTGGCGACGTCGCGGGCACGTGACGCGGTGAAAAAGTATGCAAGCGGAGCAGACAAGGACGGGGGATCACTCTAGCGAAGACATGGGATGCTAGTGGGGAAATACATTGAGATAAGGGACGTTGACACAGGGAAGATTATTATTACGCAGAGCGTGTGAACGAGTATCTCGAAAACGGTGAAGCTGGTCGAATGTACACGTGCTACTGTCATGAGCGTTTACGAAAAGAGGTAGGACAGTGAAACTACCACTAACCGCTAAATCGTTGAACGTCCAAAACTCTTACAGAACGTGGGATTCGGGCGCTTGTATGATCTGTTAAGTAGGATAGATGGTTATCTGTAGCAAGCCGGCCGGAGTGGCCGAGCGGTTCTAGGCGCTACAGTCTGGAACTGCGCGACCGCTACGGTCTCAGGTTCGAATCCTGCCTCGGGCATGGATGTGTGTGATGTCCTTAGGTTAGTTAGGTTTAAGTAGTTCTAAGTGCTCAGAGCCATTTGAACCGTTTTGATTTGTAGCATCTCTGCCGAAGGAAAGCAATGATGGTGCACGCACAAGTATTTCGGACAATACCATTCGTCGTACATTGTTAAACATGGAGCTCCGAATCAGGCCACCCCTACGTGCTCACATGTTGACCCAACGACATCGTCGGTTACGATTGCAATGGGCCCGAAACCAGAGGGATTCGACGTTCGATCAATGGGAACGTGTCGGCTCTTCGGGCGAATGAAATTTTTCCTGCACTAGATCAATGTTCGTCTCCACGAAAGCTTTCATAGACGTAAACGGCAGCTCGAAACATGTAGCACGCTATGGGAGACATTGTCTTGCGTTTGCATGGGACCTGTACTACTGATCGAAGATAGATTGGCAGCCACCAACCACCTGCATCCCTTCATGCTTGATGTCTTCCCCGACGGTGATGTCATCTTTCAGTGGTATAATGGTCCGTGTCTCTGAGCCAGAATGTGCTATGGTGGTTTGAGGAACATTGTAGTGAACCCGCGTTGATATCTCGGTGATCAAATTCGCCTGTTGTAAACCCTATGGAACCCATCTTGGTCGCTATCGGGCGCCTTTACCTCCTTCGAAAATCAGCACCCCATTATTTACGCGAATTACATGACCTTTGCGTAGACATCCAATGCCACATACCTCCTCAAACCTACCAACAAACTGTCGGATCCCTGATGCGCAGGATCAATGTATTTCGTTCCAAAGACGGACAAACAAATTGTTAAGCAGATGGTCATAATATTTCGGCTCATCAGTGTAGATACATCCATACTCTAGAAACCACAGTGAAGTACATGGAACACTCTATAGTTCCTCGAATAGTGATTCGTACCGTTTCATTCACTCTGGTAACACATTCACACCGGCATGTACCACCGGTTACTCGCGCTAGAAATTCCCATGGGGCTGCGTGAACCACTGGTGGCTCACGAAAGATCTTCCCATCGGACGGCGCGACCCACCGGTGGCTTACGCTCGACTCTACAAATTATGCTACTAACAACGTGATATCGTATGATGTACTACCGATCAGTCAGGCGCAAGGAATACCTCTGAATACAATTTTGTGTGACCCTTCAACGACAGAGCTTTCTGAACAAGTGAGATATCGTGTAATTTGTGATTAGTTTAGGGTAAAATTGTTTTATGTCATCTTTCGTTGCTTTAAAAATGAAATTCGATGTATTAAATACGCAAGTGCGCGCGGTGTTTTGTCTAATCTTGTCTTCGCTGTCTCTACGGAAGCGACACGTGGGAGGCTGAAGAGTATCTCTAGATTCTTTACTTAATACTTGTTCTCGAAGCTTTGTATGTAGGATGTTGTTCGATAATTAACACCTTTATTCAAGTGTCTGCCAATTCAGATGTATCAGCATTTCCATGACGCTACAAGTCAAACAAATCCGTGGCCATTTTTTTCTCCCCTGCTTTGTACATCTTCAGTATCTCCTGTTGGTCCCATCTGGCACAAGCGCCCCACATTCGAGCAGCGTTCTAAAATGGGACACACAAGGGTTTTGTAAGCAGTTTAGTCTGCAGACGCCGATTTAATAGCTTCCGGCGTACGCTGCTTTACAAACGTCAAATGAGTTACCTTTTCAATTTGTGTCTCCTATGTTTCGAAGGTTGCACTGTCTAGTTTCGAAGTTGGTGCTCCATCGTAATCACATGTTACAAGACATGTTCTGTTTTTCTGATCCAATTTGTTTTCACATATCCGCACATTTTCATTCACCCACTTGGAGTTGTCGTTCTCATGCGTCTAAAACACCACAAACGAACTCTGATGGGAAAGATTAGTTTAATGAAAAAGCTAGGGCTTGATAACTTGAATAACTAAACGATGTTCCTGCCTGTTGACTGTACAAATCACTTTATTTTACACTGCTATCGTGATTTCGATCTTAAGACATTATCAAATACAGTAATGCTGGGTACAATTAAAATTTTGTTTAGTAAAGTCGTCGTCAAGAACCGCAGAACAGTTGAAACTTAGAATGAACTTCTGTAAAGTCATTACACGTGCAGCTGAAAAACTCTTTCAATGCTTTGTCATACTACATATATTTTTCTAGGGAGTAAAGTTCTAAATTAAAACAAATAGAAAAAAAAACCTGGCCTGCCGATTTTATATGTTCCGAGACGAGAGAGAGATGTAAATTAAATACCATCATTAACTCTGAACAATAATTTTGGGCCTGGTGAATGTCAGTTTAACTCATTTTAAACTGTAAATACACAGTGTCTCAGTTTGAACAAAGGAATGTAGTTGGCGGTTAGGACCAGTAATCTAACACATCTGGAGAGTTCCCTCAGAGCTCGCTTGTAAGACGCACATAGCCTTTTCTATGAACGACCGACTAGGGTGGCAGTAGAAAGTACCGCCTATCTTGACAGCCCACTGTTTCCCAGCTGGGACAGGGTTTTTAAATAGGACTCGGTAGAGTCACATACCCTCACTTTTGTGGGTGTGCTGTATCAGTTCACACGAAGCGACCGCGTAGTCGGTGTAAATCACAGAGGACCCAGTTGTAGGCCTCACGCATTTATAGGGGTAGCGATGATGATAAAGTCCCACACTCCTTGACAGAGCGTAGGGGAACGATGCGTGAGACCCGGTCCGCCGTACTAGGCAAGGTCCTAGTGGTGGTGGTTTGCCGTTGCCTTCCTCCGACCGTAATGGGGATGAATGATGATGATGGTGAAGACGACACAACAACACCCAGTCATCTCGAGGTAAAAATCCTTGACCCCGCCGGGAATCGAAGCCGGGACTCCGTGCTCGGGAAGCGAGAACGCTACCGCGAGACCACGAGCTGCCGGACTAGTGGGGAGGTGACAGTCTACTAAAATCGAGCATTATGTTTACTATTTGCTAGATGTAAATGATCCATGTGATTCACTCAATGGAAAGTAACAGCCAGCCGCCGTCTATATAACCCGGCTAGTTAATACGTCATCGCCGGCCGCGGTGGTCTAGCGGTTCTAGGCGCGCAGTCCGGAACCGCGCGACTGCTACGGTCGCAGGTTCGAATCCTGCCTCGGGCATGGATGTGTGTGATGTCCTTAGGTTAGTTAGGTTTAAGTAGTTCTAAGTTCTAGGGGACTGATGACCACAGTAGTTAAGTCCCATAGTGCTCAGAGCCATTTGAACCATTTTTGAATACGTCATCATGGTTGCTGCTGATAGCTGGTAACTTCTGGTGTTCCCCAAGGGACTGTTATTGGACTTTATTTTTCACGTCACAATGAGGCATTTCGCGGACGCTGCTAATGTGTACAAAAGAGTCGCAATCCTAGAAAACTGTATCGAAATGCAGGAAGACCTGTAGAAGATCGACCCTCAACAAGAACAACTGTAATGTATTGAGCATAAATAGGAAGAAAGAGTCGTTATATGATTACACGATTGCAGAACAGTTACTGGAAACAGTCACGTCTATAAAGGCATGTGTAGCAGTTACAAGTGGAGCGAGCACATAAAATAACTGCAGGGATGGTTGATGCCAGACTCAGTTTCAGTGGAAGAGTCCTCAGAAAATGTAGTACACGCACAGTGAAGGTTGCAAAACCGTCGTTTGACCAATACCTGAACATTGCTCGTCAGTCTGAGATCAGCACCAGAGAGGATCGACATAGATGAGACATGCACGAGCCATTTTTCTGTCGCGCGCATCGAATATGGATAGCTGCGGCCCTGATTTGCCTGTCTTTGGCCGTTTACGAGGAAAGACAACCACGCTGTCCCGCGAGGTGGCTCGCCAGTGAGCGGTACGCTTTGATCTCAGGCTGTTTACTGGCTTGCTGAAGACAGCGAACTGACTGGCGGGAGGCTCTCGGTGTTGTTAGTGAGCCGCGGCGTGTTTTCCCTCGCGGTTCACGCCTGAGTATGGCGAAGTGGCAGCCTGGCCTCTTGTTCCCTGCTGTCAGTGAATGGTATGGATTCGACCAGACCAGCACCTTACACCCTTGTGGTGCTAATCGCATCATGGAATTACCTTATTTTCTCAAAACGGTACAAAAGTTAATGTTAATCGTCTGCTTTAAGTGAAGGTTTCTGTTTACGCGAAGTTTCTTGCTTTCCAGCTCCTTGATTACGTCCGCCTTGTGCTTTCTCACCGTAGTGTCCCGCCGTTTAAGTTATGAAATGTTTTCCTGTTGTACTTGTTGGAACCACGCATTATGAGTCACTGTGTGACTGTATAAAGAGTTTAAATGTCAGGTTAAGTGCACAGAGTGGTCATCTATCGTGGTTTATTTAACGTACGATGTTTTCTGATGCTTATTTGTGCGATTTGTCCACCTACAGCAACTTGCATTTGATTTGTATATGAAGTTCGCCATGCTCGCCATCGCCATGGTATGTCTGTTGTTTTCTTAAAGCATTGTTTTGTTGACTGATTTTCGGCAGTAGTACCTCAGTGGACGACTGCCATTTCCTGTTTGAGGGGCACTACCAAGCTGGTACTTGCGCTGTTTTCGTGTAGGACGTGTTGATCCTGTCACGTTCTCCTACTCGGTTTAAGTTTCTACAGAGCAGTTGTTACGCGACACATGTCGGCTATGGCAACGCTGAAGCATATTTATCGAAATTTTTACTAGTATCTGCTTTATTTGGTTTTAATTCTTTTTACAGGCTCTGCAAGTCATGTAATACCGAAGCTTGTGTGATTGGCAAGTGTGTCAATGAAGTTTATTATGTTACAGATAGTACTTAGAATCACCGTCATGAGTGTATTGTACAAAAACATGGTTCAAATGGCTCTGAGCACTATGGGACTTAACTTCTGTGGTCATCAGTCCCCTAGAACTTAGAACTACTTAAACCTAACTAACCTAAGGACATCACACACATCCATGCCCGAGGCAGGATTCGAACCTGCAACCGTGTACATAATGTTATCGTATCCTGTCTGTGTCCAGTTGGTCCTATTCATGTTCATTAGCCGTTTTAATATGCTTAAAACTAGTGGATCGCTATAAATGTCTGTTGATTGGTTTGTGTGGCTGATCGGCTGAGTTAACTCATATGTCTTATTATAATTTGGCAAGTGTTTGTTTTGCTTTATCCATTTTGATTACTGCGGTACTTGCGCAGTTAATTTGCCATGTTTGTCTGTTCTGTTTGCTTTTCGTGTAATCTTTCAAGCGTTTCCATGTGTAATATTCTAAACCTGCTCTCCATTAAAATTGCAGCTTTGAAGTTTTACTTGTTTATTCACTACAAGTTCCTGTGAACGAGTACTATGTAATTCTTTAATTGAGTGATCAAGAAATGTTTCCCCTTTACCGTGTCTTTTTGTGCTATCAGTGTTTTACGAATTTTATTATACATCGGTTTTTGGTAATTCTACAGCATTGCATTTTATCGCTAAAATTTTACATTAACATTGGACTTTGTTGACGCCAAAATTTTTAATTCCTAATTGAGCACGGGTAATCGTGATAATTTTTGCAGACTGAAATGTAAATTTTGCAAATGCGTAATCCGAGGAACTAGTGGTAACATGTGTATCCAAGAAATCTATGCTGGAAGCTATTAATTTCAATCTCGCCTTGAGCGTTATTTCTCGTGCCTTGTACCTTACAATTCAAGTCAAAACTGCACATCAGAGAAACTGTAATCACTTTTGTTTATTTTATGGATTTAAGATAATTTTCTTTTGTTGTTCCGCCCCAGATACACGTTCCTAATTAGATTATGTCTTTCGATCACTCTGGATCATGTTCGGATCTCAGTAGTTGGGTAAGCAGTATGTCTTATCTACTAAGAGCAACATATCAAAGTACTCATCTTAGATATCTATATAGTTGCTGAATCTCCCAAGACGATTACGTCGGCTATGGTGATTTTTGGGTTGCCACTCAAGTGTGTATTCGAGATTAGGAGTATGTCACCACGTTTTCCCCTCTTTAACTGACGTGACGTAGTTATTAGTTGCACTGCCGACCTATCCTTGAAGCTCTACTCATAACCTGTATTCCATTTGTATTTCTTACCACTTACTGGATGGTGTTATAATAAAGTTTGTCTGTTCAAATTGTTTATGTTCTGAGGCCCAGTAACTTTCCATCCGTTTCAAGAGGAAATAGAGAAGAATAAAATCACAGCAGCATGTTTCCGTACAGATTCATTTGGTAAGCGCGAAAGCATCACTGAAATGCTCAGCCAACCACAATTGCAGACGCTACGACGGAGCTGTTTTGCACAACAATGTGGTTTAGCATTAAATTTCCGGCAGATAACCAGTATATTGCTTTCTTCCTAAGTACACGAAAGAGCCAAAGAAAGTAATACACCTGCCTAATACCGTGTAGGGCCCCCGCGAGCACGCAGGAGTGGCGCAACACGACGTGGTATGAACTCTACTAATGTCTTAAGTACAGCTGGTCGAGTTGACACCATAAATCCTACAGGGATGTCCATAAATCCGTAAGAGTGCGAGGGGATGGAGGTCTCTTCTGAACAGCACGTTGCAAGGCATCCCAGACATGCTCAGTAATGTTCATGTCTGGGGAATTTGGCGGTCAGTGCACGTTTTTAAACTCAGAAGAGTGTTCTTGGAACCATTCTGTAGGAATTCTGAACGTGTGGTGTGTCGTATTGTCCTGCTGGAATTGCACAATTCCGTCTGAACGCACAATGGATATGAATGGACGCAGGTGATCAGACAGGATGCTTAGGTACGTATCACCTGCCACTCATATCTAGACGCATCAAGGGTCCCATATTACTCCAAATCCACACGACCCACACCACTCCAGAGCGTTTACCAACTTGTGCAGTCCCCTGCTGATATGCAGGGACCATGGGTTCATGAGGTTGTCTCCATACCCGTACACGTCCATCCGCTCGATTCGATTTGAAACGAGACTCGCCCGACCAGGCAACATATTTCCAGTCATCTACAGTCCAATATCGGTGTTGACGGGCCAAGGCGAGGCGTAAAGCTTCGTGTGGTGCAGTCATCAAGGGTACAGGAATGGTCCTTCGGCTCCGAAAGCCCATATCGATGATGTTTCGTTGAATGGTTCGCACGGTGACACTTGTTGGTGGTCCAGCACTGAATCTGCAGCAGTTTGCGGAAGGGTTGCAATTCAGTCACGTTGAAAGATTCTCTTCAATCAGTAGTTCTTACAGGATCTTATTCCGGTCGCAGCGACGTAGATGATTTTATTTTTTGCCGGATTCCTGATATTCACGGTACACTCGTGAAATGGGCGCACGGGAAAAACCCTACTTCATCACTACCTCGGAGAGGTTGTGTCCTATTTGCTAGTGCACCGATTATAACATCACGTTAAAACTCACTTAAATCTAGATAACTTACCATTGTAGCAGCAGTAACCGATCTAATAACTGTGCCAGACGGTGGTTGTCTTATGAAGGCGTTACCGACCGGAGGGCCGTATTCTGCCTGTTTAAATACCTTTTTATTTGAATACGCATGCCTGTGCCAGTTTCTTAGGTGATTCAGTGTATACATCGCGAAAGGACCACGAAGGTGATATTAGAAAGATTCGAGTTCACTCAGAGGCTTCCCAGCAACCTTCATCCTGCGAATCATTCGCGACTGAAACATGAAAAGGAAGTGACACTGGCACTCAAAGTATCTTCCATTACACACTGTAAGGTGGCTTACGGAGTATAGGTGTGGATGTAAATGTAGACGCAGAAGAGATCAGCGGCTGACAGAGGGGCAGATGCCGGTTCCTTTGGTAATCCAGTGCCCCGATGTATTCTGCGACTAGACGACTGTCATCTCTGCAGAGTGGAGAACTCTGAACTGCAGGAAACTCTGCTCAGAGGTAGCCACACAGCAAACGAAGCTTAGGCGCCCTCCGTTTGCAGCCTAAGCCAGGCCGGGGCACGCCAGAAGAGGCACCGACAGCGGTAGCGGCAGAGGCAGAGGCGTTCCCGCTGCGTGATATGCTGGCGCGGCTGCTGGCTGCTGCTGGTGGAGAGGCGGTCGGTGGGTTTTTGTGCTGGCCACGATCAGACGTCGGCGCGATGTCCGTACAAGGACGGCGGCAGAAGGGCGTCTGCGGCAGGCAGCAACGGCGCGGAGGCCCGTTTCCCTGGGAACCGCGGCGCGCACTCCGCCGACTTTCCCTACAGGCCAGCCCAATAGTCTGTCGCCGTGTCTACCTGTTACTGCTCCCGGTTCTCCATTTACCAGGCCTGAGTTGACACTGAGGTGACCAAAGTCATGGGATGGCGACACGCACGTATACAGATAGCTGCAGTGTCACGTAAACAGGGTATAAAAGAGCATTGCATTGGCGGGGCTATCATTCGTAGTCAGGCGATTTGTGTGAAAACATTTACGACGTTATTGTGGCCGCACGACGGGAATTCACAGACGCTGGATAGTAGTTGGAGCTCGACGCATAGGACATTCTGTTTCGAAAACCGTTAAGGAATTTAATGTTGTAATATCTACCGTGACACGAGTACCCCGGGAATATCACATTTCAGGCATTACCCCTCACCACGGACAACGCAGTAGCCGACGGCTTTCACTTAACGACCGAGTGCAGCGGCGATAGCGTAGAATTGTCAGTGGTAACAGACAAGCAGCACAGCCTGAAATAAACACAGAAATCAATGCGGGACGTACAACGGACGTTTTCCTTTAAACAGAGTAGCGGAATATGGCGTTAGTGTGCTATGGCAGCAGACGACCGACACGAGTGTAACAGCACGTCATCGCCTGCAGCGGCTCTCCTGGGCTCGTCACCATATCGGTTGGATCATAGACGATTGGAAAGCCGTGGCGTGGTCGGATGAGTTCCGATTTCGGTTGGTAAGTGTGGAACGTCTCCGTGAAGTCGTTTCATAGACGCTTGTCTCACTAGATTCTGTGCATCCTATTCTGTCCACCGCCTGATCGCGGTTTAATTTATTAACTCTCCCAGAAAGCCTGAGCAGTCAAACTAAGGCTTATTAAATGATATTATGTTTGATTTTATTGTGTTCTATAGGAAATCATGACCTGTATTTATTACGTTTTTCCCCTCACCCTACCTTATGCGTGCGTGAAAGTGACTGAATAAATGTTTTTACGTGTGGTTTCGGGTTTCTTTTGTGGGGGACGCTGAGTTGGTTGTCGTGTGCTAGGAGCAGGTGATGTTTCCTTCTCGTTTGGAGGGTAGCACAGGATGACCAACTTAGGATACCAGTACCTGGACAGAGAGGTTTACCTCTTTTAGTCTGTGGTTGGTTTGTCTGTCAGGTTGGTGGCGGAAGCCTACCACTCTGGTAGCTTCTGTTGCGCCGGT
The DNA here is from genome assembly GCF_021461395.2 of Schistocerca americana. Taxonomy (NCBI): domain Eukaryota; kingdom Metazoa; phylum Arthropoda; class Insecta; order Orthoptera; family Acrididae; genus Schistocerca; species Schistocerca americana. Next base: position 552,220,104 of record NC_060121.1, on the reverse strand, counting down.
AGTTATGAGAAGCTCTGTGGAGAAAGGCACTCTGCAGCTAGCGGTTGGTGAGTACGGTTCGTATCTCCTAGAGAGGGTTTCGGCTGATAGGAAGTAGGTCGGATTAGAACTTCTCTTTGTTAAATTCGTGACATATTTCAGTACTTCAGCTTAATTGAAGCGTGTGTAGTTATCTATTTTCGGAATGTGGCATAAATATTTTGTTAAAATTCGGCGATGATGCTGGTTGAAATTAAAAGTGTGGAAGTTGCATTTTTCCTTTCGGACAGTCGTGGGTATGTAGACGAAATGATTGAATTATTGTGTTCCATTTCCTGTTTCCGTTTTTTGTGTTTTTCCTTTTTAATTGCGCGATTCTATTTTTTGCGAATTATTTAGTTAAACTTCTTTGTTCAGGCACCAGTCATGTGTATTCAGAGGATGTGCATCAAATTTAGTAATGAAATAAATGTGCTACGTGAAACATAAACTTTGCGTCCTTTATCTTTCTCATTGATGCCAGGTTTCAAATTAATTTTCTATTCCCTGTTTTTTTATAATTTTTTTTATATACGACATACAATGTCGTTCATCTTGTTAGTTTCTTTTTTTTAAAAAATTGCATTCTTCTAATTAAATTCTTAATTTAATTAAACTGATAATTTCCAGTTCGGTCTTTCCTTAATTGTTAGGAAGGGTTTGGGCTGGTGCCTTAACCAGAAATTGCGCACAAGGGTTACGTCCCCATTATTCTTGCTACATAACGTATGTCGAGCCTTGGCTAGGATCTGTTTACAGTTCTACATATATACTTTACAAGAGCTATAGTAGGGTCCGAGTGAAGGGCAGAACCCACGAAGCGGTGGACCCAAATTGTCAACAAGGCACTCCGTGAGCTGGTAGTGGCTCCATAATGGTGTGGCCTGTGTTAACATGGAATGGACTATGTCCTTGATTGGAAACGGCTATGTTCGTGTACTTGAAGACCATTTGCAGTAATTCAACGATGAAATTTTGATGGATGACAATCCTCCATGTCACTGGGCAACAATTGTTCGCGATGGTTTGAAGAACATTCTGGACAATTTGAACGAGTGATTTGGCCACCCTGATCGCCTGAGATGAATTCCATCTAACATTTATGTGACATAATCGATTTTTCAGTTCGTGCACAATATCCTACACCGGCAACGCTTGGCAGCGGCTTCCAAAGTCTTTTTCAGTCCATGCCACTTCGAGCTGCTGCACTACGCTGAGGGAAAAAAAGTCCTACACTATATTAGGAGGCATCCCATGACGTTTGTCAACTCACTGTAGTAAATCTCATTGTCGGGTCACGAGGTCCAGTTGTCCATGTGTAGGGAATGTCCGGCCGCCGAGCAAAGAGGCGTTGATCTCGAGACCACTGCTGCTGTGGCCTGTTGTGCTCACCATGACTGCACATCCGAGGGCCCGGAGTTTGAAGCTCTTGAGACCAACAGCTCGAGAGTTATCGGTTGAATGATATCCACATGTGCATCAATTACACGACATATCCGATTGGAAAGATTGAATGCGAGCCTAGAGCTCGTCTGCATGGAGTAAGTTTCAATCAGTTTTTTTGAATTGATTAGTAGTTAAATCAATATAGATTTCACTGAATCAATGGGATTTTTTCTCCCTGACTAGAATTTGATCAAATTCGGACTAAAAATTTCGTATTAACCCCAAGTAAAACATCAACACATCAAATAGCAAAATCAGATGGCTCTGAGAGAGCTTGGCTGCACAAGTAACGTTAAGAACACAATTTCGAAAACGAATTCACATTTATTCACAAGCAACTTCAATTACTAACAATAATGATCATTAATGGAACGTGTGATACTATTTGTGCAACATAGTAACTATTTCATTGTCTGTTCCTTAACACGTAGGAAAAGGCTCAGTTTGTTATAACGAAGGATTCGTCCCAACTACATGTACACTCACGTTCATAACAAAATACACACACAGAAAGACGGTGGGCCAGAAAAACGTTAGCTTTGCTGATAAACCGCGTGGTCGATATCGCCGGTAGCATTTGTCCATCTGGGAGGTACAACAAAATACGAAAACATATAGGTTGGGGCAAATAAAAGTGGCCCGAAGAACAAAGCTCCAGGGTATAAAGAAACACGGCAAAGGAAAGGAAATACAGTACTAACCTGACTTTAGCAGTTGTTGAAAGTGACCACCAATCATCTCTTGGCACTTTTGGGTCCTGGTTGCTGAAGGCCGAAGGAAGCTGGGCTGCTGGACTTGCTGTAGCCTCATCCAAACATTCTGCTGCAGTTCTTGAACTAAATGACGTTACTTTGACTTGAGGGCTTCCCACACAAAGTAATCAAACAACTACAGAGCAAGTGAACTGCGTGGGCAGCTATGGCCGCCACCAGACTGGCCTCTGATAACAACACCGTTAGGGGTGAAGATTGCGTAAATGTGCTCCAAGGTTCGGCCGGCTGTATGGGCAGTTGCTCCATCCTGTTTAAAGTAACTGCAGGTCTTTTCCTCCTTCGTTATTGCTGCCACAAAATCCCGTCCAATCGTATCCACTCGCCCGGGCCACTTTTGTTTGCCCCATCCTGCATAAGACAAAAGCAAATTCTCATACGATTAGAAATTCAAGCTGTACAGCTTGCTTGGATAAAAAAATAACGTTGAGCTGAGGACTTCCCACGTGACGGAAAGGCACTTGGCATGCATTAAGAAATCAACATAAAGAAACAGGTAATGAATATGAAATTGGAAAATGCAAAAAAAAAAAAAATTTGCGCGGCACACACACACACACACACACACACACACACACACACACACACACACACACACAAAGCATTCAAACATAATAGATTCACATTAACTAAAGAGATACATAGGTTACACGAAGTACTTTCCCATCGCCAAGTAGCGGTAGAACAAAGAATCGCATTAAATAACTAAAATACTAATAAACATAGTCGCACTCTCTAACTGAAATAGATACCCCGGTAAGATTAAACTTGGTTGTACTGCTACGAAACGAATTCACGTGTCAACCTCGACCAAATTCTTACACATTATAACTGCCTGAACCTACATAATAAGGGATGACCAGAGCGGACTACCACACCTTCCGAGGATCCAGTGAACTGTGCTGTTCCACGCTACCAGGCACACGTTCCCAGACAGGATCGGAAATGGGCAGAGAAAATACGTTCCGATTACCTGTATTACCCCTAATGTCTCTTTAGCCCAGCAGAAGTTACTTAGTCTGTATACAAAAGTCTGACTAAACTCTCAGTACCACTCAAAGTTTCACGATCTGCGACATAGTCGCGAATTGAACAGTGACGCGAATATAGAATAAATTTCCTTTACTTCACGTCTCTGGTCACAAATTTTTTGTCATCGGACATCTGACGACAAAAAGTTTGTAACCATAGACAAAACGTTTGTGACCATCCCTACGCAAGAACCAAAGTGCACGGAAGATATGCACACATTTTCTCTAGCAGATGACAAAGAATGGGAAATGGAAACACAGAAATATAACATGGAAATGTAATAAACAAACCGTGAAATGAAACATTGGTCTATATATACACTTATTATACCTTTAAATGTACGTAATGAAAAGTATAAATTGAGAAATTAAGTTGCCACTGTGACTGTCTCATGAAACACTCTGCTGCTCCTCCTTCTAACCAGATTCGAAAGCACGGTTGTACTGACTATCAGAGGTGCAAATTAGTATAGAAAGGCTGAAGGCAGCTCAGTAGTGCCAATGAAACGGCTCACATTAAGACCTTTGACAATGTTTTATCCAAATTTGATTGAAACTGAGATCTGCACTGGACTGAATATACGAACACCAGATTTGGTATGAGTGTCTAGTCAGATATTATATTCGTGCGGTTAGTGACCTTTTGAGATCGGGCAAGTAGTTTATGAGTTATTGGTGTTGATCGTAGCATTATAGGTTACATGGTCTCAGTTTTGGTCCAGGTTCAGAATTATTAATATTACTGTATAGAGCAGGTCAGACGAGCAAGTTGTGTCAGGTCTTATGCCCTTCAAAATGACAACAGTGGGCATAGAAAAATTTTAAAGAACTCAGGTCAATCGTAAAACAATACACTTTTTTGTGAGAACAATTCCTACGAACATAATTTTACAGACAGGATGCTACGCTTTTCACTGAAGAGAAAGGAAGTAATCTTTGATGGAATAGTTATAAGGGAGCTGGTTGATTCCAGAGTTACGTAGCGGGAAGATATCAGGAGGATGGTTAACCTTTACAAGGCCAGTGTAACTCTAAAAATGAATAAGCGTTTTCATCGATCCGGTCCCGTCAAATATATAAGGCGCTGGAATTTGAGTACAGCAGTTAGTTGGCAGTGGAGCTACGCCGAGACCTCGGCTCTCGATTCCCTGATCCATTGAAGGTTACAAAATAGCCCACTAAGAGTGTTCTCGGTGAGTCAGCGATGTGACATGGAGATACTGTGAAAGTGTTACGGCTAGTTTCGGACTGTTTTTGTAGAGTTTCGCCGAGTGGAGACAGTACTGTAAACTATGACGCCGAATTTTAACTTACACGTCTGTGCTGGACTTAGAACAGTTAAAGTCGTTCGATACTTAAAATTACTTTAATTACGTTTGTTTAAGTTCTGAACGATTACGCGTGCATTTTATTCCATGCCAAAAAAGAGCCCTCTTTTTGTAATGTACTACTTCAACCAGGGACTCTGGTCACGAGAAACGCTGCTGGTGTTTCTAATAAGTCGTATCCCTACCCTAAGATATTGCTGGAGGTTTGTATAGTACAGAATATAAACTGTCTCTCTGCTTGTTCCCCAGCGTTGTCATTGACTTGGGGAAAGTACTATTTCGCAGGTGCTCCGACACATCAGGAAGTCACTGTGCTTGTTATGCAGATTAGTGGGATATTCCTGGTCTGCCACTAGGACATATCTCACACCAGTATCAGTAGCCGCATGATGAATCTTTTTCCCAATCTGACGTTTTCATCTTTTGACATCCATCGGACCTCTCCAAACGGTAGAGTTCGTGTCCTGGCATGTCCGTAGAGGTTGTTTATATCGAAGCAAAGGATGTAACTCAATGTCTCACATATCCTGTACTCTTCCTCACATATTCACGGATTATTTGCCTTCGCATACCTATGGACGTACTGGCAGAGCTCCCCACAAATCCCGCATATATCAACATCAGTTAACAGTTCGATGTTGACATGTGTCTTCTTTAACACTGCATTCCACGAAACCTCTGGTGAATGCAGTTATATCGGGCAATTGGTCTCATAAAGTAGCTCAATCAATTCCAGGAATGTGTATGGAAAGACCCCCTTGTTTGTCACCAGCAGAAATTTTGCATCATCAGGATACGTGGCTTTGGTGATGCACATATCATCCCGACTCATTCTGTCAGCACGCTTTTAAACAGGTGCATGATTGGACTGTAATGATACAATGAAGCAATGTGCTATCCTTGGCGTGATTCGCTGGATAATGAAATGTATTTTTTTACATTGTCAGTTATGACACCGCCCTTACCATTCTTCAATGTAAAATCACCCAATTGCTCGACAAGAAAATGAGCATCATACCCCTCAAATTATGGAAGAAGACGGGTATGAGCTGTGGCAGTTGGTACTTTATGTGAGTTCCAACGTGTAAACTTCCTCTTAGATGACAATAGTTTCTACATGGAGTTCCTGGTTTATGCCCAACAGCAGCCCAAAAATATTATATCGAACTGCCTGCTAGCGTAAAGCATCATTCTCCTGTGAGCTGGTCATTGGAATGTTTTTACCATTAAGATCATTAAAATGCCACAGAAGTTTTCGAAACTCAAAGAGCGCCTTTCCAGATCTCTTTCCTGCATGTCGGAAAATCGGCTTACTTGAACGCTCATCTTCAGGCTGCAATGGCAGAGTCATCAGGAACTTTGGAAGATGAAGTAAGCCAGCTTGCCGAAATAGCGCATCTTCTCGACAACGCCATGTGGCTGAATACCCGAAAAATATTTCAAAAACTATGAAGATTTTTTAACCAATGTACACATAGCCTTGGAGAGTTCTGCGCCCGTCCTGCAGAAAAAAAGGATAACCTAATATGAGGCAATACTTACATCGTTGGTTGGTCGGCTGTAAGTAATCACTTTCCAGAATGAAGTTCTCACTCTACAGCAGAGTATGCGCTAATATGAAAGTTCCTGGCAGATTAAAACTATGTGCCGGGCCGAGACTCGCACTCGAGAGCTTTGCCTTTCTCAAGCAATCGTTCTACCCACATTACTTGATTTTCATATAATAAATTATATGCTTACATACGTCCCTTCCAAGAATCGATCAGGCAACAAGGCGTTCTTCGACCACCAAAGCACACAAAAAACAGGGCCCTGCAACGAGCCATGGGACGGATACAGATTGCCTTCTTGTTAAGTGGTAACATGGTGCGTTGAGAAGAGTCCTCTAACAGAACATTTTCATGCTTCTCGCCTCGCACATGGAACTGCAACGAGCCGGGGAATCTGAGAATAATGCTCCCAAATAATTGCAATGTGCAATGTGTTCTATATTGTTCGAGTAACTGTAGGACCGTATGTCCCTCCTGTAGTACTTATCAAAATTCAAAGACATCCTTATCACCAACCAAGCTATCCAAGCAAGACCAAAGACCCCTCTCCTAGCTTCCAAACTTTCTTCCGGGCGTGCTAGTCGTGCAAGTTTCTTAGGAGAACTTCCGTGAAGTTTGGAAGGTAGGAGATTAGGTACTGGCCGAAGCAAGGCTGTGAGCACGGTTCGTGAGTCGTGCTTGGGTATCTCAGCTGGTAGGGCACTTGTCCACGAAAGGCAAAGGTACCGAGTTCGAGTCTCGGTCTGACACACAGTTTCAGTCCGCCAGAAAGTTTCATATTGGCTCACGCTTCACCGCAGAGTGAAAACTTCATTCTGGAAACATCATCCAGGCTGTGGGTAAGCCATATCTCCTCAATATTCTTTCTTCCAGAAGTGCTAGTCCCACAGTCGTTCACTTTGTTTATTTGAAATGGCTTTCTTCAGGTACATCTATTGTTATGGTGCTTTGGAACTTGTTAATCACAGTTAACAATTTTCCAGAGGATACTTAATGCAGGTCGTCACCATCAACTCTTCTGCGCCGTAGAAACAATTCGGCGGCCGAAACAAATTTTATTTCGATTTAACTATCGACGTGTCGATCTAATGTTATCTGTTACAGTGTCTTCTACAATACTTGTTGATGCCGATGAAGTATATTACAAGAAGAGAGAATGAGACAATCTGATGTTAAAAATGACAAGTTGTCAAGTTAGTTGAGCATCCGAACCACGCTTGAATTATGCAAAAAGTTTAACAAGAAACATTGGGTCAATGAACGTAGATACAAATCAAGATATAATGGAAGGTCAAACAGCAGAAGGATAATAGGAGACCGGAAAAAAAGAGGACGATGGGAGAAGAAACAGCAAAGACAAGACGCAAAACGAAAGTAAAGTGCATAAGGAATACCGACAACGTTCCGCTCCATATCGGGCTCTTCATCTCTCGACTCCTACATTTACGAGGTGTGGCTAGAAAGAAACCGGACTAGTACTGGTGAAACAATAAAACGAATGCAATAATGCTGAAAGTCGCGTGGCCTGTCACGTGACTCTCGCTCCGCCTACTGCTCGAGTTTCATCTGCCTCCTGCACTCAGTCTGCCCGTGGCGTCTGTTTTAAGTAGTTGACGTTTTGTCTGTGCGTCGGAAAATGTTGAGTGTACAGAAAGATCAGCGTGTTAACATCAAATTTTGTTTCAAACTAGGAAAATCTGCAAGTGAAACGTTTGTAATGTTACAACAAGTGTACGGCGATGATTGTTTATCGCGAACACAAGTGTTTGAGTGGTTTAAACGATTTAAAGATGGCGGCGAAGACACCAGTGATGACACTCGCACTGGCAGACCATTGTCAGCAAAAACTGATGCAAACATTGAAAAAATCGGTAAACTTGTTCGACAAGATCGCCGTTTAACAATCAGAGCAGTGTCTGAGTTAACAGGAGTTGACAAGGAAAGTGTTAGGCAGATTCTTCATGAAAGTTTCAACATGAACAAAGTGTGTTCAAAAATGTTTCCAAAGTGTCTCACAATTGAACAGAAGGAACGCCGAAGAATGATTTGTTCTGACATCGTGGAAAACATTGAAAGTGATCCCACCTTCTTACAAAATGTTATTACTTGCGATGAATCGTGGTTTTTTACTTACGATCCCGAAACTAAACGCCAATCGATGCATTGGAAAACTCCTGGTTCTCCACGACAAAAAAAAGCACGAATGTCAAAATCGAAATTCAAGGCAATGATGATTGTTTTTTTTGACATCAAACGGATTGTGCACATTGATTGGGTACCAGAGGGACAAACAGTGAATCAGCATTACTACATTAGCGTCCTGGCTACCCTACGTGAGCGAGTACGGAGAAAACGGAACGAATTGTGGAGAAAAAAGTCATGGATCCTTCACCAAGACAATGCCCCAGCTCACAGTGCGTTGTCAGTGAAGACGTTTTTGGCAAAACACAACATTACCATCTTAGATCATCCACCCTACTCACCTGATTTGGCCCCCTGTGACTTTTTTCTTTTCCCTAAAGTCAAGTCAGCTTTGAAAGGAACTAGATTTGAGACTGTTGAAGCAGTAAAAGAAAAAGCGACGGAAGTAATGTATGGACTTACCGAAAATGACCTGCAGCATTGCTATGAACAGTGGAAAATTCGTATGGAGCGGTGTAGAGACCGAGGAGGAGAGTACATTGAAGGAGATAACATGAAATTGTAAATAATTGTAAATAAATGTTTTTCCCAGCATTAGTCCGGTTTTTTTCTAGCCGCACCTCGTATTTATTCCACTTACCCTTCACCCTCCTCCTCTCTAATTCAGCGCTCATCCCTTCAAATTCAAATGGTTCAAATGGCTCTGAGCACTATGGGACTCAACTGCTGAGGTCATTAGTCCCCTAGAACTTAGAACTAGTTAAACCTAACTAACCTAAGGACATCACAAACATCCATTCCCGAGGCAGGATTCGAACCTGCGACCGTTGCGGTCTTGCGGTTCCAGACTGCAGCGCCTTTAACCGCACGGCCACTTCGGCCGGCGCTCATCCCTTCCTCAATAAGGATAAGTACTGATCTTGTTGTTCATTCAAGTAAAATTTGAGATGTTTTATGAAGTATTATACACATTTGTCTAGTGAGACCTAGAAAAGAAAAACATTCGACAGTTTAAAATGGTGTAAGATGTACGAAATTCTGAAAGAAATGGAAGTAAGCTATAGGGAGAGACGGGTAATGTACAGTATGTACGAGAACCGAGAGGGAATTATAAGAGTGGACGACAAAGAACGAAATGCTCTGATAAGAACGGGTGTAAGAAAGGGATGTAGTCTTTCGCCTCAACTGTGCAATCTACGTATCGAAGAAGCAATGACCGAAATAAAAGAACGGTGTAATTAAATATGATGTCAGTGATGAGAATCGTTGACGACATTTTTATCCTGAGTGAAAGTGAATAAGAATTACAGGCTGTGCTGAATGCAGTGAACTATCTATTGAGTACAGAATAAGGACCGAGCGTAAATCGAAGTTGGACGAAAAGAATGAGAATTAACAGAAATGAGATAGCGAGAAACTTAACATCAGAACTGGCAGCAAAATAACCCATGACAGACGGAGCAAGGTGGACAAAAAGCAGACTAGTACTGGCAAAGAGGGCATTGCTGGCCAAGAGAAGTATACCAATTTGAGGAAGAAATTTCTGAGAATGTATGTTCGGAGCACGACATTGTATGGTAGTAAAACATGGACTGTGGGAAAACCGTAAGAGAAAAGAATCGAATCATTTGAAATGTGGTGCTACAATAGAATGTTGAAAATAAGGCAAGGAATGAGGAAGCTCTCCGCAGAATCGTCGAGGAAAGGAATATATGGAAAACACTGACAACAAGAAGGGACAAGACTGTAGGAGATCTGTTAAGATATCAGGAAATAACGTCCATAGTATTAGAGGGAGCTGTAGACGGTAAAAACTGTAGAGAAAAACAGAGATTCGAATACATCCAGCAAGTAATTGAGGTCGTAGGTTGCAAGTGTTTCTCTGAGATGAAGAGATTTGTGGCGGGCCGCATCAAACCAGTCGGAAGGATGATGACCAAAAAAAAAGTGTTGCATAGAGAGGTGATGGAGCTGACATACCACTTAAACTACAGCTAACAAGAGTAAATATGTCTAGGTATATAGTTTTCGCCAAGTTATAGCGGACGATGTGGTTAATTTTCTATTTTACGCAAGTAACTGCTATCGACTACAGCTGCCGCTTTATGAAGGAAACCTTTTGAAGGGCATTTAAGTGACGTAACAAGTGTGTAAATTAATCAAACAGCAACAAGAACTTCGCAAACCGCTGTCCCGCTTTGAGGAGCAGAGGTCACACAAACATATGATTTATCCAAGAGAAGGAGCTTCACAAACTCAGCACGTCAGTAACGTACTGGTCCACCTCTGACCTTTATGCAAGCAGTTATTCGGATTTGTCAGTGATTGAGAGAGTTTTTGAATATGCTCTTGAGGGAATCGTTCCAAACTACGTCCAACTGGAGTCTTAGATCGTCAAAACCTTGAGCCGCCCTTAATACTCCAACCGTTCTCGACTGGTTAGTGGTCCGACGACCTTGCTGGCCGAGGTTGGATTTGGTAAGCACAGAGGCAAGTAGTGGAAACCTTCGAGGGTTTTCTAAACAAGTAGTGGAAACCCTCGACTTGTGTGGGTGGGCACAATCTTGCTGAAATGTGAACCCAGGATGGCTTGTAATGAAGGGTAACAAAATGGGGAGCAGATGTCGTCGACGTGCTGTTAGGGGGTCGCGGATGACAACCCAAGGGGTCCTTCTGTGAAAAGAAATGACAGACCAGGCCATCACTCCAGGATGTCGGGTGGTATGGTAGATGACTCTCAGGCTGGTATCCCAACCACAGCCTCGGGCGTCCCCAGACACTTCTTCAGCGTGGAATCTCAGGACTGGAGCAGAATTTTCGTAGGTGGTGTCCCACTTAGAAATGAAAACCGATGACTAGCGGAAACGTGTCTGAAGACGCCCCGGATATCGATGGAGTAGCAATCTAGCTGTCGTCCGCCGTGAGGCCCAATCTCCAGAAGTTATCCTATGTTCCATTTCTTTTTGTAGAAGGATCCCTTTGGTTGTCATCTGCGGCACCCTTACAGAGCAGCAGTACACTGATGATATTATATACCCTGTTGAGTTGCCCTCCATGACCAGCGATCCTGGATTTACATTTCAGCAAGATAATGCCCGCCAGCGCAGGGGAAGAATTTCTACTGCTTGTCTTTGTGCTTGCCAAACCCTAACGTTGCCAAGAAGGGCGCCGGATCTCTCCCTATTTAAGGAAGTTTGGATCATTAAGGGCAGCACCCTGCAATTATCTCTGTATTTTGTGATATAATGCAAATTGGATAGAATTTGGTACGATATCCCTCATAGTGGCATCCAACAACATCATAAATCAATGGAAAGCCGAAAAACTGCTTGCTTAAAAGCCAGACCAATGCGTTTATTGAATTGCTCAGTTTGTGAATCTTATGACGTCCATGACATGCTGAAATGTTTACGTTCATGACCAACACGTGCTCTAAAGACAATAAACTACGTTGGATTTCATAGTCATATGTAACTTATTTACCACACCATTAGGTCCATGTTAGTCTGCATTTCATGGTTTTAGGGATACTTCCGTGTTTCCTTTGAGTTCTCTTGTTCAACTTTTTCCGATAGGTAAGACAACGCGTTAACTCTGATGAGAGTGCAGGTAATTTTTTTTCTTCCGAATGCCCGGTGGAACGATCTCCAAACGCACTGTACGAACGTCTGTAATTATGTGCAGTGTTGGTGCCACATGGATTGCCATAAGTCCAGTGGAATGTCTTCCAATAACTGAGTAGTGTACCTGTTAGCAACTGTGGACACTATTCGGAAAACTGTAATCGATTTTGAAAGTAATGGCCAGGAAGCGCTGATAGAGTGAAATGTGGGAAAGATGAAATGCGTTGGAGCTTAGCATTCGCGGAATGCTCCTTTCGCCGGTATCGCTCGCACACTCATTGTATATGCTAGCGAAATATGTGCTGTACGTTACCTCTGCTCCAGCTACAGCTACAGCCCATCAGTTGCTGTTCTTTTCCGTTGGCGTTTTTTATGCTTCACTCTTCTCAGTTTCTTGAATTATTTCCACAAAGTTCGTAAATAAAGATACCCGCCTGGGTAGCATTGCGTGTAAAGCACTGCTTATGATACGTGGACATTCGCTGGCGTTGGATCGCGTCAGCCCCCGGATTAACGCGGAGGATCGGTGTGCTGCCAGCCTGGATGCGGTTTCTCAATCCGACGAGGTGAATACGAGGCTTGATACCAAAGCTGCTGTACTACACGCAGACAGTTGTGGTCGCACACTCCTTCCTCGGCGGGATGGGGAGAGTGTGGAGAGGGGGGGGGGGGGGTGCGGGCTGAGGGGTAAGGAGGGAGAATAAGTAGGCGACAGGAAAAGCATCCCGCCATCCCTTAAATGCAGAATACCAGATCCTTCAGTAACACTGCCAGCCTTGCATCGATGCAGTACAGAGGCACAATAAAAAAAAAAAAAAATGTTGGTGTAGACAGAACATGATGTACAGGAACAAAAAATACCTTTGAGCAAAAAACAACTCCGTTGTTTTAATTGGCGACATTCGGCGTAAATGAAAACTGAGTCCTTTTTTTCTCGACTGTGGAATACATGGCGAGTATCTGACTAGCTTAAAAAGCAAGTTGTCTCATCACTACAGCAGGGCACAGATAGGCCTAGAGCGAACAGGTAATCACGAGAAGGGTACTTTATATTTATTGCAATGAGGCAGCCGTCCGCGTGACATCTTTTACTGGCGGTGAAACAATGGGTTGCAACGGTAATACGTTGCTACTATTTGATCAAGTCCCTTACACGCTAAAGTGCTCTTCGAAGGCCTTTCCCTATGCTACAGAAAAAAAAACATTGTGTAGTACGACCAAAAACGTCGGTGTCATAATTCGGCAGCTACAACAGTTAAAAATTATTTACAGACTTTGTTGCAATGTCCGCTGTAACTTGGCAAAAATCGCACATCTATACCTTTACTCGTCCTGTATGTAATTCGGGTGTCCTGTCTTAGATGCATCTTCCTGTACCTGGCTAGCTGCTGTCAAAATCGTGCATTGTTACATCATCTGCTCCTGCATTATTCATTGAGTATGCAACAAATATATTGCAATGACTTTTGCAGTCAAAAATCTGTTCCCACTCCTCGTTTCATAGGGTGCACTTAAATAATTGACCAGTCTTTTTTAAACAGTGAACTCAACAAGTTCAGTTTATTCAAGGTGAAATGAAATGACCTCATGAAATTACCAGCGAATTCGGCAGTGCGTGGCAACTGATTAATTTGTGTAAGAACTGGATACACGTCCTAATCTCCTTCTCTCTCCTTTCTCTGTCAAGACCCTCCTGCCCCCCTCTCCGTCCATCTTCTCGTCCTCCTCGCTCTCCGTCTCCTCCTCTACCTCTCTCTGTCCGTCCCCCCCCCCCCCCCCCACGCACACACACACACACACACACACACACACACACACACACTCTCTCCCTACATATCGTCGCCTCCCTCTCTCTGGCCTTGAGCCTTGTTTATTGTTGCTGCATTATCCAAATGTTTAGTAGAGTACTGTGTGTGTAAACATTAGAAATAAATCAGTAAAGAAATTTTCTAGATCTTTGCTAACAGTTTTCCTCTCTATACAGGGAGCCCAAATAACACCAACAACCCTTAGTATCTTATGCGGGAAGACAAACTGATCGATTTTCAAGAAGGAACCCATAAACGGAAACGTGCGGCTTGGGCAGTGGGGAGCGTCGAAGTCTGAGGAGTCTGATAACGAAGATTGCGGCGGTTTCTTCTGAATCGTTTTGGTATGCGGAAGGTATGCAACCCTTTAGCCATCTATGTTCCGCGGTTAGACGACCTGAGCCTAATAACATTACTGCACATGAGCTACATTCCTCCACACAGCCCTTGAGCGCATCCTACTGCGGTCCTTGTATGCTCTGCTAGTGTAGTATGTACCAATGCACAGCTTCGGAAATGACTGACACGGTGCTTGCCTGCGGCAAAGCGGACTACAATGGGAGAACTGCTGCAAGATTGTATGCGGAGCGTTTTCCAAACAGACATCATTGCACTATCGCGGCTATCGAGAGACCCTTCAGAAAAGCCGGAAAGTTGCACCAAGGTATTTTCTGCCTGAGGTGTATCCATTGTACTGTAAAGTAGTAGTGCTCGCTACTTACGAATATTATGCCCAGTCTACTGTTTGTTCTCTAGTAGGTGCTGAAACGTGATGCGGGTCGTCCACACTGGTCTCGAACGCTTTAGTTGGAGGACTACGTGCTGACAATGTTCGAAGAGGACCCAGCCTCCAGTACTCATGAACACCGGCTTCATCATTCATACCATCTGCAGTAAGTCCAAGCATTACGGGTGGAGGACTACCCGTAACGGGTACAGTTTGCACGATGTTATTTACAACAATGCATGCTCCATCCACAATTCTCGAGCTTTTCACGGATAAATGGACGCGTGCTAGAGACAGCTTATTAAACTTACAATATGCATGTTTGGGACAATGAAAATCCGCATGCGCCGGTGCTTCAGAGTCACCAACACAGCGTCCGTATTAACATCTGGGCCGGGATAACTGGTGACCATATCGTTGGGTCATATCTACTGCCAGTCAAACTAACAGGCCCTATCTAGCTCACAATTATTAGAGATATTTTGCCTACTCTCTTGGATGTAGAGCCACTAAATGTTCGGATGGCTGTGTGACGGCAACACAACGGAGTCCAGCACACTTTGCTCAGCGTCGTATTTTCCAATCGGTGGATGTGGTTCAATTCCACGGCCAGTACGGTAGCCAGACGTGTCGACTATTTTCTGTGGGGTGATATGAAGAGCATGGTGTATGGCACGCCTGTAACGCGAGCGGGGACCCTTATTGCTCGAGTCCACGGAGCAATAGAAATACTTTAAACACAACCGCAAATATTGGCTCATGTGCGTGAGGATCAGCATCACCAACGTAGGCTCTGCATTGACGTACGAGGTACGCAGTTCGAAGTCCATTTGTACTGTAGACAGCGCAATGTGCTACTCATGGTGTGTTTATTGACCTAATGTGAACACGAACCCATCTCGAACGTCGCCGATCTCCAGCGCTCAGGCCATGCGTTTCCGGATATGGCTTTCTTCTTGAAAACTGAGCATCTTGCCTTCCCGCAGAGCACACTAAGCATTGCCGGTGTTGTTTTGTTTCGGGACACTCTAGATGCAGCCTATGTCTGTTCGAATTTTTATTAGAGCGTCATACACACACACGCACAGACACACACACACACACACACACACACACACACACACACACACACACACACACACACACAATTCCTATGTTTGTACAAATGTTTATTGGAGCACTGTGTAAAAATCTGAAGTAAATCGATAAATCGATCAAGAAGATCTTTGCTAACATTTTTCCCCTTTATATGTAGCTTATGTCCGTCCGAATGTTTACTAGAACATCGTGCAAAAATTTGAACTACATCGGTCACGAAATTTTCGATATTTTTGGTAATAACGATAAACAACGACTTGTGTTTGTATAGAAGTATAGACTGGTCCTCAGGGGTCGTTCGGTCAGTTTGTGCAAGTCTTTCTATTTGACGCCACTTCGACAACTTGCGCATCGAAGAACATAGATGAAATGATTAGGACAACACAAACACACAGACTCCGAGCGAAGAAAATCTTCCATTTAGACAGGAATCGAAAATAGATCTTCCGATCAAGAGGTTGTGACGCTAAACACTAAACCACGATGTACGGACTTTATTCCAGATAATCTGTAGCACTGCTTTCACAGTTATTGATATCAGCACCATTAACCATTGTCGGAGCGTTATTTAATTTTGTGTCCCTATAAAACTCCGATGCCGGGAGAGCGGTGTGCTGACCACATGCCCCCCCCCCCCCCCCCACGTCCACCCATATCCGTATCCAGTGAGACGGCCGAAGTGGCCGTGCGGTTCTAGGCGCTGCAGTCTAGAACCACGTGACCGCTACGGTCGCAGGTTCGAATCCTGCCTCGGGCTTGGATGTGTGTGATGTACTTAGTTAGGTTTAACTATTTCTAAGTTCTAGGGGACTAATCACCTCAGAAGTTGAGCCCCATAGTGCTCAGAGCCATATTTGAACCGCATCCAGTGACGTCTGTGGCTGAGGATGACACGGCGGTCGGTCGGTACCGTTGACCTGTGTGGGCGAAGTTTCGTTTAGTTTTAGAAAACTCCAATCAAACAGTGGAAGCGTCGTTTTTCGTACCCGAAAACACGTCAGTCTCCGGCATGAGATTGTAAAGTTCGAATTGCAGCAGCTTGATCTGATCGTTCAATTACAGCTGTGTCCATGTCTCACGGACTATCGTACGGACGTGTTAGGATACCACAATACCCCGTTCCAGAATGCTTGTCATAAATATGATAGAACGTGTCTGTAACTGAGAAACTTATTTTGGCGTGACTGGTATTCCAATGACGCGCGATCTGAATACGAAACGAGTCGTCTCGAGCGAGAATGAAGGTTGTGTGGCGACTGGTCGGTACGTGCACACAGGCAGATAGGCATCAAATGGGCGGTGTGTGCAGAGCGGCGCAGATGTGCCGGGGCGGCGGCGTATCGCTCGGTGAGCACTGCGCAGCGCCGGACAGCTGCGGGCCTCCGCTGTGTGCCGGCAGGCGCAGCTGCCGCCGCGGCGTGGCATGGCGTGGCGTGGCGCGTGCCGCTACCAGAACGCGGCACCTGGCGTCGCCTGCCCTCGCCCGGCGCTACGATACGATACGCACCGCCCTCCCCTGGCTAATTGCGTCGCCGGTGCTGCCGCCTTCCGCTTCCTGGCCGCACAATGCACTCCAGTGCCGGGTGGGAGGTAGGGGGTTCCAGCCATTATTATACACGGCAAATTGCTGCGTGGTACCAGCTTCAAGGCAGCCACTGAACTTTCGTTTGTTGACACATACAGTACGTCCTTCCATTGCTACTTTTTCCCCAGAGTGAACACAAGGATGATTGTGAACAATGGAAACTACGCAAGACAAGAATTTTCCTGCAGGATCGCTTCTGAAATATCGAGCCCTGATGGGAATTCTTACTTGTGTTTTACGCTATCGTGACACAAGTAATAGGATAGCGGTATGCACACAGACACACACACGTGATGGTAGCATCGCGTACAGGAAATGTAAAAGGGCTTCGCACAGACAGAGCTGTGATTTGTACTCAGGTGATACATGTCAAAAGGTTTCCGACGTGATTATGGCCGCAAGACGCAAATTAACAGAGTTTCGACGCGAAATAGTAGTTGGGACATTCGATTTTGGAAATTGGTAGAGTATGATTTCGAGATCCAAGTGTAAAGAGTATGTCGAGAATACCACATTTGAGACATTGCCTCTCACCACGAACAACGCAGTGTCCGACGGCTTTCACTAAACGACCGAGAGAAGCGTGTTTGTGTTGACTTGTCTGTGCTAATAGACAAGCAGCAGCGCGTCAATAAACGCAGAAACCAATGTGGGATGTACGACGAACGTACCAGTTAAGGGCACCACACCGTGATTCAGGTCGCACATAGATCTTCGGTTTTCATCACATTTCGATAGATTAAGGTTTTATTTACGTACTATGAAAAGGAATTTTCTGCAAATTTTTTTTCGACCATTTAAAGAGCATTTTCCTACCACGTGTGTTTATGTGCCACGCCCAGTTTTCTGTCACCCACTGTCAACCCACCCACTGTCAATATTAGCAAAATAGAATGTGTAGGCCATGTTCAAAAACGTTTGCGAACAAGGCTGAGAAAACTAACTGTTGATATGACAGGAAAAAAATTAGAAGATGGAAAACTGTCGACCGGACAGGGTCGGTTAACTAAAACTGAAATAGAAAACTTGCAGGTACACTATGGGCACGCAATTAGGAGAAATAAAGAAAACCTGGAGGCAATATAGAGAGATGTTTGGGCCATATTCTTCCATAAGCCCTCTACTGGTGATAAGTCATGTCATGGATTGTGTCCATCAGGAGAAAATTCGTGGTGCAAATACAATAGGGCTCAGAGAACTGGAGAATCTTATGCTCACCAGCATTCTCTTCCTGCTGCTGCTGTAATTACAGCGTCCGCAGCTCGTGGTCGTGCGGTAGCGTTCTCGCTTCCCACGCCCGGGTTCCCGGGTTCGATTCCCGGCGGGTTCA
Source organism: Schistocerca americana (assembly GCF_021461395.2). Taxonomy (NCBI): domain Eukaryota; kingdom Metazoa; phylum Arthropoda; class Insecta; order Orthoptera; family Acrididae; genus Schistocerca; species Schistocerca americana. The sequence goes on along the minus strand of NC_060121.1, from coordinate 552,201,648 downwards.
GGGATTTTCTCTGCCTCGTGATGACTGCGTGTTGTGTGATGTCCTTAGGATAGTTAGGTTTAAGTAGTTCTGAGTTCTAGGGGACTGATGACCATAGATGTTAAGTCCCATAGTGCTCAGAGCCATTTGCCTGTAATTACAGCAGTTAAACCTATTTTCAGAGACTTGGCTCATCCTGACCTTCTAAGGAAATGTCTGCATAGGCAGACACAGAACCCAATTGAATGTTTCAACAGAGTAATTTGGAGCCGCCTTCCTAAAACTGTATTTGTAGGCATGTATACAATGAAACTAGGAGTTCATGATGCTGTTATTACATTCAATTGTGGTAATATTGGAAAATGTTGGGTACTGAAGAAGCTGGTAATTAATCCTGGTGAAAAAATGATCACTGGGCTGCAACATTGAGATAAAGTGAGGATAGCCGATGCAGACAGGTCTGCATCTAATATGGCCAAGAAAGCAAAACATACATCCAGGAAGCTGAGAAAGAAGCTGGAAGACCTGCTAAAGGCCAAAGAAGGGCCATCATATGCAGCAGAACAGTTTTAATTAACTCTAAGTAACAAATTTCAAAAGTATTTTCCTTAAAGTCAATTTCCGCAAACTAAAATTTTCAGTACATATGCCCCATTATATCAGAAACTATCACAGATAAATGAATGAAATTTTCAGAGACTTTGCATAACATAAAAAGCCACCTCTGGTACTACATTCATTAATATTCCCCCACTAGGACGTTCACAAAAAAAATTCTGTAGAAAAAACTTAATATTTTTTGTTAATAAATTTTAAAAAGTACTTCTTAAAAACTATAAAATGGATAAAGTACAGTTTCTATTAGCATCATGTAACATACAGTAAAAGTATTGAGGTCTTGATTCAAATAGTTTTTTCAGAAATGGGTCAAATTTTGCCTAAATGAACATGGGTTAGATAGGCAGAGTGTGGTCCCTTTAAGACAATGCGGCGAAATATTTCGTTAGTGGGCTATGGCGGCAGACGACGTACATGAGTGCCTTTGGTAACAGCACGACATCACCTGCAGCGTCTCTCCTTGTCTCGTGACCACATCCGTTAGACCCTAGATGACTATAAAATCGTGACCTGCTCGGACGAGTCCCGATTTCAGTTGGTAAGAGTTGATGGTAGGGGTCACTTGTGCTGTAGACCCCACAAAGCCATAACCAAGGTTGTCAACAAGGCGCTGTGCACTCTGATAGTGTCTCCTTAATGGTGTGGGCTGTGTTTCCTACAAATGGATTGGGTCCTCTGGTCAAACTAAATCTAACACTGAGTGGAAATTGTTACGTTGGCTACTTGGAGACCATTTACAGCCATTCCACGGCAGAATTTCCACGAAAGTGCTCCTGCTGTGCAGACCATAACTGTAAGTATAGATCCAGTGTACCTAGGCGGCCGTCGGTTTGACTGCAGGTCCTCAGCTGACCTCTTTTATCCAACACACGACCGTCATTGGCACGGAGGCAGAACCAGAATTCATCAGAATACACAACAGAACTCCCCCTGCTCTCAATGAGTTTTCGCTTGTCGCCAATGAAGTCGCAAATGGCGGCGGTTTGGGGTCAGTGGTATGTGGGCTGCAGGGGTCTGGCTTGGAGCTGTCCTTGAAGTAACTGATTTGTAACACCTCGTTGCGTGACTGTCGTGCCAACTGCTGCTCAAATCGCTGCTGCAGGTGCAAGACGATGCGCCAGAGCTATATATCGAACACGACGGTCTTTCCTCTCGGTGATGCCATGCGACCGTCTGGAAACGAACCTTCTCGGGACAAAGATAGCTAACGCTCACGACCGTTACAACAAGTATTTACAACAAACCTGATTTGCATTCTCATAGTGGCGCTACTAGCGCCACTCTTACGCTAATGGCGCGAAATTTGAATAGACATCGTGTTTCAGAAGTGGAAACATGGCTGCCACTTTTTGCACAATGCCGACCCAGTAGCAAACGAAGAAGGTAGAAGAAGATGAATCACGGCAATTCCTGTTGAATATAGTAAGCCGACTTTATCACTGGTCCTAAAGTTTGCCTTCTATACTTCTCGGGACTGTCTGACTGTCTTCGGAAGAAAGACAGACAAGGAAAACAGCTGTCCATCTGGTGCAGAAAGGTAAGAACGTGGAATCTGTAACATTATATCGTTTGTAAATACATCGGAAGGCACGGAAAGTAACGGACAGCGGATTCAACAGCACCTACCACCATATGGTTTCCTGTCACGTCAACATATCGTCAAGCATGGCTCTTTAATGCAATGCGATTAAATCAAGAGCTCCTCCAGTCCACCAAATTTTCAACATTCGTCTGTAGCACCACATCTCAAATGCTTCGATTCTCTTCTGATCCGGCGTTCCCACAGTCCCTGTTTCACTACCATACAAACGTACATTCTCAGAAATTTCTTCCTCAGCCTATGTTTGATACTAGTAGACTTCTCTTGGCCATTAATGCCCTTTTTGCCAGTGATAGTCTACTTTTGATGTCCTTCTTGCTCCGTCCTTCATGGGTTGCCTAGGTAGCACAATTCCTTAACTTCCTCTACTTCGTAATCATCAATCCCGATGTTAAGTTTCTTGATATTCTCATTTCTGCTACTTCTCACAACTTTCTTCTTTCTTCGTTTTGTTCTCAAATACATATTCTGTACTCATCAGACTATTTGTTGCATTCAGCAGATCATGCAATTCTTCTTCACTTTCATTCAGGATAGCAATATCGTCAGCGAATCGTATGATTGAGATCCTTTCACTTTGAATTTTGTTTCCACTTCTGAACCTTTATTTTATTTCCATCAGTGCTTCTTCGATGGACAGATTGAACAGTAGAGGCGAAAGACTACATCCCTGTTTTACACACTTCTTAATCCGAGCCCTTCGTTCTTATTCATCCACTCTTATTGTTCCCTCTTGGCTCTTGTGCACATTGTATAGTATCCGTCTCTCGCTATAGCTTACGCCTATTTTTTTTAGAATTTCGAACATCTTGAACTATTTCACATCGTCGAACGCTTTTTCCAGGTCGACAAATCCTATGAACGTGTCTTGATTTTTCGTTAGTCTTGCTTCCATTGTCAACTGCAACGACAGAAGTCCCTGTCTGGTGCCTTTACCTTTCTTTAGAGCAAAGTTGTCGTTATCTAACACATTCTCAATTTTCTTTTCCATTTTTATGTATATTATTCTTGTAAGCAACTGGGGCGCATGAGCTGTTAAGCTGATTGTGCGGTAGCTGTCGCACTTGTCGGCTCTTGCTATCTTCGGAATTGCATGGATGATATTTTTCCGAAAATCAGGTGACACGTCGCCAGATTGATACATTCTACACACAAACGTGACTAGTCGTTTTGTTACCACTTCCCCCCAACGATTTTAGGAATTCTGATGGAATGTTATCTATCAATTCTGAGCTATGTCCTCCAAAGCTCTCTTAAATTTTGATTCTAATAGTCGATCCCCTATGTTCTCTTAATCGACTACTGTTTCTTCTTCTACCACATCAGAAAAATCATCCCTGTTATAGAGGCCTTTAATGTACTCTTTCCTCCTATCCGCTCTCTCCTCTGCAAGTTACAGTGGAGTTCACTTTGCACTCGTAATGTTATCACACTTGTTTCCGATTTCACTTAACGTTGTTTTGACTTTTCTGTATGCTGAGTCAGTCCTTCCGACAAGCATTTCTTTTCCGATATCTTCACATTTCTCTGCATCCATTCCGTCTTAGCTTCCTGCACTTCCTCTTTATTTCATTCCTTTCCTACTTGTAGTTCTGTATCCTTGATTTTCCCTTAACTTCATCCTTCTTTCATCGATCAACTAAAGTATTTCTTCTGTTTTGCACGGTTTCTTCACAGTTATCTTCTTTGTATCTATGTTTTTCTTTCCAACTTCTGTGATTGACCTTTCTACAGATGTCGTTTCCTTTTCAACTGTACTATTCCTTATTGCTGTATCTGTAGCCTTAGAGAACTTCAAGGGTATCTCCTCATTGTTTAGTACTTCCGTATCCCACTTCTTTGCGTATTGATTCTTCCTGACTAATCTCTTAAACTTCAGCGTACCCTTCATCGCTACTACATTGTGATCTGAGTCTATACCTTCTCCTGGGTACGCCTTACAATCCAGTACCTGGTTTCGAAAACTCTGTCTGAATATGAGGTGATCTAACTGAAATCTTCCCGTATCCCCCGGCCTTTTCCAAGTATATCAAGAATGGTATTCGCTATTACTAGCTGAAATTTATTACAGAACTCAATTAGTCTTCTTCCTCTCTCATTCCTTGTCCCCAGTCCATATTCACCTGTAACTTTTTCTTCTACTCCTGCTACAACTGTATTCCATTCTTCCATGGCTATTAGATTTTCATCTCCCTTTACGTATTGTATTACCTTTTCAATATCCTCATATATTTTCTCTAACTCTTCATCTTCAGCTTGCAACGTCGGCATGTACACCCGAACTATCGTTGTCGGTGTTGGTTTGCTGTCGATTCTGATATGAATAATCCTACCCTTGGACTGTTCACAGTAACACACTCTACGCCCTATCTTCCTATTCATAACGAATCCTACTCCGTTGTGCCATTTCCCTCTTTAAATTCTCTAGCTTGCCTAATGTTCTACACTGCGACCCGTAAATACCAGTTTAGTTTTCTGCGATGACGATAACCTCGGAAGTAGTTTCCATCTAGAGATCCAGAACATTTTCCCGGGGGATGCCTTCATCATTTTACTATACAGGAGAGATACATGTCCTCCGGAAATATGACAGCCTTACTTAACCTTGATCTCAGTGAATCGCAGTTCTCATGTAGCAACGCCATGTTGGTTAATGTTACAAGGCACGTTCAATTAATCATGTAGACTTTTGGCCCTGCAACAGCTGCCCCTCCTCCGAAACCAGGCGTTTGTCTGGTCTCTCCATAGACAGCCCGCCCTTTGTCTCTTGGTAGTGTCGACAGCATACTAGGCATGAACATATAGAAGACTGAGCAACAATTCGTCAGCGACAATGTCGAAATCAGCTGTCGAGTTCATATTCAAGATAACCTGAATGAATGAGCTCATGTCTGGGTAAGTAAAACGTCCGCAAAACATAACAGAACCTACTAAAGACTGAACCATTCCTCAACTCATTACATGTTGAACACCTCAGTGGGCCGTTGGTACATTATTGCTAAAGAGGCAAAATCGCGACTCTTCGGAATACCCTGCACGCGTTGAATCAGCCCGTGTCGATCAGACCAAATGCGCTTTGAGTTCGATTCTCTAGCCGTTGTTTGCTCATAAACTAGGTGCGGCGGACCTGCAGATACTAGCAACAGCAATACTTGTCGGCTTTTCGGATTTGATTCCGATTCTTATTTACAAGGTGTAAGAACTGTAGGCAATCCATGACAGTTAGGGCGTTTTCACGACCACTGTTCTTACGCTGCTTTATATAGTTCGAATGGTGCACCATTTCCGGTAGGCAGTTTGTATAATCCACGTCGCTCGGGAAACTAATCGGGAAACTTCATTCACGACATGGTCTTGGAATCGTCCAAGTACGATAACTCTTTACCGCCTTTCATTCAAGTCTCGCTGTCGGCCAGCCTTGCTAGGCTGATTCCATACAACCGATTGTCACATCCACACCACTTCAACCAACTGTCACATCCACACCACTTCAATACCATGACCAATGTCAGTTATGGGATGTCACTTGATAGCCTAGCATCAGTTCTACACCGCCTACAGCGCTCCAAAGTAACGAATGCTCTGTTACTGAGGTGAGCAACGTTTTGTCTGGTGAGCTTAAATTTCACGTATTAATGTAACTGCTGTATTAACAAAATAAAGACCCGTTGAGTTGCCAGTAATTTCTTATTTATTACACGACTGGTTTCGAACTCCATCTTCAGGTGCCACCAGCTGCAAACAAGATGAGGAGCTGGTAGCTTACAACGAAAAAAAAAAAAAAAAAGGTTCAAATGGCTCTGAGCACTATGGGACTCAACTTCTGAAGTCATCAGTCCCCTAGAACTTAGAACTACTTAAACCTAACTAACCTAAGGACATCACACACATCCATGCCCGTGGCAGGATTCGAACCTGCGACCGTAGTGGTCGCGCGGTTCCAGACTGTAGCGCCTAGAACCGCTCTGCCACCCAGGCCGGAGCTTGCAACGACTATCCGTTTGACATACCAAAACGAAAGGTAAAGCCGCGAAAAGTGGAATTACTCACATAATTAAGAAAACATAAATGCGTGGAAATCGTCGCAAGCAGTCACGACGGGTCACGTCCACACCCAAAAAATGAATAGGAATGGAACAAAACTGTTTACGTATAGGAAAGGATCCGAGTAGTTACATTTAAAATGACAGTGTTTCGAGTACTGTAGTGCGGGCTGTATACATCACAAGACGCCGCAACATCTTTGATATGTTCATTAATTGGAGCACTCATACGTAGAGTATGCTGAAAAAATAATAGTTCCATTTTCTGCCAACTAGTGAAAATACGGGTCTGTAAGCTGCCAGAATGTAACGTGGGTGCAAGAGAAGGGAAGGAACAATACAACACATAATATCGATGGTTCTGGCAAGTTTAGTAGGATACGGTCACAAGGCGCAACACGTGTCCAAAATCGTCTACCGATTCACCAACATGCTGAATCTGTAACACAGCATTGTCGATGGTTGCTCACAACATATCCGGTATATTCAGAGCGATATGTCATCGTGTGCTGTCCTTCATATCAGGAAGAGTCCGCATACGTGGCTGATAGACACGATATTCCAGATATCCTCACAGGCAAAAGTCACATGGATTTAGGTAGGTGGATCTGGAAGACCACACGTCTTGAAATCGCCTAGACATGATGCGGTCGCTATGGAAGGTTTCTCGAAGTAAATCGTTCATCTAGCAGGCGACGTGTCGTGTCTTTCCCGAAAACAGTGGTGTGAACACAGTTGAGGTTTTACAAAGCTGGAATCACATGTTGCACAAGGACGTCTTCACGAAAGTCCACATAATACGCCCGTGAAGTATAACCTTGAAGAAAAACGCATCGTGAATGAAGGAGTTTCTGAAGCTACACCACACAGTCACATGAGATGAGTACAGCGGATGTTCCTGCAGGACATGTGGTGGAGTAGAATCCCAAAAGCGACAGATTGTGCATCCACGCCGCCGTGCAAAGTGAAATGTGCGTCGTCCATTCAACCACTCGTGCTTGCCCACATTTCGTCAATTTCCATGTGTGCCAAAAACGAAGGGCAAAGTCACGGCCTTGTAGCCTATCTTGAGGCTTCGTTTGGTGCACATTCTGAATCCCGTCGCGATACCAGTAGAAAATGCGCCTCAAAATCTTTTTAACTATTGACCAGGTGATAAATAATTCCCGATACGCAGATCGAACACTGCCTGCAGAATCTGAGGCATTTGCTGTGCGGTTGGCTATAGCTGGAGCAACTTCATCAACAACTGCAAAGGGGATGGCCTTCTACCTTTCTCTGCTGCATCTCCTAATCTACCTGTTTCTTCAAATTTCTTAGCTCATTTATTGATTTTGGGCTTCTTCACATCTCTTTCTGTCGGCGACATTCCCACAGTGCAGCGCTGCTATTGCTGTCGCTCGGATAGAACTGCTCTACCAGCAGTGCACAGTATTTCCTCTCAGCAGCCATTGCGTATCGTATGGAAAACTTCAAACTTATTAACCCTTTCCGCCAAGAGTTACTTCAGAAAAGAGGGCCGGCCGCTGTGGCCGAGTGGTTCTAGGCGCTTCAGTCCGGAACCGCACTGCTACTGCGGTCGCAGGTTCGAATCCTGCCTCGGGCTTGGATGTATGTGATATCCTTAGGTTAGTTAGGTTTAAGTAGCTCTAAGTGTAGGGGACTGATGACCTCAGATGTTAACTCCCACGGTGCTTGGAGCCATTTGAACCATTATACTTCAGAAAAGAAATAAACACTCGTCATCAAGCAATAAACGGCATACTGACGTCAAAACAGGAAACATTTCACGTTCTTGCTGCGCCATATTTTTACCTGGTGGTAGAAAGTGGAACTATTTTTTTTCACTCCACGGGTAACCGATTAATGAACGTAACTATTACGTTTTAGCGTCATGTGATTATATAGTCAGCACTGCAGCATTCATAGAGCGTCAGTTTAATTATAACCATCATGTAAATAAGAACCTGCACTCACGCATATGGTTGGAGCAGCCTGCAAGAAAGCCAGCCGAATGCGGCGGCTGAAGCAACTGACGTAGGAGCCAATGTCATCGGGAATCAATATATACAGGAGAAAATATGCATGTAACAAGGGCTGACTGTACCATTCGCTTACATACGTGTGGTTCAAAAGGTCGAGTAAATACAAAACTACAAAAAGAAGAATAGTGTGATCACATATAAACCTAAGTGTTCCACCAAAATGCCTAAAAGACGAAGTACAGAACGTATAAGAATAAAAATGCAACTAAAACAGAGGGTATGGTTGGTAAATACAATATATTTAGAAATAAAGCAATTAAACGACAACAGGTCAGGTGCGACGAGAGAATGATGCGAACCGTTAACATCAGTGACCATGCATAGATTCGTGCCTGAGACCCAAAACAAAGGTTCCTCACCTCACTGGCGCCTACGTCAGTTGCTCGCGGCACCGCGTTCAGTAGGCTTGCTGGCAGGCTGCACTGATCACTTCCTCGTCGGCTGTAGAGGCTGGGCCCTGGTTGCTGGTTCTACACGTGAGTGCAGTTGCTTATTTATTTTTTCTTCCCTTTTTGTCTGGATTCATCCCTCTACGTTAGCGTCTTTTTTCCAGTCCCATGCATTTGTTTGGCGTGAATGTGTCACCTCTTGCCTGACAAGCCCACCTGCCCCGCATTTACGTTGCCTTAATTATTTGAGTAATACTACTTTTTATGCTTTCCTTTCATTTAGGTATGCCAACCCCATAGTTCTTGTAAGGTAGTAGCTCCTGCTCCTGTTCGTAGTTGGTGGCACACGAAAATGGTGCTTTAGGCTTTGAAACTGGTCACGTAATAAATCAGCTGGAGCGGATTTGTATTCCTTTCATACGTACCTCAGTTACGGAAGTTCTTCTGATCAAGTATTTTGTAAGTGCTGTAGTAAAGGCTCTAAAGACTGAGCACTGGTTTAGAAAATGTACTTCGAGAGCTGTCAATACACCTCCTTCCCATGCTACTGCGGGTGTGCTTGTATTACAGCATGTGTATGTTTGATGGTTGTCATTGTTGTGTTCACAATAGAATGCTCCTACCTAAAATTGTATTAAATTAGCTCTGCCATTGACAACATGCAGCTAGGAAGAACAAGTGAATAAGTCCCCAACTTGTGATAATACTTCGCTCTAACTTAATTTGAATCGGAACTAGAAATCAAATCCCATGAAAAGTAGACCAACTGGGTACTGTGCAGATATTTATTATAAAAAACAACATGAAGAATGCAAGTTGAACAAATATTGAGATAGAACGTTAACGTCTGCTCATTAATCTAATTCTGAGATCGGTGAAACGTCTATGACATGACTCGAAATCGTGCTCCCGTTTATTCTATGGGAACACTTAGTGGTTGATAAAGATAAGAAGGCCTCCACCATGACTGGCACCGACAGTAAAGAGTTCAGAGATGAACCAAATGTAACTTAACACATTTACTACTAAAGATTCCCTATCTGTCGAGCCATGGTGTGTATCAGTGTTGGGAAGAGCAATTTCGCAGCGCCAGTCTGGTCCATACTGCCAGCCCTCGTGCGGATAACTGCAAATTCTGACTACACAGAGGATGTGAAATAGTGCCCGCAGACTCCTAGGGTCGGGAACTACTTCAGTATAATGCCGAACACGAATCAAGACTGCTGCTTGCTTATAAGCCAGGAGCAGAGACTTTACTCAAGTGAGCAATCGTAAAGGAGCACCTCATAATGGCTCAGTCCCCACAATGAAGCACAGATTCGTTTATCTGCTCCTAGTGGCGAAATCAACACTATGAAATCTAATAGCGAAACTGCCTCGCCAGAAGTATATCACACGCTCTCCACCGATGTATGTGCTATCTCCACGCACCAGAGGATCCCTCTCACATGGCGTGCTCCAGTTTAGAGCAAACCTCACATCATTGGTGTGCACTCTCCGTGTGGCCACTCTGCGCACCCATCAAAAATGGAATGCCTCCTACTCTACGAGTCATGAAGCTGTCATACAGCCGCCTACAACCCATTTTCATTTCAGAAAAACCTTCTGATACATTGTATCTCATCTTCCAACTGCAGATTCAGCCAATCAGATTTGTTTCTCTGCTTTGTGATGAGAATACTGCTTGGTGTCTTGAGTGAGAATTTCTGTGACCATTAGCTCGTATCTGCTGCAGGCGTCCTCAGAATATTCCTTCATGCTAGAAAGGCCGGTGGCGACGCTTGTAAAATGTTATTTCTCCAGTCCTAAATATACAGCCATCATCGTGCTCCCTATTCTGTTTAGCAACTATACGGGCCACCACATGGAGCCCATTCTGTTCGCTTCTTACGGTGTAGCGAACCTTAGCAGTAAACACTCGCATCGTTCTATTCTTTCCAGAACCACAAAAACTGCCCTACCTCCAGCGCTGTCTGCCTCAGTCCATGTCTCTTTCGTAGACTGTGGAGGTCCTCGACTTCTCCTTGCTGCTAGAGCCTGCATCAAATTATGTTGCAAGCATGCACTTCTGCAGAAATTTTAGTATGAGGTTACCCAGTATCAACCAATTAATAATTCTATCAACCCACCCAAAATGCGGTCACATATTAAGTAAACGTGAAACATGCATCGTTAAAATTATTCATGTATGATGAAAATATTTTGCTGCCTTATAACCTCCCACTGTTTCCTTGCAACCTTCGCAGAGCTATGTAAATCTAGAGTCACGCCGAAACTCCTCAAATTTCCACCTAAACAATTATATTTTACTACCTTACTCATCATATCTTCTATATAACACCACCTCCAGGTAGTTTATGACTCCACGGTCCAGTACAGGTGTCCTGCTACCAACCATACGTGCATACAATAGGCCATACACTTACCTAAGAAAATCTGGAAAAATATGATCAGACATCCACTGCTGCTTATGAAAAATGCACTTACAAATTCTTGTACTTTCCCATAGAGGAAGAAATATTTGCCCCTCATTTTGGATCACAAAGTTCCTAACTGGAAATAGATTGTACTATCGAAACCGAATTAAATGTTTTATACCTAGTAACTAACAGCCTGTGGATGAAACATTATCCCTTTAAAAAAGTTTAAACAGGCTGTTGAGTCAAGCTGGAGGAAAAGATATCTGGTATTGATCGCTGTTATTTTTACAGCAATCGTTGAGCATATACACTATGTGATCAAAAGTATCCGGACACCTGGCTGAAAATGACTGACAAGTTCGTGTCGCCCTCCATCGCTAATGCTGGAATTCAGTTTGGTGTTGGCCCACCCTTAGCCTTGATGACAGCTTCCATTCTTGCAGGCATGCGTTCAGTCAGGTGCTGGAAGGTTTGTTGGGGAATGGCAGCTCTTTCTTCACGGAGCCATCGACGTCGGTCGGTGAGGCCTGGCACGAAGTCGGAGTTCCAAAACATCACAAAGGTGTCTATAAGATGCAGATCAGGCCAGTCCATTATAGGGATGTTACTGTCGTGTAACCACTTCGCCACAGGTCGTGCATTTTGAACAGGTGCTCGGTTGTGTTGAAAGATGGAATCGCCATCACCGAATTGCTCTTCAGCAGTGGGAAGCAAGAAGGTGCTTAAAACATCAACGTAGGCCTGTGCTGTGATAGTGACACGCAAAGCGACGCAAAGCAAAGCAACAAGCCCCCTCCATCAAAAACACGACCACACCATAACACCACCGCCTCCGAATTTTACTGTTACCACCACACACGTTGCCTGACACCCGATACAAGCGCTTTTCGCTTGCTATGTTACGAGATAAGTAATTGGGCTAATAATGAATTGATTCTGCTGAATATTCTATACTATTTACGTGCATTAGTGTCAGATAGACTTGATAAATTGGGAGCTTCAGTTTTTATTGGTGTCTGAAAAGGAAAAGCGAAATTTCTGTTTAGGATAGTTTCGCTTGTACGCAAACGTTTGTTTACATTATTAACTGACGTTAAATAAGCGGGATTATCAATTAAGTCAGTGTACAATATTCAGTATTTACGTTAATATTGTCATTTAGACTCGATACATTGAAGGTAGCAGTTTTTACACGTTTCATTAGGAAACGTGATTCTGACAGTGAATTCTAACCTCGCTTGTATACGTTTCAGTAGCGCAACCTGCGAGCGTTAACAGTTGAGGAAACATAGACTACGTGTTAAATTAGTGTTACACTACAATATCTGAGTAAATCAGTGTTATAATACAACTTCTGAGCCCTTCTTACAAACGGTTTACTTAGCAGAAAGTTAAAATTCACCTCGCCGTTTGTTTAAAGTCCTTAGCTTGTTGTGGGCTTTAATGATTGTGAACTGTAAGCCCATCTGTTCCTGTAAAGTAGAGTTCGTATTTGTTCTTTACATTCTGAACTCTTTTTGTTAGCTAAAGGTTTTGTTTTGTACATGCATCTGTCAGTATACAATACTCAGTCTTTACGTTTATTATTGTCATTTAGAATCGATACATTGAAGGTAGCAGTTTTTATGGTTTTATTTGGTCATTTCCGCGTGCACATAAACGTTAGTTTACATTATAAATATGAGGGATAATAAGTAGGTGTAGCTTACCGTAAATTACTGTTTTGTTGTTTAATAATATTCACTAGATAGCTCCCAGCAGTTTAGTGTAGGTCAGTATTATTTTTTCTTTAGTATTCAGTAGATAGACCCTAGCAGGAAAATAAGCACCAGATCTGACTTCTACTATACATTTTTATTGTTTTTCATTGTTGAGTGTCCTTCCTGCCAACCAGAGTGTAGCTGTTAACCTTGTGTGGCAGTAGGTTTTCTTAAGTTTCTTATAGTAAATCACATATTAGCTGGATGGATAGGGACTGTGCCTGTTGTGTGCGCAAGTAGGAGGAGCTGGCCACAGTCCAAACGCAGCTGGGAGTTTTGTTGGCCACAGTCAACAGGTTCCAGAGTGCCACCTTGAGGTGCGGTGAGGATGGTGTGCCTAGGACAGCCTCTGCTGTACTAGATGTGCAGGGAGGGGTTGGGGTGGGGGGGCGGGGGGGGAGGGGATGTCAGAGCTCTCTGTCAGTGAGCCGACCTCAGATGCGACTGAGCCGACCGGCCTACTCTCACCTCGGTGTGGGTGGCGGACTGTATCGAGGTCTCGAGCCTCAAGGCGAGGCTGCACGAGGGAAGCAGGCTCCTTCCAAATCCCATGCACTTTGCTAATAGATTCACTGTGCTATATGTTGCTGGGCAGGGGGGGGGGGGGTCATGGCGGAGGGGGGGGGGGGAGGGAGGCTGAGCTGGATCAGAATGCAAATTCTGCCAAGATAATGGCCGCCACTTCAGCAAGGTCCGGACATGCAAGTGTGGATAGGGGTTTGTTAATCGGGAGCTCCAATCTTAGGCGGGTCATGGAGCCCATCAGGAACATAGCGGCTAGGGCGGGAAAAAGTCCAACGTTCACTCGGTGTGCTTGCCAGGGGCTTTGTCCGGGATGTGGAAGAGGCTCTTTCGGCAGCTATCGAGCTTGCGGGGTGCAGCCAGCTACGTATTGTTGCACATGTCGGCACCAACGATGCAGCCGTCGGGGTTCCGAGGAAATCCTTGTGTCCTTTCGGCGGCTGTCGAAATTGGCGAAGGCGGCCTCCATCTCTCGAGGAGTGAAAGCCAAACTGACGATTTTCAGCATCGTATCCAGGGTCTACTGGGGTCCTCTGGTTTGGAGTCCAGTGGAGAATCTAAACAGAGGCTACGTCGACTCAGTGACGAAAATGGTTGTAGATCCCTCGACCTACGCTATGGGGTGGAAGGTTGCAGGATGCCCCTAGATAGATCAGGGATGCACTACACACAGGAAGCAGCTACATGGGTGACACAGTACTTATGGCGTGCACATGGGGATTTTTTTTAGACAGGTCCCTCCCCACAGGAAACAAACCGTTGGCCTGAAGAATTACCAGTTCATGACAATGATGTGGGTGTGCCAACCGTAAAAATTATTAGTTCGCCTAAACAGGTCATTCCAAAGGATTTAAGTATTCTTAATCTCATGTCAGTAAATTGTCGAGGATCCTCGAGTTACTCAACGAAATAAACAATAGTGATGATAATATTGTATTAGGTACCAAAAGCTAGTTGAGACCAGACATAAATAGCAGTGAAAGTGTGAATTCGGATTGGACTATGTTTAGGAAGGATAGACTGGTGCTATGGGAGGTGGTGTATTCATCGCAGTGAAAAGCTGTTTAAAGGCTGTTGAGATCGCCACTAGGTCGGACTGTGAAATAGTCTGGCTAAAGCTGTCGATCAGACCAGAAGTGATCATTGTATTAGGATGTTTTTATAGACCACCAGCGTCCCCAACAAACGTCGCAGAACGTTTCAGGGAAAGTCTTGAGTACATAGGAAATAAATATCCAAATTATCCATCACTTATAGGTGGAGACTTTAATCTGGCGTACATTGGCTGGGAAAATTACACGTTTATTACAGGGGGTAGAAGCAAAGACTCGTGTGAAGTTATTCTAGGAGCGCTCTCAACATACAACCTTGAGCAATTGGTTAGAAAACCAACTCGAGATGGGAACATATTAGATAGCTTGGCAACAAACAGATCTGATCTTTTTGAGAAAGTTAATCTAGAAGAAGGTATTAGGTCTTTGTGGCTTCTATGTAAGTGGAAGTTGAAAAAAAAAACAAAGAAACAGCTTAGAGTTTTCTTGTTTGGGAAAGCAAATAAAAGTGTCATTAATGAATATCTTCATAGTCAGCTCCAAGCATTCACCGTGGGACACAAATATATTGAGCTTCTTTGGTAGGAATTTAAAGGTATTGTCCACCACGTGCTAGAGAAATATGTGCCTAGCAAAAATATAGGGGAGGGAAAGGATCCACCTCGGTTCAACGAACATATTGGGAAGTTTTTTTAAACGTAGTCACTGCCGCACTGACAAACAGAAATTATGCAAAATGAAAGCAGCAGTCAAAAAGTCAATGAGAGATTCTCTTAACGAATTTGAAAGCAATATTTTATCTGCAGGTTCTAAAAATAACCCCAAAAAATTTTGGTCGTACGTAAAATCCATGAACGCTACGAATAATTCAATGCCTTCTCTTGCTGACAGTACGGGTAATGTAACAGATGATGATAAACAGACGGCCGAAATTCTAAACTTAGCTTTCAAAACCTCCTTTACGGTAGGGGACTGCAGCACCATTCCCCCTTTCAATTGCCGAACAAACGCTAGGATGGCTGACATAGTGTTTAATGTATCTGGGATTATAACACAGTTGAGAAGGAAGGCATCTGGCCCAGACGGTATCTCCGTAAGATTTTATGTCGACTATGCTACAAATGTAACACCATTCTTATCCAACATCTATCAGATATCATTGGAACAGCGGAAAGTTCCAGGTGACTGGAAGAAGGCCCAGGTCATAGAAATCTATAAAAAGGGTAGAAAATCGGATGCACATAATTACCGGCCAACTTCACTGACATCGATTTGTTATAGAAACACGGAACATATTTGTTGTTCAGGTATAATGACCTTTCTAGACTCTCAGAAGATCATCTGCAGGAACCAGCACGCTTTTAGGAAACAGCGGTCATGCGAGACACAGCTGGCCCTCTTTGTGCATGATATACAACAGGCTCTAGATACCGGCTCCCAGGTTGATGCCATATTTCTCGGCTTTCGAAAGTTGTTCGACTCAGTTCCGCTTTGCTCCAAAAAGTGCGCGCTTACTGTCTATCCGATGACGTATGCGTTTGGATAGAAAGTTTTCTAACAGACAGAGAGCAGTTTGTCGTCCTGAATGAGGAGACTTCAGCAAAAACAATCGTAACATCAGGTGTGCCCGAGGGCAGCGTAACAGGTCCGCTGCTTTTTACGATTTACATAAATGATCTGGTTGATGATACTGACAGCGGCATTAAACTGTTTGCCGATGATGCTGTAGTCTACAGGAACGTAGTATCACACGAAGGTTGTGAACTAATCAGTGAGGACTTGCAGAAAATAAATGCGTGGTGTAATGAATTGTAGTTATCTCTCAATATTAGTAAGTGCAACCTACTGCGTATAACAAAGCGAAAATCCTCATTAATGTATAAGTACAAAATAAATGCCCAGTCTGTGGAAGCGGTAACATCCGTCAATTATCTGTGTCACTATTCGAAATGATCTCATATGGAACGATCAGATTACACAGGTAACGGGTAAGGCGAACTCTAGATTCCGGTTTATAGGTAGAATCCTGAAGCGATGCTGTCCTTCAACAAAGCAAATTGCTTACAATACTTTAGTTCGTCCAGTCTTAGAGTATTGTTCGTCTGCATGGGACCCTTACCAGTTGGATCTGATTCAAGAGACTGAGAATGTCCAAAGAAGAGCGAGAGGATTCGTGATTGGTATATTTAGCCATCGCGAGAGAGTTACAGATCTCACAGGAAGTTTGAAGTGGGACGCACTTGTAGACAGACGACGCGCTAAAAGGAAGGGGCTGCTCACTAAATTCCAAAATCCGATCTTCGCCGAGGATGTAGAGCATATATTATTATCACCAACTTTCATAACGTGCAGTGATCACCATTCAAAGATAAGGGAAATCAGGGCTCGTACTGAGGCGTTCAGACAGTCGTTTTTCCCTCTCGCAATCCGCTAGTGGAACAGAGGAGGGGGGGGGGATATGACTTGGGGGCGAATAGTGCCCTCCGCCACACACCCCTTGGTGACTAGCGGAGTATACATTTAGATGTAGATGACGTTCACCGGGAATTCGTCATACCCACACCCTGCCATCGAATCACCACATTGCGTACCGTGGTTCGTCACTTCACACAGTTTTCTTACTGTTCAATCGTCCACTGTTTACGCTACTTACACCAATCGAGACGTCGTTTGGCATTCATAACTGTGATATGTAGCTTATGAGCAGCCGCTCGACCATGAAGCCGGCTGGAGTGGCCGAGCGGCTCTAGGCGCTACAGTCTGGAACCGAGCGACCACTATGGTCGCAGGTTCGAATCCTGCCTCGGGCATGGATGTGTGTGATGTCCTTAGGTTAGTCAGGTTTATGTAGTTCTAAGTTCTAAGGGACTGATGACCTCAGAAGTTAAGTCCCATAGTGCTCAGAGCCATTTGAACCATCGACCATGAAATCCAAGTTTTCTCATGCCTAACTGTCATAGTACTTGCAGTAGATTATGATGCAATTTGGAATTTCTGTGTGATGGTCTGGATGGATGTCTGCCTGTTACACATTACGACCCTCTTCAACTGTCGGCGGTCTCTGTCAGTCAACGGACGAGGTCGAAGGCTGGCTCTGAGCACTATGCGACTTAACTTCTGAGGTCATCAGTCGCCTAGAACTTAGAACTCATTAAACCTAACTAACCTAAGGACATCACACACATCCATGCCCGAGGCAGGATTCAAACCTGCGACCGTAGCGGTCGTGCGGTCCAAACTGAAGCGCCTAGAACCGCTCGGCCACGCCGGCCGGCTCTCAGATTTTCTAGCTGCTCTAAAACATCAAGGCTTCCACTTCATCTTTGGTAGTGCCCTTCTGGAAACACGAATTTTGAGTTAATCCGGCATCTTTTGCCAACGAAGAGATCATCACACTACTTTTTCAATTACAGACCACTTGTCCTGCTATCTGAGGATACATCCATTGCAATAGTTTCCATTATTTTCTGTATTCTCATGTCGTTGATCATTGCTGATTCTTACGGCCTGTAGGTACAGTCTGCCACCCCACGACCAAGAGGTTGCCCTATAACTTTGTTCACTATTCCGCACTCTTTGACATGGTTTTGATAGAACCAAGGGACTATTACCGGAAACTTTGGCCGATATTTATGGCAGTTAACGGAAATGAAATATATGACGGCTTGTTTTGAGAAATCGTACCAGGATTATTTTGAATGTCACGACCCCCCCCCCTACCCCTCTCTCGTATATGCACCTGCGTAGGGGGGCGGAGGAAGGGGGGGGGGGGTTACGTGTCGCTGTTACCAAGTCATCATTTGTTTATTGAACCACTTCTCATTTGACTTCGTGTCTGGATCACTTTGGACAGCTTTCCACAACCAAAAAATGTGGGACTGAAACCGGGAATTGAAGCGTGGTCTCTACGTTTTCTGATGCTAATAAATGTAGACTGCAGCAATACTTGTAGCTGCAATGCCATTGCTGTTAGTAGTAACTGCAAAAGAGACAACACAAATGAAAATATTTCAAACATTAAATTATAATATGGTTTGTTGTTGTTGTTTTCTCAGGTGAAGATGAATTCAGTGCCAGGATGCAGGATACGCATTCAAAAAAATTAAAACAATAAATGAGACGTTGCACTGAGCACGTAATGCGAGTGACACCAGCACAGTCAAGCTACGGTTATCATAAGCAAACGATTGCTGATCACCTTCATACCAACAAGTAATATCCTGCTTTCTATAAAGATTCGGGAATAAAGCTTAATGTCAATGAACGAGGTAAATTGTGTATTTCACGATACATAAGGGAGTAGTGACCTTTGATTATACGATCAACAACTCACAAACAGCCATGGTATACATATATTTGGAAGTAATAATGTTATTACCAAGTATCTGTATGTCATGGTTAAATGACGTGAAGTGGTCGCGTAAATACAGTAGTTAGAGAAATGAAACGTTCTGATACATTTGTAAGTTACTGATATTCTAAAGTACAGAAAAAAGTTCCTTGCAGAACATTCGTTAATTCATAGTGGGATAGAGCTCAGCTGTTGTGTTCATATCATGTCGGACTAACGGAGGCGCTTAGTGTATAAAGAAAGGAATGTGGAATGGTCACAGTACTTTTCGACCAAAGAGAGAGACAGTAGCAAACTGCAGAAAGAAATGTCGCTCTCGGACATTTCATGATAGCGTGAAGCTTTAGAAATACGGTTTACACAGTTCAAAATACTGGCTTCCTAAGCAAAATCGTTCGATCTCTGAACGCCCTGATATCTGAAAGATCATTTTTCCTATAACCCTATCCATGAGTTGGAAAATAAAAAGCTTTAAAATGTCGTCAAATAGAGGAACTCGTTGCCATAAACAAGTTATAATTAATTGACGAGAAAAATAGCTTTCGATGTAATTTGGCACTAAGCATGAAAACTAGATACAAAGGATGAAACAAAAGGCGCTACTTACTGCGATCTAAATACTGTTTGTAGATTTTGCAGGTATATATTTTCTCTAGAAAACAAGTGTATACGCTCTGAAATGTTTGGACGACACTTCCATGGATTTAGTTCTGAGGAGTGTAAAGAATTTACCACACGATCATTGACAAGAACCTCTGCTATGAGTAATGATTTGAACATTAATTACCTCTATCGCCACTGTTTAGTCCCAAGGTTTTTTACTATAGTGCAATTGTTTCATAAAAAGAATAGTCCTTCATAGCCTCACTTTCATTGGTCAGATGCCAAACTGTAAACCAGGCGGCTCTCGCAACACACGCGATTTTGGCGCAAATGTACAAACGAAAATAAGCTCTCGAAACAGAGGAAACTCAGTGTAGAGGCAGGGGCGCTGCAGCAGACTCACCTGTCTCGGGCAGTCGATCGCGACAAGAAAGTCGATCGTGTAAGACGGATTTAGAGGTTATTTGGAGGGGAATTAGGAAAGGATGACGTGAAAGAAGGATGTGGCAGTACTCTGACGTTTGTCTGTTGGTATGTTGTTCTACTTATTTTTCTATTAAAATGGCCACAGCAACGAACTTGTCGAATAATGTTGTTACTGAGTAACTGTACGGAAGTATAACAGCTTTTTAACTGTCTTCTGGAGAGGAATCGTATTTCCTCAGTGGACTGGGGTACGAGGGACCGCACGCAGGCAGTCAGGGAGAGCGACTGAATGCGAGGCGGCTATGAGAAATCAGGAGAAAGCCGAGCGGTCAGCGCGTGGTGAACAATGGCGGCAGGCAGTCTGTGGACTGGGGGCCGGAGGCGACGCATTGTTCGCGTGCAGGCAGGGCCGTGGGGTGGCCCAGCCCTGCCTGCCTGCGTACCGTTACGCCGCGCTCTGCACCCCGCGCCGCTACACACCACGGCCCGTCGTCACAGCGCGGCTTTGCAGCTGCCGTCGCCTGCAAGTTCCAACAGTGTGTACGGGCAGCAGCTCCTACAACAGTTTTCGACGATTTTTTGATTTTAATTCTGCGCTTATAAATGGAAAAGAAATATATCTGAAAAATAATCGGGGTTTAGAAAAGGACGCTCAATGTTTTTACACAACAACAAGTTACAGAACACAGACGAGAATTTCATAGGGATCCCCCGCCCCCAAGCTTTTCTAGATTTTGAAAAATCATTAGATAATATGAACAGAAAATTCTGTGGAATATACACAGAAGAAGAAAGAAACTGGTACACCTGCCTAATATCTTGTAGGCCCCCGCGAGCACGCAGAAGTGCTGCAACACGACGTGGCTTGGACTCGATTAATGTCTGAATTAGTGCTGGAGGGAACTGACATCATGAATCCTGCAGGGCTGTCCATATCTCCTCTGAACGGCACGTTGCAAGGCATCCCAGACGTGCTCAAAAATGTTCATGTCTGGGGAGTTTGGTGGCCAGCGGAAGTGTTTAAACTCAGAAGACTGTTCCTGGAGCCACTCTGTAGCAATTCTTGGCGTGTGGGGTGTCGCATTGTCTCGTTGGAATTGCCAAAGTCCGTCGAAATACACAATGGGCATGAATGGATGCCAATGATCAGACAGGATGCTTACGAAAGTGTCACCGGTCAGAGTCCTATCTAGACGTCTCAGAGGTCCCCCATATCACTCCAACTGCACACGCCCCACACCATTACTGAACTTCCACCAGCTTGAAGAGTCCCCTCCTCCCATGCAGGGTCATTGAATTCATGAGGTTGTCGCTATGCCCGTACACGTCCATCCGCTCGATACGATTTGAAACGAGACTAACCCGACCGGGCAACATGTTTCCAGTCGTCAACAGGCTAATACCGGTGTTGACAGGCTGAGGCGAGGCGTATAGCTTCGTGTTGTGCAGTCATCAAGGGTACACGTGTGGACCTTCGGCTCCGAAGGCAACGCCTATATAAGGCAACAAGTGTCTGGCGCAGTTGTTAGATCGGTTACTGCTGATACAATGGAATGTTACCAAGATTTGAGTGAGTTTGAACGTGTTGTTATTTCGTTGAATGGTTCGCTTGCTGACACTTGCTGATGGTCCAACAATGAAATCTGCAGCAATTGGCCGAAGGGATGCACTTCTGTCATCTTAAACGATTCTCTTCAGTCGTCGTTGGTCCCGTTCTTGCAGGATCTTTTCCGGTAGCAGCAATGTCGGAGATTTGAAGTTTTACCAGATTCCTGATATTCACAGTACACTAGTGAAATGGACGTACGGAGAGATCCCCACTTCATCGCCACCTCGGAGATGCTGTGTCCCTTTGCTAGTGCGCCGACCATAACAACACGTTCAAACTCACTCAAATATTGGTAACATGCCATTGTACAGGGTGTTTCAAAAATGACCGGTATATTGGAAACGGCAATAAAAACTAAACGAGCAGAGATAGAATTACACCGTTTGTTGCAATATGCTTGGGACAACAGTACATTTTCAGGCGGACAAACTTCCGAAATTACAGTAGTTACAATTTTCAACAACAGGTGGCGCTGCAAGTGATGTGGAAGATATAGAAGACAACGCAGTCTGTGGGTGCGCCATTCTGTACGTCGTCTTTCTGCTGTAAGCGTGTGCTGTTCACAACGTGCAAGTGTGCTGTAGACAAAATGGTTTATTCCTTAGAACAGAGGATTTTTCTGGTGTTGGAATTCCACCGTCTAGAACACAGTGTTGTTGCAACAAGACGAAGTTTTCAACGGAGGTTTAATGTAACCAAAGGACCGAAAAGCGATACAATAAAGGATCTGTTTGAAAAATTTCAACGGACTGGGAACGTGACGGATGAATGTGCTGGAAAGGTAGGGCGACCGGGTACGGCAACGACAGAGGGCAATGCGCAGCTAGTGCAGCAGGTGATCCAACAGCGGCCTCGGGTTTCCGTTCGCCGTGTTGCAGCTGCGGTCCAAATGACGCCAACGTCCACGTATCGTCTCATGCGCCAGAGTTTACACCTCTATCCATACAAAATTCAAATGCGGCAACCCCTCAGCGCCACTACCATTGCTGCACGAGAGACATTCGCTAACGATATAGTGCACAGGATTGATGACGGCGATATGCATGTGGGCAGCATTTGGTTTACTGACGAAGCTTATTTTTACCTGGACGGCTTCGTCAATAAACAGAACTGGCGCATATGGGGAACCGAAAAGCCCCATGTTGCAGTCCCATCGTCCCTGCATCCTCAAAAAGTACTGGTCTGGGCCACCATTTCTTCCAAAGGAATAATTGGCCCATTTTTCAGATCCGAAACGATTACTGCATCACGCTATCTGGACATTCTTCGTGAATTTGTGGCGGTACAAACTGCCTTAGACAACACTGCGAACACCTCGTGGTTTATGCAAGATGGTGCCCGGCCACGTCGCACGGCCGACGTCTTTAATTTCCTGAATGAATATTTCGATGATCGTGTGATTGCTTTGGGCTATCCGAAACATACAGGAGGCGGCGTGGATTGGCCTCCCTATTCGCCAGACATGAACCCCTGTGACTTCTTTCTGTGGGGACACTTGAAAGACCAGGTGTACCGCCAGAACCCAGAAACAATTGAACAGCTGAAGCAGTACATCTCATCTGCATGTGAAGCCATTCCGCCAGACACGTTGTCAAAGGTTTCGGGTAATTTCATTCAGAGACTACGCCATATTATTGCTACGCATGGTGGATATGTGGAAAATATCGTACTATAGAGTTTCCCAGACCGCAGCGCCATCTGTTGTTGAAAATTGTAACTACTGTAATTTCGAAGGTTTGTCTGCCTGAAAATGTACTGTTGTCCCAAGCATATTGCAACAAACGGTGTATTTCTATCGCTGCTCGTTTAGTTTTTATTGCCGTTTCAAATATACCGGTCATTTTTGAAACACCCTGTATCAGCAGTAACCGATCTAACAACTGCGCCAGACACTTGTTGCCTTATATAACCGTTGCCGTCTGCTGTTTACATATCTTTGTATTTGAATACGCATGTGTATACCAGATCCTCTGGCGCTTCAGTGTAATACTTGAACGATGTTATCCGTCTCATCTCAAAGAAGCTCTTAAAAGTCTATAAACAAACACCCGAAATCGTTGTGGATATTGTAAACACAACACACAGCTAGTGATCACAAACCACAGAGTTAAGTAAGTATGGTATCCTTCCCTGATTTTCTTCAATATGTATGTGCATGATTAGTAATTGCAAAATAGTGAATAAGAAGGGAGTTTATGTTGATCCCCACTTCAAACTAAATGCAATCTTATGTGAAAGCACTTGTCGTTGTTGTGGTCTTTAGTCCTGAGACTGGTTTGATGCAGCTCTCCATGCTAATCTATCCTGTGCAAGTTCCTTCATCTCCCAGTACCTACTGCAACCTACTTCCTTCTGAATCTGCTTAGTGTATTCATCTCTTGGTCTCCCTCTACGATTTTTACCCTCCACACTGCCCTCCAATGCTAAATTTGTGATCCCTTGATGCCTCAGGACATGTCCTACCAACCGATCCCTTCTTCTAGTCAAGTTGTGCCACAAACTTCTCTGCTCCCCAATCCAATTCAATACCTCCTCGTTAGTTACGTGATCTACC
This sequence comes from Schistocerca americana, assembly GCF_021461395.2. Lineage (NCBI taxonomy): Eukaryota > Metazoa > Arthropoda > Insecta > Orthoptera > Acrididae > Schistocerca > Schistocerca americana. The sequence goes on along the minus strand of NC_060121.1, from coordinate 552,177,677 downwards.
CACCTAATCTTCAATATTCTTCTGTAGCACCACATTTCAAAAGCTTCCATACTCTTCTTGTCCAAATTATTTATTGTCCATGTTTCACTTCCATACATGGCTACACTCCATACAAATACTTTCAGAAACGACTTCCTGACACTTAAATCTAAATTCGATGTTCACAAATTTCTCTTCTTCAGAAACGCTTTCCTTGCCATTGCCAGTCTACATTTTATATCCTCTCTACTTCGACCATCATCAGTTATTTTGCTCCCCAAATAGCAAAACTCCTTTACTACTTTAAGTGTCTCATTTCCTAATCTAATTCCCTCAGCGTCACCCGACTTAATTCGACTACATTCCATTATCCTCGTTTTGCTTTTGTTGATGTTCATCTTATATCCTCCTTTCAAGACACTGTCCATTCCATTCAACTGCTCTTCCAAGTCCTTTGCTGTCTCTGATAGAATTACGATGTCATCGGCGAACCTCAAAGTTTTTATTTCTTCTCCCTGGATTTTAATACCTACTCCAAATTTTTCTTTTGTTTCCTTTACTGCTTGCTCAATATACAGATTGAATAACATCGGGGAGAGGCTACAACCCTGTCTCACTCCCTTCCCAACCACTGCTTCCCTTTTATGCTCCTCGACTCTTATAACTGCCATCTGGTTTCTGTACAAATTGTAAATAGCCTTTCGCTCCCTGTATTTTACCCCTGCCACCTTTAGAATTGGAAACAGAGTATTCCAGTCAACACTGTCAAAAGCTTTTTCTAAGTCTACAAATGCTAGGAACGTAGGTTTGCCTTTCCTTAATCTTCCTTCTCAGATAAGTCGTAAGGTCAGTATTGCCTCACGTGTTCCAACATTTCTACGGAATCCAAACTGATCTTCCCCGACGTCGGCTTCTACCAGTTTTTCCATTCGTCTGTAAATAATTCGCGTTAGTATTTTGCAGCTGTGACTTATTAAAATGATAGTTCGGTAATTTTCACATCTGTCAACACCTGCTTTCTTTGGGATTGGAATTATTATATTCTTCTTGAAGTCCGAGGGTATTTCGCCTGTCTCGTACATCTTGCTCACCAGATGGTAGAGTTTTGTCAGGACTGGCTCTCCCGAGGCCGTCAGTAGTTCTAATGGAATGTTGTCTACTCCCAGGGCCTTGTTTCGACTCAGGTCTTTCAGTGCTCTGTCAAACTCTTCACGCAGTATCGTATCTCCCATTTCATCTTCATCTACACCCTCTTCCATTTCCATAATATTGTCCTCAAGTACATCGCCCGTGTATAGACCCTCTATATACTCCTTCCACCTTTCTGCTTTCCCCTCTTTGCTTAGAACTGGGTTTCCATCTGAGCTCTTGATATTCATACAAGTGTTTCTCTTATCTCCAAAGGTCTCTTTAATTTTACTGTAGGCTGTATCTATCTTACCCCTAGTGAGATAAGCCTCTACATCCTTACATTTGTCCTCTAGCCATGCCTCCTTAGCCATTTTGCACTTCCTGTCGATCTCATTTTTGAGACGTTTGTATTCGTTTTTGCCTGCTTCATTTACTGCATTTTTATATTTTCTCCTTTCATCAATTAAATTCAATATTTCTTCTCTTACCCAAGGATTTCTACTAGCCCTCGTCTTTTTACCTACTTGATCTTCTGCCGCCTTCACTACTTCATCCCTCAGAGCTACCCATTCGTCTTCCACTGTATTTCTTTCCCCCATTCCTGCCAATTGTTCCCTTACGCTCTCCTTGAAACTCTGTACAACCTCTGGTTCTTTCAGCTTATCCAGGTCCCATCTCCTTAAATTGCCACCTTTTTGCAGTTTCTTCAGTTTCAATCTACAGTTCATAACCAATAGATTGTGGTCAGAGTCCACATCTGCCCCTGGAAATGTCCTACAATTTAAAACCTGGTTCCTAAATCTCTGTCTTACCATTATATAATCTATCTCATACCTTTTAGTATCTCCAGGATTCTTCCATGTATACAACCTTCTTTTATGATTCTTGAACCAAGTGTTAGCTATAATTAAGTTAGCTCTGTGCAAAATTCTACCAGACGGCTTCCTTTTTTATTTCTTAGCCCCAATCCATGTTCACCTACTATGTTTCCTTCTCTCCCTTTTCCTACTGTCAAATTCCAGTCACCCATGACTATTAAATTTTCGTCTCTCTTCACTACCTGAGTAATTTCTTTTATCTCATCGTACATTTCTTCAATTTCTTCGTCATCTGCAGAGCTAGTTGGCACATAAACTTGTACTACTGTAGTAGGCATGGACTTCGTGTCTATCTTGGCCACTATAATGCGTTCACTATGCTGTTTGTAGTAGCTTACCCGCACTCCTATTTTTTTATTCATTATTAAACCTACTCCTGCATTACCCCTTTTTGATTTTGTATTTAGAAAGCACTTAGGGGGTTTCTAAATAAAATAAACGCTATTAACATTCGACACCTTTATTCTTCATGTTTACGTATTTCTTTCTCATCTTAGTAACCCCGGCGACAAACACATTCAACGATCTTACGTTTTGTTAATATCTTCACTGTAGAATGTTTGTTGCACGTGCCACCATGTCACTTCTGTTTGCAAAGCTTCATCATTGTCAAAGTGAAGTGCTCGAAGTTATTTTTTAAGTTTTGCTAACAAGAGAAAATAGAATGGGGCCATGTCAGGATGGTATGGATTATAATCGATGACAATGAACCCAAGCTGTCGGATTGCTGCAAACGTCGCAGAACTCATGTGTGGTCTGGCTTCTCACGTTCAAGGAGAGGGCGTTCTTTGTGTGGAAGAACTCCTTGGATTCGAAACTTAATTACACCACGCTGTTCTCACGCACCGACATAGTTACTTAGCACATCGCCATGTTTGGAAGTAAAATTTGGAACCCTCTAGAGTTGCAGATATGTAGACATCAAGATATTAATAAAAAGATGTAGAATGTTAATAACGTTCATTTTATTTAAAAATTTTGAGAGTTTTCACATAAAAAATTAGGATTCATCAAATCACAACTGCCCATTTTATAATTGGATGACATAACACTGGCACCAGAAAATGAAGATGGCCATGAGATGGAAGTCCATAGGCGACTGTCATTGGAGAAAGACTCCTGGTAAATGCGCTGAAAGCAGAAAAGTGGGAAGACCACACCACTGAAAGAGTATCATAGCAGGCATGAAGCATGGGGAAGTGGTAGATGAAGAGGAAATTGCTATTGAAAGCATGCACCTGCAAAACAAATTTTCCTTTGTCTGTTAGAAAGTATTAATTAATGCTACCAGTCACCTTTTATATAGTTATGTCGGGTGTTGTTTGGTTCATGTTCACTGTGTATGAATTTTTATTACATCAAGCCATTATCATAGGCGGTGACGTCTCTCATATCATAATCCACCTATTGCGTAAATCAGTTATGTGCATACCTTTTCGGAAATTGATTGGGAGAACCAAAAGGGAAATAATAATACACGGAAAATGCGTTTATGAACACTGCTCTGGCCTACTAAAACAATTCCCTTTCTGCACGCTTTTCGTAGGCGTTTTACAGTTATTATACAGGATGAAACAAAATTCGCGCACTCGCACACAACGGCACGATTTCTTGCATACTAACAATACAAGACATCTCTTTCAAAATTTCATCCCGAGCATATTATCAGTAGAAAATGGGGATGAAAGAAAGACAGTTTTGCAACTCTGTAACCACATGCCTGAAAAGAATCTTTGTTCGATAATTTCCACCTGGACGAGCAGAGTGGAACGCAGTAACTTGTACAGAAGTGTGCATTATCAATCTTCAGACATGACTCCCAATTTCAAAATGACTGCAACATAGACTATCTTTTATTTGAAATGTGGAACCACTGTTGCTGAACAAGGTCAGAGGAGAATGCAGTATTTTGCCTTGTGGACTTTACACGAGCATTGTAACAGACTATTGCCACACGAGGCCAGAGCAGAATGGAGCAACTTGTACAGAAATTGGCCTTGTCAGGCTTTACACATGGGCACCCTTTTTGAGAAGCACTACAACACAAATAACAGAACGAAATTACTTCCAGTTCAATAATGAATTTTATTTACAAGAAGATGGATTACTAAGGGGGTCCCAAGTTCCAGGAGCCTAGTTGCTGTTGTGTTATGCTGTTGTGGCCTTCAGTCCAGAGACTGGCTTGATGCAGCTCTCCATGCTACTCTATCCTGTGCTAGCATCTTCATGTCCCAGGACTTACTGCAACCTACATCCTTCTGAATCTGCTTAGTGTATTAATTTCTGGGTCTCCCTCTACGATTTATACCCTTCACACTGCCCTCTAATACTAAATTGGTGAGCCCTCGATTTCTCAGAACATGTCCTACCAACCGATCCCTTCTTCAAGTTGTGCCACAAATTTCTCTTCTCCCCGATTCTATCCAATACCTCCTCATTAGTTATGTGATCTACCCATCTAATCTTCAGCATTCTTCTGTAGCACCACATTTCGGAAGCTTCTATTCTCTTCTTGTCCAAACTATTTATCGTCCATGTTTCACTTCCATACATGGCTACACTCCATACAAATACTTTCAGAAATGACTTCCTGACACTTAAATCTATACTCGATGTTAACAAATTTCTCTTCTTCAGAAACGCTTTCCTTGCCATTGCCAGTCTACATTTTATATCCCCTCTACTTTGACCATCTTCAGTTATTTTGCTCTCCAAATAGCAAAACTCCTTTACTACTTTAAGTGTCTCATTTCCTAATCTAATTCCCTCAGCATCACCCGATTTAATTCGACTACATTCCACTATCTTCGTTTTGCTATTGTTTATGTTCATCTTATATCCTCCTTTCAAGACACTGTCCATTTCTTTCAACTGCCCTTCCAGGTCCTTTGCTGTCTCTGACAGAATTACAATGTCGTCGGGTAACCTCAATGTTTTTATTTCTTCTCCATGGATTTTAATTCTTACTCCGAATTTTTCTTTCGTTTCCTTTACTGCTTGCTCAATATACAGATTGAATAACATCAGGGATAGGCTACAACCCTGTCTCACTCTCTTCCCAAACACTGCTTCCCCTTCATGCCCCTCGGCTCTTATAACTGCCATCTGGTTTCTGTACAAATTGTAAATATCTTTTCGCTCCCTGTCTTTTACCCCTGCTACCTTCAGAACTTGAAAGAGAGTATTCCATTCAACATTGTCAAAAGCTTTCTCTAAGTCAACAAATGCTAGAAACGTAGGTGAGCCTTTCCTTACGAGAGTTATTAGAATCAACAATAAAAAACATCTCCTACTGCAGCAAGAAAATTAGCACATACAGAAAACCAAAACAGAAAGAAAAACCCTGTTGAATGATTAAGTACACATGCCAAGCAATTCATTATTTACACTAATAGATAAAATGATACAATAACGCTCACAAAAAGGATTAAATAATGATACTATCCAATATAATAATAAAAATACCACCCAACATCTTTACACCCACTTATTTCTGAACCCCTCTACAGAATATTGAAACGAAAAGTCAAATCAGCTCTAACTAAAAACCTTCAACCACTCGCTAACAGGTAGTACAACACCATAAAATTCAAACAACCAACCTCCTCCCCCTCCCTCCCCCCCGCAAAAAAACCCTCTTCAGATCTCTCCCCCCCCCTCTCTCTCATACACACACACACACACACACACACGGTATAAACGTCATAAACAGAAGTTAGTCTTGAACATATACTTCGTTAGGTTGGCAACGAGTAGGTAAACATGCCAAAGAGGAGCAAACACATAACTACAAAAAAGGAGAAACATGGTGAACGGTGTGAAAAGGTCAGAACGAGAAGTTGTGCGTATATGTCAGTAATAAAGTGGTAGTATTATCTCCAGACCTACGGAGGAAACGTAGATCAACAAATCGCACGTAATTACTTCTTTACATAAAAATTGCATCCTGAACTGTTTAATAATCTAAAACTAACAAAACTGTACCGTTATAGATCCCACTGACGATGCCTTAGAGCAAGAAAAGGCGAAACGCGTCTGGGATTAATAAATGAAGTGGCAGCAGGAAAGGCGGTTTTATTTACAAAACAAGTATAGTCATTATTATGTTCACCTTCTCATTAAGTTTCTCGAGTGACAAAATTACAGAAATTGCGCGATGAATGGCTGAATGGAAAAGTGCTTTCTTATGGGAATAAGGATGCACTGAACTAGCAGGCACAATTTGATCTTTACGAAAAATATCGGAATAAAGTCTGTCGTTATCAATAGCAATATTGAGGTCCAAGTAATTGAGCTGACGGTTGTTATTTTCTAACTCACAAGTGATGCTGATTTTTTCATGAAGACTATTAAAAACTTAAAAAAATGCTGAATTCCTTCCCGGGAACCATTGTATATGATCAAAATCTCATCTACGTACCGAGAATAAGACAAAATACCGAGATCAGCGGCTGAAAAATTAGTGAAGATTCGTCTTCTATAGAATGAATGGAAATATCGGTCAAGATGCTTCCAGTGGGTTGCCCATGGCCAGGCTGTCAGGCTGATGGTATAATTTTCCATTGAAAACAAAATAGTTGTATTTTACTACTATTCCTAGCAATCGAATTAGGTCAGTGATATGCTCATCAGAAATATATTCTTTACAATTTCGTAAGCTTTTTTTCAACAATGTCAATGGTTGTTTGAACAGGTACGTCTGTATATAGGTTCGTAAAGTCTAATGAAACTATTTAGTATCTTGGTCACGCTGCAGATCATCGATTTTTCTGACTAGATTTTGACTATTGATAACAGAATAATGATTTCGAAAAACAAAGAATTTTTTTTTTTTTTTTTTTTTGTTTCTTCGTTAAGACATCTTGCGTTTTAGCAATGTAATTTTACGTAAGTAACCTTTGTACATGATGAAAATTGTCATCTTGGTTAATGTGTTTTTGTCAACTTAATTTTCTATGTGTTATTTTATAGGATTTAGTAGAATTTCATTCTGATGAAGACACCCCTAGCAGGTGTCGAACCCATGGTCAATGTATCTAACAGTTATGTGCATCCGGATGGATGAAACTTCCTGGGAGATTAAAACTGTGTGCTGGACCGAGACTCGGACTCGGGACCTTTGCCTTTCGCGGGCAAGTGCTCTACCAACTGAGCTACCCAAGCACGACTGCCAGTACCTCGTCTCCTACCTTCCAAACTTTACAGAAGCTCTCCTGCGAACCTTGCAGATCTAGCACTCCTGAAAGAAAGGATATCGCCGAGACATGGCTTATCCACAGCCTGGGGGATGTTTCCAGAATGAGATTTTTACTCCGCTGCTGAGTGAAAATCTCATTCTGGAACCGGAATGATGTATAATCCTCCGTTAAAACACAAGGCAGAAAAGGGAGGAAGGGAGTGTGCTTGGTTGCCAATGCATTCTTTGGGATGGAAACAATACAAATTCTCCCTTGAATTAATTCCTTTCACAACGCAATCTGACTTTATTTACGTAAATCCACTCTCCTATTCCATTCAAATGGAATCAAGTATAGCCAAATACATCACAAACTATGGTTCACAGAGAACAGGGAGATGCGAATATCATTTAACAACCCTCCACTGGTACAGAAATACTTTACCCTTTCACACTGATAACAGGCGGCAGCAGGAAACGGCATGCTTGGGCGAATTGATGCACACTGCGGCAGCTGTAATTTTCTGATGTGTCCACGAAAATTTGCAAACTACGCGGATTGGCGTTCTGAGTATTAGAACGTGGGAAACTTCCGTATCAGAGCCCTGAAATCCCGGCATATTCCAGTGCGTGGTGCAAACTATCACTGGTCTGGCCAAACCAATTTGCCTCACAGGCACGATAGTGCGTCCTGGAACTGTCAAACGTCAGACGGCCGTCTCAGGACAAATAAGATCACCCTCGTGACACACGATATGTCCGCGATGTTATGCAGTGCCGTTATCGGCACAGTTGGAAACTGCCACTGGCTGTTTGTCCACCACAAGTTACACTAGGGAAACACCTGAAATGCTACACCAGGTGAGGACCAGTAGACGAAGAAGGCAAAGAATCACAACCACTTTCCACCAGGCCTCGGTACAGGAGCCGAATCAGCAAAAACGAAACCGCCTCCACATTATACAATTCAATCGTACTATCCTTTACTCATTGAATCTCCCCTCTTGGAAGTTCTGTTGGCCTGACAGCCAATCCAGACACAGCACAGGAGTTCCCGCAATGGGGGAGCAACCCTCTACTTTGCATATCCTGAGAGGAGCGAATCAGCGACTCATAATCTCTTTTGTCTGAAAAACGAAGATTTTTAGACCAGGTAGGCGTCATTATCACTGTAAGCATGACCATGTTTCGAAAAAAAAGTCTACCTAGATGGGACCAATTTACAGAGAGATCCAATCTTTCCAGACCGACCATTTCCAGTTTCAGGCAGAAGGCTGTTAAGCTTCCGAGACAGTTGTACCTGTGAAAAATACCTTTTTACCGTTCGCTGAAAGAACCTGGCGACTTCCTGGAGTCAGAGAGCTACATTATTGCCTCCACTAGATACGTGCACCAGCCACTCTGTCCATATTGTTCCAGTTTGTAAAATGAAAATGTTCAGACTTTTATGACCTGCTCACCGTTTGCACAAAAGCTCAGATTACAGCAGTCTCTCTTAAATGGCTTCATCCACCCACTTTCCGTCACCTGAACACATTGGTGACAAACTGTTACCAGGCCCAGGTAAAATGTTTTTCAACCGGCACCTTCCTGCTCTGACCCTTAATGGAAAGAGGGGAGTGCCACGGTCGGGAGACCCTCTGCAGGTACAATCCACAGGGCCAGCTTCCTAGAATCACTCGCACAGCCTGGTTCCTGAACTGTTCTCCATCGTCTACACTACAGCCCCTCAGGTACAAGTTTTCTACAGGCTACACATGCAGTTTATAAACATTCTGTCTCCAGTTTCTCATGTAAAAAAGTCATAAAACACACATACCAAATGTAGTTCAAAAATGGTTCAAATGGCTCTGAGCACTATGGGACTTAACTTCTGAGGTCATCAGTCGCCTAGAACTTAGAACTACTTAAACCTAATTAACCTAAGGACATCACACACATCCACGCCCGAGGCAGAATTGGAACCTGCAACCGCAGCGGTCGCGCGGTTCCAGACTTAGCGCCTAGAACCGCTCGGCCACCCCGGCCGGCCCCAAATGTAGTACTGGAGAACTCGCAGATCATGACCTAAAATATGAATATTAATCTGACTGACAGCGTAGTTAAAGTGAGAGAGAGGCGTTCCACTGGCCACCAAATTCTCCAGACATGAACATTATTGAGCATATCGGGATGCATTGCAACGTGCTGTCCGGAGGAGATCTCCACCCCCTCGTACTCTTACGGATTTACGGACAGCCCTGGAGTATTTATTCTGTCAATTCCCTCCAGCACTATTTCAGACATTAGTCGAGCCCATGTCACGTCGCGTTACGGCACTTCTTCGTGCTCACTGGGGCCCTACACAATATTAGGCAGGTGTACCAGTTTCCTTTCTTCAGTGTAAAATGGTTCAAGATGTTCGCAAATCTGAGAAAAATAGGGGTAAGCTATAGGGGAGACAGGTAACATACAATATGTATAAGAGGCATGAGGGAATAATAAGAAAGGACGGCGAAGACCGAAATGCTTGGATTAAAAACGGTGTACGACAGGGTTGTAGTCTTTAGCCCCTACCATTGAATCTGTTCGTCGAAGAAGCAATGATGGAAATGAAAGAAAGGTTCATGAGTGGAATTAAAATTCAAGGTGAAGGGACGTCAGTGATACGATTCGCTGATGAATTTACTATTCTGTGTGTAGGTGAAGAAGAATTACACGATGTGCTGAATGGAATGAGCTATCTAATGAGTGCAGACGATGGGCTGAGAGTCTATCGAAGTAAGACGCAAGTGCAGACAACCTCGTAATTAGGCCAAACAGCTATGAGTTCTCATTTGGGTGCTGTAGCCGCTTCAGCTGTAATAAGCCGTTTATTACTGGACACTTCCCGTTTCGTGGCACTAAAAGCCACACCTTCAGGTGAACATATGACTCAAATATTAGAGCAGAAAAGCTCGGAACCTTTTTACCCAACGTCCGTCGTCCATCAGAACGAAATACCGCTAAAAGGCGGCATGTCATACGATAAAACAGCCGAATTCCAATATAGTGCATGGGTCCGCTTCTCCGATCTCTGTATAGATCCGCAATATTCGAATTCGGTTCTTTTATTCTTTGAGATACTGCCTTTCACCGTTGTTTCGTTCTGTCGGACAACGGGTGTTGAGTAAAAAGGTTGCAAACTTTTCCGCTTTAATTTTTAGTCATATGTTCATCTGAAGGTGTGGCTATTAGTGCCAGGAAACCGGTAGTGATCCACCAAGAAAGGACTGAATACAGCTGAAGCGGTTGTTAATACCCAAGATGAATGACGAAAGTAATGAGAAGTAGTAGAAATGAGAACAGCGAGAGACTTAACATCAGGATTGATGGTCACGCAGTAGATGAAGTTAAGGAGCTCTACTATTTAGGCAGAAAAATAACCAATGATGGACGGAGCAGGGAGGACATCAAAAGCAGAGTAGTACTAGTAAAAACGGCATCCCCGGCCACGAGAAGTCTATTAGAATCAAACATAGTCTTTAATTTGAGGATGAAATTTCTGAGAATGTATGTTTGGAGCACAGCATTGTATGGTAGTGGAACATAAGCTGTGGGAAAACCGGAATAGAAGAGAATCGAAGTATTTGAGAAGTGGTGCTACAGACGAATGTTGAAAATTAGGTGGACTGGTAGGTTAAGGAATGAGGAAGATCTGCACAGAATCGGAGAGGAAAGGAATATGTAGAAAACACTGACAAGAGAAGGGACAGGATGATACGAAATCTGTCAAGACATCAGGGAATGACTTTTCAGAGTACTGGAAGGAGGTCTGGAGAACAAAAACTGTAGACGAAGACAGAGATTGGAATACATTAAGTAAACAATTGAGGACATAGGTTGCAAGTGCTACTTTGGGATGAATAGTTTTAGCACAGCAGAGGAATTCGTGGCGGGCCGCATCAAACCAGTTGGATGAATGCTAATTCAAAAATATAAATAAATAAATAAATAAAAAAGGAAGCTGATGGTTGGCTTCGAGTGTGGCGCAGATCCCAGAAAGTCATGGAGCCAAGTTCTCAACTAGGCATTGTGTAAGGTTGTGGTGTCTCCATACTGGCGTGAGCTATGTTTACATGGACAGTGTCCTCTGATCCAACTGAAGCGATCATTGACTGGAAATTGTTATGTTTAGCTAGTTAGAGACCATTTGCAGCCATTCATGGACTTCATTTTCCCAACCTACGATGTCATGTCACTGGGCTACAGTTGTTCACAGCTGGTCTGTAGAACATTCTGCATAGTTCGAGCGAATGATTTGCCCACCCACGTCACCCGACATGAATCCCATCAAACATATATGGGATATAATCGAGATGTCAGTGCACAATTATGGACGGCTACAGACGCAATATGGCTTAGTATTTGTGCAAGGGACTTCCAGCAACTTGTTGAGTCGAGTTACTACACTACACCAGGCTAAAGGAGGTCCGACACGAAATCGGGTAGTATCCGATGAGTTTTGTCACCTCTGTGTATCTGTCCTTTGTCAAAGTTATATCAGTATTTTTCGTCATATGTGACTCATATCGTCGCTAGAATGGGTCCCCACGATGACGAAGAATCGTACAGAGTCGTCACTATCTATTGCTTAAGGCATTCCTAACCTCTATGGCCTTACCTGCGAACTTAAAATTACATTGAACATGTACAAAATAGTAACATCAAGATGTGGCTTCCATCAGAGTTATTTTTTTCCATATCCATTTAATACAAACAGTTTTGTTGATGGATAAAAAATTTTGATTTCATCAAGTCTGGTCAACTGTTGCACGATGATAAGTGCTGTCAGTGTCTGAGGGCGCTGATCAGACTCTTACTGGACCCTTTGACCGTTCGTTAGATGCTCTGCTCTTATTTACGGAAACGTTCTTTTAGAAGAGGAATACTCATCAGTGAATGTTCTGACGTTGGGTGGTTCCCCAGCAGATGCAGCACAAGCCTTATCGCCCGCCATTCGATACGATGTAGGCGATCATCGTTGAGTGTCAGCGGCATTTTCCCTCACTGCGAGAGTAAACTAAAGCGTGGACTGCAATAGCGTGAAGTACGATCCGATGCTAAAGTCCAGGAGAAGTGTTGATGACTCGTTGAGAAAGGTAGTGACTTATGATTCAATACACTGCCTCCTCGACCTATTGGTGCCGGTTAACAAGCCTATCCATGACGACAACAAGGTAGCAAATGGTATAGCCCCATGAGATGAGGGTTCTTCGCATTGTCACTGGTGGACGGCCATTCCGTATCGGTCGTGTGCAGATCGATTCCGACTGCTTCGTAGTGGCGTTAAAGCATAGGTGAAATCTTGTCGTCCAGACACAGAGGGCTCCACAGATGCCCTGCAGTAAGCTACACAATCTGGAAACTTGTACTGCGCATATGCAGTGCAGTATCATCCGAATGTAGTACAATTTGTTCCCAGTGCAAACGTGTACAAGTGTGGACACAGTACACATCCCCATGGTTCACCAGCCGCAATGAGTGTTAGATCGTCTGTCCTGTGCATGCAAATGTAAGCTGTACCCAATGGTAGGACTTTGAAAGCGGTATGCGCGGCACTTTAAATAACTCATACAGGAGCCCATCGTGACCCACTTACACGAAAGATCTCGAGGCAGCGAGCAATACCGCCCTGACATACTCCAGCCTGTCGGTGGCCTCCATTGTTTCCTCCATGTGATACAGCAGCTGGTGGTTTGTTGCATGGCCTCTTCTGATGCCGAAATGCTTTTCCACGTGGCGTTACAGGCTGCGGAGATAGAGACTCTCAAAGATCTTGGGCAAGGCTTATTGGGCTGTTCCTGATGAGAGTATAATTACCTGTTCGTCCCTGCTCCCTGTGTAACGTTGATGAGCCAAAATATTGTGACCATTGCTCTCCATTAGATAGAAATTCGTCACATGGCGTTGCAGGCACGTGAAGCAATAAGTAAAGTATAGAGACGGAGAATGACAGAGATTCATTCTAGCGACAGTATTGGTCCCAAATTGGGAAATCCAATGAAATATGAAACCTTGAAAAACGGCTGATCGTTGTGACTCGAAAACGCGGATGCTGGTCGCTGATCGCGTGCTGCTACCGTGTGCATCTATGGAAAGTGACTGAACGCCGAAACAACTAGTAGACAACAAGGTTCTGGACGTTCATGTCTCATTACAGAACATTGTGGTTTGTAGCTTGTCCACTCCTATAAGGCACGAGAGATGGCGCTCTGCGGCAGATCTGATTGCAGAGTACAGTGCTAACGCAGGCACAAGTGCTTCAGAGCACACGCTGTTTTACACGGCGTTCCGCAGCAGATGACTCCTACGAGTTTCCACGTTGACCTAACGGCGTGGTCATTTACGAGGGCAGTGGGAACTCGATCATCGAGATTGGACTGTTGGCCAATGGAAACGCGTCACCAGGTCGGATGAATCACGTTTCTTGTTACACCAAGTCGATGGTCGTGTTTGGATACGCTGCCATACGGCGAATAGCTGATGGGAATTGCGTGGCCTGTGTGTAGACATTTAGTACCACATATCTGCGGAAATCTAAGAAGAGCTTGTCGAATCCTTGAAACACAAACCGCTGCTGTATTGCGCTCCAAAGTAGGATCAACACGGCATTAAGCACACGGTCTAATGTATGTGGCACATCAGTGTATACTTACCTTACGGCGTCACTTGCCCGCACAACCATTAGTTGGCATTTTGTCTCGTGATGGGCAGGGGTCGTAACGTCTTGGCTCATCAGTTATGCCCTTGGTATGGCGTCTGAAGGATTCTCTACGGAGGAAAATGTGAACTAGGTCCTCTATGCAGTAAAACATGTAAACTGCGGTGGTGGACTTCACGAATTTGTGATAAGATCCAATAGGACCAAACTATTGAGGTCATCGGTGGTCTAGGCTTACACACTACTGTACTTAATTTAACTTAAACTAACTTACGCTAAGAAGAACATACATACACCCATGCCCGAGGGAGGACTCGAACCTCAGACCGGGGAAGCCGCACGAACCGTGTCAAGGCGTCCGAGACCCCGCGGCTATCCTGCGCGGCGTGGATATCACACGCAAATCAGGACAGGAAGTTCCCGTTTTAGGGCATTGCTGCAGCGTATATACAACTTTGCGTGACTCCGATACTGTTATATAAACATCGATACGTAAGCGAGGTTTTAGTGCGGCATTCGTGTCTTCCAGACATGCTCACCGTTAAGGCGGCAACGTTGGCTATGGGACGTTATTACCAAATGCATCAAAACAGGACCAACATGCTGTTATTCTTCTCTTGACTGCCGAAGAACAAACACCGGTACACGTCCATCGAAGAGTGAAGAATATGTATGGAGCAGCATATCTCTCGGTAACCACCGATGTGGAATGGTGTGCGACAAGGGGTACTGCTGCTTCATGATAGCGCAATATCGCAACGCAGAAGTTACGCCAGCTCAAGTGCGAGACACTAGTGCACATGCCCTATGGTTCTGATCTCTCCCCATGAGATTATCACGTCTTCGGTCCCTTAAAAGAGGCCTTGAAGGGTCGACGATGCTTGTCGGACGAGAATGTGCAGCAGGCAGTTAGGAACTTCTTCACGCAGCAGAACACGGTGTTTTACCTTCAATCTGGTGTGTCGGTGTGATGATCGCTTCAGTGCTCACGGCGATTTTATCTCATTGGCATACCGATGTATGTACGATCTTCGAATGTAAGCTTTCGGTCGTCCCTTATAATATCCTGAACGCCACCGTGCTAAGACCGTTATGATTATTTCCGACTTTCTTGTTCCCTACATACGCCACCTCAGCATTAAGATAGGTACCACAAACTACATTGGAACATGGTTAGGGCTTTTAGCTGTGTTCCATTTGCTTAGAAGATTCACAGTTGCCCCAAAAGCCAAAGATTGGATCTCAAGTAGAAGTCCAACAAACAGTGTTACTCCGTCTATAGGGCTGGCCATTGTGGCCGAGCGGTTCTAGGCTCTTTAGTCCAGAACCGCGCTGCTGCTACGGTCACAGGTTCGAATCCTGCCGCGGGCATAGATATGTGTGTTGTCCTTAGGTTAGTTAAGTTTAAGTGGTTCTAAGTCTAAGGGATTGATGACCTCAGATGTTAAGTCCCATAGTGCTTAGAGCCATTTGAACCATCTGTCTGTAGGCTTCACCATTCGTTCCACCTCAAACACCATTACTTCATCATACCGCATAGATTAACTTCGACGAGTCACATTTATCTCTCAGACACTGATACCCACTGTCCAACATTCCTCTACAGCACTTAACACATATGCCCGACACGATGCTTCTGCTTATAAAACACATAGATCATATCCGTTTCGATTCAGTGTTTCATGTACTAATCTCTTTTCAGTGTTCCAGTAATTGACACTGCAACTTTTACATTCAGTAAGGTTTGATTCCACAATTTAATTCTCAGAGTTCATACAGACGATATATCAAACTATCGGACTTTATTCCGAAGACGAAAGGTCAGTTGCTATGTCCATGCCAGTCGTAGGTGGGGTGTTAAACATTTATCTTCTTTCTTTCCTAATTGTTTGAAGCCTTTAATTCAAACATCTGTCTCCCATTGGCAGTGTCCTACCCGTCTAGCTACCCGGTGCAACACGTTGGTAACGCTTCAAGTGACCATGAGGGAAGCGTAATTTCATCCATCATAAATTGGTGTTTCCGGAAGCCTGAAAATATATCACTAATAATTTAAATAATGAAAGACTGTAATAGTTATGTTTTCTCATGCGGTGCACGATGCTTTCCGGGAAAGTATACCACCTTCAGCTGTTGTGGAAAGGTACTTCAAAACGTATGCAGGACTCAAAATGAGAATTAATTCCTGATAAGCAACGTTTTATGCAAGAAAATAAGTAACTGGTACAGTAGGTCATTATCTAAATCATAGAAGAGAAGTACTCAGTTAAATGAAGGCGTGTTTCTCCTCTAATGGCCAATCTGTGTTACACAGACGTAATGAAGGGAATTAGCATAAACGGGATTAATACTTAGAATGAAATGATATAAATGATACGATTCACTAATAACATTACTGTCATTTTTTTAAACAAAACCTGCTTTTAAGCAGGATGAACAGTCTACTGTGGAAATAATACTGACTAAGAGTAAACAAAGAAAAGACGAAAGTATTATGGAGTAATACTAATGACGTTAGAGTAAAAGTTAGCATAAAAGAGGAAACCACGTAGTTAATGAATAGAATGAATCCTGCTACTTCGAAAGGAAAGTAACAAATGATGGACGAAGCAAGGCGTATGAAAGAAGGAGACAAGTACAGGCAGAGAGGCGTTTTCTGAGCAAAAGTCTCAAATGTAGGTCTTAGATTGACGAAGTAGGTTCCGAGACCCTACGTCTGCAGTACTGCATTGTACGGAAATGATACACAAAATCTGGGAAAACCCGCAAAGAACAGAAAGTTTCACGTAACACCGAAGACTCAAAATATAATAGCCACCGGTGTAAGAGCTTGTTGGCCCGCCACTGGAACGCAACATCGAAGCTGATCTATTTGACATGAATTCTACAAGTCTCCACTGATCGACTGTCCCACACCCAGTGCAGTCATAACTGACAGTGTCAGTGGGTAAACATGGGGACACGTAGCAGACGTCTACTGCGGAACCCAATGTTCAACGATGTGCGATTAACGCTGTGCTCCTAAATACTTGTACCTGCATCAGCACTGCTCTCTGTTGTCAGATCTGCCATACATCGCTGTCTTTCCTGCTTTACAGAGCAGGGCAAACCTCCGACTTACATGTTCTCCGATGTGACGTCAACTTCCAGCAACCTATCACCTGGTCGCGGTTTTAGCGTACTTCAGTCACTTTATGCAGGTGATCATGGTAGTAGGACGCGAACAACCGACCAGCTTTGCCGTTTCCGAGATGCTCGAACCCAGGCTCCTCGTCATAAACATTAGTACTTTGCCAAAGTTGCTTATATCAGGGATATTCCCAATATGCTGCCCAAAAACGACGCTAGAATGATTCCTGATTTCTTCCTGCTATGCTTAAAGCAAAGAAGGGAAAGCAGAGAGGTGGAAGGAGTATATAGAGGGTCTATGCAAGGGCGATGTACTTGAGGACAATATTATGGAAATGGAAGAGGATGTAGATGAGGATGAAATGGGAGATATGATACTGCGTGAAGAGTTTGACAGAGCACTGAAAGACCTGAGTCGAAACAAGGCCCCCGGAGTAGACAACATTCCATTGGAACTACTGACGGCCTTGGGAGAGCCAGTCCTGACAAAACTCTACCATCTGGTGAGCAAGATGTATGAAACAGGCGAAATACCCTCAGACTTCAGGAAGAATATAATAATCCCAATCCCAAAGAAAGCAGGTGTTGACAGATGTGAAAATTACCGAACAATCAGTTTAATAAGCCACAGCTGCAAAATACTAACACGAATTCTTTACAGACGAATGGAAATACTAATAGAAGCCGACTTCGGGGAAGATCAGTTTGGATTCCGTAGAAACAATGGAACACGTGAGGCAATGCTGACCTTACGACTTATCTTAGAAGAAAGATTAAGGAAAGGCAAACCTACGTTTCTAGCATTTGTAGACTTAGAGAAAGCTTTTGACAATGTTGACTGGAACACTCTCTTTCAAATTCTGAAGGTGGCAGGTGTAAAATACAGGGAGCTAAAGGCTATTTACAATTTGTACAGAAACCAGATGGCAGTTATAAGAGTCGAGGGACATGAAAGGGAAGCAGTGGTTGGGAAGGGAGTAAGACAGGGTTGTAGCCTCTCCCCGATGTTGTTCAATCTGTATATTGAGCAAGCTGTAAAGGAAACAAAAGAAAAATTCGGAGTAGGTATTAAAATTCATGGAGAAGAAATAAAAACTTTGAGGTTCGCCGATGACTTGTAATTCTGTCAGAGACAGCAAATGACTTGGAAGAGCAGTTGAATGGAATGGACAGTGTCTTGAAAGGAGGATATAAGATGAACATCAACAAAAGCAAAACAAGGATAATGGAATGTAGTCTAATTAAGTTGGGTGATGCTGAGGGAATTAGATTAGGAAATGAGACACTTAAAGTAGTAAAGGAGTTTTGCTATTTGGGGAGCAAAATAACTGATGATGGTAGAAGTAGAGAGGATATAAAATGTAGACTGGCAATGGCAAGGAAAGCGTTTCTGAAGAAGAGAAATTTGTTAACATCGAGTATAGATTTAAGTGACAGGAAGTCATTTCTGAAAGTATTTGTATGGAGTGTAGCCATGTATGGAAGTGAAACATGGACGATAAATAGTTTGGACAAGAAGAGAACAGAAGCTTTCGAAATGTGGTGCTACAGAAGGATGCTGAAGATTAGATGGGTAGATCACATAACTAATGAGGACGTATTGAATAGGATTGGGGAGAAGAGAAGTTTGTGGCACAACTTGACCAGAAGAAGGGACCGGTTGGTAGGACATGTTCTGAGGCATCAAGGGATCACCAATTTAGTATTGGAGGGCAGCGTGGAGAGTAAAAATCGTAGAGGGAGACCAAGAGATGAATACACTAAGCAGATTCAGAAGGATGTAGGTTGCAGTAGGTACTGGGAAATGAAAAAGCTTGCACAGGATAGAGTAGCACGGAGAGCTGCATCAAACCAGTCTCAGGACTGAAGACCGCAACAACAACAACATGCTTATTCACATGAGACTACCGCTCACCGCGAAGTTGGATGCCGCCTGGCGACACGTAGCGCGGTAGCAAAAATGTAAGGGGAACAGAGACGCAGAGCCTGTGAAAGAGTATCTCGGAGGCAGCCAAACTGGTCGAATGTTCACGTGCTACTGTCGTGAGCATCAACGGGAAGAAGTAGAACGACAGCGGAACTACCACTAGGCGCTTAATGGTTGGACGTCCCCGAATCTTCATAGAGCGTGAAGTTCGGAGGCTTGTCTTCCCTGTGAAGTGGAATAGATAGTGATCTGTGGCATTTCTACCGAAGGAGTACGATGCTGGGGCACTCACAAGTGTTTCGGAGCACACCGTTCATTGTTGATCATGGAGCTTCGCAGCAGACCACCTCTACGTGTTCACAGGTTGGCCTAACGGCATCGTCAGCTACGACTGCAGGGGCAAGGGGACCGAGGTGAAAAGCGGCTTGAAAGGTGCAGCGCGACAAGGACGCAGGCTGGTGGGAACAGTATTGTGCTACGGGTGACATTCTCCCGCTCTTGCATGGGACCTGTGGTTGTAAATGAAGACACACTGACAGCCTGTTGTCTTTACCGACGGCAATGTCATCTTTCAGCAGTATAATTGTACGTGTCTCGGAGACAGAACCGTGTAGCAGAGGTTTGAAGAGTATTGTAGTGAACTCTGATTCGCCTGATGTAAATCCTACGGAACCCATCTGGGTCGCTATCGGGCATCGTCGCCGAATACCCATATCAGCGGCCCGTTATTTACGCGAATGACATGACATCTAATGCCACATACATCCACAAACTTACGAACAAACTGTCGGATCCCTGACACGCAGAATCGGTGATGTATTTCATTCCGAAGATGGATTAACAAGTTGTTAAGCAGGTGGTCGTAATGTTTTGACTGATCATTGTATACACGGTACAGTCACATTAATGAGACCTTCGCCTGTGTTCGATGAACGTGCAGTAACCACTCATAGAAGGTAGGTGGCAGCAATAGCAGCTCATAGCCGAGCGGTCTCAGGCGCTGCAGTCATGCACCGTGCGGCTGGTCCCGGCGGAGGTTCGAGTCCTCCCTCGGGCATGGGTGTGTGTATTTGTCCTTAGGATAATTTAAGTTAAGTAATGTGTAAGCTTAGGGACTGATGACCTTAGCAGTTAATTCCCATAAGGTTTAAAAAAAAAATAGCACCAGAGACTATACCAAGCGCGGGAAACAGCGCAGTCGCTGTATTGCGAAAACGGAGCGATTTATCTAGAGTCCAGAAGGGCACGACCATTGGCTTTCGGGCCAAAGGCAAAAGCATTTCCGAAACGGCTAAGTTTGCAAACTGTTCACGAGCTGCCCTGGTTAAAGTATACCGTGGATGGAAAAATGGCGCTATCCAAAACCGGTGCCAGCGCATCTGTGGTGCATCAAGTGCGGTTGATGACAGGGGTGAACGGCCGCTGCAGAGATGTGAACGGGCAAGTAATCGTGCAACTGCTGAGCACCTGACCGCCCAGATGAACCAAGGGACTACCAATACTCTTTCCTCAACGACTGTTCAGCGAACGTTGCTGTGTATGTGCAGGCGTTTGGTTCATGTACCCATGTGGAGTGCTGTCCATCGGCAACGAAAGCTGGAATTTGCAAGTCAGTGCTGCAGCCTGACGTTCACTAAGTGGCGACGTGTTGCCTTCTCAGATGAATCACGTTTTATGCTCCTACGGTGTGAAACATCTGAAAGCAAACATCCTGTAACAATCGCGGTAGGGTCCAAGCCGGAGGAGGGACCGTTATGATCTGGAGAATGTTTTCACGGCATTCCCTGGGTGATCTACACTTCTGGAAGGCACACTGCTACACCATAAGTATGCATCTAACCTTGGGGGACCATGTGCAGCACCCCTACATGCAGTTTGTTTTTCCTCGGGGCGATGATGTCTACCAGCAGGACAAGACAACTTGTCAGACTGCACGCAGTGTATGTGTGTGGTTCGAACAGCACCAGGACAAGTTTGCCGTGCTCCATTTGCCACAAAATTTCGGGATTTAAACTCAATCTAGAATCTGTCAGACCACCTCACGCCACGGATTCTCAACCGGGAAACTTAGCGCAGCTGACCTCGATATAAGGTTTCTAACTTCTTTTTGGTATTCAACAAAAGTGATGCAAGCTCTATTTTTATTTTATCTGTCATATTTTATATGTATATACTGGATATTTTTGAAACAGAGGTTTTCGATAGCCATTATATTACGCTACGCAAGTTCCAAGTACAAGCAGTGTGATCTTTGGTTATCAGTAGTATTGTCGTTGCAGTAGGCTTTCTGAGATAAACTAGTGAGAGTGTCGGGTGTTGGTTACGCTACTGAGCAGTCTTGAAATAGCTTGCAGAGCAAAGAGAGAAAACTACGGTGGGTGATGAATTATGAAATATGATTTGGTAGAGAATAATTTCGGAAGTGGAGATGTCCGGGTACAGCTGTTGCTGCATTGCTTGCTTGCGGGTAATTATGATGTATTTGATCAGCAGGAGGTTTTAGTGCAATTTCTTTCTAGAGTCTGGCTTAGTTGGCTTCACTGTTCAGATGAGAATGAGTAAAGTTCACTATTCATATGGTTCGCCCTCAGAGGTTAGATTTTACCACTCGTTTACCATTTTCAGTAATTACTCACTTGGCAGAGGTATTGTTTATAAAAGATAATTTTTGTGAAGATGGTTATAGTGGAAAATGAGTTTCTGTTTTTGCATTACAGTTTTTCAAACGTTTGTTTCCATTTAATTATTTTGCAGGTACAGATTCCATAGCCGCCCTCTTATGAATGAATTTCATACTTTATGATTGTTTGTGCCGCCGCATTGCACTTTGTGCGGCACAGTGATTGAAGCATGAGCTGTTTAGAATAGCTGCATTCCCTTTGCTGTAGTGCGGAATAGTTTTTCTTTTCTTTTCAGCCTGCCTGCTGCTGCGTTGCGTATTAAATATTCATCACTTGGAGCAGTACTAAATTTACGTTGCCACAGGTAACCCACATGAAATTTGTTAGGGCCAGTCATATTACAGACAGGATACACTGAGATCATTTAGCGTCAAGCATTGCTTTTCGAAATTATTATCAGGTTGAGTTTAGGTAACAACCAGTTGAGATTTCGTTTCACATACAGACATTTTGTTTCACAATGCGGTGTTACATTTGCGTGTGCATTATTCAGAGTTTGGAATTTCATTTAGTCGAATTCTGTACGGAAATTCACAGGGTTTTTCACAGAAACATTTTTGTCGTTTATTTTTAAAATTTTATTAATAATTTTGTGTAACTCTGTTAGATTGTGTGTTGAAATTGCAACTCAAGAACTGCGACGTCACCCATTGTAGCAATGTTCACTGCATCGCACAATACAGTTTCATGGGACAGCTTATTTAGTTTGCAGTTTTCGCTTTCTAATTAATTTGGTTCAGGTTAATTAAAAATACAGTTATACAATTTGAGTTTGGGGGCTCGTTTATCAGCTACAGTTTCTGTAACCACACCAACTGCATTTTCCAGGATTACAACACAGATACAAGAGTTATAAGGAATAGCAGTTCACATTACTCCAGTTTCAGTTCACAAAATTAAGCGTAGAACAGTTACAACGGTGATGAAGTCGGCATTGCTGCACATCCCTGTCGCTACCTTCCACAACTTCATTGACTCCCTTCTTGCAGAGTTCTCTACGGTAGGCGAGGTAAATAGTGGTTATTCAGCCATATAACAAGCGTTAAATCAATGCAATTGGACTGCGTA
Organism: Schistocerca americana; assembly: GCF_021461395.2. Lineage (NCBI taxonomy): Eukaryota > Metazoa > Arthropoda > Insecta > Orthoptera > Acrididae > Schistocerca > Schistocerca americana. The sequence goes on along the minus strand of NC_060121.1, from coordinate 552,155,026 downwards.
CCTTTCTTACCTCATCACCATCCTCAACGTCACAGGGTGATATTAAATCTCGCGGTGAGTAGTGCTCATAATTTTCTGGTTCAACAGTGTCGGAGAAGCCAGAAATTTAACTGGACTGGTAAGACAATAAATGACATTATCGGCACACGGCCGGGGGAAGAAAAATATGTAAAATGCTTGCTAGTGAAGGTTAACTTTCATGTTACTTTCGGGGGATGCAGAAGGAAAAATGATGAAGTGGAAGACAAATTACAATGTGGTTGTTATAGTTGTTGTTGCGGTCTTCAGTCCTGAGACTGGATTGATGCAGCTCTCCATACTACTCTATCCTGTGCAAGCTTCTTCATCTCCCAGTACCTACAGCAACATACATCTTTCTGAATCTGCTTAGTGTATTCATCTCTTGGTCTCCCTCTACGATTTTTACCCTCCACGCTGCCCTCCAATACTAAATTGATGATCCCTTGATGCCTCAGAACATGACCTACCAACCGGTCCCTTCTTCTCGTCAAGTCGTGCCACAAACTCCTCTTGTCCCCAATTCTATTCAATACCCCCTCATTAGTTATGTGATCTACCCATCCAATCTTCAGCATTCCTCTGTAGCACCACATCTCAAAAGCTTCTATTCTCTTCCTGTCCAAACTATTTATTGTCCATGTTTCACTTCCATACATGGCTACACTCCATACAAATACTTTCAGAAACGACTTCCTGACACTTAAATCTATACTCGATGTTAACAAATTTCTCTTCTTCAGAAACGCTTTCCTTGCCATTGCCAGTCTACATTTTATATCCTCTCTACTTCGACCATCATCAGTTATTTTACTCCCCAAATAGCAAAACTCCTTTAGTACTTTAAGTGTCTCATTTCCTAATCTAATTCCCTCAGCACCACCCGAATTAATTAGACTACAATCCATTATCCTCGTTTTGCTTTTGTTGATGTTCATCTTATATCCTCTTTTCAAGACACTGTCCATTCCATTCAACTGCTCTTCCAAGTCCTTTGCTGTGTCTGACAGAATTATAGTGTCATCGGCGAACCTCAAAGTTTTTATTTCTTCTCCATGGATTTTAATACCTACTCCGAATTTTTCTTTTGTTTCCTTTACTGCTTGCTCAATATACAGATTGAATAACATCGCGGAGAGGCTACAACCCTGTCTTACTCCCTACCCAACCACTGCTTCCCTTTCATGTCCCTCGACTCTTATAACTGCCATCTGGTTTCTGTACAAATTGAAAATAGCCTTTCGCTCCCTGTACTTTACACCTGCCACCTTCAGAATTTGAAAGAGAGTGTTCCAGTCAACATTATCAAAAGCTTTCTCTAAGTCTACAAATGCTAGAAACGTAGGTTTGCCTTTCCTTAACCTTTCTTCTAAGATAAGTCGTAAGGTCAGTATTGCCTCACGTGTTCCAGTGTTTCTACGGAATCCAAACTAATCTTCCCCGAGGTCGGCTTCTATTAGTTTTTCCATTCGTCTGTTAAGAATTCGTGTTAGTATTTTGCAGCTGTGGCTTATTAAACTGATTGTTCGGCAATTTTCACATCTGTCAACACCTGCTTTCTTTGGGATTGGAATTATTATGTTCTTCTTGAAGTTTGAGGGTATTTCGCCTGTTTCATACATCTTGCTCACCAGATGGTAGAGTTTTGACAGGACTGGCTCTCCCAAGGCTGTCAGTAGTTCCAATGGAATGTTGTCTACTCCGGGGGCCTTGTTCCGACTCAGGTCTTTCAGTGCTCTGTCAAACTCTTCACGCAGTGTCATATCTCCCATTTCATCTTCATCTACATCCTCTTCCATTTCCATAATATTGTGCTCAAGTACACCGCCCTTGTATAGACCCTCTATATGCTCCTTCCACCTTTCTGCTTTCCCCTCTTTGCTTAGAACTGGGTTTCCATCTGAGCTCTTGATATTCATACAAGTCGTTCTCTTATTTCCAAAGGTCTCTTTAATTTTCCTGTAGGCAGTATCTATCTTACCCCTAGTGAAATAAGCCTCTACACCCTTACATTTGTCCTCTAGCCATCCCTGCTTAGCCATTTTGCATTTCCTGTCGATCTCATTTTTGAGACGTTTGTATTCGTTTTTGCCTGCTTCATTAACTGCATTTTTATATTTTCTCCTTTCATCAATTAAATTCAATATTTCTTCTGTTACCCAAGGATTTCTACTAGCTGTCGTCTTTTTACCTACTTGATCCTCTGCTGCCTTCACTACTTCATCCCTCAAAGCTACCCATTCTTCTTCTACTATATTTCTTTCCCCCATTGCTGTCTATTGTTCCCTTATGCTCTCCCTGAAACTCTGTACAACCTCTGGTTTAGTCACTTTATCCAGGTTCCATCTCCTTAAATTCCCACCTTTTTGCAGTTTCTTCAGTTTCAATCTACAGTTCATTACCAATAGATTGTGGCCAGAGTCCACATCTGCCTCTGGAAATGTCTTACAATTTAAAACCTGGTTCCTAAATCTCTGTCTTACCATTATATAATCTATCTGAAATCAGTCAGTATCTCCAGGCTTCTTCCATGTAGACAACCTGCTTTTATGGTTCTTGAACCAAGTGTTAGCTATGATTATGTTGTGCTCTGTGCAAAATTCTACCAGGCGGCTTCCTCTTTCATTTCTTAGCCCCAATCCATATTCACTTACTACGTTTCCTTCTCTCCCTTTTCCTACACTCGAATTCCAGTCACCCATGACTATTAAATTTTCGTCTCCCTTCACTATTTGAATAATTTCTTTTATCTCATGATACATTTCTTCAATTTCTTCGTCATCTGCGGAGCTAGTTGGCATATAAACTTGTACTACTGTAGTAGGTGTGGGCTTCGTATCTGTCTTAGCCACAACAATGCGTTCGCTGTGCTGTTTGTAGTAGCTTACCCGCATTCCTATTTTCCTATTCATTATTAAACCTACTCCTGCATTACCCCTATTTGATTTTGTGTTTATAACCCTGTAGTCACCTGACCAGAAGTCTTGTTCCTCCTGCCACCGAACTTCACTAATTCTCACTATACCTAACGTTAACCTATCCATTTCCCTTTTTAAGTTTTCTAACCTACCTGCCCGATTAAGGGATCTGACATTCCACGCTCCGATCCGTAGAACGCGTTTCTTTCTCCTGATAACGACATCCTCTTTAGTAGCCCCGCCCGGAGATCCGAATGGGGTACTATTTTATCTCCGGAGTATTTTACCCAAGAGGACGCCATCATCATTTAATCATACAGTGAAGCTGCATGCCCTCGGGAGAAATAACTACAAGAAACAAGTGGGGACATCAGATGCAACTTGCGTTCTGAGATAAAGGGATCGGAACAAGAGTGGACATTGTGATGGGCTGCATATAACCAATCAGAAGACAAACTCGCTTATTCGTCGTTAAACTTCTCTCCAGGTACACAACACTCCTCGCGAAAGGCACACAATTCCTATTAGTGACGCTGGATTAAGACACTAATCTCCTTATGAGGTATCTGTTCTACTCAAAACCAACAAAGACAATTTTAATATCAATGGAAGAAATCTCACTTCAAGCAAGTGAACTATAAATCCTTGAAGTCATGTTTTGTGTTCACTTATTATGTGTGACCTAAATTTTATAACCGTCTACCACTGATTACATAATCGATCACGTAAATGGATTCCTCTATACTCATTCACTGTACTCAAGAATAAAATAAAAAAATAAAATATAAAAATAAAAATTAAATGTACAAATGACTGAAAACAGTAGTGTTCCAGCAACAGTACACCTAAATAATTTAGCTGAGAAGTGCTTTCGATAGAAGATGAGCTAGCCTTTCCTCACGCCTCGGCAACGCAATGACATCACCTTCAGCTGAGTAAGCACTAACGACTCTCCGTTTAACGACCGACTCTCTTAGACGCGTACCTGGAAGTGTTATATCATCGCCAGCGCTCTTGCTTGTGAATGAATAGTCGATTCAAAGAACAACGAAGCGGAGATATAAACAGCTGTTTCTTCCTGAATGACCATCAACAGTATGTATAACGCCTTGCCTCGATCATATTTTTCTGACACTTACGGTGCACAATAAATATCAACTGCCACATCATACCTTTTATAGTACACGAAACACAAATATTTTTCTAACATACAAAGTAGGCAAATACATCCTCCCGTCATGCCTCTACTATTTGTCTTGCACATGACGGCAATTTATTTTTCAAGATGTTTTATCATCGATATCCATAACTTGCCTATCAACATACATCGGCCAGTCTGAAAATGCCTTGAATTAGTCGAACGAACAAATAAACAGTGATTTGAACATCGCAACGAAGACTGTTTTCTTCTCCTCATTCTACAATCTGGTTTCTTTATCACCACGCCGTGGAGTGGAAATCCGTTTAGTGTTCATTAGGTTATTCACTTATTAATCACCTCTTCAGAGATTGTAGTATGAAGGGAAGGCACACCAACAAGGAAAAAGTTTTAGAAAATCAGCAAGAGATAGCTGACTTCTATATGCTGTATTAACAACTCACCATAACTAATCAGTTATGTGACATTTCTCCTGTCATAAAACAAGCACAATAAAATTAGCCAGAAACAAAAGTATGCAACCATTTCGAAAAAGTGTATACTTTCAATTTGTAATGAGAGTTATAATTTATCTGTTGATATTATGATGATAATAATAGTGTTTTGAATACTACAAACATAAAACCTATTTCAAATGAATGATTATACATCCTAAGTAACAATTGGTTTTACTATATTAAAATCACAGTAATGAGATACTTCTTAGGTAGGGTTAGAAATAGAACAATATATTTAATTTTATTCTGAATTTGTGAAGATATTTTAAATTTTTTTATGTTTGCAGGCAATCCATTCAAAAATTATCATCAGAATACTCAAAACACTGGAGGATGAAAAACTTGTAAGGAATTTTTTTCAGGCTCACTTTATGGCTGTGTAAGCTAAGTTCCTCTAAGGTTTAACAAAACTCAACCTTCTGAATTTCGTCATATTTTTCTATACTCAGCTATACACAGAGTGAATTGTTTATTGAATAAGTTTTGATTTCAGCTCTTATATATATATATATATATATATATATATATATATATATATATATATGAGTGTGTTTGTGTGTTAGTGTATTATCCAGGCAGTACATACATACACAAACACACATCATGTCTGAATTTTTACACTGCTTCTAAATTACATCCAAGACAGAATAGCGTTGCTTAAAATATGTTAATCAGTAACTTACTTCCATTTTTGTTAGGATATTTTTTGTATCATTGCATAAATACTCATTTTTTCCAGTTTACGAGTTTTGAGTTCCATTTGAAAAAATAATGAATATATTTTATTTCATCTCAGTGGCATTTCTCTTTTTCACACATTAATTCCTACTTACATTTTTATCTCAGACATTTTAAATACATAGAGCTTCTACTGTTTAACATCCCTTTACTTCATATGACCCAATGATGTTTGACTACGACGATGTATGATAATACATCATATATAAAAGTAAGTACTATAACTGTCTTACCATTTCTAAACTGACTACTTTTAGAGTAAAATTATTGAAGTTTTTCCTGGTGTCATTTTTTGTTTCTCCTTTATGACATTTATTTATAAATTTTCGTTACTTATAGATCCTACATATTGCACTTTGTGAAATCTGCGACACCACAAAGGAAGCACACAACAGTATAATGATAACAGTGAATTCACAGTGTGTAATGAACCGAAAATAAGATTAACAAGATCGTAAGTATTTTAGCTGTGGGGCAATCTCTCAATCATCATACTGGGCATATACACGAAACTTGTTATAGTGAGGAACTGAAATTATTCTCGGAATATGCAGTTAAAACTGTGACAGGATCATTATAAATCATTGATGTCAAAGAGCTGGTTAAGACCAAATAACAATATTCGTGATAGGGGCAAAAATTAACCTTTACTGGTGCTGTTTTTTGTATCATGAAACTGCAATTACGAGGTTGGAAGAATAAGATAACTGGATGAGCTACCAAAGCGAATGTGTCAGGAAACGCAATGTTGGCTGTCAGTCACTGACATAAGCCCATCAAAAATAACCAGTAGAGCTTCACTCAAAGTACTAGCACTAACACATATTTCGAATGTCTACTTTTACCAGTGACCAATGTGTGCATTATTTTACAAAGGATACATATCTTCCTTTGCCCAAGTGTCTTGCGAATCCAAATTAAGTACGTTCCCTACTTTCTCTATATGAACTGAGATGTTACGAAAAGCGATTGTAATGACATCATATTCCCTAATAAAAATATCTCTGAAGTTTAAACAATGGTTGAGAATATGTAAGGAATCATTCAGATGGAAGCTATTACTAAAGTTTATGGCCCAATGCGATGTTGGAAAAACATGTAGTATGAAAAGTAGTATAACCATTGTGTGTCACAGATAATTCAGACTAATGTTTGTTTCTTGTAAATGTCATAATTCATGTCTTCCTGTGTGAAATTCGATGTATTTATAATTGATCATAACTTATAGGGTGTCTCCTATTTAATACTGGAAACTGATACTATTGATAATATGTAGTAGTAGAAGTAAAACTTTCGAGTGAACATTAGTCTGTATATGTGCCGTTTGCTAGTTAACAGCGAATGAATGTTTATGACCCGCCACTGAAATCAGTAATAATTATTGTCCTTGTTACCACAGAGTGGTTCATGCAAGATGAAGCCACATCACACAACACCAAATCCACGTTTCGCTTTCTTGATGAATATTTTGGGAATAGAGTGATTATGTTGGATTATTGCAAATTTGTTGGCACAGGATCGACTGGCACTTATATTCGCCTGATCTGACTCATTGTGACTACTTCTTGTGGGGCACATTGAAAGACACCACGCTGGATCACACTCGACAAGCTTGAATTTTCAAAAAAGTATTCCTGACTTTAAATCTATTCGCTGTTAACTAATTTCCCTTCTTCAGAGACGCCTTTCGTGCCGTTGCCAGTCTACATTTTGTATCCTCTCTACTTTGGCTATCATCAGTTCATTTGCTGCCCAAATAATAAAACTCGTCTCCTACTTTAGGTGTCTCGTTTCCTAATCTAATTCCTTCAGCGTTGCTACACGCCATTACACTTGTTTTGCTTTTGTTGATGTTCATCTCATATGTTCCTCTCAAAACAATTCCGAACAGCTGCTCTTAGAAGTCCTTCGCTGTCTCTAATAGAATTGCAACGTCATTGGCAAACCTCAAAGTTTTCATTTTCTTTCGCTGGACTTGGTTCCTACTCGAATTTTTTCTTTAATTTCCTTTACGGCTTGCTCAGTATACACATTGAATGACTTGGGGGATAGGTTACAACCCTGTCTCACATCCTTCTCAACCACTGCTTGCGTTTTACGCCCCTCGACTCTTATAACTACTGTCTGGTTCCTGTACAAGTTATAAACAGCCTTTTGCTCCTTGTGTTTTACCCCTGCTACCTTCAGAATTTCAAAAAGAGTATTCCAGTCATCGTTGTCAAAGTTTTCTCTAAATCAACAAATCCTGTGCCTTTCCTTAAGATACCTTCTAAGATAAGTTGTAGCGTCAATATCGCCACGCATGTTCGTAAATTGTGCAGGGCTACCAATCATCTGTGGTCACTATACTTTAATTTCTCAAATGATTATATTTCGAGATGTCTGAATGTGCTTAAGTACAGGACTCTGACTCCTTCCTCTATGGTTTTATGGAACTGAGGGCAGATAGAGTAAGAGTTACTATTTTTTGTATCACGTGTGTTAATTTATGAATTATCATTATTGCTGCATTTTTGTCTGTATTATACTTTGATTATAATGGGACCACATTCCTCTTATTTGAGATGCCCTTTCTTGAATAAATATTTTTCAGCGTAATTCTCTGTCGCACACGTTAGAATAGAATCTTTGGTATTAAGTTATTCATCTAACGTTTATGTTGTATTTCTGTGTATTTAATTGACTCGAAATTCTAGTCGTTGCGTAGACTATTTTACTGCAGCATCAGAGCTACAGGTTATTAGTCGCAGCAAATTAGCTGCGTGGCACGAAAGCGGGCGTGATCGGCTCGACCCTGTGACTACATCGAGCTCTTCTTTTCAAATAGAGCCGTGAATAGGCCAGGTACCTACAGTACGAGTGACCAGAGGTATGAACGCAAGTGGTTTGCTCGTATGGGATACTGCTTAGAGGAGCCACGGAATGTTGGCGCGAACATTGTAAGTTGATGAAGAAAAAGCTCATGGCCGTAAGAAAGGGAAGAATGACCTTAAAACTCTCCAATTGTGAATTTTTTTACAGCGGAAAGTCAGTTTTTAGGTCATAAACTCTCATCCGAAGATATTTTGCCAAGAATTGAGAAACTTAAAGCAATATCAGAGTGCAAGAGGCCATATATCAGGAAACAACTAAAATCATACCAGGGGTTGTACGGCTTTTACCGGAAATTTCTGGGCAATGAGGGGATGAGTACTCCAAACCTATGCACACTATTAAAGAAGGACTCGACATTGACAAGGAACGACGAGTATGAGAACTCATTCTTAGCCATCAAGAGAAACTTTCTTAGTAGTAAAACGTTATACTAGCTATGGATAACTTTGGATAGTTTAGATTACGGTATTGGAGGAGAGGTGTTCCAGGAAAAGTCGGTAGGAGGACAGATAGAACATAGGAGTGTACGTTTAGCCAGCTGTATCTTAAGGAAACATGAGCACGGCTACAGCATTTCTGAAAAAGTGTTACTCGCTCTTGTGTACGGTTTCAAAAAAATTCCGGCTATTTCTGATGGATCGTGAGGTGATTGTGTTATCCGATCACAAAGCTCTTCGTTTTCTGCAGGATAGTAGGTTGCTACACGATCGTCTTAAGCATTGGGCAATACTTTTTCAGAAATTTAGCTATTGCATAACAGATGTAGAAGGCACCGAAAACTGCATAGCTTACACACTGTCACGGATACCTGTTGGGGATGAGGGCAATGATGAGAAAGAAGTAAATGCAGAATTCCGATTCTTAGGCGTGAAAGGAGTGGAAGGGGAAAGAGAGATTTCTGCTGTCTGTGAGGACATGCGACGAGTGAAAAATGATGACCCGGAACTGAAAAATATAAGAACAGATTTTGGCAGCAGGGGTTACGAAAAGATACCGCGATGCTATAAAATGAGTAAGGGTGTTTTATTTTGTAGGAAAGACGAGAAAACGGATCGGTGGAGACTGTCCTTTCCGGAAAAGTATGTTGAGCAGATGACACACTAAGTCCACTTAAGTTACTAAGGTGTGTGGAAATCACTAAGGAATACGTGGACACAAATAATCTAGCCATACTGGTGCGTTCTCAGTTGGCCGCTTGTGACAAGTGCCAGCGGGTGAAACACGCTAAACTCTGATCGCCAACTGTAAAAGAATGACTTTGCTAAAGTAATAAAACCAGACGGGCTTGGATCACAATTTACGTCTAAAATGTGGAATGATTTCATGAATAATCAAGAAACCAAACACATAAAGATATTAGGCGCCACCCGGCAATTAAGCCGTGTGAACGCTATATGCGAGAAATTGGCCGCCTGTGTAGAACAAATGCAAGCAACAAACATTCTGAGTGGATGGAATCCATCAAATCATTTGAAGATAATAAAATAGTGTTGAGAGTAATGCTACAGGGTGCTCGCCATTAGAAGTAATGACAGGAAGCAAGCCGAAGGTCTTACTGAATGAGAGTGTGGATTTTCCACTTTGTCAACCCGTGACGGAAGCCGGAAGAGAGGAGGCAGCAAAGGCTCATATGAAAGACATTGCAAAAGAAAGACACGAGCGACGTGATGGGCGTTATAGGATAATTAAACACAAGATTGGGGACTGCGTCTTGGTGAAAACCGAAGATGGGGATGAAGATGAAGAAGATGGAGAAATAAAAAAGCTCTTCGAAATATACTGTGAACCATTCGTTTGTCGCTGAAAGTTCACATTCGAATGTCTATAGGCTCAAATATCCTGTATCGGGAAAATTACTGGGGCTACGAAGCGTGACAGATTTGGTATTATATACAGAAAGAAGAACGTCGTAGATGTGTACAAATGTGTGTGTGTATATATGTGTAATTTTCATGTGTAGTTTAAAGAATTTTGGGGGTTATTGCTGTTGTGCGTAAAGTTTTGGTGAATTTAATACAGAGAGGCACGACTTAGTGCAAGGAGAGTGTCGATATTGGCGAAACAGATCTTGGTGGAAGGGGTCAGCAGACAGTAATTAGTTGTGTAAGTGAGAAATATAAATCGTACTATACGTAAGATTTTGGGGAATATTTAATTTTTGATTATTTAAACGCGTTACTTCTAGTAACTTGGATGGGTTCTCGTTCATTTGTAATTATTATTCGCACAGAATTTGGTGTTTAGAGGTCTCTAGACGCCAAAAAAAAATTATCTGCCTTGGAAGTAGAACAGGGGGTTACGTGAAAAGTATAAGCTAATTTTTCTGGGGGAATATTATGTAGATCAATTACATGAAGTAGGTCATTTTGTAAGGGTTTTGAATGGATATATCTTTGTAAAATTTTGGTGACAAGTTCCTGATATGTTGAAGAGAATAGTTCTAGGGATAAATGTTTTATTATGCAAATAGGATATTGATGAATTTAATCAGCAGTTCTCTGCTGTGTTGAAAGGAAAGCTGAATGGGCCGCGAGGTTTGGGGCGCCTTGTCACGGTCCGCGCGGCTGCCCCCGTCGGAGGTTCGAGTCCTCCCTCGGGCATGGGTGTGTGTGTTGTCCTTAGCGTAAGTTACTTTAAGTTAGATTGAGTAGTGCGTAAGCTCGGGGACCGACGACCTCAGCAGTTTGGCCCCATAAGACCTCACCACAACTTCAACCAAGCTGAATAGGCGATTTCTGCACAAGGTAGTATTAGTTCAATTGGACACGGTGGAATTGTAGAGAAGTGATAAAATGTTAGTTGATGTATGGTGCCGAAAAAATGTCATAGGACGAAAGACGTGTTTTCTACTGGGAAAGTGGACAGAATTTCTAAAATGTCGAAGTGAATGTTTGTGAATTCCTAAGGGACCAAACTGCTGATGTCATCGATCTTTAGACTTAAACTAGCTTATGTTAAGAACAACACACACACACACACACACACACACACACACACACACACTCGCGCGCGCGCGCGCGCGCTCGCGCGCACGCACACACGCACACCTATGCCCGAGGGAGGACTCGAACCTCCATCGGGAGGTACCGCGCAGACCGTGACATGGTGCCTAAAACCTCGGGGCCACTCCGCGCGGCTGTCGAAGTAGATGAAGTGTTTTGCCTACCCTATTAAACAGTTTTTGTTTGTTATCCTGTTTGTGAATATGTAGCTTCCATTGAGGAGGTCATTCAGTGCTTAATCTGTGGGGATCCGGGAAGTTTTATGATTCTAGTAATTAAACCACAGTCGTATATCGACAGCCACCGTCCTTCAACATTGACGGTGACTGCGGATTGAAGCATGTTTTGGTCTGGTACGTGGCCAAAGGGGTCATGAATTGTTGCAGTGGCGGTTGTTCTGCAAATGGTCTAATCTTAGACGCCAGAACATTAATCATGTGCTGTGTTTTTGTTAGTGAAGTGCTATGATGCGGTCAAAGCAAAAAGTTAATAATTTACAGTGAATAAATATGTAGACAATGAACCTCTGAATTAGTAACTTCTAGACGCTTCATGCAGTTACAACATGCCATATCTCAGATGACAGCACTGCATTATATCTATCATCGCTGAAAGCTACAGATCTGTATCTATTTCTTTCTTGATTTATTACGTTTTTTTTATATCCTTTCATTATGTAAATATTTCTCAGAACAGTGTATCCTACAGGATTGCACAGCAAATGAGTACAGCATGAATACCTCATATTTTATTATACTTGTGCGTTTATTTAATGAACGGTTTACTACTTTGCCAATATCTTTATTCAAATAATAACTACAATTGATAATGTAAAATTATGGTAATTGAAGAAGTGGTCAGTTGCATGTGTTAGCTTACACCACCTTTGTAAAAGAGTGCCAAAAGGCGCTACTGACAAGCAGACCTAAATAATTGTTTAAACAATGATAACAACAATCTGCTGTCATTTATCATTAGCACACTTGCGCAAGAATCCTGTATTATTTATTTATGAACAGACCTTTACTTACATTTATTGTGACTGTTCCAAGTATGACCATATGTTTACAATATTTAGTTATTTAAATATTGTTGCAACATGGTAGCTTTGTACTGAAAGTGGTCATGTTGAGTCATATCACGCCTGGTGTCAACCAGTGGGAAAGCAGACAGAAGCGGAATACTATGGTAGTTAAGTGGAGACTAGAACTTTTCGAGCAAAGAGCTCAAGGGAGCGATTCCTGAGACTTTTTATGTTCATTCTTGAAAACTGCAGCACTGCCTGTGATACAATGCTTTATTCGGTCGTATGGCTGATGGATGCTGGGTGGTGAATGGACGCTGCCTTACTTTAATTTCCGAAGTGATTTTATATTTGGAGAGGCCTAAATGTGCTGCAGAGTAGGACTCCAACTTCTTCCACTATTGTATTAGGGAACTGAGCACATGAGTTATTGTACTTTGTATTGTATTTGTTAATTTGTGAATCATCATTTTGAACTCTGAACTGTTTTGAGCTGGTGAATGTTTCATGTAACGTGGTTACGAAATGATCTTAGCTTTCGCATATCTTTGATTACACTTTAGTTTGGAAATCTTGCTACCATTCAAATAAATCTCCCAACGAAGCTTTACTGCATTTTAGTTGAGTATTTGTGTCTGTATTGTACTCGATTATCATTCTTACTGTATTTATGTCTGTATTATACATTGATTATAGCAGGACCACTCTCCATTTATTTGAGATGTCCTTATTTGAACTAACGTTTTTCAACATACTTCGCTGTCGTCTATATTAGTTACGGATATTAGAATGGAAACCTTGTCGTTAATTTATTCATTTAACTTTTATGTTGTATTTCTGTGTATTTAACTGAATCACAGTTCCAGCCATTGCATCGACGATTGGTGTGAGGGATCACATTAGTCGCAGCGAAGTAGCTGTGGGGTATGGAAGCTGACGTGCACAGCTCGACTCTATGACTACATCGAGGCATTCTTATTTGAACAGAGGCGTGCATAACCCAAGTATCTAAAGTACGAGAAACCATAGGTAAAGACGCAAGTAGTTTGCTCGTATTGAATGCAGTTTAGAAGAACAACTGCAATTGCATTAACCGTTAGGTACTGTCGCAATGTCTGAAGGTATTTCGCCTGTCTCATATAACAAATCAGATGGAAGAATTTTGTCATGTCTGATTTTCCCAAGGCTATCAGTACTTCTGATGGAGAGTCGTGTACACATGGGGCTTTGTTTCGCCATAGGTCTTTTAGTACTCTGTCACATTCTACTCTCGGTATACTATCTCCCTTCTCATCTTCCTCTACGTGATCTTCTATTTCTGTAATACAGCCCTGCTCTACATCTCCCTTGTGTAGACCCACTGTATACTATTTCCATCTTTCAGTTTTCCCTCGTTTGCTTAGTACTAGTTTTCCATCTGAGCTGTTGATATTCATACAGCAGCTTCTCTTTTCTCCAAAAGCCTCTTTGCTTTTACTGTAGCCACTGTCTGTCTTTCCCCAACTGATATATGCTTATAAATCCTTACATCTGTCCTCTAGCCATTGTTGCTTAGACATTTTGCATTTTCTGGCAACTTCATTTTTCGACATTTGTATTCTCTTTCCCCTGCTACATTTACTTCATTTTTATATTGTCTACGTTTATCATTTAAATCCTGTACTCCTGTGTTATCCAGGGATTTCTAATAGGCCCTGTGTTTTTACCTATTTGATCCTCCGATGTCTTCAGTATTTAGTCTAAGTTACCCATTCCTCTTCCACCTGCCTGCTACTGTCGATCGTTTTACGCCCTTTGAAACTCTCAACAACATCTGGTTCTTTCCACTAATCGAGGTCTCATCGCCTTAATCTCCCACCTTTTTCGAAATTCTTTAGTATTAATCTAGAGTTCACAACCAATAAATTGTGGTCAGATTTCACATCTGCCCTTGCACCCAATGTCTTACCACTGGTGTCTTCAGATCTCTTCCAAGAAGACAATCTTCTTTCAATGTCTTTAAGCCAAATGCTAGCAATTATTAAAGTATGCTGTATACAAAATTCTACCAGACGGCTTCCTGTTTCATTCCTTTCCCCCAGTCCATATTCATCTACCACCTTTCCTTCCTTTCCTTTTCCTACAACCAAACTCCAGCCCCCCATTCGTATTAAAGTTTCGCCTTCCTTAAGTATTTGAATGATTTACTTTATGTCATCGTATATTTCTTCAATCTCATCATCATTTACAGAGCTAATTGGCATATAAATTTGTGCTACTATGGTGGGTGTAGGCTTCATGCTTATCTTGGCTACAGCAATGCGTTCACTATGCTGTTCGTAGTAGCTTACCCGCATTGCTATTTTCTTATTCATTATTAAACTACTTCTGTATTACACGTATTCGATTTTGTATTTATAGCCTCTGTTCACCTGACCAGAGATCCTGTTCCTCCTGCCAACGAATATCATAATTCCCACTATATCTAACTTCAAACTACCCATTTCCATTTTTAAATTTTGTGGCCTACCTGACCGACTAAGGGACCTAAAATTGCACACTCCAAACCACAGAACACCAGTTTTGTTTCTTATGATGACGATATCCTCCTGAATAATTCCCCACTAGGAGATCCGAATGAGGAACTATTTTACCTGCGGAATATTTTTTCCCAAAGAATGCCATCATCATTTAACCATATAGTGGAGTCCCATGCTCTCTGTAAAAATTACATCTGTACTTACCCTTGATTTCAACCGTTCGCTGTACCAGCAAAGAAAAGTTGTTTGGGTTGACGTTAGAAGGACAGAACCGTCAATCATCCAGGTTGTTCCTACTGCAACCATTGAGAAATTTTCTGCCTCTGTTCAGGAAACACACCTTTGTCTGGCCACTCAACATATATACCCCCCCCCCCCCCCCCGTTTGGATTACACCTACCGTACGGCTACACTATGTGATCTGAAGTATCCGGATACCTGTTTGATTATGACTTACAAATTCGTGGCGCCGTCAATCGGTAACGCTGGAATTGAATATGGTGTTGGCCCACTCTTAGACTTGATGACAGCTTTCACTCTCGCAGGCATACGTTCAATCAGATGCCGAAAGGTTTCTTGGAGAATGGCAGCCCATTCTTCACGGAGTGCTGCACTGAGGAGAGGTGTCGATGTCTGTCGGTGAGGCCTGGCGCGAAGTTGGCGTTCCAAAACATACCAAAGGTGTTCTATAGGATTCAGTCAGGACTCTGTGCAGGCCATTCCATTACAGGGATGTTATTGTCTTACAAGCACTCCGCCACATGAACAGGTGGTAGATCATGTTGAAAGATGCAATAGCCATCCCCGAATTGCTCTTCAACAGTGGGAAGCAAAAAGGTGCTTAAAACATCACTGTAGGCCTATGCTGTGATAGTGCAACGCAAAACAACAAGGGGTGCAAGCCCCCTCCATGAAAAACACAACCACACCATAACACCACCGCCGAATTTTACTGTTGGCACTACACACGCTGACAGATGTTCACCGGACATTCGCCATACCCACGCCCTGCCATCGGATCGCCACATTGTGTACCGTGATTTATCACTCCACATAACGTTTTTCCACTGTTCATTCGTCCAACGTTCACGCTCCTTACACCAAGCGAGGCCTCTTTTGGCATTTACCGGGGTGATGTGTGGCTTATGAGCAGCCACTCGACCACAAAATCCAAGTTTTCATACCTCCAGCGTAACTGTCATAGTACTTGCAGTGGATCCTGATGCAGTTTGGAATTCCTGTGTGATGGTCTGGATATAACTCTGCCTATTACACATTACGAGCCTCTTCAACTGTCGGCGGTCTCTGTCAGTCAACAGACGAGGTCGGTCTGTACGCTTTTGTGTTGTACCTGTCCCTTCCCGTTTCCACCTTACCATGACATCGGAAACAGTGGACCTAGGGATGTTTAGGAGAGTGGAAATATCGGGTACAGACGAGTGGCACAAGTGACACCCAATCACTTGACCGCGTTAGAAGTCCGGGAGCTCCACGGAGCTCCCCGTTCTGCTCTCTCACAATGTCTAATTACTATTGAGGTCGCTGATATGGAGAACTTTGCAGTAGGTGGCATCAGAATGCACCGAATATAAAAAAACGTATGTTTTTGGGGGTGTCCGGATACTTTTATTCAAAAAGTGAATCACTAGGTTTCAAGGACATTCTGTACAGTTCGAGTGAATGATTTGGCCACCTAGGTGCATCTGTATGACTGAGGCACCCAAGCCTTTCTACCAACGGTGAAGTCAAGAACCTTCAACATCGCAGCGCGTGAGCAATCTTGGTTAATATATTAAAAAACTGAAAACCCGCCTCGATTGCGAAAAAAGCACTCAGGTTTCGGCGTAGATAACTACACCTTCTTCACAACAACAATAAAACCCACAAGTGCCTAAGAAGACCTTTGTCAATGATTAAAAGAACACCATAGCTATACATTTATAAACGAAGAAGAAAAGGAAAACACAAACAGTGCATATGTACAAAGTCAAAACCACTACTTAACTTGATGGTGTACGCTCCACCTCACACCGGCCCATGTTCGATGGCGGGTCATGGCCCATCGAACATAGGCCGGTGTGAGGTGGAGCGTACACCATTAAGGTAAGTAGTGGTTTTGACTTTGTACATATGTACTGTTTGTGTTTTCCTGCCGGCCGCTGTGACCGAGCGGTTCTAGGCGCTTCAGCCTGGAACCGCACTGCTGCTACGGTCGCAGGTTCGAATCCTGCCTCAGGCATGGATGTGTGTGATGTCCTTAGGTTAGTTACGTTTAAGTAGTTCTAAGTCTAGGGGACTGATGACCTCAGATGTTAAGTC
Organism: Schistocerca americana; assembly: GCF_021461395.2. Classification (NCBI taxonomy): domain Eukaryota; kingdom Metazoa; phylum Arthropoda; class Insecta; order Orthoptera; family Acrididae; genus Schistocerca; species Schistocerca americana. The sequence continues at coordinate 552,137,958 of NC_060121.1, read as the reverse complement.
CCGTAGTGCTTAGAGCCGTCTGAACCATCTGTGTTTTCCTTTTCTTTTTCGTTTATAAATGTATTGCTATAGTGTTCTTTTAATCATTGACAAAGGTCTTGTTAGGCACTTGTGGGTTTTATTGTTGTTCTGAAGAAGGTGTAGTTATCTACGCCGAAACCTAGGTTAGCACTTAACACTAGGTGCTTTTTTTGCAATCGAGTCGGGTTTTTAGTGTTTAACGGTGAGTCCATGGTTCGTGGGGGAGGGGGGCGGGAGCAGATTTGTCATACAGTTCGTTGTTGCTGCGCGGACGAGACTTTATCTTTGGTGTGTAATAATGGCACGCATTTAACAATAACGAACTTCGGTGTCATATGGTTCGTTGTTGTTGAATGTGTGCCATTATTATGAAGCACAGGTGGTTGGCACCCAGAGAGCGAGAAGGCATGAAAGCAGACGAATACAGAGCCACAGCGTGTCAACAAGTGTCTGAGTGCAGTAACAATGTGTGTGGCTGTGGACCAGCCGGGTACTGTAGCCAGCGCCGGGGCCGTGGGCAGCAACAGACTGTCAACACACGTGTGCCCCTTACAGTGTGGCTTTTGTGTAGTGGTTGATTCTTGAACTGTCGGCGTGCAGCAGAGTCCCCAAGTCCTGGAGCGCGCATCTGGGCAGACAAGTCGCGAGTGACGGTTCACAAGTGAGCGGCTCCATGTGCCAAGGGCAAGATCCAGAAGGTGTTGTCTTGCTCTGTGGTAGTAAGTCGGGAACTGCAGAATCTTGGAGCGTGCATATTGGAACACAAGGGGCGATTGGCTGCTGACAACTTGGGCATGGAGCCGCAATGCTAGGATGGCGGGGCGGACACTGTTATCTTGGTGTCCACAGTCTATTGGGCAGCGGCGGCGCAGCCTACTGTGGGAACGTATGTCTTTCCAAGCTGAGTGGCGGCTACTACACATTCAAACAAAGTCGACACTTGGTGCTGTGGCTGGTGGGAGCGACTGTAAAGGCATTTCCCTTTTCTTGTCGTTCCCATCAGCCGCCGCGCCAAGTGCCAACTTTGTGTGCGCGAATATTACTAGGTGTCGAGTCGCAGAAAACGGGGCCAGACCAGGAAGTGTGCGACGCTCGGTGTTTCCTGGAATGCAAGGACGATGCTATGATGTGTGTTCCCTGTACACCCTGATTGCTCGAGGAAGCGTTACAGCATTGCAATACGCAATTAACAATCTTTGATACTTGTTATGCATTTGTGGATTACCATCGTGGATTGGTTTAGTTATGTGCTTGTTGTATTTTGAAACTGTGCAGCTGACTACTCGCCAACTACTATAGGCACCTGCAGACGCAATATGGCTAGTGCATCGACGTTGCCTGCCTTGTTCAGTCTCGTTGTTACTGTTTGTTGGAATTCGTTATTGTACCGGTAAAAAAATGGTTCAAATGGCTCTGAGCACTATGGGACTCAACTGCTGTGGTCATAAGTCCCCTAGAACTTAGAACTACTTAAACCTAACTAACCTAAGGACAGCACACAACACCCAGCCATCACGAGGCAGAGAAAATCCCTGACCCCGCCGGGAATCGAACCCGGGAACCCGGGCGTGGGAAGCGAGAACGCTACCGCACGACCACGAGATGCGGGCGTACCGGTAAAACATTATTATAAAATTATCAAGTTATGAACGTTGTATCACAATACATTTATGGTTTGAGGTTTAGCTATGTTCAGAGCTTGCCACACTCTTACGACCTGATGTCATTCATATATGACGTGTGTGTAGGCGAGGATGATTTTCGATTATTGTAAAATTGCCTATTACGCCAGCGTTGGGGTGTACAAAGTTTATCACGTTGTGTCTATTCTGTCATTTAATTTTTGAATTGTAGTATTATTATATGCTTCTTACGTTAGGGTTTTACCATTAACTGATGTATGGTGCTAACTAGCCACAAGGCATGTGGTAGCATGGAAGCAACTGGTGTAGCCCTCTGATAAAGGGAGAGAGCCTAAAGAAAATGTGATTAATGCTTCTGATTACAGATACAGGTTTCTCTTCATATTACGCGTCGATTGATATAGGTCGTGAGCAAATAAGCGCAGTTGTTTAAAAGTAAATTTAATTAAATGACTGTTAAATCATATCAAATTAATTTTCCTGGCAATTAGGGAGCTCTGTAGGCTTGCCTAACCATATGACTACCGGCTTGTCAAGGGATTATAATTTTCTGACGTCTGTTTTAATTAACATGCAGTTTGTACAATATTACGTAGTCCTGGAACGATGAGGTAGCCATTAGTTTGAATTTGAGTCTTTCTTCACTAGCGGTGGAGGAACACACCCCAACACACCCCATCCGCCCTTTTCGTAGAAGACCTGCTATTTCAGGTCTCCTAACCTTTGGATCACAGGCACTGCCTTCGCAGACAATAACAAAATCGCAAGAAGCGCACGGGGTTCCTCCTCTTACCAATGAAGACATTTACTTTCGTTAGATATCTGGGCGCAAATGTGACGAAAGGCGCCATTGACTCCCTGGTTGAAGTCATTTTTTAGTTGAAATTGGTTCGTTGACCATCAGCTAGTGAGTTGCCGCCATTATGCACGGGCGTGCACGCTTCTTGTATCGGTAGCGGCCGTTGATTATGCGACTCGCTACGCTATGTGCGGTAATCAGTATCCACGTGCTAATTGGTAATAATTACGTCGAAGTACTAAAGCGTGTGCCCTGGACGGAGGAGCGGTGAACGTATCATGTTTCGGGAATGTCAGTCTAATCTAAATCACCTAGGCTAGTCTGCTCAGTTCTCATTTCAAGTACCTCTCGGCACACGCTCTTTTAATTCACGGGTTAGCCCATTCATCACAGTGTCAGTAATTTTTTCGTGTTTAATTTTTCTTGTCTTTACCTGCAACAATACTAGCTCTCGCTAGCTTCTTAGCTTAATTTGTGTGCAGTAACTGTTATACACATGTAACAGGCTCTCATTTAATGTCTTCCTAAGTGACAATATATGCAACATTTTACCAGATCTGTCTCTTTCTTCTTGGTCTGTGGCTTCCCCCTGTAGTCTCTTTTTATTATCAATTCGAATACTGAAACTCCAGCTAGAAGTGATGGAGACCGTTGCCGTCCGCGGCCGGGACAACATCAGAGCCACAGGTGAGATTTAACATCGCCAGGTCGTTAGGGAAGTAAGAAAAACTGACAGCCCATTTAATTATTTATGTTATACTTTCAATTAATCTCATAATTTCACGCCATCTCGGAAAGCACTAGCCGCATTCTCTAACTGAGAGTTTATAGTATTTATGGGTTACAAGTCCTTATGAATTTTGAGGGTTGTAACAAACAGGGCGAAAGTTATTGAACTATATGAAGAGAAGGTAATTAGTTACAAACTACGGAGTACACGCACTTAATTCAACATACTAACTTCGCTACAGATATTCGGATTTAAGTTATGAAATGTTCGATATGCCTGATATCTTTGGCGATTTTGTGGGGCAGCCGAGTAGCGAAATTCTGCATGACCAGCTCAAGTGTCGGAACACCGATGATGTCAATGACCTCCTGAGTGGCTTTTTTCAGCTCAGCAACGGTTTTGGGGTTATTTCTGTACACCTTTCCTTGGTATAGCCCCACAAAAAGGAGTCGCATGTGTTCGGATCCGGAAAATACGGTGGCCATTCGAGGCCCATATCAGTGACCTCTGGGTACCTCAGAGTCAGTATGCGGTCCCCAAAGTGTTCCTCTTAGACATCAAACACTCTCCTTCTTCGATGGGGTTGAGCTCAGTCTTGCATGAACCACATCTTGTGTAAATCCGGATCACTCTGGATAATGGGGAGGAAATCATCGACCGACCAAAACCTTCACGTACCGTTCGGTAGTCAGCGTGCCATCAAGGAACATCGCACAGATTCCACACCACACAGCAACCCGTCGAGGGTGAAGAGACTACTACTTCGCGAAATGTCTCTGCGGTTGCGCGGAGAGGTGATTGGAAGAAGTACACAAACCACAAAGTCGGAAGTCTACGAAGTGTGACGCTCATTCTCCAGTACTAGTAGATGTTTTGTCCGCTACATTTCTGCGTACTGCGAGAAAAGGCCGAAAACCAAATGCATGGCATTGCGGTCTGTTAGAGGAGCCTAAAATGACGTCACATGGCGTTAACAGTTCTACAGATCCTGTAAGGATCCTGTAACGACTGTGGTCGTCTTTAGCGAATTCATAACAAAGTACAACCCTTATTGGACCATTCGTTTGAGATGCTGACGTCTGCCGCTGCAAGTAGCCCAGTTTGCTGATTTTCTGTTTCTTGAATGCCCACTGACTTATTATGTCGTGCATTAGCGCATGTAAACATATCAACGGCTGTGCTTGTGTGGCACAACTGAAGCGCTGTATGCCGTAATGGCGTTCATTGCAATTTAACGGTATTATCAATTCAATTTCCCAATCTCCTCGAGTACGCTTTGTCAAGTGAAGAACCGTGAATCATTACGTTTCCCCTCTCCAGCTCCCCGTATTGCTAAGGACACAGATAAACAATGTCTTTCAGTGGAGACATCGTTCACATTCCAAGTTTTGGATGATGTCTGAATCCCATGACGGGCACTAAATGTAAATGTCATGTGACCAGGGCCTCCCGTCGGGTAGACAGTTCGCCGGGTGCAAGTCTTTCGATCTGACGCCACTTCGGCGACTTGCGCCGTATGTATTCGACACATATACTGAACGTACCTCCATTTCACTGTGTCCATCTCGTCCACACTTTGCCTGTCCATCTCATCCTCCCACCTCGAACATTCTATCTCCACTTTCTCTCTCTCTCCTCGTCTCCTCCTCCCCCTCTTTTTGTCCATGTCCTCCTCCTCTCTCTGACCATATCTTCCTCACCCCTCCATCTGTCCATATCCTCCTCCCTCTCTTTCTGTCCATCTCTGTCTCCCCATTTTCCTTTTCCACATGCAAATTATTTCACTGTACCTTCCACTTACATCATGCATCGCACTCTCCTCCCGTTTCTCTGTCCATTTCTTCCTACCCCTCGTTCTGTCCATCCACTCCTCTATCTGCCTCAACCTGCTCCCAGCCTTGCTCATCGGAAAATGTAGCCTATGGAAAACAGTTCGGTAAAACAGGCCGATACTACTCCCACAACACGCCTGTCACGCAGGACATACTACTTATCAGGGTGTTGAAAACTATTTATTTGTTCCTGACGTACAGGCCGCCATGAAAACCAGATCCCTGACACACACAAATACACATAAATATAGGCAAGGCAGCATACCAACATGCTGTGTGTGGTACTTCAAGCAAAGAGCTCAGCACACATTGGCACAAGCCACCATCACAGGCTTCGGTCACTGAGAACCACACCGACTACACTAGTCTCACTGTATGTGGCATACTCTCCATCAGGAATAACGTAGAGACCACTGTGGCAAAGACAACTGAGAATCCAACATAATGCAAGAATATGGAAATTCGTGTGTGTGTCTAATCGTCATTGTCATTCTTATTTAAAGGGCACAGTCGTATCTTAAAAGCAGGCGAAATAAGAAGTTCAAGAAGGGGTACAAAGAGAAGGAACCAACATGTACTGTCAAATCGGAAACCACGCTACACATCATCCGTCTGTGACACCGCCAGAGTGAGGTGCAGTTAGTCCACAGCCTGTTCAGTATGTGCGGAAAAACGAAGTTCTGATAAAAGTTGTAATCTGAAAGACGCAAGCCCTTAATAGGCATTAAAGAAAGTTAACGTAAAAACGTAGAGATACATTTTACTGTGGCCAGTTAATGAAAAAGATGTCTTAAAACCCCAAAAAGCCGTTATTTTCAATTTTTTATTATTTTCGTCTACGTCAGTACTCTGCAAACCACTGTGAAATTCGTGACACAGGCTGCTTCCCCGTGTATTAGAGTTTCTTCCTGTTCCACTTGCTTATGGAGCGTTTGAAGAATGATAGCTTGAATACTTCTTTGCGTACTGTTATTGTTTTCGGCGCGGCCTACAGGGACGATACTCATCTATTTTCAGCAGATAAGCACAAAGCACAGCGAAAGCTGTGGAAAGCGATGATTGTGCACGAAAAAAAGGGGAAAAAGGACATTTCTTACTTTTGAGAACCGTCGACAACGGATAGGATTTTTGTTTTTATTCCTGAAAAACATTGTTTATTCCACTCTTCACTCATCGTAAACAGGCTATTGGAAGTGCCATAACTTTACTGTATTATAAATATTGCACAAATTTTTATTTCTTTTCAGTCATCATACCTATCATTGGTTTAATATCTTACTCCTCATCTTGTTAATTGCCACTGTTTTTTTCTTTTTTTGATACGTCATACTCCTTACGGCCCCCGTAACTCACGCTACATACTGGTACCCAAATTTTTTTCTCCCCTCACATTTTCTTGTCTACTGCTTGTTCATGAGCAAAGGAAACCTTTCTACGACCTATTAGTACACGACCCCTTATCATACAATTGGTTATATTTTATCATGGATTGCTTTCCTCGTTCATTCTTTGGACAATTGGTTGTATTTTATTATGGATTTCTTTCCTAGTTCATTCTTTGGAAATTCGTCTTTTGCTTTTTTTCTCTTACTACATTGAAAATTCTATGCTACGAATGTGCGCGCTCAACTTTCATTGAGCTCTTCTGGATCTCACGCGTTAGGGACGAAAAAAAAAAAGACTTGATTTTATTGTAAAGACATTATTGACCTTCTGGAAGAAGCGATCAAAAGGTACCTGTTCGAGGCCCTCACAGTCCAGAATCGGTATACCAGTCAGGCAAAATCGCCGTGAGTATTGTGGAAATAGTCTAAAAAAAAATGGCTCTGAGCACTATGGGACTCAACTGCTGTGGTCATAAGTCCCCTAGAACTTAGAACTACTTAAACCTAACTAACCTAAGGACATCACACACATCCATGCCCGTGGCAGGATTCGAACCTGCGACCGTAGCGGTCGTGCGGTTCCAGACTGTAGCGCCTTTAACCGCTCGGCCACTCTGGCCGGCGAAATCGTCTCACTGACGCAGGTTGAATATACCATTCTGCTACCGTATTCTGCTGCGCTAAGAAGTCCGTAGCCGCCTGCTGCACATCATCGTCCGATGGGAATCGTCGAGCCTTCGTCTTTTTTAAGTGATCGAAGGTGAGATAATCGCATAAGTAGAGCTGAGGCCCATAGGACGGGCGTTCGAGTGTCTCCCACTTTAATTGGCGTATCCTATGCGTTACGACATTTGCGATATTGGAACGTGAGTTACCATGAAGCAGCTGCTCCATACACAATCTTTATTCTCCGATGGATGCCTACCGGTGTTTGTACTTCGGCAAGCAAGAAAAGAATATCTGCAACCAGGTCCTGTTTGGAGGCATTTGGTAATAACGTCACCGTAGTTCACGTTTCCACACTTATGGCACGCACGTCGGAAAGACACGAATGCCACACTAATCGCTTACCTTCATATCGGTGCTGGGACACCCGCATCGGCGTCACAATACATTTTATAAATGCTGCAGCAACGGCCTCAAACTAAAAATTACAATCGCCTCTTGTACTAATTCTCCACATGTTGAGAAGTGTCGTATGATAGCTGATACACACAGATAACGCTGACAGTTAAAATTTGCCGGCCGCTGGTAGCCGAGCGGTTCTAGTCGCTTCAGTCTGGAACCGCGCGACTGCTACGGTCTCAGGTTCGAATCCTGCCTCGGGCATAGATGTGTGTGATGTCCTAAGGTTAGTTAGGTTTGAGTAGTTCTAAGTTTTAGGGGACTGATGACCTCAGATGATAAGTCCCATAGTGCTCAGAGCCATTTGAACCATTTTTGAACCAGTTAAAATTTAAGTTTCCATTAAAATTAATAAAAAAATATAAGAACTTGCTTACACAGGGTCACGAGTAAGAATACGTACGGACAGACCAAGAAACAACAATATTATTATTTCTTCCTGACGTTGTTCATTTTGTGGTCTTTCTGCAAATTGTTTCATGGATGAAGAAAGCAGTCAGTCAAGGTACGTACCATAGACACAAGATCTAAGATTGACAGGAGAGGTAATGAGTATAGCTGTGCGATCAACGTTCAGTGGCTACGTGTAAGGGAGAAAGCACAAACACTGCCGCGTCGTCTTCGGCCCGGCTGTCGTCTTCACAAGACGACCTCTGCAAGGTGTCCACCCACTAAGTTTCCCACGCGCGTGCTCAACTGCCGCATTCTTCACCTCAGTGCGCCGGAAATGCCTGCTGTAACGGCGTGAGCGCGAGTGGTGTATATTTAGCGCGGCGCGCGTCACCAGGTGCGGACGCGTTCGCGGTACAACTTACATCACCGCCGGCGCCGCGGTGTCGCCATTCACCAGCTGCCATTCACAGTCACCACGGGAGGGCTCTCTTTGGACCACTGGAAACAACTTACCAGCACAAAATGTCCAAATACACTGCACTACGTCATAGAGTCTATTATGATTGCGGCATAGCATTATAAAACACACATATATATACACACAATGAATTTACAAGTTAATATTTCAATTTAACATCCAGAGTGCACCACTCGCTGGCACTTCGAGCAAGTCTTTGAGACCTCCTTTAAAATTATGGAGTGGATATTTCTGCACAATATGTGGTATTATCTGTTCCTCTGCGGACAGTCACACTTAGCAATTTCACAGCAACCCCACTCATTCTAGATGTAGCCCGCTTGAATGCGGTTGGTCCCCATCATTCGTGCCGGGGTACGTCAGCCCCAGTAACCTTCTCCGTTCGGCTTTCTGAGGTGATGACTGGGTGTTGTGTGATGTCCTTAGGTTAGTTAGGTTTAAGTAGTTCTAAGTTCTATGGGACTCATGACCATAGATGTTAAGTCCCATAGTGCTCAGACCCATTTTCTGAGGTGGATGTTCATCACAGTATTCTCTTCGCCTGTAGGTAACATCGGAAACATATGACCTGAAGGTCAGTCCAAGGTCGAATACGTAACTTTAGCCGTATAACTCGGTAATTGTAGAGAACGCTACTGAGAAATGTGTTGTTACGTGATTCCGTCATCTTAGAAATTGACTCATTGGTAGCTTTTCTTCTGAAATGCGGAGGAGCAATATTGGGTACAGTAAACAGCTACTGAATAGGAGTAGATCCGCGGTGCCAGAAATGGTTGCAGAGACATCATTCATAGATCGATTTCAGCTTTATCTGTGCTGTTTTCCCATGCTTGGGCACAATATTCTGCAGCTGAATATACAAGTGAAATGGATGTATTCCGCTGCATAACTGCATGTGCTCACAATTCGTTTCCAGCTATTTTGTTGAGCAATTCCTCTTTTGAGTCGTGGTTATTTGGCAGTTTCCGATCGGAGGAGACACCTAGATATTTAAGGAAGGTCGACCCCATCAAATAACGCATATCGCTTTCTGTACGCCTCTTTATTATGGAAAACGAGCGCTGTGACCTCTTTTTCCCTTGAATTTCAGTTCAAAACATACTCATTCAATATTAAAAGCTCACGTGAAAGAGTACGCTCACAATGCTTTATACCGTTATCTGGACACATTATTACCAGATCATCTGCATTCTGGACTTTCTTGAGGTTGGTAGCTCAAATGTGAAGGACATTCAATTTAAACAAAATTGGAACCAAAACTGATTGTTGAGGCAGGCCGCGGTTCAGCTCACGAAAACTAAAACCGTCAATCAGAGAACTTGATAAATGAAAGTTCTAGCTTCTGACGTGGAATTTATCGTAAGATGCTATCATATCCAGAAACCGCAACCGATTTGAGGTCTCTCTTAAATTCTGATTCAGTGTTGAGCATAAAAGCTGATACACTACTTTACATAAAATTAGGTAAGCTACAAACATAACGATAACAGATAAAAGTGTGCAGAATGTAATGAAACTAAGACGGAGGGTAGAAATACGTTTCTTAGCGTATACAGAGTCTCCAAGTCTTGCCGTACCAATCTCTTTTATCGATGAAGGGGCATGCAAGTTGAAAAGAAAACACGACGTTTGCATTCACAATGATTGTGCATGCCAAAGACATTGTCTGAACCTGAGTTCAAATGAACGAAAAACATGCTGTGAAATAAAAAAGATAGGACCGTAATCAGTCAAGTGTAAGCAACAATAACAACTGTTCTGGTAAATAAAGTCATCTGATATGAACACGTATACACATTGGTTTCTTAATAACAATATTCTCATAGCAGATGAGCAGGAGGACTGTATTGCACTTTGGCAGACAGGTTCAAGCATACATTCTGCCAACACAAGCAATGGCGAACCTTTATCGACAAGCGATGCGTTGTTTCATAGAATCCTTATGCAGGATAAGATTTTGTATGCAAGACGCCAGACGTTATATGGAACCTTCTGGGAATAACTCTAATTTTAGTCTTACTCTTCACCAACGTTGTCGTAAGAAACAGTGGATGATCGCATGATGAATAAATAACGAAATAAATTTTTTAGGTAAAAGTATTTGAGGCTAAGGGTTTAGATGTAACTGAATGGTAAAGTTCCCACGGCCAAGAACTGCTGTAAACTTGAGAAAACAGTGTTCGCTTCGCCAGTCGAGAATGTAGAACAAGAATATACAAAACAGATGTAACCCTGTTTTACTCATTTTTTAACTTGGGCACTTGGTTCTCGGTCTTCAAAAATATGGTACAAATGGCTCTGAGCACTATGGGACTTAACTTGTAATTTTACGTGTAACGCTGTTGGATTAATTTATTCTTAAAGCGGTGCTGATGTTGAACACCATAAAAGTGGGTTAAAAGCTGTGAGCTATGTGAGGAAGTTAACCTTGCATTACTGCGCAACTGTTTCACCAGGTATGCAGTCTAGCTTACCGAATTCACAACCAGACTAACATTAATTATAATCTTTTAGTACTCATCTTACGATAACCGGTGATATACATATAAAAAGACAATTTAAATACAAGAAATAGATCAGTTTCTATTTGGATATTTATTTTAACATTGATCATTGTTCCGTTAAAATTTCAGCATATCAAACTTGATCCATAACTAAACTGGTGCCTTATTTAGGATTGTGAAAATGTGAGTTTGTAATCTTACGGAACACATCAAATAGGGAGCCAAGATTGGGAGACTACATGCAACACTGCATTCATAAAATAACACACGAAGAACGTTGAAACATATCCAAGAGGAAATCAACCACAACCAACCGATTCCATTTTTACCCAAAGAAATTACGTTCGTAGCGCAATCCTGTCCGTCATGAAATTTACACACCCTGGTACATTAAATTCCTACTAACTCTCTGTGAAATCTTCCCGAAAAGAATAGCTGAGCGCTACTTTACTGCTTACACCACATGCTTTACGTGGTCAACTTGGTTTACACAAAGAGTGTAACTCCACAATAATTTTGATAATTAAAATAAATTACATCTAACCGCAATTTACAAAAGAAAAACCTTGAACTGGTTAGTATCGTCTTACTATTAACCCGATTTGTCAAACAATTGTATAAGCACGTGGTACTGGTCTCACAAAGTACACCCCATGTGGGTTGAACATAAAGAAAAGTTGCTATATTGAAAAATATTGTCAAGATGAGACATTATAATCTCACGCACATTCGCATTTAAAATTGATGATCTTAGTTAGAGTTACTGACCAACACGTGGTTCCACTTTACTCACAAAGTAGTGACAAAGCAACTAGCGGAAGATATTCTGAACTTCACACTCAAATTACACTGCATTGCAAATTAAGAAGACATTAGATATTTTAGAGCTAAACCTGAAATAAAGGTATTAAATTTTCAGTTAGGCTGAACTTAGGAAATCCATTGTCCTATGGACTTAGCAGACACGCACTTAGCTGGAGGTCTTACCACTTCAGACGCTCACTGCGGACAGACTGCTCCTGGGCTCCTACCGAGCGTGCTTAACCGATACAAACGGAAGTGACTAGAGAGGCAGCTTCCTATACCAACATGACAAGGGACGGACAGGACAATACTAAGAATAGAAACCTCTCTGCTTTTAGAAAGCGTAGCTAACTGTTCCAACATTGGTCCTACTGCTCTCTAGCAGACAGGCTTGTCTGCTACCATCAAGCATGCAATTAGCAATACTGAAAGGGTACAGTACCGCCCGACATTGAAAATAGGTACAACATACTTCATTATTTTTGTCAGAACAACACATTTTTTTGTAAAATAACTCAATTTCAATTAATACAGCGAAGCCGGATACCAGTGTGGGAAAGAATGACAATTTATTTATTTAATTGATCACATGTGCACTCCCACAAAGTAAATCCTTACATCCAGTTTGGTGAGATCTGTGAAATGAATGAATGTATGGCCGTCTGCTAACCGCAGATAGTGAATGTGAATATATGATCATCTTTGAGTCGATCTTTTGGCCACCTTTGGTGGGACCAAAGAGATGAAATTTACCAGAGCTTTGAGCGCCTGAAATGTGGCTGACCAATACGATAGCAAGGTGCTTCCCCCACCTCGAGAGAGATGGGAGAGGACCTAGAGAACGGCCATGTTTCAGCACTCTGCCGCTGGATCTTGTGCTGTTAAGACCAGTTTTAGTTGTGCTCCATAATGACGAAAGAGTGGAGACATGGTATGCATGTGGAATATTTAAGAGTAGTTTGAAATATTAATTTCTCTATTTCAGGAACTTTTGTGGGGAGAATTCAATGTCAGGCAGGTAATGTTAATGGGATTGTAGTAATCTTCGGAAGTGACCAACGGTCACAATGTAACCACGTGTTGCAATAAGTTGGAATACTTCCGTGTGCTTAAGTTAAGCTGAATTACTAGCGTGTGTACCATAAGTTGAAATATTTAAGAAATGGCGTGTGCAGGACTTGAAATTAGAGACGAGTACTTCCACGTGGTGAGTACTGTGTGAGTCTCAATCTGTGTATGAGACAAAGGATAAAGAGAAGTACTCGTCCATGGTATCAGTTGAGGACTCGTGTGTGTGTGATGTTCTTAATATTACTTTGCGTGATATGATTCCGTGTGACGCTTGATTCAAACTCTGAGAGAGAAGCAAGGTGAGTTGGCCGTCTATCCAGCAACACCACTTGGCTTGCATTGCACAAGAAGACGTGCAAATATCTCCAGAGTTCATAGTAGGAAAGTAGAATTACAAAGTGGCGCAGTGTCGTGTGAAACTGGGATAAATACTAATTGAAGTGGGAAAGCTGAAAGTGATAATGTTGTGACTATTCTCTGTGTAGTATTTCATGTTGTAGTGTGGTGTATGTCATGTAATTTGGGTATGTGTGGTTTGCATGGGAGAGTAGCGAGGTAGTTTCAAAAAGATTAGTGGGTTATGCTTGTTCCTTCGGTACCGCTCGGTCTGGAGGAAAGTTTCGTAATGATGATTGTGAGAGTCGAAGTGTGAGGTATAATAAAAGATCCACCATCCTATCCAGAAAGTGCACTGTAGCGTTAAAATAATTACGAGACCATAATATAGAGATTCACCAATGTAAAGCCATGCCCACTGGCCGGAATTTCTCATGTGTTATTGTTGTAGGTTGTAGAATTTGTGTGTTTAGGTTAGAGAATTTATCGGAATAAATAAGATAGTGAAAAGAAAAAGATTGGTGGACTTTTACTTCGAATTGTATGTTGTCATAATGTCCCGAATTTATAATGTGTGTGGTGGCCACGTGTTGACAAAAGCCGTTAAATAAAAGACAAAAAGAAAATGTGGTATTGCCAGTGCGTAGTGTACAGTCAGGTTTCTGTAAATTACTGATAGTCAGATGCGTGTTTCCGTTGCGTATTAATCATATAGGAGGATAACTTGTAACTTGAGTGTGAGTACTAGAGTTCATGTTACTCGATAAATAAGAATGAATCCACTCGCTTGGCAGACCACTCATCTTGCAGGCCTTGATGCCACAGTATGAGCAAGGCATGTGGGTGCCTCTCAAAATTTCGCCCTGCCAGGATTCCGTTTCTGCCAGGATATTTTGCCAGGATTTTTTGCTTCTAGGATATTCTGCCAGGATATTTAGCTGTTAGGGTTTGCTGTTAAGATTTTTTTTATTTTGGTGGAATATATTGTGATAGCACTAAGAAGTAAAATTTTTTTTGTTTGTAAATACTTTCTGGGTTGGTGAGGATCTTATATTTTTTTATGTAATTAATTGCTATATCATCCAAGGCTGGAAGATAGTGGTATAACTTTTTTTTTTAGTAATGTCCGTAGTAACTAGGTCGCAGTCGAAAAGTGTAGTCACCATGGAGAATAGTGATTCTGAGGTGAACGTAGCAGGGCAGCAGGAAGTAGCTGTTGACCATGGGTTAATGAGCGAGAAAGACAAACACTCGGAAGGGGGTGAATTGTTCAGTGGACCGCTGCTGGATGATCCTTTATACGGCGGGCTTTGTCCACAAACGCGGGCTTTTCCCGACGACGCGGGCGAGCCGGGACTAGGTCAGGTATGCAGTGAAAGTGCAGCTACCCTTAGCGAAGCTACGGTTTCACAGGCGAACGAGGTGAGCGCGTCAAAAGTAGCAAATGACAACGTGCTACTGCAGTTTTTACGGAGGATGGATAGCGATAATAAGGAGAGAGATAGGGAGAATAAGGAAAGATTGAAAGCGATGGATAGGGATAATAGGGAAAGATTGCAAGCGATGGATAAAGATAATAAGGAAAGATTGGAGGCAATGGATAAGGGAAATAAAGAGGCAATGCGGAAGTTACTCTCAGTTATCAATGAGCGTCTGTCCGCAGTTAATAATCGGTTAGACGAGGGGAGAAGAATGTGGGTGTGTTGAAGCAAGTATGTGACGCCGTGAAAGAAAAAGCCAATAATTTGGAGGGAAGAATAAGTGCAATAGAGAGCGATATTACAGAACGTAGGGACGTGTTGCCGGATGAGCGAACCAAAGAGATAGTGGAGGACTTACTTGCAGATAAACAAGGGGCATTAGACAGCGTGGAAGCTCAAGTCACCCAGCAGGAAGTGGCGCTAAATAAATACAGGGATGAAGTTGCGGAGGTAGTGGTCAGAATGAATACAATTACTGCAGATGTAGAAAAGGTCAGTATAAGAGGCGAGACAGGCTCTGACAGTACGCAGCGAGGGGCTTATGCCAAGCTGGAAGAGATACAATCACTATTACAGTTTAAAGAGGCGCAATTAGAAATAAATAGGAAACATAGGGAAGAACTAGCACAGTTGCAATTAGCATGCAGTAGCGGAGGTGACACACCACCAGGTAGATTGCAGAGGGAGAGTGAGATAAATTCAAAAAAAGAAAGTAGGCAGAAAGAGGAAGACGAACTCAGAGAGTTAGAAGAACAGTTGTGTCAGATAAGACAGGTGGCAAACCCAACTGGGTATAGCCCAAGGTCGGAAAACGTAAATGCGGAAGAAGAATGTAGGAGGCACTTCGTGTCGGTACAAAAGTTTACTTGTTTTCCGGATCCTGATAACTACCAACATCCATGTCTGTGGCTGTCTCAGTTTCAAGATTCATTACCTGCATCGTGGGGACCGCTCCTCAAAATGAAGTTTGTGTGTAACCATTTGAGGGACGAGGCTAGAGCAAAAATGCAGGAAGTTATTAAAGACTGTAGTAGCTACAAGATATTTTGTGACAAGTTTTTAAATGACTTCTGGCCGAAAAGTAAGCAGGACCAGGTTAAGCAAAGCATATTGATGATGCCAAATTGTAACGAAGGTAGTATAACAGATCCAGTGGCGTGCTATCAGGAAATGCTGAGACGGAATAGGTATTTGGATGTGCCATACCAACCTGGGGAGGTCATTAGGATCTGTATAACGAAGTTGCCAGTGAGATTGCGCAGAGATATAGCGATAGCAGGCAGAGGCTTAGAAGATTCCGCGTCATTTCAGCACTTGTTACAGGAACTGGGTAATGAGAGGAACATCGTGAACGGAGACACGACTCATAGGTCAGACAGAGTCGAGGATAGGAACGGCAGAAACTATCAGAATGGCAGGAGAGCATGGAATCAGAGGAATGACGGGAATGGAAGATGGCGAGGAAGTAGGGGGCAGCATTCATGGGAATATCGACCATCAAACCGGGAAAATAGAAGATGGGACGGAGATGGAAGAAGAAGGGAAAATCAAAATGATGGGGGAAGAGAGGATAGGCAGTCATTGCGTTCACGACAGGACAATCATTGTCACAATAGAGACGACCAAGGGAAAACAATCTCGTGGGCTTCATCACATTTCTAACATCAAATTATGGAAAAGTTGAGGATAGATCTAAAGTAGGCGATTTATGGTAGATAGTCAGTGTATTTATTTGTGGTGTGTAACGTTGTGCAGGTCAAATCGAACATAAGAATTTTCAGGCGGGATGTCAGGAAGTATGACGGAATAGACTGGTTGAATGAGTCATGAACAGGAGTCGACAGAGTGGTGTATGTACGTATTTTTTGTCATAGGAATAAGGATCAAGTAGAAACGACGTGATGATTAATGAGTGGATAAAGATGGTAGATAGAGAAGCGACGTGATAAATAGTAGTGAATAAAGGTGATATTTAAGGAGAGAAGCGACGTGAAGCAGTGTGATTAATAAATAGAGATTCGACGTGATGAAACAGTGGTAAATAAAGGTGAGTAGAATTAATAATGTGGAGATGTCTTAGATGTATGTTACAGAGAGGCCTCTGTATGCTGCAATAGAGATTGATGCCAATGGCGAAGGAAGACCAGGAAATGATGGAGTAATGGACGGACGGAGAGCTGAAATACGAATGAAGAGATGAGGACAACTGCACAATGTGAAAGGACATAAAGGGAGTATGAGATCCAGATGGTGAACGTTGTGGAATACTGACGTAAGATGTAATATAAGTGTAGATCTAATTTTTAGCATAACATTTGCGATTTGGCAAAAATAATATTTGTTGTTGATGTTGTTGTTGAAGCCTGGTACCAGTATAACTAATCAAAACGGTACCAAGAATGTGTACAGTTATTTTGCAGGTTGAATAATTTGTGTATTTTTGTTCTTAGATGAAATGTCGCAATTCTAAAGTGATATTTAGCAGGAGGAATAGTCGGTAAAGCGAATGCAGAGGTAAGCTGATGGAGAGAGGTGCCAGAGTGAAAGGACGAATTCGGAGACTGGAATGCTATCTCCGAAACAGCTTCATGTGTTATGTGGTTGAGTATAAGGGAGCAAAGGTATGGTATATTGTGAGTGTGGTGGTGTTATGAGTATAAGGGAGCAAAGGTATGGTATGTTGTCGTGAGTGTGGTGGTGTTAAGGTTAGCTGACTTCTAGACCTATTCTGTTAGTGTATTAATGGATTGAATGAGAAGGAAAATGTGATGTCTGGTGAGCGAGAGTCGTAGAGTAGTGTGATCAATGCGCACACTCCTGTAAAGTGGATGCTACCGATCCATAACTAAAACATTATTGTGTATTGTTTGATTGGGATGAACCTCGATGTCAGGTCAGCATCTGACATGTGGATGGCGCATACATGTCCTAGAATTGTTGTTATATATAATAAAATGTAAAATGTATAAATTTCAGTCTGTCACAAGCACAAAGATGCATTGTATGTTGTAGATTTAGAGTCACCAGTTTCTAAAATGTTTATTGTGTTAGGATGTTAAAGTAGTTTACTATTTAATAACATGTGGTAGGTAATTGAGAGCTGTGTAGATTATTTCTTATTTTTTTGTTAGAACACTTTCAAGGGGTATTAATTTCAGTCTGTCACAAGCACAAAGGTTCACTGTATATTGTAGTTTTAGAATAAACAGTTTCTAATATTTTCACTGTGGTAGAATGTTAGAGTAGTCTACTATTTTATATTGTAATTATGAGTTGTATAGATTGTTTATTATTCCTTTTGTTTTTTTTACACTTTCATGTTTTGTATGAGGGACGACAGGTACAATCAATAGCACAAGTGTGGGTGGTATATAGAAAAGGGATAAATGTTGATGTTGTATGTGTAGAAAACTAGGGGGTATGATTGTATGTTTTTAGAACAAAGATTCTTTTATTACCAATGTATCTAATAGATCATACATGTAATCAATGAGTATTTTTAAATATATCCTTTTGTCTGTAATGTTGCGAGATGCACGGAAGGGTCTGACTGATTGGGTGTCGTAACGCCCAAACTGCTAGCGGGCCGAGCTGACGTAGCCATGGCGACGGGCGACAGAGCCGCAGCACTCCCCACTCCACTGCCGGACGGGGTACACTCCACGCGCCCGCTACAGCAGGTCAACGGCCTGGGGCGACACGCACGTACCACTGGCCATTCATAAGTTCCGCCACCCTTACGACTGGGGAAAGTATTCCGCGGAGGCAACAGCGGGTGGTTTCTTCTGCTCAACGGGGCACGCAGCGGCGCCACGGCAGAATGGACGACGCGCGGCAGAGCCCGGCGGGCATTTGTTACCAGCAACTATTAACTAGTACTGGACTGTGGAGCCGTGAAACAAGACGACTGCTCGTTACATCTCCATAAGGTGGAAAGTGAAGGACTGGTGTTTCCACGTTGTGAGTGGTAAAAAAAGATTTTGTCTTTAGCAGACAGGACGATCGTTTTGTTTTGTCATGACCACTGAACGGTGGGATCCATAAACTTTTGGCAGTGACTTGTTAAGTGTGCTTTGTGAATTGCATGTGGGACGCTTGGTATTCTTGAAGAGGACAGTTGTCGTTTGGTGACTAATTATTGTATGAACGCAAGAAACTAAAGTGGGACATTGACATTTGCAATTGTAGTAGGAGACATTTCTTGAATTGGTGTGGGAATAAGTGTTGTTTGTTGGAACTTAGGACTTTTAATTACACCATGAACTGAAAGGACAGAACCGTGGGTAATAGTAGTTGTAGGGCCATTTCTGGATGACCAGATTCGTGTGTATGGTACGCTGAGAGTGACTATGACATTTGTGTTTAATGTGAGATACAGTTTACTGTTCAGTGCATGTTCAAAATGCCGATTTGAGTGACTTAAAGAGTTTCGTCCGGGTAAACATGGGACAGCTTTGACACCGAGACAGTGTTTCTAGGGAACCTGTCAGCAACTTTTTAGACCCCAAGAAAATCACAGAATGAAGTGTTTCCGTGTGACTCGCAAGATAGGGAATAATGTATTTGTAATTGTGTAAATGTTTTTATTATGTGTTTCATTCCTGAAGGGACAGCAAGTGTAATTGCATTTCATTAACATTTGTGTTTAGAATAGTTAGTGTTTGTTTTTTGTTTGTTCTGGGTTATCAAGTTCACGTAGCATGTTTATTAGAATATTTGGTACAATGATGCTTTAATTATTAGCCGGTGGCGTAATACTAACGTAGTGGCTTTTGTTGCATTGGTCTGTAAGGTTGTCACAGGGGACAAGAGTTTGCATTGCACAACAAATATCAGAATTAACTGATATATTTTGATGTCGTGGACAGTAATGATCTTGTTGGTGTGTTGACTGAAGCCACTTATTTTCATTATCACAGTGGTGATATTTCACATTAAAGTGCAACGAAGGTTAGTCGAAATGCAAGTTCTTGTCGTCTAAATATGTAACAATAGAGAAATTAGCAGTAGATTACTCTACTACGAGAGCTAATACTCTAATACGAGAGCTACTGGTGGATTCAAGCACTTATTGCAAACTATTTATTGCATGTATTGATATGGAGCCTGAATTCTACATGTAACTAGTGTACGAAATTTTTTTTCTGTTGTTGATTTTGTTTTGTATATAGACTTTGCTGTGTAAAGGGTTAACCCCGCAATTTATGAATGTCAGATTACTTTTTCTGTGTTTGGACGGTGAGCTACTTAAAATTTAGCATTTTTTTAATTTGTCATAGAATTAGTGAAGTTTGGATTACTCATAAAAATAACGAAGATCCCAGTAACTACGCAAATTTTTATCTCAACATTATTTTTTATTTGTGTGATGTAATGTTTTATTTGTCACGTACATTGTTGCAAACTTCTATGTGTACGTTACTCCGGATTGTGGAGAGTACAATAATGGAACAACTGTGTCAATACTTTGGTAAAGTAACAACATTTGGTCGTCAATTTGAGGTCACCAGGGCTAAGGTCTCCTCCTGGTTATTTTGATGACTTGCTAAGTTTGTTCTAATACAGCTTTCTTAAAAAAATGTTCGGAACTACCCTCACATTGCAAGGATAGTACCGTGCCATTTTTTTCTTCATGGGTAGCCGGTGGTGAAAGGGTACAGTACCGCCCAACATTGAAAATACGTACAACATACTTCATTATTTTTGTCAGAACAACACATTTTTTTGTAAAATAACTCAATTTCAATTAATACAGCGAAGCCGGATACCAGTGTGGGAAAGAATGACAATTTATTTATTTAATTGATCACATGTGCACTCCCACAAAGTAAATCCCTACATCCAGTTTGGTGAGATCTGTGAAATGAATGAATGTATGGTCGTCTGCTAACCGCAGATAGTGAATGTGAATATATGATCATCTTTGAGTCGATCCTTTGGCCACCTTTGGTGGGACCAAAGAGATGAAATTTACCAGAGCTTTGAGCGCCTGAAATGTGGCTGACCATTACGATAGCAAGGTGCTTCCCCCACCTCGAGAGAGATGGGAGAGGACCTAGAGAACGGCCATGTTTCAGCACTCTGCCGCTGGATCTTGTGCTGTTAAGACCAGTTTTATTTGTGCTCCATAATGACGAAGGAGTGGAGACATGGTATGCATGTGGAAGATTTAAGAGTAGTTTGAAATATTAATTTCTCTATTTCAGGAACTTTTGTGGGGAGAATTCAATGTCAGGCAGGTAATGTTAATGGGATTGTAGTAATCTTCGGAAATGACCAACGGTCACAATGACACCACGTGTTGCAATAAGTTGGAATACTTCCGTGTGCTTAAGTTAAGCTGAATTACTAGCGTATGTACAATAAGTTGAAATATTTAAGAAATTGCGTGTGTACCATAAGTTGAAATATTTAAGAAATGGCGTGTGCAGGACTTGAAATTAGAGACGAGTACTTCCACGTGGTGAGTACTGTGTGAGTCTCAATCTGTGTATGAGACAAAGGATAAAGAGAAGTACTCGTCCATGGTATCAGTTGAGGACTCGCGTGTGTGATGTTCTTAATATTACTTTGCGTGATATGATTCCGTGTGACGCTTGATTCAAACTCTGAGAGAGAAGCAAGGTGAGTCAGCCGTCTATCCAGCAACGCCACTTGGCTTGCATTGCACAGGAAGACGTGCAAATATCTCCAGAGTTCATAGTAGGAAAGTAGAATTACAAAGTGGGGCAGTGTCGTGTGAAACTGGGATAAATACTAATTGAAGTGGGAAAGCTGAAAGTGATAATGTTGTGACTATTCTCTGTGTAGTATTTCATGTTGTAGTGTGGTGTATGTCATGTAATTTGGGTATGTGTGGTTTGCATGGGAGAGTAGCGAGGTAGTTTCAAAAGATTAGTGGGTTATGCTTGTTCCTTCGGTACCGCTCGGTCTGGAGGAAAGTTTCGTGATGATGATTGTGAGAGTCGAAGTGTGAGGTATAATAAAAGATCCACCATCCTATCCAGAAAGTGCACTGTAGCGTTAAAATAATTACGAGATCATAATATAGAGATTCACCATTGTAAAGCCATGCCCACTGGGCGGAATTTCTCATGTGTTATTGTTGTAGGTTGTAGAATTTGTGTGTTTAGGTTAGAGAATTTATCGGAATAAATAAGATAGTGAAAAGAAAAAGATTGGTGGACTTTTACTTCGAATTGTATGTTGTCATAATGTCCCGAATTTATAATGTGTGCGGTGGCCACGTGTTGACAAAATCCGTTAAATAAAAGACAAAAAGAAAATGTGGTATTGCCAGTGCGTAGTGTACAGTCAGATTTCTGTAAATTACTGATAGTCAGATGCGTATTTCCGTTGCGTATTAATCATATAGGAGGATAACTTGCAACTTGAGTGTGAGTACTAGAGTTCATGTTACTCGATAAATAAGAATGAATCCACTCGCTTGGCAGACCACTCATCTTGCAGGCCTGACTGCTTGATGCTACAGTATGAGCAAGGCATATGGGTGCCTCTCAATACATTTGCTCATTCATCCTCTCACACAGAAGGGAAGGGGGATGACAGTATCTTATCATATACAGTATATAAGAGAAAGCGGATGTAGGTTCCGTATGAGACTGTGTGACATGAATTACATATTAACTGTGTTTTAAAGTGTAGTAGTGTGACAGATCGTTCTTGTTTATGAGTAAAAGTGACACGTTCCACTGCTCAGTCTCCTCCTGGATAGTCAGAAACACCACAGTAAATTTAGAAGAGGAATTTATGCCATAAATGACAACATATTTAAGAAATTAATATGAAAGGAATCCAACAGAGACCTTTCAAACTTCTGAGGTCATCAGTCTCCTAGAACGTAGAACTACTTAAACCTAACTAACCTAAGGGTATCACAGACATCCATGCCCGAGGCTGGATTCGAGCCTGCGACCGTAACGGTCGCGTGGTTCCAGACTGTAGCGCCTAGAACCGCTCGGCCATGCCGGCCGGCTCTCGGTCTTCCATTCAATTTTTCCCACTTGGTTCTTGTACGTATTCTATATTACCCGCCTTTCCCTATACGTTATTCCTAGTTATCGAAAATCCAGCACGATTTCACTGTGTCGAACGCTCTGCCGACAAACACTATAAGCGGATCTTGATTTTTCTCAGTCTTCCTTCCACTATCAAACAGAACGTCAGATCTTCCTTTCTGGTGCCTAATTGTCTCATCTAACAGGTCCTCAGTTGTCTTTTATCAATCTCATTCTTCTCTCGAGTATACCTGTCAGCAGCTTGGGTGCATGACCTGTGCCGCGCAGGATTAGCCGATCGGTCTTTGGCGCTACAGTCATGGATTGTGCAGCTGGTCCCTGCGGAGGTTCGAGTCTTCCCTCGGGCATGGGTGTGTGTGTTTGTACTTAGGATAATTTAGGTTAAGTAGTGTGTAAGCTTAGGGACTAATCACCTTATCAGTTAAGTCCCATAAGATTTCACACACATTTGAACATTTGCACGACCTGTTAAGCTGATTGTGCGGTAGTTTTCGCACTTATCTTTTCGCACTTATCTGCCTTTACTATCTTCGGAATTGTGTCCATGACATTATTCCCGAAAGTCCGATGTTACTTCGCCAGTCTCATAGGTTCTACACAGCAATTAGAATAGTCGTTTGGATGTCACTTCCCCTAATGATTTTAGAAATTCCAATGGAATGTTATCTATCCCAGAGTGAGATATTCACTCTGCAGTGGAGTGTGCGCTGATATGAAACTTCCTGGCAGATTAAAACTGTGTGCCAGACCGAGACTTGAACTCACGGGCAAGTGCTCTACCATCTGAGCTACCCAAGCACGACTCACGCCCCGTCCTCACAGCTTTACTGCTGCCAATATCTGTCCCTTCTGCTTTATTTGATTTCAAGTCTTTCGTAGCTGTTTCAAATTCTAATACTGGATCACTGGTCTCACATGCCGTCTCCAATCTATTCTTCTAGCACGTCATAAGGCAAGTCCTTCTCTTCACAGAGAACTTTAATATACTCCTTCCACCAATTCCCATTACACTCTGAATATTATTAGCCTTGCTTGTAATGTCACCGAAGGCTGTTTTGAATTTTCTATCTGCTGAGTCAGTCGTTCCGACGATCATTTCCTTTTCGATTTTTTCACATTTATTCTGGAACCATTTCACCTTGGTTGCCCTGCAATTTTCGTTTATTTCATTCTTAAATGATTTACGAATACGGAGGGATTACTTTTCAGCACGCCCTTGTAGTTCCCTTAGCAATGTTCGTTCGGAAAATGTTCATTCGGAAATTGTCATGGACAGTTAGTGTCTTTTTACGACTACTCTTCTTCTGTCGTATTACGTGGCTATTCCTTCTAGACGCATTGGAGCGTCCACTTTGATACAGCAAAAAGCTGGGCAACTTGATTTACGATGTAGTCAAGGGCACCTGCAAGTACGACAGCTCGTTTACGCCGTTCCGTCGCGTCGCGTCTCCATCTTACTGAACTGGTTCTAAATAGCCGACTGCCATGGTTCTGTTCATTGGTGGAGAATCACATGACCCTCTGATTCCAGTTCTACACCACATACAGCATGTTCGGAAATTCCCGTTACCACCTTCTAGACCTTGTAGAGAGGAGTGAGAACATAATATTTTGAATAGTAACCCATGTCCGAAAACGTAACATTTCCGTGCGACAGCCGCTTGGAAACATATTTGCTAGGTACGTGTGAAACAGGGTAGTCGTTGTGACTGATGGTTATGCCGGATCGACTTACGTCGCTTGTCGTCCACCCCATCCCTTTAACCTGGTTCGAAACTCATTCACTTGTCTGTGAGTGTTGAGCAACATGCTTGAGAACACGTTTGCAGAATACACCAACATGACCTTTGCGAATGGTGAAGCTCACGGTAATTGAAGACTTGCTCCGTTGCATTTATCAAGATCGTTCTCCACTACATCCGATTACATCTCATACGCTTTTCGCCACAATTCCGCAACGACTTAGAGGAAGGGTACCTTCACCGTCGGCAGGCTTGACTGTCGTGCTCTGAGAAGACGCCACACTCCCGAACTGGAAGAGGCCGCTCCGCATCACGTTCAAGAGAACCCGTCAACGAGTACAGGAGCTATTTATTTGTCTATTAATGAGTGAAATTATAAAACAAGTTGTGTAATGGGGCAGGTCTAATCAATTAATTGGAAAAGTGGTCCTGCAACCAATATGTTTTCGAATGGTTGTAGCACGGAAACATTACGCTTCCGGACATGGGTTCCCTTTAAAATATTACCTACTCATTTCCCTCTGAATGTTTTAGGAGTTTGTAACGGGAATTTTCGAAACCTCGTGCATGGTGTAGAACTGGAACCAGGCAGTCATGTTGAGAGGCACCCACATTCCTTACTCATACTGTGGCATCAAGCAGTCAGGCCTGCAAGATGAGTGGTCTGCCAAGCGGGTGGATTCATTCTTATTTATCAAGTAACATGAGCTCTAGTACTCACAATTGAGTTACAAATTATTCTCCTGTTTGAATATTACGCAACGGAAACGGATAATCGCACATCTGACTATTAGTAATTTGCACAACTCTGACTGTTCACTACGCACTGGCAATACCACATTTTCTTTCTTACCCAACGGCTTTGATCCCACTGAATATGAATGGCGCACACATTATAAATTCTGGATATCATGACAACATACTATTCGAAGGAAAAGGCCACCAATCTTTTTCTTTTCACTACCTTTTTTATTCCGATAAATTCTATAACCTAAACACACCAGTACATTTTCTACAACAATTGCACATGAGAAACTCCGCCCCGTGGGCATGGCTTTACATTGGTGATTCTCTATCTTAGGGTCCCGTAATTATCTAACACTACAATGCACTTTCTGGATAGGATGGTGGATCTTTTGCTATATCTCACACTTCGACTCTCACAACCATCATCACGAAACTTTCCTCCAGACCGAGCAGTACAAAAAGGAACATGCATAACCCACTGCCTCTGAACCTATCTTGCTACTCTCCCATGCAAACCACACATACATAAATTACATGAAATGCAACACACTGGCAACATGGAATACAACGCAAGGAATAGTCACAACATTATAATCACATCACTTTCAGCTTTCTCACTTCAATTAGAATTTATCCCAGTTTCACACGACACTGCCCCACTTCGTAGCTTTTCTTCCCTACTATGAACTCTGGAGGATATATGCACGTCTTCCTGTGCAATGCAAGCCAAGTGCCGTTGCTGGATAGTCGGCTGACTCATCTTGCTTCTCTCTCAGAGTATTATAGTTTGAATCAAGCATCACACGGAAACATAACACGCAAAGTAATATTAAGAACATATTCGTCACACACGTGAGTCCTCAACTGATACCATGACGAGTACTTCTCTTTATCCTTTGTCTCACACACAGATTGAGACTCACACAGTACTCACCACGTGGAAGTACTCGTCTCTAATTTCAAGTCCTGCACATGCCCTTTCTTAAATATTTCCAACTTATAGTACACACGCCAGTAATTCAGCTTAACTTTAGCACTCGGAAGTATTTCAACTTATTGCTACACGTGGTTTCATTGTGACCGTTGGTCACTTACGAAGATTATTACGATCCCCTTAATATTACCTGCCTGACATTTAATTCTCCCCACAAAAGTTCCTGAAATAGAGAAATTATTATTCCAAACTACTCTTAAGTATTTCACATGCATACCATGTCTCCACTCTTTTGTCTTTACCGAGCACACCTAAGACAGGTCTTACCAACACAAGATCCAGCGGCAGAGTGCTGAAACATGGCCGTTCTTCAGGTCATCTTGCACCTCCGTCAAGGTGGGGGAGCAACTTGCTACCGTGTTGGTCAGCCACATTTCAGGCGCTCAAAGCTCAGATAAATTTCATCTCTTTGGTTCCACCAAAGTAGACCAAAGAACCGTCTCAAAGATGATCACATATTTCCAATTTACTATCTGTGGTTAGCAGACGACCACACATTCATTCATTTCACAGATCTCACCAAATTGGATGTAGGGATTTATTTTGTGGGAGTGCACATGTAATCAATTAAGTAAATAAATTGTCATTCTTTCCTACACTGGTATACGGCTTCGCTGTTTCAATTTAAATTAAGTTATTATTAAAAAAAATAGGATGTTATGACAAGAATAACGAAGAGTGTTGTACCTATTTTCAATGTCGGGCGGTACTGTACCCTTTCAATATGATCCTCCGAATACCCTGTTTAGCGTTCCAGAGCGACCAGTGTCGCCTTTTAACAAGGTTACTACTGTTTTGGCAGGTGAAGTTACGATGTTAGCTGGAACTAAAGTTATAATTCGCATTCTACTTGAGCTGTCCCCTCACTCGTTCCCTGTGCCTCAAGTCGCGATTATCCTTCTCCACCTGCAGCGTAGACAGTTGTCATTCCGCTACCGTCTCCTAATTAGAAGTTTGTATCCAACGAACACACAAACTCGCCGAAGATAACGAAGCAGAAAGAAAGAGGAGACAAGGGCTGCTTCCACGGAGTCGTCGCACAGAGAGCTTTATGGGGGTGACACCGTGTCTGGCCATACACAGAGCGCGGGCCGCGCAGCTTTTTCTGCCGCGGCGGCCGCGACTTCCTACCATCGCCAGCACCTGTATGGGTTGAAGGACGTTCGGCTGCAGACCGTGGCCTGTAGCTGCGTTTTTGCTAGAGGCAACTGCATACCGCAAGTCCTTTCCTGAATGGGCTGTCGTTGTCCATACCATGTCGCTCATGCGCTGGAACGCACGCACTTTTAGAGAAGTTATTTTCTCCCGCCTCACATCCTAAGCTGCTCGTCGATATTTGCTGCTAATCTGGTTGTAACACATAGGCGTAAATTGCGGTTTCGTAAATTCAGTTCTCTTAGTCAAAACTCAACAGAGTTGGTAACATGCAAACGAAGTGTTTAATGATACATGGTATACGCTTATCTACAGTCCGGCAGAACCTATAACTTGGCCGATGCTGTGCCAAATCTTCAACTTCATTCCGTTCCGGTCAGATTTCAGTCCGAAATCTATATCTCATTCTTCAGAGGTCTTCTCAACACCATCTGTTAGCAGGAACTATTGCTTAATAAACACTGTAAAGTGAGAGAACTGTCCCATAAGAAAAAAATTGGTCTCTACGTCATTGCTGTATGACATCTTATTTAGCAGAAAATGTAGAGATAGTGTAAGTAGGCTGTTTAGGTTTTTATATTGATAACTCCACGTAGCGCTCTATATGAAAATCACTGGCTGTGCTGTGCGCAGTCTGTGGCTGGTTAGCATTGTTGTAATATTCGCTATGCAGTGTTGGGCAGCTGGATGTGAACAGCGCGTAGCGTTGCGCAGTGGGAGGTGAGCCGCCAGCAGTGGTGGATGTGGAGAGAGAAATTGCGGAGTTTTGAGAGCGGATGATCTGGACGTGTGTCCATCAGAGACAGTAAATTTGTAAGAATTGATGTCATGAACTGCTATATATATTATGACTTTTGAACACTATTAAAGTAAATACATTGTTTGTTCTCTATCAAAATCTTTCATTTGCAAACTATGCCTATCAGTAGTTAGTGCCTTCAGTAGTTTAAATCTTTTATTTAGATGGCAGTAGTGGCGCTCGCTGTATTGCAGTAGTTCGAGTAACGAAGATTTTTGTGTGGTAAGTGATTTGTGAAAGGTATAGGTTAATGTTAGTCAGGGCCATTCTTTTGTAGGGATTATTAAAAGTCAGATTGCGTTGCGCTAAAAATATTGTGTGTCAGTTTAAGCAAAGTCATTTATAATTTTTCTAAGGGGATGTTTCATAAAATCTTCAACTTCATTCCGTGCCGGTCAGATTTCAGTCCGATATCTATACCTCATTCTTCAGAGGTCTTCTCAACACCTTCTGTTAGTAGGAACTATTGCTTAATAAACACTGTAAAGTGATAGAACTGGCCCATAAGAAGAAATTTGGTCTCTACGTCATTGCTGAATGACTCGACGATATCTTATTTAGCAGAAATGTAGAGATAATAACGAAAACTATTTTGTGATAATAGCTACCTTCAACATAATTAACGCTGTGATAACAGGATTTGGTTCTCTGTGAGATCTGGTGACATTGATTGTGTAAGAGTTCATAACAATAAAAAACATTTCTTTAATGTTCAGTCTTCTTCATCTTCCAAATGGCTTTGCGTTGTCGCTGCCATCACTGTTCCCTGTTCAGTACTGTCCTCTTCATTTCTTTAAAAGTTTGGCAATTAGTTACTTCCACTAGATCTTCGACTATTTTCTTTCTTGCCTCCCCTTGATTTTATTTCGTAAAATTGTTCCTCCTAACATGCTAGTTAAAACTTGTTGTGTTTAAATAAATGTTCATAAGTTTAGGTTTCCCTTTTTTGAATAGTTACGACAAGGTCCCTTTCTACATAGCTACGTTTCCATCACTTCTAAGATTTTTCATTCAGTCTTTAACGCTATCCAGCTTTCACAACCATTCAGGAGCACACTTTGACATATGGTTATTTTCATTCCAGTATTAAACGATGTGTTCACGAGTAATTGACTCCATCGTAGTTGATCCCAAACCCAATTGAGGACCGTTTTAACAAAACTTAGCTAATGCCATCTTTTAAAAAAGCGTTTTTTTAACTGATTTTATTACTTTAACACAAGCCTCACACACTGGCTAAAAGAAAGTACGAGAAAACTGAATATTCGTCGTTGTAAAATGTGCCTGAACACAGGAAATTTTAACAAAACTCAACATCAACATTTTTTCACGATTCCATAAAACTCAATTATTCTTCTTTTATACTGCATTGTTGAAACGTAGAACATAAAGTTTAAAAGTTAGATTTAATAATCTCTACCGAATAGCAATCACGTGCATATCAAACAGACGCATAGGAACATCGGACCGCAACGGCGGCGCTCGGCTTGACGGTATTAGACGCAAGTCCTGGTCCAACCTTTGTTTGACGTTCGTGTGACCCCTCCATGAGTGACTGATCTGACTGCCACACATTTATGTTTTCGTAATTATTTGGCGGCATACGAAGATGAAGCTTTAGTTTTCGAAACGGTTGTGCAATAAATAAGGAATTATTGGCCACTGAAGCGTATTTTTGTATTCTGTTAATATGCACAATAGGCTGACGTCAGTGATATAGGGCTATAATTATGTGCATATGTGTGAAGACCCTTTCAGAAACGGGAATTACTTACGCTAATTTTCCAATCGATAGGTAGGCTACCGGCAGTTGCTTTAATGTCCTACGATGAACTACTGCTAGAAGAGGAGCAAGGCACGTTTTATTGTGTAATCTTCGAAGACCCACACATGTAGCTCATTCCGTCCTATTACTTTTCCAGTGCTGAGTACGTTTATTTGATTTTCTGTTACACGATCAGTTACCTCATTATTCGGCATTTTGACAGTCGTGCGTAGACTGAAATGAGGAAACCGTTTTCCGAGACTCGTTTGATTGTTGTAAGAAGCAGAAGATTAAGACACAGCTTTTTAAATATGAGACGCAGAATGTAAAGGAAGAACACAGGGCGTTCAAACAGGACGTAGTTACGGCAGTGGAAGAAACAAGCGAGACGACATCAACAGAGTTCAGACACAAGGAAACTCTATGGTGGCATGAGAGAATTGCAGAAGCAGTCAAGGAGAAGAGTAACACATGGAGAGAACGGTTCAGAAAGGTACGTAACAGAGACAAATGGAAACGACTAAACAGTGCAGCAAGGAAAATGACGGCACTGGCTAAAAAGATGTCTGGGGAAAATTTAAATAAAGAAATAGAAGAAAATTTTAAGGATGACAAGAAGATATTAGCCTACGCTGCAAATTATGTATCAGAAGGAAGCAAAAACAAAATACTTCAAAAGTCGCCAACAAAGAAGGAAAACACGTGTGAGAGGAAGAGGGACTTTTGAAAGTATGGAAAGAATATATCCAAGAAGTATTTGAAGGAAGCGATGAAACGACTACACGTGATGAGACAGAGAGGACGAATGAAGTATCACCATCACAGAGGAAATAGAAAGAGACCTGCAGATATTGGATGCAGTGAAAGATGTATTAGAAATTAAAAATGGCAATGTTCCTGGAGCAGATGACATCATAGTGAAAATGATCAAATCCGCAGAAGCTGTTTTAATTCAGTGTGTATAGTATAAAATGGATAGTATGACATACGGAGAGATTCTTGATGGTTGGACACAGGCAGTTATTGTACCTTGTAATGTTGATGCATTAATTTGTTCTGAAAGCGGTGCTGATATTCAAGACAATAAAAGCGGTATAAAAAGAGAATTTAAATAAAAAGAAATATATCAGTTTACATTTGGAGATTTATTTTAACATTGATCATTGTTCCGCTAAAATATTAGCATATTACACTTGATTCATAAGTAAACTGGTGCCTTATTTAGGATTGTGAAAATGTGGGTTTGTAATCTTACGGAACACATCAAACATGGAGCCAAGATTGGCAGACTGCATACAACACTGCATTCATAAAATATCACACGAAGAACGTTGAAACACATGCAAGAGGAAATTAACCACAACCAACCGATTCAATTTTCACCCAAAGAAGTTACGTTCGTAGCGCATTCCTGTCCATCATGAAATTACCACACACTGGTATACTAAATTCATACTAACCCTCTGTGAAATCTTCCCGAAAAGAATAGCTGAGGGCTATTTTGATGATCGCAGCACATGCTTTACGTGGTCAACTTGGTTTGCACAAAGAGTGTAACTCCACAGTAATTTTGATGATTAAAATAAATTACATCGAAACGCAATTTACAAAAGAAAAACCTCGAACTGCTGACTATCGTCTTACTATTAACCTGATGGGTCAAACAATTGTATAAGCACGTGGTACTGGTCTCACAAAGTACACCCCACGTGGGTTGAACACAAAGAAAAGTTGCTATATTGAAAAATATTGACAAGCGGAGACGTTATAATCTCACGCACATTCGCATTTAAGATTGATGATCTTAGTTAGAGTTACTGATCAACACGTGGTTCCACTTTACTCACAAAGTAGTGACAAAGCAACTACTGGAAGATATTCTGAACTTAACACTCGAATTACACTGCGTTGCATTTTAAGATAAGATATTTTAGATCTAAACCTGAAATAAAGGTGAATAAAATTTTTAGTTAGGCTGAAGTTAAGAAATCCATTGTCCTACGGACTTAGCATAAACGTGCTTAGCCGGAGATCTTACCACTTCAGACGCTCGCCGCGGACCGACTGCCGTGGGCGCCTACAAAGGGAGCTTCCACATACAAAACGGAAGTGACCAGAGAGGCAGCTTTCTGTACCAACATGACAAGGGATGGACAGGACCATACTAAGAATAGAAACCTCTTTGCTTTTAGAAAGCGTAGCTACCTGTTCCGACGTTGGTCCTACTGTTCTCTAGCAGACAGGCTTGTCTGCTACCATCAAGCACGCAACTAGAAATACATTTGCTCATTCATCCTTTCACACAGAAGGGAAGGGGGATGACAGTATCTTATCATATACAGTGTATAGAAGAAAGCGGCTGTAGGTTCCGTATGAGACTGTGTAACATGAATTACATATAAACTGTGTTTTAAAGTGTAGTGGTGTGACAGATCGTTCTTGATTATGTGTAAAAGTAACACGTTCCACTGCTCAATCTCCTCCCAGATAGTCAGAAACGCCACAGTAAATTTATAAGTGGAATGTATGTCGTAATTTTTTTTTGACTAAAGTTCAGTCTTGATCACATCATGTATGTTTTAATAATATAGGTAACCGGTTTCGGTTCTTTCTACAAAACCATCATCAGACCCATGGCTCCCTTAGGATAGTAGGCGGAGCTCTCCTCGCTGCTACGCAGTCAACTGATCAGTTGACTGCGTGATCAAGACTGAACTTTAGTCAAAATATAACAATTAATTGATCACTGCTTTCCAAAAATGTTTACCAAAATTATGCCGTAGATGACAACAGTTTTAAAAAATTTGCATGATAGGAATCCAACAGAGACCTTTCAACCTACCTTTAAGAAGCGTACCAAGGCGACAGATAAAATCAGGAATAAGATAGAAATTCAAGTGAGAAAAGAACAATAAGAATTTGTATATGGAAGATCGACTAAAGATGCCATGTTTACAGTCAGATGCGTTGAGACCCTTGGTCTAGGGGTAGCATCTTTCAATAGTAGTTAAATCGTCCTTGGTCCCGCGTTCGAACTCCACCACAGCTTAAGTTTTGAATAAAAACAATGGCGCCTGAATACCTCCGGCATAAGAAGTCACCCTGATTCAGCCACCGCCCTCGTAAAAGAGGGCGGAGGAGCAGGCAGAGGTTCAGGGCATTCTCTTGTCCTCGAGGTGGGAAACTGTCCCTAAAGGCAGAAGAATCACCAATGATTAACGGCATGAGGATGCAGAAGGCAATGGGAACCACTACATTAAAGACACAGAACGTGAATCGAGAGGACATGTGGCCTGTAATTGAAACAGTGTCATGATGACATCTCCACTGGTAAAAGATTCCGGACTAATATACTCGTACCACTCGAATCTCCGCTGCGGACTGCATTTAAGTATTTGACCATGAGAAATAGCATGAATAAGCAACGAAAAGATAATGTAGAATATTATCCTTTCGTTGCTTATTCGTGCTATTCAGAGCGTGGAATTTCAGAAGTTTGAACGTGGTAGGGAAGGTAGAAAATCTGAAAAGGGAAATGTTACGGCTCAATCTAGATATAGTGGGGGGAAGTGATAAGGATTTCTCGTCATATGAGTATAGGGTAATATCATCAGAAGCTAAGAATGGTATAACTGGAGTAGGATTCGTAATGAATAGGAAGGCAGCACAGAGAATGAGTTACTGTGAACAGTGCAGTGAGAGGGTTGTTCTCATCGTAACCGACAGCAAACCACATCAGCAACAATAGTTCACGGTCGCAAGCAGTAGATGAAGAGACAGAGAAAGTATAGAAGTATATTGAACGGGTAATTCAGTATGTAAATGGAGATGAATATCTAGTACTCATGGGGGATCGGAATGTGGTTGCTGCAGAAAGAATAGAAGGTAGGGTTACGGGAGAAGAAGGGATTGGTACTAGAAATGAGAGAGGAGAGAGAGTAACTGAGTTCTGCAATAAACGGCAGCTAGTAATGGTGAATACTCTGCTGAAGAATACGAAAAGAACGAGGTGTACTTGGAAGAGGGCTGGGAGAAGCGGAAATATTTCAGTTAATTACATCATGATCTGGCACGATTCCGAAATCAGATATTGGATTATAAAGAGTACCCAGGAGCATCTATAGACTCAGATCACAATGCAGTAGTAATGAAGAGTAGGCTGGAGTTTAAGAGATGAGTCAGGAAGAATCAATGCGCAAAGAAGTGGTATGCGGAACTACTAAGGAATGAGGCCATGTGCTTGAAGTTCTCTGCGACTATAGACTATAGACTATAGATAGTTCAGTAGGCAGTTCAATTGAATGGACATCTCTGAAAAGGGCAATCGCAGATGTTGGAGAGAAAGACATAGGTACAAAATAGCTAAATGCGAAGAATCGATGGGTAACAGAAGTAATACTTCAGTTGATCGATGAAAGGTGGAAGTACAAAAGTGTTCCGTGAAATTCAAGAATGAATAAATACAAATTATTTAGGAATCAAACAAACAGGAAGTGTAGGAAACCTAAGGCTATACGGCTATATGAAAAAGTGAAGAAATCGGAAAAGAAATGACTGTCGGAAGAACTGACTTAGTATACAGAAAAGTCAAAACAAGCTGTTAAATGCAGCGAAGAGAGCGGATAGGTTGAAAGAGTGCACTGAAGTCCTCTACGAGGGGGAAGATTGTCTGATGACGTGATAGAAGAACAAACAGGAGTCCGTATAAAACAGATAGGAGATCCAGTATTAAAATCAGAATTTAAAAGAGCCTTGGAAGACTTATGATCGAATAAGGATGAAGGAATAGGGAACATTACATCAGATTTCTAAAATCACTTGAGGAAATGGCCACAAAACGACTTTTCACGTTGATGGTAGAATGTATGAATCTGGCGACATACCATGTGACTTTCGCAAGAACATCACCCACACAATTCCGAAGATAGAAACAGCCTGAAAGTGCGAAAATTGTCGCACGATCAGTTTAACAGCTTATGCACCAAAGTTGTTGACAAGAATAATATACTGAAGAATGGAAAAGAAATTTCAGGATGTGTTGGATGAGGATCAGTTTGGTTTGAGGAAAGGTAAAGGCACCAGAGAGGCAGTTGTGACGTTGGGGTTGAGAGGGGAACAAAACTAAAGAAAACTAAGACACATTATAAGATTTGTCGACCTGGAAGAAGCGTGCGACAGCATCAAATAGTGCAAGATTATGAGAAAAACAGGGGCAAGCTATACTGAGAAACGAGTAATATACAACTTTTACGAGAACCAAGAGGGCATAATAACAGTGGAAGACCAACAAGCGAAGTGCTCGGATTGAAAAGGGTGTAATGCACATATGTAGTCTTCCGCCCCACTGTTCAATCTGTAAGTCGAAGCAGCTATGGTGAAAATAAAAGAAAGTTTCAATAGTGGATTTAAAATTCAAGGTGAAAGGCTATCAATGTTATGATTCTCTTTCCTCAGTGAAAGTGAAAAATTATGGGACCTACTGAATGGAGTAAACAGTCTAATGAGTAAGAATATGAACTGCGGGTAAATCGAAGGAGGATGACAGTAATGAGAAGTAGCAGAAATGAGAATAGCGAGAAACTTAATAAGCGGATTGGTGACAGCAAGTAGATGAAATTAAGGAATTCTACTATCTAGTCAGCAAAATAGTAGACTAATACTGGGAAAGGGCATTCCTAAGCAAGAGGAGTTTACTAGTACCAAACATAGGCTCCAATTTGAGTAAGATATTTCTGAGAATGTGCGTTTGAAGTGCAGCATTGTATGGTAGCGAAAGATGTTCTGTGGGAAAACCGGAAAAGGAAGCATTCGAGCTGTTATGCTGCAGAAGAATGATGAAAATTAGGTGGACTGATACGGCAAGGGGTGAGGAGGTCCTCCGGAGCATGGAAAGCACTGACAAGAAGAACGGGAATTTGTTAAGACATCACGGAATGGGTGCCATTGGGTACCATGGTACAAGATACTAGAGAGAGCTGAAGTGCGAGGAGGGGGGGGGAGGGGAGGGGAAGGGGGCGGAAGGTTATAGAAAAGAAATGATAAATTGCGGAAGACATTGTAGATGTATTCACAGATATAAAACATGCTAATGACAGTGTTATAAGGGAAGAGAGTTGGTAAGGTCTTCATGAACTGGAACTGTCAAACTGAAAGGATCGATAATCAGAAACGAGTACAGGAAATGCCTGTGTTACAAAAGACGGCAAAAACTCATTACGGTTTAAAACAGATAGAGGGTTTGGGCAAGGAGGTGTGCTCTCACCAGTGATATTTAATATAGTCATGGACAACATTATGAGGACAATTCGCCGAGGTTCACGAGCAGATGATATGAAAATTATCGCATGTGCAGGTGATATTATGATTTGGGAGGAAAACGAGCAGAAATTGGACTGAAGAAGCAGGCATGGATACAAGCTTAATAAAAATGAAATAATGAAAATAAGCAGGGAAAAGGAAAAAAATTAAGGATGTAAGTCGCAATGCCGGCCGGGGTGGCCGAGCGGCTCTAGGCGCTACAGTCTGGAACCGCGCGACCGCTACGGTCGCAGGTTTGAATCCTGCCTCGGGCATGGATGTGTGTGATGTCCTTAGGTTACTTAGGTTTAAGTAGTTCTAAGTTCTAGGGGACTGATGACCTCAGCAGTTAAGTCCCATAGTGCTCAGAGCCATTTAAGTCGCAATGGAAAAATTATTAAAAAAGTAGATTCTTTCATCTAGTAAGTGAACTAACAAAGATTTCAAGGATCAAGACTGAAATTTCTGAAAGAAAAAAAAATTGTTCGAAATTTTGTTGTTGTGTATTCAAAATAACTACTAATTAGTAAATATCTGCCAACGCAAAGATCATGATGGACAAGTCACATTATAAGCCAATAAATCAGAATGCTGGACTTGGACAAAGAAAGTTCTGAGCAGAAAACAAGCGACAGAGGAGCGATCGTTTGAGGGATCCTCGGTAAGACGAGATGGGATGGGATAAGGATAGAAATAATATGAAACACCCTCCAATTGAAGCCCCTAAAAGGCTCTATGGAGAAAAATGCGTAAAAGGTTTGGTCACATTAAAAGAAATGAACCAGAAAGATTTCCAAGTAGGGCTCCAAAATGGACAGAATCTGGATGAAGACCAATTGGAAGACCACGGACAAGATGGAGATCCCAGGTTGAGGATGATATGATCCGAAGAGAACTACAATGAGAGCAGATACTAAATGATAGACCGTGGAAGAAAGAGAAGTTTTGCCGGCCGATGTGGCCGAGCGGTTCTAGGCGCTACAGTCTGGAACCGTGCGACCGCTACGATCGCAGGTTCGAATCCTGCCTCGGGCATGGATGTGTGTGATGTCCTTAGGTTAGTTAGGTTTAAGTAGTTCTAAGTTCTAGGGGACTGATGACCTCAGCAGTTAAGTCCCACAGTGCTCAGAGCCATTTGAACCATTTTGAAAGAGAAGTTTGGAAGAGGCTCTGTGAACGATCTGCAGAAGCAAAAAAAGTTTGGGGTAAAGAAAGAAGAGTGGAAACGATATTCCGCCGTGAAACAATTTCTGGAGACCTGATTCAGTATAAGCTAGCCTGTCTTATCAGAGATGTATTTTGTACAATTTCGCAGTTGCAGTGCCTTGCTCTGGTAGCGTTGCGAGTCGTAGCTGGAACACGGCCACAGGTATTCTCAACGCGGTTGTCTTATCGGCTGGCGGGCCGCAGCTATCGGCGTTGCTGGAGCTGAACGCTGCGGTAACCAGAGCCTGTTGCGGCTGCGGCTGCTGGGTTATCGTCGCAGGATGTGGCCGGCTCATTCACGCTGCTCCATTCAGGGAACACGCTACCCGCCCCATTCAGCAGCTGGCGCCGAGACCAACGTGTGGCGCCACGGCGGGCCGTTGTTTCACTGGCCGCTTCTCCTGACAGGGCGTGAGGGCGAATGTGGACGTCACATCGTGGAATTTCACGTTGCATCACGTGAAAGTTAGAAGCCACATTTTTGCTTCGTGGAGAGGAAAGTGAAGGATGAAACGCAAGATTGCTTGATAAAATGGCACTAGCCGACCTTAGAAAGTCCACACTGTATTAGTTGTTTGCCGTTGAAGAGCCCATATTTGGTGGTATTTGTGTTACAACTTACGTGCTATGCACGTATGCTGTTTCAGAGCACTACCACATTGAGAATCCCTCGAAAACCGTGGTTTCTTGTAGGATTTGCTATAATAAAATGAGAGACGACATTTTAGTGGATAAAGTTTCGTATTTGGCGATTTTTGTGCTCTAAATTACAAGCTATAAACATCTGACGTATCGTACATTGTATTGATTTTTTCTTCCTCTTTGTACGATTAGATTCAATTAAATTTCAGCCGGCCGGAGTGGCCGCGCGGTTCTAGGCGCTTCAGTCTGGAACAGCGCGACGGCTACGGTCGCAGGTTCGAATTCTGCCTCGGGCATGGGTGTGTGTGATGTCCTTAGGTTAGTTAGGTTTAAGTAGTTCTAAGTTCTAGGGGACTGATGACCTCAGATGTTAAGTCCCATAGTGCTCAGAGCCATTTGAACCATTTGAAAATTAAATTTCAGATGTTGGCAGATGGCGGTTAAGGCCTTCAGGACATCACAAGGTGACAGACGTAGAATTAGATGTTTGTCAAATGAAGTGTAGTGCATGTACTCATGAAATGTTAGTTGGAGGACTGCTGGTTCGCATTCTGCTTACTGAAACTGTGCTTTGGTTCGGCTTCTTATTTTCTAGAAGTTTATGGGAAGAATGTATTGAGGTATTCGGTGTTATATATATATATATATATATATATAGCATCTGATCAAAGGAATACCGCCACCCCAATGTAATGTGGAATTGACCACTAGATGACAAGGGAGCTAACACGCAAGTATAAAAGTAGCTAGAGAAAATTGTGGAGACAGACCCAAGACTTGAATACAGTACGCACATTCATATGGAATTTGGCTGCAGTACTTATGCACAGACGAAGAAACTTGCACAAGACAGACTACTGTGGAAAGCTTCATCAAGCTCATCTCCAGACTGAAAACCGTAACAATGATGCATCGTGAACTAGAGTGCTGTGAGTTCCCCACCATATGTTTCTGCATCAAATTTAGCCCAAATTTACCTCCCACTCTATAAAATGTCTACGTATTACCAAAACGATATACCCACAAGCTGTTATCCAACATAACCTCGCATGATAACCTTTGACTAAAGAGAACCTAACTTGAATGGAACTGCAATTGGTCTGACAACTTGTCTTCATATTAAATGCGCAAGTGAAGTAAAAATATGGCCGTAACCTAAATTTCCACTTACCTCGCATCTTGACAACATTGTTGCAGATTTATCGAAAGTACGACGGTAAACAGGAAGCAGGCAGCGGCTCAGCTAAATCTCTATTTTTAAATACAATTTCCAAACAATATTCAAACTGTTGCATACCATATCGCACAATGTGGCAGTGCATCATGAAAAACCTGCTTTAAACAGAGAGATGGTTAGAGTAACCGTTCCTATGAAATTATATTCCAAGACAATGATTTCAGAACGAAATACGTGTTCAAAAAGAAAAAGAAAAACATTGGTTGATCTTTACCTATAACATTAATCTGAACAGTTCGATGTTTAACAAAGTACACAACGATTTAAAAGGGTACAATATTAACATAGCATTTCTGTGAATAAGCCAAACAGTTTAATCAGTTGATATGTTAATGCATGACACAGGAAAGTGAGGTGGACTTCCACTGAGCTCTGAGCAAGTGAACTAAGTTAACTATCTGGCAATAATATAATCATTCCGACACTCTTGTGGAATAGAGCGCAGTCGTACCTCAAAATGGTACGTTAACCTTCGACTTACGAGAACTCTAAGGAGAATTTAATTTGAATTGAATTGCACACACACACACACACACACACACACACACACACACACACACACATATATATATATATATATATATATATATATATATATATATATATCACTTACCACACTCCAACTAAGAATGATCAGATTGCTCAGACGCAAAGACTGTGCCCCAACAAGACGAAATATTGTTTAACAATAGCATAACTTGCTCTCTCTCTCTGACGAACGCATCGATAATCAAAATGACATGCCCACCTTACATGCCAAACAATCGATTGGAGCTCCTTGCTTTGTTACCATCAGTGAAATCAAATACTGTCACAGTGACCGCATGAAGCTCAGCTTTTTACTTTTATTTTTACATTCAAATATACAGTATTTGATTAATATTTTGGTCAGTAGTTTGTCTTTCTGAGTTTGAGATTTTACATACCACGTGGCTGTTGATGACCACTAAGTCCTTGGTTTAATCACACTGTAGTCATTGAGACCTGGATCGACGTAATTATTACCTCCTATTCCATAGCGATTTCAATTTTTTTCAGTCAGTTTTCGTATAGTTTCAGTTGATTAACTGTGTTTAAATGAAATCTTTCTGTCATGGCAAACGATTTAGCGTTTCGAAGCTTTCCTAACTGAATCATCAACTGTATGTATGTTACGTCATCCATTTCATTTCTGTTATTCATCTCGTTTCTGAATACATACAGATGTCAGGGGCATAGGTACAGATGTTATGATAATTGATAATATGTACCCACTTCAGTGTGTTAGATGTTTTTTTTCTGCCTCTAACAGTCTTGTTGTAAACACATCGCGTAAGTTTTTCTGACTGGTCGAAGCTGTGCTGGAAGTGGGCTACGCCTGTCAGTACAGACTACTCATTTAGCCTCCATGTGTCCACACTTCTATACTTGACCTACTGTCCAGGAGAAAATAAATATTGCTTCCCTACTTCTGCCACATGTACTTGGCAATACTAAGTAACCTAGAAACATATTACTCATAATATCTATAATTACTGTCCACCTCCGTAGCGCAGCGGTAGCGGTAGCGTTACCGCCTACCACGCAATAGCGCCCGGGTTCGATTCCCGGCAGTGGACTGGGTGTTGTGTGTCCTCCATCATCATTGACGCGCAAGTCGCCGAAGTGGCGTCAACTAAAAAGACTTGCAATATGGCGACCGAACCCCGAAGAGGATATCCCGGCCAGTAAATACCATTCGATCATTTCATTTCATATAATTATTAATCTGCGAGTGAAGTAAATACTGATATAATGTTGTACAGTAGACTATCCTCAGTTATCAGCAGAAATATCTGCATGCATACCTTTAACACCCTGTGTATACTCAGGGTGGTTCGGCTGCCACTGCCTATGGGCGTTATGCGTCCTGAAATGCCTTCAAAAACCAAGCGTGGAATTTTCATATTCTCTCGCTCACTACGCGCTGATTATTAATCCTACAAGAGAACTGAGGAGAATCTTTTTGTAGGATATTTAACATAGTTACATTTTGTACTGGGATACATTTTCGCTGGTGGCCACAGTTATCGAGTTATGCGTTCGAAGGTTACTTTTGTAGAATTTTTCTTCCATAATTCGAAAACTACTTCCTCAGGTGGAAACATATCTCAACAAAAAATTTAACGACATTTAATTTCGTACAAAAAAGGTCCCATTCATTATATCTGTCGCATTACTATTTTGCATGTAGCGAGCGAACAATGTGAAAATACTGCGCTTGGTATTTGAAGGTGTTGCAGACTGCATAAGACCTGTAGGTAGGAGAAGCTGAATCTCCGTGAATATTATTCTTTAAATGAAAGTAGAGATGTGAATTTGGCTTCAAGCATAAGATTACCCTTCCTCCAGAATGTTTTTGTCCTAGCGTATGCTATTTGTAATGTGTGATGAACATCTGCGCAATTTTCTACACGAAATTTGAATGTAAATCTGGGACGAGTGACCAATGCCTCCGTATCTTTCCTTTCTTTGACCTGGCTGATCCGTAGTGAAATCAGTATATCTCACGCTCGTTTGCCACATCCCGTCTTTGTCCGCAGTTAGTTCCTTAATGTTAAAAAGGATATTCTGTTTCAGACTTAAGTAATTATTTTGGCAGGAATATCAAAAAGTTTGTTGATATTCACACGTAAAAATTTCAAACAGAGAGACTTTTGATTTAAGGAT
The DNA here is from genome assembly GCF_021461395.2 of Schistocerca americana. NCBI lineage: Eukaryota > Metazoa > Arthropoda > Insecta > Orthoptera > Acrididae > Schistocerca > Schistocerca americana. The sequence goes on along the minus strand of NC_060121.1, from coordinate 552,096,045 downwards.
ACCAAATTTTAGACTCCTCGAGTGAGGGCCAAGCTACTCGATCAGCTACTACAGAATACAGTATAACCTGAATTTTTTCAGCCGAATGTTCGGACGTAAAGCAGCCCACAAGCAAAATTTCGGGTAGATTACATATTTTCCCCTAATTCCAACGGTGCTCTTAGGATGTTTAAGATGTGGTTAGGTACGGAATAGTAGAACAGTTAGTATGAGTTCTTTTCATGCAGTCAAAATCGCTGTACGCTGTACGCATTTGGTTAAAGAATAGTAAAGTAATTCAGTCGCGAATCATGGTTTTGTTTTTTGTGCGTTTCTAGTGGGTCTTACCGATTAAACTTGTGCATGATGAAATTGGTTTTCCTTGCGCTTAAACATTACGACGAAAAATAAATCTATGGTCCTGAACTTGTTTTGATCAGTTTACGCCAGTTTTTCCAGTTGGCTTTCCCTACTGGGGATTAATCGTGAGAGTTTTATAGTTCCGTCATTTGCGCTAGAAGCAATGGAAACCTCCAAAAATCCTTGGCCAGAAACAGAGAATTGGAAAATTATCTTTCTAAATGCTGTTTGTTGCCCCACGTAATATTCAAAAATCTGTGTGTGATTGTGTATGTGTGTGTGTGTGTGTGTGTGTGTGTGTGTGTGCGTGTGTGTTTGTGTGTGTATGATTGTGTACTGCAAGCAAGTACACATCTGGTCATTTTTAAATTAATTCTGCACTCTAAGAAGTAGAGTGGGCTGTTTGAGATGTGGTCTATGACAGAGTCGTGGTGCATTGTTTAAATATTATCTTTTTTTTGGATGTGAGGTAGTGGTTTCTATACTTCGGCGATAATAATTACCTCCATTCATCTTGATACAAATCAAATATGCATTTGAAAAGACAAATAATTTAGCGAGGTATTGCCTAAATGTATGGTCGGTAACACGATGAATAAATTTGAATGGTCGGAAATGTAAACGTCGATTCATAAAGTTCCGACACCGATTTTATTCCTGGCGTGCGAGCGAGGCTAGCACGGGAACTGCGTTCGCAGCTTGAACTAACAACTGCAAACAACGGATTTGCATTCTACTAGTCATTTACAACCAGGTAACGTTAAGTAGTGGATGTGTGGCGGTAGTGCGTCAACGATGTTGTTTCACTGATCACGATGGACCAATATCCCTAAAGGAAGTGTTCACGACCTTCTCCAGAATGTTCTGAAGAAGAGAACGTGTGTACAAAGTTTGTTCCATACCTTCACTCAGGAACAAAAACAATAACTCTGGATGCCTCCCGTAATTTCATTGAAAAGCAACTGCGAACAGTTCTTTTATAGAAAAAAATCATTGCAAGTGAGGGATCTTGCTGTTATCAATACAAAACCACCACAAAACTACAAAGTGCAGAAAATCACATAAAAGATGAATACTTTGACAACATAACCGACATTCAGGTCAATCTGAGTTGAAGAAAGTTCTAAGGAAGGTCTTTTCTGCCACATTATTATTAGAACGTTCTGAGTTTTGTGCTCAAACTGGGGGAAACTATGTGCAAACCTTGAAGCATTAAACCCATCATCTTAAATTTTCTCAATTCTTTATTAGTTTAGTCTCGAAACGTTGAGGACTGACATGCTATAAAACACAGTACACATCCTGTGAGTACACATCCTGTGATGCAAAATACATGGACAGGAAGGAAGAATTTCTCCGATCAGACATAGAGAAAACAAAAACACGTTCAGTTAACAGCAGTACATCATGTATATTGTTATGGGGTAGTTTTTGCGAAACTATTCTGTAACCTGATTAATAAACATCTATTCAAATTAAACTACCAAATCAATTCAAACTGCATGGGAAATTTGAACGTATGCAAGTAACTGAAACAAATACAAATGATTTTGAATATAATTATTACTTCTTCATTTTATTTCTATGTGGTTGTGTGACTGCTACGGTCGCAGGTTCGAATTCTGCCTCGGGCATGGATGTGTGTGATGTCCTTAGGTTAGTTAGGTTTAAGTAGTTCTAAGTTCTAGGGGACTGATGACCACAGATGTTAAATCCCATAGTGGTCAGAGCCATTTGAACCATTTGTGGTGGTGTAGGACGTGTGTGAATTTCTCTGTGAGCTGAATTTATTGCTTGACTGTGGCAAAGAGAGGGACGCAGGTGTCGAATCGCAAACGGGCCATAAAACGACTCGCCAAAAGGCAGAGTCGCTAGCAGGTATGCAATGGGCGACGGGTGTTCTTTGCGATGAGCAAGGCGACCCGGTATGGGCTACAGCAGGAGAAAACAGGCCGAAAGATGTAAGCTGGCACAGTTAGGACGCTTTCTAAAAAGATGAGGATTAGAGGAGGATGGGAAAACGCACATTGAACGAGAGAAATCTGCTGTACGGAAAGCAGGTCAGCAGTAGGCTATAATTCATGCGTAAGTTTTGTAAGCGAGCACAGGATTGGCTCATCAAAATTATTTTTGTAGTGGAGAGGAAAAACTCGCGGTTGTCTACATGCAGCTACTATCTTCGACGAAAACGTGAAACCAAACCAGTATAGGGAGATAATTTCGAGATCTGCCCCCACTTTAAGAGTGAAATGTGTATTACTAGTTAATCACAGTACTTTCTCTAAGAGGCTTGAGAATGCAAGGATTTTCTCTAGTTTTTCATTGAATGCAGTTGAGAAGACCCAAAGCTACTGCCTCAAGGGAATACGCTGGTGACAGCACCAACAGAATGTTTGGTAAGTCAGGAGGGACGCTTCGATTAAGAGATTCAGAGACGGAACACTTTGTCTTAGAAAACACTTCGAACAGACAACAGTTCGGCTAATGGTCGTTACGAGTCTCAGGCCGATCACAAATGCTGGCGTCGAGCTTATAACTTTTAGTTACCACTGCAACCATTCTGTGTATGTCAGTTTTAGAATCATGGTAAGCAAAGTGGAGCATTTGCGCACAATATGACGAGGCTTACACGAGCTTGTTTGTTTCGAGTTAAGGTCTTGCTTTTCTGAATTACTTCACCCTCTCAGACGGTACTGGTGTTCATGTGTACGCTTTTGGTCTTCAATCTGTTAACTATTTCAGTACCATTGGCACTTTTCCTCGACAAAGCATTTTGTAAGACATTATTAGTATTTCTTTTCCAATGCCACCCCACTGTGTCAGAGTATATTTATAATCCATTCAAACCATTGTACACTTAATATTTACTGGTACTATCTATTCAGTTTCTGGAATTAAGTCTTTGCGCTTTGGCGGTGTAGTTTCCATCGAGAGATTGACGAAAATTTTCCTCATTATTTCTATGCGAGTTATGGTACCCACATTTCATAGTTAATTGAGCCATTTCTGTTCAGTTTCAGATGTTATAACATCCGTTTCGCGACTTGGTTTTAATAGTCCACACATTCTTATGAGGAGCTATTTATTCACTAAATGGGTCACTGGCTTCAGATCTTGATAGCATCACAGCGATGTGCTTGAAACTCATATGAAGTCTCACATTGTAAAAAAGGTCACACTTAAACGATATACAAGACGTCATGGAAATCTTCCAAACAGAAAAGGAAGAACGAAAAATCAGAAGAAAATAGCTATTCACGAAAGCTTCAACAATATTCTCAATGCGCAAATTAATGACAATAAAAGGAAGTTTATCAATATATTTTTGGATTTATTTTAATGGAGATGACTATTTATAAGTATGTTCTATTCCACGGAGGTAATATTTAGAAGCCGACCAAATAACATATTTGGAAATGTAAAAACAAGCTGTGTATGCACAGTGGTACTTTGAGCATAGCAGCTCACAGCTGTCTTCGGACACAAGGAGGGTTGTCAAGTGGGCAATATTGATACCCAAAGCTGAAGAAGAGGAGACGGCCTGCTGTATGGTTGCTGTGGATGAAATAGACGATTTTATGTAAGTCTGAGTCTCAACAGCCTGATGACGAGTGCGTTATTTTTCGGAATCCTTAGAACAAGTAAAATACAAGGCCTAATACAAGGACGTACCAAATCTCTTACTGAAAGTTGTACAAACTCTCTTATAGATAAGCCAACGGAACAAACTCGCTGCTGAGAGAGCGCACTTATGTTTACATAATACAGAATATTACAGATTATAGATCCATTAAATTAATGATAATGTCCCAATGTGAAGGCGAATAAAAAGGACACGAACCACAACGCTCACATCACTTCTTAACTCTGCATCTCTACTCGTTATGCTACGCAGAACTTATATCTTGTGTGTCTATGTCTTGTATGTTATGATCTCCTAAAGACTTCTATCATTAATATGCTATTAAGTGGCATTTAATTGTAATGTATCATAACATGCAAATTATAACATGAAAACTCTTTAATCATCAATGTGGTGCTTCCCCTCATTTCATTACAACAAATCATAACAAAACGCCACTTTTTCGATAGGGCCTCAAAGTGTCGGTGTTTTTAAACGGCGTAAATTCGTAGGACGTAAGTTACAATATAAAACATAGCAAATATGGGCTTAAACTGAAATTCAATATGACGTCTCCCAGCTCTGAAGTCTATACTGAAAAGAGGGAAAGATGGCTTGCATGTGACGTTGGTGCCTTTTTTTCATCGCACTGTTCTACTTCCCAATGCGCGTTCAGAGTGTCTGACATGTTTGATCTTGCTCTGCATGTTGGTAAAGACTCCGCTTAGTGCCTTTTCCCACGCTTTGACATCAGAAACTAGGACGCTCAGCGTTAACGCTCGAGTGCACAGTCCGTGTGACGACAGCTTCACTGTCTGTCAGTATATCCGGATCATAAAGTTTGCAGCTCTTAAAGTCAGAGAACAGAGAATTAAGTCTGACGTTGCGGCTGATAATAACAGCAAGACCTATGAAAAATTAAGACATCAAGACACGTTAATAGGATTTGTCAACTTATAAAAAGAGTTCGACATAGTAAAGTTGTGCTAGATGTTAGAATTTCTCAAGAAATCAGGTGCAACACAGATTTTATATAATTTGTACAAGAACCTACAGGGAGAAAAATGGACAACCATGAACACAGTGCTCGGATGAAATTGGTATAACGAAGAAATGTCGTTTTTCACCCATATTGGTCAATCTGTTCATCGTATAAAGAAAGTTTCAGAAGTGGGATTAAAATCCATTGTGAAATTATATCGACAGCAAGATGTGCTGGTTAGGCTACTGTTCCAAGTGCACGAAAGAATTACAGGACATTTTCAATGAAATGATCATATTAATGAGTACATACTATGGACTGGAACTAAACTGTAGAAAGACGAAAACAATGAGTGCTCGAAGAAATGAATTTATCGATAATTATGAAATCAAAGTTTTGGACCACGAAGTAGACGAAGTGAAGGAATTTTATCACCCTGGAAGCAAAATAACACGTGATGGATGATGCAAACATGACATAAAAACAGACTAACTCAGGAAGAGGGGGTGTTCCTGCAAAATGAAATCTGCTACCATCAAACACAGGTCTTCATCCGTGGAAGGGACTTCTGAGAATGCACGTTTCTAGTACAGAATTGTATGAAAGTAATCATGAAAAATGGGAAAAGAAGAGATTCAAAGTGTCTGGCTACCGTCGTCGGTGCTGCTGTGAACACAGCCTTAGCTGCGCTGAAGAGGCGCCTATTGAACGCAGTCGGCGAGCGTTCACTTGTCTGAAAATGAGTGAGACCGAACCGCGTGGACACCAAGTGGAATCGTAAAACTACCGTAGGCAGCTGCTAAGCGTAGACTACAGTACCTGTGGTCAATTAAGGTCATACCTGCATTATGTTTAAGTTAGGTGTGTTGCATACCTATCAGCCACTACATCGTGACCATCACTTTCTTTATGTATGCGGTCAGTGTCTTACTAGAGTCAGCTAGAAACCAGAAGTGGAGAATCGTCTAGAAACTGAACGAGGACATATAAAGGGCCATGTGACCTACGGAACATTTTTATTCTACATTGTTATCCTCCTGTCTTTAACTTAAAAATAAACAGTATTTATAGCAAAATTAAACCTATCAATGTTTAATTCAAGTTTCATTCGAAAATTGTCGATCTGTAGCATGAAACAGAGGGATGTTGTAGTAAAAATAAAGCGAACAATAAAAATTTATCACATAGCGCTAAAAAAAGGCTGTTTTCTCAAAGAACGCTGAAATAAAAACCGCAAAATAAAAATAAATCGAACAGTACTTCAATACTTCGTCGAACCTACATAAAACGTGTTTCAGTTATTCATAATCAACTTTCGCGTTATCAGTAATAATAGGAAACTCTTCCTTTGATCAAGATGATGTATTGAGTACAAAATAACAACCATAATTATATATATATATACCAACCATAAAAAGAACTGTCAAATTTTAGATAAATATTTTCACTCACTTCTCAACTGCGAGCCTCCGACAGAGCAACTAGATTTCGTAAACCCACATCCAATCCGATTGAAATCCACCATCACTTAAAGAGGTAAAGGAAATAATCAATTCTTTGAATAACAACAAGTCTCCAGGGGGAGACGGAATCATAGCAAAAGTATGTAAATTAAAGGATAATAATCTCACACAAGCAACCCACAGAATTGTATCAGACATTTGGGAAACTGAACAAATACCTGCAGAGCGGAAATGTGCATTAAATCACCCTCTCCACAAAAAAGGTGCAAAAACCGATCCAAATAATTACAGGGGCATTTTCACTGCTCCCTGCAAATACAAAATTCTTTCAAAGATCCTGTTAAACAGACTAGAAAAACAAGCCGACAAGTTAATAGGAGAGTACCAGGCAGAGTTTCGCTAAAGACGATCTTCCATTGAACAGATATGGAACTTAAAAATAATTTTGGAAATGACACGATGTAGAAGTACTGCGGTAACTTTTGTTGATTTTACAAAGACTCACGATTCAATAGATGTACAAACATAATTCCACGCTTTAGAGGAGATCGGGATTGACAGGAAAACAAAGTCAATTATTCAACAGACATTAACAGATACAACCTCCAAAGTTAAATTCATGGGAGAAACATCAGAAGCATTTCATATCCATAAGGGTGTTCACCAAGGAGATGGAATGTCCCCCCCCCCCTCTATTCAACAAGGTTTTGGAAAAAATTGTGGGGATATAGGAAAAGGAAATAAAAGGAAGTCAGCTTGGGATTAGAAAAGAGCAGAGAATCAGGGTAAAGTGTCTGGCTTTCGCGGACGATCTTGTCATTCTAACGAACACCAGAGAGGAAGCCAAACTTACATTGGAAAAACTACATGAAATCTCGCAGAAAACTGGGCTGCAAAGCTCCTACGAGAAAACACAGTACATGGAAAACAAACCTGTAGATAATCTCCCCATTACTACTCAATACCGGAAAGTGGAACAAGTTGCCCACTTCAGATATCTGGGAGTGATAATTCAAACAACTGAACTCAATAGCCAATAAAGATAGAATCTCCAGATTACAAAAATCATATAAGCTCACTTGGAATCACTATAACAAGAAATCTATTTCCGTCAATGGGAAACCAAGGCATTACAACACAGTAGTCTTACCAGAAGCTCATTATGCTGAAGAAACTACAGCGATTGATGATAATACGAAGATCAAAGAGACTGAAAAGCATGAAAGAAAAATTCTGAGGAAAATATATGAACCAGTGTTTCGGGAAGGAATTTGGATGAAGAGGCCAACTAGAGAGATTTACAAAGACGTAAAAACAATAACAGACACCATTAGAAAGAGAAGTATGAAATTTTATGGACATATCAGCTGGATGAATAAAACCAGGCTCACAAGGCAAATCTTTGAGATAGTAAACAAGAGCAAACATAAGATAAAGTGGATCACTGAAACAGAAGAAGACATTAAAGAACTGGGAGTCACACAGGACAACATAAACAACAGAGAACAGTTTAGAAACATCGTAAAGAAACATACACTTAAACAAGAGCACACGGAGAACAGAACGGGAATAAGATGGTCGGAAGAAGGCAAGAGAGAACACAGTGAACGTATGAAGAGAATTTGGGAAGAACGAAGAATGAAGAAGAAATCATGACTACTCAAGTTCAATCGCTCTCTTAAAAGGAAATAATCGAAAATAATTACATATATATACAGGGTGGTCCACTGATAGTGACCGGGCCAAATATCTCACGAAATAAGCATCAATCGATAAAACTACAAAGAACGAAACTCGTCTAGCTTGAAGGGGGAAACCAGATGGCGCCTATGGTTGGCCCGCTAGATGGCGCTGCCGTAGCTCAAATGGATATCAACTGCGTTTCTTAAAAAATATGAACCCCCATTTTTTATTACATATTCGTGTAGTACGTAAAGAAATATAAATGTTTTAGTTGGACCACTTTTACACGAATATGTAATAAAAAATGGGTGTTCCTATTTAAAAAAAACGAAGTTGATATCCGTTTGACCTATGGCAGCGCCATCTAGTGGGCCAATCATAGAGCCATCTGGTTTCCCCCTTCATGCTAGACACGTTTCGCTCTTTGTAGTGTTTTCGTTTGACGCTTATTTCGTGACATACTTGGCCCGGTTACGAGTGCAAAACAAACAATAAAAGCAACGAGAAGTCGTCGCCTCTCAGTTTATGTCCTACCTATTCATTTGTTTCTTTGTCTACCAGTGTAGCACTACCACCGGCAACTGTATCTCTTACTACGTCATTTACGTGTTGTACCCAAACTAATGAACCGTAGTACTGGTAAAGCGCAACTCTGCGAGCGGTGGGAAGCGACTACCGCTTTGCCGCTCGAATGCAGTACTCTAGTGGCCTGAACAAAGGCTGTCGGAAAGGTGGTTCTCTTCAGAACAGCAGCATTCGGGCTCCGCCACAGGTGTGCCGCCGGCGGAGCGCAGGGCAAACACGCCGGTCGGCGGCGCTCGGCGTCGTTAGCGGGCCGTCCTGGAGCCGGGCGTGCTAATGAGCGGGCGACAGCACCTGCTGTCCGGTGTGCCGGCCGCCGAAAGCTCCGGCCCGCAATGGCGCTTTCCCATAGCCCGCAGCCGCCGCCGACGCCGAGAACAGACCCTGCACTGTTGAGCGCTGTATCTCTGCCAAGTACTCCCCTTGACTTTTAACCCAACGAAGATCAGTTCTCCGGACGAGGAGAGCCGTAAACAGCTGTTAGCAAGACGAGCTGTTTGTCCTGTCATGCTCGTTTCTATTTTTCCTCCGTAAATAAGGAACACGTTATGAGCTTAAGTACCTACAACCTGGGAATTTTTTGGATGCTTGAGAGTACTCTACGTGTACCCACAGGAATGTAGCGCCTGATCACTGTGTTGCTCAAGGTAGGATATTCACAGCATAAAGAATATGCTGTGTGGCATGTTAATTTTAATCGTGTCGGTTTCTTTTATCCCATAACGCAACTATTGCACCTTTAATGGGCCGGCCGCGGTGGCCGAGAGGTTCTAGGATCTTCAGCCGGGAACCGCGCTGCTGCTACGGTCGCAGGTTCGAATCCTGCCTCGGGCATGGATGTGTGTGATGTCCTTAGGTTAGTTAGGTTTAAGTAGTTGTAAGTCTAGGGGACTGTTGACCTCAGATGTTAAGTCTCATACGACGTACTGCTTAGACCCATTTGAACCATTTGAACCTGTAATGGCATTGAGCTTTTTGATGTATGAGTCGGTAGTTTACTATAACTGAAATAGCTCTTTGCACCAGTCATTTATTACTACACTACACCATTCGGTCGCTCATACCATCATCTTCAGGCTTAAAATAATGAAGTAATTTTCTTCTCATGTATTTTGTGGAGCCCTGTCAAAATCTGCTGTTGCGTAAATTTGAATCTCCATGAAACAGTAAGACCACCGTGATTGTTGTTGCGGGCACCCCTTCACATTGCTTCGCATTGCTTCGAAGAAAGTACAGCGGAAATCTTTCCTCCCAGTAACAGTCGTAGAAAAGGTCATCCTCGATGATTATACTAGAAGTTGTTGTGATGATGATTGTTTTAAACCTCCTATTGCTCCAATAATAATTCTTAGGTTAATAATAATTCAAATAAATGTTCGTAATTGGATACAATGTGAAAGGATTATAATTGGAGCAATTTTTTGAACTTCGATAGCCACTCATACCAGGCTAGTTCTCAACAGCCTGTTCACCCAAAATTTTCGAAAGAATGGAAACGTTGTGGTCATTAGAGACAAGGGCACCTTCAAGAGTGGCCCAGATAAGTGTGATAGGACCATTTTTATTCTCTGTATACGTAAATGACCTGGCGGACAGGGTGAGCAGTAAATTACGGCTGTAGTGTACGAGAATGTATCGCTGTTTAATGACTGTAGCGATGTTCAAAATGACACACAAATTTTCTAGCTGGTGTGATAACGACAGCTTGCTGTAAATGTACACAAATGCAAGTTAATGCAGATGAGTAGGAAAAACAGTTCTCTAGCGTTCGATCTCAGCATTAGTAAACTGCAGCTTGGCAATCACTTCGATTAAATACCTAGGAGTAACGTAGCAAAGCGAAATGAAATAGAATGAACACGTCAGGTTGATGGTACGGATGGTAAATGCTCAACTTCGTTTCACTGCGAGAATTTTGGGAATATGCAGCTCATACATAAAGGTGACGGCGCATAGAACGCTAGTCAAAGCCATTCTTGAGTAGTCTGCCAGTGTTTGGGATTCTCACCAGCTGGAATTAAAGGACGACAACGATGCAATTCAACGGAGGGATTCTAGATTTGTTACCGACAGGTTCAATCAGAACGAATTTATTACGGAGATACTTCGTGATCTGAAATGGGAATTCCTGAAGGGAAGACGCTGATCTTCCTGCAAGTTTACCCTCGCTCTTTTTGCGAGTGGAACGGGAGACAAAATGACTAGTAGTGCTAGAAGGTACCCTCCGGCATGCACTGTATGGTGGTTTCTGGAGTATCTATGTAGATGTAGGTGAACGTTTCCAGGATGAATTTTTGAGAAGCTTGAAAGGTAGAAGAGAGGTACTGGTGGAAGTGAAGCTCTGAGGTCAGACCCCCAGTCGTGCTTCGATAGCTTGGTTGATGAAGCACTTTCCCGCGAAAGGCAAAGATTCCAGGTTCGTATCCCAGTCCGGCACACAGTTTTCCTCTGCCAGGAAGATTCAACGGAGAATTCTTAATCATGAGTTAAAGCGTGGAGCAGAATTGACCTTTACAGCAGTCTGAGAGGCGCCCATTTTCTGCCCACTTCGCCTAGGACGGTTTACGTGTGACCGCTACGGTCTCAGGTTCGAATCCTGCCTCGGGCATGGATGTGAGTGATGTCCCTAGGTTAGTTAGGTTTAAGTAGTTCTAAGTTCTAGGGGACTGATGACCACAGCAGTTGAGTCCCATAGTGCTCCGAGCCATTTGAACCATTTGAACAGTTTACGTAACCAAATCTTGAAATCGGATGATCGTAGATTAATATTCACTATCATGTGAACGTAACTTTAAACCAAATCTACGTGGATTGGGGGAAGGGTACTCTCACGCCTCTACTGTTTTGCAGTGGTTCTCGCATATTTGCAAAGATTCAATAACGGATTTTAAAGCTTTCTCCACGAACCGCAACTTTAGCTCTGGAAACCACAAACAGGATCTGTACCATCATAAACGCCGATGCTTCTAGCAATGAAAAAATTTTCTAGCAAAAACGATGGTAGGAAGTATAAAATTTCTGCGATCTTTTGGATCAGAAGTTAAATCAAATCAATAAAAACAATGTAAAGATCTTAATAGGAAATTTTAATACCCAACTCAGAAAGGAGAAAAGTACAGAGATATAATTGGAAAATGGTTTTCACGTAAACAATCTAACAGAAATGGAAAAAAAATCGTTGAAATTTGCAGAACACATGGGCTCATCTCTAAATCCACATTTTTCAAAAGAAAACCAAGTAAAATTATGATATCAAATCATTCTGATTGGACAAGAGGAGGGTGGCAGCTGGACCGTGTCTGCATGGACAAATTCTTTCATAAAGAAATTCGAAATGTTAAGGAACAGACATAGGTTCAGATCATTATTTGGTCAGAATCAAAATCAAATTCACCCCATTAAGGTAAAATAGACAGAAAGGAATTGCAAATAAATATGACCCACATAAATTAATCAAAAATGACAAATATCAGGAAAACACACAAAATACAATTGTAACCGACAATCTTTAGGAACTAATACCAATTTTAAGACAGAGAGCTGAAGAATTGGCCCCAATAAATCAATGTAAAAAAATATGCATGGTGGACAAACAGAAGCCGGGCCTTGGTGACCGAGCGGTTCTAGGCGCTTCAGTCCGGAACCGCGCGACTGCTATGGTCGAAGGTTCGAATCCTGCCTTGGGCATGGATGTCCTTAGGTTAGTTAGGTTTAAGTAGTTATAGGGGACTGGTGACCATAGATGTTAAGTCCCATAGTGCTCAGAGCCATTTGAACCATTTTTTTGCTCAGAGCTATTTGAACCATTTTTTGACAAACAGAATGTGACGAAATTCATGATGAAAGACATCAAGCTTGGGCAAATTTCAAACTCACAAAACAGAAAAAAAATGCAGCTAACCTCGAAAACATCGGAAACAATTACCTCAAATTATCAGAAAAAGAAAGCGGGTGTATCAAAAGGATCAACAGAGTCACATTGAAGAAAACTGCTACAAAACCAATTCCAGAGAGTATTTCAAAGCCTTTGATAAACAATTACGTAACTGCAACCCTTCCACACAATTGCTGAGAAATAAAGGTGGAAGAATAGCCCATAATAACAAGGAAAACGCGGAAATAATGGCAGAAGCATTCAAAAAGCTCTTGAACTGTGATGAACCCGAAAAGCTTTGAACAATAGACACGAGCACCCTTGTAAAAACCAAACCAGAAAATATAAGCCCACCTACATTGCAAGAAGTAGAAATTGCACTTAAAGAAATGAGAAACTGCAAAGCATGTGGGGAAAGTCAAATTGTTTGGGGAAATGTGGAAACGTGCTGGTAAAACAACTCAGACAACTTTACATTTTATTTCACAAAAATTTGGACAACAGAAAAATTCTCAGATGAATGGACCACAGCTATAATTAACCCACTTCATAAGAAAGGAGACAAAGGTGATCCACACACCGTTCTACGCTTATTTATGTTTGAACGCGTAATAAAGACGTCCACTTCACATGGTTACAAATAAAACAAAGACAACACCTATACGTTTCACAAACTTATGGAGACCGAAGAACATTGCACTTCCACCTTTTACCACATCACACACAAGCAACGCATAATAACGCTTCTGTTGTCCACGATGTGGTCTTGCATTGTGACGTTCCGCACTTTGCCAACTGCTGTTGAGTTCAACAACTGTCAGTTCATTGTCCCATCCCCAGCCTCAGGATACTGGTCCACTAAAACTCCGTGAAACAATACAAAATGCCTTAAATTAGGTTCGTAATAATTTTAAACAAATTTTAAATAAACATGTTTTCTTACACTATTACAATATAAATGCATGATACATAATACTTTGTTTTTGGCTATTTACAAATAATGCAACTGTTTACGTTTTATTACAATAGTGGTTCATAAATGTTTTTGTTTTGGTCATAGCTGTAGCTACATACAGCTATACTCTTTAAATCGTACCTTCAGAGGTTTACAATTGCGACTCACAGATACATTGAGAGAACCTGTTTAGAATCTTGCTTTGAACATAATGCACAAACACTCATTTATCAAATCTTTGCTTCATTCCACAGTATGACGAATCATTCTTTCTGCATTTGAGTGTCATTGTTGCTACAAATAGTTCCAGTGGAACTCAGTTCATGTAATGAATGTGTATTTTCCATTGAGTCTCATATACGAACACGGTGTGACTTTGTAATATGTAGAGGCTAATCACCTTATTCTTAGCTAGACTTTTATTCATTTAAAAGCACATCTGCCTCCATATCCGTATCCAGTGGCGCCTGTGGCTGAGGATGACAGTACCTTTGGGCCTTTCAAGGCCTATTCGTGCGGAGAGAATGATTTTGCCTTTCGTCCCTCACTCTTCATTAAAAATTGGTCGACTTTCTTGTCGTCTAAAGACCATACTTCTCCTTTCTGTCTCTATGGTGGTGCCAACATAATACTGAGGAAAAGTGTAAAGTGTAAAGTAGGTTTCATCGAGTTGAAAGGACGGCAATATGCCGACAGTACTGGTATAGCAGTTGGTCAGTTTAAAGAACAGCAATACGCCAAAAGTGAATAACAACGTAAATTCTTCACGAGAAATATTTTGTTTAATGTAATGGGCTGTAATGCTCCGATAGTAGCCTAACAGCAGTATACAATTCTGTTGTTGAAAGTTACCTAGGAGAGAGTAGTCTATCAAAAATGGTAAAGTGCAAGGTGCTTAAAGACTACCAACATCATAAAGATGCAGAATAAAACTGCTTCGAAAATCTTTACTATTAAAAGAATAATGTAATGAGTTAGAAACTGTTAGACAGACATTAATATTTTGGGATATAAAGCTATACACCAATTATTGAGGGTAATACTCAGTTTCTCTAATCACAAAATAAGTAAGTTTACCATTAATAAGTAAATTAACAATCTGAGAATGAAAAAATGTAAAGTAGATTCCACTTTTGAAAAACAATAAAAAATTACAAGTATAATGGATGGTATGTCTCTTGAGAGATGATAGTTGAAAAATTTATAAAAACTTGAGTAAAAATTTGTTCACTTCCAAAATTGGTTGTTGTCTGTGAGAACATCCTAATTTTTTTAAATAATAACTCGCTCTTGGATTGTACCTACAAGATTTTTTCCAAGGTTTTACACAATAGGAACAACTTGACAAGATACTGGGGAATACCAAGGAGGCTTTAGACCTTGGAGAAGCTGTACCAAACAAGTAATTACTCTGAAATTAATCATGATTTACCACCGCAAACGAAACAAGCCTCTTTCAACAAAGTTTATAGATTTAAAAAAAACATATTTTCTCTCCATAGATCCTCACTGTTAAAAATTTTGGGCCATTTTGGACCCCACCCAGAATTAATTAAACTGATAGAACCTACCTTAACAAATATAAATTCGAAAATTAAGTTCAGAGGGAAACTTTCTGAATCATTCTTGGTAAAAACTGGTTTAAGGCAGGGAGATGGCCAGTCACCACTTCTTTGTGATTGTGACCTTGAATACATCATGAAGGAATGGTACAAGTGTAATCCAAGGAACATCAACATTGGAACACATAAAGACGACATAATGCTGAACTGTTTATGATTTGCTGATGACCTCGCTCTTTTCCCAACAAAATTCAAGAAACCAAACGACAAATACAATCATTACAAGAAATAGCCCAGAGTATTCGCGTTAAAATATCTTATCAAAAAACAGAAACAATGCTAATGCAACTGCCATAGCAAACAAAATCATAATTGTAGAACACGACATAAAAATCGTTGAAAAGTTTAAATACTTGGGTGAAAGAATAACACACATCCTGAATGAGGAACCAACATGGCAGGGTAGAGTAAAAAAGTTGATTAAAACACATATAACAAAAAAAAAAAACCATCAGTAGCCACAAAACTGAAACACTACAAAATAGTCACATAGCCGCAAATAACTTATGCTAGCGAATCTATATTGAAAACAATCAACACTGTACCAATAGACAGATTACTAAAAATAGAAAGAAGGATAGTCAGAACATGGATAAATGAAAAATATAAAAAAACGGACTTGGGAGAATAGTTTCAAGTGAAACAGTTTATAAAGAAATAGACCCAATGAAAAATACAATGAAAGAGAAACAGATCTCTTTTCTAGGACATTTGATAAGGACAACAGAAAATAGAATTAGCAGGAGAATGATTGAGAACTTGTGGAATAGTGAGAGCGGCAATAGATGGATCGCAGAGATCAAGGAGGACATGTTCAAATTAAAGATTACGATGAACTATTTGAAAGGTAAGACAGACGGCTCAAGATATTTCAGGACAAATATATTACATTACCAATAAAAATAAACAAACAGAGATTGGGAAGGGTGATTTAGGATGAGGAGAGAAGGGCACCACCTGAAAGAATGAAAAAGTATTGAGTCAACAAAAAAACAGAAGAATCTAGTTCATAATATTGACTAAAGTGGTCCAATGGAGGCTGTAAAATAAATAAATATAATTAGAAACTGGAAGACGTGCATTTTAATAAAAATAGCAATCATGTATCTGTTAATTATCAGATATTTCATAGATTTGATATATAAATGATGTAGCTAATCGAACTCAGTGAAAATAAAGCGAAAAAGTAGTTACCGATGTGGAATTCGAGCTGTGGTTACCTTCCATCCCTATTAATTTTAAACTTCACGGAACTGCTAGTAGAACTAGAAATCTGTTTAAAAGTTTCAGGTTTGCATCAGCCAGGAGACAAACCTAAAACCTCTATGGCGGAGACCAACATTCTACTACACACACACAATGCCCCTAGGAAATAACCGACCTCACTTCGTCATATTAAAGGTGGTTGGAAAAATTCAAAGTCGATTTTCTCAAGAATTTTTGATAGTGGCAACTATCAGTTTAAGGGCATTAATATTTGAGTCCTGAACTTCACGTATCATAAATGTTAAAACATTACAAAAATACAAATGCTGTGTGATCCCCTTGTGAGTCCTGTTACACTCTGTAAGGCGTACGGCCTCAGAATTCCTTTAGGTGGAACACTCCGGGATGGGATTGGCTTAACTCAGGCCTGACCGTTCTTGCGTCGTTTGAGCGAGCACCACCCACGTCTTTAAGATGACCGACTTTCTCCTTTCGTGTAATTACATGATGAATATTGCAGGACTCAAAACCCTCTGAATTCTAATAGCTTGCCTGCGCATTTTCCACACTATTCCCGTTTCACCATCTTTCGTCCATTCCTTCTACTACACTCTTTGCTAATTTAAATTAAAATGCTAGATTTTCCCTCTCAGAGTCATACTCCGTCCAAATGACACCACTGGTGAATGATGACTAGTCAGCCAGTTAGTATCGAGGGTTTCTTTGTGTCTCTGAGCAAACTATTTTTTTTAATTTTTTTTGTTTCACTGCTTTTCACCGAATGCGATTCGAGTAGCAAGTGGTGAGTTTACTTACATCTTTGAATACAACATCGCTGACGTCAACAACGAACAGTACCGCTCGTAGCAAACAGAGTTAGTTGGGTTTGGACTACAGTCAGCCACAGCGGCTACACAGTGAGATCGTTGTCGTAACGAATATATATTCTGGAATATTGGTACTATGAAAAAGGATTAGTTGATGTCGAACTGTGGTGAGCCACGGCGGGCCACGCACTAAGGCGGTTCTCGCGTTTAACCTAATGGCACACAATATATCTAGATTAGATTAGATTAGATTAGTTTTTCGTTCCATAGATCCGTGCTGACGAGATCCTCGTGGATGTGGAACATATAAATTTTTTTAAGTTGAAATAACAATACTAATAGTATGAATATATACAATACATCAGTTGTTTCAATTAAAAAATTCGTCAATGGAGTAGAAGGAGTTGGACACTAGTAATTCTTTCAGGCTCCTTTTAAACTGATCTTTAACTAAATTTTTTATGTTTACTGGCAAATTATTGAAGATGAATGTTCCTGAGTAGTGGACACCTTTTTGAACTAAAGTAAGTGCTTTTAAGTCCTTGCGCAGATCATTTTTGTTCCTGGTATTGTATGTATGAACTGAGCTATTTGTTGGAAAAAGAGATATATTATTTAGGACAAATTTAATTAATGGGTAAATCTACTGAGATGCAGTAGTTAGTATACCCAGTTCTTTGAAGAGGTTTCTACAGGACGACCGTGAATTTACTCCACAAATAATACGTATTACACGCTTTTGGACTCTGAAAACTTTTGTTTGGCTTGAAGAGTTACCCCAAAATACTATACCATATGACATTATGAAATGAAAGTAGGCAAAGTATGCAAGCTTTTTCATTTTTATGTCGGCTATGTCTGCTAACACTCGAATTGCAAATACATTTTTGTTAAGGCGTTTCTGCAGCTCTGTGGTGTCCTCCTCCCAACTGAATTTATTATCAAGTTGTAAACCCAGGAATTTAAGACTGTCAACCTCTTCTATCCACTCTTCTTCATACTTTATGCATATGCTGGGTGGGAACCTCTTACAGGTTCTAAATAATGTGCAGTCTGTATATGTGAAATGTGAAATCTGTATATGTTGGAAAGTGATTTAATGTTAATAAATAGCGTTCAAATTTTATGTACTGAAATATTTTTGTAGTTAAAAGAACATGGTTCATCATAGTTAATGCTTATTAACCAACGAAATTCAGTATTACAATCGTCAGGATTAATATCACATCATCTCAAAAACAACGAATGCTTTATAGTATACACGGATTTAATGGTACCAATAGGCATATTTTCGTAGCATATGGCGACGAGAGGCTCTAGGACATGAAACCAACACAAAATTCGGAGGCGTCCGAAAAGAAAACATAACAACGTGGTCAGTGCATCAGCTATTTGCAACAGCGGCGTTTCGTGCAGAACTGGATGCAACGTTGTTTAGGAGTGACTAGGAAAGAAACTGGGAACTGTGTTAATGATTTTTAATTTGGTGGGGGAACTTTTCAGTTAAGCGTAATCATCACTTATAACGAATGGTGACTGTTGACAACATTAATACGATGGGTAACACAGTGCTAAATGGCAGTAATACTCTTAATGGAGAACAGAGCTTTGAACGAGTTAGTTCCACGAATAATGTAACCGAGTATAGTAGCGTTTGTGATTTACATTAGACAATACATAGTTCAACACTGACAATCAGTCTCAAAACAGGAACAAGTATTGTTAACAAGGATTTTATAAATACTTTAATCAAGAAATAAACAACTTTAGACAGGAAATGAATCAAAGACTGGAGAACCGCTGTCAAGAAATAGAAGAAATGACTCAAACAATCAAAATATCTCGTCATAAAAGTGAAAAATATTCTCGAGGAAGCAAAGAAATTGAGGACGATTACAATAAATCGTGTAAAGAACATGATAACATTCATAATGAGTTTATTAACACATCTAGTCAAAAACATAATGGAATCAAAACTGAAATTCATGACCTGAAGACATCGATTTCCGAACGAACAAAGTACAGTGGCAAAATCAGGATACGTTGAGACATCATAGGTGATAAGTGCAATGCAATCATTCCATGCAATGACTAAGTAAAAATGGACGTATTAAGTGAAGCGTATGGTGCTGAAATGGTATCCAAGGCGTAAGAAATGGACAAAATTTCGACGAAATGTACTGAAACTATTCATGTGGGAGGCTTGTTTGGCAGGCAGTTTTCGAACGATGTAAAGCAATGTCAGTGTGGGACAGCCTGATAAAATTTTGTCATCGAGAGCAACTGAAGTGATGGAAGATGTAATTAAATGGAGTTTGTAAACAATTTAAAACCAGTTACGATAAACTTTCTGGTTGACCTGTGTGGAAGAACAGACTGTGTGTGTATCTTCACATCTATGAGCGGGACAGCTCTTACAATTATTTGAGTGGGTATCAATGCATGTGGGTATTAATGCATGTGCTAGTACGCCAGTCCCCTGTTGTTCGGTCGTCTGTCACAGTTCTTACTCACAATGATTTACCCTTGATTTCTCGCCTACTGCGGTAAATGCCGTCTGTTAGCAAATCGTTGATGTTTTCCTTGTTTGGACACTGACAGTTGTGGTCTGTAGGCGAGAAATCAAGCGGAATTTACGGCAAATAAAAACCAACATGTTGTTAACGAATGGTTTTTCGGTCTTAAAGCAAATTAAAATGTAAATAATTTAATTACAGACAACTGATGATGCTTCACCTCAATAAACCGAAACGCGTCTGGTGAAAAAAAAAGCATTTTTTTGTAGTTGCAACGACAGAACGAAAATACCGTCAAGAATTAAAACAAGAGAACGATAATTTATTAAACTTTTTTGGAACGAGTTTCATGGGGACTGTGGGTTACTCTTTACATTATATTACATTTTTCGCTGACGGCAAGTAGGTTGTGTACTTCTTTCAATACCATTAGTTTTTCGTTTATTAGTCTCGAATTAATTTTTCATTGATTAGTCTTATTATTTAACAGCAGTTATTTACGTAATTTGTGTTGCAAAATATGATGTGTTTGGAGAAATTTTGTCAATAGCACCAATACTGATCGTCATAAGTGCTGTTATAAAATGTATGAGGGAGGTTATATGAAATGAGAGTATATGAGTATAGCTGTATAATGGGTTTACTCTGAACATCAAAATTCAAACGTACACTCAGTATTACGGTACATAATTCTGAAACTAAATGCATTGATAATGTATGTAATTGTTTCATAAATTACTCAGAATAGTAAGATGGAACACAGTGTATCGTGACTGTCACTACACAGTCCAGTGACATTAATGTAAACACCGCCTTGTCGTAAGGCGGGAGCCGAGCGATTTATCTGGCTTTCGGCTCAACGGTAGAAACATTTCTGGAACGTCTAAGTTTGTAAATTTCTCGCCTACAGCCGTGGTTAAAGTATATCGTGCACGGCTCAATGGCGCTACCCAAAAACGGCACCGAGATAACTGTAGTACACCACGAGCTGTAGATGAAAGGGGATGGCTTGCGGCTGCGGAGTTATGTATGGGTGAAATGATTTGAGCAACTGACTGCCCAGAAGAAGAAAGGGGCTCCCAGCAACGTCTCCTCAGCGACGTTCAACGAACATTGCTGCGTGTGGGCCTCCACAACACACGCCTAGCTCATACACCAAAGCTGACTACGATTCGTCGGCGACGAAGAGTGGAATTTGCACGCCAATACCGCAACTGTATGTCCACTAAATGGCGACAGGTGACCTCAGACGAATTATATTTTATGCTCCCTTGGACGTATGGCAGTGAATGGTGTCCAACGTCTGAAAGCAAACATCCTGCGATGTCAGTCAGAAGGGTCAAGACTAGATGTGAGAATGTTATGGTCTAGGGAATGGCATTCCCTGGGTGATCACGTCATTCTGGAAGGCACAACGGATCAACACGCATATGCATCTATCTACATCTACATCTACATCCATACTCCGCAAGCCACCTGACGGTGTGTGGCGGAGGGTACCCCGAGTACCTCTATCGGTTCTCCCTTCTATTCCAGTCTCGTATTGTTCATGGAATGTCGGTATGCTTCTGTGTGGGCTCTAATCTCTCTGATTTTATCCTCATGGTCTCTTCGCGAGATATACGTAGGAGGGAGCAATATACTGCTTGACTCTTCGGTGAAGGTATGTTCTCGAAACTTTAACAAAAGCCCGTACCGAGCTACTGAGCGTCTCTCCTGCAGAGTCTTCCACTGGAGTTTATCTATCATCTCCGTAAAGCTTTCGCGATTACTAAATGATCCTGTAACGAAGCGCGCTGCTCTCCGTTGGATCTTCTCTATCTCTTCTATCAACCGTATCTGGTACGGATCCCACACTGCTAAGCGGTGTTCAAGCAGTGGGCGAACAAGCGTACTGTAACCTACATCCTATGTTTTCGGATTGCATTTCCGTAGGATTCTTCCAATGAATCTCAGTCTGGCATCTGCTTTACCGACGATCAACTTTATATGATCATTCCATTTTAAATCACTCCTAATGCGTACTCCCAGATAATTTATGGAATTAACTGCTTCCAGTTGCTGGCCTGCTATTTTGTAGCTAAATGATAAGAGAACTATCTTTCTACGTATTTGCAGCACATTACACTTGTCTACATTGAGATTCAATTGCCATTCCCTGCACCATGCGTCAATTCGCTGCAGATCCTCCTGCATTTCAGTAAAATTTTCCATTGTTACAACCTCTCGATACACCACAGCATCATCCGCAAAAAGCCTCAATAAACTTCCGATGTCATCCACAGGTCATTTATGTATATTGGGAACAGCAACGGTCCTACGACACTCCCCTGCGGCACACTTGAAATCACTCTTACTTCGGAAGACTTCTCTCCATTGGGAGTGACATGCTGCGTTCTGTTATCTAGGAACTCTTCAATCCAATCACACAATTGGTCTAATAGTCCATATGCTCTTACTTTGTTCATTAAACGACTGTGGGGAACTGTATCGAACGCCTTGCGGAAGTCAAGAAACACGGCATCTGCCTGTGAACCCGTGACTATGGCCTTCTGAGTTTCGTGGACGAATAGCGCGAGCTGGGTTTCATACGACCGTCTTTTTCGAAACCCATGCTGATTCCTACAGAGTAGATTTCTAGTCTCCAGGAAAGTCATTATACTCGAACATAATACGTGTTCCAAAATTCAACAACTGATCGACGTTAGAGATATAGATCTATAGTTCTGCACATCTGTTCGACGTCCCTACTTGAAAACGGGGATGACCTGTGCCCTTTTAAAATCCTTTGGAACGCTACGCTATTCTAGAGACCTATGGTACACCGCTGCAAGAAGGGGGGCAAGTTCCTTCGCGTACTCTGTGTAAAATCGAACTGGTATCCCATTAGGTCCAGCGGCCTTTCCTCTTTTGAGCGATCTTAATTGTTTCTCTATCCCTCTGTCGTCTATTTCTATATCTGCCATTTTGTCATCTGTGCCACAGTCTAGAGAAGGAACTACAGTGCAGTTTTCCTCTGTGAAACAGCTTTGGAAAAAGACATTTAGTATTTCGGCCTTTAGTCTGTCATCCTCTGTTTCAGTACCATTTTGGTCACAGAGTGTCTGGACATTTTGTTTTGATCCACCTACCGCTTTGACATACGACCAAAATTTCTTAGGATTTTCTGCCAAGTCAGTACGTAGAACTTTACTTTCGAATTCATTGAACGCCTCTCGCATAGCTCTCCTCACACTACATTTCGCTTCGCGTAATTTTTGTTTGTCTGCAAGGCTTTGGCTATGTTTATGTTTGCTGTGAAGTTCCCTTTGCTTCCGCAGCAGTTTTCTAACTCAGTTGTTGTACCACGGTGGCTCTTTTCCATCTCTTATGATCTTGCTTGGCACATACTCATCTGACGCATAATGTACGATGGTTTTGAACTTTGTCCACTGATCCTCAACACTACCTGTACTTGAGCCAAAACTTTTGTGTTGAGCCGTCAGGTACTCTGTAATCTGCTATTTGTCACTTTTGCTAAACAGAAAAATCTTCCTGCCTTTTTTAATATTTCTATTTACGGCTGAAATCATCGATGCAGTAACCGCTTTATGATCGCTGATCGTGGAATATGTAAACCCCTACATGCAGTTTGTTTTTCTCCGGAAAGATGCCACCTTCCAGCATGATAATGCATAGTGTCACACAGCTCGTAATGAATGTGGATGATTCGAAGAGCACTAGGGTGAGTTGATCTACATCCCCGCTCACCAGCTCCCCTGATGTAACCCAAATTTATTGGGCTGTTCGCACTATGGACCTTCAGTCGAGAAACGGCAGCGGAGCTGGCAGCGGCACTGTAGCTGAGTGGATCCACATCCCCGTCCGTAACTTCCAGAACCTCACTGAACCACTTCCTGCACTTCTCGCAGTGGCGCTACAAAAGGTGCTTATTCAGATTTTTAACAGGTTGTCGCACTAACGTGACTGTACCTTCTATGAACTTCCTACCAGTTCTATACCATAAGCTTCAAATTATTAAACACAGCAACATCGGAGGGTGTATCTTGTATTACTTCTTCATGTAAATAGCAACTTCTGCTTCAACATCACTTTTCAGACTGTTTCGTGGTCCCTGAATAGATATAAATTTTAACGTAAAGTTGTTACTCAAAGTGGGCAAAGCGAAACGAAACAAAACTAGACAGCCACGAGTCGCAGCCAGGCAGCCTTACTGCTGCATATTTCTGTCAACCATCCAGGCAGCCATATTGCGATCCATCAGATTGCCTGAGATCAGCAATCAGAATCGGATCACTGTGATTTAACCACATACGTGCGATTTCCGAAGTGATCGATCGCCCTAGTGGCGGATAGCTGCGATTTGTCGCTCGTGTGGGTGTCCCAGTTGGCGCAGGGGGAGGTGAACGGAAGAGCAGAAAGTCGCCGGCACCCAGGAGGACAAATCGGCGCATGGGAGCGGCGGCCGCCGCTGTAGCTTGGAACAGCAATGGCCACCTGCCACCTGCCAGCGGCCTGGGAAGACGGGAACGCCGCTGATGGTTACGCACGATCGTACCGGCTCATTGAGCGGCCAGAGCCAAGGACTGTTTGCGCAGCGCAAACACCAGCCACGGCCGGCGTGCCAGCGGCCCCATCTGGCCCGTCCTCCCCGTCTGCGTGTCTCCCTCTGCACTCGCCGCTGGACACTTGCGCAACGACGCATCACGGTCCCTCGACTGGAATTTGTCCTCCAGCGTGGCCGAGGACCAACGGTGTAACTACGGTTTGTCAGCCGCGGAGCGTGTCCTGCACACGGTTTCCACAAGGGTGCATTTTCATGAGGTGAAGAGAAAGAAAAAGGACAAAAATAAAAGGAGTAGAGAATGGGATGAGGTAGGAGGAAAAAGGAGAAGAAGTAAGTTAAGATGTGGCTGAAGTGTCCTTTTTTTGTTATCAGTAGTCTTGTTGTTTTTGACACAGCCCACAACAACTTACAACTTCGATCTTGGCTATCCGCTGCAGTTTTTACCCTTGAAACACGTATGTATTCATTACCAGCGATGGCGAGGCATGACAGAATCTCTGACCAGAGAGTTATTTATCGTTGCTTGTCTGCGCTTGACCGCGCGAGTAGTCAGTATCATGTAGCGAGTCGGCAAGTTCAGTTGTACTCTGTCTGTAGTTGTAGTCAGTCGACAGTAGTAGCGAGTGGACGGTTGTACTGAGCAGACGTCGGCATGCGTCGACGGCGTGCTCTGCTTGCGACTCTGGTCAGGATTGTGGTGGACGATGAGTATTGTTGTAGAAGGTTACGGAGCAGCATTGCGCGTATCTAGTAATGTATGTTAATTGTAATTAATTTGTTCAAAAAATGCCCCAATAATATTTTTTTATAAAGTAACTCTTTTAAAGAAAAACAATCATTTCAATTTCAAGAATATTTCCTATGCATTTCCTCCAAGAATCAAAATTAAGTATACGCCAGCATTGCACGAAGCTGTGTCGATAGATGAGAGCAGATATAGGTGCAGTTTTTATTGAGGTAAGAATTTTTGCTTTTGTTATGCAGAATACAGGGCCGAAGGTCAGCGCTGCTGTCCCTATAAAATTTATCAGGTTTAATTATTTCTGTTGAGATGTTAGATACGGTTCATGATTCATTATTTAATTAATATTATTGTGGATTTATGATCAATCTTCATTCCTTAATTTTTGTTGCGGAGAGGTTACACTTGGCTCCATTTCCATTTACATTTAAATAAAATATCTGCGGGGAGGTTACACTTGGCGACATCCGGACCAGGATCGTATTTCTTTGTGAATCTTCTGAGAAGTAGTCATATATCTGCTCTTATTCACTTAAATATAATTAGCATTTGGCGCAACGCATTTACTAATCTTGTCACTTTCTTTCACAGATCATCGGCAATTCGTTGCTCTTTGTTGTATTTGTGTTTGTTGCATCTTGCATTGTCTTTGTTTCATTTGTGATTAATTTGTTTTGAGAAAAATGCCGCGAAAGACTGTTAACAGTACATCGCGATATATAATGAGTGAAATAACCGACTTCAATAACATGACCGATAGTACTTGCGACACGCAGTGTAATAATGACAGTTCCCCATTTACAGACAATCAATTCATACTGATCACCGGTAATGATTTTATTGCTAATGATGAGCAAATGAATTCAATTGTGTCCTCTGTTAATTTTACGACAATTGATGACGCGGGGCGTTCTGTTGCAATGAGCGCTGCCCAGCTTGACACACGCGGTTTGCAGGATTTACGTAACGAACAGACATATTTTTCTAATGAAAATGAACAGTGTACTCAAAGTACGTCAGATTTATTTCATTCCGAGATAGTGACTAACAGTGCACATCCAATTGGCAAACCTTTTCAAGAATCACGGAATATCCAAATGGATACACAAAACGTGACAATTGCAGGTACACCATCAAACAGTACAGAGAATGCAACAATCACTTTTGGCTGGGATCAATTTATGGCAGTATTGCTACAGTTTAAGAACGAAGTTAATGAAAATTCCAAACAACAGAGTGAAGATCTCAAACGGCAACTTAATGAAAATGCCAAACAACAGAATGAAAGACAAGACGACAAGAACAAACAACTTAATGAAAAACTAGACAACAATTCCAAACAGCTTAGTGAACAGATCAAACAGCTTAATGAAAAACAAGACAACCTTAACGAAAATTTCAAACAACTTAATGAAAAACATGACAACCTTAATGAAATATTAGACAACAATTCCAGATAGCTTAGTGAACAGATTACAGCCGTTGCCGCGCAGTGTCATGATACTAAAGA
Source organism: Schistocerca americana (assembly GCF_021461395.2). Lineage (NCBI taxonomy): Eukaryota > Metazoa > Arthropoda > Insecta > Orthoptera > Acrididae > Schistocerca > Schistocerca americana. The sequence goes on along the minus strand of NC_060121.1, from coordinate 552,069,555 downwards.
ACAATTACGTGAAGAATTGAGGCTTGCGCTAGGAAAAGTAGTGAAGAAATTAGATCTGTTGCTCAAGAATTAAGGGACATGCAAACAGCTACAACAGAATCACTTAGAGGCGAAATTACTGCAGTCGGTAAACAATGCTCTGAAAAAGCAACACAGTTACGCGACGAGTTTAAATTAATGACAGCAAAACCTTCACGCACACTGGATACAAAAGTAGACGCGAAGTTCGACCAACAGAACAGCCAAATTGACGAACGTTTTAATTATCACCTACACAACAGTGATACGCGTTTCCATAAACTTATACAGGATCAGAATAAAGTAAAACGACAAGTCATGGTAACAATCACCGCACAGAGGCAGGAAGATAAACGTAAATTGTTTGCGAAAGCAAAAACATACGTAGACAACAATATTGTTACAGTGTCCGACAAAATTAATACCATCGAACAGTTGAACACCGAATTGGGTGATGAAATTTCCGATATTAAAACGAAAACAGACACACACACAGCAGACTTTCAGACAGTGACAGACAGACTCGAACAATTAGAACTAACACAGGATTCCGATGTCATCAAAGCTGACGTTAAAAAATTGAACGAAACCACACGTAAAATACAGAAACAAATTAATGCTTGTGACACTAAAACCGATGATCAGGTAAAAATACTGACTGAAAAATATGATGAATTGACCAGTCGTATTGACGTTATTGAAAATAATAATGACAGCAAATCAGACGATACTTCACCGGTTTCGTTTAACCAAACACCTGAATTCCAAAATCTACAGCAGACAATCAGTGAGATAGATTCGTCTAATAATACATTACGTAGAAAATTGTCAAGTTTACAGCAAGAGGTAACAGAGATAAAAAATATTTCAGTTAATAACACGTCACAGCATACGGCACATTCCAAACATTTCTCACACTCACACAGCCAATATAATTTGGGTAATTTACAGAGAGTGCATGACTTAGATTCCGAACAGTCACAGTCAAACAGATTCTCATACAATCCTGAACCTGTTCCGACATACAGACACGATAATTTTGATTACAAACATTTTCTATCAGTGAGAAAATTTAAAGTATTTAAAACTGACAGAACACAGATTCACCCCTGGATTGGATACAACAATTTAGCTTTGCTTTTCCACCGACTTGGCCTGTAACGCACAAACTTGAATTTATTTGCAGTTTTTTGGAAGGCGAACCGGCAACTCGTATGAGACCGATCGCGAGGCAATGTTACTCGGTAGAAGAATTTCAGAATGCTTTTCTGTCAGCGTATTGGTCGAAGACGACACAGCGCGGAATTAAGGATCAATCAATTAGTTTACCAAATTATGAGAACTCAAATTTTTCCACTGTCACGCAATTTTTTGAGCACATGGTCCAACAAAACCAGTACTTAAGTGAACCATATAGTGAATCTGCGCTTATTCAATTATGTATCTCTAAATTACCACGGTCATTAAGAGTGTCACTTTTAACGGGTCAGCAGAAGGAAAACATTTCGGCATTCAGAGATCTGTTACAGCTTTTGGAAGTGCAGCAATCGGATTATTCCTTTGTAAACAAAAATTTTTCGCATAATAACCAAGGCCAACAAACTTACAGTAATTACAATCAGCCACGCAATTTCAATAGTAAAGGTAATAGACGCTTCAGGAACGACAACCAACAGAATTTTAATAACAGACAAATTTTTAATTATCAGTATCGACAAAATTGTCAGCAACAGGAAACATATTTTGGTAACAATAGACGTTTTTCACCGCAACAGCATGAAAGCCAGCCGGTTAGCATACCTAACCAACAATGTAATGCACAAGGTCAACCAGGCTTTAATGTTTCGCCGCGTACGCGTATAGTGTCGGCCCCAACAAATAGTAACACACAGCAACAAGGGAATCAGTATGTACAGAAAACACACTACTTCAATTCTTATCGCAATGCACCGTATAGAAATGACTATCACGACAGACGTAAAAACAATGAGCACAATTTTCAGCGTACATTTAATAACAGTCAGTCTTACCAACAGCAAAATCATCCGCAAGAACATATTATCATGAATGAACCAGACAGTAGGTATCGTCCAGAGCGTAATACGTCTGGAAGAAATAACAGAACAGTTCAAATAGTCGAAACGCAGCAGCATCCTCCCGAAAATAGTAACACGTCAGGTAGAATTTGACTAGATACTGTACAGGTCGCATCTTCCAGTAACACAAGCACTACTTTTGACACACAGAATGTTGTTCACGAAAATGTTATTACTTTTGACGACATCCAAGACACTCTTTTGCAGGAAAGACCAGTTGTTCAGAAAACCATTTCACATCCTGTCATCGAAGTTAAAATTGGATCATCGAAATTTTCAGCAGTAATCGATTCTGGATCACCTATGTCAGTTATAAATGAAGAAACTTTTAACGAGTGTAACAAAGAGAATACCTATCCTACGTTACCATTAGGCAAAACTAAAGTAAAAGGAGCAGTATCTAGTAAAGGAGTAGATGTTAAATTACAGACACATTTATCATTTTGTATTGTAGGTCATACGTTTCACTCAAATTTTTGGATTGTTCCCTTATTGACAACAGACCTTATTCTAGGTACGAATTTTCTGGTACAACACGACGCAATTATTGACTTTCAAAATTCCCATTTAATGTTGAAGGATGAAAATGTACAATTGGCTTTAGAATTTCAACACTCTTTATCTGCAGAAGAACAAACAATTAATCGTACAGAGGTCATTTCCGTATCACGTAACATAGACTGTAATTCCACATTGTTCACAGATACGTACGTACACAACTATAATACTCCAGACGAAGCCGACTATGACGTTATACAGATGATTTCTGATAAAGTTAAACAGACCAGTGCAAATACAGACGACGAGCGCACGCAACTACACAAAATTCTTTTACACTAAGCTACAGTTTTTGACAACGTTCCTGGTACTATGTCCGGCTTTATGTATGAATTTGAAGTTAAAGCCAAGCATTATCCCATTCAATATATTCACAGAGAACAAGTTAAGAAAGAATTGCAAGCTATGCTTGACCAGGGAATTATTGAACCGGCAGTTAGTCCGTTTATAAACCCGCTCCATATTGTTAAGAAAAAGGATGGTTCACTTCGCCTTGTACTTGATTCGCGTCACATCAATGACATTATTATTAATGAAGCAGATCGCCCACAGACACTAGAAGAACTACTACAGAAATTTCACGGTACTGCTATTTATTCTACATTATATTTGAAATCGGGATTTTGGCAAATTCAGATTCATCCTAACTGCAGAAAGTAAACAGCATTTCTCTGTTTTGGTGACTGTTATCAATTTTGTAAATTACCGTTCGGTTTAACAATTTCTTGAGCAGCTCTTATTCGCGGTTTGAATACAATACTTCCGACAGAACTTAAAGACAGAATCACAACGTATGTAGACGACATTCTTATTGCAGAAGCTAACTGGTCTGAACACAATCTGATTCTTGAACGACTGTTGCAAAATTTTCGTGCACAAGGACTCACAGTTAATCTCAGTAAATCGCACTTTGGTAAAACTTCTATAAAATTTCTTGGACATGTAATTTCAGCAGAAGGCATTACGCCTGACCCGGAGAAACTTCAGGCTTTACGTGACATTACTGTTCCTACGACGAAGAAACAACTACTCTGCTTTTTGGGTTTAATCAACTTTTTTCGTAAATTTATTCATTACTCTGGTTTAGACACCCCTAGATTATATCAATTGACAGGTAAAAACACTATTTGGTCCTGGGATAAGCAAGCACATTCTGAATTTATGAACCTGAAACACGCTTTGTTGAATGCAACACTTTTAACACACCCAGATCTTACTAGAAATTTTTCCATTGCCACCGACAGTTCTAACACCGCTTTAGGCGTACACATTTTTCAGGAAATTGAAGAAGATGGCTCTACAGTAATTAAAAACATCGCATTTGCGAGTCGCATTCTGTCAGCTGCTGAACGAAATTATTCCGTTACAGAACTTGAAACATTATGTGTTGTTTGGGCTTTTACGAGATTTCGGCGTTTTCTTTATGGAAGACGTACCACCGTTTACACAGCCACAGAGCGATACAATTTTTACTTTCGGCTACATTCACACACGACAGATTAAGCAGATGGAAACTTTACTTGCAGGAATTTAATTTTACAATTGTTCACATTCCCGGTACACAAAATGTTGTAGCAGACGCGCTATCTCGTTCTCTCAGCAACAATCAGCAAGACATCGCAACCAACTTCTGCAAAGCAAATTTCAGCGTCATGTACATTCCACAAGTTGCATTTGAAAATTTCATTTCGTCGTCATTACAGGACATAGCACAAGAGCAGAATAAAGACAACGTGTGGAAAGAGATTAAACACCTCTGGCAAGATAGGAAAAATGTTACGATTAGAAACCATTACACTGTACGGAATGACATTCTGTTTCGCCGCTCTCATCCTGACTGCAACAATTGGTTATTATGCATTCCTGACGAACTTGTTAACAAATTAATCTGGTATACTCACTTAAGTTACGCACATTACGGAGCCAGAAAATGTTTTCTTATACTGAGACAGAACTGTTATTTTACGAACATGGAGAAACGTATTCGACGAGTTTTAGCGTCATGTAAAATTTGCCAGAAAGCTAATTCATATACGACTTCACATATTCGTCCATTACATCCCATTGTACCTGTTAAATTAAGACACATGTCCGCTGTAGACATTTTTGGTCCGATTCCCAGAACTAATAGAGGTTTTTGCTACATCTTTGTCGCTGTTGAACTCACTTCAAAATTTGTTACCTTCACTCCATTACGCAAAGCTACTGCTAAAACTGTTTCGAAAGCATTTGTAAAACATTTTCTATTTCATGTAGGGCATGTGTTGAAAGTAATTTCCGACAATGGATCACAGTTTCGATCTGCTATATGGACACGTATGTTACGAGCTAGAAACATTTCTCCGAACTATATACCCAGGTACCATGCTTCTTCGAACCCTTGTGAACGATTAATGGAAGAAATTGGTAAACTGTGTAGAATATACTGCCATAAAAGACATATTGATTGGGACACACACACACTCTCATTCCAAGATGTGTTTAATTCCATACCAAATGAATCCACTATGCTATCTCCGTCTGTTATACTGAAAAATGTAGAACCACCTAACAAAATTAAAGCATTAGTGACCTTTCCTACATCTCGTCGACTACGACACCATGAAATAATTGACATTGCGCTGAACAACATCAAACGTGCCGCAGAGCGCCGGAGAAGACAGAAAAAACAGGTTTGTACACGCCGTGACTTTCACATTGGACAGAAGATATTAGTACGTACACACTATTTATCCAATAGAGTAAAAGGTAGGTGCAGCAAATTTGAACTTCTATACGCAGGTCCATATCGGATTCGCAGCATTCCTCACCCCAATGTTGTACACGTCGAAACTTTGAGAACCAGAAAAACCAAAGGAAACCACCACATATCGAATATAAAACCTTTTATTGAATAAAGATACTTTATGATTTAACATGCTGTAATGCCATTTGCTAATTTTTATGACCACTTACGCAATTATATTCACATGAATACTTACTGATTATTGTCGTATTTTTTCTTGGCAAGTGCCCGGCATGGTAAGGTTAGCAGGTCGCTCTTCTTGTCGTTACACATCAGACCGTGCGCATTTTTCCAGATGAACTTACGTATCTTATGAATAATTATGCAATTTTATCTAGTGACATATTAATTTCATTAAATTCTCTCTCCATTAAAGTCTTTAATTCTCGCCTCTATTAACTACACAACATACAAAGCTGAACACAAAGAAAGTCACATTTCTTGCCATCTTTTTTTTATATATGTACGATTGTTTTCCTGTTCTGTTTGTATGCACTATGAAATAGTTAAGATATAGCAAACACCAGTTGACTTTGACATTTTTGCCTTATGATATCTCAACATCGTGACTACTTTATTTCTTTCTTTTGCTGCTACATTGTGATACACTGGGTACATTTTTGCCTCTGAACACTATCTATGTTTTTGCCATATTACGTTTTCTGTCATGCTATGCTGTATGCTCAATTATGCTACTATAAACCAGTTTTTCTCTAATGGGTATATGAATTAAATGCAAGACATTAATCTTTGTTCATCATTTTCAGAAAGAAATAACGTATAAACGAAATAATTAAACAGAAATGGGAATTTCACCTTCGGAATGAACGAAAGAGGATACAATACTTCGTGATGAAGAGTAAATGGATCAGAACTAACAAGCATTAACAAGAATATACTACACACATCGTAGAATAGCAGTCTTAGCTAATTTTTTCTTTCAGAATACAAGGCGATTGATGCAGGCTGTCAGACAGAACTACACATCTTAATTTTAGTGATGAAATATGCTAGAAATAAGGAATAGTTGTGTAATGAGTAATGAAGTGACTTTTTATTGCAGATGATAATGAATGGTGATGAATAATGATGAAGAATATGCTACTATGGATAATAAAGTTTTTCTTTACAGGTGATGATAATAATGGAGTTATGATAATATAGATAATGAAGTGACGGATAATGAAGTTTCTTTTTTCTTTACAGATGAGGATAATGTTGAAGTTATGTGTTTATGCTATGTAGTTATTTTAGTATTTGTTGCAGTTCGTTTTGACAGTATATGTAATATTGCATAGTATGATGAGTGAAGGTTTTGGAAAGGACAGCTAGGGAACACATTTTTTTTTTTTTTTACACATTTCACTACCTGTTAACTCGAAGTTCACTACTTTTCAGCAAAAAATGCGTTTGTTCTTTCAGTTTATTAATCCATTTTGGTATTTTGCAGGAGAAATTATTTATGAAATTAATGTGCTATAAGCAGTTGGTCATTAAACCTATGTCATTTATGAATGTGATTACATATACTCTACTTGTTTCATAATCTTGCTACAGCTGACTCATGACGAATGACGTTACACATCTTCATTTGCAGCAACAACTCAAAAGCAAATATTTTCATTCTTCAGTAATTACCCAACGCAATGCACTGCTTAAAAAAAATGCTTTGTAATTAGGCAATGAGTGCCAATATTCTCTGTAAAACGACTGATGAACATTATTCTGTAATACTGCGTCATTTATTACCTCCTGTTTTCAATGATGACCTCTGATGGTTCGTAATTAGGCAATGAGTGCCAATGTTCTCTGTAAAACGCCTTATGTACATTGTTCTATAATACTATGTCATTTATTACCTCGTATTTTCAATGATGACTTCTGATGGTTTATAATTAAGCAATGAGTGCCAATATTCTCTGTAAAACGACTGATGAACATTATTCTGTAATACTATGTCATTTATTAGCTCTTGTTTCCAATGATGACTTCTGATGGTTTATAATTAGGCAATGAGTGCCAATGTTCTCTGTAAAACGATTTATGAACATTATTCTGTAATTCTATGTCGTTTATTACCTCCTGTTTTCAATGATGACTTCTGGTGGTTTATAATTAGGCAATGAGTGCCAATGTTCTCTGTAAAACGATTTATGTACATTATTCTGTAATACTATGTCATTTATTAGCTCCTGTTTTCAATGATTACTTCTGATGGTTTATAATTAGGCAATGAGTGCCAATGTTCTCTGCAAAACGACTCATGAACATTATTCTGTAATACTATGCCACTTATTAGCTCCTGTTTTCAATGATGATTTGTGATGGTTTATAATTAGGCAATGAGAGCCAATGTTCTCTGTAAAACAACACATGAACATTATTCTGTAATACTACATACATTGTACAGAAATGTTCGATAACTGGGCAATGAGTGCCACCAACTATTAGTGTAATTCTCAATGAAGACTAGTATGTGACTTAATGTCCTTCACCTTCTGCCCTAATTACCTGGAATTACTGCAATATCCGTTTGTCCTGTATATCCTCATGATCATGGAGCACTATATTTGGTTTTTGCACTAATTCTACGTTGGTGTACCTTACAAGAGCGTGGTGTTGACACGACATGCTGTCCACTACCGTAAGCGATGGAGATGCTATTATGGTCCCACTGTTTGGTGTACCTAATGTACTACCAAAAAGATAACATGGAATATTACTACGACATTTCAGTGTCTTGGCCACGCTGATTAATACTTCTGGGAAAAGAACTTCAGATTGTCTCACTTGGTGTTGTGCTTCAGTAGAAATATATGGACTTTCAGTGCAGCTGCGTGCAACCTAAAGTGCTACAACCATGATGCAATCCTTCCCTTTCCTATCCTAATTCTTGTAACATAGTGAAAATCATTTTTGCTAACACGATTTTTATTCATGATCTATACATTTTTTGATTTGCTGATATGTTCTGAACTACAGTGTGTGTGCATTTTTGTCATTTGTTAACATGATTTCTACTAATTGGATATACAATTTTGATTTACTGATACATTCTGAACTACAGTGCATGTGCACTTTTGTCATTTGTTAATTTGTTTTGTACTCATTGTATATATATTTTGTCATTACCTGATATGTTCTGTACTCGGTGCATGTGCACTATATTTACTTCATGTTCTACACCTATATCTGTATATTCTGTGATTGTAAAGTTAGTTAGTTAACAAAAATTTGTTGCTCATGGCAAGTCCAAATGACTCACCGTCGCTGCCAAATTTTTGCCCCCCCCAGTGGAGGGTTATGAAACACGTATGTATTCATTACCAGCGATGGCGAGGCATGACAGAATCTCTGACCAGAGAGCTATTTATCGTTGCTTGTCTGCGCTTCACCGCGCGAGTAGTCAGTACCATGTAGCGCGTCGGCAAGTTCAGTTGTACTCTGTCTGTAGTTGTAGTCAGTCGACAGTAGTAGCGAGTGGACGGTTGTACTGAGCAGACGTCGGCATGCGTCGGCGGCGTGCTCTTCTTGCGACTCTGGTCAGGATTGTGGCGGACGATGAGTATTGTTGTAGAAGGGTACGGAGCAGCATTGCGCATATCTAGTAATGTATGTTAATTGTAATTAATTTGTTCAAAAAATGCCCCAATAATAATTTTTTATAAAGTAACTCTTTTAAAGAAAAACATTCATTTCAATTTCAAGAATATTTCCTATGCATTTCCTCCAAGAATCAAAATTAAATATACGCCAGAATTGCACGAAGCTGTGTCGATAGATAAGAGCAGATATAGGTGCAGTTTTTATTGAGGTAAGAATTTTTGCTTTTGTTATTCAGAATACAGGGCCGAAGGTTAGCGCTGCTGTCCCTATAAAATTTATCAGGTTTAATTATTTCTGTTGAGATGATAGATACGGTTCATGGTTCATCATTTAATTAATATTATTGTGGATTTATGATCAATCTTCATTCCTTAATTTTTGATGCGGAGAGGTTACACTTGGCTCCATTTCAATTTTCATTTAATCAAAATTCGTGTGGCGAGGTTACGCTTGGCTCATTATCATTGTCTTATATTTTTTGCGGGGAGGTTACACCCTTTACAGCTCCAGTTTGTACAATGAAAGTTATTCCCTGACGTTTTAATGCATATTCTATCTTATTTTCAATGTCTTCCACGTACTACTGTCTTCACCGATTCTGTGGAGAACCTCCTTATTTGATACCTTATCAGTCCATCTAATTTCCTGCATCCTTTTGTAGCATTACATCTCAAACACTTCGAGTCTCTTCGTCTCAGCCTCCACACAGTCCATGATTCACTTCCATACAAAGCTCTGATTAGGACGTACATCCTCAGAACTTTTTCCTCAAATTAAAGCTAGTGTTTCATTCTAGTAGAGATCAAAAGATCTTTTGACCAGAAATGCCCTCTTTGTCATTGCTAGTTTTTTTTGTGCCCTCCTCCCTTTGTTTGTCATACGTTATTTTGCTTCCAGGGTAAGAGGATTCCCTCACTTTGTCTACATTGTTATCCCCAATTTTAATGTTAATTCAATCAGTAATCTCATTTCTGTTACTCCTCATCACTTTCGTCTTCCTTTTGTTTAGACTCAGTCCTTATTCTGCACTCAGTAGACTGTTCATTTCGTTCAGTATGTCCTGTATTTCTTTCACGTTTCCACTGAGGGTAGCAATGTGATCAGCAAATTTTATCGCTCATGTTCATTCCCCATAATACTTAATCCTTTATTTCCGTCATTGCTTCTTCGATGTGCAGATTCCAAAGAAGAGAAGGAAGGCTGCATCATTATTTTACCCTCTTCTCAAACCGAGTACTTCGTTCTCGGTCTTCCATTCTTATTCTCCCCTCTTAAGTTCTCGTACATTTCCTGTATTATCCTGGGCTGATGAGGTCCGTTTTCAGTTCCTAAGAGCTGATGGTAGGATTCGAGTGTGGCTCAGACTACACGAAACCATGAACCCAAGATTTTAACAAGCCACTGTGCAAGCTAGTGGTGGCTCCATAATGGAGTGGGTTGTGGTTACGTGAAACGGACTGGACCCTATGATCCAACTGTATCCACCGTTGACTGGAAACGGTTGTGTTCGGGTACTTCGAGACTACGTTCTGCCACTCATGTACTTCATGTCCCGAAACATACACTATGTGATCAAAAGTATCCGGACACCTGGTTGGAAATGATATACAAGTACGTGGCACTCTCCATCGGTAATGTTGGGATTCAATATGATGTTGGCCAACACTTAGCCTTGATGAGAGCTTCCACTTTCGCAGGCATACGTTCAATCAGGTGCTAGACGGTTTCTTGGAGAACTGCAGCAAGGAGAGGTATCGATGTCGGTCGGTGAGGCCTGGCGTGAAGTCGGTGTTCCAAAATATCCCAAAGGTGTTCTACAGGAATCAGGTCAGGACTCTGTGCAGGCCAGTCCATTACAGGGATGTTATCGTCGTATAACCACTCCGCCACAGGCCGTGCATTATGAACAGGTGCTCGAGTTTGTTGAAAGAGGCAATCGCCGCCGCCCGGGAATAGCCGAGCGGTCTAGGGCGCTACAGTCATGGACTATGCGACTGGTCCCGGCGGAGGTTCGAGTCCTCCCTCGGCATGGCTGTGTGTGTTTGTCCTTAGGATAATTTACGTTAAGTAGTGTGTAAGCTTAGGGACTGATGACCTTAGTAGTTAAGTCCCATAAGATTTCACACACATTTTCATGTAACCGCCATTCCCAAATTGCTCAACAGTGGGAAGCAAGAAAATGCTTAAAACATCAATGTAGGGCTGTGCTGTGATAGTGTCACGCAAAACAACAAGGGCTGCAAGCCCCCTACATGAAAAACACGACCGTACCATAACACCACCGCCTCCGAATTTTACTGTTGGCACTACACACGCTGGCAGATGACGTTCACCGGGCGTTCGCCTTACCCACACCCAGCCATCGGATTGCCACGTTGTGTACCGTGATTCGTCACTCCACACAACGTTTTTCCACTGTTCAGTCGTCCAATGTTTACGCTTCTTGCACCAAGCGAGGCGTCGTTTGGCATTTACCGGCGTGATGTGTGGTTTGTGAGCAGCCACTCGACTATGAAATCCGTTTTGTCACCTCCCTCCTAACTGTCATAGGACTTGCGGTGGATCCTGATGCAGTTTGGAATTCCTGTGTGATGATCTGGATAGATGTCTGCCTATTAAACATTACGAGCCTCTTCAACTGTCGGCTGTCTCTGTCTGTCAACAGACGAGGTCGGGCTGTACGCTTTTGTGCTGTACGTGTGCCTTCACTATCACATCCGAAACAGTGGACCTTAGGATGTTTAGGAGTGTGGAAATCTCGCGTACAGACGTATAACTGAAGTGACACCCAATCAGCTGACCACGTTCGAAGTCCATGAGTTCCGCGGAGAGCCCTATTCTGCTCTCTCGCGTTGTCTAGTGACTACTGAGGTCGCTGATGTGAAATACCTGGCAGTGGGTGGCAGCACACTGCACCTAATATAAAAAACGTATGTTTCTGGAGCTGTCCAGATGCTTTTGATCACATAGTGAATCACTGGGTTTGAAGGACATTCTGTACAGTTCGAGTGAATGATTTGGCCGCCTGGGTAGCCCGATATAAATTTCATAGAACATTTATGGGTCATATCCCAGAGGTCAGTTAGTGCACAAAATCCTGCCCGGCAACGTTTCCTCAGTTATTGATGGCTATGGGGGCAGCACACCTCATCATTTCTGCAGGGGACTTCCAATGACTTGTTGAGTCCATGACTGGTCGAGTTGTTGACTACGTCGGACAAAATTAAGTTCGACACGACATTAGAAAGTGTCCCGTGAATTCTGTCAGCTCTTTGTACACGTTGCTCTAAGTGAACTCTGGGGTGAATTCACATTGTATAAACGCCCCTAATTTAGACTGAATAGCCTTTTACTCTCTTATAAGCCGGGAAACTGTGAGAGTCGGAAGGCCATTGCTCTAACGGGAATGTATTATCTCACACGTGGTGCGGGGAGTGGAGGAGCGCCAGAAACCGCCGAGAGTAACCTGCCGAGAGCCAGCCGAGCTCAAGGGACAGCAGCAAACAGCTGCGACCATAAATCTGCCCAGCGAACCAGCCCCCCCCCCCTCCCCGCACTAAAGCCTTCGCCAGGGCCTCAAAAGTCAAGCGGCCCGTACACAGGGAGCGCGTGAGCTCACACACACACACACACACACACGCACCTATTAACTGTACTTTTATTGCTGCTGTTATCGACAGTGCAGGGGCTACATAACACGTCACGCAACTTAGTTGGCTGACCCGGTGAAGGAACGAACGTTAGGACTCGCTTGCAACCAGAACTACAGTATTACTGGACAGAGGGAACCGTAGACCGACCTTAGTGGGAACTAACTCGGCCGTGTGACTAACTACAGACATGTTTCAGACTAAAGTTGTGCACTTTGATACCTTGCATTGCAGGCACGGAAAGTGATTGCGGAAAATACCTTCCCAGACATCCATGAGGGCTTGCTGTCAAATTTATTCAATTTATGGACGATGACAAGGAGAACTAACTGACAGTGCTGAATTAAATGGTGACGGAATGGACTAACTAACTGTTAAAGTTGAATAAGCTACTGGGTGCATTAGGGAATGTGAGAGACAACGACAAGGAAAGTTGGATTCAACTGCCAGCCCAAAAGAATCCTTTATCTATTTGTTTATTGGTTTTTGGATTCACGACCGTATGAACAACCACAGCATATGTCAAAACCGGTAAATTAGCTTCTGAGACTTAGAAAATATTAAAAACAGCCGTTGCAGATAATTGTATGAATCAGCCAAATGTTTTTGTCTGGTTCAACAGATTTAAAAATGGCCACGAGTCATTTGAAGATGAACCACGGTCCGTTCGTCCTTCCATCTCAGAAACGAAAGAAAATGTTGTGAAAGTTCCCGACTTAGTGCGCTCTGATCATAGACTTACAGTGAAGGAGATGGCTGATGAACTTAATTTAAGATTATGTGCAGTTTAGTCAATTATAACTGAAGATCTGAACATGTGTCGAGTGTCCGCAAAATTCATTCCAAAAGTGTTGTCAAGTGACCAGAGACAACACCGACATGAAGTGCGCCAAGAGCTGATTAATCGGACTGAAAATGACCCAGATTTGTTAAATAGGGTAATTACAGGTGACGAATCGTCGGTATGTGGATATAATCCTAGAACCAAAGTGCAGTTTTCGCGGTGGAAGGCTCCAGGTTCACCACGACCGAAAAAAGCACAGCAAAGTCGGTCGAAGGGTAAGACAATGTTGGTGATTTTTTTCGGTTCTGCCGGTATTGTGCATCATGAATTTACCCATGGTGGACAGAAAGTTTACCAGGTATACTACAAATGTGTCCTTGAACGTTTGCGCAAAAAGGTGCTGAAGAAAAGGCGTGCGTTGTGGAAAGACAGGAGTTGTGTGCTGCACCAAGACAGTGTTCTGGCTCATCGTGCCTTCTTCATCGTTGAATTATTGACCAAATTAAGCTTCTGTGTACCTCCACAACCACCATATTCCCCTGATTTGGACCCTGCGGACTTCTATCTGTTTCTTAAACTGAAATTTTCACTGAAAGGGAAGCGATTTGACTCGATTGAAGACATGCAGGCAAATACAGAGAGCGTCGTTAACACAAGTCAGGAAAAAAAATTCCGTCAATGTTTACAAAAGTGGAAATACAGTTGGAGTCGGTGTGTTCAGTCAGAAGGGAACTATTCTGAAGGAGTTACAGTAGCATGTAAGTACCAACACTGTACAATTACAAGCCCATTCTTATAACTTTCCAATAACACCTCGTATTGTGTTGGAATAGTATCAGCCTGCAATATCGACCTGCTCTGCAAGGTGGCCTGTACATCAGGGGCAAATCAATGATTTTTATTCCTGTGATGTGTAGTCTCCCATACATAGCACTTGTACTGTGGGAGTAATATCAGCCTTCTGTAGTGAGCCATATTGCAGAGACTACATGTGCCAATGAGGATGGCTGAAATCACATTGAGATGGATAGAAAAGGGGATGGAGAGAGCGAAGGGGAGGAGGAAATGGAAAGAGAGAAGGGAGGAGGGGGTTATGCGTGAAGCAGGTCGAAAGTCTGGAGGGGTATTGGGCAGGTGGGAAAAGAAGAGGGGGAGGTGGACGTGGAACGATTGAGGGGAGGACGATATGGTCAGAGAGAAGGGAAGGATATGGACCGAGGGGATGAAGGAAATGGGCAAAGATAGGGACAGGAGGATATGAGGAGGCAGAGGGAGTGGGGAGGAGGATATAGACAGGTAGATGTAACAACGAGGGGTCAGCAGAGGGAGGAAGAGGTGGACACAGACAGGTGGAAGGGGAGGTGTGTTCAGCATGTGTGTTGCATGCATACGCCAGCGAAGGCACAAGAAAAACCTAGTTTAAATTAAAGTCAGTTACAACAAAATTATTTTTAATTAAGTAAATATGTATAAATACAATTCACTTTAAGTAACAGATTTGTCTTTCGACGTATTGGGTAATTGGGATCTATCCTTCAGGCAGTGAAATTCTTTGTTTCTGCCCTGCCCCCTCGGAGTGGCCACTCTGGCATATGATATTGTGCTGCACGTCTCCTCCTCCTCTCTGCCGAACTCGCAGATTTCGATGTTGCTGGTTATGTGGACATCCTCAATTCCTGGAGAGCTGTGTACCCAAAATAAAATAAATAACCCACTGACTATATGTATAATTTTGTTATTACGCAGAAATTTATGTGACTAGAGGTTTATTAATTATGTTACAGAGTAGGTTTGGAAAAACTGCCCATTAGAAAGCAAAAGAGACGTACTGTCAGAAGTACAGCTGTAAGATGTCGTGACTGACGGCTGAGTAGTACTGTACGTAAGAGAATTGTCCACGATTCGTAAGGTTCTGGTTTGGAGTCTCAGTGTGGTACACAATGTTAATCTCCCAGAAAGTCTTGAAACTCAGATTATAGGCCAACTACCTTCTTCCGAAATCCTGCTTATGAATTTCACAAAGAACTAGCAACAGGAATGAGTGATATACAAAAACTCAACACTGATATTTTCCAAAAGCTATTAAAACGAATTTAAACATTATCAGATATGGAAAAGTTTTCAGGAAATATCTAAAAATATAGCGAATAGAAATAGTTTGGAGACAGGTCAAGTGTCTTTTTGATTTTTTCACCTACAATTATTTGTTTCTTCATAATTATTAAGTAGTCTGTGTCTGCTTCATTTTATCCTCTTTGGCACTGTCATTGATGCTGATGTCAACGACGCGGTCTCCTATTACCATATTTATTCATAGTTCAGTTGTTTTCGTTGACAGCGAATTAGAAAAATAACAACATTTTCGACAATCGCTGTAGCCCTATGCAGCCTCTCACGACTCGACAAGATTCATATTGTGATGATGCACACTTGACTCCAAAGTGAGGCAAGTCAGAACATGCTGCTAATAGAATTGGTTCATAAAGAAAGGGCTTCAGTCAATTGTAGCTATCTATTGGGAAATCAAGAATTTTTACTGCCATCGTAGAGATGTAAAAATCGTTACCATTAAATAGAGAATGCACTTTAGAATTCCTCTGAACATTTTTCATGAATTTATCACCAGTAGCTGAATTATACAGATTGTTTCAATCTTAATGGGTACCTTTCCTGCTGGATATGTAGTGTTTACTGACAAACATGATGGCATTCGACTGAGGCTATCTAGTCTGAAAATGTCTATACTCAAACCGTCAATGAATGCCCTAGCAATGATAACACCCTCTAACTCTGAATTATAAGACAAACGCGAGAACGACTGAGTGTTAAAATGAATTTTGTCTTTGATCTAGATCATTCTACCTCTAGTCTCCACTGAAACTGCGGTCTTGGAATAAAACTGAGGCCAACAGCTTTGAAATCTAAAATGTCAGGAATCTAAGTGCACTTCACAACGAATTTGTTGAGATTATTTCAGTTGCGAATAATCCTCTGCATTATATAACTCATTCTGTACCAATGATCTACTCATTTCAGTGACCTCATAATGATGCTGAAATCTCGATCGCATGGCATGAAACTGTGCCCTCTCACTGGGAAAAATTGTTCGTTGTTTTAAAATCTTTCTGTATCTGTCAGTGCACAAAGATATTTGGGAAGGAAAAAATTCTCATTTTGGCCCCCACAATTATCAGAATAAGTACGCAGTTCTTCAGCAGTTGCGGTGACTTCATTTTTCACATAGTCCATGAGAAATAAACGTACCTTACTGAAACCCTTTTTGCATCCCCTTCATGGCACAGATATAGTTTTGCAGTATTCTCTTTTATGTTAAGAATGGCAAAAAATTGACATTAATTTGACGTATGTAGTATGATTCCAAGAAGGGAATTACTGTCACAATTAAATTTTGTATATAATCTAGTCAAATTGCATGAGTCTTGTTTTCATTTTGATTGTTTTGAGACTCGTTTAATGTGTTATAAAATTCCTTTGTTCTCCACTGGTGTTCTATCATCTCACCGGAAGCAGTTCTTTCCGCTGCGTCACCCAAATTGGAGCTCTTTATTTTGATTTTCAGAGCCGCACAGGTAGTGCGGCAATCAACACGAGGGTGACCTAATTTCTGGTTGAATTGTGTTTTGAAGTACTGATATTACGATGTGAATCCCATCTTAACATCTGGGTGTTTCAGTTCAAACAAACTACATAATTTCTGAACGTTAAGCCTTTCATCAAAGTATTTAATTACAGACCCAGAATAATGGCTTTCATACACTTATAAACTCTCGATATGCTCTCTAACAAGCAGTAATGTTTTTGTTGATAAACTGCTTGGGTTACTTCCTCGTAAGTCCTTTGGAATCCGACCAAGTAGTAAAAGAATCTAACGTCTTCTCAGTCGTTTCAGACCTACAACATGCAATGAACAGAACGCTATGAAGCATACCTCCATTCGTTTTTCATCCATCATTACATGGTACCTTAATGTGGATGTAATTGTTCGTGTACTACCATCCACTCGTTTACGACGCCAGGCAGCAGGATGTCTGTAAGTGAGACCTTGTAAGAATGCGACTTGTTGATCCTTGCAGTCCGTCTATAAACTGATAATATTTCACCAGCAGGCAGTTTCTGCATATATTTCTTCTTGTACCTGGGATGTAACAGAAACAAGACAGGCACATATAGCTAGTAAATTAACGTCGTCCCTTAGTCTCACCAGCAAGTGCGGATGTATATGCAGTATAAGAGATTGTAGCAATTAACGTTTTAGTATAGTCTACCTGCAGGCAGGCCCAACAGTTTTTGCAGGTATAATTGTACCTTTTTTACTAATGTACTCCAAGCATTTGGTCTGACGTTGATTTTTCACATTCTGCTTCGAGAGTGATGGATCAGACTTCCATTGTCCTTTCGATACATCGCGTTCAACACAATCCTCATTCGTTATTGTCACAGTGTGGATGTCAGACGCGATAAAACACATATTTGTATAGATTCTGTATAACGAAAAACAATCAAATACTTCAGTACACAATAATGATGCAGTTACACAGCTAAATCATCTTAAAACAATGCACAAAAAAGAAGAAGTAGCGCGCTGCTGATCGGCAAATACGTAGTGCCTCTATGGGTATTTCATAAAAGTAGGACTGCAGTCCGGACAGATGTCCTTCCTTTACAAAAAGCTAACGTTCCAATCACAAAGTCACAGAGAAGGACAGGCTGGACCGATCTCCTTTCTTTATAAAACTATGTGATAAACATTCAAGATGTGAAACTCAACGTTAACTCAAATTCGAAAAAAATGTGACTGGTGCCCTTTCTTTATGAACGAATTTAGTTAAGATGGTAGCAGACTTCCACACCAATCTTCACGAAAGATCCAAAACCAAACGCAGTCCCTGCTGTAAAGTTCGCTGCACGGACTATGATTTGCTGATGGAGGCACACCACCTACCTCCCTGTAGCTCTACGTCAAAGATATATCTGCTGTGTTTATCTGCTGTGCTTCTCAAAATCTTGCTGGTTCTGCCAGCATCAGATTCGTGTTAGCCAGTCAGTGTAGGCTTTCCGAGTTCCAGCCAATGAAACTATCACCGTTCTCCTAAACAATCTCCAGTGATTAACCAGTAATGCACATTTCTCTCTTAGAGTATGGAGCGAAAAAAAATCTCTCCCACAACGAGGTGGTTTTACGTTTCAGGCAATAATAGCAGCTGGATATATGCATCTACGCGTGTGCACCTCTGCTACAAAAATAATTTTGGTTAACCTGTCCAGGGCTCCCTTGCGAAATTTAAACATCAATAACTACTGGCGCTCTTTGTTTCCAACATATTCTTCTTGGTTCGAGTGCTTCTTGTTTTCCTGTCCTCTTGCATCCTCAATGCAGCTGCTCACATTCGAAGTTTGCAGCCTGCCGAATGCCACCTCATAACTTTCGCAAAACTCTTATCGGCACATGGGAAACCGTCTCTGAAAGCACCTTCCTTTCAATATCTACCTGACTGTGATTCTGCCTTTCAACGAGGAACAATTTTACGACTCACTTGCAATCGTACCTCTCCCACAGTGAGCTAGTCGACCCAGCCTACACAATTACATTACACATATACTTTACTATATAGAACTGAAATGAAGAATTACTCATTAAATTCGTAGTTATGGGTTTTTGCTTCAGCTCCATGTATACTTTAGTGTGTCGCTAATAATGTGAATTGATTTGGGAGTCTCATTTCAGTGGTGAGTTATTAATTAGGTTAAAGAGCAGTTTTGGAAAAAACTATCCCATAATAGAAGGCAGAAGAGAGGTACTGTCAGAAGTATAGCTGTAAGGGAATATCGTTACTAACGTCTGAACAGCTCTTTATGTAACAGCATTGTCCACTATTCGCAAGGTTCTGGTTTCGTGTCCCAGTGTGGTAGTCAATATTAATATGCCAGAAATTCATGAAACTTAGATTATAAGGCAACTACCTTCTTCCGAAATCCTGCTTTTGAATTTCACATCGAACTAGCTACAGGAATGATTGATAAATAAATACTGATATTTTCTGAAAGCTATTAAGACCATTTTAAACACTATCAGAAATTGATTTTTTCAGGAAATCTCTAAAAATATAGCGAATAGAAATGCTTAGGAGGTAGATCACGTGTCTGATTTACTTTTTCCCCTGTCATCATTCGTTTCTTCATAATTATTGAGTAATCTGTCTGATCACTTTGTCCTCTCTGTCACTGTCATTGATGCTGACATCGACGTCATGACTTTTAAGGGCGGTCTCCTGTTATCATATGGACGCATAGTTCAATTTTTTTTTTCTTTTTTTTTTTTTTTTTTTTTTTGGCAGCGCATTAGAAAAATAACAATATTTTGCGTATTAATTATATTTCTCTTTCTGATATTGCACTCTTCTCACGAAAAGTACTTGTAACGAAGTTTAGCTCCTGATGCTGCAACTGGGAACAAAACCAAGCGATTAAACTACAAAATGTGGAAAAGTATGTCAGCACGGCAAGTGCAATTGTAACTGTAATGAACTGGACTGAATTTGCATAGTTTGACACAACGGCAGCATCGAACATTCAACGTAATAGCTGCAAGAGAACAACAATAACGATTTAACTTGAAACTGGACAGATGTGGTTTTATAACGAAAATTCCTCACTGAAACTTACGTGTTTAAGCACTGTTGCTCATAAAAATAACAGACACTCTGATTTGAAACCCAAATCTTTAAGAGGCTATTAAAAAGTGTCCGTTCGAAGGCCTTACAGTCCAGAATCGGTATAAGGATCAGTCAAAATCACCGTGGACAATCATCCAAACGGCGCACTAGGTTGAAGATACACGTTTTATAAAACACTGTCTCCTGCTGTGTGAAGGAGTCTGTAACTTGCTGCAGCACAATCTCATCCGACAGGAACCGTCGACACTTCAATGCCTATTTTGAGGGATTAAGGCATGATAACCACATTGGGTGAGATCAAAACTAGAGGGCAGTGTCGCATCGCCACCAGCGTGGAATTTTGGGCACTATTCCACAACGGTGATTTTCGACAGATATGCTGCCCCTTTCACATTCTTCACTCTCTGACGAATGTCTACCGATGTTTGTACTTTGGCAGACAAAAAAAGAATAACAGCAGGTGGACTTTCTGGACGCATTTGGTAATTACGTCACCATAGTTCACGTATTCGCATTAACCTCATGCACATTGGAAACACGAATGGCACACAATTCCTTGTCTACATGTTGGTGCTTATATAATCACATCGGAGTCGCGCTACGTTGTATATACGCTAGAGCAACGCCCTGACGGAAACTTTCTGACCTTGTACTGTATGACAATGCTGTTGTGTACTCATTTACATGAGAATAAGACGCAGCCGTTTCTGGTCAACAACATATTTCTGGCAGTTCAAGAGAAAGCCAACTATATACTCTGAATCTGAGAGAGAGTTTGCTCATTTCAAAGTCACAAATTTGAAGATTTGGATGAAAAAAACAAACCTTTTTCAGGTTCCAGGGTTCTTACACTGTAAAAGCACTCATCCCAATCGTCCACCCGACACAGATACTCAATTGATACTTCACAACAGGTGGAAGAAGACAAAGACAAACCACTTCCTCTAGGACTTTGTCTGGAAAGGTAGTGTTGAATTCAAGCATTTGTTCCCCTGAGTATTGGGCTACGAAGGTGCTTATACAAATAGTAGTTGTCTTGCATTACGTGCCCCGTTCACTAACTCCAAGTTGAAGACGGTTATGTACACGAAAAACAATAATAAAACACACCACGTTTCCTAGACGTGGCGTCAATTACGAAGAGGATTATTATTTCCATTTAGCTGACAAAGCAGATATTTGCACATAGATAAATGAGCAGCTGAAAACATCTCTGGTCATAGGTCACCAAGACGCTCTCGGCAACCACTATGACTGGTGGAGTCTGGCTTAGACCTGAAGCATCGTGGACTGACGTGCCCGTTGTCTCATCCAGATCGACTCGGCGCGCAGTCGCGTAAGAGCACTGTTGTTGCCAAAGCTGGCACCTGTAAGGTTAGCGTTCTCACAGCTCGTCCTATTACCGATGTGTGGATGAAAATCTTGCATACAATAACAATGGCAAGTTGTTGGACTAAGTAAAACTACGTCTCCAGCAACAGAAATGGCTCTGCTCTGCCCTCAGTTTGGCGCCGCTGGCAGTGAGAGTTGGTCGCCAAAGTTATTGAAGAGCTGTCTTAGTTACTGATTGCAGGAGTCGGTCGTGAGAATTTGATATGATTAGCCTGCCGATGATAAGAAAGTTTCTCGCACGAAATGGTTCCAGAATTAAATAAATTTCTGATTACATAGCTCAGTTGAGAGTGGTGGCATATTGTGTTCAGTGAAGTGTGGTTACATTGGAGAAAGGTTAGCCGTAACAATTACTGGTTACTTTCAATCTGGAATCTAATGTACGACAATTAAATGAACTCCCCGACTCGTACCATAACCCACTTCATGACAACAAAGAAAGTAGAGACCTACGTCACGGTAGGCAACGAAGGTGTAGTGAAAGGGACGGTATACAGCTCTGTATATGTGCATACCTCAAATCACTTACAAATTTAGTCGTGTGTTCTTTCTACTATACTGTATGGGCACTAAAGTACGACTTGGTTATTTGTCATTCTTTCTGTTGTTGCCGTTTTAATGGACAGAAGTTTAAGTACGTTCTGCTGAGCCCACATCTACTTTGAAGACATCGGGGAACTGTCGACATCTTATCATCAACGCAATGTACAGTAAATGACTGCAAATGGACGTATACAGCTATCTAAGGATTTGTTTTTTGAAACTGGTTATGGTTCTACTTGAAATAAATAGTTTGTTTCTTAAGTATTTAAGAACCTCCTTCGTCCCAACCTCATTTATATGGATTTCCAGTTTATCCAATTAATCTTTTGTTTCCTTTCCCTTTTTAACACGGGAATGTACGGCACACATTTAGTACGTTACGGTATATGCGCAGCAGTTATGTTGCACCACAGGTAGCGAGATCTCGGTCCCTCGCTTCCAGATACCTTTACTCCCGTCACTGTGGATCTGTTCCTTAATGAGTTATGGTTCTCGCCTTGTGTTACCATGCTTTGAGTGTGCATGTGCCAAATGCCTTCGGAGTGAAAGAAAGTGTTCATTTCGATGGACAAAGAGCTGGAAACACTAAACAGAAAGGGCAAACTAAAAAACATAGCTGTAGAGCGTAGTGTAGAGCACTGACATTCAGCCTGTGCGCCGCGGCGCAGGTGCTCTATGAATGACTGGTTGGGGCGCCGTGAATTTCTTTTGTAGTAATGGAAAAGAAGGCAGTTGTGGGATATTTCATTTCTGGTGTCAGTCGGTGTGGCCTCTTAGAAATTCCACTTTAGATGTTGCCAGCCTTCTTCAACAGTCGTAACCTCGAAGCTGAACTACCGCGCGTTAAACTTAGAACCAGCAGTGATTGCTTTACTTTCAACCAGTTTTTATTATATTGTGACTTTGTTATAAAGTTGATAAAGACTATAAATTATGGAAAAGATTTTAAATTTATCAGGTGGAAGCAAAAAGCTAGAACTTGCTGAAGACAACAAGGAAAGCAGTAATGAAGATAGGAAATGCAAGTACAGTAAATACGACGATACCTACTTCGATTCGGGATTCAGGTGCACTGTTGTGAACAATGAAGAGCGTCCATATTGTGTTTTATGTTTGAAAGTAATTTCTGTTGAACGTATGTTACCTAGCAAATTAAAGAGTCATTTAGCAAGTGTTCTTAATAACGTAGACAGATCAAGAGAATCTTTTTCTAGGAAACTGAATCAAATGAAAGAACAAAAATCATTATTTTCTAAGCAGGCGAAAATCTCGACTAAACAGTTTCTAGCGTGCTACAGTATATCTTACCGAGCATCAAAATGTAAGGAAGCCGGTACGATGCAGAAGAACTAATTCTACCGTATGCTGTTGACATGGTGTCTATTATGCTTGGGAAGTCCATGGCAAAACAGTTTCACAGAGTCCTATGTATGAGACTACAATTCGCTGTCGAATTTAAGATTTAGGAGATAATCTTTACGAAAAAATCATAGAAAAAAATTAGTGGGAGAGATTTCGGTTTGCACCTTCATAAGGCGATTGATAGCAATAGACATATTCATTTAATTTGCCACGTGTGATTTCTTGATGACAGAAGTAAAGAAATCCCCTTTTTGAAAGAACGGCAAAGAGGTACGGTAGGCAAATATTTGTTCGAAATAGTGGAAAACTTCATGAGAGAAAATCAGATTAACTGGACTCACTGTGTTGGTGTGTGTACTGATGGTGCGTGATCATGACGGGGCGTTACAGTGGTCTACAAGCACATATCCTCGGTGGAGTTCCTGATATTATGTGGACTCACCGCATTTACAAAGGGAAGCACTTGCTTCGCAACAGTTTGGTATTGATCTGAATCAGGTACTGTAAACTGTTACGAGTATGGTGAACGTCATTACAATGCATCCTCAGAAAGCTAGATTTTTTTAGACAAATGGATCAGGATAAGGAAGCTGGACATGCATCTTTCTTATTTTATAGTAGCACTTATTGGCTTTCCAGGGTAAATGCATTAGCACGCAGGTTTGAACTTGGGCGAGAAGTCTGTTCTTATCTGCAAGAAGAAAATCGTATCAGTGCTAAGTGCTTTCTAGACACTGAGATTCTATTAAAGGTCGTATTTTTACGTGATATATTTGAGAAGCTAAACTCACTGGATAAATCTCTGCACGGAAGCGAATCTTACTTCATTCAGCTTATTGACAAAGTTTTGCCCTTCAACAAGACTCTTGTTTTTAGAAGAGAAAAATAAATGACAGAGAAGAAATTGACTGCTTTCCATGTTTCCAGCATTTTATAAACGACGATGAGACACGCCTTATTGCACATATTATAATTGAAGGACATTTATCTGAACTTCATGTTCATTTTGAAAAATTCTTTCGTAAAAACTGTGAAAGGTTTCAATAATTTAAAATCCCTTCAGTAATTATTCTCCTTTCAAATTCAGTGCTGCAGAATAGGGAGAGCTTATAGAACTTCCATCAGATTCTTCACTAAAATTTAAGTTGTCATAAATGACATGCCAACATTTTGGTATTAAGTAAGAAAAGAGTTTCCAAGCTTGAGCAAGAATGCACTGAATTCATTAATTACTTTTACAATCTCCTATCTTGGGGGGGGGGGGGGGGGAGAGTTCTTCGACAGTGTCTCTCAAAACCAAGTACAAGTCAAGACTTTGTGTGGAGAGGGAAACGATGCACGCTGTATCTCATGGTTCTCAGATTTGAAACGTTTTGTAACAAGAAGCAAGCTCAAGTGCCGTATTGAAGGGAGTCGTATTTTATTCAATGTTTTACTAGTTATTTCAGGTATGCTACAGCGGAGCCACGGGAACAACGTAGTTGGTCAGAGAAGCAACGAACTGCAAAGAGTTAGAAACAATAGGTTTAGGGGCATCAACTGTGTTAGACCGAAGGAGAACCGAAAAGAAAATGATGACTAAAGAAGGTAGCAGAGCCGTAGTACAATAAAGAAAGCAAGAAATGAAACACTGTACGAGATATTACTCGTTTGGTACAGTGGGGAAAAGAGAGCGTGCGGAGTTAACGGCACAGCTGGAAAAACGAATGGTTTACCTAGAGCGTCAGCTGCAAACAACTCTACACGATCGTGCTGCTCTCAGACGCGTTCCAAGTTTTAAACAAAAGAGACACACTATTTTAGAAAATAAACGTGAGTGGACTACGACAAATATAGAGATAAGGTGTCGAGAAGTGTTTTTCCTTGGTGCCAAAATAAAAGGTTTATATGTTGTAATATATGTAATCTTTGAATCTAGCAGAATCTTTCCGGATTTTCTGGATTTTCGGTAATCCGGATTACACCCAATTCCACAAGTCGGGATAAACGAGGTTCTTGCGTGTAGGTAAGAAATCTCATGTCGATTTGCTTCTACAGAACTTCGCTCCCTCAATGGCGGAACGAGCACAGCGGGTTGCCGTGACGTTAGGAGCTTGCAGAGCCGCCAAGTCAAACACAGCTTCCTAGTACGTCTCACACATGGTGGCACACAACGAAAAATAGACTAACAACCACTCTGTACGCAGCATTTGTTTATCAATACCAGTGCAAAATTTTTGCTTATCTCCTCTAGATGTATTTCTGAACAACTTCCAAAGAATGAAACCTACCTACATCACTTTCTTGAAGAGCCGGCCGAAGTGGCCGTGCGGTTAAAGGCGCTACAGTCTGGAACCGCAAGACCGCTACGGTCGCAGGTTCGAATCCTGCCTCGGGCATGGATGTTTGTGATGTCCTTAGGTTAGTTAGGTTTAACTAGTTCTAAGTTCTAGGGGACTAATGACCTCAGCAGTTGAGTCCCATAGTGCTCGGAGCCATTTGAACTTTCTTGAAGAATATTTACTGCAAGGCAATAGTTTCCACCAGATTACATCAATAGAGCTCAGAATTAAGAAAACAGTTAGGTAATGGAGGTCGTTTCACCAAAATTAGTTTCTGCTCCTTGGAAGATGTTTACAAATGTTTGTCAGGTGACATTTTGTTGTTTGCTTCTGATCCAAAATAGCTTCAGCAAAGTATCGAGTAATCGAACAGAACGAGTAGACCAGTAGGCATGAAGATTATAGTAAGACGAAACAAGCTGATTCTTGCAAAGAAGAAAACAGCAACCAGCGAACGTTAATAATAATATTTATTTACACAAGTAGCGCTGTTACAGGTTTCGAACCGGTGTTTAGGCAGTTACATAAATTTCCTTGCGTTCTGGTTTGAAATTACTCACAATGGTGCGTTCCTGCTATTGCTAATTTATGTGTTATATTCGGAAATCGTGTAAAAAGAAACAAATAAAAACAAGAATACCTGAGAAAATATGCCAAAATGAGGCATTTTCATTGGTTTTCTATACATATGGTTTCCAAATCTGACACATTAATTTTGAAGTGTCATTCTGAGACATCATCTCACTCATGAGCAAGATAACTCATGTAACTAATTAGATACACCTGAAGATGACGCCATAGTATACTGTAGTAAAAGACGAATGTTAGATATTGATGACATTGCTCCATATACCATCAGTATAATAAATATTGTATTGCAGTAAGTAAAACGCGTTTGAATTTCTAACGCGAATGTAAATGAGGACCACTTACGGCGGTGGTGACTGGTTTGTGGGAGGCGGGAGGGAACGCAGGCTATCCTTCCAGAGCAACATGCGGGCGCTGGGTTAAATGAAGTTGAGAACCACTGTTGCGCTCCATCACTTCAAAATGTTTCAAGACTGGATAGATAAAAAAAAAATTGAGAAAATTAGAGATGGTTGTCTGAATGTTTCAGGTTCCCTATGTAGTCTCCCCCCAATTGAACACAACGCAAATAACCTCCATTCAACCTTGTGAAACTGTCAGACAGTTCCTTCTTTGGGACGTTGTTCAACTGGGGCATCATATTAGCTTGAATGTCAGTTATGTCAGTTTCGTATTATGATTTTAATTTCAATCAAGTCGCCGAAGGCGTCGAAGCGTAGTTGACTGTCTTCTGGAGTCAAGGTATGCGGATCAAACTTTGCTCACACTTTTCTCGTCTTCGAAACGTTATGGAGAATGTTTTTCGAGATGTTGCTCCATAGCGATTTGTGACGTAACAATGTTGACGCATTACAGCTGCATGTGTACTGGCTGACTTACACTATCTGCTCACAATTGATTGGTCGAATGCACACCTGTTGTTGAGAGTTTTTAGTTCAAGCTGTTACTGTAATGAGTGCACTGACCTCGCTTACATGCCAGCATTAAAATAAATATCGGGACCCTTTTGGGCTCACTGTGTACAAGGGTTGTATAAAAACACGGAAGCCCGCGAGATATATGCGCTTCAACATAAATGCAGACGCTAGCTAAGTCTGCAGGTTGCGGTGTTCTAGTTGCCCACAAACAGCTCCTGTCGAATGTCCTCAATACGTTGCAAGTTTCCGTTGTGACAAGAAAAGTGTTCTGTGTAGTTGTGCGTAAATTATGGCAGAGTTAAGTGTATGCGAACATGGCCAAATTGTTGGGGCTAGTTTCACGGGTGTATCCGCAATAAAGGCAGCTGAAGTGTTTGGTGTTTCAAGAGACACTGTATCGAAAATTTATACCGCATACAGGGAAAGCTGGAAGAGCTCACGCGCTAAGCCACAACGCCGACGAAAGTGTGTATTGAGTTATCGTAACGAACTGTCATAGAAGAGGGCTGTGGCGAAAAATAAGAGGACGACAGCTGCAAAAGTCATAACAGATCTAATGTTGCACTTGTGAACTCTGTCACCACCAATAAAACGGGGAGGGAACTCGATAAGCTGGGAACGCAGGGCGAGCTGGAATTCCAAAACCACTCATCAGTGATGGGGCAATGAATGAAAGTTATTTGATCGGATGAGTCTGTTTCACACTGTTTCCAACTTCTGGCCGGGTTTATTTCCCTAGAGTGAAACATGACTGCGATTTGGTGACGATCTGGGCAATGATTTTTATTTATTTATTTATTTATTTTCACATCAAGTTCCGTAGGACCAAATTGAGGAGAAAATCTCCAAGGTCATGGAACGTGTCAGTACATGAACTTACAACATAAAAGTAATAAACAGATAAAAATAAATGTTCATGAGCCAAAAAAAAACGTCAGTCCATAAGTTTAAGTAAACGCTATCAGCAATACAATAAGAATCAACTTAATTTTTCAAGGAACTCCTCGACAGAATAGAAGGAGTGACCCATGAGGAAACTCTTCAGTTTCAATTTGAAAGCGCGTGGATTACTGCTAAGATTTTTGAATTCGAGTGGCAGCTTATTGAAAATGGATGCAGCGGTATACTGCACACCTTTTTGCACAAGAGTTAAGGAAGTCCGATCCAAATGGAGGTTTGATTTCTGCCGAGTATTAACCGAGTGAAAGCTGCTTATTCTTGGGAATAAACTAATATTGGTAACAAGAAACGACAATAAGGAATATACATATTGAGAGGCCAATGCTTAAATACCCAGACTCGTGAACAGAGGTCGACAAGAGGTTCGTGAACTCACACCACTTATTGCCCGAAGCGCCCGTTTCTGAGCCAAAAATATCCTTCTAGAATGGGAAGAGTTACCCCAAAACATACCATACGACATAAGTGAGTGAAAATAAGAAAAGTAGACTAATTTACGTGTCGAAGTATCACACACTTTTCATACCGTTCGAATAGTAAAAATGGCAGTATTAAGTCTTTGAACAAGATCCTGAACGTGAGCTTTCCACGATATCGTGGTATATCATGGGCTCTGTGGTTACTCTGCAAGACCGCTTTACTACCAAGGATTATGTCATCATTTTGACTGATCAGGTCCACCCCATGGTGCAGTGTTTGTTTCCCAGTGGTGATGCTGCACTGCTAGGCGAGAGTACCCCTGTTCACACAGCTCGCATCGTCCAGGACTGATATTATGAACACGAGTATGAGATGTGGCATTTCATCTGGGCAACGCAGCCACTACCGCTGAGTCTGTAGTCTCTTTTGGAGAGAAGGGTGCGTGTTCAGTAGCCACCTCTGTCACGTTTACCTGAAGCTTGGTCTAGTTTACAGGAGATATGAAGTAAGGTTCTCTTGAAATTCGTACCTGTATTTACCCAATTCGAGGCGACTGGAAGCTGTTTTGAATGGCAGCAGTTCTTGTACACCACATTAAATATGGTGATATATTGCGATCGTGGTGTCTGCATTTTTTTGACCACCCCTGTATGCCACGTTTCACAATGTCTGGTGTCAGACGCGATAAAAGTATTGTATCCAAGATTACACCTCCAATCTCGTTCTAGTTTCATAAGTCGTTTCAGAAGAAAGATCATCTTAATCATCTTAGTGAAGCTTGACATTGTAAGGGATAAGACGGCTGTCTTAACGTAATTTATTGATTAAAAACCTTTTATTGTAAAAACGTTTTATAATAGACTGCCATTTTCAGTATACAATTACAGGAGGATGGCAAAGTGCGTTTATTTTCTATAACCATCTGTTCACAAAAGGAGGAAAGGTAGCTTAAGAAAATATTCTACAGTATATATTATCTTAATTTTATTCGACTTTATTTTTTATTTTGTACAAACATTACGCATACGATACAATTTACTATTTGTTGTGGCAATCTTTCTAAATGTAATTACTTTTGACGTGTCTTGCCAAGCAGGATGGATTTACTTTTTCAAACTGTACACATTTTATGAAGATCACTATTTTATAACCCTGCTAGATAACTCATTTGTAAATCAGTGTATGGTACTCCTCTCTCACTTTATGGTTGTTGATCACACAGATTTTTTATAAAATCACTGCCTTTTGTTTGGTGTGTATGTTTACAGCTATGGAACAGCTGACAATTCTTGTACCATTGCATATACAGTTCTCACTATGATACCTGCAGTACAGTAGCAAATCACTGGCATGTGTTGCAAGTTTCACTAATGCAACTGGCAGTTTTTCTGCTTCGTTATCGTCATCTTGCGAGAATATAGTGTTTTACTCATATTTTTAGTGCTACGTTGTACTTTCATGTTTTTTTCATCATTTGACAGATACATAGGAACTTATTTTATGTATCATTCTTCCAGGTAACTATATAAGGCAGCTTCCCTGTCTTGTAAATTTAGCTACATTCCATTGATGCTTTCGTGGTTTTAAAATGATCTGAACCTAGGTACAACCATTCTAGATTTTTGTCTTGATTGAGTGACAGTTACGTAGGATTTGTGTCCTACATATGGCATGTTGGCAGTTTATAGCACGGCTGCCCTGCCTTGTAACTTTATTTTGACTGCCTTGTTATTCTTACAATTTTAAAATTTACTTGAATTTAGGTATAAGCTTTTTAAGAATTTTTAGTTTTAAATTCTTTCGGGAGGTTTACAACCTGGCTCGCTTATGATAAATTTTTTAGCTACATACTGTCAGTCCTGTTGGCACACAATACAAATCCATTTCACTGCGTGGCTACAGCGAATGATGATGTTTTTCAGTGATGTTCACCGCTTTTTTACGACTTGAACGATATGTCATCTTAAAAGCAAGTGCATATTACATACACACTACTGTTAATTGGATTTGATACATTTTCAATTTTACTAATGTAGGTGGCTCTCCTTAGGAGGTGTGTGAGAAAACTTATGAAACTAATTTTTTATCTACCGAAGTTTTATTTCTTTTTTTCAAACAACAATATTGTCTCCTTCAAAGTAGTTTCCTTTGGCAGCTATACCTCGGCGGAGTGTTTGTACCCAGTCTTGGCAGCAGCACTGGAAGGATTCAACTGATAGGACCTTTAACATGTCGGTCATTCTCTATTCTGCAGAGTCCCAAAATGACATACTTTTAAGACACTTTCAATTTCGGAAAAAGAAAAAAGTCGCAAGCAGCCAGATCAGGTGAATAGAGGGCCTGTGGTACAACAGAAACGCCCTTTGAGTTCAAAAATTCCGTGTTGGAAGCGGCCGTGTGACAAGAGGCGTTGTCCTGAAGACGCATCGGCTTGTCTCACCCCATTTACCATTTACCTGAGCCTTTCATGAACATCTTTCAAAAAATTTGGCTGACGGTTTGTCCTGGAGGAACAAATTCTTTATGCATGATACACCTGTTGTCAAAAAAAAACATATTTGGTTTGCTCATTCGAGTTTTTTTTTGAACGAGGAGATGTATCAGTCTGCCACTCCTCACTTTGCCGCTTTGTGTCAGGAACGTACTGAAAAATATAGTGTCATCACCTGTGATCACACGACTGAAACATACATGAGCATTGGCAGACCTGTCAAGAAGATCAACGCACGCTGTTCTTCAATTTCCCTTCTGCCCAGTTGTGAGGACTTGTGGCACCAGTGTGGCACAAACCTTTCGCATGTGTACAGCTTCGGTCAAAGTTTGATGTACGGTGAAAGTGCTTAAGTTTAATGGGTCATCAAACATTCCTTATTGTTAAACGTCGGTCTGATCTCGCAAGAGTACGCACATGTTCGACG
The DNA here is from genome assembly GCF_021461395.2 of Schistocerca americana. Taxonomy (NCBI): domain Eukaryota; kingdom Metazoa; phylum Arthropoda; class Insecta; order Orthoptera; family Acrididae; genus Schistocerca; species Schistocerca americana. The sequence continues at coordinate 552,037,942 of NC_060121.1, read as the reverse complement.
TTTCCGACGCTTTTTGAAGTTGAAGATCCCCCTGTGGGAAGTTTATCTTCAACGTGTTCTCGGCCTTCCAAAAAGGTTTTGCCAGTCATAAACCTGTGCTCCTCATAACAAATATTCCCCGTAGGCCTGTTACAACTTTTCAAAGGACACACTCGTGTATTTCGGTAGTTTAACACAAAACTTGATGGCATAATTTTGCTCTCAGTTCCGCTGTTCCATTTTCGTGACACACAACAAAAACACAACATCTCTTATGACGATGTCAAAAATCACCTAATGGCTGTTGTTGTGGTTGTGGTCTTCAGTCCTGAGACTGGTTTTATGCAGCTCTCCATGCTACTCTATCCTGTGCAAGCTTCTTCATCTCCCAGTACCTACTGCAGCCTACATCAATCTGAATCTGCTTAGTGTATTCATCTCTTGGTCTCCCTCTACGATTTTTACCCTCCACGCTGCCCTCCTGTACTAAATTGGTGATCCCTTGATGCCTCAGAACATGACCTACCAACCGGTCCCTTCTTCTCGTCAAGTTGGGCCACAAACTCCTCTTCTCCCCAATTCTATTCAATACCTCCTCATTAGTTATGTGATCTACCCATCTAATCTTCAGCATTCTTCTGTAGCACCACATTTCGAAAGCTTCTATTCTGTTCCTGTCCAAACTACACTCATGGAAATTGAAATAAGAACACCGTGAATTCATTGTCCCAGGAAGGGGAAACTTTATTGACACATTCCTGGGGTCAGATACATCACATGATCACACTGACAGAACCACAGGCACATAGACACAGGCAACAGAGCATGCACAATGTCGGCACTAGTACAGTGTATATCCACCTTTCGCAGCAATGCAGGCTGCTATTCTTCCATGGAGACGATCGTAGAGATGCTGGATGTAGTCCTGTGGAACGGCTTGCCATGCCATTTCCACCTGGCGCCTCAGTTGGACCAGCGTTCGTGCTGGACGTGCAGACCGCGTGAGACGACGCTTCATCCAGCCCCAAACATGCTCAATGGGGGACAGATCCGGAGATCTTGCTGGCCAGCGTAGTTGACTTACACCTTCTAGAGCACGTTGGGTGGCACGGGATACATGCGGACGTGCATTGTCCTGTTGGAACAGCAAGCTCCCTTGCCGGTCTAGGAATGGTAGAACGATGGGTTCGATGACGGTTTGGATGTACCGTGCACTATTCAGTGTCCCCTCGACGATCACCAGTGGTGTACGGCCAGTGTAGGAGATCGCTCCCCACACCATGATGCCGGGTGTTGGCCCTGTGTGCCTCGGTCGTATGCAGTCCTGATTGTGGCGCTCACCTGCACGGCGCCAAACACGCATACGACCATCATTGGCACCAAGGCAGAAGCGACTCTCATCGCTGAAGACGACACGTCTCCATTCGTCCCTCCATTCACGCCTGTCGCGACACCACTGGAGGCGGGCTGCACGATGTTGGGGCGTGAGCGGAAGACGGGCTAACGGTGTGCGGGACCGTAGCCCAGCTTCATGGAGACGGTTGCGAATGGTCCTCGCCGATACCCCAGGAGCAACAGTGTCCCTAATTTGCTGGGAAGTGGTGGTGCGGTCCCCTACGGCACTGCGTAGGATCCTACGGTCTTGGCGTGCATCCGTGCGTCGCTGCGGTCCGGTCCCAGGTCGACGGGCACGTGCACCTTCCGCCGACCACTGGCGACAACATCGATGTACTGTGGAGACCTCACGCCCCACGTGTTGAGCAATTCGGCGGTACGTCCACCCGGCCTCCCGCATGCCCACTATACGCCCTCGCTCAAAGTCCGTCAACTGCACATACGGTTCACGTCCACGCTGTCGCGGCATGCTACCAGTGTTAAAGACTGCGATGGAGCTCCGTATGCCACGGCAAACTGGCTGACACTGACGGCGGCGGTGCACAAATGCTGCGCAGCTAGCGCCATTCGACGGCCAACACCGCGGTTCCTGGTGTGTCCGCTGTGCCGTGCGTGTGATCATTGCTTGTACAGCCCTCTCGCAGTGTCCGGAGCAAGTATGGTGGGTCTGACACACCGGTGTCAATGTGATCTTTTTTCCATTTCCAGGAGTGTATTTATTGTCCATGTTTCACTTCCATGCATGGCTACACTCCATACAAATACTTTCAGAAAAGACTTCCTGACACTTAAATCTATACTCGATGTCAACAAATTTCTCTTCTTCAGAAACGCTTTCCTTGTCATTGCCAGTCTACATTTTATATCCTCTCTACTTCGACCATCATCAGTTATTTTGTTCCCCAAATAGCAAAACTCCTTTACTACTTTAAGTGTCTCATTTCCTAATCTAATTCCCTCAGCATCACCCGACTTAATTCGACTACATTCCATTATCCTCGTTTTGCTTTTGTTGACGTTCATCTTATACCCTCCTTTCAAGACAATGTCCATTCCGTTCAACTGCTCTTCCAAGTCCTTTGTTGTCTCTGACAGAATTACAATGTCATGGGCGAACCTCAAGGTTTTTGTTTCTTCTCCATGGATTTTAATACCTACTCCGAACTTTTCTTTTGTTTCCTTTACTGCTTGCTCAATATACAGATTGAATAGCATCGGGGAGAGGCTGCAACCCTGTCTCACTCCCTTCCCAACCACTGCTTCCCTTTCATGCCCCTCGACTCTTATAACTGCCATCTGGTTTCTGTACAAATTGTAAACAGCCTTTCGCTCCCTACGGAACTGAAACTCGGACTGGGCGTCTGGGAGAATGAACAGTCCGGTCTACACAAACAGAACAAAGCGTTGCAGATTACTCGAAGGGTTGTCAGTTATTTTTCTGTTATACATTGTTTTATACCCTACTTGATTGTACAATATTTCTTGGCCATTTTCCCCTCATTTGTTTATAGATCTGAAGGTGGTTGCAGAAAACAACCGAAACTAGTCGTCGGGCTGTAATTGTATACTTAAAATTGTGGATTAGGTGTTAGAATCATTTTAAAATCATTTTTCGTTATTTGGGATAGCTGACATGGAAGCATCGAAGCAGGTTCATTGGTAGCGGAGAGCTACAACTTTTGAAAATGTAAGAAACGGGAGTCCAGCAGGTAGGTCTCGCTGGGAGAGGGAGCAAGTGTTAGAGACGGGGCGAGCAAGGGACGAAGAGACGGCTTCCCAGAAGTGGCGCCGGCACTCCGCGGCCGCGACCGCTCGGCACGGAGCAGCGCCGCGGCCGGAAGCGGTTTACGACTGCGGCAGTAAAGACTGCCGCGTGCCTCGAGCCGGCGGCTCTGTTCGAGCCCCGGACTCTCGCCGAGCGGTCTGGGGGCCCGCGACGGGGGCGCCGCGGCCACAGCCGCCGCTATATTTAGACGGCGCGCGCACACACTCGGCCCGCAGCCGCGGAGAGCGCAATTTTTTCTCCAGCGCCCGGCAGCGTCTCGCCAAAAGCAATTGGAACCAGCTGTGCGGCCGGCGACCGCCAACTCAGCTGGCAGGTGGCCCGCCAGCCGGCCGTCGAGTCCTCCTCGTCTGGACCCCTCATGGGCTGGACGTGACCTTGAGATTTGTCGAGATTTCTTTGGTTATACATTGTAACTCTAAAACTCCGCCACTGCCTATCCAAAGCCCAGATGAGATGAAGATGTAAATATAGCACACAAGCAACACAGATCGGCTCGCAAGGAAGAAGAAAAGGGAACATCATAAAAGCGGTCGAAGAACCAAATTCGTCGAGCTCCTTTCCCAGGTCACAATATTTACCAGAGGTGTCTACCGATGGTGGTGACGTGGTTCCACTAGAGCTGTTAAACTACCGAAGGCCACTGCAGACTATTACAAGTAAGGGCAGACTACGATAGTTTTCGTAGTACATTTTGTCCTGTACGTTAGATGTTTTAAGTAGCTATGGGACGTTATCTCATAACGATTCTTTCTCTACATGTGAGATCAGTGTCATACTAGATTCCCCTAAAACCCGGAAGCTATGAACCGTCAAAGAACATTTCTGATCTACATACTTATACTCCTGTCTAGTAATTACAACTAAATAATATTTATAGCAAAATTGAAATTGTCAATGTTTACTTCAGATTTTGTTCGATAATCATTGATTTGAACGTGAAACATACAACTATTATAGCAAAAAAAAAACGCAATTTCCTCAACAAAAGGGTAATAAAAGAAAAAGAAACGCGAAACAAAAATACATCAAACATCGCTTCGATATTTCGTCAAACTCAGACAAAATATGTTTCTGCTGTTCCTAAGTAGCTTTCGCATTTATCAATAACAACAGGAAACTCTTGGCTTTGATCATGATGAAGAATGTTCTATAACAACGGTAATTATACATATGCATTTCTTATGTTTTGGATGTAAACTGTACGTGCATCAAAAGTAATTGCTTTGATTACATAAAGTGCAGAAATCATGCAATCAAATAAATTTTATTACTTATAAATGCAATTTACGTTACGTATAGATGCAAAATAAACGATGAATTAAGACTGAATGATGTTCGGTTCTAATTATTTGCAAAACAAACAACAAAACAAACAAAATGACAAAGGGACTTCGCTGACTCCCAGTTTTTCTCATATATATTCATTTATGTTTCTTTCCCTACCAATGCTACTAATACTACCAGAATTATTACCATACACTACATCATTTACTTAGTGTACCAAAACAGCCGAACCGTGGTTTTGATAGAGCACAACTGTAGGTATCACGGTTACAGCAGGAAACCTATTTAAAAAAAAAACATTTTGAGAACTTACTGAATCACTGCATTTGAACAGCGTCGACAACACAGATAAGGGAACAATCCGATAGAGTTGAAGTACCTGAACCATTAGGGAAAGACATCAGTGTTTCGCTAAGGACCCTCAAGAACAACAGGGTCCCAAGGCGTAGGGGCATCACAGAAAAAACGCTTCGCTTTGGATGTGAAATACTGATGGACGCACTGAAGCTGTTAATATCTACTATTTAGAGAGCAGAAATTATTTCTGAAGAAGGGAGTGCGCTGCTACACAAGTGTCCAACTACCGAGGAATTTCATTACTTGTAACTGGTTATAAAGTCCTTATAACGCAGCTGCCAAATCGCATGATACTGTTGGCTGAGGGGATTATAGGCCGCTATCAATGTGGCTGAGTAATAAATTTCTGAGAATGTACGTTTGGAGAACAGCATTGTATGGTAGTGAAACATTGACTGTGGGGACACCGGAACAGAAGAGAATCGACGGGTTTGAAATGTGGTACTACAGTACGATGTTGAAAATTAGCTAGACTTACAAGGTAAGGAATGAGGAGGTTCTCCGCAGAATCGACGAGGGAAGGAATATATCTGAAAAAAAAAACTGGCAAGGAGAAGAGACAGAACGGTTGACCAGTTGGGACATCAGGAAATAACTTTCATGGTACTAGAGGGAGCTGCGGAGGGTAAAACCTGTAGGGGAAGACAGATATTGGAATACATCTACCAAATAATTGAAGATGTAGGTTATAAGTGCTACTCTGAGATGTAGAAGTTGGCACAGGATAGGAATTCGTGGAAGGCCGCGTCAAACCAGACAGAAGACTGATGACTCAAAAATAAATAAATAAATAAATAATGGCAAAAAAATAAGAAATCAGTGTGACCTGGTCCTTGTATATCGACTCTTGTTCGTACCTTTACCTTGTGCCAGCTGATGCGAAAATTATTCCAGCGTAACGACCAGAGCCGGCACGAAGATGAAGAACGCAAGAGCACAGAGGGCTGTGAGACGATGTCAGCCAATAGCCAGCTGACTAGGACGACACCAAGGCAGGAGCGGCAGAGGTATAAGCGCACCTCCGCCTAGCCCCGAGGAGTGGAAGAAGAGCCGTTATACAAACGCTACAGCGGTGACTTATGAACTGAACTGTTTTGCTTGCATTGAAATTGTATGTACCAGAGGACATCGATGATTTACATGTCGCCGTTTGCTTGCGAGACTCATTTGTGAATTCACAAAGTTAAATATTGTCAATTTAACTTACTGTAATAAACTCCATTAATACTATTTGCTTGAATTTTTATCTAGCGATCCGAGAAAACAGCTTCCTAGGCACCCTATGTTAGGCGAGTGGGCAGGATACTACAAAGATTTTACGAGTTCGACCGGGTATCACACCTAATCTTCATCGATTTTTGACAAGTTTATGACGGCCCTCACCACTCTGTGTTACGGAAAACGTTACAGGAATTTGAAATCCCGTCGTAATACATCCGACTAATTGCAGCTTGCTACTCTCAATCAATTTCTCAAGGACGGTTCAGAAACAAAATACTTCCTGCGTTCAGTATTGGAAATGGATTGAGACAAGGAGATTCATTGGTGCCAGTACTTAGCCTTGGAAAAAGTAAGCCGTGACACTGGTTGAGTCAGAGAAACAGAGACGGTAGGAGCTGACACAATCTTGTCATTGATGATGTGATTCTTGGTGACATCCTGTAGCAAATATGCGCCGATACTTAGCGACTTCTCAACAATGCTCAGAAAATTGCGCTGGTGGTGAACGATGATAACACAAAAATCTCGTTATATCACGCCTGTAAGCTTTCCTTCCTTCCATTGTTGTTGACGGGCACACCTTTGAATGACTTCAAGAATCTAAGTACCTGGGGTCTATTCTCACTAACAAAAGGGAATTGACGACAAAAGTAAATAAAAGAAACAATAAACATGTAAGACATGAATATTTCTATTGTCTATTGTCAAACCACAATTTATGAAAGATGTTTATATTTTATTATTAAGACGTGTATATTGCTATTGTCTATTGTCAAACCACAAATTATGAAAGATGTTTATTTTTTTTAATAGGATTAAGTAGGAATAATCAATATTTGTCATGTTGGAAATAATTGTGGTAGCAGGGAATGTCTGCACCAAAGTATTGTTGGCAAGAGGGACCGAAAATTCATATAATTTTAAAAAGGGCGGGAGAGACCGCGTAAGGATGTTGTTGTTGTTGGTTCAAAAATGGTTCAAATGGCTCTGAGCACTATGGGACTCAACTGCTGAGGTCATTAGTCCCCTAGAACTTAGAACTAGTTAAACCTAACTAACCTAAGGACATCACAAACATCCATGCCCGAGGCAGGATTCGAACCTGCGACCGTAGCGGTCTTGCGGTTCCAGACTGCAGCGCCTTTAACCGCACGGCCACTTCGGCCGGCAGTTGTTGTTGTTGTTGTGGTCTTCAGTCCTGAGACTGGTTTGATGCAGCTCTCCATCCTACCCTATCCTGTGCAAGTTTCTTCATCTCCCAGTACCTACTGCAACCTACATCCTTCTGAATCTGCTTGGCGTATTCATCTCTTGGTCTCCCTCTACGATTTTTACCCTCCACGCTGCCCTCCAATACTAAATTGGTGATACCTTGATGCCTCAGAACATGTCCTACCAACCGATCCCTTCTTCTCGTCAAGTTGTGCCACAAACTTCTCCCCAATCCTATTCAACACATCCTCATTAGTTATGTGATCTACCCTTCTAATCTTCAGCATTCTTCTGTAGCACCACATTTCGAAACCTTCTATTCTCTTCCTGTCCAAACTATTTATTGTCCATGTTTCACTTCCATACATGGCTACACTCCATACAAATACTTTCAGAAAAGACTTCCTGACACTTAAATCTATACTCGATGTTAACAAATTTCTCTTCTTCAGTAACGCTTTCCTTGCCATTGCCAGCCTGCATTTTATATCCTCTCTACTTCGACCATCATCAGTTATTTTGCTCCCCAAATAGCAAAACTCCTTTACTACTTTAAGTGTCCCATTTCGTAATCTAATTCCCTCAGCATCACAAGACTTAATTCGACTACATTCCATCATCCTCGTTTTGCTTTTGTTGATGTTCATCTTATATCCTCCTTTCAAGACACTAGCCATTCCGTTCAACTGCACTTCCAAGTCCTTTGCTGCGAACCTCAAAGTTTTTATTTCTTCTCCATGGATTTTAATACCTACTCCGAATTTTTGTTTTGTTTCCTTTACTGCTTGCTCTATATACAGATTGAATAACATTGGGGAGAGGCTACAACCCTGTCTCACTCCCTTCCCAACCACTGCTTCCCTTTCATGCCCCTCGACTCTTATAACTGCCATCTGGTTTCCATACAAATTGTAAATAGCCATTCGCTCCCCACATTTTACCGCAGCCACCTTCAGAATTTGAAAGAGAGTATTCTAGTCAACATTGTCAAAAGCTTTCTCTAAGTCTACAAATGCTAGAAGCGTAGGTTTGCCTTTCCTTAATCTAGCTTCTAAGATTAGTCGTAGGATTAGTATTGCCTCACGTGTTAAAATATTTCTACAGAATGCAAACTGATCTTCCCCAAGTTCGGCTTCTACTAGTTTTTCCATTCGTCTGTAAAGAATTCGTGTTAGTATTTTCCAGCCGTGCCTTATTAAACTGATAGTTCGGTAATTTGCACATCTGTCAACACCTGCTTCCTTTGTTGGAATTATTATATTCTTCTTGAAGTCTGAGGGTATTTCGCATGTCTCATACATCTTGCTTACCAGATGGTAGAGTTTTGTCAGGACTGGCTCTCCCAAGGCCGTCAGTAGTTCTAATGCAATGTTGTCTACTCCCGGGGCCTTGTTTCGATTCAGGTCTTTCAGTGCTCTGTCAAACTCTTCACGCAGTATCATATCTCCCATTTCATCTTCATCTACATCCTCTTCCATTTCCATATTATTGTCCTCAAGTACATTGTCCTTGTATAGACCCTCTACATACTCCTTCCACCTTTCTGCTTTCCCTTCTTTGGTTAGGACTGGGTTTCCATCTGAGCTCTTAATATTCATACAAGTGGTTCTCTTTTCCCCAAAGGTCTCTTTAATTTTCCTGTAGCCAGTATCTATCTTACCCCTAGTGAGATAAGCCTCTACATCCTTACATTTGTCCCCTAGCCATCCCTGCTTAGTCATTTTGCGCTTACTGTCGATCTCATTTTTGAGACGTTTGTATTTCTTTTTGCCTGCTTCACTTACTGCATTTTTGTATTTTCTCCTTTCATCAATTAAATTCAGTATCTCTTCTGTTACCCAAGGATTTCTAGTAGCTCTCGTCTTTTTACCTACTTGATCCTCTGCTGCCTTCACTACTTCATTCCTCAATGCTGCCCATTCTTCTTGTACTGTATTTCTTTCCCTCATTCCTGTCAATTGTTGCCTTATGCTTTCCCTGAAACTCTACACAACCTCTGGGTTCGTCACTTTATCCAGGTCCCATCTCCTTAAATTCCCAATTTTTTGCAGTTTCTTCAATCTTAATCTGCTGTTCATAACCAATAGATCGTGGTCAGTGTCCACAACTGCCCCTGGAAATGTCTTACAATTTAAAACCTGGTTCCTAAATCTCTGTCTTACCATTATATAATCTATCTGATACCTTCTAGTGTCTCCAGGGTTCTTCCATGTATAGAACCTTCTTTTATGATTCTTGAACCAAGTGTTAGCTATGATTAAGTTATGCTCTGTTCAAAATTCTAACAGACGGCTTCCTCTTTCATTTCTTGCCCCCAATCCATATTCACCTACTATGTTTCCTTCTCTCCCTTTTCCTACACTCGAATTCCAGTCACCCATGACTATTAAATTTTCGTCGCCCTTCACAATCTGAATAATTTCTTTTATTTCGTCATACATTTCTTCAATTTCTTCGTCATCTGCAGAGCCAGTTGGCATACAAACTTGTACTACTGTAGTAGGCGTGGGCTTCGTGTCTATCCCGGCCGCAATAATGCGGTTACTATGCTGTTTGTAGTAGCTTACCCGCACTCCTATTTTTTTATTCATTATTAAACCTACTCCTGCATTACCCCTATTTGACTTTGTATTTATAAGTCTGTATTCACCTGACCAAAAGTCTTGTTGCTCCTGCCACCGAACTTCACTAATTCCCACTATATCTAACTTTAACCTATCCATTTCCCTCTTTAAATTTTCTAACCTACCTGCTCGATTAAGGGATCTGACATTCCACGCTCCGATCCGTAGAACGCCAGTTTTCTTTCTCCTGATAACAACGTCCTCTTGAGTAGTCCCCGCCCGGAGATCCGAATGGGGGACTATTTTACCTCCGGAATATTTTACCCAAGAGGACGCCATCATCATTTACCGTACAGTAAAGCTGCATGCCCTCGGGAAAAATTAAGGCTGTAGTTTACCCTTGCTTTCAACCATTCGCAGTACCAGCACAGCAAGGCTGTTTTGGTTATTGTTACAAGGCCAGATGAGTCAATCATCCAGACTGTTGCCCCTGCAACTACTGAAAATGCTGCTGCCTCTCTTCAGGAACCACACGTTTGTCTGGCCTCTCAACAGATACCCCTCCGTTGTGGTTGCACCTACGGTACGGCCATCTGTATCGCTGAGGCACGCAAGCCTCCCAACCAGCGGCAAGGTCCATGGTTCATGGGGATAGGACATTTTAAGAAAAGAGCGGGAAAGACCGCGCATTGATACATTTTGTGATGGTAGCAGGGATTGTCTGCACCAGAAAGCATTGTTGGCAGGAGAGACCGCACTTTAGCGTTCGTAGGAAGTCTGTAATAAGCGAGAAGTGAAGCGATGCTGAAACGTAAAGACTACTGTCCACAGCGAGACTGAATGGCGCCTGGGTGCTTTACGGGCACGTTATGTTCTAAGGAAAGTATACACGCACAGCACAGACGAATGGCAACCATTCAAACCACGATATTAGCCGCAAATCGAGAAACTCACTTACGTAAGAGTCTTTGACAGAGAACAGTTTGTTGTGGCCTGGAGACTGGCAGTGACTGACTATCTCGAAACGACGAAAGTGGCCGTTCCTTCACAAGCTACTGTCGTAAGCAAATCTGTCGACAGTGTTTGGAGGACTTTGAAACCACGAGTAATTGACGAGCAATTTCACACAAAAACGACACAGAATATGGTGGCCAGAGACTTGCCCGCTCTGTAAAGTATACCAGCGATCTGCTGCCGATATGACGCCACAACGCAATACTGGTGCAGCCACAATTGTTTCGGAGCACACTGCTCAGCACTCATTGGATCGATCATGGGATTCCTGAGCTGACCACCCCTAATTGTTTCCAAAGACATTGTCAATTACAATTACAGTGGGTACAGCACCATCGTAAATGGTCTGTGGATGGATGGAAACGTTTCGCCTCATCGTATGAATTGTGTATTTTATTACACCAGGTTAACTGTCGCGTCCGGATATGGCGTCACCCAGACGAATGGCTGCTTGGACGCATGCCAATGGAAGTCATTCACGCGGGTTTCCATGGGATGTTGCGTCGTAATTGAAGGCACTACGACAGCTGAGAACTATGTAAATGGACCACCGGCGTCCTTTCACGCTTGTCTACCCTATAACGCAATTGGTAGTAATGTATTGGGTCGTCAGTGTACCATTGCTTTGCTGAGCCTTTGTACAACTCTAGTGTGTATCCTACAGGACAATTTTGCAGTAGTTTAGAGAAGGGGTCTTGTTCACTCTGCCAATCAATACGCCAATCTTTCATTAATCCTTCTAAATCTTCCTGGAAACATGTTTCCTCGGGAGTGCCACAAGGATCAGTCTTAGGACCACTTTTGTTTTCTTCATATGTCAACGATATTTCGTCGGTTCTGTCCTCCTGTAAATATCATTTCTATGCCGACGACCTCCAGCTCTACCTAAGCATCAGACCTGAAGATGTAAACACTGCAATCGCTCAGATGAATGATGATCTGTCTTCAGTAGTGACGTGGGCGAAAAACCTGGGGCTTAAACTAAATGCAAAAAAGACGCAAGTAATCTTAATAGCCCATCAGAAATTAATAAGTTCAGATTTCCGCGAACGGCTACCTCCTATTCTGCTCGACGGTACTCCAATACCATATCAGAAAACAGTGAAGAACTTGGGTGTAACTTTGGATGAGCATCTCAACTGGGCGGAGAATACAGTAGCAGTGTGCCGAAAGACGTCTGCTTGTCTCTATGCTCTCAAAAAGTTTCGGAACATATTTCCACAGGACTTGAAACGCCAGCTCGTTCAAGCACTCGTTCTACCGAACCTCCACTATTGTGATGTGATTCAACAAGGCATGAGTAGTGAAAACAAAAGACGGCTAGAGCTAACCATGACTGCCTGTGTGCGTTACACCTGCAACATTCGCCTATATGATCATGTTAGTGCTTCATACTCCGAGTTAGGGTGGCTGCGGCCGGACAAATTGCGTGACTACCACACTCTATGTCTACTCCAACAACTCCTCGTCACGCAAGCACCCCAGTACCTTGCTTCAGAGATTAAAAACCTGTCATGCCATCATAATCGAAACACGAGGTCACTCTTATTTGGTATCCTAACTGTGCCCACTCACAAAACAAAAACTTTTGCAAACTCCTTCTCAGTTGCCGCTGTCCGCCTCTGGAACAAACTGCCCCTTACCATGCGCAAAATTCGATCTCCTGCTGCTTTTAAGAAGAAGTTGAAGCATTTCCTACTATCATCCTCACAAAGTTCTCCACAAAATTAATGTACAAGGACAATCCCCTCATCTGTCAAATAGCAAAGCTAGCGTCTCCTACCTTGCTCCTGAGATGCCTTCCTCTTCATCTATCTCTATTAGCCACGCAATCTTCTTTTCCTTTATATTTCCTTAATTATGTTAAATCATGTCTCTATTCTTCTCCTCCCTTCACCATAAGTCTCCCTCATACTCCCTGCTGCCAGCACTCCTATCTAAAATCTGTCTCTTGGCTCTGAGCACTATGGGACTCAACTGCTGTGGTCATAAGTCCCCTAGAACTTAGAACTACTTAAACCTAACTAACCTAAGGACAGCACACAAACACCCAGCCATCACGAGGTAGAGAAAATCCCTGACCCCGCCGGGAATCGAACCCGGGAACCCGGGCGTGGGAAGCGAGAACGCTACCGCACGACCACGAGATGCGGGCATCTGTCTCTTCAATAATGTCTAATTATAACAGTACTTGTGACCTAAGAATATAAACTCTATATGTATGTGTTTTTCCAGGTGTACCTTTCAAATTGTTTATTTCACTTTTTGTACTAGATGTAGTTTAACATGCCTACTAAAACATATGAATGTAAAATAAGTAGAATGCCTGGTTAGATGTAAGAGAGGGCCTGATGGCCCTAATCTTGCCAGGTTAAATAAATCAATAAATAAATAAATAAAATAAATCGCTAGTTCTGACGTTGAAATTGATAACTGAAGTAAGAATGAAGAAAAATCAAGACACGCCCATAGAATTTGTCGACCTGGGAAAACCATTAGACAATGCCAAGTGGTGCAATATGTTCGAAATTCTGATAAAAGTAGGAGAAAGGTATAGGGAAAGAAGGCTAATATACAATACGAACATGAACCAAGAGGGGACAATAAGACTGGAAGACCAAGAACGAAGTGCTCAGATGAAGACCAGTATACGACAGGGGTGTAATCTTTCGCCCCTAATGTTCAGTCTGTACATGGAAGAAACAATGACGGAAAAAAGAGAGTTGGATTAAAATTCAGCGTGAAAGGATATCAATGAGAAGATTCGCCGACGACATGGCTATTTTGAATGAAAGTGATGAGGAATTACACGATATGTTGAATGCAATGAACGGTCTAATGAAAAAAGAATATGGACTGAGAGTAAAACGAAAAAAGACGAAAGTAATGAGAAGGAGCACAAATGACAACAGCGAGAAACCTAACATCGGAACTGGGAATCAAGAAGTAGATGAAAATAGGGAATTGTGCTAAATAGGCTGCAGGAAGGCATAAAGAACAGAGTAGCAATGGCAAAAAGGGCATTCCCGACTAAAAGAAGTTTCCTAGTATCAAGCACAGGTCTCAACTAGAGGAAAAAAATTCTGAGAGAGTACGTTTGGAGCACAGAATTGTGTGGTAGTGAAACATTGTGAGTGGGAAAACCGGGACGGAAGGGAATCGAAGCATTTGAGATGTGCTACATGCGAATGTTTGAAAATTGACTCATGACGTAAGAAATGAGGAGATTCTCCACAGAATCGGTGTGGAACGGAATATATGGAAAACAGTGTCATGAAGAAGGGCTACGATGATAGGACATATGTTAAGACATCAGGAAATGACATCCATGGCACTAGAGGGAGCTGTAGAGAGTAAAAACTGTAGAGAAAGACAGACATTGGTATACATCTAGCACATATTGAGGACATATACTGCAATGGCTACTCTGAGATGAATAGATTGGCAAGGAGAGGAATTCGTGGCAGGCTGCATCAAATCAGTTAGAAAAAAGGGATAGTTATCTAGATGCAGGACATCACCTCAGAGTCATGTGATTTCTCCATGATGGCCGCTTTTTTTGCCAACACCCTCCGCAGCGGAATTTCTAAGACATGTGGGAGGGTGCGGCACCTTACAGAACCGCTTTTAGTGATAACATGAAATGGCCAATGGAAATTCCTAAATTCTTCTGGTTCTGATTGGCTGGTAGGTCTGAATATAAAATAATATCGTGCAGCAGTTCGGAGCTCGCTGGCTCTGAGACCTGGCAGTACCCATGAGGATGAAGTATGAAGGCCGGCCGGAGTGGCCGAGCAGTTCTAGGCGCTACAGTCTGGAACCGCGCAACCGCTACGGTCGCAGATTCGAATCCTGCCTCGGGCATGGATGTGTCTGATGTCATTAGGTTAGTTAGGTTTAAGTAGTTCTAAGTTCTAGGGGACTGATGGCCTCAGAAGTTAAGTCCCATAGTGCTCAGAGCCATTTGAACCTTTTTGAAGTATGAAGTCACGGGTCCTCCGAAGCGGATCTTGTTTTAGAGTGGTAATCATTTCTTTTTATCGGGACTCAGGGATGCTTTCGGGATCAACTTTTACAGTACACTAAATCTACAAAGCATCAGAATGTCGATTTCGGTGCTAGGACGGAATCTTTTTTGGTGCTTTCCATTTTCTCCCGGCGAATGTTGCTGACTGATGAGAGTGGTTTGGGGCCCCATAGCAGAAAGTTGAGTCATTAGTTAGCTGGGTTGGTGTTGCATAAAAGTGTCGCACTTGCCTATGGGTAACTCACGACAATAAACTCCGTTTTAGTTTCCGTGCAAATCTGAGTCTGGTGTTTTGTGTTGCTGTTTTCGAAGCACTTTAAATAATTTCCTCGCTATATTGTCGTGAATATTGTCACCAGAAGTTTCTAGGAGCCACTGGAGGCGGAGTATGAACTGTAGGCAGTTTACATATTTCAGTCCACTGGTCGGACCTCGGAATCTCACTCAAAACGGTTGTATAGCTACGGGGCTTTGATTACCGACTTTCGAGTAGTGATGAGTTTGCCTTGCAGGTCAAAACGAAGTTGGCGACCCGTGGTGACGCAGTATGTCGCGCAATTTCTTACGCGCGTCACCTCGCTAGGAGTGCATTATTTCAGATTTTATAAAGGTATAGTTTTCATCACTCTCAAGATTGGTTTGAACGCGCCAGTGATTTACTAGGTACAACCGTTTTGAAAGTGGAACACCCTGACTTCCCTCCGATCTCTGATCTTAGGCAGCCCGTTATAGGAGGGCCTTCAACCTAAGGTGGCCTCCCAACCACTCAGTGTTTTTCATTTTCAAATATATTGCTAAAGGCAAAAGTAGTGATAAATTGCAGATAAAAATTCTTGGTCTGACGAGGGATCGAAAGCCATTCCTTATAATTACCAACTGGAACACGTAATAGGTATTTGGAAAACCAATGTTAATAGTTCAAAAAATATGTATTTCAATACTTCAAATCACAGCTTGACGTGTGGTAAATGACTTAATGTTATGTAGAATTTTGATTGGAAACTTTGTGGATTTTCGTCAAGGCAGTATTTTTAACGTAAACGCTGAAAACGGTGTCTAAATCGAACTAAAGTAAAGACCTGTGGACTTTCTCCTTGCCTGTGCCGACATCTGTTTGCCATATCAATTGATTAATAACGTTTCAGGCTGACATGAATATCTATAGAAGTTTCGTTAATACGTAAACTTGAAACTTTCTGGCAGATTAAAACTGTGTTCGAATTCGAGTCTCGGTCAGGCACACAGTTTTAATCTGCCAGGAAGTGTCACATCAGCGCACACTGCGCTGTAGAGTGAAAATTTTATTCTAGGAGACGTAAACTTACCTGTAGGACCGCAGCACTCACTCACTTATGCCTTTAGTTTGTTACTGCGCGTTTCGCGTGTGTATCCAATTCAGATAGCTAGAGGGAGTAACAGAGTTGTTCTCCGTTTTAGACCAGTCTTACTTCTAGGTATTCATGTCGAAATAACGGGAAGTTGTTAATCTGTTCGAATGACTGAAGGAAACGTTGAAAAAGCTGCATCAGAATGATGCTACTGATGAATCTGAAGCTTTTTCAGTGATGCTAACTTTGCCTAGAAGTCTAGTTCAAATGGGCGCTCGAGAGGAAATTAATGGAGATGTATTGCTAGCTTCGCACGTGCGTTAGGGTCGGTACTGCTGGTGCTGTGAGCGCCGGAGGTTCGACCCCGTACCGGTGCCACTCCGGGCTGTCATGTGGCCTCGGCACACGTCGCAGTCCATCACATGATGTCACCACTTCCCGCCGCCGCTACCGCCCACTTCGAAAACATCTGCCCATAACGCGCATCGGCGTTCAGTTCCAGGACATTGTGTGTCCGTCTTCACACTACAGTGCGGATGTGTCCTGTTATGATGACCTATAATGTTCACAGCATCCATTGGCAAGAATGATTTAAAGTACAGAACTGCCACTCGAAGCAAAACTCATAGTTGCTTGTTCCCTGCCCAAGGAAGCTGAAATACGGTGTTAATAGACTAATGATTGGGGACAGCATACATCCGCATTCTGTAGCGCAGCGTTCTAAAACTCTGTGGTTAATAATGATAGGATTATTTTCAGCAATTCTCAGCTTTCACTTGCAATACAAAACAGATGTATAGAAATATAAGTTGCGTTGCGTAAGGCTTACAGTAATAATATACAAATCACGGGCTATGATATCCTTTCTTATGCGACGACGCTAAGAGAGACTTTAAACTTGATGAGAACGAGGCCAATACTCGTCATACTGTTAAGTACAAAATGCTGAATTATGGTACAGTAATACACTGAAGCACCAAAGAAACTACACTACTGGCCATTTAAATTGCTATACCACGAAGATGATGTGCAACAGACGCGAAATTTAACAGACATGAAGAAGATGCTGTGATATGCAAATGATTGGCTTTTCAGAGCATTCACACAAGGTTGCCGCCGGAGGCGACACCTACAACGTGCTGGCATGAGGAAAGCTTACAACCGATTTCTCATACACAAACAGCAGTGGACCGGCGTTGCCTGGTGAATGTTGTGATGCCTCGTGTAAGGAGAAGAATTGCGAACCATCACGTTTCCGACTTTGATAAAGGTCGGATTGTAGCCTATCGCGGCTTATCGTATCGCGACATTGCTCCTCGCGTTGGTCGAGATCCAATGACTGCTAGCAGAATATGGAATCGGTGGGTTTAGGAGGGTAATAAAGAACGCCGTGCTGGATCCCAACGGCCTCGAATCACTAGCAGTCAAGATGATAGGCATCTTATCAGCATGGCTGTAACGGATCGTGCAGCCACGTCTCGATCCCTGAGTCAACAGATGGGCACGTTCGCAAGACAACAACCATCTGCACGAACAGTTCGACGACGTTTCCAGCAGCATGGACTATCAACTCCTAGACCATGTCTGCAGTTACCCTTGACGCTGCACCACAGACAGGAGCGCCTGCAATGGTGTACTCAACGACGAACCTGGGTGCACGAATGCCAAAACGTCATTTTTTCGGATGAATCCAGGTTCTGCTTACAGCATCATGATGGTAGCATCCGTGTTTGGCGACATCGCGTTGAACGCACTTTGGAAGCGTGTATTCCTCATCGCCATACTGGCGTATCACCCGGCGTCATGGTATGGGGTGCCATTGGTTACACGTATCGGTCACCTCTTGTTCGCATTGACGGCACTTTCAACAGTGGACGTTACATTTCAGATGTGTTACGACCCGTGGCTCTACCCTTCATTCGATCCCTGCGAAACCCTAAATTTCAGCAGGATAATGCACGACCGCATGTTGCAGGTGCTGTACGGGCCATTCTGGACACAGAAAATGTTCGCCTGTTGCCCTAGCGAGCGCATTCTCCAAATCTCTCACCAATTGAAAACGCCTGGTCAATTTTGGCCGACCAACTGGCTCGTCACAATACGCCAGTCTCTACTCTTGATGAACTGTGGTATCGTGTTGAAGCTGCATGGGCAGCTGTACCTGTACACGCCATCCAAGCTCTGTTTGACTCAATGCCCAGGTGCATCAAGGCCGTTATTACGGCCAGAGGTGGTTGTTCTGGGTAGCGATTTCTCAGGATCTACGCACCCAAATTGCGTGAAAATGTAATCACATGTCAGTTCTGGCATAATATGTTTGTCCAATGAATAACCGTTTATCATTAGCATTTCTTCTTGGTGTAGCAATTTTAATGACCAATAGTGTAGTATAGGCATGCAAGTACAGAGATATGTAAACATTTAGAACACGACAGTGCCGTCGGAAACTCCTAAATAAGACAAAAAGTGTCTGGAGCAGATATTAGACCGGTTACTGATGAACAATGGAACGTTATCAAGATTTAAGTGAGTTTGAACGTGCCGTTATAGTCGGTGCACGAGCGATAGGACACAGCCTCTCCGAGGTAGCGATGAGGTGGCGATTTTCCCGTGCCATTTCACGTATGTATCGTGGATATCAGGAATACGGTAAAACATCAAATCTCAAACATCGCTGCGGCCGGAAAAAGATCCTGCAAGAAAGAGACCAACGACGAGTGGAGGAAATCGTTCAACGTGGTGGAAGTGGAATCCTTCCGCAAATGCTACAGATTTCAGTACTGGGGCATCAAGTGTCAGCGTGCGAACCATTCAGAGAAACATCAACGATATGGGCTTTCGGAGGCAAAGGCCAATTCGTGTGCCCTTGATGACTGCACGACACAAAGCCTTATGCCTCGCCTTTGCCCGTCAACGCCGACATTGGACTGTTGATGACTGGAAACATGTTGCCTGGTCGGACGAGTCTCGTTTCAAATTGTATGCTGCGGATGGACGTGTACGGGTATACCACCTCAAGAATCCATGGTCCCTACATGTCAGCACGGGACTGTTCAAGCTGGTGAAGGCACTGCAATGGCGTGGGGCGTGTACAGTTGGAGTTATATGGGAGCCCTGAAACGTCTAAATATGATTCTGACAGGTGACACATCCTGTCTGATCACCTGCATCCATTCACGTCCATTGTGCATTCCGACAGACTTGGGCAATTCCAGCAGGACAATGCGACAACCCACACGTCCAGAATTGCGCCAGAGTGGCTCCAGAAATATTCTGAGGTTAAGGACTTCCGCTGTCCTCCAAACTCCCCAAACGTGAACGTCATTGAGCACATCTTGGATGCCTTGCAACGTGATTTTCAGTCATACTCTTCCGGATTTATGGACAGCCCTGCAGGATTTATGGCGTCACTTCCCCCCAACTACTTAAAACATTAGTATAGTCCATGCCGCGTCGTGTAGCGACACATCTGCATGGTCGCGGAGGCTCTACACGACATTAGGCAGGTGTACCAGTCTCTTCGGCTCATCAGCGCACTTCAAGATATATAAAAATTATATCTGGTGTTAATTATAGTACATGTAACAAATACATCATCAGGAACTTGGTATTTTGCCTAACACTTGACAAAAAATCTGAAGTACCCAGAAGGATGGAGGGAAACAAAATGAACGCGGGTTCACGCCTACGTAATGTTATTTCATCCATGTAGCCAAATTTACAAAGAACATGGCAGCACTAAACCACTCATCGGTATTATGTTACACCTCATCTGGACTGGGTGCATGCACTGACTCGTTGGTGTCATTAGGCCTTCGTATTGGGTCCTAGAGTAAGATGGCCGACAACTGTGGTAAATGGTCCTCAATATGTACCGGAAAATGGCGCTGGGATGCACGCTATGTGGCCGGCCGGAGTGGCCGAGCGGTTCTAGGCTCTACAGTCTGGAACCGCGCAACCCCTACGGTCGCAGGTTCGAATCCTGCCTCGGGCATGGATGTGTGTGATGTCATTAGGTGAGTTAGGTTTAAGTAGCTCTAAGTTCTAGGGGACTGATGGCCTCAGAAGTTGTCCCATAGTGCTGAGAGCCATTTGAGCACGCGATGTCCGAGCTGGTCCCACAGCTTTTCTGTCGTAGGCAGATCCTGAGAAGTTGCTGACCACAGGAGTATCTCAACATCACACAGACAGAACTTAGAGACACGTCCCATGTTACGACCAACATTGTCATATTGAAGAATGGCACCTAGAGACTTTAGCATTAGAGGTAACACATGAGAACACAGAGTGTCCGTAACATACGAGATTGCCGTCGGCGTTTCCTAAGTCACTACCAGCCGTTACTTAAATTCATACAGGATGGCTCCTCACTCCATAACGCCAGGAGTAAGATCAATATGTCCCTCGAAAGCACGAGAATCTGTATCTCTCCGCAGGTCGCCACCATATTTATCGCTCAACAGAGGGCGATGCCATTCACTGGCAGCCCGTGCTTCCCGGTCACTGCTTCACGCCAGACAGCCGTCTGTGTTTTGGTGTCAACGACAGCTACACACAAGAAGGCAGTTCCCTAGTCCGGCTGCTGCTGGACTCCGCCCAGTGGTGCAGCATGACACAGAATATGCATTCATTACTTGTTCTCCGACGGCAGGCACATAAGTGAAAGGATTATGTTGTTCTTGATGCACAATACAGTGATCCTCCGTTGTGGTGGTCAGACATGGTCGACTGAAAATTTGGAAATTTGTGGTTAGGTCTAATGGGACCAAACTGCTGAGGTCATCAGTCCCTAAGCTTACACACTACGTAATCTAACTTGAACTAACTTACACTAAGGACAACACACACACACACACACACGTTCCCAAAGGAGGGCTTGAACCTCTGACGGGGGCAGCCGAACGGACCGTGATAAGGCGCCCCAGACCGCTCGCCTACCCCGCGCGACGGTCGACTGAAACTTTGACGACAAGTGTGCTTGGACCCGAGTTCCCCAGATGTTCAACATCGGGCCACAATCACGTCTGAATGTCCCACCAATTTTTATATTCCACTATCCGACCAGACTGCCAAACAGAGGCCCAAAATGAGAGCCCTTTAAACTGTCATGTGCTAATAACGCTGCCTCATACGAGTACGCAGCATCTATGTGACCTTCAGTGATGCCTCGATACTTGACGCTGTTCACGCTCCACATAGACTCTCAGGCCTGGTAACAACACAAATTCCCTCTGGTAACGTCCTACTTACCGCACAGCATTGCAACTGTAATCACTTACTTACCCGCCAATGGTGTGTACATGTACGAAGTGACACTGACATCCGACCATGTCTTTTGGTCATTTGGGTGGTTCACTTTTTTGCCAGGTTGCATGTATCAGTTTCCACAATTTCAAGCAATTTTTCGGAGAATAAAGTAACATGAAAAATAGGAGTATGCCAAGGAATTATGGCAATTACAAGCTACACTTAAAACGAGAGAGATTCCAGCTACTTGTGTGAGAACTTCCTCACATGGGTGGCCTCACGACCAATAACCTGTGATTACGTAGGCCTTCCCGGCGTAATAAGTCTTGAAAGTCTCTTCGAGTTTACTGCCGAATCCTAAAATCAACTCGACGCGATATTTCGGCGATCCAGCTAGTCGCCATCTTCAGGAGAATGCTGTTTCTGCTGATGAGTCCCTCTGTTTCAATGACTAAGAACCTGGTCTGCTAAATACGTGTGTTGTCGGGCGTACTTCGTCAGGTTCCTTCAGCGGACTCGCATATGACAGTTGTACTAATATTTTGGGTCATCAGTATTTTCGGCAACAAATGATTTCAGTATTCGAAAGTTTCCATCCAATTACATACATCTTTACTCTTAAGCGGCAACTTGTCCTTGTTATTTACCTTCAAAAACGTGTGTTACTCATGTTTCGAGGGTCCGAGTGGTGTGGTGCACTGTGTGAGACACTGGTATTTGAAGTGTTTTCCTCCAGCCGCTTTCTTTGAAGTAGTGAAAGTTTCCAGAGAGGTGATTCAGTTCAATTAAATTAAATGACAGATGCAGAAATAACCGCCACTAGAGGACAACATCTCGCTTGATGGTAATAAATGATACGGCTATCGCACAGTGTTCACGGTGTTCGTTGTTCGAAAACACAGTACGACTGTTCAGTACAGAGAGCTGAATAAAAGTACTTGACCTTTTTTTCTACCATCATCAATTTAAAGTAGTGCAGCGAGGCCTGTGTCTGATGGTTATTGAAGACTGACCACGTCACTGTTTTGAGAGCAATGACCGAATCATCCTCACCATAGCTTGCACAAAAGCTATTGAAAGATATTTTAGAGCTAGGCTCTGCCTTTAATATCAGTAAGAAAAACATGTACACTCCTGGAAATTGAAATAAGAACACCGTGAATTCATTGTCCCAGGAAGGGGATACTTTATTGACACATTCCTGGGGTCAGATACATCACATGATTACACTGACAGAACCACAGGCACATAGACACAGGCAACAGAGCATGCACAATGTCGGCACTAGTACAATGTATATCCACCTTTCGCAGCAATGCAGGCTGCTATTCTCCCATGGAGACGATCGTAGAGATGCTGGATGTAGTCCTGTGGAACGGCTTGCCATGCCATTTCCACCTGGCGCCTCAGTTGGACCAGCGTTCGTGCGGGACGGGCAGACCGCGTGAGACGACGCTTCATCCAGTCCCAAACATGCTCAATGGGGGACAGATCCGGAGATCTTGCTGGCCAGGGTAGTTGACTTACACCTTCTAGAGCACGTTGGGTGGCACGGGATACATGCGGACGTGCATTGTCCTGTTGGAACAGCAAGTT
The DNA here is from genome assembly GCF_021461395.2 of Schistocerca americana. NCBI lineage: Eukaryota > Metazoa > Arthropoda > Insecta > Orthoptera > Acrididae > Schistocerca > Schistocerca americana. Next base: position 552,014,932 of record NC_060121.1, on the reverse strand, counting down.
CCCTTGCCGGTCTAGGAATGGTAGAACGATGGGTTCGATGACGGTTTGGATGTACCGTGCACTATTCAGTGTCCCCTCGACGATCACCAGTGGTGTACGGCCAGTGTAGGAGATCGCTCCCCACACCATGATGCCGGGTGTTGGCCCTGTGTGCCTCGGTCGTATGCAGTCCTGATTGTGGCGCTCACCTGCACGGCGCCAAACACGCATACGACTATTATTGGCACCAAGGCAGAAGCGACTCTCATCGCTGAAGACGACACGTCTCCATTCGTCCCTCCATCCACGCCTGTCGCGACACCACTGGAGACGGGCTGCACGATGTTGGGGCGTGAGCGGAAGACGGCCTAACGGTGTGCGGGACCGTAGCCCAGCTTCATGGAGACGGTTGCGAATGGTCCTCGCCGATACCCCAGGAGCAACAGCGTCCCTAATTTGCTGGGAAGTGGCGGTGCGGTCCCCTACGGCACTGCGTAGGATCCTACGGTCTTGGCGTGCATCCGTGCGTCGCTGCGGTCCGGTCCCAGGTCGACGGGCACGTGCACCTTCCGCCGACCACTGGCGACAACATCGATGTACTGTAGAGACCTCACGCCCCACGTGTTGAGCAATTCGGCGGTACGTCCACCCGGCCTCCCGCATGCCCACTATACGCCCTCGCTCAAAGTCCGGCAACTGCACATACGGTTCACGCCCACGCTGTCGCGGCATGCTACCAGTGTTAAAGACTGCGATGGAGCTCCGTATGCCACGGCCAACTGGCTGACACTGACGGCGGCGGTGCACAAATGCTGCGCAGCTAGCGCCATTCGACGGCCAACACCGCGGTTCCTGGTGTGTCCGCTGTGCCGTGCGTGTGATCATTGCTTGTACAGCCCTCTCGCTGTGTCCGGAGCAAGTATGGTGGGTCTGACACACCGGTGTCAATGTGTTCTTTTTTCCATTTCCAGGAGTGTATATTTTATAAAGAAACTTATATCACAATTTGCACTTAGTAGTTCAGCGGTTTAACTCCCATTCCAGCAAATAGATTTATGTTTCCCACCGTTTCTCTAAATCATCTAAAATAACTGCTGGGACTGATGTTCTTAAAAGGACGTGTTCGATTTCCATTCTCCATCCTTCACCAATTTAATGTCGATCATCTCGTCGTCGATGGAAAGCTTTAACTGTGTGTTTCCTCCGGAATTAGCTCGATTACATTCTTCTCAGATTATGGAAATCCACTAAATACTGTTGTGTTCAAGGTAACTAAATTCCTTTCCTAACTTAAAGGATCTCAAAATAAATGGAAGGTAAAGTATAGTCTGGCTTAAATAAATTATTTATTTTTAATGCACCACTTCGCGTCTAATTACTTCCTGCCTTTCCGAGCCCTTAATGTTTTGTCATAAAAATGCTTCATTTTGATCCTTTTCCACTGGAAGTGCTTTCGTAGTTACAGTAGTATCTTCTGTTGCGAAACATCTTAGAGTACTGTGCAAATGAGAGCCCTTATAATCGAATAAGCAAATTACGGTTGATACCCTGGATCACAGTGAAGAAAGCGTGTTCCTACATGCTCTAACTTTACTTTAGTTAACATTTAATTAATATCGTCGGAAATTGTCGACGTACTTCCTTCGTGTACATTTTATATTGATGCCGTAAATATCCATTTTGAAGTCATGATTGAAAGTATTCATCCGACTTGACAAGTAGTCCAGTGAAACTGTCTGAAAAAAAGCCTATACCTTGCAAAAGGTGAGGTAGAAGTTTTTACTTTTTTAACTCGTTCATATTGTTGGAAAGGTTAGAAAACCAATTTTTGCCAACAAAATTTCTCTTGGGAAAACTTTCTGCAGTCAAAAAACTTCAAAAATTTCATACTTTTTTCAGTTTTTTCAAAATATCTCAGTTTCATTTGCTGCTATCGCTTTCACGTCTATTTTCTTTTTTAAAGAGCACAAAATTCTCTACGATTTGATTTTTACCATTTTTTTTTCTACTCCCAATATCTAAGGCGCTACAGCGCCTCAAAAAATACAAATTTTTCAAATTGCGAGCAAAGTGGCAAATTACCTAATTTTTGAACACTGTTATTTCAGTTTCTATTTGTGTGGTATAAACATATTACTCATCATGTTATTCATTGGAATTTACCATCTCACTCTGCTGCAGGGCCAGGACAAACAGCATCATATTCAGTAACTACAAACACATTCACGTCGGATTGCGTGAAGTTTATTTGTGTTACAATATGTAATACGATTGCATGCAGGTGCCGTACATTTTCTACAGTTGATTGACGTTAATGATCAGTTATAATAAAATGTATGTAGGAATTGTTCTTTAGCGGAATAAAGCGTATTTATTCTTTGGCGGGCGGAAGGCGATTATCTCTAGTGATTGTTCACAGCGCGCTGACAGCTATTGGCACACAACAATAAGGGTCCTACAGTTTGGAGTCGCTTCCATTCAGTATATGCTGTGGTGCTGAAAATGAGTCTGTCTGACACGAATTTGTGTTTCATTTGCGAAAAAACTGTGGTGAGTGGTGGATGCAATGTGAAAAAGAAAGGGCTGAGCACACTTATCGATTGTAGTGCTAAATGCAGGGAGTCTGCTCACGCCCGTTTTTTGAAAACGCTCAGTGAAGTGATGGTGCATGAAGCATGCTACAAGAAGTACTTTAATGAGAGAATGATAGCAGCTAGCCTTCGACATCCTCAGGAACCAACAGGCGTGCTACGTCGGTCGCAGGAAAAAGGTCAGTTCAAGTTCAAAGAGAAATGGAGTGTACCTTATCCACAAAGTAACTTGGACTCGAAATGTTTGCTTCAAGTCAATAGCCCAAAGCTATGTTTCTTACCTGCAACGTCAATTTGGATCTCAATTTGCTATTGTATTTGATGGGTATCCATGTGAGGGAGACAAATGTAGCACAAAGAGTGCTGAGAGGATTCGTAGGTCCAAAAAACATTCTTCGGTTGATGTTGTGGTTGAATCAGAGATGCTGAACCAAGTACCTCAGGAGAAGTTCTTGTGCAACGAGCGAAACAAGATGCGTTTGATCATACTTCTTAAAAAGGAATTTCTGGAATGTAGCGTTGAAGTGCACCAGCCACAAGAAGATGCTGACGTTATGACTGTAACATCTGTCATTTCAAGAACAAAAGATTTTGGAAGTGTTGTCATTGTAGGAGAAGATGTTGACCTGCTTGTGCTCATGACCGGTTTGGGGCAAGGCATTGAAAACTTATTTTTCTTAAAGCCAGGAAGAGGAAGTGCAGAAGACAAGTGGTTTTCCACTGCACCTTACAAGTTTGACAGTGAATATATTCTGTTCACTCACGCCTTTAGCGGATGTGATACAACATCTGCTTTTTTTGGTCAAGGAAAAATTAAGTGCTGCAATATTGTTGCGAAAAATGAACACCTACCCTCAGCACTTTGCACGTTCAATAAACCACATGCTACCCGTGAAGAAATATTAACAGCAACAAAACAGGTTACTATCGCATTGCATAGTGGAGGTGTCGGCAGTTCCCACACACTACACCATTTGCGGTACCAGCTATTCGCCAAGTCTGCCACAAAAAGCAAACTGAATCTTGCACGGTTGCCACCTACACTAGATGCTGCACAACGTCATTCGTTGCAGACTTACCAGCAAGTCCAAAGTGGGATGGGAAACTGGAAACCTCCTGAGAAATCCAATACCCGTTATAATGAGCCAAGATGCAGCACCTGAAGCACTTCTTCACATTGTTTCATGCTCATGCAAGCTGAACTGTGGCGGAGCGTGCTCCTGCAGAAAAGCGGGTTTGAAATGTTCTTCAATTTGCAAGAAATGTATTGGGGTCAGCTGTGAAAACGTGCCAAAATTTTTATATGAAGGCAGTGAAGAAGATGTTATGGAGGATGTTGAGGAAACCGCTGACGAAATCAACGAACTTGCTGAGGCTGACTCGCTGCTTAAAGAAGAGGTCAATCGGAGATCAACTCTAGGTACAGACCCTGAATCCGTATTTCTGGTGACACTGAGGAACCTGGCCCATCAAAACGTTGGAAGTGATGCTCATATCTGTCTCAAGTGCGCTAATGTGCAACATTACAAGCATTACACACCTAGAACTGTCAAAGTTTTTTAGTAACTGACAATGCATTTAATTGTAATAAAGCTACTTATTTTTAATGTCAACTGTGTTGCTTTTATACACAAGAATAATTACCTACCCAATTAAGTTGCCTACTGCAGCTAATAATAGTTCAGTTTCCTGAGACAATTTATTTTGTGTGTGTGTGTGTGTGTGTGTCTATGTATGTTAATGATGTATTTTTATATTTATTTATTTAGAAGGAGACCAAGAGATGAATACACTAATCAGATTCAGAAGGATGTGGGTTGCAGTAAGTACTGGGAGAAGAAGAAACTTGCACAGGATAGGGTAGCATGGAGAGCTGCATCAAACCAGTCTCAGGACTGAAGACCACAACAACAACAGTTTTACAAATACAGGGCAGAGGTGGCTCATAGTGAACTTCAGGTAGTGATGTAAGAATCACAATAGTTGGGGGCCCAGCAATCCACATGTTGGATGCAGAGAAGTTGAATACTTGAAAATGAGGTGGTAAATTCATATAACATGATGTATAATTTATTTATACTACACAAACAGAAACTGAAAAGTAGTGTTCAAAAATAAGGTATCTTGCCACTATGATCAAAATTTGAAAAACTGGTATTTTTTGTGGCGCTGTAGCGCCTTAGATATTGGGAGTAGAAAAAAATGGCGTGAATCAAATTTGTAGAGAATTTTGTGCTCTTTAAAAAATAAAATTGACGTTAAAGCGATAGGAGCAAATGAAACCGAGATACTTGAAAAAAAAAAACGGAAAAAAGGCCGACATTTTCCAAGTTTTTTGACTGCAGAAAGTTTTCCCAAGCGAAATTTTGTTGGCAAAACTCGGTTTCTAATATTTCCAACCATATGAACGAGTTGAAAAAATAAACTCTTCTACCCCACCTTTTGCAAGGTATTTCTGAAATTTGACTGGACTAAAGACTATAACTTCGAAAAGAATGAAGATAAAGACTTAGAGTAGATTTTAACAAATAGAAGTAAAAAAAATTAATTTTCAAGTGAATTATCTGACTTTAAAAGGTATATTTCTTATAAGCATGGACACGTAACTTTGAGGTACTTTTTGCAGTTAAGTTTATGAACGAAATTCTCCTTTACCTTTCATAAATGTCAACGTACCCTACAATGGAGGCACGACAAATGTCTAGACGATGATAAAGTTTATCAGATACTTTCGCAAGATTGTTTGGATTTATTCCGTTCACTATTCTTGCTATATCACGTCGTAGTTGTTGCTATATTGCGACATCCCGTACGACCAACCAATCAATGACGCACATCATTGTTAAGAAATTCTCTTACATGCAGGTGGACTTGTTGAAGCGGAGACAACGTAATGACTTTAATTGCTGTGTTATGGCCACGTCTACTTCCTACACTTTGGGAAATGAAAAAGTCAGCGAGCTCGGAGTACCAGGGATATCCCTACTGGAAAAAGCATGAACCGGCAACCTACAATTGACACCGACATAAGCTATTATTTTCGATGCTAAAATTAGAAATTTTGGATACATTTTATCTTCAGTCATGTAGCTAGATTCTTCTGAAATCGTATGAGTCGATCTCAAATAATCTTTAGTTTATACGATAGATCCTCTGAGTACAAAAACCACGTAACATATGGGGCTCTTCCGTTTTACAACCCAGTATCATATTATGATTTATGAGCGTGAGGCGAGTGTAACTGAAATGTTTGACTGCCTGCTCACTGAACTATTGTCGTGTGTTATTGCCCCACGTGGGTCACAATACTGATCTTATACTATAAAGCAATCTTTCTACGTAGGAGGACTGGAAATACAGTAGATCTAAGCAGCCTAGTAACAAAAATTAAGGATCTGTTCTAAGGTACGGTAAGGGCTCTGCTTCTGAAATCCCACAGTAAACGCCAGGAGATAGGTCTGCTAATAATATGTCTCTCCACATTTCTGTCCAATGACGCTGTGGATGTTCAGTGGCGCGAGTATCTACATGTAACTGTAGTTTATAGTAGATCAACTGAAGGTCATACTGTTGCGAGTCTAGCGGTTTTGTTATTTCTCGGACACGGGAATATCCATTGTCGTCATCTTCTACTGATCGTTATTGAACATAGGACCGCCTAGTGAATCCAGTTCAGCGTGCATGACGCACTCTTTTTCAGATAACCGACTTACGCCACACTGCATTCTGAGGACGACGGCGAGACATGTCCCGCGATTGGTCACTGTTTCTCGGCAGCGGCGTGAGCTCACCTTTTCGCACCGCCAGAGGAAAAGTGAAGCATGAGAGCACGCTCCCCGCCGGACATTCCTGAGCTCTGCTCTGCGAAGCTGCGAGCAGTAGCTAGCTACTGACTAGCCGCGCCGGCGCAGGCGGCTCGCGAACTGCTTGTCTCAGCGCGTGTTGAACATATCGAATGCTTCCGCAAAAGCTCATTTCAATACCACCGAATCAAATTCCATGATCACCTGACAGTAACATGTTATTTGCGGGATACACAGCAGCTACACTAACAAGAAGTGATTCCTTCTATGATGGGTCTTCTATGGGTTTCTTGAGCCTTCCTGCCTCCAGTGTTCCCCAGGGTTATTCAAAATTCGAAAGACACCTGCATGGAACTGCTACGCGTTTATTATAGTTTTTCATGAGTTGCTGGTAGGAATCGTCAAACAAGTTTGACCAGGACCACGAAATTTTTTTTCATGTAGGCATCATAAAAGTTACAGATGTATGCAGATTACTAATAAGAAATACCATTGAGTCGTGCGTCCAAATCTCACATCTGAGCAGCATGTGGTACAACCGTCCACTCGTCAGTTCTCATTGCTGGGAGGACGTAAGTGCCGCCACGTCACGTGCCACGATCCAAATCCGATGTATAATACGAGATTTTCAAAGCTATCCATCTATCGTATTTCAATAGGTAGAGCGAGGACAAAGATATATTTGTGTGACGCAGATAGGCAAATAATCGTTTGTTGCACGACAAACGAGTCAAGCGAAAGGTAGCGCAGTACGCAGTAAACTTCCAGGTTCTCAGAATGAACATTTCATTCTGCAACAAAATGTGGACTGTTCTCAGGACGTCGTTGCAGATTAAATCCCTGTCCCGGACACGGAACTAGAAATAGGTTCAAAATGGCTCTGAGCACTATGGGACTCAACTGCTGTGGTCATAAGTCCCCTAGAACTTAGAACTACTTAAACCTAACTAACCTAAGGACAGCACACAACACCCAGCCATCACGAGGCAGAGAAAATCCCTGACCCCGCCGGGAATCTAACCCGGGAACCCGGGCGTGGGAAGCGAGAACGCTACCGCACGACCACGAGATGCGGGCACTAGAAATAGGAAACTTGCTGTTCACGGGCAATGACGCTCTTGAGGTGTCCATGCACAGCTCATGACTTGCCCTCACAACTTTACTTGCACCAGCGTCTCTCCTATCTTCCAAACCTAGAAGGTTGTTCGAGGATAGATTGAGCCAGACAACACGACGAGCGAGGCGATCCTAGAAAACTACAGTTGGTTACTTAAAAAGAGTAATTTTCTTACTAGCTTGTTTTCTGTGTTCGAAATGAACTTTTAGTTGCTCTGGTGATACAAGACTCCAATTCAGGTGGGTGGGTGGACACTGGTGACTGGACTGACGGTTGTGGGATGGCAGGTAGCGGTTGGAGCAGGAAGGTAGAAGTCCGCCTGTCGAACTGACGGACACAGGCCACGGAACCGACCGTGGGCCCGTCTCCCCACACAAGCGAACGGGTCGGGACAAATGGCTCTGAGCACTATGGGACTTAACAGCTGTGGTCATCAGTCCCCTAGAACTTAGAACTACTTAAACCTAACTAACCTAAGGACATCACACACATCCATGCCCGATGCAGGATTCGAACCTGCGACCGTAGTAGTCGCACGGTTCCGGACTGCGCGCCTAGAACCGCCAGACCACCGCGGCCGGCGGTCGGGACAGACCAGCGGACCCATCCACCTGTGCGTGGGGACTTTATGGTGCCGTAAGAGCCGTTCACTGCTCCAGGGAGCTACCCCGCCCATTGGCCTCAGGCTCAGTGGTCGATCACCTCCCCACTGACCATTGTGCGCAGGGTGCTGCTTTGACGAAGCAGAGTGACTTTATGATATGTTACTTTCAGGTGATCATGAAATCTGATTCAGTGGTATTGAAATGAGATTTTGCGGAATCATTCGATATGTTCTGATGAGAACTCGCTCACCTGTAGTTCCGCGCTGCTACCGCCTCAGCGCACTCCCTCAGCACGCGCTGGACAGGCGTTTAGCATAATGGAATACAGAAATAACTAGAACTGCAGGAAACCTTTGCGGTTCTTTATCAAATTACCCCCTGTAGTTCTTACTGGACACAAGCCGGACGCTGGTCATAAAAGAACAGAGTGCAGGAGGAGTGGATCGGCAGATAACATCTTGGCAAGCCGTGGGAGCATAAATCTTGTGAGATGTCCAGCCCGCTTTTTAAAAACACCGGCGTGACTTTCTGTCACTAGGGCAGGGAGGTTGTCGATCTCAGTAGTGATGTAGAGAGCGGGATTCAGGATGATTGAACAGGGTCTAAAAAGTAGATAGAGTGAGAGATCCGGTGCAGTTTTCCAATAGAAGGAAGCGTGGGTCCGGGCCACAAACTTTTTCGAGAATGCGAGCCTGCTATCAAATTAACTTAGGAAAATTTTAAAAAAAGAAAATCGGAGAAGAGATGGTAAAGTTTCTTACGTAGCGTTCCACTGGCAAACAAGCATTTTTTGTGTAAGGGTGGGGGCGAGGGAGGCAATTTCAGCACTGAGAACTGTAGGCAGCGTGTCTGGTGACACAACTACTTGCATCGTTTTATAGGCATTACACTTACGAGTTCCATTCAGACTTCTTCGCTAGGCTGCTGTGGGCTCCTACACGAGACTTCGACTTCGCTTCTGCGGTTACTTACACTGACCAGTCAGAAAATTACGACCATCGACCTACTATCGATCTAAACCCGTTCAGGCGACAGCAGTTTCACCTGGCGAGGAATGCCTGTAGTCTGATACGTGCACGGTATACATAGCATGAGTGAGCGTGCTGACCGTATGTAGAACGGGGAAGGCGCGCGATCTGTCTGTTTGACCGAGAGCAGATTGTGATGGCCCAGAGGCTCAGTGAAAGCATTTCCGAAACAGCACGGCTTGTCGGCTGTTCGAGGAATGTAGTGGTGAGTGTCTTCAGCACGTGGCGAAACCACGTCCAGGCCTCGTAGGATTGGGCGGCCACCCCTCATAACAGATGTCAAAGAGGCTGGGCACACTGGTAAAACTGTGGCCGAACTAACATCAGCCTTTAATACTGGGCAGAGTACAAGGATGTCTGAACACACAGTGGACCGAACACTGCTAACGATGGGTTTCCACAGCCAAAGACCCATGCATGCGTCAAAATTAATACCACGACATCGGCAGCTGCAACTGAAATGAGTACGTGTCTATCGGCACTCTACCGAGCGAGGTGGCGCAGTGGTTAGCACACTGGACTCGCATTCGGGAGGACGACGGTTCAATCCTGTCTCCGGCCATCCTGATTTAGGTTTTCCGTGATTTCCCTAAATCGCTTCAGGCAAATGCCGGGATGGTTCCTTTGAAAGGGCACGGCCGATTTCCTTCCCCATCCTTCACTCACCCGAGCTTGCGCTCCGTCTCTAATGACCTCGTTGTCGACGGGACGTTAAACACTAATATCCTCCTCCTCCTCCTCTATCGGCACTCGACGTTGGCGCAATGCCGGAGCATTGCATGGTGTGACGAGACACGATACCTTCCTCATCATGGCGATAGGACGGCACGAATCCATCGTCTTGCAGGCGAGCAGCTCCTTGACAACTCTACTGCGATACGGACACAAGCTGGCGACAGCTCCATTATGCGCTGAGGAACATTCATGTGGGTATCCATGGCGCCAGTGGAGCTCGTGCAAGGCTCCATGACGGCCGAGGAGTATCGTACACTGGCTGCAGACATGACGATCATGTTTCCAGACGGTAGTGTGTAATGGGACACACTCCTCCAACATTAACTTTTTTTTATATAGAAATAACCGATACCATGTATACTATCGATCTTTGTATAGGTGAACATGGTATCAGCTGTGTAACTGAATGAACTTCACATTATTTTGTATACGAGGTGTTATATTTCCGGCTAAAATATGTAAAAAGAAATTAATTTGTTAGTACTCTGTATGTACAGCTAAAATTACTCTTCTTTTAAAAATATTTGAAATTACGAAATTTCTGCAATACTTAAAATTCATATTATTAATTGTGCAATCTAACGCTAATCGTTATATTTTTTCTGGATTCAGTTATAAAATAATGATATATTTTAGTGATGATTCTTTTTTGGTCAAGAAAGTTTCTAAACTCTTTTGCTTTGTAAATTCTTTGGAATGTTGTGAGTACCGCAGAATGATAGGAGTAGTGAGCATGCCTCTGATGAAAACGCCCGTATATTTCTAACTGTGTCAACAAAAATGTAATTTGTGGTGTGATAGAAGTGAAATGTGTAAAGTCGGTGTGATTTAGAAGAAAGGGACAAAATAAAAAGATATTCATAGCAACAGACAAATCTTCATCATTTATTCAGTTCATCAGGAAACCGCAACGCTGTAAATCAACGTTTCAACCTCAATAATGAAGGCCCTACACACAAGTATTAGAGCCAACAACAAGAAGAGAAAATGAAGATAAGTAAGAAGTTTCTCTTTTGTATATCTTACGCCTCTTGAAGAGTCGACACCTTTATAGACAGAATTTTAATAGTGACGTGTGGGGGGGTAAGATTACAAGTGGAATTTTTCAACAAGATAATGCGCTATGTAACAATGCCAGGAGTGTGATGGAGTGGAGCGAGGAACACAGTGGTGAGATCCAATTGATGTACTGGCCCCCCACGTCGCCAGATCTGAACCCGAACGTACACATTTGGGATGTGATTGAACATGTCGTCAGAGTGCATAGCCCCCCTTCCCGGAAGTTACAGGAATTGTCACTCTCGCCAGCGACCTGCCAAGCCTCATTACTTCCGTGCCACGAAGCGTCACCGCTGTTATCCGCGCCAAAGGTGGACACACCGGCTATTAGGAAGATGATGTTCTGGCTGGTCCGTGTAGATCGCAGGCTTCCTCGCTGTAAACCGTTCACAGTGGCTAGGGAAATGCGGGATGAGACTGACGAGCCGGTGGTAAGCACGCTTCATCCTGAAGTTAAGGGGTCTTTGAGAAGAATTACATTGTGTTCGATGGCTCGCTCAAAATTCAGGTATTTGTGATTCCTGCATCTACTTCCCTTCAACCCACAAATATCTATTCAGTTGTCATGTTCGATACGGCATCGTGCGATTTTTTTTGGTGGGAAGCAGGTCAATTACCAGACTGTTTTCCCTATCGGTTCGCCGCGAACTTTTCTGCTCTGCACTTAATTTTTACTCCATTCATTACAAGGATTTTTGTGTTACAGTTTCCGCATAATTTCATTTGTCTGGTTCACTTATAAATATCGTTTTCCCCCTTCTGAATTTTTATAATAATAAACTACGTTCAAAGCAGACCTATCTTTCATTACATAAATGAACCCCATAACTCCATATAGTACTACTGAATTCGGCAAGGAGTACGTCCAAGACCCTGTTTTCAGTATCATTAATTTCCAGATAGTTTCTGTTGCGCACGGTTTGTCATATCACACAGGACTTGGAGGGAGCTACCCGTATCATGTCAAATACGGTATCGTGCGATTTTTTTCGGTGAAAAACAGGTCAGTTACCAGACTCTTTTTCCCTATCGATTCGCCGCGAACTTTCCTCCTCTGCAATTAATTTTTACTCCATTCATTGCAAGGATTTTTGTGTTACAGTTTCCTCTTAATTTCGTTGGTCTGTTTCACTTATAAATATCGTTTTCCGCCTTCTGAATTTTTATAATAATAAACTACTTTCAAAGCAGACTTATCTTTCATTACATAAATGAAGCCCATAACTCCATATGCTGCTGTTGTGGTCTTCAGTCCTGAGAATGGTTTGTTGCAGCTCTCCATGCTACTCTATCTTGTGCAAGCTTCTTCATCTCCCAGTACCTACTGCAACCTACATCCTTCTGAATCTGCTTGGTGTATTCATCTCTTGGTCCCCCTCTACGATTTTACCCTCCACGCTGCCCTCCAATACTAAATTGGTGATCCCTTGATGCCTCAGAACATGTCCTACCAACCGATCCCTTCTTCTCGTCAAGTTGTGCCACAAACTTCTCCCCAATCCTATTCAACACCTCCTCATTTGTTATGTGATCTACCCATCTAATCTTCAGCATTCTTATGTAGCACCACATTTCGAAAGCTTCCATTCTCTTCTTGTCTAAACTATTTATCGTCCATATTTCACTTCCATACATGGCTACACTCCATACAAATACTTTCAGAAACGACTTCCTGACACTTAAATCTATACTCGATGTTAACAATTTCTCTTCTTCAGAAACGCTTTCCTCCCCATTGCCAGACTACATTTTATATCCTCTCTACTTCGACCATCATCAGTTATTTTGCTCCCCAAATAACAAAACTCCTTTACTACTTTAAGTGTCTCATTTCCTAATCTAATACCCTCAGCAACACCCGACTTAATTCGACTACATTCCATTATCCTCGTTTTGCTTTTGTTGATGTTCATCTTATATCCTCCTTTCAAGACACTATCCATTCCGTTCAACTGCTCTTCCAAGTCCTTTGCTGTCTCTGACATAATTCCAATGTCATCGGCGAACCTCAAAGTTTTTATTACTTCTCCATGGATTTTAATACCTACTCCGAATTTTTGTTTTGTTTCCTTTACTGTTTGCTCAATATACACATTGAATAACATCGAGGAGAGGCTACAACCCTGTCTCACTCCCTTCCCAACCACTGATTCCCTTTCATGGCCCACAACTCTTATAACTGCCATTTGGTTTCTACACAAATTGTAAATAGCCTTTCGCTCCCTATATTTTACCCCTGCCACCTTCAGAATTTGAAACAGATTATTCCAGTCAACATTGTCAAAAGCTTTCTCTAGGTCTACAAATGTTAGAAACGTAGGTTTGCCTTTCCTTAATCTAGCTTCTAAGATAAGTTGTAGGATTAGTATTGCCTCACGTGTCCCAATATTTCTACGGAATCCACACTGATCTTCCCTAAGGTCGGCTTCTACTAGTTTTTCCATTCGTCTGTAAAGAATTCGTGTTAGTATTTTGCAGCCGCGGCATATTAAACTGATAGTTCGGTAATTTTCACATCTGTCAACACCTGCTTTCTTTGGAATTGGAATTATTATATTCTTCTTGAAGTCTGGGGGTATTTCGGCTGTCTCATACATTTTGCTCTCCAGATGGTAGAGTTTTGTCAGGACTGGCTCTCCCAAGGCCGTCAGTAGTTCTAATGTAATGTTGTCTACTCCCGGGGCCTTGTTCCGACTCAGGTCTTTCAGTGCTCTGTCGAACTCTTCACGCAGTATCGTATCTCCCATTTCATCTTCATCTACATCCTCTTCCATTTCCATAATATTGTCCTCAAGTACATCGCCCTTGTATAGACCCTCTATATACACCTTCCACCTTTCTGCTTTCCCTTCTTTGCTTAGAACTGGGTTTCCATCTGAGCTCTTGATATTCATACAAGTGGTTCTCTTTTCTCCAAAGGTTTCTTTAATTTTCCTGTAGGCAGTATCTATCTTACCCCTAGTGAGATAAGCCTCTACATCCTTACATTTATCCTCTAGCTATCCCTGCTTAGCCATTTTGCACTTCCTGTCGATCTCATTTTTGAGACGTTTGTATTCCTTTTTGCCTGCGTCATTTACTGCATTTTTATATTTTCTCCTTTCATTAATTAAATTCAATATTTCTTCTGTTACCCAAGGATTGCTACCAGCCCTCGTCTTTTTACCTACTTGATCCTCTGCTGCCTTCACTACTTCATCCCTCAAAGCTACCCATTCTTCTTCTACTGTATTTCTTTCCACCATCCCTGCCATTTGTTCCCTTACGCTCTCACTGAAACTCTGTACAACCTCTGGATTAGTCAGTTTATCCAGGTCCCATCTCCTTAAATTCCCACCTTTTTGCAGTTTCTTCAGTTTTAATCTACAGTTAATAACCAGTAGATTGTGGTCAGAGTCCACATCTGCCCCTGGAAATGTCTTACAATTTAAAACCTGGTTCCTAACTGTCTGTCTTACCATTATATAATCTATCTGAAATCTGTCAGTATCTCCAGGGTTCTTCCATGTATACAACCTTCTTATATGATTCTTAAACCAAGTGTTAGCTATGATTAAGTTGTGCGCTGTGCAAAATTCTAACAGACGGCTTCCTCTTTCATTTCTTAGCCCCAGTCCATATTCACCTACTGCGTTTCCTTATCTCCCTTTTCCTACTACCGAATTCCAGTCACCCATGACTATTAAATTTTCGTCTCCCTTCACTATCTGAATAATTTCTTTGATTTCGTCATACATTTCTTCAATTTCTTCGTCATCTGCAGAGCCAGTTGGCATATAAACTTGTACTACTGTAGTAGGCGTGGGCTGCGTGTCTATCTCGGCCGCAATAATGCGGTTACTATGCTGTTTGTAGTAGCTTACCCGCACTCCTATTTTTTTATTCATTATTAAACCTACTCCTGCATTACCCCTATTTGACTTTGTATTCATAACACTGTATTCGCCTGACCAAAAGTCTTGTTCATCCTGCCACCGAACTTCACTAATTGCCACTATATCTAACTTTAACCTATCCATTTCCCTTTTTAAATTTTCTAACCCACCTGCCGGATTAAGGGATCTGACATTCCACGCTCCGATCCGTAGAACGCCAGTTTTCTTTCTCCTGATAACGACGTCCTCTTGAGTAGTCCCCGCCCGGAGATCCGAATGGGGGACTATTTTACCTCCGGAATATATTACCCAAGAGGACGCCATCATCATTAACCATACCGTAAAGCTGCATGCCCTCGGGAAAAATTACGGCTGTAGTTTCCCCTTGCTTTCAACCGTTCGCAGTACCAGCACAGCAAGGCTGTTTTGGTTAGTGTTACAAGGCCAGATCAGTCAATCATCCAGACGTTTGCCTCTGCAGCTACTGAAATGGCTGCTGCCCCTCTTCAGGAACCACGCGTTTGTCTGGCCTCTCAACAGACACCCCTCCGTTGTGGTTGCACCTACGGTACGGCTATCTGTATCGCTGAGGCACGCAAGCCTCCCCACCAACGGCCATATAGTACTACTGAATTCGGCAAGGAGTACGTCCTCGACCCCGTTTTCAGTATCATTAATTTCCAGAAAGTTTCTGTTGCGCACGGTTTGTCATATCACGCAGGATTTGGAGGGAGCTATCCCTATATCGAGAGGGTTCATTCGATACATTAAGTCATAACCCAGCGATACCTTGCACATTGAGTCACACGTAAGTATTACGTAAAATGAAAAAAATAGTATAACGATTTGGCACTGTTCATATGTTAATAGACGTGCATCCCATTTTATTGTGAGACCTTGCACACGCCATGTGTGTCTCCAGTTCAGCATTACGCTGAGCTATTTTAAAACGTTATGTGTGACACACGGATAGTCGAGCGCGTTAATGCACCACTTCTGGGAGCTCCGAATCGAACCTACCTCGTGGATTAATGAGGAGGACTGGTGAGGCCGCCAGCATGGAAGTCCTTTTTAGGCAGTCTTCTACATCCAGCTAGGACAGTACCGGTCTGGTACCCATGTCCCTCCTCAGATAACACACTGCACAAACCCTTAGAAAAGGTTCCCACACTTGGAGACGAGATTTACGCTAAACGCAGAGGAACGGGTGACACAGATAGCATCCCAGTTGTAGTGATGGCGTCAGGAAGGACATCCTGCCACCAACTGTCACTAACATTTGCCAAACCCGTATAACAGGGCCGATACCACGAAGAGAACAACAAAAGGAATAGGACAAGATGACGAAGAGTCGAAACCTGCATAGGGGACAAGGATTTTCCATCTTTTCGCATCTGCGGTTGTACCCGTATAACAGGGCCGTTACCACGAAGAGAACAACAAAAGGAATAGGACAAGATGACGAAGAGTCGAAACCTGCATAGGGGACAAGGATTTTCCATTTTTTCGCATCACGGGTGTGCTGCACTCGTCATGACATGTTACCTTTTCCCACATCACTCGGATCATACTCTGCTGCAGGCTTGATACACTGTCTAGCCACATTAATGTGATCGCCTGTCGAAAGCCTGAATAACCGTCTTTTGCAGTGCCAACCGCCGTGAGGCATGCTGAAAGAGATTCAACGAGGTTCTCGAAGATACCGACAGGGACGTGAAGCCATGCCGACTCCAGTGAAGTGGCGAGCTGTGCTGGGTTTCTCGGTTGACGATCCACGGCGACAACAGATCGATCGAGGTAGTTCCACAGATTCTCGATTCCGTTTCAATCCGGGGACTTTGATGGCCAGGGAAGTATGGTAAACTCTTCGAACCACATAAGCACACGCTGCATTATCTTGCTGGTAGATGCTGTCATGCCGAGGGAAAACAAACTGCGTGTAAGGGTGGACATAGCCCCCAAGTGTACATACATACTTGTGTTGGTCCATTGTGCCTTCCAGAATCGCCAATGCCATGAAAACATTCCCCAGACCATAAAGCTCCTTCCCCTATCTCGAGCCTTCCGACTGTTGTTGAAGGGCGTTGCTTTCAGACGTTTCATGTTGTACACGCCAACTGCCATAGGTCCACTAGAGAATAAAACGTGATTTATCTTAAAAAGCCACGTGTTTCGGTACTGGCGTGCGAAATCCGGCCGATGTCGCCGATGAAAAGCATTCAGCATGGGTGTCTGAACCAGGCGCTTGTTGCGGAGGCCAAATACAGCAACTTTCTTTGAACTGTGGTTGGGGAGACTGTTGGCAGTCAGTTGCTCAACAGTTGCACGTCTGTTCACCCCTACGCATCTCCGGAGCCGCCGTTGACCATGTTTCGTGTGTAGCGGCAGCCCAGTAAGTACATGGTGCCAGTAAGAAATCGAAACTAGTAGCTAAATAATATTATTAAGTGCAATTACAGCTGTTGGTATCTGTTTCCTTCACGTTTACAAACATAGCTCGGATGCCAATGATCGTGCCCTTTTGGACGTCAGATGAATCGTTCCGTTTTCGCATTACGACAACGTCTGCAGTTTATTATTGCACGTCACCGCCACCGCCATCTCCCACCAGTATGTTTTGTATACTCCTCACTGTTAGGTGCTGCCACCTACTGTCTGTGAGTGGTTATTGGATGTTGACGCCGAGCATAGGTGGTTATCTCGTTAACTTGACTGGGCCGTGTATAATTTTTGGCGTGACGTAGCTTGAATAACTCCCTGAGAAACGAAATAAACTATCTGCTAATAGTGTTAATTTCAAAATAAAATAACAGTCTACCCACAAAAATAAATTCTGTTAAGGAAATTATAGCGATTACGTACATTTGCAAAAAAGACAGCATTCAACCTGGATTAACAACTGAAGTCTCCATGCACTCGGATAAGAAATAATGATAGGTTTCTTTTAGACATTTACAGCCTTATAGTAACGGGCAAATCTTGTCGAAACATTTTCCTACGTAAAAACAATTGGCGTATATAGATGGAAGGGATGTCCGAGAATTGTCTTGAAATCAAGCTGGAGTGCCTCTAAAAGGGATTATTCATCCTAAAGAGTAACAGAAAACCTTTCTCTAGACAATGACATTTTCTCCACGTCTTTTTCATTCTTACTGCAGTGGTTGATTATATTAGTCTTTGGCGTTACCCAACTTCCAATGGACGCTGAATACGTCACTACTGGCAGGTTATTCACATTCAAAGTTCACCATCTCAGGATTTTGTTACAGACCATACGTAGGGTTTGCTGAACTGTAAGGGTAGTCAATCTGTTTTTCCGTACCGCTTCGATTAGCTGTCTTCTCGGTCAAAAATATCATTCATTTCCGACGTTTGTAGTAGTTAGAGTCTCGTCGTTTCTATGGTTTTTGATCAACGTGCTGCCTTTATTCACTTAGTGATATTTTTACCACAGATGTTTACAGATAGTTCACAAACTTCTTCGTTTCAGGAAAACTGTCGCCCTTGACTCTAAAAACGGCAATAATCCGTTTTTCAAATTCAGATAAAATGCTTGCTGTACACACAACAACAGTGAGTAAAACGCAAACTCCAGGCACTCCTTGTACATCACGTCAAACAGGCCGCAAGAAATGTGCTCCAGACATGATACTTATTTTTATTTATTTATTTAACCTGATCTGATAGGGTCATCAGGCCCTCTCTTGTATCAGGCCAGGGTTTCAAACATACAGCACACTTTTTAAATAATAGTTACCTAAAAAATAACAATTTTAATATGACAAATTAAAATGATTTAGATGTTTCAAGTGACGCTGTGAGTAAATATGAACTAATAAAGTTACTACTGGCAGTACTTGTACTACAGCAGTTGCTGCTACTAATTATGATAATAGTAATAACAGTAATAATAATAATAATAATAATAATGAAAATAATAACACTGCTAGATACAAAAAAATTATAGGTTCACAAAACAGATGATTGCTGATGTAGAGAGCTATGATCAAAAGCTATTTAAGGAGACTGCATCAGCTAAGAATACTGAGAATACAGGTACAGTATATATGGCTGGAAAGAAAGTTATACAAGGGTAACTAGTGTATACTGTGAACTGTGAATGTTAATCGTTATTGTTACCTTAGTAGATATGTCACAACAGTCTTCTGAAGCTGGAGATGTTATTTAGTCCTCCAATATAATGCAGGAGGTTGTTCCAGAGTAGGGTTCCAGCTACTGAGAAGGACTTCGAGAAAGTGGCTGAATAGAAAAGCTTTTGCTCTGATGGAAAGGGTGTTGCTGTCATGTTGTTCAGACAAGAGCGTTAAGGTCGAAGACGGATGTGGAGGACGGTGTACGTTGATAAGGCACCAGAAAAGACAAAGGGTTTAACAATTTGTGTGCTAGTGTGCACACAACCAGGACGATATTTTTGAGGTTGTGAAACGGTAGCGACAGCACCTTAAACGGCAATCGATGCTAACGTTAAACCTCTGCGAGGAATTTTTGAGAAAGTTGTGACCGTGAGATAACCTAATGGGAACAGAACAACCACACTGTGATTCGTTTCCAAAACACTCCACCAGAGTGTAAACAACAGTAAACAGGTGGGTCAGGAACAAACGTTCTCCCAGTACGAAAGCATGTTGTAATACTACTTATTAATATCGGTAGCCAGCCTAATTAGGCATTCTTGTGTCAAGCAATATAATAAAGCAGAAGGTAGTGTTAAGGCTAACCTAACCTTCCTTGACACACACATTAAACTCTTTTTTTTTATATCTGTTCACACTAAAACACAATAACCTAACCTTGCAGACAAATGTACTACTAACTTAGAAGTGAGAGAAACAAATGGCCAATGAGACAGTAAACAGTAACATGTAACTCTCAACAACACACACCTTAAACGAATTAGATGCAGAAGTTTAAGAACCAGTCACCAACACATCTACATCTACATCCATACTCCGCAAGCCACCTGACGGTGTGTGGCGGAGGGTACCTTGAGTACCTCTATCGGTTCCCCCTTCTATTCCAGTCTCGTATTGTTCGTAGAAAGAAGGAATGTCGGTATGCTGCTGTGTGGGCTCTAATCTCTCTGATTTTATCCTCATGGTCTCTTCGCGAGATATACATAGGAGGGAGCAATATACTGCTTGACTCTTCGGTGAAGGTATGTTCTCGAAACTTTAACAAAAGCCCGTACCGAGCTACTGAGCGTCTCTCCTGCAGAGTCTTCCACTGGAGTTTATCTATCATCTCCTTAACGCTTTCGCGATTACTAAATGAAACTAATAGCAATACTAAATAGGGAAGAGCATGAAAGGACTCTGACTTAAATCAGGGGGTCCATTAATCATCATACTCTGTAACATCATTGCTTAATACAGGGTCTCTATGCCCGTGCATTTACCAGCTTGCAATAGAATAGGTAACACAGTAAATATTTCTTTCTTAAGCTCAGTTTGAAGCAATCTAAATACACTGGCTCTGAAGGAGCTTTTGCTTTGCTTCGTTAACTAACTAGCCTAGCACATGAGGGCCCTTAAACTTTCAATGGTTCGAGGAACCATGCCCATTAACAAAACTATATAAGTATGAATGACAAATGGTAAGTATTCTCATGAACAATTATTAATTAAGTAAAGCACAACAAACTATAACTCTTTAAATAACAAATTCGCTTTGATAAGCAGTCTTTTAATCTACTCAAAATATAATTGGCTGCGCAAATGCCAACACAACACTAAATTCAGGTTCAAACGCTTTCTCATGAAATGAACACTGATAAAACTTTGTAACTCTGTTTAATTAATAATGTTTTTCACTTCAAATCAATATTATTATTCTTTTAACTAACAACTTTACTATTTTCAGGCTGTTTTTCAAGTAAAGCAAATTATTTGAGAAAATGACTACAGATTGATTTAAAAATGCGCTGGAAGTGGAGTTTTCTCAAACTACAGAGCTGAACTTTAAACTCCATAACTCTACGCATTAAAATGCAATCACAACTATTTTTACAGCTGCCGGATAAATCTTTCCATAATAAATTATGACACTCGGAATTAAATTCACTAGAATAGGATTCCTTTCTAGGTCTGTGATTTGAATTATCACTGGTGAAAGATAGAGTTTTCAGCAACACCACGATTATTATTAAAATCAACAAAGTTTCACAAATATCTGGTCCATTTATAGAGTGCCAAATATAAACAATTTACAGGATGGCTTGTGGCATTGGTGGAGTAATTTGCAGTGGATGTTAATATGGCGGCGTTGCAGTCAGGGCAGTACTGTTGGCCTCGCCCTGTTACAGATCTTCTTGGCCTTTGAATTATATTGTTACAGAGCCAAAAACCATGCCATGATAATAGTATCACCAAATGCAGCATCGGAGGCCCATAAATATTGCTCTTAAGCTCCTCTGGCCTCAAAACTCCAAAAATATGAGCCACCATGATCCGCTACTGCTAGCGAGATGTTAACCACAGCACTGCTCAGCCCAGACTCCTTGCCCGTCACAAAGGACGAGTCGCCACTTGCGCGCCAACCACACCTTTTCCACTCCGCCAGGCTACTTCCGTAGCTCCGGGGATTCCCCACATCTTTTACATTCAACCCTACGTTTCCTTATTATGGGCCAAGTCATTTACAGCACATTATATAACAATCATTCCACTAGTTATTTAAATCCACAAGCACAGTTTAAACAACATCGTTCAAAAAGTTCACATAACTGAAATATGTATAGATAGTCGAAGAAATTACATGACAGATATAACACTCTACATAAGCAACGCTACAAATTGACATAGAAATATCGGTAGAGATAAAAAAATAGATTGAAATTAGGTGTCAGGCTGGGCGTTGAATTGGTAAGTACATTTTTATCGCGACAGCTAAAATGGGTGTGATAATCTTCTTTACATCACGTTTGTTGACTGAGTTATTCAAAATCCAAATTGACAATAATTTTTCCTGTTCTTTAATTCTAGTTTACTTCTTTTAAGTCACTGTAGTTGTTCTTTCCTGATATATAAGGCAATCAAGAAATACTGTTTCTTGATCATGGCAAACCAGTATTCTGTTTCCGTCCATTCGACTAAACTTTCTTCTGTGGAGCCACTCCATAAAATTCGAGAAGAGAATTAACTGCTATGAACCGCTGCATACATACTACTACTTTTCTTGAGACAATATCTGTTTGGGACTTGATTTAAACTCTGCATTTCAAAGGCACTCCTTTTTTTAACACTAACGACGTTCTAGGGGATAATTAATCTCTTAAGACTGTCTATTATCTTACTTCAGTTGTTGCACTAGCTGCCGCACAGCCATGGAATTTGGTGCTTGCGCTAGGGTGATGAAAGGAGGAAGCCTTGTCAACCTTACGTGCAACGTCGACCAGTCGGGACGACTTACAAGCTTCATCAAAACCCTGATATTTTATCAGGTCTCCGGTACGTCCCTGTGTCACCGTTCGACTGCACCGAGATTTAGTCCAAGTCACATAAACTTACACACAACCATCATTCTTGAAATAATGATGATTATGTGTAAGTCTCTGTCTTGCTTTCATGCTGTACGAATCGCTTGGCTCCAGCTGCAAATCGCTTAAAGTTATCAAGTTTATCCGTATGCATGGATCTCACAGGATTGTGGACGGGAGGAAGACCGCACGTTGTGCAAGGCACGGTACTAATATTGGCTAATCGCCAGCAAGTGTCGTATTGTATTTTGAAACATGAAATAAAATTTTCACCAAACAGGGCTCTACCTGAAGCTGTAGGCTTTGGTCGCTCGATCACTTTCCATTAATTATGCCAAACCGCAAGCTGCGTATGTTCACTAACATCGGTAAGAAATTCGCGAGAACAAACTCGACGAAATTATACGCTCACCTCACGTTTATTCTTGACAAAATATGTTACTATTTTTTCTCATTGTTTATGCAGCAAATGAAACTAATCTGGATACCATTAAATAATTGCCTTTCATTTCATCGAATTAACAAGATAGCAATTATAGAAAAAGTGTTATATTCCATATCGCTTATCATGGAGAGCTCCCTTTTCCTTCTTTCCCCTCTAAGACTCATAGCGTAAAGAATGGAACAGAGCACACAATTTCTAGCACAATGTAGGCTCACAGACAGAGGACGCTAGTATTGTTTATCGAGTACTCGAAACGTTTACGTCTACGTCCACGTGATTACTCTGCTATTCACAATAAAGTGCCTGGCAGAGAGTTCAATGAACCACCTTCAAGCTGTCTCTACCGTGCCACTCTCGAGCCGCACACGGAAAAAACGAGGCCTCAAATTTTTCTGTGCGAGCCCTGATTTCTCCTATTTTATCGTGATAATCATTTCTACCTATGTAGGCGGGTGCCAACAGAATGTTTTCGCAATCGGAGGAGAAAACATATTTAAAGATATACTACAACGTCAATATAAATTGGCCGTAATAAGCGGTACAGTGTCCTATGTCACATACTTCACAGTTCTTCCGAAGACATTGATGTTCAGGTAGATATGTCGATTGGTTCTTAGATCGGGAACCACCCTTATAAAACAAAGAAACAGCTTTTTAGAGTCAAGTAAAGGAGGAAAACCTGTAATGCTATACTACCAAAATGAAGGCCATTTTACAAGCCGCCATCTTGGACACAACTCGTAATTTTCAAATGGAGAAGAGGTTATGTGAAGTATCAAACAGACAGAGATCTTCTCGAGAGAAACTACGGTTCCTTTCACCTAAGCATAGCTTCATAGAGGTCTTCTCGAGAGAAACTATGATACCTTTCACCCTAGCATATCTTCATTTATTTTAGAGATATGTCACGTTACATGTGGTCAAAATTTTGATTACTGATGTGCGACTGACTCCAGTTTCATGGTAGACGTTGTAACGCCGGAAATGCATATCCTCCTATTTCCATCTATTGCACTGCAAATTTTTTTCCTTAATTTGTTACCTGAAGATATAACATTTCTGTGTCTTTGTATATTGTAATTGTTTTACTATTTGTATATATTTATGCATTTATGTCGATGTATAATTGGTTTGTTTTGTAAATGTTATTTGTATTTTTGCGCTGGGTCTGGCCTAGGGAAAACTATGCTGTCGAACGAATACATCGATAGGTCGTGTGGAGAACCAAAGTGTTTAGGATCTTTGCTAGTGTTAACTCTGCCGCGTGGAGCGCGGGCAGAGCAGAGAGGGTCTGCCTGGAGTAGCGAGTGGACCAGGTGTGTTGTGTGACGATCTCGCGAGTTGCCGCGCTTTCGGGGTTTGGCAGCATGTAATTGCGCTCGACTTGCTATGATAGTTTCTGACACGGTGTCGCGGACGGGAAGCATTAGCTGGCGCACATCAAGAGCCCGTTTCGCCTGGTGAACGTGTCGAGAAGGAGGCGCGCCAACATCCAGCTTCTGCAACAGCGACGGCCGACAATGAGTGACTGTCGCCACATCCTCGATCGACGGCTTCAAACTTTCAATCAACCAACAAGGAAGACTGGAAGCATGTAAAGTTTTAGAACTGTATGGCAGACCTCAGCTTTTAAAACTGTTCAAATCACAAAATTACAGCAACGTAGCATGAACCTTTGTTGCTCATTGTCCCAATTGCATTACCAAGCAGGGTCCCTTCCTTTTCCGGACTGAACCCGAGTGTCGTTGAAATTCAAACGCCAGCATTAAAGCAATATTATTCTATTTCACTGCTTTAATTTCAAAGTTCAGTTAAAGTATTCATAGCTGGCTACAATATTTAGATTACACAAGCACAAATTATGAGTGCGAGTTTTGTTACCATATTTTAGCTTACCTGTGACTGCAGCTCAGCTTGGTACGTACTAAATTTTACTATTGTTAATTGTTCAGAATCATTTAATTCAAGTTCAAAGTTAAATTTCTTATTTCTAAATTGCGTAGATTCAAGTAGCTTTTGAAATGATTGTTGGGGTAGACCAAGACTAACCTTATTTTATTGAATTTCGTAGTGCTTCAGAAACAAAGTTCACTGTTAATTTCAGTCATTAAATTAACTTTCAATTTTCCGGTTTTATTAATTATTTTGCTAAATTAAGTCAGAGTGTAGCGAAATTTCTTAGTTCTGACAAACTTTCAGTTTTCACACTACACGTGTCAACCCTCAGTTGCCACGCTTCTAGTGCTAATTATATGTGTAATAACCTTTCTTTCTCAGTTACTATAGTAATTGTCCTTAGGACTGGCGACCGTAATTTCCCCCAAATCTCAAATATCTAATTACCGCTAGTTAGTTGTTAACGTAACGGCCGCACATTTACTTTCTTTATTAACTTCACCCTTTTTCAAAATTCATTTCCACCAGTTTTATTTGCATTTTTCCTTTCATTTAGATGTAACCCTTTCCTCCCTCTTTAACGACAGATTAACTTCGGTGACGATTGCTTTTCCCAAATTTCCATTAGGTACACGCGGTTTAAAATTTTCACTGTCATTAAGGTCGATAAGTGAGGGGGAGGTTACAACGTGACGAGTACTGTATTCTCGACCCTTACTAAACGATGGCAAAACAGCGGTTTGATGTTGCGTCATCCGCAGTAGTTTCGGTTTGTATACAACAGAATCAGTTTCACGTAATTTCGCGATAAGTTTCACCATCACACTCTGGGTAATAAGTGTCTTGTTTGGGTGGCGTTGGTTGAAACTACCTTCGATAGCACGGGTGTTGTATGTCCTGATATCAAGACGATCTCAGTGTGTTCAGCTAGTGTTTGCAATATCAAACGGTTCAAATGGCTCTGAGCACTATGGGACTTCACTACTGAGGTCATCAGTCCCCTAGAACTTAGAACTACTTAAACCTAACTAACCTAAGGACATCACACACATCCATGCCCGAGGCAGGATTCGAACCTGCGACCGTAGCGGTCACGCGGTTCCAAACTGACACGCTTAGAACCGCACGGCCACACCGGCCGGCGTTTGCAATATCAGCTCTCGCGTCACCTGTGATGAAGAAATGTCATTCATAATTATTTCTTTGTAAAGCTCTGTTCAAAAGAAAGGCATTTTTGTTTTCCTCGCGTAATTATCTGTCTGTCGGAAGCGTCACATGATTTACTTTCCATCTGAAAATGTTGCGTTTGATTAAATATGGCGACTTCCAAAATGGTCGCCATGTGTTTAACATTGCCTGACAGGTTTACCTTCTCCCGTCTCATAGTATCTGACTTTAAAGCATCGTTTATCCAACGGTTTTGTGTTGGAAAGGTGGTTTCACAACTATGGGCCGCCCTGTACATTGCGGAATGTTCTGAAGTCCCGTTAGTTCCGCTCCGTGACGCCCAGTATGGAGCGACCTTACGTGCTGCATTCGGAAGTAGCGTATGTCATCACAGATCTGCCTAAGAGTATGTACAGGGCTCGGAAAAAAGACCTCCCCTATTTGTAAGGGCCGCTGTGTGAGTTATGGTGGGGTTACCGATGTGGTGGGGATATCGATCGATAGCGGTTTACATGCCATCCGCAGTAGACACAGTGTCTAGACTTGGAGGGCATCGTATTTTTCTTGTGGAGGAGTATATTCGTAGTTGTGATTCGGTGGCCACCACTCAGGGAGCATTTCGCATTCAGTTCGAATTTGGTCGATATTATTCTGTTCCTGATAGAAAAAATATTCGAGTTTGGGTATCAAACTTAAGAGCGTCTGGTTCTGCACTGAAAAGAAAATCTACTGGCCGACCTCGGATAATAACGGCGCCCGAAAATGTGGAGCGTTTGAGAGCATCCATCCAGCAATCCCCAAAGCATTCAGCTGTTAAACATGTAAGTGACCTGGGATTGTCTAATAGGACTATCTGCACAGAGATCTTCACATAAACCCCTGCAAAATGATGGTGCACAGAGATCTTCACATAAACCCCTGCAAAATGATGGTTACTCAAGAATTAAGAGAGAGAGAAATTTTGAAAGCCTCAGAGCTGTGTGTTATGAAATTCATCAGTACATTTCCCCTGCTGTTGTTTTGATTTCTTCAAATGACACGTACTTCTACTTATTAGGAATTGTAAATAAACAAAATTTTCATTATCGAGCTCCAGGAAACCCTCCAACGACCACTTTACAGCCATCGTGCAACAGTTTTGTGCGCCGTTGCTGAATTTGGCGTGTGGAATCCGTATTTTTTCGAAGAAGATAGCGTAATGGTAACGGTTAATTCAAACTGCTGTTGTCACATGGTAGAGACCTAAGTTGAACCAGTTTGTTGGCGACCATGTGGAGGGAGAAGTCTGGTTCCAACAATACGGAGCCACAGCTCATGCTTCTCGGCATTCTCTAGAAATCTGGTGAGAGTTGTTCCCTGGACGCCTTCTGTCTACGCGAGGAAACAGCTCCTGGCCCCCAAGGTCACCCGATTTATCGCCTCATCTTTTTTTTTTTTCCTTTGGGGACATTTAGAAGCTAAAGTGTAGAAAATTAGATCCAGAACTCTGCCAGAATATAAGGTGCAGTCACCCAGAAGTCGCTGACATTCCAGCGGAAATGACACTATCGAAACCTTCCGACAAAGTCTTCATCAGATGTCAACAATGAAGGGCGCCATTTACCAGCTATTGAAAAATGGCGTAGTATCTGCTGCTCATAAATAACAGTATTTTCCCTGTATCTTTCCTTGTTTGTTCGTAACTACCTTTTGATATACGGAGTGTCTTTTTGCCGGACACTGTTTTAACACTAGCTGGTTAAAAGTATTACAGACACTCCTATGTAAAGCAAAAATGACGACTAGACGTCATCAGAGGCCCACACGTCAGTGTAAAGGCAGCAGGGGAGTACCGTGTTGTCTATAGAGATGCAGTGACAACGGAGTGGGTTGGACAGTGGAAATCAGTGCCTTTGAACGTGAAGTAGTCATTGAATGTCACGTGGGCAACAAGTCACTTTAATGTTGCTCAGGTCGGCTTCTGGTGATGTGATTATGAAATGGAAACGTGAAAGAAAAAACCGCAACTAAACTAAGATCGTTCAAATTTCATGTAGTGACGGACGGCGACAACCCAACATTTCTGAGGGTGGTTATAAAATATCGCGTGGAATCAGCAGAAGGAATCACGCGTGAGTTCCAAACTGCAACCACCAGTTCAGCTAGCACAATATACTCATGGTATTAAAAAGAATGAGGCACAATGGTCGAGCAACTCCTCATTAGCCGCACATTTCTACAGTCAGTGCTAAACGAGTCTTGACATGACGTAAAGAGCGACGGCACTGCACAGCGGATGTCTGTTAACGAGTGGTTCGAAATGATGAATCACGTTAATGCCTGAAGCAGTCCAGTAGAAGGGTTTAGGTTTGGCGAATGCCTGGAGAACATTTTCTGCCATCATGTGTAGTGCTGTCCGCCCCGATAGCTGAGTGGTCAGCGTGACAGATTGCCGTCCTACGGGCCCGGGATCGATTCCCGGCTGGGTCGGAGATTTTCTCCGCTTAGGAACTGGGTGTTGTGTTGTCTTCACTGTCATTTCATCCCCATCCGGCGCGCACGTCGCCCAGTGTAATAAGAACTGCACCAACGCGGCCGTCTTGCCCCGCAAGGGGCCTCCCGGCCAATGACGCCAAACGCTCATTTCCATTTTCCATGTCTAGTGCTAACTGTGAAATGCGGAGGAGGCGGTGTTACGGTAAGGTTTGTCTTCCGTGTCTAGTGTTTCCCATTGTTGGTTCGTTTCGTCTTATTGCGCTTAAGAAAACACGAAATGCAAGATATGAACACTGCGTACAGTAGAGAAACAATTTTAAAGCGATTATTGTATCAGAATGACAACCTACATGTATATACATACGCTGCGTGTGGGGGATTCCCCGTACCCGTACTTGACTTCCCTTTCCACTTCCACTCGCTAATACGTCGAGAGGAAAAACTACACTCTAAACTCCTCTTAGAAGCCCTAATTCCTCTTGTCATCGCGGTACATACTCCCCGCCACGAATTTCTTTCCTGTGCCAACCTCTTCACCTCAAAGTAGCACTTGCAACCTGCGTCCTCAATTATCTACTGGATGTCTTTCAATCTCTGTCTTCCTCTACAGTTTTTGCCCTCTGCAGGTCCCTCTAGTACCATGGAAGTCATTCCCTCATGTCTTAACAAATGTCTTATCATCATGTCCCTTCTCTTTGTCAGTGTTGTAAAACAGCATCTGTGATATAACTGTTTGTGGACAATAACATTCCTGAAAGGAACTGTCCTGTCCAGAGTCCCGACCTGAACGAAATGGAACGTCATTGGAATAACTTAGAATGTCGACTTCGCATAGGACCTCAGTGTCAAACATCAATACCTTTTACGTACCTGTAAAAAATCGAAAGGTAGCTTCATAATATCTGCACCATGGCACTGTAGACACTCCAGAGTAGACATCTTGGGACTGCGTGCTCCAGGAAGACGAAGCGTGTAAATGTCTTCAGTAGGAATGGTAAAAACCCACCGGCTAAAAAGACAAAATATTTTATAATCACGTATTTTCTTGGTCTCAGTTGTAACAGGCGTTTTTTTTTATTTTTTACTAATACCAAGTAAAAAGACGAAGTATGAATTAGGTATAGCAGCAGTGCTAATATTTTTCGTTTTTAAATAAAATTTTGTAAATAAGGAGTGATTTTTATTTGTGAAGTCTGGATTTGTTTGAAATATTTCATTATAACAGAAAATGGGAAAAGCGATCATCGCTATTTTACTAACGATAGCGATAGAAAGGAAGACAAAGACATGGCATAAGAGTTCATACAATATTGCTGAGACAATAATGTCTCTGTTGCCATGTGTCGCGGCTGAAGGTGTACACGTATGTGCAGTGTGAAACATTTGACGCCACCTGGTCTATACGGTAGTTTCTCGCTGTCGTTTTTGGATGGCCATTTTATTGCAGAATGGCACCAGTCCCAGTCTGGAAATATTTTTACGAAATGACTTAGCAATGAACTACAATGGTTCATTTGCTTTAAAAGTTCAAAGATTTTTTTGCCATTCTATTAACTAATAAAAGAGAAAGGAAATTATGCTAAAAGTGATAAATTAAAAAGTTAACATACATTCATTCATAGTATACTATAAAACTAGAAAATAGCAGACCTGCTGCTTGTGACTACATAATAAGCGTTTATCTGCTTGTAGCCCTCGAAAACGGACAAATTAACACGAAAAATGTAGTTCTTCAACCCAAATAGTGGTATGATCCCTTATAACCACATGATTTTTGAACAGGGTTTGAAAAAATTAGAATCAACAGAAGAATAGTGTTGACTTTTTCTAGTATCAAATCCCTTATCACTTTTCGAGAAAAGTTGCGTACGGGGGACGGACCAAGTTTTTTCTTCCTTTCTTTCTTTTTTTTTTTTTTGCTTGTTTAATTTGATACTTTGATTCTATGTGTCTTAAAACTGAGCAAGAACGTTTTACGATCTCCGTTAGATTTTTACAGGTATTGCAGGATACAATAATGACAAAAACCGCCGTCCCTACTCGTCAGGAATTAAAGACTCCGGATCTGAGAGCAGCACTGGGGAACCAGTCAGCCTGGCGCATCTCGGACGATTCTGCAACCGCAGTATCCAGGAACGCCCAGGAAGACTTCACAAGACACCCGACCGCACGGCAGTATGCGGCCATTTCGCTTAGACGACATACTGTGTAGATGGAGAGAAGACAACTGACGTCGGCGACCACTGACTGAAATGATTTTTCAAGAATCTACCTTGTTCGGTGCAAGTGATCCCGTTGCAGTGAAACGTGGAATAGCTTGTAAAGGGAAAATGCTGCAGCAGACAATGTTTGATAACGAGTACAGTATAACGGCGGATACCCACCGGAATTAAATATGAAAAGTTTAGATACACCCTAATAAGTGAACATAAACAGTACAAAATCAGCAGCTCGAAACTAGTGTTAACAGTTGGGTAATTGTTCATGGTTTATTTTAGTTTATTTTACTTTTTATTGTACTACTGATGTGCTAGTTTCGGCGACAAATCTCAGACATGCATGTTTTAGATTAAAGAACCCACTGATGATGTTGATATTTGTCGCAGGAACTAGTTTGGAAGAATAAAGAAATAAACGAATAACAAGGTGTTTTGCATCAAAGCGGACTCAATTTTCTGATATTACTGTTTTTCTATGCAAACACGGACCAAATAGAAGAGTTCCAATATAAAATCATTGTTAAATTTATTAATATTCAGAAAAATATGAATGTATGGCGTATGTTACCTTTCTTCACAATAGGCTGTCGTGTTAAGGACGAACACACCGAAGCGCAAAAGAAACTGATATAGACGTGAGAATTCAACAGGAAGAATACGGCGCTGCGGTCGGCAACGCCTATGTAAGACAAGAAGTGTCTGGCGTAATTGTTACATCGGTTACTGCTGCAACAATGGCAGGTTATCAAGATTTGAGTGTCTGAACGTGGTGTTATAGTTGGCGCACGAGCGATGGGTCACAGCATATTCGAGGTAGTGATGAAGTAGGGATTTTCCCGTACCACCATTTCACATATGTACCGTGAATATCAGGTATCCGATAAAGCATCAAATCTCCGACATTGCTGAGGCCGGAGAAAGGTCCTTCAAGAACAGAACCAAAGACGACTGAAGAGAATCGTTCAACGTGAGCGTAGTGCGACCCTTCCGCAAATTGCCGCAGATTTCAATGCTGGGCTATAAAAAAGTGTCAGCAGGTGAACCATTCAACGAAACATCATTGAATTGGGCTTTCGGAGCCTAAGGCCCACTCGTGTACCCTTGATGACCGCACTACACAACGCTTTACACCTCGCCTGTGCACGTCAACACCGACATTTAACTGTTCATGACTGGAACCATGTTGCCTGGTCGGACGAGACTTGTTTTAAATTCTATCGAGCGGATCGACGTGTACGGATATAGAGACAAGCTCATGAACCCATGTACCGTGCATGTCAGCAGGGGATTGTTCAAATTGGTGGAGGGTCTGTGACAGTGTGGGAGCGTGTGCAGTTGGAGTTATATAGGACCCCTGATACGTCGAGAGACGATTCTGACAGGTGACACGACATAAACATCCTACCTGCATCCATTCATGCCCATTGTGCATTCCGACGGGCTTGGACAAGTCCATCAGGACAATGCGACACCACATATCCAGAAGTGCTACAGAGTGGCTCCAAGAACACTCTTCTGAGCTTAAACACTTCCGCTGGCCGCCAAACTCCCCAGACATGAACAGTATTAATCATATTGGGACGTCTGGCAACGAGCTGTTCAGAAGAGATCTCCAACCCCTCGTACTCTTACGGATTTATGGACACCCCTGCTGGATTCGTGGTGTCAGTTCGCTCCAGCACTACTTCAGACATTAGTCGAGTCCATGCCACGTCGTGTTGCGGCACTTCTGTGTGCTCGCGAGGGCTCTACACGATTTTAGGCAGGTATACCAGTTTCTTTGGCCCTTCAGCGTAAATAGATAATTGAAATCACTATCTTTTGTGGTATACGCTGTCGAGGAAGAATGGGCTGACATTCCTCCACAGACATTGGGACATGTGTAGCGCTTGACACAGTCACG
The DNA here is from genome assembly GCF_021461395.2 of Schistocerca americana. Classification (NCBI taxonomy): domain Eukaryota; kingdom Metazoa; phylum Arthropoda; class Insecta; order Orthoptera; family Acrididae; genus Schistocerca; species Schistocerca americana. The sequence goes on along the minus strand of NC_060121.1, from coordinate 551,982,540 downwards.
TCGATTAAATATTTGGGCGTAACATTGCAGAGCGATATGAAGTGGGACAAGCATGTAATGGCAGTTGTGAGGAAGGCGGATAGTCGTCTTCAGTTCATTGGTAGAATTTTGGGAAGATGTGGTTCATCTGTAAAGGAGACCGCTTATAAAACACTAATACGACCTATTCTTGAGTACTGCTCGAGCGTTTGGGATCCCTATCAGGTCGGATTGAGGGAGGACATAGAAGCAATTCAGAGCCGGGGTGCTAGATTTGTTACTGGTAGGTTTGATCATCACGCGAGTGTTACAGAAATGCTTCAGGAACTCGGGTGGGAGTCTCTAGAGGAAAGGAGGCGTTTTTTTCGTGAATCACTACTGAGGAAATTTAGAGAACCAGCATTTGAGGCTGACTGCAGTACAATTTTACTGCCACCAACTTAAATTTCGCGGAAAGACCACAAAGATAAGAGAGATTAGGGCTCGTACAGAGGCATACAGGCAGTCATTTTTCCCTCGTTCTGTTTGGGAGTGGAACAGGGAGAGAAGTTGCTAGTTGTGGTACGAGGTACCCTCCACCACGCACCGTATGGTGGATTGCGGAGTATGTATGTAGATGTAGATGTAGATCTCACTGAGTATATCCAGCAGACGTCAAGCCGTCATAAAGGCGAAGGATGGACGCACCTCATTTTTATTGGTAACAAGTTTCCGGATGCTTTTAATCAGATACTGCAGAGGCGGATTTCGTGAACAAGAGGGCACAGCACCTCCCTCGTCTCTGGTGTGTGATTATTTGGCAGCGTGCTGCCTTTCCGGGTGTTGCAGTCGCGGGGACAGAGCAGCTGGCCGGCTTCGCGCCGCGCCGTGCAGAGCGGTGCTTTGTGCGCCGCTAATGAGTAGGATATGGCACGGTGGGCGCGGGCCGGCCGGCCGTCGTCCCGCGGCCGCGGCGGTGGCGGCTGGGTTCTCACGCTGCAGGTTGCCCCCGCCCGGAGCGGAACCCGGCCTGCCCGCCCACAGACATCCCATTCATTCCGTCCCCTCCGTCCCGCCTGGTATGTGGCCGGCCTTCAACCCGCCAGCCGCCAGGCGCAGCCGCAGCCGCAGCCGCTGTCGCTGCCCCGCGAGGGGCCCCCGGCCGGCGCAGGGAGAGCCGAGAGCCGAGCTGGTTGCGCGCAGGCGCCGACACCTGTTCGCCGGCTCCTCAGGGAGCTGTCACTGCTCAGACAGCTCACCTACTCTATTTAAGTAATGACTGTCATCGTAAACTCGACACTTGAATAATTCTCTGTCTTGAGCAAACACGATTTCCTTTTTTTACCCACCCGTACACTGTTCGGCGATGTTTCACCATCATCAGTGGTTTCACTTTGTTGTTATCGCCGTGTTTAGTCTGAAGACTGGTTTTTGATGCATCTCTTCGTGCTACTCTATCCTGTACAAGTCTCTTCATCCCAGAATATCTACTTCAAGCTACATCCTTCTGAATCTCCACTTCCCTGTAATTCTAAACTAGTGACCTCTTGATGTTTCATAATGCGTCCTGTCAACCGATCCCTTTTTTTTAGTCACGTTGTGCCACAAATTTCTTGTCTCCCCAACTCTGTTCGCTACCTTCTCATTGGTCGCGTGATTTCTACATCTGCATCTACATCTACGTGATTATTCTCCTATTCACAATAAAGAGCCTGGCAGAGGGTTCAATGAACCACCTTCAAGCAGTCTCTCTACCGTTCCGCTCTCGAACGGCACGCGGGAAAAACGAGCACTTAAATTTTTCTGTGCGAGCCCTGATTTCTCTTATTTTATCGTGATGATCATTTGTCCCTATGTAGGTGGGTGCCAACAGAATGTTTTCGCAATCGGAGGAGAAAACTGGTGATTGAAATTTCATGAAAAGATCCCGTCGCAACGAACACGCCTTTGTGTTAATGATTTCCACTCCAATTCACGTATCATGTCTCTGACACTATTTCCCCTATTTCGCAGTAATACAAAACGAGCAGCCCGTCTTTGTACATTTTCGATATTATCCGTCAGTCCCACCTCATGCAGATCCCACACCGCACAGCAATACTCCAGAATGGGGCGGACAAGCGTGGTGTAAGCAGTCTCTTTAGTAGACCTCTTGCACCTTCTAAGTGTTCTGCCAGTGAATCGCAGTCTTTGGTTTGCTCTACCCACAATATTATCTATGTGATCGTTCCAATTTAGGTTATTTTTACTTGTAATCCCTAAGTATTTAGTTGAATTTACAGCCTTCAATCTTATCTTCAGTGTTTTTTGTAGCACCACATTTCAAAAGCCTCTTCTTCTTTTTATCGACCATGTTTCAGTTCTATCATGGCTACACTCCAGACAAATACCTTGTAAAACAATCCTAACACCTAAATCTCTATTTGATGTTACAGATTTCTCTTCTTCAGAATCTCTTTCCTTGTCATGGCCAGTCTACATATGACTTCTTCTCTTCTTCGTCCATCACCATTTATTTTGCTGCCCAAATAACAAAACTCATCTTCTACTTTTAGCGTCTTGTTTCCTAAACTAATTCCCTCAGCGTCGCTTGATTTAATTCTACTACATTCGATTATCTATGTTTTGCTTTTGTCGATGTTCATCTTATATCCTCCTTCCAAGACGCTGTCCATTCTGTTCAGTTGCTCTTCCAAGTCTTTAGCAAAAGACTGTGGCAGATTTACGGTGGCATCGACAACTTATTAGTATTTTATTTTTATTTCTTCTCTCTGAACTTTAATTCAATTTTAAAATTTTCCTTTGATTTCCCATAATTTTTCTTAACGTATCACGTCTTGTTGTTGTTGTAGCTGATATTTCGGTACGGTTGACCTCTGGAACTGCAATGGGCTTCACGTTGTCAAGACTCGCCTTATTATTGCTGTGACCTTTAGTTCGAAGGCTGGTTTGATGCATCTCACCATGATATAAACATCTTCCTGCAGTTTAGAGCTCCTGTTGACGTATTTTTCTCTGTGTTTACGAATTAAATTTAGGTTTATAAACCCTGACGGCTGCAGAACACATTACATTTCCTTTTACGATCCATCCAAACATGTTTCGACTTTCATGTTTCATCTTCTGCGGGTCTTCTCTTTTTTCTATAAAAATATTATACTAAAACCATGATTGTGTTTTTATTTTGATCCTAATAACTGAAAGACATACATTTGTTTCTGATTCTTCACCTGGTGCTGACTTAACAGTGAAGAAAGATTTCCACAGGCTGGCTTGCTTTCATGCATTTTTACTGCTTGACAGCTTATCATCGGAAGGATCTTAAAGAGTCGTCATGCTTGAACACAGTTTTTTGAGAGTAGCAGACCGATTTATGTTCTGTAGTTGTTTTTTCTGTCATAGTGCACATACTCAGTGTGTTTCTCTGCGGATAGTAATACTGCCGTATTGTAGTATTAGGTGGGTTTCCTTCGGTGGATATAAGTAAATATGACGCTTTTCAAACCTTTTACACTTTAATCTCCCGTTTTCATACGCAAAAATGAAAAGTGGTAGAAAACGTAAGTCGCCATACTCGTTAGGTATGCTACTTTATTGTCACCGCTCTGTCGTTTATGTCCAGTGTGGCAAACTATTGAATGTTCGATGTGAGTTTGGAGGAAGGGGCTGAAAAGCGGGTGTTTTTTGAGCAATCGATGACGTCTGATATTCTTTCTTCAAGGAAGTATTTTTGTATCATTCATCAAGTGTTGAAAATAGTTTCATGGTGTTGTGTATTCATTTAAAACTTTCTTCTCTTGTATCACTGCCTTTTGTGTGTGAGAGTTCTCGTCTGTTGTAAGTTTAGGAAGGAGACTTTTGCTTTTTCTGAGGACTTCAAGATAAGTTTCAAAATTATCTAGGCGGGGGTATTCCTCTATGAGATGTTCTGCAAAACTAGAATGTGTACTGCCACTTTTTAAGGTTCTGAGATCTTAACAATACCTAGTTTTAAAATTCATGCATGTTTGGCTTGCGTAGGGAAAATGCCGTGAACTACAATTTAATCACAGATGTCAGCTACGTTTTAAATTTGTCTGCGAGGTGTTGTTAACTTTTGAGATTTTCTCTTCTACGTTGTCTTTGCAAGCTTCTTTATCTCTACACGAATTACTGCAGCCTGTATGACTTAGTATCTGCTTATTTTATTCTTGCCTTACCTTTCTTCAACTGATTATACCCACCACATTTGTCTTCATTAACGTCTTAACTATTTCTTGCGGCTTCATCACACTTTCTATCAACATGTCCCGTTTTCTCGTCAGTCCGTGCCTTAAACGTCGCTTTCATTCTTCACAATTTGATGATTCGGTACCTCTTCATAAGTTATCCAATCTCTCCATCTAATCTTCATCATTTCTTTGTAGCACCATATTTCTCTCTTTTTCTCTGTACTGCCTGTCGCCTACGTTTCAGTTTCAGACATGACACCTATATTTATCTTCGATGTCAACAAATTTATCTTTTTCGGAAACGCCTTTCTCGCTATTGTCAATTATCATTTTTAAATCCTCTTTTCTTCTAACATCGTCAGTTATTTTAATGTCCAGGTAGCAAAACACATCTGCAACGTATACTATCTCACTTTGTAATAATTTCCTGAGTATTACAGATATGAAGGCAATCCATTGTCTTTCTCTTTCTTTCATTGCTGTTCATCTTAGAACCTGTTCCTAAGATGCTATCCATTCGGTTAGGTTGATCTCCAAGTACTTTGCCGTCTCTGACGGAATTACGTCATCGGCAAACCTAAAAGTTTTTATTTCTTCTCCCTGAACTGTAAATCTTTTCCAAATGTCTCCTTAATTTCCTCTACAGCTTGAGCTATGTACACAATGAATAACACGGGGGATAGTCTACAACCCTGTTCTACTATCTTCTCAACTACGACTTTCCTTTCGTATTCTTCGGCTACCAGAACTACAATGTGTTCTCTGTACAAGTTGTGGAAAGCCTTTCGCTACTTGTATTTTATCGTTGGTAACTTCAGTATTTGGAAGAATGTATTCCTGTCAACAATGACAAAACTGTACAAAGTTACAAGATGTTTCAGGTTCCCATACCAATCATTAGGCGTATTGGCAACTGCAGTTGCCACAAAATGTGACACGATATTGAACGACGATTCAATCTATGCTGCACCTTATTTGTCGGAACGTGATCTCAAAATACATCACAATATATTATTTTCATTTTCCCGACCTAAGTGTTCTGGAAATTAAGACAGTTTCTCATGAGACCTGTTTCGCTTTATTGATTACCTCGGCTCTGATGAACATGTTTTTTGTTTGTTTTATTTTTCGCATTTTATGACGCTATCAGCAGAATTTGGAGACGAAAACTTGGCAGCACTTTCATTATTCCCTTTTTATTACCTTTTACAGAACAAGCAACAGCACATCTCTGACTGAAATACAGATATTGCGACACCTGCATGTCTTTCGAATTTAACGTGCAAAGCAGGAAAACATTGGAGCACAGTGTGAACCCTGCTAACTCCGAAAGGAGAGATCTTGTTGCCAAACACCGCTGAGGAAGCTTAACTAACAAATTGAAACGTATCTGATTAAAGTGTTCTTAATTTGAAGCAGATTTTGAAGGGGAGAAAGCAAAATAGCGCTCATACTGAGGCGGTTCTCCTTTGTGAAGGAGCATCTTTTCTATGTTTCCTTTAACAATAAATATGCTTTTTAAGGATCTTGCCTTGTGAGAAACTCATTTCCCTGATTTTTATTTTTTAATATAATTTTTAGGTTGTCGTGTTTTTAATCACAAAGTTTTAAGAAATAAACGTCACTTAATATCACATTCTGTATACCATGTCGCTTTCAGTTCTCTGTAGTAAATTTGATATTTAATACAGATCCTCTTCTACAAGTGATAGGAATTTCTCTTAACTATTATGCTTGACTTGTAACGAAATAAATTGGGGTCTATAAATGAAACCAATAGTGTTAACGCTTTTTCCCATTACGCTAAGGTTATGTATCTTACTGCCAGTATTTAATTGCAAATTTCTGCTATCGTTATTACTATGTAAAATGTGTTTGCCTTTTACAAATTACATTATCTTTCGTTTATTGGCTTATTGTAATTGTTTAAAAATATGCCTATTACTTACTTTAGATAGCCTTGGTAAAATTCTTGAGTGTGAAATCAGTATTTAATGTTTTTCAAAATATTTCTCGTGATAATCTTTTGTCATACACTTGCTAGTGGTCTGCCGATTATGGATGTAAAAGAATGTAGAACTGCATTCGCAAACACACACTGTATCACTAATTGAAGAACTCTAACGTTTCTGCTATCTTATTTTATCTCTCTGGGAGGAATTTCTATCTTTTCATGCAGGTGGCCATTTGAGATCACTGAGCTCTCTCTCTCTCTCTCTCTCTCTCTCTCTGTGTGTGTGTGTGTGTGTGTGTGTGTGTGTGTGTGTGTGTGTGAGAGAGAGAGAGAGAGAGAGTGAGAGAGAGAGAGAGCAAGAGAGAGAGGAATGAATCCTAATCAGTTACAGGTGACAAACTGTATTCATATACTTGTTGTACGTCAGTGAACAGAAAGCCACACGATCAACGGCATATTCTATCAAGACACATATTTTTGTAGAAACTATGTGAATACAATAACCACAATCTCAAAGCTGTATTTGTTCTCATGTGACACATATTTGTTGAAAAATTAAGGAAACAATGCAACAGCCGACACAAAGCTAACATAACATCTATTGCAACTTAATAAAACTTATTTGACAATTTTGGCTATTCATTGAAACATATGATGCATAGCTTACATTATACAATTTTGCAGCAGGAATTAGTTAATAATCAAAATCTGTTTTATTATTTTTCCCTTTTTCCCACCAAGCTTTGCTCATTTCCAATTTTCAATTTTGTTCTAAGGTATCGCTTACCGTCGCATTGCAACCTGAGTATACAGGAGTGGAAATTTGTGTCTTTGACTACGCCGTGTGTTTTCTACTTTTAGATCTTTACTTACTGCTGAAGGAATAGTGTGACATGAGGAACGCAAATTAGCGTAAGACCACACACGTACTTGGCCGTAACATAGACCAACGTTACTGGTACAGCTATTAGATTCTGTCCTGTTCTGTCTCATCTTCTTGGCTCGAACGTCCTCGGCGAAGTGCGTCATAGTGCAACTGTAGCGGAGAGACTTTTACATAGCTCCGAAGGTTACTAGAAAGTAGTGTTCGTCGGATACCGACTTGTGAGATGGGCAGCGTTAAGTGTAGACGGTTTTCCATCCTTGCTCTGCTACTTCTATTAAATTTCCTTCTGATTAAACCGCTTAATATCGAAATAGAATCAAACAGTGAAGTAATTGAAGAAATAATACATAAAAATAGGGAAAACTAATTATAGAGAGCACATTAACTGAAAACCATGAAGTAGCTAGATAAAAGCTGTGGAGCCTTCTACGGATATCATAGAGAGTTTATAAAATGTTACCATTTGTGTAGGAAGCGGTACTGGCGCATTTCCATGAAGCGAAAATCAAATTTCGAAGTGGAAAATGTACGTGTGGTTTGAACCGTCCACTTTGAAGAAAAAATCCTCTTTACATTACGACATTCGGTTTTTCGTAACTTAGCTTTGTCCTGCTCGTTTCTTTGTGTCCTCAGTCCTTCCTCTATTGCGTCGTCTCCTTTATGTTCCTTTTTCAGTAGGAATTCATGCACAATCTCCGTAGCCTGTTTCGATTTATATCGTCTCTCTAGACATGAAACTCGACTGCATTTTATTTTCGTAACAGTCTCTATCATGTCCTCAGCTCACGTGTTTCTTTTATTCATTTGTCCGTTTACCTGTGCTTTGTTGTCATTACCGATGTGCATCTTTCTACTCAACGTCCGGTAACTTTTAATTTTTGAGCTATTTGCGCATTTAACGCCCCTGTTTCGGAAAGTCAATACTAATACTATACACTTGTTACATGCTTCTCATTTAAGGAATATTGAGAATTTACTTTTCAATACAGTAATCTGTTTTCCAAATTAACTCCAAGACTCATTTACCCTATTTTACCATCCAAACGTTTTAAATTGCGCTAATGCTTCAACTGTTTCTACAACTTCATTATTAATCGGCAGTGTTTTCCTGTATATAGTCTTACCGTACATAGTTTTGTGCTTTTGTAACTAATATTCAGTCTTATAGTCATAATTGCACTGCTCAGTTCTTCCATTCTCTGGTGAAATTCTTTGGTAATAAAGATAAACAAACAATGTCATCTGATAATCGAAGGTCGATCAGTTAAGATCAGTTACTACATATTTCTTTTTCTCAGTAAGGCCACTTCCAATTGTGCAGAAAATAGTTTTGGTGAAATGGAGCATCATTGCCTCTTCCACAGTTCTAAGCTCTTTTGATTTAATCGAATGGGAACTGTAGCCTTTTTGTATATTCTTCAACAAACTGCTGTAGGCAGTTTATACTCATTGGCTCTCAAGTGCTATCTGCTCGGATACTACCATGACGAAGTCCCACACTTCCTCATAACCTATAAACGCCATGATGAGTTGTATCTAACATTCGTTGCTTCTTCCTACAACTTCATTGACAAAGTGTAGACGCTTATCTGAGTCTAAGGAAATCTTTTTCTTTTCACTGCTTTAGGTCTAAAGTTTTTGTCTAGGCGATTAATATGGATTTTTGAAACAATCTCGAGTGGCACAGACTAATGGGCTTAATGTTTTTCACGCTTCCCTGTTGTCTTCCTTGTCGATTACAAGAACTACAACATTGTTCTAACAGTATAGTTCCGTCTTCTTGTGATAACTTTCAATGTATGATAGTGAAAGTTTTGTTTGCATCATCTCTCATCCATATTTTATCATTACTACTTCTATCCCATCGAGTCTAGGGATTTTTTACTTCTTTCCATTAGCGTAGTTTATTTCATTACTTTTCCTGGAAGCCATTCAGAAAAGCACTCATTCTCTCAATTTATGTCCTAAGTGATAGTTTCTTTAGGCGTTAATAGTGTACTACAGCAGAAAATTTCTCAGAATAACAAATAATTACTAGTACGATAAGTAATCATTATTTCATCACTTATGTGTAGATAAGACGTCTTAAGAATGTTCCCAAATGAAAAACTATCTTTGCATTATTGCGAACGTTTCACACGCAAAGTGACAAGATCAAAATTCAAAAGATGTTAAATCGAATTATTCAGTTAGTTAAGCAATACCAGTTCAAGTTACAGGGAGCAGATGCTTTTCTTATCGTTACAGTAGGTGAAATACTCTCACATAAATCTGCTGTCAGAGAACTTGTGCTAAATTGTGGAAGACGAACAGTGATTGAAACTCTCGTGTTCAAACGTAAATAAAGCAATTAAAATGCTGTTATAACATAACGATAGTGAAGCAATGATCTGTTCAAACCAATCAGCATTATGCGAAACAAAAAATCTTTTGTTCTCTAGTTAACGCACAAACATCAAAAGTTCCCATTTTTTGTTGGAAAATAATTTAATGTTGCGCAGAAAATGTCACGAAGCCTAATATTAATAAACTAGAGCTAAATAAATTAATGGTTTAAAAGGGTAGCCAGGAACGGTCATAGAAGAGATGAGAGACTCTTAATAAAATAATTATGTATTTTTATTTGCAATAAACCATGAACTGAACAATTATACAGACTACTTCAACTTATTAAAATGGAAAAAAAGAATACTTGGCCCCGATGGCATTAGAACTGAAAATGAACAAATTATTTTTTTAGTTAATGGTAGTGGCCGTACAAAGATATTATTCTTCCTTCCATTAGCGTATATTTCTTGTGTCAATTATGGAAGATACTAAAAACCAAAGTTTTCATCAGAAAGTAAGGACGTTTTTATTCGGCGAACAAGGTATTTGCTAAGCGCAACGTTGAAATGACAGCGACACCTCATTACATATTTTAAAGAAACAGAATACTTAATTTATCTAATGCCCTTCAAGGTATAGTTCGTTAGAAAATAGATAAGCTCTTCATCGTAGCAGTTGCTCAAATAAAGTGGCCCCTTGAACTTCTATTTCCTGCTTGCGTCTTCAGGAGATTTCCTTTCTGTATAAACTGTGGACCTAACAAGACACTGTGTCTGTTGGGCAACACTAAGCACACGTTTAGAAGCACTTTCATCCCAGAGACACACTTGTAGCACGCAGCGCAACATTGTCTCGGAATTGGTGTTAGGGGTACAAGGCCGCGGTCGATGTTGACCCGGTGAGCACGTCTGCGCGAGGGGTGGCATACGCGCAAGGCGCAGCGTGGGGCACCAGTAAGGCTTCAACCAAGTCCCTCCTTGTTTCAGCACTTTTCAGTGGATAACGCTCTTCGCTCACGTATCTACTCCTTATAACTCTTAAGATACATGCATCCATTGTTGTAGAACTTCCAACGCTAATCGGCCAAGCCATGGATTCTTTAAAGAGATTTAAACGAGTGTTGAAAGCATTAGTTGAGCAGGTATGAAAAGATAGACTTGAACTGAGAGCAGCACGAATTCAGTTTAGAATTATGTATGTATGTACTTACATAGTACTTTGCACATCATTAAACTGGAATGAAACTGTGAAATTCCCTTTCTTTCATTCGATTTAAAATCAATTTCATCTCCAGTCACGAAAGAAAATTAATCCGTCGAGATTCTACCCGAAAGCCATGAAACTAAAATGCAGATTTAGATTAGGCGTTCTCCTTTTTCTGAAATAGTAAAACGATTTAGAAATAGAAAGAGAGAAAATCATCGCCAAACTGTTTCACTTCTTTTTCTTTTGATCGTGCTTTATCTTGGGAGTATTGTATCGTAGACATTTGTGAATAAACACAGAAATGAATATCTTTCCAAAGCGCATTGTTCATTCCAAACAACTTATTTCATCTGCAAAATGCCACATCCACCTTTCTTTTACTTGTAAATTGTCATTGACAAGATACTAAAAATTGCTGCGCTTCCAAGTACAGATCTGAATTTCAAACGTTGTAGAGGGGTTCAGTGGTGAATCAGAGTCTCGCAATACGCATATGAGACTGCTTCACCAGGCCATGACAAAAATCATCGATTACAGCTTGCAACCCTGACTTTTTGTTGCGAAATGCACACAGGGAATAAAAACCAAAATATAAAAAGTTTGCAAATGTAGATTCTGTATATCTGTGTGTTATTTAGACTCTGCAGTCTAAGAGCATTACTTCTGCTTATATCCGAATTCACGCTAAAGGAGTAGTAAGTTCCGGAAGAATGCCTGTTATAATGCTTTAGTAGTTACACGTTATCTGCCGTATAGACATGAACTTCAATAGTTGCCCTAGAGTAATGAAGGGAGGAAGCAAGTAATTTGCGTAAGTTTTTTATCACTCCTGTCCACCGGACATGCAACGTCTACCATTCAGGAAGACGGACAGACATCATCAAAAGCCCATATTTTCACTGTGCCACAGATGAATCCCTCTGATGCGGTTCGACTATACAGAGAAATACGGAACGTCACATAAACACTCACGGCACATGAAATCCGATTACACATTGTCTTGAGTCTAACAGGATTTGATTTTTGTTATCTTTTGGGGATGAACTATATGCTTTGGGAATGTGTGGTGAGGTGAGTATATGGAAAACAAATATAATTAAAACTGGTGATTGTTATATTGAGCTGATATCAAACAACTTCTTACATTATACATTCCCTTACGTGCGTGACAACCATGCTCAAATAAAATTACAGGGGGAAACCAGCGTGAACCACTTCAGGGCAAGGGAATGAAAATTGAGATACCGCACAAGGATGAGAATAATCCTGTACTGACGTTAGAGTAATCATACGTAACATAGTGACTAAGAGAAACAGTTCCATCTCCACGAGCACTGAAACACGTATGTGAAAGAGACAGAGCAACAGAGTGACCGAGGTGAATGTCAGAGCCTTTGCACTAGAATTAATAAATTCCATAACTATCATCGCACGTGGAAAACATTATGCAAACTGAGGTTGAATCTGCGTACAATTACTTATTCCACTCAGTAGGAAAGCCTGTGAACACAATATTTTGCCTTTGTTCACTCACAGCAGTCGAGTCACGCTAAGGTTCCTACATCAGAAACAGAGAAACAACTTGAAGTCCCGGGATAAAATTCGCGCAAGTACACATAATAACTAACAGTTGATCACTGAAGGCGATAACTTTGACTAAGCACTCGAAAACTTTATCTTACTTCTGCACAATGCTCATCGCACGAAAGCATCAATCTGCTTGTGTTGCAAGAGATTAATTCATATTTGTTTATATGCTCGCAAATTGAAGAAAACATTTATAAGGTTTACAATTTAAGCAGTAACCAGCCACAAGGAGGTTTTTAAAAGTTTATTTAACACAACTTCCCACTTTCGGTTTTATTATAAATCCATTTTCAGAGAGCTCTTACAGTTCTCCTTCATTTCTTTCTAGGGCCTCAAGAGAGAAAGGAAAGCTGGTAATGGTATGAGCTCAATTAACTTTCTAAAACCATACTTGTGACTGGCTGCTGCCTAAATTGTACACTTCATAATTCTGCTACATCCACGTCTCTCAGCCTGTCAACTTTTGACGAAATGCAAAGAAAACACTAGTTTTAAATGAATGGAGAAAGATTCGACATTAAAGAAAGACCAGTGCTGGTGGCACATGGTCGGTGTTGATATTAACAAAGGAAGAACTGAAGTTCAAACATCACTCTCTTCATGGCAAGCCATAATGAGCCTACATTTCACTAACAAGGGAACCTCTCCATCGCACCCCCCTCAGATTTAGTTATAAGTTGGCACAGTGGATAGGCCTTGAAAAACTGAAGACAGATCAATCGAGAAAACAGGAAGAAATTGTGTGGAACTATGAAAAAAATAAGCAAAATATACAAACTGATTAGTCCATGCGCAAGATAGGCAACATCAAGGACAGTATGAGCTCAGGAGCGCCGTGGTGCCGTGGTTAGCGTGAGCAGCTGCGGAGCGAGAGGCCTTTGGTTCAAGTCTTCCCTCGAGTGAAAAGTTTACTTTCTTTATTTTCGCGAAGTTATGACCTGTCCGTTCGTTCATTGACGTCTCTGATCACTGTAATAAGTTTAGTGTCTGTGTTTTGCGACCGCACCCCAAAATCGTGCGATTAGTAGACGAAAGGATGTGCCTCTCCAAAGGCAACAGAAAACATTTGATCGCAAGGTCATAGGTCAACCGATTCCTCCACAGGAAAACACATCTGATATATTCTATACGACACTGGTGACGGCATGTGTGTCACATGACAGGAATATGTTGTCGACCCACCTAACTTGTACACTTTGCGAATGGGTAAAAAGATTCTTCTACCTTGCCCGATTTAGGTTTTCTTGCGGATGTGATAATCACTCCCAAAAAAGTGATGAAAACATAAGAGTTTGTCACATAAACAGAAAATAAAAAATTAAAGTTTTCGCTCAATGGAAGATTTGAACCAAGGATCTTTCGTTCCGCAGCTGCTCACGTTACCACGAGACCACAGCGCCCCTGCGATCTCAGTTTCCTTGATGTTGCGTATCTTCCTATGAACTACTCTGTTTGTATATTTTGCTTATTTTTTCACAGTTCCACACAACTTCTTCCTGCTTTCTCAATTGATCTGTGTTCAGTTTTTCAAGGCCTATCCACTGTGCCAACTTATAACTAAATCTGAGGGGGGTGCGATGGGGAGGTTCCCTTGTAAGAAACGCTCTCCAGAATTTAGTGAAATTAATGAAGCGATCCTCTCACAAAAGAAAAGTATCTGCCATTATCACCCGAAATATAAATCTTACCAAAGCGTATTCGAAGGAAAATTCATGCTTACCAGATCAGCGATAGAACCCAGACTGCCATTCAGAAAGAAAAGAAAGCCAGCTCCGCTTGCTGCGAAGACCAATTTTTTGAGCGAGTGAGGAAGGGTCTCATGAACCATAGTTCAGAGAGAAAAAGCGAGAACTCTCTGCCTAAAAAAAGCAACTTTGTCAGACCTCTCTGGAGTAAAACTGTCGGCACTACACTATCAGAGAACACAGGAAAGTCTCTATTATTCTTCTTGTCTACACCTACACATTCATATTTGCATTCTTTGATGCGGAGAGGACGAAGAGTTGGGCAAAATTCATAATGTCTCACCTGGCGTATTCTCTTTCCAACTGACTACACGTCTTCGGCCTGGAATCTCACTGACTTGAGTGGAATTGTCTTCAATGATGAGTCCTTCTTCTAACAGAGCCCCAATGACCAGTGAAGACGTGTCTGAGGACACTCCGGAAGCGATAGGATACTAGTCCGATGTCGCCCGCCATACGGCCCGACAACTAAGTGTGATGGCCTGCGGTGCCATTTCATTTCATATAAGGACCCCTTTGGTTGTCATCCGCAGCATCAGTACAACACAGCGGTACGTCGATGATTTTCTACGCTTTGTTTCACTGTCCTTCATGGAAAGCCATAATGAGCCTACATTTCAGCAAGATAATATCCAGCCGCACACGGCGAGGGTCTGTATTGGCTTCTTCGAGCTTGCTAAACTCTACCATAGCCAGCAAGTTTGCTGGATATCTCCCCAGTTGAGAATGTTTGGAGCTTTATGGACAGGACCCTCCAGGCAGCTCGCCGTTTTGACGATCTAACGCATCAGTTGGACAGAGTTTGACACAATATCCCTCAAGAGGACATCCAACAACTCTGTCAATCAGTGCCAAACCGAGTAATTGCTTGCATGAAGGTTTGAGGTGGGTCAGCACATTGTTTATTTGATCAATTTGTGAAGCTCTTTCTCCTGGATAAATCATCCAGGTTCTCTCGAATTGTATTCATTTCTTTGTCTGCACATGTACATCACATCTACCGGTTTCCGTTCCATTCAGATAATTCCTTCGTGGTGCGTCGTTGTTTGTGTCTTAAAGTGTATGAATAGGAGGACTTGTAGGCCGTTTTGGTAAGAGCTTGTGTCCTGTGTTTCGTAAACTGTATTTGAAGATAATATTTCAATGGCTTTTTCTTAACAGTTTCAGAGAGACGGTGCGCCGAGCAAGGAGAAATTTGGAAAGGTATTATAGTTGAGGAAGAATAATTGAAAGCTTCATGGTTTAGCGATGACACAGAAATACTGTTAAAAACGCTAAGGACTTAGAAGATCAATTGAACAGAATGTATGTTGCTTGAAAAGAGATCATAAGATGAATATTAAAATAAGAAAAATATGGGTAATGAAATGTATTCGAATTAAATCATGTGAAGTTGAGATAATTAAGTGCGGAAATGGGAGAGTAAAAGCAGTAGTCGACGTCTGCTATATACCCAGCAAAATAATTGACGATGGCCAAAGTAGAGAACATACTAAATGCAGACAGACAAAAGCAATAAATTTGTTTCTGAAGAAGACAAATTTATGTACACTGAATAAAAAGTATGAGAAGACATTTCTCTGGAGTTTTACGGAAATGACACGTGGACAATGAATAGTGAAGAGATGAAGAAAGATGAGGATTTCTTAAATGTGGTGCTGTGGAAGAATGCCAGAGATTTGATGGGTACATTAAACATCTGGTGAATAGATACTGGACCGAATTGGGAGATTAAAACTTTTTTGATGAGACTTGATAGGACACGTCTTGAAAAACCAAAAAATTGTCAGTTTGGTAATAGAGGGAGGTGTGGCGAATAAACTTTGTGGAGCGGGACCAACGCGACCGAAATACTCGAAAACTTATTGACCGATTTACTTCAGATTGTTACATGATACTCCAATAAACAATTGAGGGATATAAGCTAAGTATTGTTAAATTTGTATAAGATGCAAATTTTTTAGTCATCATTCCCCTAACTAGTTTGAAGCGGCCTCTTCATCTTAGAGAAGCGCATGCAACCTACGTCATCAGCTATTTGCTAGATGTATTCCAACCCCTGTCTTCGTCTACACTTTTGCCCTCTACAGCTCTCTCTACTACCATGGAAGTCATTACCTGATGTTTTAACAGATCTCCTATCATCCTATTCCTTTTCTTCTCGTTAGACGGTTTATTCCATTCAGACAATCATTTCACTCTTCTTCACTTTTATCCAGGATAGCAGTGTCATCAGCAAATCGTATCACTGATATCCTTTCACACTGAATTTTAGTTCCACTCCTGAACCTTTCTTTTATTTCCATCATTGCTTCTTCAATGTACAGATTGAACAGTAGTGACGAAAGACTACATCCCTGTCGTACACACTTTTTAGTCCGTGCGTTTGCCCTTGGTCGTCCACTCTTATTATTCCCTCTTGGATGTTGTACACATTGTATATTACCCGTCTCTCCCTAAAACTATCCCTAATTTCCTTTTCCATGTAAATACATATGTAATGTAAAAGAGGAAAAGTTGTTACCAAAAATGTCGTAAGTCTTGGACGATTTACAACAAATTTTTACACGGTGTCACACAGGATATTCGGACTTACATAGGATACATATTTGTAATGTACTGCGTATAATACATAAACAATTATTTAATATAGAAATGGGAAATGTTACAAAAATCTCGAAAAGGTCTTTACCCATTTACTTCAAACTTTTACGTGGTGCTCTAATGAAAATTTGGATTCCCGTAAGCTATAGGTTTTTTAATGTCCACGATACATAAATTTATGTACAATATATAAAGAAGAAACGTTATAAGGAAATATTTCGAAAAGGTCTTGACCGATTTACTCCAAATTTTGACGCTATACGTGAACATTCAGGAGTACATCAGCTATATAATTTTACGCATATAATACATAACGTGTATTCAGTATAGAAAGGGGAAACTTTGTTAGAAAATATCTCGAGAAGTACTTGATCAATTTACTTCAGATTTTTAAACTATCAATCATTCAGTCGGAAATCGGGTACACAGTTTTTGAAATGACATTGTTTACGTTTTCTGTTAAAACCGGCCGACAAAGAAAAAAAAAATAAAACAAAACTAAGCCATTGTAGTGGGAAAGCAATGGAAGCAAGGAGGAGCAAAATGGAGCTAGCTTTCCAAAAAACCAAAAGCACATATAATAAGAAAGCCCTCTCTTGGAACACCAAAATAAGCCATTATAACACAGTAAATAAGCCGGAAGCATTCTATGCAGCAGAAACACTAGTCATGAGGACTAAATGGCAAATGGAGAAATTGGAAATCAAGAAGACGAAAATTTTGAGGAAGATCACGGGTCCCAAATTCCAAAATTACAAACAAGTTTTCTATAGAAACAAAGTCCTCTATGCAAAGTCGGAAAGACTCTCGGAAACCACGCGGAAAAGGAGGATTGATTTCCATGGACACATACTCCGAATGAATCCTGAGAGACTAACTAAACAAATCTTTGTCTTCTTTTACACAAAAAAATTGGTTTAAGGAAGTGGAAAAGGATTTGAGAGAAATCAGGATTACCGAAGTCATGTTAAAGAATGGTACAGCCAAGACAGTGACCAAAGACAAAACTAACAAGTTCCAAGTTAAAATCAATACCAAGAAACCGATTCAGATATCAAACGAAGAAAGAAAGAAGAGATCAGATAGAATGAGGAACTATTGGGAGAAAAAGAAAGCACAAACATCTAGGAAGTAATTGATCTGACGACCCCAAAGATGGGTAATACGAAGTGAAAAAAAAAAAGAAATAAAATATAAAAACTGTGCTGCACTGTGAAAATGTATGGTTTCGTTTTCTTTCCCGCTGTCAAGGTATGTAAACCATTAGACAAATTACTTCTTCAGTATATATTTTGGTTTTCCTCATAAGCAATTTCAAGCAAAAATTGTATACACAACAAAGTGCTGTTTATTATTCTTCCTCGCCATCGGAATTAATGAAAACAGGAAAGTTGTATCCAAGGCTTGTCAGTTTGCAAATTAGAATACTAATAAGGCAATCTGAATCGTTCGAAGCTTTGTACCCTACCCATTCACAGACTGAAACACAGTCGTTGATGCTACCATCCTCTCCGTTTAAGCAGCTGGAGAGGTCTCTCTCATGCTCCGTATACCAATGATCCCAGTCGATTCACCCTTTCGTTTTAAGCAACTTCAGTCCTCAATTACGATTTTGTTTGCAATAACAGTAAAACGGGATCAAGGTCAGGGAGAGAGGAAGAGTAAAGAGGGTTGAGGGTGGGGGAATCTGACATGGAAAGGAGACAAAGAAAGGGGGCAGAAGGTGATACATGAAGAGAGGAGTAGAGGAGGAGGAGAAGGTGGATAAAGAGGGGAAAGGAGTGGACTGGTATAGAGAAAAGGGGGTGGGGGGAGTTTAGGAAGTATATTCAATATCCACACATATTTAGAAAATGTGAAACATCGCCGCGTTCGCTAGTTATGTATACAGACAACAATAATAATTTCGTGTGGCTCAATAGCCCAGTGCAAGTCTTTCTATTGGACGCCACCACGACTACTTGCGCGTCTCTAACCTACCACAATTATACAACATGGGAAAGAGTACCTACAGTTTAACGTGGAATGCGAACCATATGATGTTTCCAGCGACTACTTACACAGATGTGAGGTGCAGGGTTTAGCTACAAAGAAGACCGAAAAATCCGTGGTATGCCGGAGATTCAATCCCGCGACCTCTGGGTTTCCAGGCACGCGGTTTATTGGTAAATCACCAGGCCCGACGTGTTTGTAAATAGTTCACTATAGGTTTTTGTAATTTTGTAACTGAGTTTGCTAGTAACAAAATATTTGACGTAAATAACCGTATCTTTTAACTGCATTAACTTAGAAGCTTACGTTTTTCACACCGCCAAGAAACCTCAGACCTTAGTGTGCGACACAAATTTCATCTTTATATCTCTACCCGTTCTTACGAGAAAGAGATCTTACCAATCGGACAGACAGACAGGCAGACACGTATACAGATAGACGGACAACAAAATGATCTTACAAGGGTTCCGATTTTACCGGTTAAGGTATAGAACTCTAAAAACAGGAATAGAGTTGAACGATTTTGTTTAAGTATTTTTATTGGAGTTAAAACTCTGTGACGAATCTTTGTGTATTATTTATTTCGTGATTATTGTCGTTACGTTTTAAGTCGCTATCCCACGCTTTGAGGAATGTACTGTTACAGAGGCCAAAGGTTGTTGAAACTAACCGATCGCTTTATCACATTAAGAAGAAGGGGAAAAGAAGGATTTGGAGCTAAGCTACTGAAAGTACTTACTTAAACAAGTAGTATGAAGTGAATTATATAGACTCCCGAGTGTCAAAAACTACTTCGTCATTGTTTTGTCTCTCATAACTTACCGATATGATCGCTAGAAGAAGAATGACTTGATCTTGATGTTCCCCTCACGATAGAAGAGAAAAATATGCAACAATGAGAATCATTACGTTTCTCTCGAACAAAGGACCTATTTACAAAGCTACACTGTATTACGAGAGTATAAGGTACTTAAAAGACCGCCTTGGCAACTACTAAACATATGTGTCCGTTCTCTCATAGGCGTTTAGTTTATCCATTCGAATCATCATCAGTAGTGTGGAACAATACGTATCTGCATCTTTTATTTTTGCTGTAGATTTAAAAACTGTTTTTGTTAACTATTGATATGTGATATTTACTTACTGCATTTTCGTCTGAATTCTGGTTACGTCTGAAAATTTCATCTGTGAGCATATTTCGCAAGTAGTTTTTCATGTGATACTCGTTTCTGGCTAGTTCTCTTTGATTTGAATCATTACCAAATTCTTGATGTAAAGTGCAACTTAATATAGCACCTGTAATGTTCATCTATGTCCCTCTAACTAATGTATGAATGTCTTTCTTTATTTTTCTGACCATACTGTCTATACTTACTTTAAAGTTACATAAAGTGTTTTAAATTTGTCTGTGCAACTAAAGGAAACATACAGAAACAGAAAACACAGATAAAGGGAAGTTGGAAACAAGAAACACAGAGATATGTTTAACCAGAAGTATGCAAACAAACAACACTAATTTTGAAACTTCCTGGCAGATTAAAACTGTGTGCCGTACCGAGACTCGAACTCGGGATCTTTGCCTTTCGTGGGCAGGTGCTCTACCAACTGAGCTCCCCAAGCACGACTCACGCCCCGTCCTCACAGCTCTACTTCTGCCAGTACCTCGTCTCCTACCTTCCAAACTTAACAGAAGCTCTCCTGCGAACCTTGCAGAACTAGCACTCCTGAAAGAAAGGATATTGCGGAGACATGGCTTAGCCACACCCTGGGGGATGTTTCCAGAATGAGATTTTCACTCTGCAGCGGAGTCTGCACTGATATGAAACTTCCTAGCAGATTAAAACTGTGTGCCGGACCGAGACTCGAACACGGGACCTTTCGCGGGCAGGTGCTATACCAACTTTTCTTTTTTTAATCTTATTTTGTTCGGTTTTGTTTGTTGCGTCTGCTCGGGGCGGACGTCGTAAGATATCCGTTTAAGTTCGTTGATGATCGATTAACTCAGTTTTTTTTATTACAGAGGGCACGTAACCCTCTGACCGAACACACTGGGCTACAGTGCCGGCACCAACTGAGCTACCCAAGCACGACTCACGCCCCGTCCTCACAGCTTTACTTCTGCCAGTACCTCGTCTCCTACCTTCCAAACTTTGCAGAAGTTGCTTGGAAGGTAGGAGACGAGGTACTGGCAGAAGTAAACCTGTGAGGACGGGGCGTGAATCGTGCTTGGGCAGCTCAGTTGGTAGAGCACCTGCCCGCGAAAGGCAAAGGTCCCGAGTTCGAGTCTCGGTACGGCACGCAGTTTTAATCTGCTAGGAAGTTTCATATCAGCGGACACTCCGCTGCAGAGTGAAAATCTCGTTCTGGAACACTAATTTTGCATCGTGTCGTATTTCACAACAAAAAATATGTAGTCATGCGAAGCAATGTGAGGTTAAGCAAAACGCAGCAGAGTCAACCAAGGGAAAACAGCAGGCGTCATTTCTGGTGTGGGACGAATCAGAGATAAAAAACCGCAAGTAAAATCACAGCTCAATATCTGTCGTAACGAACTGTTTTAGGTGCAAAAAACAAGCGAAATTGTAAATATGTTTAAATGCACAGCACCGATGAAGTGTAATATCAGTGAAAAATATTTGGTGTCAAATTATGCAATTTCTTGTAGAGCCATAGACGGATTTAAAATACCACCAAAAATGATCTATGTGTGTAGCGTTGCCAACTTTTCTACATTTAGATTTCTTTTTATTTAGAAACGTCTTTCAGTTTGTGCTTCGCCTTAATTGTATTGTACTGCTTGTCTATGTTCATTCGTATTTCTTCAATTCCGTGTGTGGAAATGTAATAACTCAGTCATAGGCTGAGAGGGGATTGAGACGAGTACCAAGCAGTGAACAGTTAACGCTAACGTTGGAGCAGGGTGAGGGAGAGATAGGCAGGGAATTTCCTTTATACATCAATAAGGCCCAGAATGGAAAATATTTATAAGATTCGGTATCTCAGTATTGTATAATTGACATATAAAAATTAAAAGTTAGGCCTTTTTTTGAAAAATAATTCAGCGTTACGCTGAAAATTGCGCGAAGACAAATATTAATTAAATGGAGAAAAGCAAGAGAATGGTGTTGAAAAGTACCCTGCACAAAACCACTAAAAAGTAACCTTTTGAAATCCCGTCGATATCCCCACAGCTACTCATAACGTGAAATTTGAATCACAGTTACCTATGTATCTCCTCTGTAACGGTGAAAAGCGTGGCGCCGTGCAACGTCATTCTCGGTGTCGGTGACGCTCTTAACAGCAGGGTATCCGCACTCGTGTAAAAGAGGCTAGAGCTCAGAACTTCATGTGAGGTGTAAGGTGGGTTAATGATGGCACACTGCCACCAGTTTCACCGCAATTCTGTTCGAAGCCACCGTGGACGAGTCGCACAATGAAAAGGCCGGAAAAGGCCGTCACCTCCCTCCCCCCTCCCCCTTCCTCTTTACCAATATCTCATATCTCATCTCTTCTCTTAACGTCTCTGTGATAGAGGTTAGAACAGAGCTGAAATCAGCAATTTTCTTAAAGGGGCCGAAGAAAACAGTGTAGACATCGCCAATTAGAATCGACACGTAAAGGGGTCAGGAAGTGGCTTAAATGGCGTCAAAGAAACCACTAATTCCCTTGGGGCGTTCATTTATACATATTTCGCTATCGACGATAGTTTGCAAAGTGGTGTGGAACGGAACATTTTTCACAACGTTTGACACTACACCATTCGGACATTCAAACCTTCTCTGCGGACATGGTGGAGCTGCAACCCATTTGAACTGATCAGACCACCTTGGAGAGTAGCGTGGGCAAGGTTTTGGTCTGTTTTGGGGTGTGATTTCATCAATAAAACCGGGTTGGTCTTGGATTATTCCAGACACACCTTTTCCTTTAATTTCACTCCTGAAGAGAAGTTTGGCCTTTGCGAATGCGCTAAACCTATTGTGCATCCAACTGCCGGGGCGTTGGCCGTTGAGGCCGTAGCTAACGAGTTACATCTGGCACATTGAAACGTCCCCTTAGTACTTACAACATCTCTTGCCCCATCAGGCTTCTCAGTTATGCGATTTGTTGCACAGTTTTCCCCAGCTCCTTAGTGATAACCTGGGTGTTACTAACGTTCTTGATTATTATACCCGTCAGTCTCACAATATTACGGTTAGGCAGTCCCCATACCGCCTCTCACCCCCTAAGGTGAAGATACTCATGCTAAGATATCTCAGATGCTCCAACAAGGAGTGATTACGCCTTCTACGTCTACTTATGCTTCCCCAATATTTCTTGTACCTAAAGATCAGGGGCGTGATTTCAGACCTGTGGTTGACTACCGCCGTTTAAACGCTAAGGTTGTCCTTGAATCGGTACGCCTATCTGATCTGCATAATTCTTTAATTTGGTTTGCCAGCGCTAATTGCTTTTCGTTTCTTGATTTGTGTCAAGCCTATTATCTGATTCTATTGGCTGAATAATGTAAACATGTTACCGCATTTTGTACTGATTGGAAATTGTTTGAGTTTAACAGAGTTCCTTTTGGGCTAGCAACTGGAGCGGCCGTGCTTACTCGTTTGTTGGATAATATGCTTTGTGACTTGAAGTTAGTCTGTGTGTATATTTATTTGGACGATTTCGTTATCTATCGTCGTTCGTTTGAGGATCATTTGGAGCATATCCAGCAAGTTCTTTTGAGATTACAGGGAGCCGGGCTGACCGTTAAGCCTAGTAAGACGACGCTAGCCAAGCAGCAGGTATATTTCTTAGGTCATATAGCGTCGGGTCAGAGTATTCGCATTGACCAAGAGCGATCTAAAGCCTTACGGGCGTTGCCTCCGCCTACTGATAAGCGGGTAATTGCTAAATTCATAGGCACTGCAAATTACTTTAGGATTTTCTTTCCCACTGTTACTCAGTTGGCGGCACCCTTAAATCAGTTACGCTGGAAGGGCTCGCGTTTTGATTCTGCCTTTGAGCATATTAAAGCAGCAATAGCCAGTCCTCCGGTTTTTGGGGTACCCGATTTTAATAAAAGGTTTGTTGTTCAAACTGACGCTTCTAATGCTGGTATTTCAGCTTTTCTCCTCCAGGAGTTGAGGGGCAGAGACAGCCATTCCTACGCGTCTCGTCGATTAACTGATGCCGAACTCAAGTACCCCGTCTACGAGTGCGAGGCTTTGGCCGTTTTATTTGCTTTATAGAAGTACCGCTTCTAGATTGAACATCGGGTTTTCAAATTAGAAACCGACAATAAGGCTTTGAGCTGGGTGGTGGTTAGGCCGCATAAAACTGGCCGTATTGCCAAGTGGGCAGTACGCACTTCGGCATTTCAGTTTAAAGTTAAACATGTGAAATGCTCTGAAAATATCCCTGCGGATGTCCTCACCTGGATGTTCGCCGAAACTACAGCTTGTGAGAGAAACCAGCAGGAAGAGGGAGACAGTCTTAATTGTATGGTGTTGGGTGAAACTCCCCTCTTGTTTGAAGATGCGTCTCAGCATCAGGATCAGGACCTTGTTTGGATCACCATTAAACAACGTATGTTGGCAGGAGAGCTGTCGGATGAGTATGTTGTCAAGAGTGGTATTGTCTGTAAGAGGGTGGGCGAGGTTAAGCCTGTAACTTTAGTGAGCCCGGTTTTTCGTTATTTTCATGATTCGTTGGTGGGTGGCCATTTAGGTAGTTATAAGACTCTCCAAAAAATCAAGGAGAATTTAACTTGGCCCTCCATGGGCCGGGATGTGAGATGATATCCCAATGCCGCTTGTGTAATGTAGCCAAATCCAAGAATGCTCTTCAACAAGATTTGTTGAGTTCTGAACTAGAGTCCTGTCCTATGCACAAGCTCTATATTGATTATTTAGCACCTTTACCTCGTTCTAAGAAGGGTCATCTATGTGTACTAGTTTTTATCGATGCGTTCTCCAGATTTACTTGGCTCCTCCCGAGCCGTAACATTACCGCTGCCACCACTATTTATCATTTGACTAATGTCTTCAGTGTTTTTGGCCCACCCAAGCAGCTTGTTAGCGATAATGCTCCTGCTTTTCTTTCGGTTCCTTTCAAGGCCTTCTGTTTTCAGAACTGTGTAAAGTATATCACGACCACCCCGTATTATCCCCAGAGATCCTTTGCGGAGACAGTTAACCGAAATCTTAAGTCCGCGTTGGTTATTTATCACAGAAAAACCCTAGTAAATGGGACTCCAGTCTTCCCTGGCTTAGTTTTGCCTTTAATATCGCCAGTCATGAAGCCTTGCGAGCTACTCCCGCCTCCTATATCCTTCCCTATCCGGTTAATTCCCCTCTTTCGAACTTGTGGGGAATTCAAGATCTTATTCCAGCCGATATTAGTCCTCGTGTTATCAAGGAAAATTGGAACTGGGCCAGGCGTAATATACTCAGAGCCCATAATAAACAAGCTGAGCATTATAATCGTAATCGAGAAACCTTTAAGGGCAGACCAGGGGATCAAGTTTATGACCGCAATTACCCCGGGGAGGCAGGTGCGTGGCGAGAATCTTAGTGAATTTACTCCTTGTTTTCTGGGGCCTTGCACTGTCGTGCGTATTTTAGGCCCTGTAAATCTGTTGGTCAAGGAGAACAGTTCAGGTTGGCAGTATCGGGTTCACCTTAGCCAAGTTAAGTTCAGGTAGCTCAGGGGTTGAATCACCCCCTCCCTGTGTTAAGTTTGAGGGGGGGGGGGGGGAGGTTGAGCCGTGACTGACTCACGTTATGCGTTGGATTAAACCTTGGTTGCTATTCTGTGTTTAGTCTCCCGCGGTTATCGCGATTATGCTGTTATTCTCTCTCTCTGAGAATGGCAGCAACGGTGTGTATCGATATTCGCACATTGTACTATCTTTGGCCTGGTGCTTACAGTATCTGGCTGTGCTGTGTGCGGCCAGTTGGTCGGTTGGCGTGGAGCAGCGAGGAAACCTCCGCGGCGTGTAGTTTGGCCGAGGCCGCTGGCGAAGTCCACGCGCGGTCGGAGTGTGTGGTGATGTTCCCATTGCTACGAGGTCCGTGGTTCATCGATACTGGACGCGAAAGTTGAATTTTGACTTAATCAACCAGCAAGTCACGACTGTTCACATTGTGTCGTTTGGATTTCGTTGTCGGCTGTTGGGACATTACCTTGAGCATCAATGTGTGTTTTCAAGTTGGCAAATTTTAGCCAGCCTCCTGTGGGGTTTAACTGTACTTGGTTGTTTTGAATTGAAGTGCACCAGCGGAATCTTCTGCCTTGTGGCCATTAATTTTCCGGTTACCGTTGGTCGTTGACGTAAATTCAGGCAGTGTATTTTTCTCATCGTGTTGTCGCTGTCCAGCACGGTGTGTAGTTTGAAAGCTCTATGTATAATTGTTTGTGGGCGCCAATACCTTCTACGTTGTTCCATTGAACTCCCTGTTGTGTGCTGGTCGGGTCGAGCGGAAGTTATCTTGTCAGTGGGCCCGTAGACTGTCTGTAGGTTGGGTTGTCGTCGGATCGAGAATGATTGGGCCGGCGGCCTGTCTCACTAAGCGAGCGTTAGTGTTTGAATTCCAGGCCGACCTTCGGAAACTTCTGAGCGTCGTTGGGTGTAGTACTGCCTTTTCTTATTTGTTCTTGTTGTCTGTATTTAAATGGTTTCTAGCCGATTTTTAAATTAAGGTTGTTTTGCCCTTAGGGGGTCAGATTGTTTGGGCTTCAGCCTAATTAAAGAAATGTTTTAAATTAAGGCCTTTTGGCCTTTTAAAAATTTATTTTGGTTCGAGTCTTAAGAGCTGTGCCTTCAGACGATTTTTTTTTTAAATTAAGGTTGTTTTGCTCTTAAGGTGTGAGATTGTTTGGGCCTTCAGCCTAATTGAAAGGACTGATTTAAGATAAGGCCCTCTGCCTTTTAAATTTCTGATTTTGGTTTGAGTCTTACGTTAATCCGATTTTAAATTAAAGTGGTCTTGCCCTTAAGGCATGAGATTGTATGCCGCATTCAGCCGGTAATTAAGTTCCAAAAATTAATGCTGTGTGTTTTTTTTTTTTTTTTTTAAGTTTCTTGGCTCTTGTAATGTTTGCTCAAATAAATAAAGTTGTATGTTCGAGTATAACCGACATCCGCTTATTTTGGTCCCTTTCCACAGTTAAAACTACCTGTCCTGTCCTGCGGTTTAGCAGGGCGTCTCAGAAGCATTGCTGATCCGGACTCAGGCGTCACAGACGCCGCAGCTTTGGTCCATTACGCAGGAAGAATTTCAAACTTCTGCATTACAATGGTGGAAAATGACAGGGCTTCAAACAAGCGATCCTTTAATTCTTTTGCGCAGTGTATATTGAAGAAAGTGCGTGTGATACGTGTTACTGATTAGAAAGTAACGTCGTCTTTTGTGTGTGCAAGAAAATGGCTCTGAGCAGTATGGGACTTTTCTGAGGTCATCAGTCCCTTAGAACTTAGAACTACTTAAACCTAACTAACGTAATGACATCACACACATCCATGCCCGAGGCAGGATTCGAACCTGGGACCATAGCGGTTGCGCGGTTCCAGACTGTAGCGCCTAGAACCGCTCGGCCACTTCGGCCGGCTTGTGTGCAACAAATCATGAACAGTGATACAAATTTCCTTAACGTATTTTACGGTTAAAGTGTCTTGTGGTATTGATTACTTTTAAGTTAAGTTTTATCGCTATCGTTAGTGTTCCACCCGTGTCGAAGTCACTATGGACAGAAGTAATGACCGTCACTCTCAGACATGAAACAGCTGAGAACTGATGTATCGGAACCGTTGATCGAGTAGTAAACGGCAGATTTCGAACAGTTGGCAGTACAGATTCAGCAGCCGCCTGCTCATCAGTTAGCAGCTTCAGTCGGCGGAGAGGAGAGCTTACGTGATTATTTGTCCTTCCATGCGGGCGATGTCTCAGCCGGAGCAAAAAACTCGAGCTTGGCTGGCGTGCAAAGAATGCTCTCTCCGACACCTCTTCGCCCACCCGGCGCTGGGCGACACGGCGCTCCATTACGTAAGCAGCGGTTGCTATCGCGGCGATTACCGTCGCCGGCGACACGGAAAGTCTCCGAGTCGGCGGCGGGCGGCAACATTACGTGACGGGAGTGCGCCGCAGCCGGGGCGCCAGACACTTGTAAGTGGGCGACTTTTCCTTTCGGAAGGAAAAACCGAGAGGCGTGCATCGAGCGCGCGGGCAGTCACCCGTCGGCGCTCAAGGCTGAGTCCGCTGGTTCGCAGCCGGCTGCGGCAGGCGGCGCACCGCTGCCGCAGCCAAACGTCACGGCGCGCGGTGCGGGGCGAGTGACGGCTGCACGCTGTCAGTGTCGGTAACTGCAGCATCCCGTAGCTAGGGTGACGGGGAGTCTGTGCGACGCTGCCGACCAGGCTGATAACAATAAACTACACTGTCGCCTGGAAACGGCTGAATTGGAATGCAAGGATCCCACTACAGCACTAAGCTGTCTAGGTGGCTAGTTCCATCCTCAGTCTTCGGTTAGATGAATAAAACAACCGCATCCGATTCCCTGTAACCGTACAGATGAATACGAGAGTGCGTTGAACAGTAATGCTTCCGAAAATTCTTGTTGTTGTTGTTGTTGTGGTCTTCAGTCCTGAGACTGGTTTGATGCAGCTCGCCGGCCGAAGTGGCCGTGCGGTTAAAGGCGCTGCAGTCTGGAACCGCAAGACCGCTACGGTCGCAGGTTCGAATCCTGCCTCGGGCATGGATGTTTGTGATGTCCTTAGGTTAGTTAGGTTTAACTAGTTCTAAGTTCTAGGGGACTAATAACCTCAGCAGTTGAGTCCCATAGTGCTCAGAGGCATTTTGATGCAGCTCTCCATGCTACTCCATCCTGTGCAAGCTTCTTCATCTCCCAGTACCTACTGCAACCTACATCCTTCTGAATCTGCTTAGTGTATTCATCTCTTGGTCTCCCTCTACGATTTTTACCCTCCACGCTGCCCTCCAATGCTAAATTTGTGATCTCTTGATGCCCCAGAACATGTCCTACTAACCGATCCTTTCTTCTAGTTAAGTTGTGCCACAAACTTCTCTTCTCCCCAATCCTATTCAATACCTCCTCATTAGTTACGTGATCTACCCATCTAATCTTCAGCATTCTTCTGTAGCACCACATTTCGAAAGCCTCTATTCTCTTCTTGTCCAAACTATTTATCGTCCATGTTACACTTCCATACATGGCTACACTCCATACAAATACTTTCAGAAACGACTTCCTGACACTTAAATCTAAACTCGATGTTCACGAATTTCTCTTCTTCAGAAACGCTTTCCTTCCCATTGCCAGTCTACATTTTATATCCTCTCTACTTCGACCATCATCAGTTATTTTGCTCCCCAAATAGCAAAACTCCTTTACTACTTTAAGTGTCTCATTTCCTAATCTAATTCCCTCGGCATCGCCCGACTTAATTCGACTACATTCTATTATCCTCGTTTTGCTTTTGTTGATGTTCATCTTATATCCTCCTTACAAGACACTATCGATTCCGTTCAACTGCTCTTCCAAGTCCTTTGTTGTCTCTGACAGAATTACAATGTCATCAGCGATCCTCAAACTTTTTATTTCTTCTCTCTGGATTTTAAAACGTACTCCACATTTTTCTTTTGTTTCCTTTACTGTTTGCTCAATATACAGATTGAATAACATTGGGGAGAGGCCACAACCCTGTCCACTCCCTTCCCAACCACTGCTTCCCTTTCATGCCCCTCGACTCGTATAACCGCCATCTGGTTTCTGCACAAATTGTAAATAGCCTTTCGCTCCCTGTATTTTACCCCTGCCACCTTTAGAATTTGAAATAGAGTATTCCAGTCAACATTGTCAAAAGCTTTCTCCAAGTCTACAAATGCTAGAAACGTAGGTTTGCCTTTCCTTAATCTTTCTTCTAAGATAAGTCGTAAGGTCAGTATTGCCTCACATGTTCCAACATTTCTACGGAATCCAAACAGATCTTCCCCGAGGTCGGCTTCTACCAGTTTTTCCATTCGTCTGTAAATAATTCGCTTTAGTATTTTGCAGCTGTGACTTATTAAACTAATAGTTCGGTAATTTTCACATCTGTAAACACCTGCTTTCTTTGGGATTGGAATTATTATATTCTTCTTGAAGTCTGAGGGTATTCGAAAACTCTTAAGGCTTTTAAAATGGAACAACATAGATCTCTATTTTTCATATCTACATACTTGCAGCTCCCTGCCAGTAGAGAGTTCTCAATTCTAGCGTGTAACATGGTAGTGTGTAAGGTACTTACGATGGCGTGCTGAGAAGTAATGCCTTCGATTTTTTGTTGTGTTCTCAATATTGGCTGAGATATTTTATGTCATGCATATTACTCAATCGACTTGTAGGATATAATGTGGCGGTGTCAAACGTGACTGTACCGATGCGTGAGACACCCTCAGAAAACTGAAAGCATGAATTCGAAGGGTTCATCCACAACACGGAGCGCCCTTTCCTTCAGTATTACAATCCCATACACGAGCGCTGCGACATGTACAACAGTCCGACGTAGCGGTTCCACTGTCATCGAGCATCCTCCATATAGTCTCGACTTGGCACCATCCGATTTTCATCCATTTCCAAAACTTGAAGAGCACCTTCTAAGGCTACACTTTAATAGTGATGAACGTGTCCAACCAGAGGTGACGTCGTGCAAATCTCAGAAAAATCAAACATTCTATAGTGACGGTCTCTGGAAGAAATGTGTTCGTTGCATGCTGACTATGTTGAGACATAAATATGTAGACCTGAAGAATAAAGATGCAAAACGTTAACAAAGTTTGTTTCATTAAAAATTTATAAAAATTTTCACATAAAAAATTCAGAGCATTGCTTTTCAACACGGCCCCGTAATAGCAATGCGAATAAATTTTCACTCTGTAGCTGAGTGTGCGCTGATTTCAAACTTTCTGAGAGCTGTGTACCGACGGCGGTGACAACCTTGCTGTTTAATGCCCTCACCCAAAACCATCATCAACATCATTTGTGTACCGAACTGCGGGGGGTGAACAAGATCTTCATTGAAGTTTGGAAAGTAAGAGAAGATGTTGTGCCGAAGTCATGCTGTGAGGACGGGTTCTGTGTCGTGCTTAGATAGTTCATTAGGTGCGGCACTTTGTCGCAAAGGGTGATTCGGAAATTTTGTGGAAAGTTTCTATGTGACAAAACTGCTGAGAGTATCAAGCCCTAGACTTACAGACTTACACGCTAACTTAAACTTAGGCTAAGGACAACACACCCGTGCCCGAGGGAGGACTCGAACCTCATACGGGGCGGGGGGGGGGGGGGGGGGGTGAGGGCGCGAACCATGGCAAGGCGATCCAGTCCACGCGGCTACACCGCGCGGCTTAAGTGTTGGATACCAGTAAACTGATGCAAATGATACAGAGCCCATCAGGACTGACGGTGCAGATCTACCACTGACAAATGTCTTCATATGCTACGGTTCCTCAATCGCTGCCGATGACTTATTTGTTTCCGAAATCACAAGATCGTTTTAGCTACATATGGCTAAAATGACGGACAATGACTGGTGCCCCTCCCGCCGGAGGTTCGAGTCCCCCCTCGGGCACGTTTGTGTGTGTTGTTCCTAGCATAAGTCAGTTTAAGTAGTGTGTAAGTCTAGGGACCGAACACCTCAGCGGTTTGGTCCCTTAGGAATTCACACACATTTGAACATTTTTGAATGACTGGTGCGCCATTAGGTAAATATATACCTCTCTGCAATCGACACGACTACCTTGTACGACGTAAAATAGTGGTTCGCAACAAAAGAAGCAGAGAAATGATTTGTTGTGACGGAAACCAAAATTATTCGGAAGACATATGGCCTGACACTTCGTGATCATGTGGCCAACAACGAAATTCACAGGAGATACGGACTGGCGCCTATCATCGACAAGATGAAGGAAAGCTGTCTAGGGAGGTATGGACACGAACTTCGAAAAGATCGAGGAACCACACAAAATTTTCGTTGAAAGTCAATGGGAAACGACCTATTTGGAAACTACATATAAACCTCAAGACAGTGGATCTCCACCCGGTCCAAGCATTCCAAGCACAACGCGACAAAGATTCAAAATACCAGGCTCTGCTGTGTTGCGGGACTAACGCTAAGGAAGAAGAAGAAGAAGAGCTCGTTGCCAAATAACGTCCGAAATAGTCGGACAGGATTACGTGACAATATATTATTAGCAAACTTGCGTCAATTATATATAGAATCTACACTTCAAGTACAGTTCCGGTAGAAACATAATATTAATAATAAATAAAAGACCTTAAGTTTTCTGTACTCCTTCCCAGTATGACAATGTCTCCGCAAGTTGAAAACTGATGAAAATTCGAAGTAAGTCCTTGCTTAGGGGAAGGTAGACAATAAACAGTGTCTGGTTACTGTATTTCTTCCAGTAATTCAGCGTACAGCCGCGAAGTTCAAACACCATTAATATACATACATCAAAAAAAGTTTTGCATCACCTCGGTTCCGAGGGTTCCGGAACTTGTACATAAAATTGGAATAGAGATCAACCCAAACATCATTTCCGTTTTTTTTTATTGGTCATGAAAGCCACGTATTGCATGTTGTACCACCATACAGCGAGACCTTCAGAGATGGTTGTGGAGATTGCTGTACACACCGGTACACCTAATACCCAGTAGCACGTCATCTTGCATTAATGCATACCTGTATTCGTCGTGGCATACTATTCATAAGTTCAAGGAACTGTTGGTCCATATTGTCCCACTCCTCAACGGCGATAACGGCGATTCGGCGTAGATCCCTCAGAGTGGTTGGTGGATCACGTCGTCCGTAAACAGACCTTTTCAGTCTATCCCAGGCATATTCGATAGGGTTCATGTCTGGAGAACATGCTGGCCCTCTAGTCGAGCGATGTAGTTATCCTGAAGGAAGTCATTCACAAGATGTGCACGATGGGGGCGTGAATTGTCGTCTGTGAAGACGAATGCCTCGCCAATATGCTGCCGATATGGTTGCACTGCCGGTCGGAGGATGACATTCACGTATCGTACAGCCGTTACGGTGCCTTCCATGACCACCAGCAGCGTACGCCACCCCAAAATAGCAGGGAACCTCCATCTTGCTGCACTCGCTGGACAGTGGGTCTAAGGCATTCAGGCCCGCATCTCGTGGTCGTGCGGTAGCGTTCTCGCCTCCCACGCTCGGGTTCCCGGGTTCGATTCCCGGCGGGCTCAGGGATTTTCTCTGCCTCGTGATGGCTGGGTGTTGTGTGCTGTCCTTAGGTTAGTTAGGTTTAAGTAGTTCTAAGTTCTAGGGGACTGATGACCATAGCTGTTAAGTCCCATAGTGCTCAGAGCCATTTTTTTTAAGGCGTTCAGTCTGACTAGGTTGCCTCCAAACATGTCTCCGACGATTGTCTGGTTGAAGGCATATGCGACACACATCAGTGAAGAGAACGTAATGCCAATCCTGAGCGGTCTATTCGGCATGTTGCTGGGCTCATCTGCACCGCGCTGCATGGTGTGTGGTTGAAAATATAGACCTCGCCATGGACGTCGGGATTGAAGTTGGGCATCATGCAGCCTATTGCTCACAGTTTGAGTCGTAACACGACGTCGTGTGGCAGCACAAAAAGCGTTATTCAACATGGTGGCATTGCTGTCAGGTTTCCTACGAGCCACAATCTGTATGTAGCGGTCATCCACTGCAGTAGTAGCCCTTGGGCGGCCTGAGCGAAGCATGTCAACGACAGCTCCTGTCTCTCCGTATCTCCTCCATGGCCAAACAACATCGCTTTGGTTCACTCCGAGACCGCTGGACAATTCCTTTGTTGAGAGCCCTTCCTGGCACAAAGTAACAATGCGGACGTTATCGAACGGTGTTATTGGCCGTCTAGGAAAGTACTCGTGGTCTAGGGGTAGCGTCTTTGATTCATAATCAAAAACGCTTTCGGTCCCGGGTTCGATCCCCGCCACTGCCTAAATTTTGATAAAAAATCAGCATTGGCGGCCGAAGACTTCCGGCATAAGAAGTCAGCCTCATTCTGCCAACGGCCTTGTCAAAGAGGGCGGAGGAGCGGATAGAGGTTCAGGGCACTCTCTTGTCCTAGGGGTGGGAAATTGCCCCTAAAGGCGGAAGAATCAGCAATGATCAACGACATGAGGATGCAGAAGGCAATGGAAACCACTGCATTCAAGACACTTAACGTGTATCCACAGGACATGTGGCCTGTAATTGCAGAAGTGTCATGATGATCTCTCCATTAGCAAAAGATTCCGGAATAGTCCCCCATTCGGATCTCCGGGAGGGGACTGCCAAGCGGGAGGTTACCATGAGAAAAAGATTGAATAATCAACGAAAGAATATCGTTCTACGAGTCGGGCGTGGAATGTCAGAAGCTTGAACGTGGTAGGGAAACTAGAAAATCTGAAAAGGGAAATGCAAAGGTTCAATCTAGATATAGTAGGGGTCAGTGAAGTGAAGTGGAAGGAAGACAAGGATTTCTGGTCAGATGAGTATCGGGTAATATCAACAGCAGCAGAAAATGGTATAACAGGTGTAGGATTCGTTATGAATAGGAAGGTAGGGCAGAGGGTGTGTTACTGTGAACACTTCAGTGACCGGGTTGTTCTAATCAGAATCGACAGCAATCCAACACCGACAACGATAGTTCAGGTATACATACCGACGTCGCAAGCTGAAGATGAACAGATAGAGAAAGTGTATGAGGATATTGAAAGGGTAATGCAGTATGTAAAGGGGGACGAAAATCTGATAGTCATGGGCGACTGGAATGCAGTTGTAGGGGAAGGAGTAGAAGAAAAGGTTACAGGAGAATATGGGCTTGAGACAAGGAATGAAACAGGAGAAAGACTAATTGAGTTCTGTAACAAGTTTCAGTTAGTAATACCGAATACCCTGTTCAAGAATCACAAGAGGAGGAGGTATACTTGGAAAAGGCCGGGAGATACGGGAAGATTTCAATTAGATTACATCATGGTCGGACAGAGATTCCGAAATCAGACACTGGATTGTAAGGCGTACCCAGGAGCAGATATAGACTCATATCACAATATAGTAGAGATGAAGAGTAGGCTGAAGTTCAAGACATTAGTCACGAAGAATGAATACGCAAAGAAGTGGGATACGGAAGTACTAAGGAATGAAGAGATAAGTTCTCTAACGCTATAGATACAGCAATTAGGAATAGCGCAGTAGGCAGTACAGTTGAAGAGGAATGGACATCCCTAAAAAGGGCCATCACAGAAGTTGGGAAGGAAAACATAGGTACAAAGAAGGTAGCTGCGAAGAAACCATGGGTAACAGAAGAAATACTTCAGTTGATTGATGACAGGAGGAAGTACAAACATGTTCCGGGAAAATCAGGAATACAGAAATACAAGTCACTGAGGAATGAAATAAATAGGAAGTGCAGGGAAGCTAAGACGAAATGGCTGCAGGAAAAATGTGAAGACATCGAAAAAGATATGATTGTCGGAAGGACAGACTCAGCATACAGGAAAGTCAAAACAACCTTTGGTGACATTAAAAGCAAAGGTGGTAACAGTAAGAGTGCAACGGGAATTCCACTGTTAAATGCAGAGGAGAGAGCAGATAGGTGGAAAGAATACATTGAAAGCCTCTATGAGGGTGAAGATTTGTCTGATGTGATAGAAGAAGAAACAGGAGTCGATTTAGAAGAGATAGGGGATCCAGTATTAGAATCGGAATTTAAAAGAGCTTTGGAGGACTTACGGTCAAATAAGGCAGAAGGGATAGATCACATTCCATCAGAATTTCTAAAATCATTGGGGGAAGTGGCAACAAAACGACTATTCACGTTGGTGTGTAGAATATATGAGTCTGGCGATATACCATCAGACTTTCGGAAAAGCATCATCCACACAATTCCGAAGACGGCAAGAGCTGACAAGTGCGAGAATTATCGCACAATCAGCTTAACAGCTCATGCATCGAAGCTGCTTACAAGAATAATATACAGAAGAATGGAAAAGAAAATTGAGAATGCGCTAGGTGACGATCAGTTTGACTTTAGGAAAAGTAAAGGGACGAGAGAGGCATTTCTGACGTTACGGCTAATAATGGAAGCAAGGCTAAAGAAAAATCAAGACACTTTCATAGGATTTGTCGACCGTGAACAGCGTTTGACAATATAAAATGGTGCAAGCTGTTCGAGATTCTGAAAAAAGTAGGGGTACGCTATAGGGAGAGACGGTTCATATACAATATCTACAACAGCCAAGAGGGAATAATAAGAGTGGACGATCAAGAACGAAGTGCTCGTATTAAGAAGGGTGTAAGACAAGGCTGTAGCCTTTCGCCCCTACTCTTCAATCTGTACATCGAGGAAGTAATGATGGAAATAAAAGAAAGGTTCAGGAGTGGAATTAAAATACAAGGTGAAAGGATATCAATGATACGATTCGCTGATGGCATTGCTATCCTGAGTGAAAGTGAAAAAGAATTAAATGATCTGCTGAACGGAATGAACATTCTAATGAGTACACAGTATGGTTTGAGAGTAAATCGGAGAAAGACGAAGGTAATGAGAAGTAGTAGAAATGAGAACAGCGATAAACTTAACATCAGGATTGATGGTCACGAACTCAATGAAGTTAAGGAATTCTGCTACCTAGGCAGTAAAATAACCAGTGACGGACGGAGCAAGGAGGACATCAAAAGCAGACTCGCTATAGCAAAAAAGGCATTTCTAGCCAAGAGAAGTCTACTAATATCAAATACCGGCCTTAATTTGAGGAAGAAATTTCTGAGGATGTACGTCTGGAGTACAGCATTGTATGGTAGTGAAACATGGACTGTGGAAAAACCGGAACAGAAGAGAATCGAAGCATTTGAGATGTGGTGCTATAGACGAATGTTGAAAATTAGGTGGACTGATAAGGTAAGGAATGAGGAGGTTCTACGCAGAATCGGTGAGGAAAGAAATATGTGGAAAACACTGATAAGGAGAAGGAACAGGATGATAGGACATCTGCTAAGACATGAGGGAATGACTTCCATGGTACTTGAGGGAGCTGTAGAGGGCAAAAACTGTAGAGGAAGACAGAGATTGGAATACGTCAAGCAAATAATTGAGGACGTAGGTTGTAAGTGCTACTCAGAGATGAAGAGGTTAGCACAGGAAAGGAATTCGTGGCGGGCCGCATCCAACCAGTTAGTAGACTGATGAAAAAAAAAAAAAAAAAAAGGCAAGGCTGAACTACAGACAACATGCGCCGTGTACCTTCTTCCTGGTGGAATGATTGGACATGATCGGCTGTCGGACCCCCATCGTCTAATAGGCGCTACTAATACATGGTTGTTTACATCTTTGGACGGGGTTAGTGACATCTCTGAACAGTCAAAGTGACTGTGTCTGTGATACAATATCCACAGTCAACATCTATCTTTAGTAGTTCTGGGAACTGGGGTGTTACAAAACTTTTTTTGGTGTGTGTATAATATGGATAAATTAATGGTAAAATTGCAAGCAGTAGCCCTGATGTCAATGGAGATAACTAAATTTATGACAAACATCAGATCACCACCCAGAGTACAATACGAATGAAAAGGGGGAATCAAACCGAGAAGTGTAAAGGAGAGTGGATAGAGTACAATACCTCTTAGAAAGAAGCATTTCATCATTGATTAGGAAAACAGAAATAGCATATCAACTAACTGAAAGTTTCTGCAACAAGACATCAACATTGATTAACAGTTTATATGAATAGAAGTAGTTTGATAAAGAAATTAGGAACAAGAGAA
This sequence comes from Schistocerca americana, assembly GCF_021461395.2. Lineage (NCBI taxonomy): Eukaryota > Metazoa > Arthropoda > Insecta > Orthoptera > Acrididae > Schistocerca > Schistocerca americana. The sequence goes on along the minus strand of NC_060121.1, from coordinate 551,945,273 downwards.
AGACTGATCCTAAGGAAAACTCCCTGTCCAATCAAAGAAAATAACGAATTCAGAAGACAACGTAACCATGAACTTTGCACACATCCATGAAAAACCAAATACAGTGTTTGTAGGTGGAACATTGTTTTCTACAGGCACATTCCTGGCATACAAAGGGGTAGATTAGCAATAGGCAATACTTCATCCAGAACAACAGCTGTTACCTGTCATCTGTCTCAGGAGCTGCCCTAGTACAAAGTTACAATTTCTATACAAATGCCACTAGGTAATATCTAATTACGCAGGGGGAGGGAGAACACACTCTTTCGTGCTGATTAAGTCAAGCCGTTTCTATAGCCGTACGCGCCATGTCTGCTCTCTTGGTGGGACAGTAGCATTTCACCGCCGCTCAGACTGTAACTCCCATTAAATGTCTACGCATATGTACGCCGAGCGGTTTAAGGGGACCTGGACGTGAAATGACAGGAATTTTCGAAAACATTTTTTTCTCACCATCTGAAAGACAATTTCATGCCGTTTAAAAAAAAAGTGTTTTTTTCTCCTTTTCAGTTGCTGATTTGGTCTTAAACCTTTTGCAACAAACGTCTGCAACCAACCACGCTCATGCGACAGGCAAGGAATATCACCATAAACATTTCTTGCTTTCCACAGTCATGGAAACAATAAATCCAATATACGGGGACCTTGCAGATACAAAATTACTTTGCAAATGTCGACATGGCCGTACACGAAACCCTAATGAGAGTTTCAACAGCTGCGTGTGGGAACGAGTACCAAAAACAGTGTTTGTTGGATGGACAGTACTCAAAAGGGGTGTGATGGATGCTGTCATCTGTTTCAACGATGGTGTAATCAGCAGAACTCAAGTAATGGACTAATTAGGCATCCAGCCAGGAAATAACATGATAGCTGACTGTCATAGATGGTCAGCTACTAGTTGAAGCTTAAAGGGCTGTGGAAGCCACCACTAAAGAGTCCAGAGTAAGGAAACGGCTCCTGAAGAAGTCTACAGAGGATAAAGAAGCAGCTGGCCAGCAAGATTATGCTGCTGGAATGTTCTGGAAGAGACATACGGTGAGTCAAAAACACTGTGAACATTCTTCTCTCATTTTCTCGAAACGACATTTTCAGAACATTAAGTATATATAACTTCACAATGGTTTTATCCATTTTCACCAAATTTCTCTCGAGGGAAGAAAGAGATAGTATCTTTGTATTATGCCTAATATATCGAAGAAATTATGTATGTTTGTCATTCTGTATATAATTGTAGCGGTATTTTTTATACAAAATAGTAAAGTGGTATAATAACGGTTTTTCTATTTCCTCAGTATATTACAAACTACAAAACGAGATGCATAATGTGTCCCTATAAATGTTGACAGGAGTCTGCCACAGTTAAAATGCTATTAGACTGATGATGGACCAGAAAATGGTACCAGAATGGGAACATATATCATAAAAACATCCATTAGGCATTGGTAGGACATGTTCTGAGACATCGAGGGATCACCAGTTTAGTATTGGAGGGCAGCGTGGAAGGTAAACATCGTAGAGGGAGACCAAGAGATGAATACACTAAGCAGATTCAGAGGGATGTAGGCTGCAGTAGGTACTGGGAGATGAAGAAGCTTGCATAGGATAGAGTAGCATGGAGAGCTGCATCAAACCAGTCTCAGGACTGGCAACAACAACAGGTAAAATACTATAATTCTTAAACTGTAACATATATTTCAATAAATTTCCTTTCACAGCTTGAGTTAATGTCATTCATTGTTGGTAAAAAACCACAACTTCCTCAGAAATGTATATCAAGAGTAATGTGGACTGAGAGCGAGGTATAAAAATGCAGCCCGTTTACGTCCCGGTCCCCTTAAAGTGCGACGACGACACAGAATTAACAGTAGGGACGATAGATGCCAGACAGGTCCACTGGAGGAATTCTTAAGTAGGAGCTACCTCACATAACCATCGTTCGACCTATATCCAAGTACTGTCCCTACTCTGCGACCTTGCTTAGGTATTACTGACGAGTAAACTAGAGAAGACACCGTGCAGCGATGGATCTTTTAGTAAGTACGAAAACATCTCATAAATGCTTATCCAATTCCAGTGGAAGACCCAACAAGAGAGTAGTCGTGCATCACGATTTTATTTACTTTTAAAATTCGGAGAATTCACACAGTATTTTAGGTAACACTTGGACAAAATTATCCAATATTGCAGTACTTAGAAATTCGAAACGCATCCGGCCAAAAGTCCAATTCTTTGTTTCACAACCTCTCACGAACTTTATGATCGAAAACTCTCCACTGGTGGCCACAATTTGACTTGGCATGATTCTGTCACATATATTGTCCTATAAATATATCTTCGACCTATTTGGAACAAGTACCTAGTCAGTGCTACAAATAAGAGTTGTGGTATATTAGTTCGACTGTACTCTCTCCTTAAAAGAAAAACCATACCGTAAGCTGTGAGATTCTATTCTGTCTCCTCCTCATGCTTCCATTCATCCGGTACGACTCGAAAATGTGGTCTCTGGTAAAAGACGGCAACCTTTCTAGCCTTCAAACCCTTCAAAAGAAAGCCTCCCCCATAATAACAGGAGCTGACAGATGCATCTCCAACACACGCACATTAGAAAACAGCTAGGACGAAACACCATCTGTCGAATTTTACAGTCAAAAACTTCACATCACTTCCTCATCCAGAATGAAGCCAACAAACCCTCTGAAGCTTCAAATGAAATACCCACACCGTCCTTAACACGACGCTTTAGAGATTAACATAATACCCACTCCTTTTTTTCCTTCCTCAGTCTTCTGGCAGGTTTGATGCGGCCCAAGCTCGTCATCTCACAGTAGCAACTGCAACCTACGTTCTCAGTTATTTGCTGGATGTATTTCAGTCACTGTCTTCCTCTACAGCTCCCTCTACTACCAATGAAGTCATTACCTGATGTCTTAGCAGATATTCTATCAGCCTGTCACTTCTCCTTTTCAGTGTTTTCCACATATTCCTTTCCTCTCCGACTGTGTGTAGGGCCTTCTCATTCTGTATCTTATCGGTCATCTAATTTTCAACATTCATCTGTAGTACCACACCTAAAATGCTTCGATTTCGGGTTTCCCACGGTCCATGTTCGACTACCATCCAATGCTGTGGGCCAAACGTACATTCTCTGAAATTTCTCACACAAATTAAGGCCTATGTTTGACACTAGCAGATTTCCCTTTGTCAAGGAATGCCATTTTTGCCAGTGATAGTATAATTTTGATGTCGTTCTTGCTACGTAAGTCATTGGTTATTTTGTTCCCTAGGTAGTAGAATTCCTTAACTTCATCTGCTTCGCGACTAGCAATGCTGATGTTTAGTTTGTCATTGTTCTCATTTCTTTTACTGCTCGTTACTTCCATCTTTCTTCGATTTATACCTAATCCATATACTGTATTCATCAGACTGTTCATTACATTCAACGGATCACATAAATTTTCTTCACTTTCACTCTGGAGAGGAGTGTCATCAGCGAATCGTATCATTGATAATCTTTCACCTGGAATTTTAATTCCACTGCTGAACATTTCTTTTATTTTCATCATTGCTTCGTCGATGTACAGATTGACTACAACCGCAATCTACAAACCACAATGTTCTGGACCGCGTTAAGTCAGCACAGCGACGCTTCAAAATTGAAATTTCATGTTCCTGAAAGAGACAAGCTAAAACGCCATTAAAGGGATATTAGATGGATTGAAGCTCTTCTGTTGCGCTACGAATGTGTCTGGACATGTATTCCACAGCACTGATTGAACTCATTGATTTCACTACGAAAAATGCGAAGATTTGTGATAAAATTCTCTACACGGTTCCAGACATTATAAATCCTAAGAATGTTTGGGCTAGTGCTAGAAATTTGAGATATAGTGAATCTGTGAAGAAGGATGACGGAACAATAGGCTAGGTTGCAGGAGAGGATAGGGTTTGCAACGTTGAAGAAACAATCCTGGCGGCCATCGAAAGTAATGAAGTGAATAGATATCACGTAAATTGAAAGTACAGGGAGGGGGGGGGGGAGAGAAAGGGAACGAGCTAATGACATCAGCTGCATCGGGCTGCATGTGGAATCAGCGAAGACAAGTGAAATGTGTGCCGGATCGGGACTCGAACACAGGTCTCCTACTTATTAGGCGGCTGCTTTAACCACATGTCCGACAGAAGAGACACCAAGCATTCATACAAAGTGAATAGAATAAACTAGTTCTGGATTTACAAATTAGCTTTTGACAAACAAAATGTAATGTCATCAATCAGACGCCAGGGTATTAACGTATGCGTAGAAGGTACTCAGCGCGCTAATTTATTACTGAACGAGGGAAGTTTTTATAAGTCTTTGATGAAAGGAAAAAAGGGAATAAGGATTCTTTAATATCAGTCGAGAAAGAGGTCAAATGGAGAGGGAGCACAAGTGAGGCTTACGGAAGGATGAGAAAGGAAATCGCCTGTGCTCTTTTGAAAAGAATCACCCTGAATTTTTCTTAAGCGATTAAGGGAAATTTAAACCTGGATTACCGGACATACGGGCCGTGGTCCTCCAGAATGTGAGTCCAGTGTGATAACCACATCAAGATGGCTTGCAGGTACCTAGTCGAAATATAGTGAAGTGTGAAAGGTCTACATATATATATATATATACATCACCGGTTGTCGTATGACGATTAAAAGATTATAACTAATGTTAGTCCTGTTGGGAATCTGGTAAGCTAGAATGGATACCTGGTGAAACAGTTGCTCAGTAATGTAAGGTTAACTTCCCCAGACAGCTCACAGCTTTTAACCCGCTTTTACTGTCTATCAGCACCGCTTTAAGAACAAATTAAAGCAACAACCTTACAAGTGTAGGAAACGACGCTCTGTTACGTGCCCGTAAACTACTGTGAATATAGCGCGTATGCCCTTGGAATCTCTCATATTCTGTGTGCAACTACAGGAAATATTTAAAAACAGTGCATCACTGAGCTGTTTTGGCACTAGACGGCAGGAAAAATCCTAGAGTCAACCACTGATCGAATCCTTAACCTACTCATTTGACGAAACTGGGATGTATACCATATAATTTAATAAGAAATGATACTTGTCCCCCATAGTAAACAAAGCACTCCAGACCACTTTCGTAGACGCCATGAAGACAGCATGCCAAGCTTAAAAGAACGAAAAATGGTCAAGATTGGCTAAGTTTTACAGAGGCTTGAAATCTAACGCGACGTTTAATGCGAACTCTTTTTAATAATTTTCACAACGTAATTCTCTAACGAAATCTGGAAAAAAATTCAAACATATTTTGGTCGTTTGTGAAGTACACCAGCGGCAAGACGCAATCAATGCCCTCACTGCCCAATAGCAGTGGCCTCGTTACTGATAACATACCACTAAAGCAGAGTTACTAAACACGGTTTTTCGAAATTCCTTCACCAAAGAAGACAACGTAAATATCCCAGAATTATAATCCAGAACAACAGCCAATGTGAGTATCTTACACTTCGATATCCTCGGTGTAGCAAAACAGCTTAAATCACTTAATAAAGTCTTGTAGTCCAGATTGTACATCAGTTAGGTTCCCTTCAGGGTATGCAGATACAATAGCTCGATACTTAAGGTAGGGTATGTGGTTAGTGTTTAACGTCCCGTCGACAACGAGGTCATTAGAGACGGAGCCCAAGCTCGGGTTAGGGAAGGATTGGGAAGGAAATCGGCCGTGCCCTTTCAAAGGAACCATCCCGGCATTTGCCTGAAACGATTTAGGAAAATCACGGAAAACCTAAATCAGGATGGTTGGAGACGGGATTGAACCGTCGTCCTCCCGAATGCGAGTCCAGTGTGCTAACCACTGCGCCACCTCGCTTTTTTTAAATTTTTTTTTACGTTTTTTTAAATTTTTTTTAAATGGAACTAAAAAAACAAGTGCCACCGCCACTTTTCATCCTACAACAGAAAAAAAATCTGGGCCACTTCAGGCGTTGGCTCCTGACTAAACCTACCCCAGAGAGCTGCCTATATACCAGGGGAAATATGGGAAATCAAGGTTAGGGTTATCCAGAAAAACAAAACATAATCTTCCTTTTTCGGAATTTTATTTTAATTTTTTTTGTTTTATATTTATTTATTTATTTTTATTTATTTTTTTTTATTTTTTTTTTTTTGTGTAATTGATCAGAGGCCTTCTGCGCCCCGCTGGTAATATGTTGAGTCACGTCTTCTCGAAATTGATGTGTTCCGTTCAATTGTTCAGAAATGTTCATTGGTTCAAACAGGAAACCTTCTTCTCTCTTGGCTTAACACATTCCAGCTGCGAGGCGGCTCGTGGAAAGCACTCCCAAGGAAGTTCGAGAAAAATTGTCTGTATTTTGGGTGACGGACAACGACATAATGACGGTCATTGAGGTATGTCCAAAAATCGAGTGCAGAGTCTACAGTTTGTCCAAATAAGTAGTGAATGGCATGTCCGCGAATCCAATTCACAGCATTGGTCTTTGTCCGAGGAAAATAGTCACGTTCCGGAAATAATAATGAAAGGGGAGTAATCCGATCCGGAATGTCCCGCGTTAGAAAAGCCACAATACGTCGAACCAAGTGCCAAACCTCCGCCGCCGGTCCGCAAACAAACCGATGTTCATCATTGTCTGGCACTCCACACGTGGAGCATAGAGGTGATTGGGCGAGGTGGATACGATGAAGGCGAAATTGGTTGATTTGCTTACCATTGACAGTTATGTACCAGACAGATTGAACATTCGTGTCAAGGTAACAGGCGAACACCGCGCGCCATACATGACGCCAGTCAACCTGGGGGAACTTTTGTTCAATCGGGTTAGGTGGACGACCTAATTGGAGGACATTGTATACTGCCTTTGTCTTGAGTAAAAGCTGTCTTGGTAAGGTGAGGCGTAGATAACTGAGTTCCAGAAAGAAGTACCGTATATAATGGAACTGGGCCGGAACATCCGAGATGATCACTGGGGCTGGCAGTGAGACCGGCGAGTATACCGACAGGAGGAGACCAGTGAGGCTCGTTGGGCAACGTGTCCATACCGCCATCTGGGAGCTGACAAATAGGGCGCGAGCTCTATCCGGCACGTGAAACAGACCTATCCCACCTCGTTCACGGGGAAGAGTAAGGGTCGCATAGCTAATTTTGAACAACATCCCAGAGCTGACGAAAGATGCCATCGCTGCCAACATGCGACGTGCCACAGTAAGCGGGAAAGGTAGAACTTGCGCTACATGGGGAACTCGGGATGCGATATATGTATTGACATATCGAGCTCGTTGGAGAATATCTAGGGATCGAAGGCGATGGTCCATAAGACCTGCTCTGATCATTAAAAGGAGGCGTCGGCAGTTGATGGTGGCTGAACGCCGGAGATCAGATGAAAAATCTATTCCCAAACAACGAATGGTATCAACGGTGGTGAGAGGTGTAACGCACTCCACGGGAAGTCCCGTGCCAATGAACATAACTTGTGACTTACGTACGTTTAAAGAGCTACCCGACGCCTCACCATAAGTCGCTACCCACGTCAAAACAGCTCGAACTTCGTCGGCATTACGTAAACAGATGACGACATCGTCAGCATAGGCCGTGCAACAGAATCGGTAGCGATCTATGGACAACCCTACCAAACGTTGTCTTAGTCCACATAGCAAGGATTCCAAGGAAAAGGCGTACAAAATTGCTGATAGAGGGCAACCTTGACGTACGGATCGACCTATTATTATCGGTGGAGTGAGTCTGCCATTGTACAGAATCCTGGATGAGGCACCCCGCAGAAGGCGCATCACTACCGTGATAACGGCGACCGGGAAACCCATATGGTGGAGAACGGCCGTAAGGAACGAATGGTCAACCATATCAAAAGCTTGACTGAAGTCCAAAGACGCAAGTGCCCCAGAGAGGCGTTGTGCCTGGGTAACGGCGATCATATCCCTGTAGCGGCATAAAGCCGTGCGAATATTGTTGTCGCCTCCCAAAGATGCTTGGTCTGGCGACACAACATAGCGGGCAACGTTTTTAAGTCGTGCTGCCAAAAGGCGAGTGAAGATTTTCATATCACTGTTAAGGAGGGTGAGGGGCCGATAATCACTGATATTGTTGCCACCGTGCGGTTTATGTACAGGAATAATAATTCCTTCCATGAAAGCGTCCGGCACAGGTACTTCCGGAGACATCAGTTCTCGACAGATGGAGGTGAAGGTGGACTCTAACAAATCACGGAAGGTGCGATAAAATTCGAGGGGAAGACCGTCGGGGCCTGGGGAGCGATTGATGGTTCCTGCCCGGATCGCATCGCGGACTTCCTCATCAGTCACCTCCGACATCAAGTCAATCGCCGCATCTCCTGGGATACCACCGAAGTTGAGCTGTGAGACTTCCTCGATCAACTCTGGGGAATGTGGAACTGCGGCGTAGAGCTGCCGGTAGTGGGCGTGAAGCACATTCCCTATGGCAGATTGGGTTACGTAGCGACGCCCTCCTTGATCCGTTAGGACGTGAATCAATTTTCGGCATCGATTTTGTCGTTCTTGGATGATATGGTACATCGACGGATGTTCATGAGGCATGCGATCAGCAGTACGAGATCGTACTATCGCCCCTTCCAAATGCCGTCGCATGAGATTCGAGATTTGGGCCTTAGCTTGGTTCATCCTTGTATGGCGCTCAGGGGAGGCTGGCATCGTGGAGCATTCTCGTAGGATCCTGTAGTAAAAGTCCATAGTGCTCTTCCTCCAGGCGACAACATCTTTGCCATACCGGATTAAAGTTTTTCGAAGAGCAGGTTTTGCACACTGGATCCACCAGGATATGGTAGACGGATACGTGGGTCGGCGTCTATTACATGTGATCCAAGTGTCTTCTATTAGAAGTCGACAGTCAGGTGAATTAAGGAGTGCCGTGTTCAGTTTCCATAAACCACGTCCGTGCCATACTGCCTGTCTTGTGAGAACAACATCACAGAAGTAAGCCTCATGGTCTGAGAAAGCAACAGGCCAGATTTCAGCCTGTCGAGTGTGTTGAATTAGGGATCGCGAGATGTAGATGCGATCCAGTCGGCTAGATGAGTGCGCAGTGTGGTACGTAAAGCCCAAAAGATCACCGTGAACATGTCTCCACGTATCGACAAATTGTAGCCGCGTGACGACTGTTTCCAGAGCTGCGCATGGTGAGTGACGCGGCAATTGATCCTGAGCTCGCTGGGTGCAGTTGAAGTCTCCACCCATGATCCAGTCATCGTGTGGTCCCATAAAAAGGGGTGTGACTTCATTCGCCAAGAAGGCATTGCGTTCACGACGGTAGCTGGAGCCCGACGGCGCATAAATATTGATGATGCGTACACCAAAGAGAGTAAGGGCCATACCTCTGCCGCTGGGGAGGTATAGGACATCTTCGGCAGGAAGACCTTCGCGTAAGATGATGGCAACACGACTACCGGTGTCCGAAGCGGGAGAAAGATGCACCGTGAAGCCATGTGGTGGTGAAAAATCGGCGACATGCACTTCCTGAAAAAGCGCAATATCTATGTCGGCATCATAAATCATATCGCGGAGCAGCGCTAGTTTGTGGGGCGCACGAATGGTCGCCAGGTTAATCGTTGCGACACGATAATGCTGGTGTTGGAGTCCCACAGGCACAGGCGGGGCTTCTTCTTCAGGAGCGATAGGTCGTCGATCTTGCCGGTCCGCTGAAGAGGCTGCTATTGTGGAGAGTTTGCGGGCGCGGGCGCAACCGATGGGGGTGCCCCATCATCAGCAGCATCCGCCCCAGTCCCTTCGATCTCCACGTCGTCCGCCCAGGAGACTGATGCTGCGGTAGGGCATCGGCTGTGCACGTCATCCACGTGGAGAGGAGACGTAGTTTTCGTCTCATCGGATAGGCTCTCTTCAACGTCGACCTGTGGGGGCGACGGCGTCAGTAAGGAGGGGTGTTCGTTGCCAGTGTTCGCCTGTGGCGGGTCTTTCGCATCAGCCTTTCGGTCATCAAAGATCGGTTTGTCGTCCATCTTCGGGTCTGCATCCCCGGTATCCATCCGTAGAATGGATTCATCAGGGGGTGTACGGCTACGTTTCTTTCTCTTTCGTGTCGACCCTTGTTTTCGAACAAGTCGTTCAGAGTCCGATTGCGGGTGGCTTTCGTCTGACTCCGGACCAGTCTGAAGGAAAGCAGAAGTAGGTACCACTCCCGGATCAACGTCCATCTCAGTAGTATTTTCAGTCACAGTGCTGCGATGATTCGGCAGGTTAGGATCTGGCGTCTGGGGCACCTCAGAAGGAATCTCAGGAGCGGTTGCATCTACCTGATCAGACGACGTCAACGGAGCAGGAAGACTCTGTGTAGACGTGCTACCTTCCTGGGCAACCTTGGCGTATGTGACAGGGATCTGAGTCATCAGCGCTGGGGACGCTTCCTCGCCGACCGGCGTCTGGATCAGGCGGCGTCGCATGCAGGCGGATCTGACGTGGCCTTCTTGTCCACAACCCGCACATGTTCGGGGTTGGCCGTCGTACATGACAATGGCTCGCACCCCGCCAATGGTCAGGTATGATGGAATATGTTTTTTCAGTTCAATTTTGACCTGGCGCACACCATTAAGGACATGGTAGGTCGTGAAGGTTTGCCATTTTTCCTCTACGTAACCGATGACGTTACCGTATGGTTGTAACGCAGAGACAACTTCGTCCTTCGGCACTTCAAAAGGTATTTCAAACACCCTAATCGTGCGTTGACCGTACTCTGCGAGTTCAAGTGTTACAGCTCCGACGTGACCATCAGAGTATTTGAACTTAAGTCCATTGGCATGGCGGCGAATAACATCTTCACACACCTCGGTGTTTGTCATTTTAATATGAACGACACTACTCGTGATCGAAAAATTGATTCCGATAACGTGGTTAGGATCTAAACGAACTTCTTCACGTATGAACGTTTCAACTTCATGTGCACGAGGTCGCGCATGTTCAGCTGGGAAGGAAACTTTAAGGGGCGCACGGCGGTAAGCGCTCGACATGTTGTTCACAGTGGACGGACGCAAGCCTGAAAGCTACGACGCGGAAGTAAACAACGCCTGCAGCGGAGCACTGGCCGGCGCGCGGGGCCGTCCGCACGCTGCCACGGCTGAGAGCCGACTATCTCGCTCGGTGATACTTAGCAACCCTATACAACCGCTCGCTCATCACAATATCCATACCTAAAGACTGAAAAGCTACACAGGTGACACCAGCACTTAAGAAGGGTAATAGGAGTAATCCATTGAATTACGGACCCAAATAATGAAGTCGATTTGCTGTAGGATTTTGAAATATATATTACCGAATTACATCGAAGAAAACCATTTACCGAGAAAGAGCCAACAAGGATTCAGAAAATATCATTCTTGTGAAGCACAACTAGCTCCTTAATCTCACGAAGTAATGAGTCCAATCAACAGGGGGTGTCGGACTGATTCCATATTTTTAGATTTCCGGAATGCTTTTGACGCCGTTCCTCATACCCGGATTCTAATCACACAGAGTACGCGAAAGAACTTGCCCCCCTTCTAACAGCCGTGTACCGCAAGTCTCTAGAGGAACGGAAGGTTCCAAATGATTGGAAAAGAGCACAGGTAGTCCCAGCCTTCAAGCAGGGTCGTCGAGCAGATACGCAAAACTATAGACCTATATCTCTGACGTCGATCTGTTGTAGAATTTTAGAACATGTTTTTCGCTCGAGTATCATGTCGTTTTTGGAAACCCAGAATCTACTATGTAGGAATCAACATGGATTCCGGAAACAGCGATCGTGTGAGACCCAACTCGCTTTATTTGTTCATGAGACCCAGAAAATATTAGATACAGGCTCCCAGGTAGATGCTATTTTTCTTGACTTCCGGAAGGCGTTCGATACAGTTCCGCACTGTCGCCTGATAAACAAAGTAAGAGCCTACGGAATATCTGACCAGCTGTGTGGTTGGATTGAAGAGTTTTTAGCAAACAGAACACAGCATGTTGTTATCAATGGAGAGACGTCTACAGACGTTGCAGTAATCTCTGGCGTGCCACAGGGGAGTGTTATGGGACCATTGCTTTTCACAATATACATAAATGACCTAGTAGATAGTGTCGGAAGTCCCATGCGGCTTTTCGCGGATGATGCTGTAGTATACAGAGAAGTTGCAGCATTTGAAAATTGTAGCGAAATGCAGGAAGATCTGCAGCGGATAGGCACTTGGTGCAGGGAGTGGCAACTGACCCTTAACATAGACAAACGTAATGTATTGCGAATACATAGAAAGAAGGATCCTTTATTGTATGATTATATGATAGCGGAACAAACACTGGTAGCAGTTACTTCTGTAAAATATCTGGGAGTATGCGTGCGGAACGATTTGAAGTGGAATGATCATATAAAATTAATTGTCGGTAAGGCGGGTACCAGGTTGAGATTCATTGGGAGAGTCCTTAGAAAATGTAGTCCATCAACAAAGGAGGTGGCTTACAAAACACTCGTTCGACCTATACTTGAGTATTGCTCATCAGTGTGGGATCCGTACCGGATCGGGTTGACGGAGGAGATAGAGAAGATCCAATGAAGAGCGGCGCGATTCATCACAGGGTTATTTGGTAAACGTGATAGCGTTACGGAGATGGTTAACAAACTCAAGTGGCAGACTCTGCAAGAGAGGCGCTCTGCATCGCGGTGTAGCTTGCTGTCCAGGTTTCGAGAGGGTGCGTTTCTGGATGAGGTATCGAATATATTGCTTCCCCCTACTTATACCTCCCGAGGAGATCACGAATGTAAAATTAGAGAGATTAGAGCGCGCACGGAGGCTTTCAGACAGTCGTTCTTCCCGCGAACCATACGCGACTGGAACAGGAAAGGGAGGTAATGACAGTGGCACGTAAAGTGCCCTCCGCCACACACCGTTGGGTGGCTTGCGGAGTATAAATGTAGATGTAGATGTAGACGTAGCGTGCCTGTGGAGTATCACCTCGTTTATGCGACTAGATTTCTAATTTCCTGTCAGAATGGTCACAGTTCGTAGTAGTCATCGAGTAAAACAGAATAAGTTTCCTTTAATTTACGTCTATCATCACAAACTTTTTGTTAACAGATTACCGGTTTCGGTCTATAATGACCATCATCAAACCTGCAGAAAAAATGGGAAAAACATAAATACTCTCGCTGATTGTCTACAGCTTAAAAACAATACATAGACCATAATGAAAAGTACTACTGACAAATATATGCATTTTTACGCTTTAAGTATGAAGAGGCAAACCTGTTTTACAAAATCAGAGTCCTAATGTACTGCAGCCATAGCGGCATCGTCAGATGTTAAATGCAGAATCAGCACCAGGATCGTCAAATATACATAAATAACATCATATGCACGAGTCATCTTGTCGGTAGCACTACTGTTCAAAACAAGCTGCCGTACAGTAGCCACAAGATGTTTGTGTTGCAGTATCACCAGATGTCGCTAATGTAGGGAGAAATAATCATCAAAATAAAATAAGAGAAATCAGAGTTCGCACGGAAAGATTTAAGTGTTTGTTTTCCCCGCGCAGTGTTCGAGAGTGGAACTGTAGAGAAATATAGCTTGGAGGTGTTTCGACGAGGTCTGTGCCAGGCGCAACTGTGAACTGTAATCATGTAGATGTAGATGTCGATGTAGCCATACCCTGAAACTTTCCCTAAGGTGCACAGCTCCAGAATGAACCCACCAACTCTAGTGCTCCAGTTAGAACAGATACAGAGGAGCGAGGGGTTGCTTGAATTTTATTAGTCCAGTGGTGAGGGGAGCGCTGGGAGTGACCTTGAGCAATTGCCGATGGTGCTCCAGATGTAGGGGTGTAGGGATGACCATCAATGTAAGTTGCTTAGAGTGTATCCTGACACCAGCAATCCAATCTTATCATTGACCTCTCATCAAAATCTCAAACGTCAAGGTCATCTAGATATACGCAGCCACTGAAATTTATTGCAGAACTCAATTAGTTTTTCACTTCTCTCATTCCTGTTGTCAAGTCCACATTCACTGGCAATCTTTTATTCCACCCTTTCTCTACAATCGCATAAGATGATTATTGTATTTTCATGTCGCTTTACCTAATATATACCTGTTCAGTATCCTGATACACATTCTCTTCACCTATTTTATCTCTATATATTGTTCCGGCATTTGATTTCCCGTCGACTCTGCTGATAAGAAACCTATCTCGGATGTGCTCCTAATAACTCACACTCTGACTTACCTTTCTATTCATAACGAATCTATTCCGTTTTCTACTGCTGTTAATGTTACCATGTCATTTTATTTCCATACCACTCCACTGACACCTAGGTTGAGTCTTACCATTTCGCTTCTCAGATTTTCTAGCTTCCTTTTTTTTTTATCAGTCTTCTGACAGGTTTCATTTGGTCCACCACGACTTCCTCTCCTGTGCTAACCCCTTCTTCTCAGAGTAGCACTTTTTTCATGGTCACCTGCCCCTTGGTAGGCCCCTCCCGGAAATCCGAATGGGGGCTAATGTTGAATCTTTTGCCAATGGAGAGACCATCTTGAACTTTCGAATTACAGGCTACATTTCCTGTGGATACACCTTATCTTTTTTTAATGCATTGGTGTCAGTGGTTTCCATTGCGTTCTGTATACAACAGGAAATCTCCCCACCCCCCCACCCCCAAAAAAAAGAAAAAAGGAAAAAAAAACACTGCCGTGAACGAAGGTTGTGTACTACGCTTTTCTGTCGCTAGACGTCATAGCACAACTGACAGTTCAATGCCGCCTGTGTTGTCGACCTGGCTTGTTCTGTTCGTCTGCAGTGATTGTTTTTGCTAGCGCTGTTTTGTTATTGTTTCGTTTTTTTTATGATGGCAAGGTTAAGCGAACAACGTATAGCTGTGAAATTTTGTTTTCTACTCGATAAAAATGTCGCTGAGAATATTTTAATGTTGAAAACGGCTTACCAAGATGACGCTGTAGGAAAAACTCAACTCTACGAGTGGTTTTCTCGATTTAAAAATGGCGACATGTCGGTTGATGAAAAACCTCGTTTTGGACGTCCATCAACTGTCCGAATCGATGAAGATATTGAATAAGTTCGAGAGTTTGTGCTCACAAATCCTCGATAAACAATTGATCAACTGTCAGAGATTAGTGGGTTATCTTGGAGCTCGACTCAGCGAATCTGTGGCAGACAGGAGACTGGTTCTTCCATCAGGGCAATACACCTGCACACACAACCATCTCTGTCAGACAGTTTCTGGCTACAAATGGAATGGTTCACTGCCCCACGCACCTTAGTCTCCTGAGCTGGTTCTGTGCCACTGTTTCTTATTTCCACGCATGAAAAGGGGTATGAAAGGACACCGCTGCGTCAACATTGAAGATGTCAAGAAGAAAACGAGGAAGGAGCTGTCAGCCTTTTC
Organism: Schistocerca americana; assembly: GCF_021461395.2. NCBI lineage: Eukaryota > Metazoa > Arthropoda > Insecta > Orthoptera > Acrididae > Schistocerca > Schistocerca americana. The sequence continues at coordinate 551,929,810 of NC_060121.1, read as the reverse complement.
TAAAAATGACTGCAAAATCTGTGTCGAACAGTGGGACGAATTTATTAGTTGTAATGGAGAGTATTTTAAAGACATAACGTTGTTTTCTAAGGAATCTGTAAATACATACGGACCTATGTCTTTGATCAAAGCTGCTTTATCCACCTTTTAGAAACAGTTTCCCACCCCAAGGACAAGAAAGTGTCCTGAAAGTCTGTTCGCTCCCCTGACTTTATTTGACCAGGACGTTCGCAGAACGAGAGAGACTTCCTACGGCGAAAGACTTTGGATGCCATTGCTGACAGTTTTTATTCGTAATTTAAGCAGTGCCTAGACCCAGGAGTAGTCAAAGACGCTACTTCTGGACCACGAGTCCAGGGGAAGATGCAGAAACCATTTAAGTTATATCTTTACGTATAGGATATACACATCATCGAACCGTTTAAACCAACACACAGTGAGATGACAAAAATTCATGGGAAAGCGATATGCACATGGTGGTATCGTGTACACAAGGTATAAAAGGGCGGTGCACTGGCAGAGCTGTCATTTGTACTCAGGTAATTCATGTGAAAAGGCTCCCTAATTGATTGTGGCCGTGAACGAGCTATGGCAGCAGACTACCGACGATAAGAGCACAACATCCCCTGCAGCGCCTATTGTGGGCTCGTGTCCATATCGGTTGGATCCTAGACGACTGGAAAACCGTGGCCTGGTTAGATGAGTCCCGATTTCAGTTGATAAGAGCTGATGGTAGGATTCGAGTGTGGTGCAGATCCTAGCTGTCAACAAGGCACTGTGCAAGATGGTCACGGCGCGCTAATGGGCTTTGTTTATATGGAGTGAACTGGGTCCTCAGGTCCAACTGAACCGATCATTAATTGTGAATGGTTATGTTCGACTACTTGAAGACCGTTTGCAGCCATTCATGGACTTCATGTTCCCAAACAACGATGTCATGTCACAGGGTCAAAGTTTTTTCGTGACTGGTTCTCCCGGACAATTCGAGCGAATGATTTGCCCACGCAGATCGCCCGACATGAGCCCCATGGGACATTCATGGGAAGCAATTGAGAGGTCAGTTCGTGCACAAAATCCTGCAGTGACAACTCTCGTTCGTGCAATGGGGATTTGGGATGTTACGTAGAACTAATAGTTCATCTGATTACGTCGTTTCTCGCATACCTGCCCCGATTTAAGTTTTGATTGGCTTTCATAAACCAGTTCAGTCCAACGTCCGATAGTCATATCGAAACAACCAGAGCTCTAATGACGTCAATGTCGACGTCTCGCTGAATATTTATCTGAGTCCCGTCATACTCTCGTACGTTTAATGATGGGTCAATATTTTACTAGACGAATTTGGCAGTCGATCCTCTTGCGCCCAGTGTTTTCTCTGTCGGAGAAAGGAATTCGAAGCCGTAACCTGTGGTTTGTGGAGCGGTACACAGGCGGCTGTAACCCTGGAACCGTGGTACCGACTGCTGGCACGGAGAGAGCCAGCGGGCGCTCGCATCGGCCCCGTATCGCTGACACCGCACCGAGCCGCTCGTACAGAGCCGCGCCGTGGCCGGCGAAGGCCGCGCACCGTGGCTGCCGCTGCCACGTCTACACTTCGCGGCTACGTCTGCGTGAAGAAGGCGTGCACCCACGACAGACAGAAAACTGTGGTAGACGTGATGCACGGGTAAGTTCTCAACCGCTGTCGTAACTCATTTTTTTTTTCTTTTCCAGTATCTTCTCTTAAGTTGTTAACGCATTTGGGAGACTGACATCACTATTTCTATTCCAACACTGTCAGATGAAATGAATCCAGACACCTATTAGTGGATATTAATTCGTGGTGTTTCCATCCTTAGCTTTTACCAGGGACTGAACCCTGCTGGGGACACTTTCAGTGAGGTGTCTAGATGTCAGTGGAAGAATGACAAACCGTTCTTTCTTAAGAGCCGAAAACAGAAAAGGTAATGATGTTGGACGCAGGGGTTTAGAGCGAAGCTGACAGCTTAAGATATCCCAAAGGTATTCGATTGGCTTCAGGTCTGGACTTTGAACAGGCCAGTCTGTTTCAGAACCGTTACTGCTTCACATATGCTGCTTTATGACAGGATGCATTGTTATTCCAAACAGTCATAGTCTTCGAACTGTTCCCCTGCTGTAAGAATTTCACAATGCTATAAATTGCTTTCACATCCTTCTGCATTTAGCATTTTTAAAGCAGAATATGGCGATCACACACTAATCATGAAGCACACGGCCATATGTAACACAGCCCCCTCTGTACTGACAAGTGATAGCAGGTAAAATCATTCAGGGAGTCGCCAGCGCCAAACCATTCCAACAGAATTCAACAGATTATAACGTGATTCGTCACTTGTCCCCAGTCAACCAATGTCCACTGGAGCCGCTTTTTGGTTCAAATGGCTCTGAGCACTATGGGACTTAACATCTGAGGCCATCAGTCCCCTAGAACTTAGAACTACTTAACTAACCTAAGGACATCACACACATCCACGCTCGAAGCAGGATTCGAACCTGCGACCATAACAGTCTCCCAGTTCCGGACTGAAGCGCCTAGAACCGTTCAGACACCGCGGCCGGCCGCTCCAAAAATGGCTCGAATGGCTCTGAGCACTATGGGACTTAACTTCTGAAGTCATCAGTCCCCTAGAACTTAGAACTACTTAAACCTAACTAACCTAAGGACATCACACACACCCATGCCCGAGGCAGGATTCGAACCTGCGACCGTAGCGGTCGCGCGGTTCCAGGCTGTAGCGCCTAGAACCGCTCGCCGGCCGCTCCGCTCTTTACACCACACCAGCGTGGGTTAACATTGACTTAAGAAATTTGTGCCTTCGGAAGAGCTGTTCGACTATTGTACCCTATTCCTTTAAGTCCCTGCGCACAGTCATAGCACTTTGGAAATCATGAGTGATTTCTTCCTCTGATGTTTTGCAACCACCCACCCCATGCTCGACGCACCCTTTCCGTCGGGACATGAGTTCTGCGCGGTCTTGATTTTACTGCACTTGTTCCTGTGCGTTTCCACTTCACTATCACATCACCAAGAGTCCAGTTGGCCAGTTTTAGAAGGGTTGAAATGCCACTGATGGATTTGTTACTCAGGTGACGAGCTTTCCCGACCGGCCCATTCTGTTGTTATTGCTTCTCTGCTGACAATAATCTCTGCCTCCTTTTACACTGGCAGGTCCTCCTCTCAAGATATCTGCTGGTCAGTTCCGCTTTATGTAGAGGTGTCCGGATACTTTTGATCAAATAGTTCACATCTACATCTATTCTCCCGAAGGCTCCTTACAGTTTGTTGCAGAGGGTACATCTTGTACCATCATCGCATTCCTCTCCCCCCACCCCCTCCCCCTTACAACCTGTCATTTACACGTTACATATGCAAATGACACGTGGAAGAATGTTGGTAAACTTCCATATGAGCTGTAACTTCAGTAGTTTTTCCATCGAGGTCATTTCGTAAGAAGTGGGTAGAAGTAATATGTTGCCCGACTCCTACAGTAACGCACTATGAACTTCAGCAGTAAACCTCTCCATGATACGTAATGGTTCTATTGTTACCCATACATCTGCCAGTCGAGATTTTCGGGCATCTCCGTAACGCTCTGGCGCTGACTAACCGATTCCATGCCGAAACATAACGATCTTAGTTGAATATTCTCCATCTCTTCTCTTAATCCAACTTGTTAAGAATTCCTCGTTAAGGGTTCCAGACATGGCCAATACTTACGAATTGCTCGAACGAGTGTTTTGCAGGCCACTTTCCTGAATCAACATTTCCTTGAGAGTCATCTAATGAATTACAGCCTGAACATTGGCTTCCTTACAATATGTTTCATGTGGTCATTTCAGTTAATGTCGCTTCAAATATTTAAAGCTATGCATTTTACGCCAGTTATGTTTACTGTAGGCCTAATCCTTTGCTATACATTGTTGATTTTAGGCAATGCTCCATTTTACAACTTTATCCGTGGTTGACGTTTGCTTTGTTCGTCTGGAACATTGCAGCGTGGAGTGGGCTCCACGGTATATGTTTTGGCTGACATAAGGAGCTTTTGGTCTTGTGTGAATGTGACTTCATGTATGTGCGATAATTCTTTTCCTTTACTGTACTTACCTTTCACCTGTCTGCCTTGTTCTGGTTGTCCATTGTGTGCATTATTCTGTGAGCTTTCAGCTCCGTTACTCCTCATCTACAAGTTTTCCGTTATCGTTTAACTAACAAGAGCCGGGTGAATTAACTGCGCTAATGAATTTTTGTGTTTTGTGGGAACATATGGTAACTGCCATTGTTTAGCGGAGACCACGTGTTTCCTCGAACCTTTGGGGGCTTCCACCTTGCTCATAAATTTGGCAGCGTGCTGGCAACAGCTTAAAGTCACCTTTAAGGGAAAACTGACCAATAGCGATGAATCAAGAAATTATTTTTTGGCAAAATGTTTAGCCAAGTGGAACCTAGCTTTCACTCTTTAATAAATTTATAGTAGCTGTGAAAGCTGACTTGAAGCTGAAAAATTTTTCCATGCTTTCGAAGTGCATAACAGATCACTATGATTTCACTGTGCACAAATTTCACGATTTTCTTTCACGATTTTTAACTTTTTTAGTTTGATGCATAATGTTAAATTTTTATGACCATGCCACACTTATATCCTTACTGTCGCGGGTTCCGTCCACCTTTCTGCAGCTATCTCAACCGAAATAATTTTGCTATCGAATACCAACTTTTACTTTGTTTCTTTTTTTTTTTTTGTTATTTAAGAAACGTGAATTCAAAAGTCTGTGGTTATTTTCAAACGAGTTATCTCACTGAAACGAAAGAGTTTGTGTTCTGTTCTAGGCGGTATGAACAATATAGATGTCGAAAATGTGTTCTAATAGTCCATTCGTAAAATATATGCCGACTGGTAACGCAGCGAATTAATTAAGACTTTCAGAATTTTTTCCGTGCTAAAGAGACACTAAAATACTAACAGAATGGGAACTCACTTTGGTGCCCAGTTGTATACAAAATATTAACATTGTTAAAACGATTGAGCAGTGCAAGATTTACGCAAATGTAACAGGAAGCTATTAACACAAAATTGTTAAGGCTTTCGTGGACACTTGTTGACAAACTGCCTCTTCGTTTCTGTCTCTGATTCTTCGTTCGACGTCTGTCTGATCGGGTGGACTGGATTCGAGCTCGCGGCAACTGATTATATGCACCTGGCGCGCCAACATCCAAGTGCTTTTCTGTGGCCAATTACGGTGCAATTCTCCTCTTGCTATCTGCGAACGACCGTTGCAGTTTTGACAACTCAACTTTGAAAATACCGGCCACTCGTGCTGGCGGAACGTCAGAAAAAATTATCAAACAAAATTCGGCCGAAGAACCCGAGACAGGATCCGAAGTCATTAATGCAGTCTGCTTGCTATCTGAAGCTTTACCGACATTTATTTCATACAAATATTTTACATATGTACTGGCTGAACTGATACTTGTTTTGATACTTTCTTCAAACTCATCTTATAATTTACAGAGTGACAGTTTGAGTTTTGCTAATATAAAGGATTCCCCTATTATTTTATGACGAGTGTAATTTCTGTTTATGCCTTCAGCTTAAATCATACTAGCAGTGTAGAATTTTTACGACCAATCACAAATAAATATCTCTTGTGGGTTGTCCGCGTCGTTCTGCAGTTTTATTGCTGTGCATGACTAACATTCCACAAATACTTGTACCATAAGTCGTTGCCCTTTCATCGACCGAGCTGGCGTCGTGATTACGACATTGGATTCGCAAGGCCAGCGGGGTTCAGACCTCTGTCCAGATATCCACGTTATTTTGCCAGTGGTTTCCGTAACGATTATCGAATGTCGCGACGGTCCCTTTGAAATGGGTACGGCCAATTACGCGTCCCATCTTCGTTACACTAGATTTAGCGCTCTGTTTGTATTGGTCTCGTCATCAACAAGAAGTTAAATACTGATCGTCCTTCTTTGCTTTCTTTGTTCTTTGTCTTGCGCTGGATGGGCGTAACAGCTTTAATCGAATGCTGCTATTGAAAGACGACCTGCGTCAGTAGCCAGGAATTCTTAAGCACGGTTGTGAGATGGCGCTCTACCCGGAGGTAAGTTGATCGACAACTAGTGGTGGAAGAAACAGTATTATTACGCTACAAATTAATAAGGAAACAAGAGAGTAAAATTTCTGCTAAGTTTGAAAAGCAAGCGTTATTCAATCAAGCGGAAGTATCAACAGCTGCCAGCCGAGTAGCATATACATTTTAACATCGTTATTCGGCCAAGAAGACAGCAACAAAGACACTCTTGTCTGTGAATACGAGCGAGCTCAGCAGAAAATCGTTAGAAGATTGCAGACCGAACTGTCTTCTTAATTTTATTTAAGAGACACAATGTACGATGTAGCCACGCCTACCAGGATTTTGATTAAGCAGTAAACACACTGTAACAAATTCGTGAAGCAAGTGTGGTGGAACTGAAGACCGCTCACAATTCGAGAAGAGCAGAACCGATTCGGTCATTACGAATGACGTCGTAGAGTGGAGCCTCTCCTCGGCGACATGAATACTCCACCCACACTAGCTTAGATGATGATGATGACGGTGCTGTTTGGTTTGCGGGTCGCTCAACTGCGCACTCATCAGCACCCGTAAAATGTCCCAATCTTTTCACACTCTATTATTTTACGCAGTCCAATCTAGCCACTATCACGAATGATAAAAATGATGAGATGATTAGAACAACACGAGTACCCAGTCCCCGGGCAGAGAAAATCCCCAACCCGGTCGGGAATCGAATCCGGGACCCCGTGACACTAGCTTAGAGTACTCGAGCAGTAGGATCGATGGCGTTCATGTTGTGCGCATCCGACTGTCTGGTTACGGTATGGTAACATCTTGCGTGTGGGACTGTTCTAGTGTTGGTCTTACACTTATTTCTAGTATTGGTCTTAACTTACTACCTGACGAGAAGACCAACAATCCGTTGCCACGGATAATAAACTATAGCATGCAGTCCCCTGAAGTCAGCCCAGCAGCCATCACTGGTGGGTAGTCCAGGGGTCTAGCAGAGCAGAAGCTGCCCTGAAAGGCTTCAGCCTCTCACGAATCTAACAGCCTATTCCACCGACAGGCCAAGTTCAGCATTCAGCACGACATCATAGCATCATGCATCGCAGTCCACCTGAGAGGACGACACGGACAGTGATCTGGGAGGGGTTGAGTACTTCCCGAAACGGCACACACACATCGCGGTCGCCGTCATATCCAAGCAGAGCTACGGACGGAGCGTGGCTACGTCGCCAGCAGGCGGCAAACCGCCGCACCGGGGTGTCATCGATTTCCACTCCGAACTGATGCAGCGTCCTCGGCAGCAGTGAGTCAGCTGCTGGATTCAGCAGATTCCTGATGTTCAGATGTATGTGAGTTCTTAAGAGACCAAACTGCAGAGGTCATCAAAAAAATGGCCCTGAGCACTATGGGACTCAACTGCTGAGGTCATTAGTCCCCTAGAACTTAGAACTAGTTAAACCTAACTAACCTAAGGACATCACACACATCCATGCCCGAGGCAGGATTCGAACCTGCGACCGTAGCGGTCTTGCGGTTCCAGACTGCAGCGCCTTTAACCGCACGGCCACTTCGGCCGGCAGAGGTCATCGGTCCCTAGGCTTACACAATACTTAAACTAACTTAACCTATGCTAAGAATAAACACACAGCCATGCCCGAGGAAGGACTCGAACCTCTGGCGGGGGAGCCGCGCAGTCAGTGACTTGTCGCCTCTAACAGTGGGGCAGTAGATTCCTCTCTGGATTATGTAGACACCAGCTATAAAGAAGACACTGCAACGACTTGTATACTGAATAATAATACAATACTGTTTTATTGCATCTAACGATGCCTCCTGACAAAATAGGGAGGCAAGGGAGTTGAGGTACAGGCTTCCACTTGCAGTCACCTAACTCTGCACGAATGTCCTGAACCAAATTCCAAATCTCTTCTCTGCGTAATATTGAATGAGTCCATGTGGTAATACTGATTTCGTCCGTGGTATGGGAACGTACGTTCTGCGGTCACTTTGTTAGTATTCGACAGGAGCAGGTTATGTGCCTGCACCACGTTTCAGTTCTCCATTGTGTTCATCAGAAAGGTCTGTAAATAGGGAGATTTGCTCGCTCATACTTGGTCGAGGGCACAGGGTTCGGGCATGGCTTGTACGAATGTTCGAAGTGCGAAGACTGCAGCCGAACAAGAGGACGTGGGGAGAGTAGAGACCATCCGGTTTGGAGCGCTCGCCGCACTGCTGTTACGACCGTTTCAGTAGCAGCCTTGTGTGTTTGTAGGCTGGTATCGCTACTGAGATACTCCCACCAGTTGATGGAACTACTCTCACATCACTTTAGTTTTGCTAAAGACGTATATTCCTGGGTGATAGCGCAAACGTTAACCTCTCAACGGCCCTAAATAATTACAGATATCACAAAATAGAGCAAGACATTACTGCCACGTTAAATTTTTTTCTAGGTTATCAGGAACTGGTAGTTCATCACATATTTGACACATACAATTTAGTCTCATCTCTGTCAGAAACAGACATAATTTCCAGTAATCGGAAGGGCTACCTGAGAAATGTTACTGTTGAGTGCATCGTCCGAATTTTCACTCTCTCATCTCTGATGGTGATTCGTCCGTCGTATGGGAACGTACGTTCGGCGGTCACTTTGTTCGACAGGAGCAGGTTATGTGCCTGCATCAGGCTTCAATTCTCCATTGTGTTCATCCTAAAGGGCTTCAGCACACGTAGTATCCACAGACGATAATACGGCAGTTGAACTGTAGTGTCAAAAGACAGGTGATACCGAAGACATCGTTTTTCAACCAGGCGCACTAAGCGTCCCCTGTATTTTCAAGCCCTATATTACAATGACTTTTCAGTTTGTGCATCAATAATAAAGTGAACTGAATTGTTCGAAAAATCTCGCCTTCCAGCATTTCTATCGCACATTTCTCTATGGCTCTAAAATGTCACAAGTTCCTTTTCATCGTTGTCGTCGTAACCAGTAAGTTCTTCATAGATCTCTCTGTCCGGAAACATTAGCATGATATTACAGAGTAACTACAGACTGTGGCATTCTAAATGACATGTTTCACCTACTCTCTGTTTTTTGCTTCAAGCTGTTTGTATAGTAACCATGTTACCAGTTTTGTTCATCAAGCGGACAGTACCTTCGGTAGCATAAGCCGTGATACAAGCCACTGCAGCCTCATTTATCAAGTTTATCCAACATGTGTTTCCGGAGCGTGTTCAAAACATGTGTCATACATGCATCTACATCTACATTTACATGGATACTCTGCAAGTCACATTTAAGTGCCTGGTAGAGGGTTCATCGAACCACCTTCACAACTCTATATTATTCCAATCTCGTATAGCGTGCGGAAAGAACGAACACCTATATCTTTCCGTAAGAGCTCTGATTTCTCTTATTTCATCATGGTTATTGTTTCTTCGTACTTAGGTCGGCGTCAACAAAATATTTTCGCATTCGGAGGAGAAAGTTGGTGATTGGAATAGCATGAGAAGATTCTTCCGCAACGAAAAAAGCCTTTGTTTTAATTATGTCCATCCCAAATCTTGTATCATTTCAGTGACACTCTCTCCCCTATTTCGTGATAATACTACGAACCGTGACCTCTCTGACAGGAAATCAGAATCCAGTCACATAACTGAGACGATGTTTCTTAACCACGCAATGTCACTAAAAGCCGCTTGTGTGGTGCAGTGTCAAAAGCCTTCAGGTAATCCAGAAATACGGAATCAATTTGAAATCCCTTGTCAATAGCACTCAACACTTCATACGAGTAAAGAGCAAGTTGTGTTTCACAAAATTGATGTTTCCCAAATCCATGTTGACTGAGTGTCAATAGATGGTTTTCTTCGACGTAATTCATAATGTTCGAACACAACATATGTTTCAAAATCCTGCTGCATATCGACGTTAATGATATGGGTCTGTAATTTAGTGGATTACTCCTGCTACTTTTCTTGAATATTGGTGTCACCAGTGTAACTTTCCAGTCTTTGGGTACGGATATTTCGTCAGACGAAAGGTTGTATATGATTGTTAAGTATGAAGCTATTGCATCAGCGTATTCTGAAAGTAACCTAATTAGTATACAGTCTGGACCAGAAGACTTGCTTTTATTAAGTGATTTAAGTTGCTTCACTACAGCGAGGATATCTGCTACTATGTTACTCATGTTGGCAGCTGTTCTTGAATCTACTTCTGGAATATTTACTTCGTCTTCTTTTGTGAAGGCATTTCAGAAGGCAGTGTTCAGTAACTCAGGTTTAGCAGCATTGTCTTCAATGGTATCTCCATTGCTATCGCGCTGAGAAGGCATTGATTGTGTTTTCCCGCTAGCATACTTCACATACGTCCAGAATCTCTGCCGGTCGTTGCGGCCCAGCGGTTCTAGCCGCTGCAGTCTGGAACCTCGCTGGTGCTACGTTCGCAGGTTCGAATCCTGCCTCGGGCATGGATGTGTGTGATGTCCTTAGGTTAGTTAGGTTTAAGTAGTTCTAAGTCTACGAGACTGATGACCTCAGATGTCCCATGGTACTTAGAGTCATTTGAACCATGTGAACTATTACAAGCATCTCGCACTGAAGTCCGCGCTAAATTTACAGCTTCTGTAAAAGATCGCCAATCTTGGATACTTCGTGTTTATTTAAATTTGACATGTTTCTTTCGTTTTTTCTGGAACATTGTTCTGACCCGTTTATTGTATGAGGGAGGATCAGTTCCGTCGTTTGTTAATTTATTCGGTATAATCTCTCATCTACTGCCGGTACTATTTCCTTCAATGCAAGCCACATGTGGTCTACACTTACACTGTTAATTTGGAAGGTGTCAATTGAATTTTTATCTGCTTTTTTGAATTATTTGTACTAAGAGGTGAAGTGCGTTTTCACAACGGTTCCTATTCGCGTGGGCGCATGAACTAACTGCTCGAAATTATTTTCAGAGAATGCGTTTAGCACAATTTCGGGTGTTGTTTTATGTGTACCTCCGGAATTAAAAAAGTACTTTCGGCAGCTTATCGAGGGTAAATTAAAGTCACCACCAACTATAACTGCGTGAGTCATGTACGTGTTTGAAAACCAACTTAAGTTTTCTTTGAACCTTTCAGCAATTGTATCATCTGAATTAGGAGGTCGGTAAAAAAATTTAATTATTTTTTAGTAAGGTTGCCAATCGTGATCTGCCTATACTAACTCACAGGAACCATCTACTTCAATTTCGCGACAACATAAACTACTTCTAACAGCAACAAACACGCCACTGCCAACTGTGTTTAGCCTATCCTTTCAGAACACTGTTAGGCTCTTCGCAAAAATTTCGGCAGAACTTGTCTCCGGCTTTAGCCAGCTTTCAGTGCCTATAACGACTTGAGCATCAGTGCTTTCTACTTGCGCTTGGAGCGCAGAGCTATGACAGTTTACAATAGTTATATCGATGGTTCCTGTATCTACGTTCTTCCTGTGTTCGGCCTACTCCCTTTGTGACAGAAGCCCTTTTTGTGTTTTCCCGAGACCCTCTAACCTAAAAAAAACCCCAGTCCACGCCACACAGCCACTGCTACCCGTGTAGTCGCCTCCTGCGTGTCGTTCACTCCTGACCTATTCAGAAGAACCCGAATTCCAACCACCCTATGGCGCTAGTCGAGGAATCTGCAGCCTACACCGTCCCAGAACCGTCTGTCTCTGATCCAGATCCTCCACTCGGCTCAGAACCAGAAATCCACAATAGGTCCTGTAGACTGCAGCAAATGGTCAGCTCTGCGTTCATCTCGCAAGCAAGACTGGCAGCCTTTACCACTCCTGTTAGCTGCTCGAAACCAGAGAGAATCTCTTCCGATCCAAAGTGACACACATCATTGATACCGACGTGGGCCACCACCTGCAGCTGGCTGCACTCTGTGCTCTTCATGGCATCCAGAAGAACCCGTTCAACTATATATGAAGTCTTCAAGGGTTGTACTCGAGTAGCTGACAACCCGTGAAGACTTCATATATGAAATTCGTCGAGAAAGCCTGCACTCACATATAACTCGTTCAATGTCTCCAATTACTCCATCTGGTATGCACACGGAGTGACATTGGCTTCCTTCTCCTTTTTAGCAGCTATGTCCCTAAGGGGCCCCATAACACTTTTAATGCTGGAGCTCCCAACTGTCAATAATCCCACCATCTGTGATTGCCCGTTTCTTGCAGGCTGAGAGGTTTCCTCTAAAACAGGACAGGCGACAGCATCTGGCTGAGCGACAGTGTCAACCACATACAGCATCTGGAACCTATTTGTAGGACTTATTCGGGAGGAATTACGTGCGGCCCGGTGGGAAGTCTTTCGCTGCCTGCTACGACTTGGGGTGACAGCCTACTCGACCACAGGTGAGGGGTCAACCTCAGTGCGAGCAGTAACTGGGCTGGCCACTGGTGAGGACCAATTGCAGGACTCTGACTTGTTGGACATCTGTTGAATCCCCACGATCAGTCCACAACAGTGGTGCCCATCCACTACAGCCTCAGGCTGTGTAACCAAAGCCATCACAGCCTGGAGCTGAGAGCGAAGGGTCACCAACCCGGCTCGCATCTGCACACAACAATCGCAACCCATACCCATACTACGTGGAAAACTAAACTACCCAGGTAAGTGGATTATCGGCATGTGCTGCAGATCTCTACTGTAGATATTGATGAAAACTCAGGTATTGCATCTAATAAATTAGATTACTACACAGAGATTCAAAAACCTAACTACCGGAGCACTCATGTGAAAATATCTGCCCTGATTAAGAACTTGTAATATGCCACAAAATCGGTTTTCTTTCCGACACAAAAAACAGTGAGAACTGTGGCATATTAAATTAACACAAACAAACTCAATAAACTAAAGAATCAAAGCACACAAACGAAATCATATAATTCGCTTCTTGTTAGGAACTCGTAAACATCGGTTACTACCCTGTTCCTGCATCTGTCTTGGCTGGCTCCTGCTGCCTGAAAGGACTGCAAACGCTGCATGTACTAGCATGTCGGTCAGTGACGAATAAAGACTTATTAAAATGCGGGGGATTTACTCAAGATAATATGATTAACGTTGCCTGATGTAGTCTTCAATAAATCCTCCACTCCCCTCTTTTTTCTATATTTTTCACTGCCTAATCTCTAATCTTTATAAGTAATGTGCATGGTATGGATAGGTAACACGTTATCTTATATGTATCACTGCATACATTCGCAGTACATCCAGATTCATTCACGCCCAGGACCTGGATAACCTTGGGCATCATACTCGCTCGTATTTCATGGGCCTGTCATTCAGTGCTTTGAGATACTGTCAGAGGACGAGGTAAAATGGTGGTGACGTCGACATTTATACGCACCTTTTCAATTACTGTGGCTTTCGCTGAAACTCGTAGTGCTTCAGAACTTATTACTTTGTCGTGTTCTACAGACATGTACCTCCATAAGAGTGGTGGAAGTTCTGTGAGACAGGATAGCAGAGCACTTGCTATAGTACATGTAGCTGACATCCGCATCAGTCACTAATGAAAATCTCTTCCAAACACCACCAATCGCTGTCTTTCGCACACAGTATATGTGCTTTCGAATAAAGTTTCGCTTTTGCACTCTCATTCATCTCACCACGACACTACAGTGGGCGAATGAGTGGTGCCGTAGTAGCTACAGTAGGTGGCCGGATAATTAGAGCATGCGCTACTCGAATGAGTGCCAAGGAAGTCGAGTGTCGTTTTCCCCGTGGCCAAAGTGGCAGTACTGACATCTGCCAGACATACGCTGAACTACATTAGATGATCAAAAGTATCTGGACACCACCAAAACATACGTTTTTCATATTAGATGCAGTTTGCTGCCGCTATTGCCAGGTACTACATATCAGCGACCTCAGTAGTCATTACACACCGTGAGAGAGCAGAATGGGGCGCTCCGCAAAACTCACAGACTTTGAATATGGTCAGGTGATTGGGTGTCACTTGTGTCAAACCTCTGTACGCGAGATTTACACACTCCTAAACAACCCTAGGTCCAATTTTTCCAATGTGATAGTGTAGTTGAAACATAAAGGGACACATACAGCACGAAAGTGTACCAGCCGGCCTCGTCTGTTGACTGACAGAGAGCGCCGACAGTTGAAGATGATCATAATCTGTAATAGGTAGACATCTATCCAGACCATCATACTGGAATTCCAAACTACATCAGGATCCACTGCAAGTACTGTGACAGTTAGGTGGGAGGTGACGAAACTTGGATTTCATGGTCGAGTGGCTGCTCATAAGCCACACACCATTCTGGTGAATGGCAAACGACGCCTCGCTTGATGTAAGGAGCGTAAACATTGGGCGATTTAACAGTGGAAAAACGTTGTGTGGAGTGACGAATCACGGCACACAATGTGGCGTCCGATGGCACAGTGTGGATATGGCAAATGAACGGTGAATTTCATCTGAAATTGTGTGTAGTGCCAAAAGTAATGACGATGGTGTTATGGTGTGCTCGTGTTTTTCATGGAGGAGGCTTGCACCCCTTGTTTTGCTTCGCACTATCACAGCACAGGCCTAGACTGATGTTTTAAGCACCTTCTTGCTTCCCACTGTTGAAGAGCGATTTGGGGATGGCAATTGCATCTTTCAACATGATCGAGCACCTGTTCTTAATACACAGCCTGTGGCGGAGTGGTTACAAGACAATAATATCCCTGTAATGGACTGGCCTGCACAGAGTCCTGACCTGACTTCTGTAGAACACTTCTGGGATGTTTTGGAACAACGACTTCCTGCCAGACCTCACCAACAGACATCGATACCTCTCTTCAGTGCAGCACTCTGTGAAGAATGGGCTGCCATTCCCCAAGAAACCTTCCAGCACTTGATTGAACGTATGCTTGCGAGAGTGGAAGCTGTCATCAAGGTTAAGGGTGGGCCAACATCATGCTGAATTCCAGCAGTACCGATGGAGAGCGCCACGAACTTGTAAGTCATTTTCAGCCAGTGTCTGGATACTTTTGATCACATAGTGTATATGCACCGAGCATTTCGAGCGAGTGTAAACTTCAGATGCAGACCTACAACACTGCATAAATCACTCCCCACAGGCATCCACACAACAGAGATACACACGTGACTACATTGGCTAGTGGGAAGGCAATGACAAACCACGTCGATTAACAAGGGGACCACGCCTACTCGTCATCGCCAAATTCATCCAGTTTTACGATACACACAAGGCTTGACACCTAGATCGATATCTCTCCTCAGTGCAGCACTCCATGAAGAATGGCGCCATTCCCCAAGAAACCTTCCAGCACCTGATTAAATGTATGCCTGTGAGAGTGGAAGCTGTCACCAACGCTAAGAGTGGGCCAACACCATACTGAATTCCACTATTAACGATGGAGAGCACCACAAACTTGTGTGTCATTTTCAGCCAGTGTCCCGATACCTTTGATCATATGGCGTACATGCACTGAGCAGTTCGAGTGAGCATAAACTTCAGATGCAGACCTATAGTTCATCCATCACAACACTGCATAAATTACTCCTCACAGGCATCCACACAACAGAGATACACACGTGACTACGTAGGGTAGTGGGAAGGGAAGGAAAAGCCACATTGATTACCAAGGGGACCAAGCCTAATCGTCATCACCAATTTCATCCAAATTTATCATACGTGCAGGCTTGACCTGAAATAACATCTCGATGATTAGATCTGCTCACTTCCAAATTGGAGGGTTACGCTGCCTGGGTTACTCTCAGGGTGCAATCCACACTTTGGCAAGAGCCCCCTGCCACTGCTGTCTGTCTGCTGGCTGCCGCTGCTGCCCGTCTGTCCGCCGTCAGCACTGCCGCCAGTCATCCGTCCGTCAGCCGCCGCTTCTGCCTCCGGCTGGTACTCGCCACTGCCGCCACTCGGTGCTCGCCACTGCCGCCGACTCAATCTCGGCCAAGGTGGGGCTCTGCCCCACCACAGTTGCTGCTGTCGCCGCACCGTCTCCAGCCAGAGATGCCAAGCCCTCATCACCCAGCCACTGCCTGGAGTGATTCACTGGACCACCTTCACCATTAGCTGGAGGGGATGCCACCCCATTCTGGTCGAGGCACTACTGTCCCCCTCAATGAGGGCTGCCTTGTCACCACTGCTGCTGCTGCCATCGCTGTCCTTCACTGCTGCCGCCATTTCTCGCCCTGCCACCATCATCGCTGCTGTCTCCTTCACCACCATCTTTACCCCCACTTGCTCACCACCAACATGGCCCACCCTACCACCGCCATCATTTTCACCTCCCCTTCTGCTGCTCCAACAACTCTCGAAAGGATACCCCATCCCCATTATCCTTCCCCCACCCCCTGTGCGCCCTACTCCTGCATTGTTTTTAGTCATCACTTCCCCTGACTCTCCCCCACCCTTAACTGCCACTCCACCGCTCTCTGCACCATCTACCTCAGGATCCCATCCAGCACAACTCTCAGTATGCTGTGATAGTCTCTACCACATCCATGCCTCCCCCCCTGCCTGTGTCACCTACCCCTCCAACCCATCCCCCAGCCCCCTCCCAATCTGACCTATCCAAGAAACCTACCAAACACCCTAATGTTGACCCTGCACCCAGCCTCTTCACAAAGGAAACCCATAATCCCCATGATCCACCTACACCCATGGATGCATTCCCAATCCCCATCCCTACATCTCCTTTGACCCACACCTTCATCCTGCCAAATCCTGATCCTCAATTCCTTGATGTCTGCACCCTCACCCAGGCCACTTGTAAATACTTCCCCAATGCCCCGATCTCCTCGTTCCTCACAAGGACTTGGTCTTCATCAGATCCCCAAATGCATCCTTCCACACCGATCTCAAAAATCCCATATGTCCACTTTGGTCCATGAGCCACCCTTACCCCCTACCACACCCCCTCCCTGAGAGCCACAACCTCTGCAATGCCTGCCATGATCACGAAGCTTAGCCCCATGATCACAGAGGCTGAGGTGCTGGCAAAACTCAATTCCCACCCTGACATTGAAATCCACTTGTCCTGATGCATCTTTAATGATGCTGGGCTGACTTACCTTATGAGAACTTCAAATCCCCCTCCTCCATAGATGCCCTCGTTACAGATCGAGCCCTCATCTTTAACAGGTGCCCCAAAGTTGACCGCTCCTGTCCCCCCCTTCAATACTAACACTGCCAACAATGTCATATATAATATGCAAATGTAATGTGCATGTCATTGTCGATTGTAAGAGTCCCCCTACCTGTACCCACTGCAAAGAATCGCACTTCCTCAAGAACTGCCTCAACCTCGCCTCTCCTCCCGCCTGTAACACCTGCAACGAATCCCATCCTACCTGCATGTATAAATGCAAAGCAAAGCCTCCTCCACCCAAGAGCTCACTGTCCCCGTCTGTCCATTAGATGATCCCACCCACCCCAACAACTCTCTATGCTCTCCTCCTACTGCCGAGGACATCATTTGCTTCGTCACCATTGTCCAACAAAACATCAACCCTTTCCAGTGTCCCCACACCCATTCACAAATCGCCCTTGCTGCCCCCATTCCATCTTTCACGTCACCATCTATGCCACCTAGTCCCACAACCAGGCCCACTTCATCTTCACCCCCTTCACCACCCTCGTCTAAGTCTCCCCTACCATGGCACAACATCATTACAGTATCCTTTACCATAATATCTGCGCCCTGCCCACTCACAGACATCTGTTCCTGCACACTCTCAATCGACACCATGTAGATATCTTCATACTAAACGAGACTTCTCCATCTCAACAGCCTGTTACACCTTCCACAACACCGATAACCCATATCCCCTTGTGAGTGGTGGGGTTGCTATCGGCCACCTTACACACTTCATTGTACAGATCCAACCTCTCCTCAACAATCCCACTGAGCATCTCATCCTCAGGCTCTTCTTCCCCATCATCTGCATCTGCCCTCACACCCCCATCTTGTATGATTTCCTGGCCCACATTGACTGCACCTTCTCCACCTGTGTGATTGCCACAGACCTCAGTATCTACAGCTGTGCTCCTGCCAACCTCCAGCAGTAGCATATGTTAATCACCACCTCCAGGGAGACCTGGTTCCCCTCCCCCAACACACCCAACTCAAATCCAACACCACTCCTCCTGTGATCCTAGCCTCTCCCAACATCCTTGGTCTCATCACCACAGAGGTATTTGACCTCATTGGCAGTGACCACACCCCCATCTTCCTCACTATCTCTGATGGTCGCCCCACCTGCCCTGTTCCTCAACCTGTCATTCTCCCTATACTTATCCATGATTACTCCCACACCAAGTGGGATACCTACCAAGACACCATACACATCCAAGTCGAACACCACAACCTTACCCTCCAATCTCCCAGTGACATTTCCTATACTGATACCTTCGTCTACCAGACTTTCACTGATGCTGTAGCCACCCATATCCCTACCAAAGCCATCCACCCTCTCTGTCCAGCCCTGCCCCCACAGGCCATCCTTCTCCTTCATAAATCATGTCGACTCTACCGATCCTTCCTCTGCAGTCATGACTGGGACACACTCACTCACCACTGGTAGTTACATTGAGACACCCACAACAAGCGTACTGCAAAGAAACGCCTTGTCTGGCGATGGACAATCAAACTCAATGCCATGCTCCCAATAAACTCTTCCAAGTATTGGTCTGCTTTCCACTGCCTTACTGGGAACCGTCCTACCTCACAATACCCTCTCCTGCATGATGACTGTCTCATTCCTGACAACTGCAG
The DNA here is from genome assembly GCF_021461395.2 of Schistocerca americana. Lineage (NCBI taxonomy): Eukaryota > Metazoa > Arthropoda > Insecta > Orthoptera > Acrididae > Schistocerca > Schistocerca americana. Next base: position 551,910,933 of record NC_060121.1, on the reverse strand, counting down.
TAACGCCAACCACTTCTCCTCCCACCTATCCAAAGTCTTTTGCATTCCAGTTGATCCCCAATTTGATTATTCCCTCTTCCCAACTTCATCAAATGTGCAGACACCTCTGCTCCTCCCTTTGCTCCTCGCTTCCAGTATTTGGGCCACTCACTAACATTGGAACTTAAGTGCCACACAGGATTAGCCGAGTGGTGTAAGGCGCTGCAGTCATGGACTGTGCGGCTGGTCCCAGCAGAGGTTCGAGTCCCCCCTCGGGCATGGATGTGTGTGTGTTTGTCCTTAGGATAATTTAGGTTAAGTAGTATGTAAGCTTAGGGACTGATGACCTTAGCAGTTAAGTCCCATAACATTTCACACACATTTGATCATTTTTTAACTTAAGGCTCCCATCACTAAACTCGAAATCATCCTCATGTTCTGCACTAAATGCACCACTGGCACTGGCCACAACCACATTACCTACCACCAACTCTTCCACTGCAGTCCTTGCCACCCTCTCCAATGAAATCCTTGCCAACAAGTTTCTACCCTGACCTATGGAAAACCTCCCATATCCTGATGTTCCCCAAATCTAACAAGCTTCCATCTGATGCCTCTTCCTATCGCCCTATATGACTCACCTCCATGTTCAGCAAGCTCTTACAATCCATCCTCACCCAGTGCATCCTTACCTGGCGCACCCATCACCACCTCCACCAACACTGCCTCCACCAACACAACTAATGTGCCTTTGCCCTTCCTTCTCTGCTGACGACCAACTCCCATGCCTCACCCATCTCCTCTTCCTCCAGCTTAACTCCCGTTGCTCCACCATTTTTGTATCCCTAGACCTCAAGAAGGCCTATGACCATGTATGACATCCCAGTCTCCTGTTTAAACTCCAGATCTATGCCCTTCCTATCAACTATGTCCGCCAGCCGACGTGGCCGAGCGGTTCTAGGCGCTTCAGTCCGGAACCGCACGACTGATATGGTCGCAGGTTCGAATCCTGCCTCTGGCATGGATATGTGTGATGTCCTTAGGTTAGTTAGGCTTAAGTAGTTCTAAGTTCTAGGGTACTGATGACCTCAGATGTTAAGTACCATAGTGCTCAGAGCCATTTGAACCATTTGAGCCATCAACTATGTCCATCTGATTGCCTCCTTCCTCTCTCGCTGCTCCTCCTACATTACCATCTGTAACAGAAATTCCTGCTCCTGCTACTCCTCCATGGGTGTGCTCCAGGGCTCTGTCCTTTCACCTCTCCTTTACCTCCTGAACACAGCAGATGTACCCCAACCCCCTTCTGGTCCACCTTCTGCCTTCTGCCGATGACACCCTCTTCCTTGACCTTGCTCCTACCCTTCAATCATCCCAAAGCCTTCTCCAGAATCACCTTGACCTTTTCGCCACATGGTGTAACCAGTGCCTTTAAAAGTCTATCCTTCCAAGACCCAGGAAATCATCATACCACTCCCTCATTCTGGCACCTTGATTTTTCCCTTACCATCAGCACCCATCCTGGCTGTCTCTCCGCCACCCTCACCTACCTTGGACTCACCATTGACCATCACCTTACCTGATCACTTCATCTCTGCTCCATCCAATCCAAAGCCCACCACTGCCTCCATCTCCTTAAACTGCTCTCTAGCTGAACATGTGGGTTGAACCCCTTTACCATCCTCCACACCTATAAATCCTTAACCCATCCCATCCTCTGCTATGCCAGTCCCACCTGGATCTTCACAACCCCTCCTCCAAATTCTTCCAGATTCTCTAGCACCATTCACTCCACCTTGCCTTCTATATATGCCTCCCATCCCCCATGTGAATACTCTATGACCTGATTCCTTTTCCCCATCTTTTCCTTGAACATATCTGAGTCCTGTACACATCCCACAGATTTGACCCCCCTCATCCCCTGGTTGCTCCTCTCCTCTCCAACCCCTACCTGCTGCTGCGCCTTCACCATTGTGTCCCACCTACCCTCCACCTCACAATGTCCTTTCGTAAGGTGGCTTCCGTCAACTCCCCTTCCTGGATGATGCCCTGTCTCCCTCCATTTATCCCTCCAATCAACTCTGATCCACACCTCATCCTCCCTACCTCTGTCCTTGTCCCAGGTTCCCTCATCCCCCCCATCCCATCCTGTTTTCCCTCTATCCCACCTATCCTCTCTTTGGCTCCCTTCTCTCTCCTTAGTCCTTTTGCATTCCCCTCCTGTGCCTTTCCCCACTCCCTCCCATGTCCACCCTGCCTCCCCTTATGAGTCCTCTCCTTCCAGTGGCTCCTTCCCCCCCTCTTTGCTTTTTCCTGTCTTCCCCACCTTTTTTTCCCCTCGTGTGTCTGGGTCCCCCACCCCACCTGCCCTACGCTGTGGTGTGTAATCTCCATGCCAATGTTTTAAGTGTGTGTTGAGCGTTGTGCATCTTTTCATAAGTATATCAAACAGAAAGCATACTGTTGCTAGGTGTGATTTTTTATCTCTTGCGAACAGAAACCAGACTGTCGCAGTGTTTTTTTTAATTGTCTGCCTAGTATTGTACCTGTCTGCCTACTCCATGTTTTAACTAACATCGCCAATTCTTGTTTTTATATTTTAACTTCCAAAATTTTCTGCCATTTTAGAATTTAAAAGTAGCCTTTTTATCGCCTTTTATTCTTTATTATCTTCTGATTATGTTTTTAAAACTTCTGTAGGCTGAAGAGCGGCGTACTAATCTACTGACAGCCCGCCTCCTTTCGTGGGAATCGAAAACCGATAAAGAGGGGGAAGAAACAGAAATAAAGGTGACGGAAGTGGAAGCGAAAGATGGTCAAGCGTTTAGAAGACACATCATTTCTGGAGCGGATAAGGCGACCTATGAGCCAGTTACCTAGCAGAGGTTCTAGGGAGCGGTTGGAGCAGCGTAAAGCGTATAGAATGGTAATCCGATGATCATGGGATCGAGACTCTATGTGGAAACCGCTTTACTTTTTTTTATTTTCAGTTTTTATCTTGCTTACACAACTTTAAAAAAAAATAATTCAAAGTATTGTGTTTATTAATATTTTCGTAACATGCATGAAAAGGGAAATTATGTATGTAACGTAAAACTTGAAAATAAAAAGGAGTTTCCGTATAGAGACTCGACATCACGACCCTCGCTTTACCGCTCTGTACACTTTCGGTTGCGCCAACCGCTGCCTGGAAATAACGCTAACATAAATTGATCATGGCTGGCGCGATTCGGGCCAGAAATTCTTCTTAATGTTCAGCCATCTGGAGCTCCCACTTCCGTCATTTAATTTCTGGTCAAGCCATACATACACCATAAATTTGGACAAAATCGGTGATGATGAGTAGACGCGGTCTGCTTGTAAGACATTATCCAGCAAGGGAGGTTCCTGAAAATAATTGTGACTTAGACGTAGACCACATAACGCAACACGTTCATTTTAAGTCCCAGCTATTCACCGCTTTGGCCTGCTTCCTGAAAGAATATCGTCTGTGCTGTTATTGATGTAATATTAATGGTCGAAAAGTCTCGGTATCAGTAATTTATTTATCTAAAGATCACTTTTCAATTATATAGAGCCACACAGATTAATATTAAGAAAATTTAAGTCATATATACAGGCATAAGATAATCTCATGTTTCGAACGAGGAGAGGACAAGACAGGTGGTCTACCATTGTCTTGAAGGAACCATGCCGGGATTTGCCGGCACATGAGATCGGGAAATCACTAAAATCTAGATCCTGACGGTCAGACAGCGCACTAGCTTCCATCCTCCTGATCTGAGGCCAGCGACCTAACAAATGGACTACCTCATTCGGTTCCACCCAACGTTCAGTTCTCTCATGTTAGCACATCCCTGGAACAAGGTAGCTTAATAAAGCTAAAAAATTACACACTGCTCACTTAAGCCCCCTACATTTGCTTTTGTACACCACATACACCTGCAGATGACGCCAGGGCCACGACCATGCTGCCACGCTATTACTACCTCTCCAAATGTCACCATGATGAGTGAGGTGCTAAACTCAGATAGTTATAAAAGACATTAGTATTACACCTTAGTTGTCACTTTTCTTCATCATTAACAACTACTCTAAATGCCTTATGTTCTTGTGGTTGTGGTCTTCAGTCCAAAGACTGGTTTGATGGTGCTCCCCATGCTACTCAGTCCTGTACAAGCTTCTTCATCTCCGCGTAACTGCTGCAACGTACATCCTCCTGAATCTCCACACTGTATTCATATTTTGGCCTCCCTCTACGGTTTTTACCCCCAAGCATACCTCCAGTTCTAAACTGATGATCCCTCGATGCCTTAGAATGTGTCCTACCAACCGATCCCTTCTTCTACTCTCGTTGTGCCACAAATTTCTTTTCTCCCCAATTCTATTCAGTACCTCCTCATTAGTTACGTGATCTACCCATCAAATCTTGATCATTCTTCTGCAGCACCACATCTCAAAAATTTCTATTCCCTTCTTGTCTAAACTGTTTATCGTCCATGTTTCACTTCCATACATGAGTACACTCCATATAAATACTTTCAGCAAAGATTCCTGACACTTAAAACTATACTCGATGTTAATAAATTTCTCTTCTTCAGAAACGCTTTTCTTACCATTGCCATTGTACATTTTATATCATCCCTAGTTCGACCATCATCAGTTATTTTGCTTCCTAAATAACAAAACTCATATACTACTTTAAGTCTCTCATTTGCTAATCTAATTCCCTTAGCATCACTTGATTTAATTCGACTACATCCATTTATCATCGTTTTGCCATTGTTGATGTTCATTTCATTTCCTCTTTTCAAGATAATATCCATTCCGTTCAACTGCTCGTCCAAGTCTTATGCTCTCCCTGACTGAATTACAATGTCATCCGCAGACCTTAAAGTTTTTATTTCTTCTTCCTGGACTTTAATTCCTATTCCAAATTTTCTTTTCTTTCCTTTATTGCGTGCTCAACATACAGATTGAATAACATCGGGGATAGGCTACTACCCTGTCCCACATCCTTCTCAACCACTGCTTCCCTTTCGTGGCCCACGACTCTTATAACTGCCTTCTGATATCTGTACAAATTGTAAATAGCCTTTCGCTTCCGATATTTAACCCCTGCCACCTTTGAATTTGAAAGACAGTGTTCCAGTCAATATTTTAAAAACCTTTCTCTACGTCTACAAATGCTATAAACGTAGGTTTGTCTTTCTACGAGAAGTCAGTAATGCTTCGCGTGTTCCTATATTTCTCATGAATCCAAACTGATCTTCCTCGAGGTCAGCTTCGTTTTTCCACTCTTCTACAAAGGATTCGTGTTAGTATTTTTCAACCGTGACTTATTAAACTGTTAGTTCGGTTATTTTCATATCTGTCAACACCTTCTTTCTTTGGAATTGGAATTATTATATTCTTCTTGATTTCTGAGGGTATTTCGCCTGCGTCATACATCTTGCTCACAAGATGGAAGAGTTTTGTCATTTCTGACTCTCCCAAGACTATCTGTTGCTCTAAAGAAACGTTGTCTACTCCAGGGGCCTTGTTTCGAATTAAGTCTTTCAGTTCTCTGTCAAGTTCCTCACGCAGTATCATATCTCCCATTTCATCTACGTATTCTTCCATTTCCATAATATTATCTTCAAGTACATCGCCCTTGTATAGACCCTCTATACAGGGTGGTCCATTGATCATGACAGAGCCAAATATCTCACGAAATAAGCGTCAAACGAAAAAACTACAAGGAACGAAACTTGGCGCTATGGTTTGCCCGCTAGATGGCGCTGTTTTTTTTTTTTTTTTTAATAGGAACCCGCATTTTTATTACATATTCGTGTAGTACGTAAAGAAATATGAATGTTTTAGTTGGACCACATTTTTCGCTTTGTGATAGGCGGCGCTGTAATAATCACAAACATATGACTTACAATTTTAGACGAACAGTTGGTAACAGGTAGGTTTTTTGAATAAAAAACAGAACGTAGGTACGTTTGAACATTTTATTTCGGTTGTTCCAATGTGATAGATGTATCTTTGTGACGTTATCATTTCTGAGAACGCATGATCTTACGGCGTGATTACCTGTAAATACCACATTAATGCAGTAAATGCTCAAAATGATCTCCGTCAGCCTCAATGCATTTGGCAATACGTGTTATGACATTCCTCTCAACAGCGAGTAGTTCGCCATCCGTAATGTTCGCACATGCATTGACAATACGCTGCCGCATGTTGTCAGGCGTTGTCGGTGGATCACGATAGCAAATATCCTTCAACTTTCCCCACAGAAAGAAATCCGGGGACGTCAGATCCAGTGAACGTGCGGGCCTTGGTATGGTGCTACGACGACCAATCCACCTGTCATGAAATACGCTATTCAATACCGCTTCAACCGCACGCGAGCTATGTGCCGGACGTCCATCATTATGGAAGTACATCCCCATTCTGTCATACAGTGAAACATCGTGTAGTAAGATCGGTAGAACATTACCTAGGAAATCTGCATACATTGCACCATTTAGACTGCCATCGATAAAATGGGGGCCAATAATCCTTCCTCCCATAATGCCGCACCATACATTAACCCGCCAAGGTCGCTGACGTTCCACTTGTCGCAGCTATCGTGTATTTTCCGTTGCCCACTAGTGCACATTATGCCGGTTAACGTTACCGCTGTTGGTGAATGACGCTTCGTCGCTAAATAGAACGCGTGCAAAAAAATCTGCCATCGTCCCGTAATTTCTCTTGTGCCCAGTGGCAGAACTGTACACGACGTTCAAAGTCGTCGCCATACAATTCCTGGTGCATAGAAGTATGGTACGGCTGCAATCGATGTTGATGCAGCATTCACAACACCGAAGTTTTTGAAAGGTTCAAATGTGTGTGAAATGTTATGGGACTTAACTGCTAAGGTCATCAGTCCCTAAGCATACACACTACTTGACCTAAATTATACTAAGGACAAACACACACACCCATGCCCGAGGGAAGACTCGAACCTCCGCCGGAACCAGCCGCACAGTCCATGACTGCAGCGCCCCAGACCGCTCGGCTAATCCCGCGCGGCGAAGTTTTTGAGATTCCCGATTGTCGCGCAGTTTGTGTGCTACTGATGTGGGGGTCAGCCGCGACAGCAGCTAAAACACCTACATGGGTCTCATCATTTGTTGCAGGTCGTGGTTGACGTTTCACATGCGGCTGAACACATCCTGTTTCCTTAAATAATGTAACTATCCGGTGAACGGTCCGAACACTTGGATGATGTCGTCCAGGATACCGAGCAGTATACATAACACACGCCCGTTGGGCATTTTGATCACAATAGCCATACATCAACACGATATCGACCTTTTCCGCAATTGGTAAACGGTCCATTTTAACATGGGTAATGTATCACGAAGCAAATACCGTCCGCACTGGCGGAATGTTACGTGATACCATGTAATTATACGTTTGTGACAATTACAGCGCCATCTATCACAAAACGAAAAAAGTTGTCCAACTAAAACATTCATATTTCTTTACGTACTACACAAATATGTAATAAAAATGGGGGTTCCTATTCAAAAAAACGCAGTTGATATCCGTTTCACCTATGGCAGCGCCGTCTAGCGGGCCGACGATAGCGTGTCCCCCTTCAAGCTAGACAAGTTTCGTTCTTTGTAGTTTTTTCGTTTGACGCTTATTTCGTGAGATATTTGGCCCGGTCACTATCAATGGACAACCCCGTATTCTCATCCACATTTCTGTTTTCCCTTCTTTGCTTATGGCTGGTTTTCTATTTGAGCCCTTGATATTCATATAGCTGATTATCTTTTCTCCAAAGGTCTCTTTAATTTTTCTGTAGGAGAATCTATCTTACACCTAGTGATATATGTTTCTAGATCCTTACAGTTGTCCCCTACCCATTCCTGCTTAGCCATTTTGCACTTCCTGTCGATCTCATTTCTTAGACGTTTCTATTCCCTTTCGGCTGCTTCATTTTCTGAATTTTTATTTTTCTCCTTTCATCGAATGCGAAAATATTTTGTTGAGACCCACCTACGTATGGAGAAATGATCATCATAATAAAATAAGAGACATCAGAGCTCGAACGGATAAATTTAAGTGCTCCTTTTTCCTATGCGCCATTGGAGAGTGGAATGGTAGATAATTAGTATGAAAATGGTTCGATGAACCCTCTGCCAGGCACTTAAGTTTGAGCTGCAGAGTAACCATGTACGTGTAGATGTAGATTAAATTCAGTGTCACTTGTGTTACCCAAGCATTTGTAATGGCTCCGGTCCCTTTAACCTACTTGATCCTCTGCTGCCTTCACTTTTTCATCTCTCAAAGCTACCCATTCTTCCTCTACTGTATTCCTTTCCCTTGATCTTGTCAATCGTTCCCTAACGCTCCCTCTGAAACTCTGTACAACATCTGGCTCTTTCAGTTTATCCAGATCCCATCTCCTTAAATTCCCGCCTTTTTGCAGTTTCTTCAGTTTTAATCCGCAGTTAATAATCAAATAAATTGTGCTCAGGGTCCCCATCTGCCCCTGGAAATATCTTACAATTGAAAATCTGTTTCCGAAATCTCTGTCTCACCATTATGTAATGAATGTGAAACCTTTCGATGTCTCCAGGTCTCTTCCATGAGTACAACCTTCTTTCGTGATTTTTAAACCAAGAGTTAGCTATGATTAAATATGCTCTGTGCAAAACACTACCAGGCGGCTTTCTCTTTCATTCCTTTCCCCAGTCCATATTCGTCTACTACTTTTCCTTCTCTTTGTTTTCCTACAATCGAATTCCAGTCTCCATGCCTACTAAATTTTCACCTCTCTTAACTATGTGATTAATTTCTTTTACCTCATCATACATTTCCTGAATATCCTCATCTGCGGGACTAAATGGTTCAAATGGTTCTGAGCACTATGGGACTTAACATCTGTGGTCATCAGTCCCCTAGAACTCAGAACTACTTAAACCTAACTAACCTAAGGACATCACACACATCCATGCCCGAGGCAGGATTCGAACCTGCGACCGCAGCAGTCCTGCGGTTCCGGACTGAGCGCCTGAACCGCTAGACCACGGCCGGCTCTGCGGGACTCGTTGGCATATAAATTTGAGGGTGTGGGCTCCGTATCTACCTTAGCTAGAATAATGCTTTCCCTATGCTGTTCATAGTAGCTTATCCGCGTTCCTATTTTTTTATTCATTATTAAACCTTCTGCTGCGTTACCACTACTTGATTTCGTATTTATAACCCTGTATTCACCTGACCAGAAGTCGTGTTCCTCCTGCCACCCAACTTCACTAATTCCTACTGTATCTAACTTTAACCTATCCATTTCCCTTCTTAAATTTTCTAACCTACCTGCCAGATTAAGGGATCTGACATTCCATGCTTCGATCCGTAGGAGGACAGTTTTGTTCCTTCTGATAACGACGTCCTCCTGATTAGTCCCCGCCCGGAGGCTCGAATGGGGGACAATTTTAGCTCCGGAATAGTTTACCCAAGAGGACACCATCATCATTTAACTATACAGTAGAGCTTCATGCCCTCGGGAAAAGGACGGCTGTAGTTTTCCCTTGCTTTCAGCCGTTCGCAGTACCGGCACAGCAAGGCCGTTTTGGCTGATGTTACAAGACCAGATTAGTCAATCATCCAGACTGTTGCCCCAGCAATTGCTGAAAAGGCTGCTGCCCTTCAGAAACCACACTTTTGTCTGTTCTCTCAACTGATACTCCTCCGTTATGGTTGCTCCTACAGTACAGCTATCTGTATCGCTGAGGCACGCGGCCAGTATTCCCTATTTAACATATACCCCACAACTTGACGTCTTAAATAGAGGGCTCATATTGTCAGCCAAACAACATATTAAAATAATAATTAGAAATCGTATTTTTTGTTCAAACATACACCTTTTTAAATTGTAAAATGCCTATTGATATTAACAAACTAAAAGTACGGTAAATTGGAATGTCAACAGCGTTTTTCTTCTCAGGATTCTAGTGCGAGCTGTTTACGAGATATTGCACTTCTAAAGGTTTTCACAAAGACACTTGTTTGTGCCATTCAACCTGCGTAGCTGCTACGTACGATGTTGTTAGGTTTGCTTACAGTGTGCTTGAGTGTTTGTTGCGTGCCCTGCGACTTGCTGGTCAGTTAGTGTTGTGACAGTCCAAGCAGTAGGTGGCGAGTGGACGATGGTATTTACCACTGCAGAAAAAGCTGACGTTCTCGTGGTGTATGGAGAGTAGAGAAAGAATGCAGTTCGCTCTTGTATGATATATGCGGCAAGATGTCTCAATAGAATTCAGCCATCTCGGCAGTTATTTGTCAACCTCTTCAAATAGGTGCGTGAATGTGGTACCGTAGCTCCTAGGCAAAGTAACAGAAGGAATCAAGTCACGGCACGAGAGGGGGAAATTAATGTTCTTGCTGCCGTTGCAGTTGTTCCACATGTTAGCTGTGTTAGCCCCGCCCAATCGCATGAGGAAGTCCGGTAAGTATCCTACACATTCCAGAATGAGATTTTCACTCTGCAGCGGAGTGTGTGCTGATATGAAACTTCCTGGCAGATTAAAACTGTGTGCCGGACCGAGACTCGAAATCAGGACCTTTTCCTTTCGCGGGCAATTGCTTTACCAACTGAGGTACTGGCGGAAGTGAAGCTGTGAGGACGGGGCGTGAGTCGTGCTTGGGTAGCTCTGATGGTAGAGCACTTGCCATCGAAAGACGAAGGTCCCGAGTTCGAGTCTCGGTCCGGCACACAGTTTTAATCTGCCAGGAAGTTTCGTCCTACACATTCTTCATCGACACAGGTTCCATCACTATCATATCTTTCTCCATCAAGAACTGCATGCAAATGATTGTGAGAATCGTGTTAACTTCTGTAGCCAGGCATTAAGATTGGATACTCCAGATTTACCGCGTATCTTGATTAGTGATGAAGCCATATTTACTAGCCATGGCCAGGAAAACCGCCGAAACATGCACTATTGCTGTTGACAAACTTAGCTGCAACATCACCGTTCAAGGAGTGTAAGCGTGTGGTGTGGGATAGTGAGCCATCAACTCACAGGCCTGCTTTTCATAGACGAAACATTAAACGTGCACAAGCATTGCAGCCTGGTAACAGACCTTCATTCGCGGACTCTAGAAGACGCTCCCCTGCAGACTAGGAGAAACCTGGGATACCAACATGATGGCTGTCCACACCACAGAAAAAATGGTTCAAATGGCTCTGAGCACTATGGGACTCAACTGCTGAGGTCATTAGTCCCCTAGAACTTAGAACTAGTTAAACCTAACTAACCTAAGGACATCACAAACATCCATGCCCGAGGCAGGATTCGAACCTGCGACCGTAGCGGTCTTGCGGTTCCAGACTGCAGCGCCTTTAACCGCACGGCCACTGCGGCCGGCTCCACACCACAGAGTACTGCAGCATGTCTTCACGAACTGTTTCCAAATCGTTGGAATGGGCGCAGAAAATCTGTATCTTGGACGACGCAATTATAGATTTTTATCTGTGCGGAAGATTGAAAGACGTCTGCAAGGACATACCAACTACACCAAATGACTTATAACGACCTATTCCTGCAGCATGCTGGGGCAACTCCGCTGAAATGCTAACACGTGTGCAGCAGTCATCCCATACCAGACAGGAAGCGTGTATTGCCTCTACCGGTGGTTATTTTGAACACAATCTGTGATGGTCAGCTGTATCGTTACTGGTCGAAATCCACTTAACTAGTGTATGAACTGGTTCTTTATTGTGTGCTACCACAGGTATTGTACAAGTGTCGGTTTGGGAACTTTTCAAAATACTACGTCTCGTAAACGAGTCGCACGAGAATCCTACATTCTAATTTAGACTATGTTTAATTTGTTAACGTGAACAAGCATTGATCTATTTAAAAAAGTGTATGGAAGAACAAAATACACTATTTCTAAGTATTATTACAATCTGTTGATTGTCCTACAATTCAATCCCCTGACTACAATTACATTTTGTGAAAGCCGCACAATAGCGTTTTTAAATTACGGCAATATTTGCGGTGCAAGTTTTGGATGATTCACCCAGTGTGTGAAGAAGAAAACACCATCCCGTACATTCTCATGAGGAATATCTATCTTGATATATTGTGAGATGCTTGTCAGGCTGTGAAGGTCCAAAGGATGTCTACCGGCCGCCGTGTCATTCTCTGCCCGTAATGTAGAAGCGATATAGAGCGGCATGTGATCGGCACACAGCTCTCCCGGCCGTCTTGCAGACTTTCCAGACAGTGGAGCCGCTACTACTTGGTTAAGCATGTCCTCAGTTTGCATTATGAGGCGGAGTGCACCCCGCAGAAGATCTCCCACGAAGGAAAAAGTCTTGGTGGTATCGGGAATCGAACCCGCGTCCTTAGCATGGCAACGATCTACGCTGTCCACTCAGTTACAGAGACGAACTGTTAACACGTTATGGGTCTGATAACAGATTCACTAACATTTTCTATCAATTAAACTTTGCACATTATGAATGGAAACCTGATAAGTTATTCACGTTACATTTAGTGTTCTATAATTTTTAGAACAGTTTATGGCCAACAGTGCCAAAAGTGTTGGACAGATCTGCAAATGTGGTTTTTTTTCAGAGCTGGAGCCCCTCCACGCCCACACACATGGCCAACTCAAAAGGTCTACAGACATCTCTGCTAAAGGTTAGCTTTCACTAGAGTGAAGTCTCGTAGGATGTGGGTTCTGCAATGTTTGCGTACGTCTGGTTAACCAGAAGGGGTACAGTACCGCCCGACATTGAAAATAGGTACAACATTCTTCGTTATTCTTGTCAGTACAACATTTTTTTTCTAATAATAACTCAATTTCAATTAATACAGCAAAGCCGGATACCAGTGTGGGAAAGAATGACAATTTATTTATTTAATTGATCACATGTGCAATCCCACAAAATAAATCCGTACATCCAGTTTGGTGAGATCTGTGAAATGAATGAATGTATGGTCGTCTGCTAACCGCAGATAGTGAATGTGAATATATGATCATCTTTGAGACGATCCTTTGGTTACCTTTGGTGGAACCAAAGAGATGAAACTTACCGGAGCTTTGAGCGCCTGAGATGTGGCTGACCAATACAGTAGCATGGTCTTCCCCCACCTCGACAGAGGTGCGAGATGACCTGAAGAACGGCCATGTTTCAGCACTCTGCCGCTGGATCTAGTGTTGGTAAGACCTGTCTTAGGTGTGCTCCGTAAAGACAAAAGAGTGGAGACGTGGTATGCATGTGAAATACTTAACAGTAGTTTAGAAAAATAATTTCTCCATTTCAGGAACCTTTGTGGGGAGAATTAAATGTCAGGCAGGTAATATTAAGGGGATCGTAGTTATCTTCGGAAGTGACCAACGGTCACAATGAAACCACGTGTAGCAATAAGTTGAAATACTTCCGAGTGCTTAAGCTGAATTACTAGCGTGAGTACTATAAGTTCGAAATCTTTAAGAAATGGCGTGTGCAGGACTTGAAATTAGAGACGAGTACTTCCACGTGGTGAGTACTGTGTGAGTCTCAATCTGTGTATGAGACAAAGGATAAAGAGAAGTACTGGTATCACTTGAGGACTTGCGTGTGTGATGAATACGTTCTTAAAATTACTTTGCGTGTTGTGTTTCCGTGTGACGCTTGATTCAAACTATAATACTCTGAGAGAGAAGCAAGGTGAGTCAGCCGTCTATCCAGCAACGCCACTTGGCTTGCATTGCACAGGAAGGCGTGCATATATCCTCCAGAGTTCGTAGTAGGAAAGAAAAGTTACAAAGTGGGGCAGTGTCGTGTGCAACTGGGATGAATACTAATTAAGTGGGAGAGCTGAAGGTGATGTGATTATAATGTTGCGACTATTCCTTGTGTTGTATTCCATGTTGCAGTGTGGTGTTTGTCATGTAATTTAAGTATGTGTGGTTTGCATGGGAGAGTAGCAAGGTAGTTTCAGAGGTAGTGGGTTATGCATGTTCTTTTTGTACGGCTCGGTCTAGTGGAAAGTTTCGTGATGATGGTTGTGAGAGTCGAAGTGTGAGATATAGCAAAAGATCCACCGTCCTATCCGGAAAGTGCACTGTGCGTTAAATAATTACGAGACCCTAAGATATAGAATCACCATTGTAAAGCCATGGCCACTGGGCGGAAGTTCTCATGTGTTATTGTTGTAGGTTATAGAATTTGTGTGATTAGGTTATAGAATTTATCGGAATAAATAAGATAGTGAAAAGAAAAAAATTGGTTCAAAAAAATGGCTCTGAGCACTATGGGACTCAACTGCTGAGGTCATTAGTCCCCTAGAACTTAGAACTAGTTAAACCTAACCAACCTAAGGACATCACACACAGCCATGCCCGAGGCAGGATTCAAACCTGCGACCGTAGCGGTCTCGCGGTTCCAGACTGCAGCGCCAGAACCGCGCGGCCACTTCGGCCAGCAAAAAGATTGGTGGTCTTTTCCTTCGAACTGCATGTTATCATGATATCCAGAATTTATAATGTGTGCGCCATTCATATTCAGTGCGATGGCCACGTGTTGATCAAAGCCGTTAAATAAGAAAGAAAATGTGGTATTGCCAGTGCGTAGAGAACAGCCAGAGTTGTGTAAATAACTAATAGTCAGATGTGCGTTTCCGTTGCGTAATATTCAAACAGGAGAATAACTTGTAACTTAATTGTGAATACTAGAGTACATGTTACTCAATAAATGAGTCCATTCGCGTGTCAGACCACTCATCTTGCAGACCTGACTGCTTGATGGCACAGTATGAGCAAGGCGTGTGGGTGCCTCTCAAACCATTAATACGCGATCGTCTGGAGAAAGTTGAACGAAGGGTATCGGTTTCCAGGTCAGAGGAAAGAAAGTGCCAAGACAAGAACCAAGGGAAAAAAGCCTCTGCGATAGCTGGGTCGGGTTGTAAGAGCAGTAGCGGTTTTCTTGCTGCCTGCGACAGGTCATGCAAGGGTAGGCTTTGTTAGTAGTGCCGTTGGGTGCCGCTGTTGACTTCTCGGTCAGCGTTAGCGTCAGATAACCGGTTAAAGTTAGGTTGATCATCGTTTTGTGTCCGATATGTCATGTATCAGATTCACAATGTAGGGTCATGTTGGCTATTTGTTAGTGCGTCAGCCGCGCGGGATTAGCCAAGCAGTCTAGGGCTCTGCAGTCATGGACTGTGCGGCTGGACCCGGCGGAGGTTCGAGTCCTCCCTCGGGTATGGGTGTGTGTGTTTGTCCTTAGGATAATTTAGGTTAAGTAGTGTGTAAGCTTAGGGACTGATGAACTTGGCAGTTAAGTCCCATAAGATTTCACACACATTTTAACATTTTTTATGGTTGTGATCATAGTTTTACCAGATTAAGGATGAGAGAATTGTTTGAGTGCCTCGAGTTTCTGTATAGTGTTCTTTGAATACTTCCGTGAGGGTTTCAAGACGGTATTCATTATGGAGATCTACGGTGCGTGTGTAGCGTGGAGCGTTGTTAATGATGCGTAGCACTTTGTTCAGTATGTTATGCAGGCGGCGCAGGAGCGTATCCCCAGACGGAAGCTGCGTACGTCATCAGAGGTCTAATCAGAGTCATGTATATGGACCTCGACACTCTCCTATTCAGTGTACATTCCCGGTTGAGCATTGGATAGAGTTGTTTGAGCCTCGTGTACCCTCTGTTGGCAAGGTATTCGATGTGGTTCCCCCAGGACACCGAGATATCTGACTTTCTGTAGGAAACGTATTGGGCGTGCATTTAGTGTTACCTGTCTACAGTGTTGATGTTTGCGCAGTAGTTTCGGTCTGCGTGTGAACAGAGCTGCTCCGCACTTGTCGACGTTTACTTTAGTACGCCATCGTTCCAACCAAGGCTCGGCAGTTCTGAGTGCCGTCTGTACTCGTGAATTTATGTTCTACGGCTTCCAATCTTGCGCAAGTATGGCTGCGTCATCCGCGTAGATGGCTAGCGTCGTGTTTTGTGTTGCTGGAAGTCATTAATGTACAGGTTGAACAAGATGGGCCCCAGGATGCTGTAACAGAGTCATCCCTGTCGAGATCTTCAGATCTTCAAGTACCACGTTAGTAAACTCCGTGGTGCTCGATACTGTTACCTTGGTAGCAAATCATGCTTCGTTAAAAATACTTTAGTGTCTACTGTGTAGACGATACGGAAAAGTATAATGATCGTAGAAAACGGCTGTAAGAGGAAAACCCGGGAGTCCAGCTATCTGTCACAGGTGCAATTTCCCGTGTAAGTGAATCCGCCCAGTACCATTGCGGCTTGTAACTAAGACCGCCCGGTGAGATAACTTTGCCATCCCGGGAAACTGTCCCCACCATTTCCTCTGCCGCCTTGCGCTATACGGCGCAGCCGTGTTCTCGGAACTATTTACGTCTCCTGATTGCAGCAAGAAGCAGCCAACTGCAGCAGGCGGTCGCCGCTGTTTCTCGACTGCTATCATCCTCCTGCATTCTACGTGACCGTGCCTCTCGAGAACTGAGCTTCAGATTTAGCTCTTATTGCAGTTATCATTTAAAAGCGTAACGATGTCGAATAGAACGTTATACTGCGGTTATCAAAGTTTATTTGAAAGAAGTTCCCAAAACTTCATTGTCTTTTTTCTGGTGAGGAATGGTGAAGAGTTTCCGGAGGATTTCATACTCGTATTTCTGTAATAGTTTCCATTTATAGAAAAGGAAACCGACAAGAGTTATGCGATAGGAAAGTTATGCGGCCGAATTTTGAGGAATTTAATCGAAACAGAAATTGTAGACACTGAAGAACAGAGTCCATTTTGAGCAGTCTGATCTTGTATTGATATTATATTCCCCCTACGCCAGTTGATAGAAAAGAGATCTGAAAGAAATTTGGGAATATATTTAGGTTCATCGATCTCGCAAAACCTTATGACAACGTCGCACTAACCAATCGGCATGTGGACTATACTGCATTGACCCGCTATAAATAAGAAGTATATAGAAAGTACCTAGCCTTAAGATGTGCACGGCAAAGTAAGGGTCGGATCTATCATCTCTAAATCGTTCAAAACAAATGAAGAACTGAAAAAGGTTGTTATCTATTATATTATTCAAAACATATCTACAGATTATCTTGTAGAACTGTAAAAATAAATGTAGTACAATCGGAATTCGTTTAGAAGACCACTGTGTGTGTACTACTTTATTGGCAGGTGACTAGGTAAAAGTTGCAACCGATTAAGAAGATATGTCTTCTATGGTGAGAAAAATAATTGAAGAATATGCCAGATAGGGACTGAAGGTGAACATCAAGAAGATAAAATACTTAAACATGAGGGCGTAATCGGTTGATTTTGAAATATCAGGATATAACTGGAAATTATGGAAGCTATAAATATCTAAGGACAGACATACAGAAGGCGGAATATCGCGACTTAAATAGATTCAAGCTATACAAAGGAGTATGGCCAATATAAATTTGACCATTGGAGAGACACAAAATAGATTATATGCATATTACTAACGAATTAATGCTACTGCTAGATGCAGATATGTTGAAATGAAAACATTCACATACATGTACGTATGCAAAACTTACATAACTGGCAGATTCTTATCCTTAATAACCATTTATTACGACGATAGTAGTTACGGGCACAAGCAACTCATATGTGAAGTTTGTATGTAAAAGGAGAAAGATACGATCGTTACGTGAGTTTGCTGTACGCTGGCACGGAGACAGAAGTGGCATAAGAGCGGCATTTTTCTCTTTTTACATATGGGCTACACGTCCGTAACTGTCATGTTCGTTATAAACCGTTGTTAAGGACACCATCAAATGTTGTTTTCTTGACCCAAGCAAAGCTCCACTTCCTGGACCTAATTGGGCAATCGTGACCGGCAGAACCCTGTGCCATCCCCTGCCAATGCCGTATGGAGAGACAAGTTGTCAGCACACCGCTCTCTCCGCCGTTATCGACTTTCTTGACTTTGGAACTTCTACTATTCACTCAGATAGCTCTTCAATTGACCTCAATTTCCCAGTAAGGGAGAATGCCCGGCAGCAACGGGATCCTCCACACGGCAGCCAGACACGCAGATCACAAAGTTCAGGTTCTCCACACAGATGTGTGGAAAGATGCAGTACGATCACATTTGTTTGACGTGATGTAAGTAACCGAGGAAGCCTGAAAAATAACCAAGGGTACGAAATTAACTAATAGTAAAATCATGAAATAAAGCGATTGCTTCAAAATAAATATAGCCTACGCAGAAAAACGACTTCGCTGAACACCAAACAATATTTTATACACTGACACCCGTTGCTTCTGTGATTCACTCTGTGCTAATTTTCTTTGACAAGCGAATCAGTCACGTCCTAGTAAACGACGCAATTAATTGTTTCTCACCCCTTTGCGTACTTATTCCCATCAGACACACCATTTTATTATTTCAGATAGAGTCTGTTGGATCAAAATCTGTAGCAGAGTAAAAATATCATTTCTGGTCAATACTTAAGAAGTCAACACGGTGTTCAAGGAAGCGTCTTTGTTCTTAAAAAAAGTAAGATGTTGGAGCCCGCCCGGTTAGCCGTTCGCTCTAAGCACTGCTTTCCGGGCTCGAATCCGCCCGGCGGATTAGTGTCGAGGTCCTGTGTGCCGGCCAGTCTGTGGATGGTTTTTAAGGCGGTTTTCCATCTGCCTCGGCGAATGCGGGCTGGTTCCCCCAATTCCGCCTCAGTTACACTATGTCGGCGACTGCTGCGCAAACACTTTCTCCACGTACGCGTACACCATAATTACTCTACCGCGCAAACATTGCGTTACACTCGTCTGGGGTGAGACGTTCCCGGGGGAAACCCTGGGTTCGGTGTGGGGCGGCCATGGGATGAGTGGACTGCTGCGGCCTGTTGTGGAGTTGTGAACCACTGAGGGCTACGGCGGGATGAAGCCTCTACGTCGTTTCTAGGTCCCAAATTCCATACAATACAATGCAATACAATACCAGATGTTGGTACAGATTTGAAATATGAGGCTTGCTTGAGTGGTTGAACTATTGAGATGTAGCCGTTAAATGGGAGAGAAAAAGAAGGAAGATTAGGATACAAAATACTGCGGCGTTAGTTTTGAAAGGACACACATCTATCTAACTCCCCATATGGTATCCAGTATTTATTTACCAGAAAGATCAATTCGCAGCTCACAGTCCTTCAGTGAAAGTTATCAATACCTTTTCGTAGGGGTACAAAAACGCTAAAATTGTTCTGCGGAAGCCCTACCATCCCGTGAGGCAACTGCTTTATGAACATCGGTGGAAATTTCACTAATTTAACCACTTAATTAACTATTCAATGAGGACTCATGTCGTAAAACAAATACACTTTCGCCATCTTTACGTTCTGTTGGTTTTTAGTGTCAATGGATAGAAACGTAAATCTTATCTGGTCACTTTGTTGTCCGTCTGTCAATCCGTCTGTCAATCCGTCTGTCAAGACACCTTTTTCCCAGATTTCAAGTTGAAATTTATGTCAACTACTAAAGTCTACGGTCCTTTGGCGGTCTAATAAATTTTCACTTCTAAGTCAAAGCAATCAAAAGATACGGCCGGCTTTTAACACCTTTTTCTCAGGAACAGATAGTGGGAAGAAAAAAACCTATGTCAGATGCAGGGGTCTGTGGCCTACTGGTGGTGTAAAAAATTTAAACTTCTACGTCAATTCAGTCAAAACATATAGCCATTTATGTCACGAATATTGTAATTTATATCTCCACAAAGATCCTGCCATGGAGTGTTCACTGATATCTATGCAAACAGTAAGGCAGTTGCCCGGTATTCAAGTAGACACTTTACGTAACCAAGAAGTCCAAGGGGGAGAGGGGGGGCGGGGGGGTGGAATACTGTCGGAATGTCACACGTTGAGACGGACCAACGTGGCTTAATTGATATGACTGCCCGAGCTGGAGTTGTGGTCACGCACAGTTTCAGCGTTCAGGAAGTGTCACTGTAGCAAACACTTTTCAGCGATGTGAAACCTTCATTTTATTCATACTGTATCCTTGCGGCAGAGCTAACATCTAAGAAGGTGGCGTCTATGGAATTCCTGAAGAGGAAAGCGTACAACGACCGCAAGTCAGTCCGCGTAGCGTCAAGCAGTTGCGCAGGAACTGTGAGGCGTCCCGAGCATCACAAACGGTTTCTGCGACTGAATGGGTACATACGACGAATGTCTTGGGAAATACAGTCCTCTCCGAATAGACCGGATTAACTACCCATGAAAACATTTTATAGGGTAGAGTCATTTCTCTGTGGCTAAATAGAAATAAAAGACAGAGTATGTGTTGTAACAACCATGAAACCTGTGCTGAGAAAGTAAATACTATTGTCATGCAACATCAAGCACTGAGAAAATAATGGACGTTATTAGAATTAACAACCACACATACAGCTGCTAATATTATAGAAACATTTACATATGAAAAGCCCTTGAACCATATAAGAAAGTTATGAATTAACAAATATAGGTAACTAAAAATCAAAGCCATACTAAACTCGCATAATGCCTCCACCATTACCACGTCCATTGTTATTTAAAAAATGGAACACTTATTACTACAAAACACAGTATTAGCTATTTTTCAAACCCGCGGCACATACTTAAATTAGGTCTGCACGAAATCCTAAATGGAACCAAAAGTTAGAAGCAAAGACTCATTTGAGGGCCGAAAAGTTGTTTCCAATTTAAAGATAACCGAGCTTGCTATTATATAAAAACATATCCAGTATTATTTTAACACATATCAAATACATGGTTATACACTGTCCAGACACACAAATGTGGCCAACTGTCAAAAGCCCGAATATACTAAATATTGCATCTCGAGCCGCTGCAACACGTGCAACACGACATTGAACGAGATTCTGCATTGTTCCGACAGGGTTGTGGAGCCATTCTGACTCCAGTGCCGCGGCCAGCTGCGCTAGGTTTCCCAGTTGAGGAACCAAGGCGCGAACAGCCCGATAGAGATGGTCCCACAGATGATCTATCGGGTTTAAATCGGGGGGGGGGGGGGAGGGGGGGGGGGTTACTGGTCAGAGAAATACCGTAAACTTTTCCTGGTGCTCTTCGAACCACGCACGTACATCGCGAGCTGTGTGACACACTGCTTTGTCCTGTTGGTACACGTCATTGTGCCAAGAAAAAACAACCAAGTCACCTAGGCAATACCACGAAGACGTTCCACAGAACACAACGATCAGAACATAACGCTCTCTCCTCCAGGCTGAAGTCTTCCGACGATCCAACAGCCATCTGTCTGATGAAGCATAAAACGTGATTCGTCTGACAAAGCCACCTGTCGTTACTCAGTGGAGGTGCAGTTGCGATATTGGCGTGCAAATTCCAGCTTTCGTGCCTGATGAACAGCAGTCGGTACAGGTGCATGAACCAGGTACCTGCTGTGGAGGTCCACACTCCGCAACGTTAGCTGAATGGACATTGGTAACCCACTGGTTCATCTGAGCGATCAGCTGCTCAACTGTTGCACATCTATTCGCCCATTAACATCTCCGCAGCTGGCGTTCACCTCTGTCATCTATGGCCCGTGGTGCAACACAATTGCCTCGGCGTCGTTTTTGGGTAGCGCCATTTGACCAAGCGCGGTATACTTTAACCACAGCGACACGCGAACCTGTTTGACCTGGCGTTTGGGAAATGCTTCCATCCACTGCCCGAAAGCCAATGATCATGCCCGTATGGACGTCAGGTGAGTCGCTTTGTTTCCACATTGTGACGATGACTGCACCGTTTTCTGGCTTCCCCTCGTCCCCTTCGACACACTTTATATACCCTCCACGTTAGTGCTGCCACCTGCCGTCTGTGAGTAGTTTCGCACGTTGACGTGGAACATAAGCAATGGCCACATTATTGTGAGTGGACCATGTATTAAGAAGCAAAATATTCAAGATAATTCCGTCATAATACTGTCGCAAAAGAAGCAGAGTAGCACTGTGGTGTAGTGCTTGTCATACTAAACTGTTCTGTGTGAGGGTCGTGAGTTCGAAACTCGCTTTAGTGTACCATTTTAATTTCTATATTCGGTTCGAGTACATTCTAGAAGTATCCACAAATGTCAAGAACCATTGAACTGGAATGTTCTGTAGCCGTAAATACACTGCTGGAAATGGAAAAAAGAACACATTGACACCGGTGTGTCAGACCCACCATACTTGCTCCGGACACTGCGAGAGGGCTGTACAAGCAATGATCACACGCACGGCACAGCGGACACACCAGGAACCGCGGTGTTGGCTGTCGAATGGCGCTAGCTGCGCAGCATTTGTGCACCGCCGCCGTCAGTGTCAGCCAGTTTGCCGTGGCATACGGAGCTGCATCACAGTCTTTAACACTGGTAGCATGCCGCGACAGCGTGGACGTGAACCGTATGTGCAGTTGACGGACTTTGAGCGAGGGCATATAGTGGGCATGCGGGAGGCCGGGTGGACGTACCGCCGAATTGCTCAACACGTGGGGCGTGAGGTCTCCACAGTACATCGATGTTGTCGCCAGTGGTCGGCGGAAGGTGCACGTGCCCGTCGACCTGGGACCGGACCGCAGCGACGCACGGATGCACGCCAAGACCGTAGGATCATACGCAGTGCCGTAGGGGACCGCACCGCCACTTCCCAGCAAATTTGGGACACTGTTGCTCCTGGGGTATCGGCGAGGACCATACGCAACCGTCTCCATGAAGCTGGGCTACGGTCCCGCACACCGTTAGGCCGTCTTCCGCTCACGCCCCAACATCGTGCAGCCCGCCTTCCAGTGGTGTCGCGACAGGCGTGAATGGAGGGACGAATGGAGACGTGTCGTCTTCAGCGATGAGAGTCGCTTCTGCCTTGGTGCCAATGATGGTCGTATGCGTGTTTGGCGCCGTGCAGGTGAGCGCCACAATCAGGACTGCATACGAGCGAGGCACACAGGGCCAACACCCGGCATCATGGTGTGGGGAGCGATCTCCTACACTGGCCGTACACCACTGGTGATCGTCGAGGGGACACTGAATAGTGCACGGTACATCCAAACCGTCATCGAACCCATCGTTCTACCATTCCTAGACCGGCAAGGGAACTTGCTGTTCCAACAGGACAATGCACGTCCGCATGTATCCCGTGCCACCCAACGTGCTCTAGAAGGTATAAGTCAACTACCCTGGCTAGCAAGATCTCCGGATCTGTCCCCCATTGAGCATGTTTGGGACTGGATGAAGCGTCGTCTCACGCGGTCTGCACGTCCAGCACGAACGCTGGTCCAACTGAGGCGCCAAGTGGAAATGGCATGGCAAGCCGTTCCACAGGACTACATCCAGCATCTCTACGATCGTCTCCATGGGAGAATAGCAGCCTGCATTGCTGCGAAAGGTGGATATACACTGTACTAGTGCCGACATTGTGCATGCTCTGTTGCCTGTGTCTATGTGCCTGTGGTTCTGTCAGTGTGATCATGTGATGTATCTGAACCCAGAAATATGTCAATAAAGTTTCCCCTTCCTGGGACAATGAATTCACGGTGTTCTTATTTCAATTTCCAGGAGTGTATACTGTATGTATTCTGGCCGGAGGCACTTCGCTCCCCGCTGTTGCATGTGCAAGGGCTGAATAAACATTTGTTAAGTGAAGTTAGTGTTCGTCATTCATCTAATTACACCTTCTTCCACGTGACATGACTACAAACTTTAAGAAATTATAAAGAAGGGAAATGAAACAATTTGAGGTAGGGGACCATTTTCCTCAAACTACCGAGTCGAACGTTATACTAGAAAATCGTTCTGATAACTCTGACAGTGGAAAACATGTAAGGTTAGTGAGCCGTATTTCGGATGCCATGCACAGTTTTATAAAATTTCGCAACAATAAAATTTCACTCAAAATGAAAATTCCTTTTTGAGCTCCCTGTTCTATATCCTTCGAGGCTCCTTGTTAAAAATTCTTGTATTCTTAAAACATTATGAGCTAATTTGATAGAACTAGAACAGTGCTTCTTTCACAACATCCGACAAAGTGTCCCCAACTCGGATAGTAGTGGTCCCTAACTTCGGATGGTTAATATTGATGACAATACATGGATTTTTCCAATATAAAAAAAACTATATTTAAAAAGCATTAACTGGCATCTAAAATTGTTTATTGCGTCACATACATGTTTTCCAATCATGTTTTTCCGTTCCCGCGTACAGTTTGTGAGCCCACTGGAAACATTTTGTGCACGTAACCCACTTCTCGACGCTTTGGTCATTTTTGTATGGCCCAGAGAGGTAAAGGCTTTCCTTATTTGCACTATCTTCGTCACCTGTAGTAACTAAAACTGGTTCGGAGGAAAAGTCATCGGAGACGGTATCACTTCTTCACTCATTCTTCTTTCTGGACGATTGAGATGACAGTTTCAGTATGCGGTGTCTTTTCTTTAAAGTTCTTTCTTTAGAACGTGTACCGGAGATGTTCAGATTCATTCTTCTTTTTTCACAACTCTCCAATGAAACTTGTAGTTTTAATCACAACATTTTTACCTCCTCTGCTCGAGTCTGAACTTCTGCACAGAGCAGGTGGGGGTCTGATTTCGAGAGAAGAAGCAAATTAGGAGTTTCCTTTTGGTGAAGGGTTAGCAGAGGATGATGGAGCTTGTGGCTCTGGCACGGGAACCTGTGGTTGGACAGGCGATGCAGGGATTTGCACTGTACTGGTTGTTGAAGAAAGTTGGGTATTTTGGAGGAAATCACTGGGACCAAGTATTTCAGAGTTGAAAGGTGATATTCAACTTTTTCTGAATGTATTCATTAGACTTCCGTTGTTGCGGGTCTGAATAAGCTTTCCTCATAAGGTCGCCAGGGGCCTGAAAGGACGTGCAGCTAACCAAGTTTCATGCAAGCTTTGGATGGTTTCATGCATGCGATGTTCAGCTTCCATATCCCTAGCGTGAGAATAATGACCATCGAGTACCAAGATGACTCAGTCCATTACTGATGGCCAAATGCGCTCTATTAAATGTAGCAGCCATTTTGTGAG
The DNA here is from genome assembly GCF_021461395.2 of Schistocerca americana. Lineage (NCBI taxonomy): Eukaryota > Metazoa > Arthropoda > Insecta > Orthoptera > Acrididae > Schistocerca > Schistocerca americana. Next base: position 551,885,902 of record NC_060121.1, on the reverse strand, counting down.
TACTGAAAGCTGAATCCAACCGGACGGATGACGAGTTGCGATCGTGCCTTGTGGAGTAGCATCTAACAACTCGGCCTTCATACTCTTCCTCAGAAACATCATTAAAGGCTGTACATTCTGCCAGTATTCTTACACGTAATCAGGGCAATTAGTTTATTTGTCTCTGCATAAGACAACTTTGGGACTTGCTTTTTCCCTTCAGTGCTAATGACCTTAGACCGTGACCCCCAGACTAGTCAGCCGTATCTCATCTACAGTATTTTTAATGGATCGACCTTCACTTTTTCAACCTGTGGTTTGAGAATATTGAAAAATAAATCAATGTTTTTTTTCGCAAAACATTTCTCCTTGCTAAGGCGACTGACTGCGGACTTCGGTAAGTAGTCAAGATGTCTTCTCACAATGTTCGAGACCCCTTTACTGCCGGAACGGCATTTTCATGATGAAAAGAATTATCCAGGTCATTATCAAATGCCAACTGAAACTCTAGCTATCTTAAACCCTTTCTTCGAAACCCGTAATAACGCTCATCTATACTTTTTCAGTAGGAAACTAGTTCGTCTTCTAATTTATTTCCCAGTGCACACTTCCTGCCAGTCTTTGTCTTTAACAAAGAATCAATGTCTTTCCTCTTCACGAAGTTTTCTAGTGTAGACCGTGGGATGTTAAAATACTTGGATTCTTTATGAAACCGATTTGCTTACTGTCTACTCCTTCAACAGTCTTTCTCATAGCTTCCTCTGACCAATGTTACCTAACTCCGGTTGCCATTTGTAATAATTATTACAAATGACATATTTGACAGCTGACTTTTATGTACTTCTCAGCGCTGATTTCAAAAATGCAATCCATTTTTTCTATCAAATCATGTTTTCTCACAAAAAAGGGAGTATTTTTGGGTATAATAACAAAATTTAAGCACTCATCACACTTTTTCCAACGTTATAAAATTTTATTACATTTATAAATCATGTTATAAACTACATGTCCAGTACGCTTTCATATCTCTTTAAGCTCACAAATCCTTATAATAACGCTTTCGCTTTCTGTCGCAGCTTCTTTTATTGTTTTTCCGGCTGTAAACTCGTTGAGGATCATCTCTTTTTATCATCCAGCAGTAGTCCGCTATCATGTTGACGTTCCATCTTCCTTGATATCTTCTTTCCACTTCTTTGATGTCTTGGTGGAATCTTTCGCCCTGCTCTTCACTTATATCACCAAGATTTGAAGGGAAGTTGTCAAGATGAGGATGGAGAAAATGAACTTTAATGCTCATGTTACAGCTCAGCTTCTTAAAGTTGTCGAGCATGTCTGCGACGATTGTCTTTTAATTTGGATCTCTTTTGTTTCCTAGGAAACCGGTAACAACTGATTTGAAAGATGTCCATGCTGTCTTTTCTTTCGTTTCCATTTTGTCCACAAAGTTGGGATCTGTCATTAGTTTTCTAGTGTCTGAGCCGACAAAGATTCCTTCCTTTAGCTTTGCCACGGATAAACCAGTAAACTGTCCACAAAGATATCTGAAACACTACCCTTCTTTCGGCAATGCCTCAATAAATCGTTTCATCAGACTCAACTTAATGGGAAGTGGTGGAAGTAAAACCTTTTTGGGATCCACAAGGCTTTTCCTCTCAACATTTTTAACCCTTACCAGTAAGGCTTTTCTCAAGGGCCAACCTTTTTTTATGTAGTGTTGCTTTCTGTCTCTACTGTCCCATTCACGGAGAAAGCAAGGGAACTTTGTATAGTCACTTTGTTGACCAAGCAGCATTGAAATCACTTTTAAATCACCACACAGTCGCCATTTGTGGTCTGAATAGCAGAGTTTGCTTAAAATCAGTTCAAGATTTTCGTAACACTCTTTTATGTGAACCGAGTGTCCAACTGGTGTAGAAGCATACTTATTGCCGTTGTGCAGAAGTACTGCTTTAAGGTTTCTTTTTGAAGAATCAATAAAAAGTCTCCACTCATCAGGAGCATATCCTATTTTGAAACGTGTCATAAGTCCAGGAACATCACTGCAAAACACGAGGTCACCTTCTTGAGGGAAGAAAGATATAAACTCCTTTTCCGATCGATACCAAGAAAAGGATGTATACGGAGCCAACATATGTTTATCTTTCAATTAGATCCTAACACCTATGCCGATTCTTTAGTAAGGCCTAGGCCTCTAACTAAATCGTTCAGTTCAGATTGTGAGAATGGAATGGGATCGGTTGTGCCAGGATCGTAGTAATCTCTGTCTTCTTCACTAACACCTTGCTAAGCCAATGGCTCATGATCATCCAAAGAATCTGGAGGAGAGGGTATTGGTTCTTCAGGTCCATGAGGAACAGGGCGAATGGATGATTGAATGTTAGGGTAAGAAATATCCTTTTCTTTTAATTTAAAACTTCGTACGTTGCAAGAACAAAAATAGCATTCATCACTATGATTTTTGGGCTGCCTCCAAACCATTGGTATTCCAAAACGTAAGGACTGATTTTTTCGTTGAAACCATTGCCTCAGTTCTTCAACACACACTGAACAAACTTTGTGTGCGGCCCAAGGCTTATCTTAATTGCTTAACTTTATATCAAAATAGGCGAAATATACTTTTTCAACAAAATCGAAGATGTTTCTTTGTTGCTTTATAACGGTATAGTTACCACAAATGTAGCAGAAGCAATCTGGCGAATTTATACATTCTCTGCTAGCTATTGTCCATTGTCCATTAAACAGCTTCACAAAACAAGAAAACAGTCACTACTTTAAAGCAATAGTAACAACAATACGTGAACAGCACAGAGTGAAGAGTGAACTGAAGGACAATAGCAGAAGATCACTGCTTGATGATGGCGGGGGAAGGGGCAGCCCGACATACAGGCCCTGACAGGAAAATACTGCTGGTTTCTCCTAATTACTCTGTATTTTACGTATATCTAGTATAAAAATGGCTAAATAACAGTTTATGGAGATCCTGAAAACTAAAATTCAAATTCACTAGAGTGCTGAACTATCGAAAAAAGCTAAAACTAGACAATCAGTTTGTGATATAACTATACGTGTTGGAATTTTTTCACTATTTTTCCCGAAATCAGCGTTGAAAACACTATAAAAATCACTTAATAAATTTGAAACAACTTTTATGTCGCAGATCTGTGTAATGATACGTCCAGGATAAGAAAATCGGGTAAGATGAATCAGAGGCAAGTATTATAAAATAAGTAGGCTATTAGCACGGTTGTACTAAACAGGATTTGACTAAAAGTATTTTGGCAACGCCCTTAAAATAAAAATCTTCGACATCTTTTAATTTCAGGGACTTATAAATTAGTTCTAATCTAAAGCATAAATCCCGTGGTGACAACTGACTTTTATGTAAATAACTCAATGCTTCAGATACCATACAAAATAGTTCGTAATTTTGGATATCAGAAAATAAGCAACCGCAGTATCCAAGATTAGGAATGTTACAACGCTGCATTTAACAAGGCCGATTCGAATGTGAAGGTTATGTCATCGTAATTTAGTTTATACACATTAAATTAGAGGAAATACATTGCTTACACATATCAAACAAAGTATCATAAAACCTAACCTTCTGTGTAAATCCTTCGCTCAGAAAACATCACAAAAAACTTGGAATTGAACAAAACACGCTTGACGCTTCGAACCCCACAGAATCTCAAAGTACAAATGAACAACTCTCAGCATGCTCTCCTACCGCTACTAGAAGCTAACTGAAATGATTTCCAGTACAGAGCAGCACTTTATTACACGAGAAATCCCTCCATCTGAAATTGGGAAACTGTCCGAAATATAACTCCCTTACTTTATCGTTGTTGCTAAGAATGCAAGGGAGGCAATCCAATTTGACATTTTCAACGGATGTATTTTCAAAAGGATGAAGCCTCACATCATATTGGATTAAGGCTTGGTGAACACATGGATCAGACTTTCCCTTATCAAATCAAATCAAATTTTATTGTCGTTAAACAACTTAGTGTTGTAATAGACAGCCTCAAAAAATACAAGGAAAGGTATCAAAACACAATACAATACATACATACAGGTTTTCATAAAGGTACTAATTAGTTTTTAAAAAATATACAGAAAAGGTACGTATTTACAGTTATACATCTCCTTGGATCAAATTTTTCACAGAATATGATACTGCCTGTGATTTCACTAATTGCTATAATCATAATTCATTCTGGAGGCGTCTCAAGTTTTCTTCGAATTCCAGAATGTTGTAGGTTGTATTCAGAATCAGCCAATTTTTTAGTTTATTCCCTAGTTGCTGTACTGGCATTTCCCTCAGTGTTATAGGCAGTTTGTTGAATAGCTTAATCCCCATGTGGTTATGGTAGTTTTGGGTTTTCTTTAGCCTTACCTGGGGCGTGTCAATGTAACGTTTATTTATTGTGTTGTGTGAATGTACCTCCCCCTTACTGTGAAGTTATTCTGGTTTTCTTTGATGTCTATCAGACAGTGGTATATGAATATTACAGAGTCATTATTTTCAGCTCCCTGAATACTGGTCTGCATGATTCATTGTCGGGTAAGTCCTTTATACCTCTAACTGCTCTCTTCTGCCACTTAAAAACTTCCTGAGCCCCTGAAAAGTTCCCCCAAAGTATTATGCCATTGACCAGGTATGAGTGGAAAAAGGCATAGAATGCCTCTAACATTTGGCTCTTACTGACATAAGTCCTAAGTTTGCGCAATAAAAGAATTACTCTGGACAGTTTCTTCAATAGTTTTTGCGTATGTTCGCCCCAATTCAAATTCGGGTCTAAATAAATTCCTAGCAGTTTGACAGATGTGTTTACAGTCCCCTCTGGTTTCAACTTACTCAAATGAAAATATATTGTCTCTGTTTTATTGCCATTTAAGACCAATTTATTGCTTTGCAACCATGTGGTGGAGTTTTCTGCCATGGCTGTACTTCTGTCCTGTAAAGTTTCCAGATTTCCATCTGATGTTATTAAGGTGATGTCGTCAGCATATAGAATTGATTTGTCTGGCAAGTTATGTGGGAGGTCATTGATATACACTAGAAAGAGAAATGGGCCAATTACTGATCCTTTAATAACTCCGATTTCAATTTTGAGTATGTCTGATAGTTGGTTCTCAATTATGACCATTTGTTGTCTGTTATCAAGGTACGATTCTATTAGCGATAACTGTGAGCCCTTTATTGCGTATAGTTTTAACTTAGAAAATAAGATCTCATGGGAAATAGTGTCGAAAGCCTTACTGAGGTCTAAGAATATATTACAAGTAATTAAATGTAGCTCGAAATTGGTAACAATCTCGTTGATGATATTGTCTACGGCTTTAATGGTTGATTTATCTGTCCTAAGTCCAAATTGAGCATTGTTAAATAAATTGTTTGTTTAAAAGTACTTCAATAGTTGTGTTTTCATGGAATATTCAATGACTTTTGATAAAATAGAGACAATCGAAACTGGTCTGTAGTTATTTGGACAGTCTCTGTCCCCTTTCTTGTGGACTGGAACCGTGATAGTCATTTTTGAACAATCTGGAAAGGTTCGCTCCTCAAGGATGCAGTTTATGAGATAAGTTAACGTTAACAATATTGTGTCTGAGATTTGTTTCAATATCGCATTAGAGAAACCGTAATAATCCTCGGTTTTGACGTTACTCAATTTTGCAATTATTTTAGACACTTCCCTAGGCGTGACTTGTTCACAACTAAAATTTAATCCCCTAGTTCTACCTGCGGCATAGTTGCTCACTCTATGTTTATATGTAAACTTGAGATTGTCAGTGGGAGTAATATTTTTAACACTATTTACAAAGAACTCATTAAGTATGTTAGGTGCAATAGGCACTGATTCCTTTCTTACTTTTATTCCTAATTCTTTATTTATAACTGCACAGGCAGCTTTGCACTTATTTTTAGAATTAGTGATAAAATTTTCATTGGCTCTTATCTTGGCTGCTTTTATTTCCCTTCTATACACTTGTTTTGCCCTGGTATACCTATCTTCATCTGCCTGGTTTCTCTGTTTAGCTTATTTATGAAGGATGATTGTAACCTTCCTAAGGGCTGCAAGTTCTGGAGTGACCCATTTGCAGCTCTGTTTCCTTTCCAAGTTATTTTGGTTATTTAGTATTTTTGTTATCTTTGGACAGTATTTATTAATATTAAAGCTAAGTGTTGACAAAAAGTTTGTAAAGGCCTCATTTACACTCTTACAGTTTAAAACTTTATTCTCCAAGTCCATCTCCCTTAAAATGAATCTCAGTTATTCTATGTTCCTTTCCCCTAACATTCTGAATGTTGAAACGTCCTGGCAGATTAAAACTGTGTCTCGGACCGAAACTCGAACTCGGGACCTTTGCCTTTCGCGGGCAAGTGCTCTACCAACTGAGATACCCAAGCACTACTCACGCCCCGTCCTCACAGCTTTACCTCTGCCAGTACCTCGTCTCCTACCTTCCAAACTTTACAGAAGCTCTCCTGCGAACCTTGCAGAACTAGCACTCCTGCAGAAGTACAGCTGTGAGGACGGGGCGTGAGTCGTGCTTGGGCAGCTCAGTTGGTAGAGCACTTGCCCGCGAAAGGCAAAGGTCCCGAGTTCGAGTCTCGGTCTGGCACAGAGTTTTAATCTGCCAGGAAGTTTCACATCAGCGTACACTCCACTGCAGAGTGAAAATCTCATTCTGATTCTGAACGTTTTCAGTTCCCTTTTATAATGCTCGGTTCTTGTCGTTGGAAATTTAATCCAGATCCCACTGTGGTCAGAGATGAGTGGATCCTCAACTCCGTATGAAAATGAATTTCTATCCATGTTGGTGAGAATATTATCTAGGTAAGACTTCTTACTTGTTGTTTGGTCATTAATCAGCTAGAAGTTGTATGATCTTAAAATATTACATAATGTGGTCTTAGCATTTGACTGGGTTAATGTCCCCTAGATAAATTATATTGAAACTGTTGTATTTCTGTAGGTGCTGTGCCAGTTGTTCCCAGTGGGCTATAAATATATTTATGTCTCCGTCTGGGGTTCGGTAGAGTGAGATCAGAATCAGCTTAATTCCTGAGAAAAGGACACCTGCTACTTCAAATGACTGTTCTAAGATGAAACTTTCTAGACTCAATAACTGATGGTCTAGATGATTATTACTTCTTAGAAAAATTAAGACACCTCCATGACCAAGTCTCTGTCTGTAAAAACCTGTTTTTTATTCAAACCCAGATGGAACATTGAGAGTTCCTTCAACCCCTGAGAGCCAGTGCTCATTAATACATAGAATATCACATGGAAAATCTTCCAGAAAATTCTCTAGCTCATGTATTCTGTTTCTCAGACACTGTACATTGATATGAAAAACACTTAAAATATCCTTCTCAATAGAAAAGTTCCCTAATTTCTGCTTGTATTCCTCAGTATTATGTGCTAGGGGCCTTGTTTTACAATTACGTTGTAAGGCATTCTTAGTGCAGTTGTTTTGGGTACATATTTGTAATCTAAAAAAGTATTACTTTACTTAATGACTGAGCTTGAATAATATTCTAATGGCAACATATTACTTCCCGAGAAATTAGGGAGTCTGATAGAGTTGCAGCCTATCATCAGTAGTGTTTACTGTGTGCATAAATGTTATGGTCAGAACATGGAAAGTTTTCCACAGATTTATCTTGTTAAAAATATAAAATACCGAATGGATGTCAACAACAGAGAGTAGAGAAGAAACAGTGGACCTTTTCTTAGTTCCTACAAGACCGCTGACACGTTTGGTTCTGTTTTTCAACCGACTTGCCGTTTATGTTGTCAACAGTAACAATAATTGTTAACGGAAATAAAATTATAATGTAAATTATTTTAAATAGTTGGGATGTTGAATAAGCCATTTATCTTGAGGATACCTTGCAGAAGTATAGACAAACTCTTTCCTAAATCTGGAGAAAAAAACTCGAAATTCAGCAAAGGATGCTCAGATGTCAATTAGAAGCAGTATCTATCGGGTATCTCACAGAAGGGAAACTGATATATGAAGTCACATCGTGAAGTGAAAGTAATTTGATATGCTGTTGTAATAAGTTTGCACAAGACTTGCAAAGTGGAAAAATTGAGAAGTTGACGAAAATTACCTAAAATGCGGTGGTCTAATGCTGAACTCATGACATGTTCAACAGAAACCCACAATCGACTACAGAAATCTCATACCGGTGAAGAAGGGAGGGAAGAAGACTACTGTTTTAGCATTTGTGGCTTATTTTGAATATGCAGTCGATATTGTTTTACGTGAGGCAAGTGAGCTATTTCACCCATGTCTAATTTTTTGTCTTCCCTTTTTAACGTAGCACACTGGCACTTTTTACATAATGTAATTGCTTTTCCCCAGAAAATTTTTTGTTTCCTGCTTTTTTTACATAAGATAAAGTGACATACTTTCGGAACTTGAGGTTTTCGCCTCCGGAAACTTGGAAATGCTGAGTGTGGGAGCAAAGAGAAAGTGGAAATTGTATACTACGCCATTACTATCGTTTCTCGCCGTCCAGGACCTGCCCTTCCCTGCTGTTTCACCGTCAACTGTTCCCATATCTAAGGCAGAAAGTGTACGAAGACATTCATGACTCTAACGAAGAAAGTGATGTGAAGGATATGGTTTAATGGTCCACCGACAACACGATTCTTAGAATCGGAACAGAAGTTCGGAGAAAGGTAGGCAGAGAAAGATAAAGAGATTGACCAGAACTTTTCCACGGATATCATCCAGAGGCGATTTAGAGAAAGATGTAATATATATATAAATTTTATTTTATTTTATTTTTTTTTTTTTTTTTTTGGGTCATCAGTCTACTGACTGGTTTGATGCGGCCCGCCACGAATTCCTTTCCTGTGCTAACCTCTTCATCTTGCAACCTACGTCCTCAATTATTTGCTTGACGTATTCCAATCTCTGTCTTCCTCTACAGTTTTTGCCCTCTACAGCTCCCTCTAGTACCATGGAAGTCATTCCCTCATGTCTTAGCAGATGTCCTATCATCCTGTTCCTTCTCCTTATCAGTGTTTTCCACATATTCCTTTCCTCTCCGATTCTGCGTACAACCTCCTCATTCCTTACCTTATCAGTCCACCTAATTTTCAACATTCGTCTATAGCACCACATCTCAAATGCTTAGATTCTCTTCTGTTCCGGTTTTCCCACAGTCCATGTTTCACTACCATACAATGCTGTACTCCAGACGTACATCCTCAGAAATTTCTTCCTCAAATTAAGGCCGGTATTTGATATTAGTAGACTTCTCTTGGCTAGAAATGCCTTTTTTGCTATAGCGAGTCTGTTTTTGATGTCCTCCTTGCTCCGTCCGTCATTGGTTATTTTACTGCCTAGGTAGCAGAATTCCTTAACTTCATTGAGTTCGTGACCATCAATCCTGATGTTAAGTTTCTCGCTGTTCTCATTTCTACTACTTCTCATTACCTTCGTCTTTCTCCGATTTACTCTCAAACCATACTGTGTACTCATTAGAATGTTCATTCCGTTCAGCAGATCATTTAATTCTTCTTCACTTTCACTCAGGATAGCAATGCCATCAGCGAATCGTATCATTGATATCCTTTCACCTTGTATTTTAATTCCACTCCTGAACCTTTCTTTTATTTCCATCATTACTTCCTCGATGTACAGATTGAAGAGTAGGGGCGAAAGGCTACAGCCTTGTCTTACACCCTTCTTAATACGAGCACTTCGTTCTTGATCGTCCACTCTTATTATTCCCTCTTGGTTGTTGTACATATTGTATATGACCCGTCTCTCCCTATAGCTTACCCCTACATTTTTCAGAATCTCGAACAGCTTGCACCATTTTATATTGTCGAACGCTGTTCCCGGTCGACAAATCCTATGAAAGTGTCTTGATTTTTCTTTAGCCTTGCTTCCATTATTAGCCGTAACGTCAGAATTGCCTCTCTCGTTCCTTTACTTTTCCTAAAGCCAAACTGATAGTCACCTAGCGCATTCTCAATTTTCTTTTCCATTCTTCTGTATATTATTCTTGTAAGCAGCTTCGATGCATGAGCTGTTAAGCCGATTGTGCAATAATTCTCGCACTTGCCAGCTCTTTCCGTCTTCGGAATTGTGTGGATGATGCTTTTCCGAAAGTCAGATGGTATATCGCCAGACTCATATATTCTACACACCAACGTGAATAGTCGTTTTGTTGCCACTTCCCCCCATGATTTTAGAAATTCTGATGGAATGTTATCTATCCATTCTGCCTTATTTGACCGTAAGTCCTCCAAAGCTATTTTAAATTACGATTCTAATACTGGATCCCCTATCTCTTCTAAATCGACTCCTGTTTCTTCTTCTATCACATCAGACAAATCTTCACCCTCATAGAGTCTTTCAATGTATTCTTTCCACCTATCTGCTCTCTCCTCTGCATTTAAAAGTGGAATTCCCGTTTCACTCTTAATGTTACCACTGTTGCTTTTAATATCACCAAAGGTTGTTTTGACTTTCCTCTATGCTGAGTCTGTCTTTCCGACTATCATATCTTTTTCGATGTCTTCACATTTTTCCAGCAGCCATTTCGTCTTAGCTTCCCTGCAGTTCCTATTTATTTCATTCCTCAGCGACTTGTATTTCTCTATTCCTGATTTTCCCGGAACATGTTTGAACTTCCTCCTTTCATCAATTAACTGAAGTATTTCTTCTGTTACCCATGGTTTCTTCGCAGCTACCTTTTTTGTACCTATGTTTACCTTCCCAGCTTCTGTGATGGCCCTTTTTAGAGATGTCCATTCCTCTTCAATTGTACTGCCTACTGCGCTATTCCTTATTGCTGTATCTATAGCGTTAGAGAACTTCAAACATATCTCGTCATTCCTTAGTACTCCCGTATCCCACATCTTTGCATATTGATTCTTTCATCACTACTACATTGTAATCTGAGTCTATATCTGCAACTGGGTACGCCTTACAATCCAGTATCTGATTTCGGAATCTCTGTCTGACCATGATGTAATCTAATTAAAATCTTCCCGTATCTCCCGGCCTTTTCCAAGTATACCTCCTCCTCTTGTGATTCTTGAACAGGGTATTCGCTATTACTAGCTGAAACTTGTTACAGAACTCAATTAGTCTTTCTCCTCTTTCATTCCTTGTCCCAAGCCCATATTCTCCTGTAACCTTTTCTTCTACTCCTTCCCCTACAACTGCATTCCAGTCGCCCATAACTATTAGATTTTCGTCCCCCTTTACATACTGCATTACCCTTTCAATATCCTCATACACTTTCTCTATCTGTTCATCTTCAGCTTGCGACGTCGGCATGTATACCTGAACTATCGTTGTCGGTGTTGGTCTGCTGTCGATTCTGATTAGAACAACCCGGTCACTGAACTGTTCACAGTAACACACACTCTGCCCTACCTTCCTATTCATAACGAATCCTACACCTGTTATACCATTTTCTGCTGCTGTTGATATTACCCGATACTCATCTGACCAGAAATCCTTGTCTTCCTTCCACTTCACTTCACTGACCCCTACTATATCTAGATTGAGCCTTTGCATTTCCCTTTTGAGATTTTCTAGTTTCCCTACCACGTTCAAGCTTCTGACATTCCACGCCCCGACTCGTAGAACGTTATCCTTTCGTAGATTATTCAATCTTTTTCTAATGGTAACCTCCCCCTTCGCAGTCCCCTCCCGGAGATCCGAACGGGGGACTATTCCGGAATCTTTTGCCACTGGAGAGATCATCATGACACTTCTTCAAATACAAGCCACATGTCCTGTGGATACACGTTACGTGTCTTGAATGCAGTGGTTTCCATTGCCTTCTGCATCCTCATGTCGTTGATCATTGCTGATTCTTCCGCCTTTAGGGGCAATTTCCCACCCCTAGGACAAGAGAGTGCCCTGAACCTCTATCCGCTCCTCCGTCCTCTTTGACAAGGCCGTTGGCAGAATGAGGCCGACTTCTTATGCCGGAAGTCTTCGGCCGCCAATGCTGATTATTTATCAAAATTTAGGCAGTGGCGGGGATCGAACCCGGGACCGAGAACGTTTTTGATTATGAATCAAAGACGCTACCCCTAGACCACGGGTACCTATCGCTGTTACAGATGGACATCACCTTCAAACTGGTCTCTCCTGGGAACCCAAGCTTTGACTGTCACAAACCGATAAGTAGGAGAGTTGGTGAAGAAATGCCATAAAAATCTTGGTAAGACTGGCCCAGCTGAAAGGGCCTGTTTCCACAATTGCGTTACGGACTATATTGTTGTGTTGTGAGACTAATGGGACCACGAGAATATCACTTTCCAAATTTCGATAAATCGACATATCCACAGGTGGTTTTGGTTTGAAATGTGTTAGTTCTGTTCACTGGTAATCAATTTGGTTAATTAACCATCATTAGACCATGAACGCATTTTCAACATAAATTGAATGTAAGTTAGTACCTAATTACCTCTTGTGGCCACTTCAGCCCACAGCATGCGAGAAGTGGCTGCATCTGTTGGGACTAGTGCATAAAGAAGCGTCATGTCTCAATAAGCCAACAGATGCTTCAGCAGTCTAAGTTAGTGAAAGTCAAGGTGATTGGTAAGACGACTGTGATGTAATCTGTAGCGCGGTCGGGAAGAATTTAACGGCTGAAGTACTGCGGTGTGGTAGGCAACAGGGATTGGGGTGGGGTTGTTTGGGGGAAGAGACCAAACGGCGAGGTCATCGGTCTCATCGGATTAGGGAAGGACGGGGAAGGAAGTCGGGCGTGCCCTTTCAAAGGAACCATCCTGGCACTTGCCTGGAGCGATTTAGGGAAATCACAAAAAACTTAAATCAGGCAATAGGAAAACGTGGCAGTAGGTACAGACATGTGGTGTGCAACAGGAAACTAGCACATTATCTTTCCCTAGTACAGGCATTTATCTGCTAAAAATGTCATTATAGCCCCCTCCTGCGCCAAATGAATTGCAGATTGACAGTTACGAGAAAAGCTTTTCTAAGAAAGAATAATATGTGAACACCAGAAATAAATTTAAGTCTTTGGAAGTGCCTCATGAAAGTATTGTCTCGAGTGTATCCGTGTATGGAAGTGAAACGTGGACGATTAACAATGCAGGCGAGAAGAGGACAGAAGCGTTTGAAATGTGTTGCAACAGAAGAATCTTGGAAAACGGAAGGATAGATAAGATAATCAATATGTGCTAACTGGAATCAGGGAGGAAAGTCTTTCGTGAGAAAAGTTGCCGAAAAGAAATTGCTTGATATGACACATACTGTAGCACCAAGTAATAAATTACAGTGTATGGTAATATACACTCCTGGAAATGGAAAAAAGTACACATTGACACCGGTGTGTCAGACCCACCATACTTGCTCCGGACACTGCGAGAGGGCTGTACAAGCAATGATCACACGCACGGCACAGCGGACACACCAGGAACCGCGGTGTTGGCCGTCGAATGGCGCTAGCTGCGCAGCATTTGTGTACCGCCGCCGTCAGTGTCGGCCAGTTTGCCGTGGCATACGGAGCTCCATCGCAGTCTTTTACAATGGTAGCATGCCGCGACAGCGTGGACGTGAACCGTGTGTGCAGTTGACGGACTTTGAGCGAGGGCGTATAGTGGGCATGCGGGAGCCGGGTGGACGTACCGCCGAATTGCTCAACACGTGGGGCGTGAGGTCTCCACAGTACATCGATGTTGTCGCCAGTGGTCGGCGGAAGGTGCACATGCCCGTCGACCTGGGACCGGACCGCAGCGACGCACGGATGCACGCCAAGACCGTAGGATCATACGCAGTGCCGTAGGGGACCGCACCGCCACTTCCCAGCAAATTAGGGACACTGTTGCTCCTGGGGTATCGGCGAAGACCATTCGCAACCGTCTCCATGAAGCTGGGCTACGGTCCCGCACACCGTTAGGCCGTCTTCCGCTCACGCCCCAACATCGTGCAGCCCGCCTCCAGTGGTGTCGCGACAGGCGTGAATGGAGGGACGAATGGAGACGTGTCGTCTTCAGCGATGAGAGTCGCTTCTGCCTTGGTGCCAATGATGGTCGTATGCGTGTTTGGCGCCGTGCAGGTGAGCGCCACAATCAGGACTGCATACGAGCGAGGCACACAGGGCCAACACCCGGCATCATGGTGTGGGGAGCGACCTCCTACACTGGCCGTACACCACTGGTGATCGTCGAGGGGGCACTGAATAGTGCACGGTACATCCAAACCGTCATCGAACCCATCGTTCTACCATTCCTAGACCGGCAAGGGAACTTGCTGTTCCAACAGGACAATGCACGTCCGCATGTATCCCGTGCCACCCAACGTGCTCTAGAAGGTGTAAGTCAACTACCCTGGCTAGCAAGATCTCCGGATCTGTCCCCCATTGAGCATGTTTGGGACTGGATGAAGCGTCGTCTCACGCGGTCTGCACGTCCAGCACGAACGCTGCTCCAACTGAGGCGCCAGGTGGAAATTGCATGGCAAGCCGTTCCACAGGACTACATCCAGCATCTCTACGATCGTCTCCATGGGAGAATAGCAGCCTGCATTGCTGCGAAAGGTGGATATACACTGTACTAGTGCCGACATTGTGCTTGCTCTGTTGCTTGTGTCTATGTGCCTGTGGTTCTGTCAGTGTGATCATGTGATGTATCTGACCCCAGGAATGTGTCAATAAAGTTTCCCCTTCCTGGGACAATGAATTCACGGTGTTCTTATTTCAATTTCCAGGAGTGTATTAAGTATGAGTTATAAAAACTGAAGAAGGTTCAGCAACCATAAGCAGGTTCATAGCTTGCAGTAGTTATGTAGAAATGAAGAGACACCTGTACAGGGCCAGTCGTTGTGGCCGAGCGGTTCTAGGTGCTTCAGTCCTGAACCGCGCTGCTGCTACGGTCGCAGGTTCGAATCCTGCCTCGAGCATGGATGTGTGTGATGTCCTTAGGTTGGTTAGGTTTAAGTAGTTCTAAGTCTAGGGGACTGATGACCTCAGATGTTAAGTCCCATAGTGCTCAGAGCCGTTTGAACTTGTACAGGATGAATAAGTGTGGAGAGCGGCAACTAGTTAGTCTTTGGATTGAAGAGTATAACAATAGCAACAACAACATGTGTGGTCGTGTGTGTATGTGTGTGTGTGTGTGGGTGGGTGGGTGGGTTTGTGTGGAGAAGGAGGGCGAGGAAAGGTAAGATATATCTAAATATATCAACTACATGAGATATTAAATACAAAAAGTAATGAACATATCAAATTTGTGCTGAAAAGCATGGCAAGTAGCTATGCTACGCTAGATAGTCTTCTGCCCCTCATCGTAACCAACATTCCTCCACAGACCTCTCATTACTTTTGGAAATAAACGACGAAATATTTTCAGTGATTTCAGCAAGCCGTGTTTACAGCGAAATGAATGCACCAGAGTCCACTGCATCCTGCTCGATAGCCTTCCGAACGAATCGGCCATCGGAGTTCCCAGGAGAGGTGACGTCTTTGGAAGCAAGCGCAGCGCTCCGCTCTTCTCGAATGCGCGCGAGACCTTGGACGGCTGCATGCGCGGTGTATTTTAACTGTCGTGACATCATACGTAATGGAGATCAGGTATAACCAGACACTCACCCACACGGCCCACCCACAACTACCGGCCGAAATTTATCCCGCCCACTGCAGACTGTGGGAACTGCGCGGACTCGCAGAAGACAGCAGCCAGCAGTCAAACGGGCCCAGTTTATTCTCCTGTGCGCCGTCAGGACCTCATTACCACTGTACGAAGTGACGTCAGTTGAACGATGTGTAGGGACTCAGCACTTAACGGTACTACGTCTCAATTTTCTTTGGAGAGTGTAGCTGCACTTCCTTAAAAAGGACAATAGCGGACGATCGAAGGAAAAACACAGGTACAGAAACCGTTAGCAACAGAAGAAATACTTAAATTGATCGACGAAAGATGGAAATACAAAAACGTTCAGGGATATTCAGGAATATAGAAATATAAGTCACTTACGAATGAAATAAAAAGGGAGTACAGGAATTCTAAGGCAGAATGGCTGCGTGAAAAATGTTAACAAATCGAAAAGGAAATGTTTGTCGGAAGGGCTCACTCTGCATATAGAAAAGTAAAAACGACGTTAAGAGATATTAAAACCAAGGATCGTAGCATAGAAAGTGCAATAGGCTTTCCGCTGTTAAATGCAGAGGGGAGAGCGAATAGGTGCAAAGAGTACAACGAACGGCTCTGATGATGAGGACTTGTCTAATGACGGAAGAAGAAACAGGAGACGATAGAGAGAGGGGATTTGGTATTAGAATCAGATCTAAAAGAGCTTTGAACCACTTATGATCAGATGAGGCAGAAAGTGTAGGTAACATCCCATCGGAATTTCTAATATCACTGGGGATGTGGGAACGATTATTCTTCTTGGTCTTTAGAATGTATGAGACTGGCGGCGTACCATCAGCGTTTTGGAAAGGTATCACACAAAATTACAAGGATTTTAGGAGCCGATAAGTGCGAGAATTATCGCACAATCATCTTCACAGCATATGCATCCAAGTTGGCCACAATAATAATATATACAAGAATAGAAAAAACAATTGAGAGTGTGTTAGATAACGATGTTTGGCTTTAGGAAAGTTAAAGGCACCAGAGAAGCAGTTTTGACATTTCGGTTGATAATGAAACCAGGACTGAAGAAACGTTCATAGGATTTGTCGATCCGGAAAAAGCGTTCTACAACGTAAAATGGTGCAAGATTCTAGAAATTCTGAGAAAAAGAGGGGTAAGCTATAAGGAAAGACGGGTAATATACAATATGTACCACAAGCAAGAGGGAACAATAAGACTGGAAGACCAAAAACGAACTGCTCAATTTAAAAAGCGTGTAAGACAGGGATGTGGTCTTTCGCCCCAAATGTTCAGTCGATACATTGAAGAAGCAACGACGCAAGTAAATGGAAGGTTCAAGAGTGGGATTTAAAATCAAGGTGAAAGGATATCAATTATAAGATTCGCTGATGACATAGCTGTGCTGAGAAAGTGAAGAAGAATTACAGAATCTATTGAATGGAATGATCTATCTAGACAGCAAAGTAACGCATGATGGACGGAGCAAAGAGAACATAGAAAGCAGACAAGCAGGGGCAAAAAAGACATTAAAAAGACATTCTTGAACAAGAAAAGTCTACTAGTATCAAGCATAGGCCTTATTTTGAAGAAGACATTTCTGATAATGTACATTTGGAGCATAGCATTGTATGGTAGTGAAACATGGACTGTGGAAAAACCAGAACGGAAGAGAAACGAAGCATCTGAGATGTAGTGCTATAGAGCAATATTGAAAATTAGGTGGACTGATAAGGTAAGGAATAAGGAGATTCTCCGCAGAATCGGCGAGGAAAGGAAAATATGGAGAACGCTGAGAAGAAGAAGGGGTGCTGTAACAGAACATCTGTTAAGATATCAAGGAGTAATTTCCATGGTACTAGGAGGAGCTGTAGAGACTGGAACATACGCAGCAAATAATGTAAGATGGTTTGAATTGCTACTCTGAAAATGTTGGCACAGGAGAGGAATTCGTGGCGGGCCGCATATAATGATCACTCAAGAAAATGAGAAAAAAAGAGTACAGTTATGCCCAAGTAGCAAATGTCGTCAGGAGATGAGAAAAAATCCACATTACATTACAGTAATATCAAGAGTTGGCCTTCAAAATTTCGCCGTAAAAAGGGGATTTGTTTGCTCAGTGTAGGCAGAGGATTCATAAACAACGTTCATCATTTCAGTAGATCCACAATTTCACAATCGTGTTCAGAATTTCATTGGGAGCGAAGTGTAGTCTTGTGGAGAAGTTTGCAAGACAATGTCTCAAAAAATGCTTTCACGACGTATTTTGTTGATCAATATTATCGGCTGCAATGAGGCAAGTCCGACACAGATGACGCATACTCTTTCAGCAACTACCCAAGGTTAATGCGACCACATCTTTCTCCCTACTTTTAGGCAGATATCTTGTTATTAGATTACCATTTTTTGACTTGGAACCAGCGAACAATTTATTATTTATATACATTTAGGCATAAAAACTAATTACGAAAAGCTGAGAATGCTATGTACTACAAAATCTATTGTGGTGTAATAATCCATTTATATGATGCCTCTATTCTTTTTTTTTTCGTTTTTTTTTCAATCGATCATTCATATTAAACCGCATCTTTTGCTGTTCCATCCTCTTTTCGTAGAAATTTACTCAAGGGTAACACCGCAAGGTTGCCATACGTCCTCGTTTCCCCGGATTTGTCTTAGTTTTGAGGGCATCCTGGGGCGGCGTGGGCGCCTTTTCACACAAGTGTCTATGGTAAACCGGACCGTTTTTGGGTCTGGAGACATTTGACTGATTTCAACAAATGTTTGTTGGACTTTACTAAACGAGAACTGGCCTGTAGGTGGTTTCGTTCATTTTATATTAAAAAACCAACAGACTACGCGTCCGGCGGAATAATCCGATTTTACCCAGATGTCCGGGTTTTTCGGGTTACTTTTCCGGGGCCGGCAGTTCAGGTAGTGGGGAGTCTGAGCCGTGGCGCGCCTTTTCTGGCACACCAGCTCTTTGGCGCGACACTGTTAATTACCCAGCTGTACTACTATCTTTGCCCCTGTTGTGATCTCGCGGGTGTTTGGTGCTCGGGGCAGTTAGTGTTGGACTTGCTACGAGGCGCAAGGACGTGCTTGCGTGGACGAAAGAGGAAAACACGCGTACCCGTCCAGCAGTGGCACGGGGGGGGGGGGGGGGGGGGGTCTAGCTCGTAAGGCGGTAGCGAGTTTGTGGTGGACCTGCCTGATGCCAGCTCCGGGCGCTGTTCGTCGCACTGCTTTGGTGCCTGGTTTCTCGGAGAGACCCACCCCTCGAGACCACCTCGAACAACGCTCTCCATCAAAGGTGTAAGTGATTTTGGTTCCTTCGTTTCGTTGAACGATTGGCGTTGCAGCAAGTGTACTTGTTGCTTGGTGCCCTAATATACGTGTTGTTGAAGTAAGTGCAGCCGGCAGAGTGCGGAACCGCATGGAGACCAGCAGTTACTCTATCTTTTTAAAAATCCGCTGGTTGGATTACTATTAGAAAGCTGATTAGCTCGGTGTGTGCGTTACGTGTTTCGTTTTTTATTTGCTTGGGGATGAATTGTATTAAATTGTAACTTGTTGTGCTGCTTGTGTTATTTGGGTTCTTAATGAACTGGCGTGCGTTTCATAAATGACTTTCATATTGCATATTATTGTTCCTTTAAATAAATTATCTGTGCCACATTTCTTTAAATCACTTTCTGATTGTAATTTATTGTTCCTTTAAGTATTGAAATCTCTGTGGCTCATCTCTTTAAGTCAGATTTTGTAATTCTAGTTTGCTGCCTTGCTTGAGAAGCAAGCTATCTGTGATATTTTGGTATTGTCTTAAAGATGGCTACGAGTTGATTGTCTCTTAGCTGTTTATAAATATTATCTTTGAATAAATTGTTAATTTACTGATTTGGTAGTTGCGTTTAAGGAGTGACATTATAAGGGCCTTGAACTCCCATGCTAAGTGTATCCCTAATTCCGACTTCCTCAGTCACAGAGTCTATGAAAGGGGGAGTGGGTGGGCCAGGACTCTGAAACTGTCGCTTTCACATTACTGAAAAAATACTGGAGACGACGCGGTTTATAATTTTGTTTTACACAGACCTGTTTCAGCACTTTATGTGCTATCTTCAGTGTGCTTTTTTATCTACTTTCTTACATGACGTTATTACGCGTGTATGATAGTGGCCTTAAATTATTCATTCTGCAACTTGTCACATTTTCTGATGGTTGGTTGGTTGGTTGCAGATTCCGGATTCATTGGTCCCATTGCATTAGGGAAGGATGGGGAAAGAAGTCGGCCGTGCCATTTCAAATTCATCCCGGTATTTGCCCGAAGCGATTTAGAGAAATCATGGCAAACCTAAATCAGAATGGCCAGACGCGACTTTGTACCGCCGTCCTCCATTGGCAAAAGATTTCGGAATAGTCTCCCATTCGGATCTCCGGGAGGGGGCTGATAAGGGGAAGGCTCCAAGATGCTACTCCAGGCGGATGGAAAATACTGAATGCAAAAATGAAGATTTGGCCCTGTCTGACTACTCCCTGAAGCAGGTCTTAGAACATCTTAATGGAGATATCATTCCCTCCTTCTTGCTCTTTAATATATAAATTAAAAGATAAACATAAATGAATGATTAAGGGAACTAGTAACTACCAAATGATAAATGTTTCTGCTTATACATCTATTGTAGATGAAAACCCCTTTTAGGTATTACAAATGTTTATATATCAATGTCCAATGGCCATAAAGAGATACAAATGAATTTCCTAACTATCATCATTGATCAATTGCCCAAATCCGCCCCTTTTTATGGTTACGCGATCTAATTAAAAAATGCGAGATGACTGACATCATCTGCGCACCAAACACTAGAAGACACTACTTTCAAAGATGATCTACAATGGTGAGCAACCTCAGTAGAAACAAAGTTTACGTGATCACATCTATTTAGCTTCATAGCCCTAATAAGCCGAACCAGTTAGCAATATCACCATATGTACTTCATCTGGTAAGCCACAATATATATATACACTCCTGGAAATGGAAAAAAGAACGCATTGACACCGGTGTGTCAGAACCACCATACTTGCTCCGGACACTGCGAGAGGGCTGTACAAGCAATGATCACACGCACGGCACAGCGGACACACCAGGAATCGCGGTGTTGGCCGTCGAATGGCGCTAGCTGCGCAGCATTTGTGCACCGCCGCCGTCAGTGTCAGCCAGTTTGCCGTGGCATACGGAGCTCCATCGCAGTCTTTAACACTGGTAGCATGCCGCGACAGCGTGGACGTGAACCGTATGTGCAGTTGACGGACTTTGAGCGAGGGCGTATAGTGGGCATGCGGGAGGCCGGGTGGACGTACCCCCGAATTGCTCAACACGTGGGGCGTGAGGTCTCCACAGTACATCGATGTTGTCGCCAGTGGTCGGCGGAAGGTGCACGTGCCCGTCGACCTGGGACCGGACCGCAACGACGCACGGATGCACGCCAAGACCGTAGGATCCTACGCAGTGCCGTAGGGGACCGCACTTCCCAGCAAATTAGGGACACTGTTGCTCCTGGGGTATCGTCGAGGACCATTCGCAACCGTCTCCATGAAGCTGGGCTACGGTCCCGCACACCGTTAGGCCGTCTTCCGCTCACGCCCCAACATCGTGCAGCCCGCCTCCAGTGGTGTCGCGACAGGCGTGAATGGAGGGACGAATGGAGACGTGTCGTCTTCAGCGATGAGAGTCGCTTCTGCCTTGGTGCCAATGATGGTCGTATGCGTGTCTGGCGCCGTGCAGGTGAGCGCCACAATCAGGACTGCATACGACCGAGGCACACAGGGCCAACACCCGGCATCATGGTGTGGGGAGCGATCTCCTACACTGGCCGTACACCACTGGTGATCGTCGAGGGGACACCGAATAGTGCACGGTACATCCAAACCGTCATCGAACCCATCGTTCTACCATTCCTAGACCGGCAAGGGAACTTTCTGTTCCAACAGGACAATGCACGTCCGCATGTATCCCGTGCCACCCAACGTGCTCTAGAAGGTGTAAGTCAACTACCCTGGCCAGCAAGATCTCCGGATCTGTCCCCCATTGAGCATGTTTGGGACTGGATGAAGCGTCGTCTCACGCGGTCTGCACGTCCAGCACGAACGCTGGTCCAACTGAGGCGCCAGGTAGAAATGGCATGGCAAGCCGTTCCACAGGACTACATCCAGCATCTCTACGATCGTCTCCATGGGAGAATAGCTGCCTGCATTGCTGCGAAAGGTGGATATACACTGTACTAGTGCCGACATTGTGCATGCTCTGTTGCCTGTGTCTATGTGCCTGTGGTTCTGTCAGTGTGATCATGTGATGTATCTGACCCCAGGAATGTGTCAATAAAGTTTTCCCTTCCTGGGACAATGAATTCACGGTGTTCTTATTTCAATTTCCAGGAGTGTATATATATATATATATATATATATATATATATATATATATATATATATATATATACTTATAAGTTCGCAACAGAACAGTGCCTAAACGTTCTAACTACAATATCTCCTGAGAACAAATACAGCCAGTTCGTCTGTATCAACACAGCTGACACTAAGCGACCATCAGACACGGGCGCTCAAAATGGAAGACCTCTTCTCTCCACCGCTGGCTTCCCAGCAAAGCTCGTCTCCACTCCCTTGTAACTGCAGAAGGCGAATCATATTCTCGAAACCACGGAATATTCTCCCTCTTTACAGATTCTTCCGAACACTGACTATCTATATTTTAGTCTTTTGTCTTCCAGTGCGGAAAGTTTGCGACGAAATACCTATACCCGTTAATTTGGATGGTACGCTTCTCAGAGTAAAAATACTCGGAAATAATCCAGCCTGCGTGACTTCCGAGGTAACGCTTACTCCTTCCTCTCCGCTGCATCCAAGATTTTCAGAGTTTCCAAAATATTATCCGTTTATCCTTCCTGGCCCGCTACAGTACCGGCTGACCGCTGCTGTATTGTGCTTCAGTGCTCAGGTGCCCCGATCGTCCGACTTAAGATACTTCCTGTGTTAAAGCAAACCAACACAACTGTGCTGGTCTTTAAAAGGGCCTGAGTTAAGCCTGCCATTCAATTTCCACTGGCGTTCCAACCTCTGCTAGTACAGGCAGTCATTCATTACACCGTTTTGATAATAAAGAGGGTCATCACCTTTCATGCAGTAAGCGTTAACAACTATATACAAGATGTACATGACAATGCCAGACTTCTTTAAATATTCATATGTACGATGTACAACCTATCAAATGATACCTAATCACAGCTGTAAATCATGGAAAAGTATGTAGATGAGTGCTTGTAAGGTGCGAAACTATAGCCACCTTACAAGAGGTTACCATGAGAAAAACATTGAATAACCAGTGTACGGATAACATTCTACGAAATGGGTGTGGAATGTCAGAAGCTTGAACGTGGTAGGCATACTAGAAAATCTGAAAAGGAAAATGCAAAGGCTAAATCGAGATATAGTAGGTGTCAGTGAAGTCAAGTGGAAAGAAGACAAGGATTTCTGGTCAGATGTGTTTAAGATAATATCGACAGCAGCAGTAAATGGTATAACGGGAGTATGGGTGGGAAGGTAGGGCAGTTCAGCGATGGGGGTGTTCTTCTCAGAATCGACAGCAAATCAACACCGACAACTATACTTCAGGCACACAAACTGTAGATGAGAAAGTGTATGAGGACATTGAAAGTGTAATACAATATGTAAAGGGATATGAAAATAGTCATGAGAGATTGGAATGCAGTTGTAGGAGAAGGAGTAGAAGGTAGGTTACAGGAGAGTATGTGCTTGGGAAAAGGAATGAGAGATGAAATTTGACTAATTGAGTTCTGTAAAAAGTTTCAGCCAGTAAGAGCGGATACTCTGTTCAATAATCTCAAGAGGAGGAGGTATACATGGAAAAAGCCGGGTGATATGGGAAGATTTCAGTTACATCATGGTCAGACAGAGATTCCGAAATCAGATACTGGATTGTAAGGCGGCCCAGGAGCAGACATAGACTCAGATTACAATATAGTAGTGATGAAGAGTAGGCTGAAGTTTAAGACATTAGTCAAGAAGAATCAAGTGGGATACGGAAGTACTAAGGAATGACGAGATACGGTTGAAGTTCTCTAAGGCTATAGATATAGCAATAAGGAAAAGCTCTGTAGGCAGTACAGTTGAAGAGGAATGGACATCTCTAAAAAGGGCCATCACAGAAGTTGGGAAGGAAAACATAGGTACAAAGAAGGTAACTGCGAAGAAACCATGGGTAACAGAAGAAATACTTCAGTTGATCGATGAATGGAGGAAATACAATAATGTTCCGGGAAACTCAGGAATAGAGAAATACAAGTCGTTGAGGAATGAAATAAGCAGGAAGTGCAGGGAAGCTAAGACGAAATGGCTGCAGAAAAAATGTGAAGACATCGAAAAGGAAATGATTGTCGGAAGGACAGACTCAGCATACAGGAAAGTCAAAACAACCTTCGGTGACATTAAAAGCAAGGGTGATGACATTAAGAGTGCAATGAGAATTCCACTATTAAATGAAGAGGAGACAGCGGGTAGGTGGAAAGAATACATTGAAAGCCTCTATGAGGAGGAAGATTTGTCTGATGTGATAGAAGAAGAAGAAGGAGTCGATTTAGAGGAGAGAGGGGATCCAGTACTAGAATCAGAATTTAAAAGAGCTTTGGAGAACTAAAGATCAAATAAAGCAGTAGGGATGGATAACATTCCATCAGAATTTCTAAAATCATTTGGGGGAAGTGGCAAGAAAACGACTATTTACGTTGATGTGTAGAATGTATGACTCTGGCGACGTACAATCTGACTTTCGGAAAAGCATCATCCACACAATTCCGAGGACGGCAAGCGCTGACAAGTGCGAGAATTACCGTACAATCAGCTTAACAGCTCATCCATCGAAGTTGCTGACAAGAATAATATACAGAAGAATGCAAAAGAAAATCGAGAATGCGCTAGGTGACGATCAGTTAAACTTTAGGAAAAGTAAAGGCACGAGAGAGGCATTTCTGACATTGCGGTTAATAATGGAAGCAAGACAAAAGAAAAATCAAGACAAGTTCATAGGATTTGTCGACGTCAAAAAAACGTTCGACGTTGTAAAATGGTGCAAGATGTTCGAAATTCTGAGAAAAGTACGGGTAAGCTATAGGGAGAGACGGGTCATATACAATATGTACAACAGCCAAGAGGGAATAATAAGAGTGGACGACCAAGAACGAAGTGCTCGAATTAAAAATGGTGTAAGACAAGGATGTAGCCTTTCGCCCCTACTGTTCAATCTGAACATCGAGGAAGTAGTGATGGAACTAAAAGAAAGGTTCAGCACTGGAATTAAAATTCAAGGTGAAAAGATATCAGCGATACGATTCGCTGACGACATTGCTATCCTGAGTGAAAGTGAGGAAGAATTACAAGATCTACTGAACGGAATGAACAGTCTAATGAGTACAGTGTATGGACTGAGAGTAAATCGAAGAAAGACGAAAGTAATGAGAACTAGTAGAAATGAGAGCAACGAGAAACGTAACATCGAGATTGATGGTCCCGAAGTAAATGAAGTTAAGGAATTCTTGTACCTAGATAGTAAAATAACCAATGACAGACCGAGCAAGGAGGACTTCAAAAGCAGACTAGCAATGGCTTAAAGGGCATTCCTGGTCAAGAGAAGTCCACTAATATAAAATATCATAGTTAATTTGAGGAAGAAATTTCTGAAAACGTACCTCTGGAGTACAGCATTGTATGGTAGTGAAGCATGGACTGTGGGAAAACCGGAACAGAAGAGAATCTAAGCATTTGAGATGTGGTGCTACAGACGAATGTTGAAAATTAGGTGGACGATAAGGTAAGGAATGAGGAGGTTCTGGGCAGAATCGGAGAGGAAACGAATATCTGGAAAACGTTGATTAGGAGAAGGGACAGGATGAAATGACATGTGCTAAGATACGAGGGAAAGATTTCCATGGTACTAGGTGGAGCTGTAGAGGGTAAAAAGTGTAGAGGAATACAGAGATTGCAATGCATCCGGCAAACAATTGAGGACGTTAGTTGAAAGTGCTACTCTCAGATGAAGAGGTTAGCACAGGAGAGGAATCCATAGCGGACCGCATCAAACTAGACAGAAGACTGATGACACAAAAAGAGTCGCCTTAAAGGCTTTTTTAACTAACAACAACTCAACACGTCCAATACCAAAGGTACCTAAGGCTCAAGACCATCACAGCGTGTATTTAAAGCAAACCTAATTTGCATCCTCATGTGGTGCTACCAGCGCCACTCTTAGGTGACTAGCGCGAAATTTGAGTAAGCATCATCTTCCAGATGAAAAAACACGTCTACCAACTTTCGTTTATGACGCACAACTCCTTCTTGGCGGTGTGATTTTTTTTTTATATCCCAGAGAACTGATGGCTACCCCTGAAGCTCGGACAAGTCCAAGGCCTTTACACAGTTTTAAAGAATTGACTACAACGGCTAGTTGAAATAACAGAAATTTCAGTTAATGCCTCAAAGAATACTATCTGTCAGAAAAAGGTGGTCAAAAGTAAAAGAAGGCATTCGGTTATGGAGTGCAGGTTTCTTTCCTTTCAGAGCCGCTCTCATTGCTATGTTTTTGAACTTGCTAAAATGCGAGTAGGACAGGACCTGGCCTTTCGCCCCTGCTGTTCAATCTGTATATTGAAGAAGTAATGACAGAAATAAAGGACAGGATCAAGAGAGAGATTAAAAATCAAGATGAAAGATATCAGTGAAGAAGAATTACAGCATCTACTGAATGAAATAGTTTAAAAACTACTACTAGGGACTGAGAGTAAACCAAAGAAACACGAAATTAATAAGAGGTACTAGAAATGAGAACATCAAAAGACTTAACATAAGAACTGTGAATCACTTAGTAGACGGAGTTAAGGACATTTGTTAACTAGGCAGCAAAATAACCCACGACGGACGAAGCAAGAAGGATATAAAATGCAGACGAGCACCAGAAAAAATAGCTATTCCTAGCCAAGAGAAGTCTACTGCTATCAAACATAGGCCTTAATTTGAGGAAGAAATTTCTGAGAACGTACGTTTGGAGCAGAGCATTGTATGGTAGTAAACATGTCCATGAAAACCGGAAAAGATGAGAATTGAAGCGATTAAAATGAAGTGCTACGGAAGAATGTAGAAAATGAGGTGAGGTGATAGAGTAAGGAGTGAGGAGATTCTTGGCAGAATCGGCGAGAAAAGGAATATACTGACATGAAAATGGGACAGTATGAGATGACATTTTTTAAGACATCAGGGAATAATTTCCATAGTGCTAGAGGGAGCTGAAGAGGGGGAAAAACTGTAGGAAAAGATAATAATTGAGAGCTTAGGTTGCAATTGCTACTCCGTGATCCACGGCTGTCACAACTGACATGTGGCAGCGAGCTGATGTTGTCATTTGCGAGGTCAGACGCATTACGACTCGGCTGTTGTGCTGCGTCTGTCAATCAGCAAAGGAAGTGGTGATGCAATTATCCACACTCTTCGATGTCAAAAGCGTCTGCAAGATGGGTCTCGCGGTGTCTAATGGTGGACCACAAATCGCACAGAAAAAGCATTTATCTTGATTTCTTGCAACATTTTGAAACTGAGGGGTGGCCTTCTTGTCCCGGATTGTAAGAGGTGATGAGACCTGAGTCAACCACTTTGAGCCCGAAATAATATGACAGTCGATGGAATGGCGCCACTCCCACTCCCCTCAGAAGAAAAAACTCAGAGCAACTGCTTCCGCCGGCAAGGCCATAACCACGACGTTCTGGGACTGTGAAGGTGTGATTCTCATTGACTGACGCCGAGAGGCAGTACCCTTACTTCAGAAGCATGTGCCAACATATTAACAAAACTCAAGACGTGTTCCGGCGACTTCGGCGCCACAGCCACCTAGGAGATGTTTTGCTGCAACACGATAACGCTCTGTCTCCCTACAAGTCTGAGGACTGCTGAACACATCGCAAAACAGGGTTGGACAGAGTTATCTAATCTACAGCGCTGACCTAGCCCCCACGAGCTTCCACTTGTTTGGCCCATTAAAAGATGCCATTCGTGGAAGACATTTTAAGGACGATGAGCAGGTGATTCACACAATGAAGCACTGGTTCCGTCACCAGGGCAAGGATTCGTACCGGCAGGGCATACACGCTCTTGTTTCGAGCTAGAGGAAGGCGTGGAACGTGGAACAATAGAGTGTGCAGAGAAAATACCATTCTTTCGTTTGTGTAATTCTCATTATCTTCAATTAAGATTTGTTAAAGAAAAAATATGCTGTGCTCGGCAACCCTTGTATGAAAAATACCAATTTAACCGTCGTTTGTAATCCACTTTAAATTTTAAGTCACTTCTAAGGTGAGAGGAAGGTAACAGCATACCACATCCTATATTGGACCATGCCGAATAAAGCAATCGGTGTTCAAACAAACCTTTGGTTTGGTGACTGCTTTACCTTTTGTTTTTACTTCTACAGAAGCATAAGCGTTACAGTGAACTAGTGATCACTGAAATATGTGTGTCTGATTCTGAAGGCATTAAACACCTTGTTGCCTGCTGTCTGAAGTTGGTAACGTTTGGAAAGAAGTCAATACCGATTACTGGCATTCGATTTCACTCGACACACCTACTCTTATTGCCACCATGCTGAGAGTTCAAATGGCTCTGAGCACTATGCTACTTAACTTCTGAGGCCATTAGTCGCCTAGAACTCTGAACTAATTAGACCTAACTAACCTAAGGACATCACACACATCCATGCCCGAGGCAGGATTCGAACCTGCGACCGTAGCGGTGACGCGGTTCCAGACTGAAGCTCCCAGAACCGCACGGCCACTCCGGCCGGCATGCTGAGAGCACCTTAACTTGTGCTTATACTGTTATTATATTCAAATGAGATACTAGGTAATGAAACAGCTATTCTTTCGTCGGAATAATTATTTCAAGCCCATTTACAGGACTTCATGAAAGTTTAACGAATGTGTGGAGTGCTTTTTGTAGTCAAGTCAGAGAGCACGACGATATCCACCCCATGAACCATCATGGCTCTCATCAGTCCGAATAAATCGCCACATAAAGCGTAGAAAACAACTGATTACCCTCCTGAAAACAGTGATAAAAATGGCTCTGAGCACTATGGGACTTAACATCTGAGGTCATCAGTCCCCTAGACTTAGAACTACTTAAACCTCACTAACCTAAGGACATCACACACATCCAAGCCCGAGGCAGGATTCGAACCTGCGACCGTAGCAGCAGCGCGGTTCCGAATTGAGGCGCCTAGAACCGCTCGGCCACACCGCCGGCTAAAACAGTGATATAAGCATGATTATTGTAATAAACGATTTACAGAAAGTTTTAGAAAGTTTTGAACAGCTGATATTTTTCTGAAAACCTAGAATAATTTTTTCATAGAAAATCGACAGTATTGCGTGTGGTACGGACTGGGTGCCAAATAGAAACGTGTGTGTTTCTCATTGTGGCTGACCACCTTACTCGGAAAGTGCCTAAACATGCAGTTTAGCGGATTCATAGGCAGACATATCTCGAAGTGTGTGAGAATTCTATAAGGGATAAGAAGTATCTAAAATTGTATACAGTTGGAGAGGGAGGGGGGGGGGGGGTAGGGAGGAAGGGGAGGAAGTGCCCTCTTTTGCGGACAACAATCTGCTGTTTATGTAGTACAATATGTACGGCCCCTACCACTAGTCTTCGACATTAATGGGTAAGTCACGGAAGTAATAGGAAGATTGCATTTCATCAAACATTTCTATTTGGTGGCAAAACTATTGAAAATTATCGGATGCGCTTTGTAGAACTCATAGCAGACATACACTGCTCTAAGTCCCAAGCATGTATGTTTCAGCACTTTCACTTTCAGCGCTATCGTCAATAGATTGTTTATTCCTAAGTCTGTCTACATACCCCAACTACCACCACTAAACCTCACTTCTCAAGAAGCACAGCAACCTGATTTAACACACAATATCAGCCGTCAAAAACAGCGTCCGTTGCAATGCTCTTGCAAGACTGAGATTAGACCAATTCACTACTACGTATGCTTAGAGTTACGGATTACATGTATAACAAAGAATAACTCCGCTATTACCGGTCCCAAGCGCAGGACCACGTCAAACAAGTGACGGGGAAGGAGGAGTGGCAACCTTAGTAAAATACCGGGGTCCATCTGGCTCTGGGTTGTAGTACTCTGTGAAGGCCCCTGCCCAGAGTTACAGGTGAAACCCGGACAACAGTCTCGAAGGCGGAAGAGGAAGTCTGATTTAATTCGCAACGGTGGAGAAAACGGGAGAGCCTAATGGATTGAACCACGAACAAAAAATCAGATTTCGGGCTAACGATCCGCTCTTATCTTGGAATTCAGTTCCTTACTTTGAATGAGATACAATTTCAACTGCAGTATGGAAAGTCCGCAAAATGAAAGTACTATGCAAGGTAGAAACTCGAGAGAGAAATCCACCATTGCGTCACGCATTGCATTGGGATGAAGGGTTCTGGGGAGTCCCAACAACCGCAGTCAGATGCTTGAATCGGAGCAATATTGGAATCCTTTTAAAATAAAATTTAAAAGGAAATACTTTCTAGGCACTTCAAATGTAAATTCTCTACTGAAGACTGGTAAACAAAAAGAACTAGGAATGCTTTTAGAAAACAGCGAGTTCAAATTTTAGCAGTTCAAGAATCAAAGTTCCTGGATGAAAATGTAATAGAAAATTGTAGCTACAGAGTCTTCAAAGGCAAACCAGCAATCAAAATTATGAATCAGATGCTATTATTGGGTACAACTTTCTATGTTCCTAAAAGTATAATAGGAAATATTATGGTATTTAAATCCACCTCAGAGAGAGTACCTTCCTTATCAGTTAAATGTAAAAACAAGATACAGACACATGTTCATTGCCATTCACCAATAAATGAAGACAACAGGAAAAATCCACAAAAAAGAGAGGAATTCTGGGTTCATTTAGAAACTGTAATATCTAAAATTCCAAAGATGAACACCATATTACTATTAGATGACTTCAGTGAACAAATAGGCAGAGAAAAAAAAATTTTGAAATGTACTAGGACACTACCCAGCTCATAGGAGAACCAACGCAAATGGTATGAGGCTAATTAGTTTGTGCTAATGCTCTTACCTGAAACTCTAGTCAACGTTCTTTTGGAAACTCTCAAGAAAACCTACAACGTGGATATATCGCAACCCAATGTTAGAAGAATTTCAGTTAGATCATGTGGCTATTTCGCAAAAAACTACAATTGCAATTACGAATTTGAAAGTAGTAAAGAATGGTGAATTTTATTCTGATCGTTACCACTTTCAAATTATATCCAAACTCCTATCCAATAAAGAACAAAGAAAAAGTCACAAAGGTTAATAAAATACAATACATACAGGCTTACTATAACAAAAGAATCAATATAAAACTATCAAGACGAAAATAAAGGGTCTAAACATGGCAACTGACAAGAAATATCCAAAGCAATTAATAATGCTGCACAGAAAAACATTTGGGTCAATAAAAATAAAAGGAAAGTATGGTGGAATGAAATATGCGAAGAAGACGTAGCAGAGAGGACTAAAAAGTGGGAAAAACGGAAATGCTCAAAGAAAATTGAAGATTTTGATCAATTTAAACAACAAAAAGCGGAAACACCCTGGTTAATCAGAAATACAAAACGAGCCTTTCAAAGGAAGAAACTTTTGGAAATAGACAAAACTTTTGTAAAAAATAGCACTCATGACTTTTATCAAACTTTCAAGAACAAATTAAATGGGTGCAAAGCTCCTAATTTTTGTTTCAAAAATGAAAACAGGAAAATTGAGTCAAGCAAAAGCGAAAATTGTGAAATACTAGCAAGATATTTTCATTAGCTTCTGAACCGTCCTTAACCAAGTCATAAGTTGGAATTCTCAGATATTTACGAAAATTTGGAAGAAGATTTACTACCAGCTGTAGAAGAAATACAGGAAGTATTTAATACCCTCAAAAACAACAAAGCCACTGGAGAATATTATGTTACAGCTGAGCTTTTGAAGTGGTCCTTGCCAAATGTAGCAAAGGATTTAAATTTACTCTTTGAAGAAAACTGGAAAACAGAAAAAATCCTAGAGGACTGGAGATTTTAATTGACAGATCCACTCCCCGAAAAAGTACAGTAATAAACAGGATATAAACAACTTCAGAGGAACCTGTTTACTGCCACTAGCATACAAAGTATTTTCCAAGATTTTATTAAGCGGAATAGAAACAACACTAGACATTCATTTAGGAGAATATCACGGCGGTTTTAGGACAAGAAGGCCGTGCTCAGAACAAATAATTAATCTCAAACCAGTAATTCGCCACATATTACTCAATTCAAAGGATATTGTAGTTATGTTTGTGGATTTCAAAAGGTTTTTCATTCTGTTGACAGAGAAACTATAGACAAAATAATTAGAGAATTTGGCGTCAAGTCTAAACTAGCAAACCTGATCCGTGAAACACTTACAGATACAGTCCATAAAGTAAAATTTATGGCAGAAATTTCACATCCTTTCAAAATAGAAACAGGTGTACGACAAGGTTACAGCCTATTCCCAGTGTGTTAGAGAAAATACAGAAAAAAAAGGTTTTGAATCCCGGAAGCTGAACAGAAATTTGGAAAAAAATTAACATAAACATTATTTCCGCCCTTTTTATTGCTCATGAAAACCATACATTGCATGTTGTACCACCATACAACGAGACCTTCAGAGGTGGTGGTCCAGACTGCTGTAGACACCGGTACCTCTGACACCCAATAGCACATCATCTTACATTGATGCATGCCTGTATACTTCGTGGCATACTATCCACAAGTTCATCAAGGCACTGTTGGTCCAGATTGTCCCACTCCTCAACGACGATTCAGCGTAGATCGCCCAGAGTGGATGGTGTATCACATCGTCCATAAACAGCCGTTTTCAGTCTATCCCAGGCATATTCGGTAGGGTTCATGTCTGGAGAGCATGCTGGTCACTCTAGTCGAGCGATGTTTTCCTGAAGGAAGTCATTCACAAGATGTGCACGAAGAGGGCGTCCGCGAAGGCGAATGCCTCGCAAATATGCTGCTTATATGGTTGCACTGTCGGTCAGAGGATGGTATTCACGTATCGTACAGCCGTTACGCGCCTTCCATGACCACCAACGGCGTACGTCGGCCCCCCATAAAGCTACCCCTAAACAGCAGGGATCCTCCACCTTGCGGCACTCACAGGACGGTGTGTCTAAGGCGTTCAGCCTGACCGGGTTGCCTCCAGACACGTCTCCGACGATTGTCTTGTTGAAGGGATGTGTCACACTCATCGATGAAGAGAACGTGATGCCAATTCTGAGAGGTCCATTCGGCATGTTGTTGGCCCCATCTGTATCGCGCTGCATGGTGTCGTGGTGGACCTCGCCATTGACGTCGGGAGTGAAGTTGCACATCATGCAGCCTATTGCGCATAGTTGGAGTCGTAACACAACGTCCTGTTGCTGCACGAACAGCATTATTCAACATGGTGGCATTGCTGTTAGGTTTCCTCTGAGCCGTAATCCGTAGGTAGCGGTCATCCACTGCAGTAGTAGCCCTTGGACGCCCTGAGCGAGGCACGCTATCAACAGTTCCTGTCTCTCTGTCTCTCCCTCATGCCCGGGAAACATCGCTTTGGTTCACTCCGAGACGCCTGGACACTTCCCCTGTTGAGAGCCCTTCCTGGCACAAAGTAACAATGCGGTATTGACCTTCTAAGCACGGTTCAACTACAAACAAGAGCCGTGTACCTCCTTCGTGGTGGAATTACTGGAACTGATCGGCTGTCGGACCCCCTCTGTCTAATAGGCGCTGCTCATGCACGGTTGTTTACTTCTTTGTGGCGGTTTACTCACATCTTTAAACAGTCAAAGGTATTGTGTCTGTGGTAAAATTCCCACAACGTCTATCTTCAGGAGCTCTGGGAACCGGGGTGGTGCAAAACATTTTTTGATGTATGTAGTAAGAATTTGGAATGAAAAACTTAATGAACTCAATATCTCGACTATAAGGTTAGGAAGAGAAATGAAAAAGTTCGAAAAGAAGTGTCTTGCATTGGCAGATGATTTTGCTATACTTCCCGAAAATGTGGCATCTGCTATAACACAGATAAATCTCCTGGAAGAAATAGCCGCTCCATAATTCTTGAAAACATATATTGCCTAAATAGGAAGGGTAAGAAAATTCTAATATGTAGGGGAGGTAATCCAAGAAAATGCTTTGGAAAAATCTGCAATAGAGGAAAGGTTGCATAAAATGGGGAGAGCTTATTATGGTTTCACCAAAGACCTCTACAATAAACAGTGCCTATCCAAAACTGCAAAAATAAGGCATTACAACATGGTAGTGAAGGCTGAAAGCCTATATGCTAAATTTAGATAAATTAGAAGTATTAGAAAGGCGAATTATAAGAAAAATATTAGGACCACAAAACAGAGCAGAAGGTTGGAAATTAGGAAATTATGCTGAAATATACCAATATATAGAAAATATTTCAAACGTAATGGGAAAAAAGACTCATGTTTTTTGGACATTTATTTCGAATGCAAGACAGTAGATTAACTATTAATATTTTCAAATATTTGTTGGCGAGAAGTCCACAACAACCTGGGTCAATGAAGTAAAAAGGATTTATAAAGAAACAATGTAAGAACAGAAGATATAAACAACAGAGAAGCCTTGCTGGAAAAAGTACTGAAAATGTGAGGATTCCAAGGCAGGGTAGATGTTCACTATGTCTCTTCGTTCTGTCTTCAGACCGTTCTGGAAAGAACAAAGAACTGTATTTTGAACGTGGTCCTCAGATGTTCTGTTCGCAATAAAGAAAAATAGAAACACGTTTCTCTGTAGGTCATAACCTTATATAAATTTTACATATCGTTTCATTACTACACCTATTCCTACGCAATTCGAACTTAAGTGAAACATAAACTAAGTGGTATATCGACGATAGAGAAGATCATAGCAAATGTCTGTCGTTATTATAAAACAGCATGCCTTTACTAGGAACTGCGAGATCCGCTGTTTCGTTGACTGGAATAGTGTCTCAATTTGTTTCTGAGTTCAGTTTATCTATTAATTTATTTATGGCGTCAAATACTGCTAGAAGATTACGTTAATGTGCATGCCAAACATTTTGATCATTAATGGTACTTAATTTTGGATATTCATGTCTCTGTTTGATGTCTTCCGAGGGGTGAGCTCAAAATGGTTCAATTGGCTCTGAGCACTATGGGACTTAACATCTGAGGTCTTCAGTCACCTAGAACGTAGAACGACTTAAACCTGAATAACCTAAGAACATCACACACATCCATGCCCGAGGCAGGATTCGAACCTGCGACCGCAGCGGTCACGCGGTTCCAGACTGAAGCACCTAGAACCGCTCGGCCACACCGGCCTGCACAGGGAGGGGGAGGGAGAGGGGTGAGTCAGGGTTTTATTTAGAAGACGACAAGATCAACGATTTTAGTTTCGTTAATGAATGTCTATAGCGTTGTACGTCTATCTGTTTATAATTTACGCAGCTCAGCGATGAACTGTCCGATAAAACTATTCGCCATCCTCATCTCAGTAGGTTAATAACATTGTTTGTCACCCAATACCGTCGCCCGACGTTGAATTTCGCTGTTCTGGAAATGGCGAAATTTCAGCTGAATGACTGTGGGTCTGGACTTCATTGATGTAGTACGTTCTGAAGTTTCTAGAGAGTGCCACACAGAAATTTAGTAGCTTTTATTTCACTATACAAAGTTGTAAGATGTGCACTCACACCATTCCACCCTCGTAGACAAAATTAATTACCTTTCGCTTTGCGTCATTTTCTTTACTACGTAGTTTCACAGCGCGCGTATTTTTTTCTCTCTGCACTCAGTCCCATCACATTCCTTCTCAGACGTCTCTAGTCCACATGTTGACTGAACAAATACTTTATCCAACTTACAATGTATCACCATCAAAAATTTTACCTCTACCGCTGCGTTTCTGTTTCATTCGTTTCCCTAGTCCACGTCTGTGTTTTTAACAGTCACTCACTTAAGGTCCATCTAAGTAAGATATTAGACATACATAATTACATTCTTCGGCTTTGGCCATTCTCGATAAGCATTCAGAAGCGACGAACAGGATTTATATTGTCAAGATACAATGCCTCCTAGGTCACTTGACTCGATACAGTGTAACGTTTCCTCACAAGCGTTCTCCAGATTGTACACGCGTTTCGTAGAGATTTTAGCAGCTGGTATTGAACACTTGCAATAAACGTAGCTTACAGACTGGAAGACATAAATGCGTGAGTCTATCGCTTGTTTGTTGTAGCCTGCTCCAAATTCATGGGAGAAATCTCCGACCCTTTTGAGATAAAAGCTTGTGTACGAGATGAGATGAACTCTCTCCACTGCTGTTTAACTGCGCCTAGAAAAAGTAGTCAGAGAGTGGAACACAAAGATCCGTAGTGAAATTCGACTAGGAACCAACAACAAAGGCATTAAAGTTAATTATGTAGCCTTTTCAGATGATATGGCACTACTAGCCGAGACCTGGGAAGAAGTCGAACTACAAAAAGAAGCCGGAAAAAATAGGTCTCAAAAGCTCCTTTGGAAAGACCGAAATAACGACAAACATAAAAAAAAACACACCAAAACATTTTATAACGAACAAAAAACTGAGAGGATTAAGAAATTCAAATATCTTTCAGAATGAATCAGCTGGAATGCCCTCGATATGTCTGGAGCAAGTAAAGTTGAACTGGCGTTCGAACTCAACAAAAACACATACAACAAAAAGTCGTTGTCATGCAATGCAAAAATAAGACATCACAATACAGTAATCAAAACAGAAGCCCTGTGTGGAGCTAGAACATTGTCCATGAACAACATGACCAAGTTGAAAGGCAAGATCAAAGAAAGGTAGACATTAAGGATGATTCTTGGCCCCAAATTCCACAACAACAAACTAATTCAAATGAAAAAAATGCAATCCTTTACCAAACTCCCGAAAACTCTCAGAGACAATGAGGAAAATAAAAACTGATTTTTATGGACACGTCCTCAGAAAGGACCCAAATAGATAAACAAAAGAATTTTTTGAATATTTTCGTAAAAAAAAATAAACAAGAAAGAGAGGTTATAAGAATGAAACTATACTGGGGTAGGAGAAAGACACAGAACATTAAAAATTCATTGATGTTAAATCAATTAGGATGAAACGAAACAAGAGAAAACTGCCACTGGTGTATCAAAGTTATGGCCGAAAGTAAATTTCACCTGATGCACCGCTGCCAAGTGACATAGATCGATGAAACTTGTACCGTGCACTGAAAAACTGCTACTGTATAGTACTGA
This sequence comes from Schistocerca americana, assembly GCF_021461395.2. Lineage (NCBI taxonomy): Eukaryota > Metazoa > Arthropoda > Insecta > Orthoptera > Acrididae > Schistocerca > Schistocerca americana. Next base: position 551,848,842 of record NC_060121.1, on the reverse strand, counting down.
TAGTAAATGAAAAAATACGCAGCGAGACAAACAGAAATGACACTTGTATTCCACTACAATAATTACACTAAAGTAAACGCGATTTTTGATGGACCCCTGGACATTAAAAAAGGCGGGCTAGGATTCTTCATAGGGTGAGTGATCACTACAGACAGCAAAGCATGTTCTGCAACGTGCTCCCATACTGGCCACAAGGTTGGTAACGAGTTCTTATGGTAGAGCACTCCAGGCCTCCAGTAGCGCGGTTGACAGCTGCTGAGCGGCCGTTCTTGCGTGAGGACGAGTCTCCCCAATGCATCCGACACTGGCTCGATGGGATTTAAGTTGGGGAAAACGGGCAGGCCAGTCCTTTCGCTGAATGTCCTCTCGATCCAACAGCTCCTCCACCTGCGCTGTTCCGTGCAGTCGCGCATTGTCGTCCATAAAAAAAGAAGTCAGGACCGAATGCACCGCTGAAGAAACGCGAATGGGAAAGGAGTTTAGTGTCACGGTAATGTCTGTGTAGGATACCGTACCGTGCTCGAAGATGGTGAGGTAAGTACACCTATGCAACAATATTCCACCGCATACTATAACATCTGGACTAGCAGAACGATCATGTTTGACATGAGCCCGGGTGTACTACGTATTCCCATGTTTTGCTATGTGAGGGCACGTGAAGAATCGTTACTCAGACTTGATTCTGCTCTTACGCGATTCCATTCGACATTGGTCCAGTCTGTACGCTCTTGGCACCACTGCAAAGGGTACTGCCGATGTGAGGATGTGAACGGAACACAGCGTACTGGTAGTCGGGCAAAGAGACGACCCCGGCGCCGTCGCCGTGCCACTGTGGAGTCTGAGGCTGCGTGCCTTGCACTCGTGTTGAATGTTGAGACAATTGCACCCGCTATTTAACACGAGCTCCACCTTGCCTACTGCACAATATGCCGGTCATCTGTTGCTGTAATTGGCCCTAGTCGATCACCTATTCTCCTTCGGCTAGTAGTGCCTGTGGTTGAGAACGCACTCTATGAAAGTGAAAGAATGCTGTGAGGAATACCAAACTCCTGGTATTAACATCTCATCATTACGTGTTTCAAGATACGCCCATAATGAGAAGTATGGAATAAACATACACTCGTCACATGTTGGCCTTGCTCGAGTTTTCCGATGTTTCTTTCCTGTGCTAATTTATCCAAACCTTGCCTCCGGGGCTTCTCGTGATGAAGAACACAATTACAGACCACCGCAACTGGTCGCAGATTGACTCTCTCTCTCTCTCTCTCTCTCTCTCTCTCTCTCTCTCGCTCCCTCTCTTTCTTTTCCTTTCCCTTTAACTGCCTCGTGTTGCAGGGCCAGTCCCATTCGGCGCTGTAGTCACGCTGACCACACGCCATGCAACTTCCAACTTCTTGTGCACAACTTTGAGAGCTGTAGCAACATGCTCCAGCACTTCCTTCATTTTCACTGGTTAGGTAATATGTAATGGTGTTTATTATCTACTCATTTTGAAAATCAGTGTATTTTCAGCGTTTTAGACATAATATAGCTTTTGACAAGAAGCCTCTTAGATCTGCGGCCACCTGTAGCATTGACTGTGAATGGACTAATCTTCGTCACTAATATATTTTTCACATCTCATTACTAAGATTTTCAGGATGTTCCCATCATGAGAAGTGTCGAATAAGCATACAGTATACGAGACGTAATGATTTACAAACATATACCACTAGGCGAGAGATAGATAACTGCCTTTTGGAGAAATGAGGTAGCAACTGTATGAATACCAAGAGCTCAGAAGGAAAACCAGTCTTAAGCAGTAGTAGACAACATTCCATTACAACTACTGATAGCCTTGGGAGAGCCAGCCCCGGCAAAAATCTACCATCTGGTGAGCAAGATGTGTGAGACAGGCGAAATACCCTCAGACTTCAAGAAGAATATAATAATTCCAATTCTAAAGAAAGCAGGTGCTGACACGTCTGAATATTATCGAAGTATCTGTTTAATAAGTCATAGCTGCACAATATTAACATGAATTCTTTACACAAGAATTAGAAAACTGGTTGAAGGTGACCTCGGGGAACACCAGTTTGGATTTCGGAGAATAGGCAATACTTACCCTACGACTTCTCATAGAAGATAGGTTAAGAAGCGGCAAATCTACGTTTATACACTCCTGGAAATTGAAATAAGAACACCGTGAATTCATTGTCCCAGGAAGGGGAAACTTTATTGACACATTCCTGGGGTCAGATACATCACACTGACAGAACCACAGGCACATAGACACAGGCAACTGAGCATGCACAATGTCGGCACTAGTACAGTGTATATCCACCTTTCGCAGCAATGCAGGCTGCTATTCTCCCATGGAGACGATCGTAGAGATGCTGGATGTAGTCCTGTGGAACGGCTTGCCATGCCATTTCCACCTGGCGCCTCAGTTGGACCAGCGTTCGTGCTGGACGTGCAGACCGCGTGAGACGACGCTTCATCCAGTCCCAAACATGCTCAATGGGGGACAGATCCGGAGATCTTGCTGGCCAGGGTAGTTGACTTACACCTTCTAGAGCACGTTGGGTGGCACGGGATACATGCGGACGTGCATTGTCCTGTTGGAACAGCAAGTTCCCTTGCCAGTCTAGGAATGGTAGAACGATGGGTTCGATGACGGTTTGGATGTACCGTGCACTATTCAGTGTCCCCTCGACGATCATCAGTGGTGTACGGTCAGTGTAGGAGATCGCTCCCCACACCATGATGCCGGGTGTTGGCCCTGTGTGCCTCGGTCGTATGCAGTCCTGATTGTGGCGCTCACCTGCACGGCGCCAAACACGGATACGACCATCATTGGTACCAAGGCAGAAGCGACTCTCATCGCTGAAGACGACACGTCTCCATTCGTCCCTCCATTCACGCCTGTCGCGACACCACTGGAGGCGGGCTGCACGATGTTGGGGCGTGAGCGGAAGACGGCCTAACGGTGTGCGGGACCGTAGCCCAGCTTCATGGAGACGGTTGCGAATGGTCCTCGCCGATACCCCAGGAGCAACAGTGTCCCTAATTTGCTGGGAAGTGGCGGTGTGGTCCCCTACGGCACTGCGTAGGATCCTACGGTCTTGGCGTGCATCCGTGCGTCGCTGCGGTCCGGTCCCAGGTCGACGGGCACGTGCACCTTCCGCCGACCACTGGCGACAACATCGATGTACTGTGGAGACCTCACGCCCCACGTGTTGAGCAATTCGGCGGTACGTCCACCCGGCCTCCCGCATGCCCACTATACGCCCTCGCTCAAAGTCCGTCAACTGCACATACGGTTCACGTCCACGCTGTCGCGGCATGCTACCAGTGTTAAAGACTGCGATGGAGCTCCGTATGCCACGGCAAACAGGCTGACACTGACGGCGGCGGTGCACAAATGCTGCGCAGCTAGCGCCATTCGACGGCCAACACCGCGGTTCCTGGTGTGTCCGCTGTGCCGTGCGTGTGATCATTGCTTGTACAGCCCTCTCGCAGTGTCCGGAGCAAGTATGGTGGGTCTGACACACCGGTGTCAATGTGTTCTTTTTTCCATTTCCAGGAGTGTAGCATTTGTAGACTTAGAGGAAGTTTTTGATAACGTTTATTGAAATTTTCTCTTTGAAATTCCGAAGTTAGCAAGGGTAAAATACAAGAAGCGAAAGGCTGTTAGCAATTTGTACAGAAACCAGAAGGCAATTACAAGAATCGAAGAGCATGAAAGCGAAGGGAGAGAGACGGGGTTGTAGCCTACCCCAAGTGTTATTCAATCTGTACATTGAGCAAGCAGTGAAGTAAAAAACAGAAAAAATATGGAGTAGGAATTAAAGTTCAGGGAGAAGAAATAAAAACTTTGAGGTTTGCCGATGACATTAACTAAGAGGTTGGCCAATGACACTGTAATTCTGTCACAGACAGTAAAGGACTTGGAAGAGCAGTTGAACGTAACTGACAGTGACTTGAAAGGAGGATATAAGATGAACATCAACAAAAGCAAAAGAAGGATTATGGAATGTAATCGAATTAAATCATGTGATGCTGAGAGAATGAGATTAGGAAACGAGAAACTTAAAGTAGTAGATGAATTTTGCTATCTAGGCAGCAAAATAACTGATGACGGCCTAAGTAGAGAGGACAAAAAATGTAGACTGGCAGTGTCAAGACAATGCTTCTGTAAAAGAGAAATTTGTTAATGACGAGTAGAGATTTAAGGAAGTCTTTTCTGCAAGTATTTGTATGAAGTGTATGGACGATAAACAGTTTAGACAAGAAGAGTATACGTCCGCAGCTTGTAGTCTAGTGGCTAGCGTTGCCGCCTCTGGATCACGGGGTTCCGCATTCGATTCCCGGCTGGGTTGGGGATTTTCTCTGCCTGGGGACTGGGTGTTTGTGTTGTCCTCATCATTTCATCATCACCACGATTCGCGGCAGTGGCTAGATTGGATTGTGTAAAAAAATTGGAGTGTGTAAAAATTGGGTGCTTATGACCGAGCAGTTGAGCGCCCACAAACCAAACATCATCATCATAATCAAGAAGACAATATAAGCTTTTGAATTGTGGTGCTAGAAGAATGCTGAAGATTGAATGGGTAGTTCATGTGACTAATGAGAAGGCACTAAACAGAAATGGGAAGCAAAGAAATTCATGGCACAACCTGACCAGAAGAAGGGATTGGTTGGTAGGACATAATATATCAAGGGATCACAAATTTTGGGATTACGAGTGTGTGTGTATAGGGGGGAGGGGGTAGAAATAGTAGAGGGAGACAAGAGATCAGTAAGCAGATTCGGAAGGATATAGGTTGCAATAGTTACTCGAAGATGAAAAGGCTTGTACAGGTCAGAGAAGCATAGAAATCTGCATCAAAAAAGTCTTCGAACTGAGGGCCACAGCAACATAGGAAAAGAAACAAAATTAAATATACATGTTTTAAAAAGGCGGTCCTTGTCGCCTCGTCCTACCTTGCGGCAGATAACCAGTGCCCAAACTGACACAAGCAGTACAACATGGCACAAAGTAAACAACTTTGTCAGTAGTTTGCGTTTGTCACGGTGTGCTGTGACGTCATACAAATTTCAGTGAGCCTTATCGTATAATACTTACCCGAGTCGTCACAGGCATACCGTCTCGAACAGCACCTCCTAGCGTAATTGTCCGCTCTGTGCCATATTGCACTCCTTGTTTCAGTTTGGCTCCTGGGCGTTTGGCGTAAGGTAGCAGGAGACAACACAGGACTCTTTATCGTTTTAATGGATACAAATGTCAGCATCAGTGCACTGTTGAAATGTGTATCTTCAAATTTCATTTCTTGGCTTTCACTGTATATTTTACACTCGCATTATGAGATGTTGGTAAAAATTATATTCAAATGAAACGATACGGTTCCAGAGAGTTTGTCTTGTCTCAGACATCTATGATGTATACAGGGTGGTCCCGAATTCATGGTACAAACTTTAATGGTAGGTGCAGGACATTGTAACAAGGATATATTGTATAGGAATGTATAGTCCCAGGTGACGCGGTGAGACGTAAACAGGGGAAATAACGGCCGAAAGGAAAACGAAAGATTTTATTGAAATCGTTGTTGACAAGTGTCATGTTTACAGTAAGTGTTCAAAATTGCGTCCACCATGAGCGATACATGCTTGACAGCGTCGGTGCAGCGATTGGCGTACACGTTCAAAGATGCCTGGTATTTCACGCACACCTGCAGCAGCTACAGATATGCGAGCAACGAGATCCTCATCTGAGTCAACTGGAGTCTCATAAACAAGACTCTTAAGATGTCCCCATAAAAAGTAATCGAGGCAAGAGAAATCAGGAGATCGGGGTGGCCAAGGGACTGGTCCACCACGCCCAATCCATCTAGCACCAAACGTGGCATTCAGGTAATTCCGTACAGCAGTGCTGAAGTGTGCTGGCGCTCCATCGTGCTGAAACCACATGCGGTTACGAATGGCGAGCGGAACATCTTGCAGCAGTTCTGGTAACACTTCTTGCAGAAAAATAAGATAGCTTTCGCCACAGAGTCGCGTGGGTAGTAAGTATGGCCCAATCAAAAAGTCGTTCACAATACCAGCCCACACATTAATACCGGAACGTTGTTGATACGCATGTGGACGCGTTGCATGTGGATTATCTGTTGCCCACACATGGGAATTGTGCGCATTAAAGACACCCTCGCGTGAAAATGTCGCTTCATCTGTAAATAGCACATGACCTACGAAATCCGGCTGCAACGCACATTGCTGCAACAACCACTGGCAGAAGTTCACGCGAAGAGGATAATCTGCCGGATTCAATGCTTGTACTTTTTGAAAATGGAAGGGGTGTAAGCGATTTTCATTTAACACTCTGCATACAGTCTGATGACTCACATGTACGTCACGCGCAACAGTTCTTGTGCTTGACTCGGGTCTATCAGCCACTATGTTCAAGATGCGTTCTTCCAGTCTTGGAGTGCGTACAGCTCTTAATCGACCAGCGTCATGTCTGTTGACGTCGAACGTACCTGTTTCACAAAGTTGACGATGTAACCGTTGAAAAATTCTATGATCCGGCATTCGTCGATTAGGATACTCCGCGCGATACATTCGTAACGCAGCTCTGGCGTTACCATTTGCACGGCCGTACATGTAATGCATGTCTGCTTTTTCTGCATACGTAAAGTCACCCATCGTCTACGGCAGCACAATTGTGAATGGCGCTTGTCCCTACTGCGATACATCATGTTCATCTACTGCCCTCTACCGGCAGTGACACCAACCGATCACTCCATTTCTCTTTCCCCTGTTTACGCCTCACCGCGTCACCTGCGACTATACATTCCTATACAATAAATCCTTGTTACAATGTCCTGTACCTACCATTAAAGTTTGTACCATGAATTCGGGACCACCCTGTACATGCAAAGCGAAGCAGTGAATAAAAGTTTGTAGCAAGACTGGGATGCGAACCTGACTCTTCTGTTCAATAGGAAGATTTGCTAACTACTACACCATCATAGCGCAGTGGCCTTGCACAGCTGCACAGAATATCCGATCACCCCTCACTTCTTAGTCCTAATGCCCATTCACACTTCGACCCACTTGGTATTCTTTCTAAAACTCGAATAGCGTTGCAGAAGTTCTAAATGTGTTGGAATAGTGCCTCAGCTCGAATGAAATGGGGGATCCTGCCTCTGTGCCATGGTGGCATAGTGGTTAGAGCATCTGCCTAGTAAACAGGCAATTAGGGTTCGAATCCCAGCCTTGGTAGAAATTTTTTTTTTTTCGCCTTAGTCTGCATACAAACACACATCAAAAAAGTTTTTGCATCATCTCGATTCCCAGAACTCCTGAAGATAGACGTTAATTGTGCATATTGTATCACAGACACAGTTCCTTTGACTGTTCAGAGATGTCACTAAACCCGCCAGAAGATGAGCAGCGCCTATTAGACAGAGGAGGTCCGACAGCCGATCAGTTCCAACCTTTCCACTATGGCTCGTGTTGTCTGTAGTTCAACCATGCCTAGACGGTCAATATCGCGGTTCGATCGCGTCCGCATTGTTACTTTGAGCCAGGAAGGTCTCTCAACCCGGGAAGTGCCCAGGCGTCTCAGAGTGAACCAAAGCGATGTTGTTCGGTCATGGAGGACATACAGAGACAGGAACTGTCGATGACATGCCTCGCTCAGGCCATACAAGGGCTACAACTACAGGGGATGACCGCAACCTACGGATTATGGCTCGGAGGAACCCTGACAGCAACGCCACCATGTTGAATAATACTTTTCGTGCAGCCACAGGACGTAGTGTTACGACTCAAACTGTACGCAGTAGGCTGCACGATGCACTACTTCACTCCCGACGTCCATGGCGAGGTCCGTCCTTGCAAACCACCACACCATGCATTGCGGTGCAGATGGGCCCAACAACATGCCGAATGGACCGCTCAGGATTGGCATCACACTCTCTGCACCGATGAGTGTCGCATATGCCTTCAACCAGACAATCGTCGGAGTCGTGTTTGCAGGCAACCCGGTCAGGCTGAACGCCTTAGACACACTGTCCAGCGAGTGCAGCAAGGTGGAGGTTCCCTGCTGTTTTGGGGTGGCATTATGTTGGGCTGGCGTACGCCGCTGGTGCTCATGGAAGGTACCTCAACGGCTGTACGATACGTGAATGCCATCCTCCGACCGAGAGTGCGACCATATCGGCAGCATATTGGCGAGGCATTCGTCTTCATGGATGACAATTCGCGCCTGCAACGTGCACATCATGTGGATGAATTCCTTCAGAATGACGACATCGCTCGACTAGACTGGCCAGCATGTTCTAAAGACATGCCTGGGTAGATTGAAAAGGGCTGTTTATCGACGACGTGACCCATCAACCACTCTGAGGGATCTACGCCTAATCGCCGTTGAGGAGTGGAACAATCTGGACCGACACTGACTTGATGAACTTGTGGATAGTATGCCACAACGAATAAAGGCATACATCAATGCAAGATGGCGTGCTATTGGGTATTAGAAATACCGGTAGTACAACAGTCTGGACCACCACCTCTGAAGGTCTCGCTGTATGGTGATACAACATGCAATATGCGGTTTTCATGAGCAATAAAAAGGGTGGAAATGATGTTTATGTTGATCTCTATTCCAATTTTCTGTACAGGTTGCGGAACTCTCGGAACAGAGGTGATGCAAGACTTTTTTTAATGTTTGTAGATCAAACACTATATTGGAGAAAGAGATCAGTGTATTTTCACTCGGTATCTTGATACCTTAGGTAGTTTTTATATATAGTCAACGCTAAATTTTAAGCATTTGTTTTGAGCACCACAGTGTAGTCACTGATATGTTTCGCCATATCACTTTTCATTCTTTGATTTATTTATTTATATATTTAATGCGAAATCGTGAATGTTAATATTCCATTGGCTGGCAGTTTATTTCTGGACTTTCATTCGAAACCTATTTATCGCCACAACAATGTGGTTCCAAAACACCCTACCACAAGCCGGGCGGAGTGGCCGAGCGGTTCTAGACGCTACAGTCTGGAACCGGGCGACCGCTACGGTCGCAGGTTCGAATCCTGCCTAGGGCATGGATGTGTGTGATGTCTTTAGGTTAGTTAGGTTTAAGTAGTTCTAAGTTCTAGGGGACTGATGAGCTCAGAAGTTGTCCCATAGTGCTCAGAGCCATTTTTGAACCTTACCACACTTGTTGCCTACCAAGAGAAAAATGTCAGTGCATCCCCCATTTGCTATTTTATGTGTTTATACTTTCATATAGCCCTATATTACCGATAGCAAATTATTAACGAAGTAGCTGAAGTTTCAGGAAGACACAGGCTCAGTCCATCTATAGTGAAGAGTCTCTCCTGTTGAGTTTCTTCATCAATCATTGATGGAGAAAGTCAGTCACAGTTTGGCCTGATGGCCATTTATCATGAATGTTCGTTTGTCCACCACAGTACGCGATAAACTATTTTCGAACTGAAGTGTCATTAGTCACTATTCCACAACTTTCTGTTATTTGTCTGTGAATTGGATATGGTGGATTTTTTCGCATTCAGAAACCGTATTACGCTACGAACCTAAAATCTGGCGTGGTCGTTGATTTTGCCACACATTTTAAAATCGCACAAGCAAACAGCAGACGACAGCCCCTGATCCCAGTTTTCTTTCATATTCGCGCCAACAGTTAGCGAAGGTCTACAAGACGGTGGCAGCGTTGGGGAGAGAAATGCGCGTCTCGTGAGATCGAAACGCTTTTTACTTTTAGAAGCACCCTGGTACACAGAGCGGCAGGCTGGGAGGTCTGCGCGGACCGCAAATAAAGAAACGGCTGTGGCGGGAATGAGCGCCGCCTGGCGACATATCACGCTCCACGCGCCGGCGCGCGCTGCGGCCCTTTGTCTGGGAGTAATGGCGCTGCACTCGCAGTGAATGAAACACCCGCGAGTAGCGGACGCCCGCGCGCTGCCCGGCGTGGGCCGCTGGAGCCGCGCCAGACGGTAACTCGCCGCGTGACGCCGCCCAAGCCGCGACACTCTGTCAACACCTGCGTCGCGCTGCTCCGCCTCGCCTCAAAACAACGCTCCTTATGTTCATTTAACCGTCTGAGATCAAATAATGTAAATAAATCCAATTTTACAACTTTTCACAAAATGTACCTTTGTCATCATAGTAAGCCTCGAATACAAGAAGAAATTTGCAAAAAGTATACAAGGGGGCGGTAACACTTTCGCTCGCAATTTTGATTTTTTTTTTAGTTTACTCATTATGAGAAGCAAGGAGCGATCTGTGATAATACATTAGATGTCCTCAGAGCGGTAAGTCTGAATAAAATCTTCTCGGTTTTCAAGCCATGTCAATTCGAATAAAATTCTCGAGCTTTCTATTCATGTCCCCAGACTCTTCATCCTACTGACTGGCAGGGATGGATTTTTTTTATTGTCATTTCATACCCCTACCCCATATGGACAGGGGTGGGCTGGCAGCGGCACAGTACGCCGTTCTTCAGCTGAGAGACTGTATATCGCAGGAGAAATAAATACTTAAAATGCAGGGATAAAAGATGAAGAGGACGCAAGAGAATGTTAAAAGATGCAAAAAACGAGGAATTTGATCAGGCATGTTTACATAAAATCCACATGTAGATAAAATGACACTCGACATGGATGTAGCTCACGAACACTGGCAGCGTGGAGAGCATGTATACAATGGCATTCGCAATATGAAAGCCACACAGGATGACGACACTTAAAATACACTGCACTTATGTAACACATACGATGAGCACCAAAATATGACAGAGAGTAACCAGGTTAAAACTGGAAGGACCTGACAAGGGAAAAGACGCCAGAGAGGAGGGAAAGTGGAGGGAGAGGAGGGGGTCGGTGGAGGATGGAGGAGTGGAAGCTGGAAGGGACAGAAGGAGGGGGAAGCCGTTATCACACTGAGGGACAGGGAAATTGAGATGAAGGGAACAACCCAGGAAGTAGCACAAGGACTGGGAAGGACAGGAGAGTAGGAGGGGGGACAGTAGACAGGGAGAGGAAAGAAAGGGAGACTGAGGGAGGAGGGGAGAGGAAGAGGACAGTCAGAGTTGGAAAGAAGGACAAATATTTGGGCGAAGCACATCATCCACGATGGAGAGACGCCAGAAGTTTCTTTGGGAGAGGAGATGGAGGGTTTGGAGATGCAGAGAGGGTGGGACACATCTATGGAGGTGTGGCACCAGGTGGATAGTAGAGAGGAAAGGAGACACCGGGGGATGAGGGGGGATCGAGGTGGCAGTTGGTGTAGAGATGAGGTCTAAGAGAAACTTCATGGGGGGCAGGAGATGGATTTGGAAAGGTAGGTGGAGCACATAGCATTCAAGGATTTAGAGGGCTTTATAGACTTTAGAAGAGATGGAAATCCAGGCAACACTGCCATAACGAAGTATTGGATGAACTAGGTATTTGTAGGTGTGAAGGATGGTGGAAGGATGCAGTCCCCATGTCTGGCCAGACAGGAGTTTGTGGGCTTTGCATTGGGTAGTAAGGAGATGGGGAGTCCAGGTAGGGCGAGGATCAAGGGTGAGGACAAGGCATTTCAAGGTGGAGTAACTTGAATAGGATGGTCGTAGATAGTGAGATAGAAGCCATGGAGCTAGAAGGAGGGGGTGGTGTGTCCTATTGTCATCGCCTGGGGTTCTGAAGGATTGGTTCAAGGAGTCACTGATTGTGTCAATAGTAAACTGGTCTAGGTGGGTTTCAAGGGAGTGCCAGAACCGTTGAATGGTAGAATAGAGAGCAAGGAGGGCGGTGTCATCAGCATATTGAAGAACGTGGACAGGTGAGGTTTGTCTGGGCATGTCAGTGGCGTACAGGAGAAAAAGTAGAGGAGAAAGGATGGAACCCTGGGGCACATCTGTGGTAGGGTAGAAGGTACAGGAATTGGTATTATGGATGGTGACGTAGGAAGAATGGTGGCAAAGGATGGAGGAAATAAGATGGGTGAAGTTGATAGGAAGGGTGTAGGTCTGGAGCTTGAAAAGGAGCCCAGAATGCCATACATGGTCATAAGCATTCTGGAAGTCGAGGAAAACAAAAATAGCAGAGTGACAGGAATTAATTTAGAGGGAGAGGAGAGGGGTTAGGTTGAGGAGCAGGTTGTCATTGGGGAAGGCAGGCCAGAAACCACAATGTGTAAAAGGAAGCAGTGTTGAGTCAGGTGGTGATGCATATGGTGGGAGGGGAGGGACTCAAAGACCTTACTGAACATAGAGGTGAGACATATGAGGCTATAAGAGGTGTGAGAAAGGAGTTTGTGGGGTTTGAGAAACAACAGGATGTGGGAGACTTCTAAGGTGAGTGCGTGAATGTCAAGGAACCTGGGGTCAGTGTGGAAGGACGAAGGCGTGCATGGTGGGTGACTGGTTCTGGGAATAAGGGCAACCATATGGCAGGTCAGAAGGGATGGGGGCAGTCAGTGGTTCTTTAGTGGATGGGGTGGGAGCATGTTTGACACTAGGGCATTTAGGGAGTATACATGTAACAGCACTTGGGAAGATAGGTGAAGGATGGGTTGGAGTAATAGATGACAGGAGGCAGGCCCTTCTTGGGGTGCAGAGGTGTCAACAAGAGGTGGTGTCAGTGAACTGTCTGGAGAGGCTTCCACGGCCCGCATGCAGGTGATGGAGATGCTGGGGTTGAAGGGGGACTAGGGAGGGGGGAAACCCTTGAGGTGGCAGGGGCAGGAGTGGGAGTGGACTGATATGTGTGGGGATACAATATGGAGGAGGAGATGGAAGGAAACAGTAAAGAGTTATCTGTATGTACTGTTAATGTACATTAAATATTTGTTTACATCCTTGGAAATTTTTCGGCTTTGTTATGTTGATTTGAAAATGAGACTTGGCCCAAAACTAGTGTTCGAATGAAAAATAAGTTTGCAACTTGGACTGGTTTTTCGTTCTATTGAGTAATGATAGGAGGCTGCGCATAAAAAGGGGGGTCAGAGGAGGTACTCCATGAAGTGATGTTGGCGGCAGAGGAAGGGGAGGTGTAGATAATGGTGGTGCTTGGGATGTCTATGTCTGAATGGAGATGAGCCCACCATCAACGAAACGAAAACGATGAGCAGGCGGACGACGCATCAGATGAAAATGAGGACGGAGGTAGAGACAAAAAAGAAGAAACAGCACGGCGACGTCACAGCGACAGCGACGGCGGCAACGACAGGAGCGGCGGCGGGCAGAGGCAGCAGGCAGCCGGCAGCATACACCAAAGAGGCTATTGGCGAGCGGCGGGCGGCAAGCGGGGGCGGCAACTGTCTGGATGTCTGGGGCTGGCACGATTTCCCCCTTATACACCCACGATTACGGCTGCTGGCACAAATAAGAAGAGATCCGAAACGACGCGGGCGAGGAAGCTGAGTCGGGCAGCTCATAGCAGGTCCGTCCCGCAGCGGAACCGAGTGACGACACGTGGCGGGATGACCGGACCCATGTTTGAAAATGCCGCTCCCGCCACCCTGTAAACGTTAAGCCTCCGTCGTTGCTTCCTTTCGACTTCCAAAGCCAGCCCCCATACCTTACTCACTGTGTTAAAATTGTTGCTGCTCATTCTAATCTCAGCCGCCTCTTTTACAGCGGAATCCCCATATGTTGACGAATGCGCCAAAATTCTCGTGTTCTCAAACTGTATTTTGTGTCTGTTTTCCAGGCAATGATTGAACCGTAAAATTACTACTGGTTCACCAAAGGTTATTAATCACAATTAATACACAAAATGTAAAGTGGAATTAGGTGCCAAGGAATAACTGGTGAAATTACACACAATTTTCAGCAACACTCTTTATTCAAATTTGGTGCAAGACTTTACGATATTTTTTTTAAAAAAAACAACAATCATTCAACGATTAAGTCACAATTTACGATAGGAAAGGACTTTTAAATTATTAAATTATTATTAAAAAATTTCACGCGAGTAAAGGGCAAGTACAGGCAAGCAATTTAACGTATACAACGCGACGCTGTATAATATTTCAAGCTCAGCTATATTACGGGTGAATTTCACTCCATTAATAAATGAATAAAATTTGAATATATGACTTCACTTTTGGACAGACAAATTTCCCATATGGTTGCAACAGCTGTAGCTACGGCTGCCCGCAACAGCCTCACTCAGGCTCATTAAATGGCGCAGAATCTAACTTGTCTGCAACATATAAAGACAATCCTGTTTACAAAAAGTTCTCAAAAATAGAAAAACCAAAACGCATGAGTCATGCACAGCGGGGGGGGGGGGGGGGGGGGGACACTTCTAACAGATAATAACATTAACATTTCCAAAATACATAAAAAAACAAACTTTACAAATTTCTGCCAGTTAAGTTACGGCAAACACACCCCCTCGCAAGGTAGGACTTGCGAACTCCTACAACATTCACCTTTCAAGGCAATAACTTCTACCCGTAATGAATGGCAAACTTTTGCATGGCAAGAAAACACACTAATAACCAACTACCTGTGTAAAACACATAAACACGTTGAGTAAAAGCCTTAAAAGGTATTGAACTGGAAAAACACTCAACAGTTTTTGCTGACTAGAAACAATATAAAAAATATCCACTACCTTGCTTGATTATAGCCAAATACACATAAACACAAATTTACGTAAGTTACAGCTTCCAGATGAACGTGGATTTGTTATGCAATTGACTAGTTCTTACCACGAGGCAAAAGGAATTTTTCTTTTTTCTTAGAGTACCTTTTACACGTGAGTCTAGTAATACTAGCTATGGCAGGCGAGAGAATGGATCACGTCTTAGTGCCTTGCATTTTAAACAGTACAGCCACAGGTGCCTTAGACTTTCACAGACCTCCAAATGCTCTGCCGAGCCGCCCGCTGCCAGACGTTTCAACGGACGCAGGAAGGCGCGCCGATTTTCAAAGCCTCCTCACCGGTCGGCAGCATACGGCCGAACTGCAAATTAGGCCCCTCGCGGACCCACGCTCAGGAAGGCTCTTTTCGCGACGAGCAGTTAACACCCCATACCACGGAGCCGCTGCTCGCGTCGCTTACGCTGATGCCGCGATATGCGTGCTGTCCCTCTAGCACCGGCAGAGAAGTCGCTTCTTGATGCTCCGACTGCCAACCCTCTTCGAGAGTCCATACAGCCACTTCTTAAGCCCACGCGAACAGCCCACTTTTCCCCTTTCCCGCTAGAGGGAGACACCGAAGGCTTCAAATTCGACAACGGCGCCACCGCCAGAAAACGGAGGGCGATTGCTTCACGCTACGCGCTGCGGCGAACTTTTCAAAGCTAACTTTACTACGGCTCAATGCTCAGCTCTGGCTGAGTTGTCGAGTCCCTTTGTTTAATATGTCTCTTTCCCTCGGTACAAAGCTCTGCAACTGTGCGAAGTGTCTGGCCCGCATAGATGCTGCTGCACTCGCTAGGGACGCCGTATACCGAGCACACGAAGAGCTATGTCGTCTTTAACAGGGCGCAACATTATCATATGTTGGGAAAGGGCCGCAACACTAGTCTCAATCCATGCCTCTGCAGCATGTGTCTTAACTTGCTGCTCACTTCCTCACAGGAACGGCAGGAAAGCCGCCAGCTTGGCTTCTTTTGCCGATTCCCAAAGCGTCCTTCTTCGGTAACACCTGAAAGCGTGTGCAATGTGTCTTTTGCTATAACCATTCTCTCTGAACACGTGTCTCAAGTGCTGCAGTTCAAAGTGTATGTGGTCGTCTTCAGAAATAACTTTGACTCTTTGTATGTACGTGTTCAGACTGCTTTCTCGCATACAAGGTGGTGAGAAATATCGCCATTCAGATATCAATCAGTGTGCATCGGTTTCCTGCACACTGAATGACCAAGCCGACGACCTGATTTCCTCTCAACTAAAAAATCCAAGAACGGTAGCTTGTCATCCTTATCCATCTCGGTGGTAAATTTAATACTGGGATGGGCATCGTTCATGTAATTGTGTGTATATGAGCGGAAAATCGTGCGAGTCCCGGCAGTCAGTAGTTTTAGTCGTGACGACGATGGTGGAGATAGCCCCGAAAGCTCAAGAATTTTATTCGAACTGACGCGCTTTGAAAACCGAAAAGATTTTATTCAGTACACTAGATTTTCTCAGGATTGCCGGTAATAACTATTATCCTCGATAACCGGTCCCGGTAATCAGTGTTCCAATTTTCATATCTAGAAAGCATTTACGCAGTGTGACTATACAAAACGAATGTAATATACAGTGTAAGGTGTAAAAAATAAAAAAAACAGATCTCGGCCTACAAGTCATTGCCTGCAACTCAAACTTATGAGAAAGAGCACTTACTGCTATTTTAGGACATAAGCAATCACTTGCTTGTTGAGGTTTATTGTTTTTTCTGTTTTCTTTTATATTGTATCTTACTCAGTACATTACATATGCTTTCTATGGTCACATTCTAAAAATGTTTTACAGATCTCGAATTCGTAACACTGATTACCCAAACCGGTTATCGAGAGGAAAGATTATTATTAGCAAACTTGAAAAAGAAATTTACCTACTCTATTGTCTAAAATTTTTCACAAAATTAACGTTTATTATCGCAGCAAGCCACGGCTACAAGTAGAAACTTACAAAAAGAAAACAAAGTTGTGATTGCACTTTGGTACCACTGGTACATATAGTTTTCAACTATCCAGCATTCTGTAAGATACGCTTGAAAACAATTTCGCGTTTTTGCTGGAAATATCCCACATCTCGAAACTTCCTTGAATCCTAAAACAAATTATAGTCCGAAGTGACAAGCAAAAGGTTCAATATGACCGCCATATAGCCCATATATTAATTGTGTGATTAGTTATTTTCGTAACGTTTGAAGGAGAGGTGAAAAGCCTTTCCGAAATCCTGTTTTCTTAACAGGTTCCTAAAATTCAGTTCGCTGTGGGGCAGTTTGTTACAATTTTGGTCAGGAGTTTGCAAAGATGCGACAACTAACAAACCGGACGATAGTTATCGAAGTTTTCCTTGCCATTGGTTTTGAAGAGTAGTGCCACTTCAGCATTTTTCCATTTTTTTTGGTCCTCTGGTATTCCAGAGTTGATGCATTTGTTGATTAATATCCTCACAGGTGCCTCCACCTGGTTTCAATATACACTCCTGGAAATTGAAACAAGAACACCGTGAATTCATTGTCCCAGGAAGGGGAAACTTTATTGACACATTCCTGGGGTCAGATACATCACATGATCACACTGACAGAACTACAGGCACATAGACACAGGCAACAGAGCATGCACAATGTCGGCACTAGTGCAGTGTATATCCACCTTTCGCAGCAATGCAGGCTGCTATTCTCCCATGGAGACGATCGTAGAGATGCTGGATGTAGTCCTGAGGAACGGCTTGCCATGCCATTTCCACCTGGCTCCTCAGTTGGACCAGCGTTCGTGCTGGACGTGCAGACCGCGTGAGACGACGCTTCATCCAGTCCCAAACATGCTCAATGGGGGACAGATCCGGAGATCTTGCTGGCCAGGGTAGTTGACTTACACCTTCTAGAGCACGTTGGGTGGCACGGGATATATGCGGACGTGCATTGTCCTGTTGGAACAGCAAGTTCCCTTGCCGGTCTAGGAATGGTAGAACGATGGGTTCGATGACGGTTTGGATGTACCGTGCGCTATTCAGTGTCCCCTCGACGATCACCAGTGGTGTACGGCCAGTGTAGGAGATCGCTCCCCACACCATGATGCCGGGTGTTGGCCCTGTGTGCCTCGGTCGTATGCAGTCCTGATTGTGGCGCTCACCTGCACGGCGCCAAACACGCATACGACCATCATTGGCACCAAGGCAGAAGCGACTCTCATCGCTGAAGACGACACGTCTCCATTCGTCCCTCCATTCACGCCTGTCGCGACACCACTGGAGGCGGGCTGCACGATGTTGGGGCGTGAGCGGAAGACGGCCTAACGGTGTGCGGGACCATAGCCCAGCTTCATGGAGACGGTTGCGAATGGTCCTCGCCGATACCCCAGGAGCAACAGTGTTCCTAATTTGCTGGGAAGTGGCGGTGCGGTCCCCTACGGCACTGCGTAGGATCCTACGGTCTTGGCGTGCATCCGTGCGTCGCTGCGGTCCGGTCCCAGGTCGACGGGCACGTGCACCTTCCGCCGACCACTGGCGACAACATCGATGTACTGTGGAGACCTCACGCCCCACGTGTTGAGCAATTCGGCGGTACGTCCACCCGGCCTCCCGCATGCCCACTATACGCCCTCGCTCAAAGTCCGTCAACTGCACATACGGTTCACGTCCACGCTGTCGCGGCATGCTACCAGTGTTAAAGACTGCGATGGAGCTCCGTATGCCACGGCAAACTGGCTGACACTGACGGCGGCGGTGCACAAATGCTGCGCAACTAGCGCCATTCGACGGCCAACACCGCGGTTCCTGGTGTGTCCGCTGTGCCGTGCGTGTGATCATTGCTTGTACAGCCCTCTCGCAGTGTCCGGAGCAAGCATGGTGGGTCTGACACACCGGTGTCAATGTGTTCTTTTTTCCATTTCCAGGAGTGTATGATTTGTTATTATGTCCTTCCCATGGGCTTTTCTTTTGTTGTTGAAGAAATGCTTTTCAACCATCAAGTGTTTTTGTTTGAGACTATTCTACCCTTTCCTCAAGTTACTTGAAATAATGTACTAATTTTCTCTTGAATAAATGTGGAATGTACTGGGCAACTGTGCAAATAAAAAAAATGAAAAAAAAGAATATTATGAATGTTTGTGAAGCTGATAGCAGGATTTTTCCTAGCAAAAATCTTGAAGATTATCTGAAAACAATAATAATAACAATAATAATAATAATTATTATTATTGGATCTCCAGTAGTATAGATTCGCTGGATGAAGAGTTCTTCTTCTGAATCTCGGCGATGTCGATCCCGGGGCTCCACAGCTGCGGTGGTCGACGATTTAGTATTGACAGTTCTGCACAATCTCAAAGAAAAACGGGAGGAAGATGAAAATGGCAGCAGATCCTTAATTGTTGTAGCTAGAATAAAACCATGTCCGGTTTATTGAATGTTACTTTTGAGAAAAGACAGCAATGTCGGTCATCGCTGGGTTTGATCCGTGTTGTTATAAATTCGATGCAGGCTCTTGAAGTAATTTTCGCCACGGGATGTAAATCTTGCTGGTAAAACTTAAACATCTATAATGTCCAATGTGAATTGAATTACCTTGTCGTGTTTTGTTGTTTTTGACGATGATTATATTCGTCGTTTATTCATCAAGATGAGCTCTTTCGAATTACAGTGGTTTCTAACCCTTCCACCTTTTCTACATAGACACCAAACATTAAAGTCACAATTCTGATTGCAATGGGGAACTATCCCTTTCATACAACAATATATGCTTCTCTCTACTCTCGCTGGGAAGACACACACAAAAAAGTTAAAAATGGAACAAGTAATGTACACAAAAAGGTAATACAGATACAAACATAGCATAATCTGTTCATGAGTAGTTGCAAGGCAAAAACAGGTGGGGTGAATACACAAATCATTTCCTTTTCTGGTTGATAGGAAATCGAAAACGTCATAATAGATATAAGAAAATAACACAGCAAGTTCCACAAAAGGTTAATAGAGATGTGTTCATCATACCAACAGTTAACTTAAAGAGGTACAAAAGGTAAGAATCCAAGGAGTTAGGAGCTGTGCATGTAGTCTCTGTAGTATAAGTCAAGGTGCTAATCAATATTCCATCATCAAAGTTCATAGCAAGACTAGTTGACATCTGATACGAACTAGATAGAATATCTTTGGAAGACATCTTAGTCGAAATAAAATGTAAACAAAGATGAAAGTGAAACTACAACATGGAGACCGATAATAACCATATAGAATAAAAGAATTACAGCAGTAAAAACATAAATAATGAACTAGCAGCATGTCATAATTGCGGATGCTTCCGCTGCCAGAGTCAGTTGACATAAAAGATTTCTGAGTCTACAGTAGACCCAGAAGAAGGCCATTGTGACCGTGGACGAAACGTTAGTTTTGGAAGGATAGTTTTTTTTTTTTTTTTTTACATCATGACCCGGTACTATACTAAGAAAACTTTTAGATTAATTAGTAGCATAATCATCACGCAGCAGTCAAAAAAGAGTGTAAATAAAATAAAAATATTATTAATGACAAATAAAAACGTGTTTTAGGCAATGTCTACACGTAAGTAAGAGCCTGAATTGAAGCTCTTAAATAGTTTAAAAACTAGTAAGAAGGAAAAATATTCATTCAATCGATGACATAAGCGATAAGTGCGTAAAATAGGATTACACACGTGAGCGTTGTCTCAGGTAAGCAGCCCTAGTTGAAAGTGTAAAATTGAAGATAGTTATCCATATTGGAAATCGTAACCTAGATACACAAAAATTTGCAAATGTGTGTGAAATCTTATGGGACTTAACTGCTAAGGTCATCAGCCCCTAAGCTTACGTACTATTTAACCTAAATTATCCTAAGGACAAACACACACACCCATTCCCGAGGGAAGACTCGAACCTCAGCCGGGAGCAGTCGCACAGTCCATGACTGCAGCGCCTGAGACCGCTCGGCTAATCCCGCGCGGCCCTAGATACACACAGTGGACTATTATGGTTACGATGTGTAGTCTACTAGTAAACCGTAGATGTCAAGAAACATAACGTTATAAACCAGTGAACAACAATAAATACAAAATGGTCCATCAGTGAAATACAAACACACATAAATATATACAGGGTGGTCCATTGATCGTGACAGGGCAAAATATCTCACGAAATAAGCGTCAAACGAAAAAACTACAAAGAACGAAACTTGTCTAGCTTGAAGGGGAAAACCAGATGGCGCTATGGTTGGCCCGCTAGATGGCGCTGCCATAGGTCAAACGAATATCAACTGCCTTTTTTTAAAAATAGGAACCCCCATTTTTATTACATATTCGTGTAGTACGTAAAGAAATATGAATGTCTTTGTTGGACCAATTTTTTTGGTTTGTGATAGATGGCGCTGTAATAGTCACAAACATATGGCTCACAATTTTAGAGGAACAGTTGGTAACAGGTAGGTTTTTTGAATTAAAATACAGAACGTAGGTACGTTTGAACTTTTTATTTCCGTTGTTCCAATGTGATACAAGTACTTTTGTGAACTTATTATTTCGGAGAACGCATGCTGTTACAGCGTGATTACCTGTAAATACGACAGTAACGCAATAAATGCTCAAAATGATGTCCGTCAACCTCAAGGCATTTGGCAACACGTGTAACGACATTCCTCTCAACAGCGAGTAGTTCGCCTTCCGTAATGCTCGCACATTAATCAACAATGCACTGACGCATGTTCTCAGGCGATAGCAAATATCCTTCAACTTTCCCCACAGAAAGAAATCCGGGGACGTCAGATCCGGTGAACGTGCAGGCCATGGTAAGGTGCTTCGACGACCAATCCACCTAGCATGAAATATGCTATTCAATACCGCTTCAACCGCACGCGAGGTATGTGCCGGACATGCATCATGTTGGAAGTACATCGCCATTCTGTCACGCAGTGAAACATCCTGTAGTAACATCGGTAGAACATTAGGTAGGAAATCAGCATACATTGCACCATTTAGATTGCCATCTATAAAATGGGGGCCATTTATCCTTCCTCCCTTAATGCCGCACCATACATTAACCCACCAAGGTCGCTGATGTTCCACTTGTCGCAGCCGTCGTGGATTTTCCGTTGCAAATAGTGCATATTATGCTGGCTTACGTTACCGCTGTTGGTGAATGACGCATCGTCGCTAAATAGAACGCGTGCAAAAAAATCTGTCATCGTCCCGCAATTTCTCTTGTTCCCGGTGGCAGAACTGTACACGACGTTCAAAGTAGCCGCAGTGCAATTCCTGGTGCAATCGATTTTGATGTAGCATTCTCAGCACCGACGTTTTTGAGATTCCCGATTCTCGCGCAGTTTGTCGGCTACTGATGTACAGATTAGCCGCGACAGCAGCCAAAAGACGTACTTGGGCTTCACCATTTCTTGCAGGTCGCGATTGACGTTTCACATGTGGCTGAACACTTCATGTTTCCTTAAATAACGTAGCAATCCTGCGAACGGGCCGGACACGGATGTGTCGTCCAGGATATCGAGCAGCATACATAGCACACACGCGTTGGGCATTTTGATCACAATAGGATTACATCAACACAATATCGACCTTTTCTGCAATTGGTAAACGGTCCATTTTAACACGGGTAATGTATCACGAAACAAATACTGTCCGCACTGGCCGAATGTGACGTGATACCACGTACTTACACGTTTGTGTCTATTACAGCGCCATCTATGACAAAGCGAAAAAGGTGGTCCAACTAAGAGATTTGTATTTTTTTACGTACTACACGAATATGTAATAAAAAATGGGAGCTCCTATTTTTAAAAAATGCAACTGATATCAGTTTGACCTATGGCAGCGCTATCTAGCCGACCAACCTTCAAGCTAGACAAGTTTCGTTCTTTGTAGCTTTTTCGTTTGACACTTATTTCGTGAGATATTTGGCCCGGTCACGACCAATGGACCACCCTGTATATACCAAATATGGGCCTCAACTGAAAACGACGAAAACCCAACGTTCCCGTAGTATTGCTTGTAAAGTAGAACATCTTGCATCACATTGGCCACGTTCCCCTACACGAAGCAAAACTCTGATTTGTCTTATTCAGCCTTTCCCGCTACGGAATAGTGTAAAACTTTAAACTCACTGCTGAGGTGTCACAAAGCTTGACCAGCCGCTCGTCTACGAACGCTTTGTCGCCCAGTGTTAAGTCGGCTTAAAAGTGAATGTATTCTGTCCGCGACGGCGACTGGAACTT
This sequence comes from Schistocerca americana, assembly GCF_021461395.2. Lineage (NCBI taxonomy): Eukaryota > Metazoa > Arthropoda > Insecta > Orthoptera > Acrididae > Schistocerca > Schistocerca americana. Next base: position 551,825,951 of record NC_060121.1, on the reverse strand, counting down.
CGTGCGACACCACTGAAGTTCCAACGAGGGATGAAAAGAACTTCCCAGCACTAGTGGTGCGTGGAGACGGCCGAGCCGCACCTCGGCGTGGCGTGGCGCGGTGTGGGCGCCGTGGAGTGCCCCGCAGCGCACGCAGAGGCGCCGCCCCCTGCTAACGGGCCTTCCTCTCGTCAGGACACGAGTGATTCTCGACGAGATAAATGGCCGACGGGTGGGAACGGCCGCGGCGCCATCAAACGGCACAAAATAACAACTGCTCTTCACGCTTTCCAGATATAACGCTCAGATAATTGATAAATTATGTGGGAAACGCGCCGGAGACAGAGTGAAGCGACCCTGTTTTTTGCTGTCAATATTTACTGACCCGCTCCAGCCGTGGAGCGCATAGCCCGAGGACAGGTGTAGACACGCTTCGCGTATTATCTGTATATACCTCCGGTCCCGTGGAAGGATGCGGACGTGGCGAGGTCTCAAAACGTTCGTTCGCTTCAGCTAACACGAGAGGAAGAGAGGGCAAAGGTAGCAGGAATACACCTATACACCTGCGACTACCGGCAGATACACCACAATAAAGAAACATTTTTCAACTTCTTTCATTTTTTGTGCCCTGTGACAAGACGGCTCAGTTAGTTAACTTAATCCAATATTGTTACGAATGCGATATTTTATTCACACACGTAACTCGCAGTATTTTATCTCTGCCTTTTGAGCCGCTTTGCAGGTTTACAAATAAATAATTCCATTGCAGAGACAAGTAACAATCGTGATCCTACCATAACAGTAGGTCCATTCTATTAATCAAATGGAACACTCGAATACTCCACATATTTCCGTTCTAGTATGCAAATCCAAAGTAAATACCTGTTGACTTTAGTTACAGGCCGCGCAATGTACCTACAGTAGCAAAATACAGGATGGCACGCGAAATGCTATGCATTTAAAATTGTTCTTATAACTTTCAATAAATAAAAAGTGTCATCGTTTTCTTTTTTACACATCAGAATGTGTATGCTCAGCGACCGTGCCATACTCTTTCAGTACGATTGCCAAGTTGACGTACTATGTCTTCGAGACGAATTGTAATGTTTCCGACCACCCTGGGCACAAGTTTTCTGTGATTCCGTGGAAAACAGTTGTGATAACTGCTCGCAGTTACATTAGATAACATGGTTTGTTGCGGTAGGCACTCTCCTTCAAATGTTACGAAAATGACTAATCACACAATTAGTATATGGGTTATATGGCGGTCATATTGAACCTTTTGCTTGTCACTTCAGACTATAATTTGTTTTATATCCAGACTATTCGCCCTCTTTTTGAGAAAACAGTGTAACATCAGGATTCCTCTGGCCTTTATGTATTATCAAAAAGCTTTCGACTCCGTGAAGATCTTGGTAATCGTGGAAGCGCTGGAAAATGCCAGGATAAATTCAGGGTATATAAAGCTCTTGAAATACGACTAGGAACAGGTAACAATGACAAAGTGGATGAAGGCCTTATTATCAGTAGGCCCTAACTGGGAAAGAAGTTCGCCAGGCTGACACCATGTCTCCGAAATTGTTCCCCCCTTGCATTGAAAGATGTATTCAAATCACTGGACTGGAATAACAGACGAATAAAAATTAATGGCTCATATCTGAACCATCTGCACTTTGCCAACGATGTTGTACTTATAAGTGGAGATCTGGGAAACTAAATAGTATAATCCAAGAACTAAAACTTGCCTCTGGAAAGATAGGCTTGAGAACGAATATACAGTAAAACGAAAATTCTAAGCCTATACAACTAACCATTAACAGTCAAAACCATTCTGCAGAAGCTGTTGATCAATACATCTATCTAGACCACAAAAATTGCAGTAGGGAGAAACAATCAAAATGCAGAAATTCCTCGAAGAATAGGGCAGAGCCGAGCAGCGTTCCAGAAACTAAGATTTACTCTGACCACAAAGGATGTCCCAAATAACCTGCTTACTACCAGTTGCAGCCTACAGCCTGGAGTCTATGACTCTGACTAGGCAAGTGCTTGTAAAATAAAACGCACACAACGTGCCAAGGAGTATCATATGCTAGGAGGCAGCTTCAGGGATAGGATTCGATCAGAGGACATTAGAAGGGTAAGAGAGGTACTTGAGAGACTTACAAGCCTACGGTGGCAATGAGTCGGGCACGTAGCTGTACAAGATCGCAGCAGGCGGATCCTTAGAATTGTTCACTGGAGACGATGGGACCACACGAGAGGCATTGGAAGACCCCAAAAGAGCTGGCTTGATGACGTGAAGGTGGTGGCTGGATCGACTCAAAATCAAAGACAATGTAAACAAATGGAACGGGCCCGTACCCAGCAGTGGACCGAGATGGAGGAGGAGGAGGAGATTAGTGTTTGACGTCCCGTCGACAACGAGGTCATTAGAGGCGGAGCGCAAGCTCAGGTGAGGGAAGGATGGGGAAGGAAATCGGACGTGCCCTTTCAAAGGAACCATCCCGGCATTTGCCTGAAGCGATTTAGGGAAATCACGGAAAACCTAAATCAGGATGGCCGGAGACGGGATTGAACCGTCGTCCTCCCGAAGGCGAGTCCAGTGTGCTAACCACTGCGCCACCTCGCTCGGTGGACCGAGATCCTTAGATCCCTAGAATTGTTCATTGGAGACCATGGGGCCACAAGGGATTCTTTGGAAGAACCTAATTGTGATGCCTTGATGACGTGAAGCTGGTGGCTGGATCCGCTCAAGATCAAAGACAATGGAAACAAATGGAAGAGGCCTGTACCCAGCAGTGGATTGAGTTAGGTTGAAGAAGAAGATACTGTAACTTATGTTACATGTGTATGTGTATGCTGCTTCAATGCACAAATAAACTGAGGACCTCTCGAAAAGGCGTCGTTATTGGTAAGATTTTTAGTAATAAAATGACGGTGTTTAAAGAATCTTCGTGTTTAGCTGTTTTCGTACTATAACTTGCGCGCCGGCCAGAGTGGCCGAGTGGTTCTAGGCGCTACAGTCTGGAACCGCGCCACCGCTACGGTCGCAGGTTCGAATTATGCCTCGGGCACGGATGTGTGTGATGTCCTTAGGTTAGTTAGGTTTAAGTAGTTCTAAGTTCTAGGGAACTGATGACATCAGCAGTTAAGTCCCATAGTGCTCAGAGCCATTTGAACCATAACTTGCATGGTATGAAAGTACGCCGCTCAAAGGCAACAGAAAACTGAAGATTTATGAAACATGCGATATTCGTGGCACGACTTGTTGTAATTGAAAAGGTCAGTTAACACCATATTAGCGAAGAAAGCTCCCTGGAGACCATATGTCCCACAAGTTCAGTGGAGCGTAGTTCATAGAGGTGTGAAGTCCTGCTGTATCAAACATTTTTTATTCGTCTTCACGTTTTCAAAAAGGTTTTTCTGAATTTCTTATTAACTGAGTATAAGTACGTTCTGCAATATCTGATTTTATGTCAATCAAAGAGCACTCTTTCTCAAAAGTGAGTTTGTTGGATTTTTTCAACAATTCACGGAACATGGACCAACGAACTGTGAATTGCTTTCTAAAGCGGTACTTTTCTACTAAATCCCAGCCAATTATTTCAATAAAGGGAAATTATCTGACCTATTTCACCTGCGGCACGCTGTAGGTCCGTAATTTTGGCTTTTATTAATCACACGAAATAAACTGTTCTTTTACCTAGGGGCAGCCACTTTATTCGAAACAAATTGTTTCATTTTACACTGCTGGCTAGTTCCAACTGTTCGCTCAATTTCAAGTGCACATTTTCATTTGCTGTCGCGTATGGTATTATGCCATAAAAAAAGAACAAACATGAGTTTGTGTAGTTCCGGTGCTGCAAAAACATTGGCATCCCGAAATCCGAGTTTGCACTCCGTCTCTAATGACCTCGTTGTCGACGAGACCCTAAACACTGATCTCCTCCTTAAACAAAATATACATAAATGTTTACCTGAGGATAATTGGTTCAAATGGCTCTGAACACTATGGGACTTAACATCTGAGGTCATCAGTCCCCTAGAACTTAGAACTACTTAAACCTAACGAACCTAAGGACATCACACACATCCATGCCCGAGTCAGGATTCGAACCTGTGACCGTAGCGGTCGCGCGGTTCCAGACTGAAGCGCCTAGAACCGCTCGGCCACAAAGGGTGGCACCTGAAGATAATTAAGCAGGCCAATTTGGTTAATAGTACTGAACGAAACGTTTTGTTTCAAATATATTCACAGCTTTCGTAGAATAAATGGTTACTTTTACAAATCTGGCTTCCGAGAAACACAATTTTTTTATCGATGAAAAAAGATGATTCGAGACTTCGCTGGTGCCTTGTCTGGGGCTGACGTTATTTCTTAATTTTGTTGTTATGTCTTAAATCTAGAAAAATGCAATTCTTTGCTAAATTATAGACTGGCAGCACACCGTGTTTTATCATTTTAATTCCCCACGTGGCTTTATATTTATCCCTAGAGTAGAATATAAATTGCCTATTGCGTAGTTTCTTCTTTTTTTTTTTTTTTTTTTTATACGGTTTGAAATAATCGTGAAATAACTTATTGTCCTTAGTGCTGGTGTATACAACCAATACTGGTGTATACAATCAACAAGTTCCTATTATTTTCGCAAGAAATTTGTATTCCTTCTTACTAGCTTTCTGCACTGCTGTGTAGATTTGAATCTGATTATAAATGCTGTATCTTAACAGTACTTCAGCCTACCAATAACAAAAATTCTATGTTAAGTCACCACATAGCAAAGTATTAGTACACTTTGAACTATAGTGTCTGTTTCGAAATGAATATTACACCACGAGCTGCTTTTTTATTTTGCATTCCTTGTATGAATAGCACATGAAAAAACAGTTGCCCTAAGTACAATAACTCCGTATTTCCCCTGTGAACACCGAGCGAGGTGGCGCAGTGGCTAGCACACTGGACTCGCATTCGGGAGGACGACGGTTCAATCCCGCGTCCGGCCATCCTGATTTAGGATTTCCGTGATTTCCCTAAATCACGCCAGGCAAATGTCGGGATGGTTCCTTTGAAAGGGCACGGCCGACTTCCTTCTCCGTCCTTCCCTAATCCGATGAGACCGATGACCTCGCAGTTTGGTCTCTTCCCCCAAACCAACCAACCAACCAACCCCTCTGAACAACGTGCCGCAGTGCTGCACGTGGCCATGTGATGCCTCAGTACGTACAAAATTCCAAACAGAGATGGGACGAAAAGCGTTTGAGCAAAGCAAGCATCGAACACCGGGTCCATGCCTCATCGTAGCTATGCAAGAATACTAACGCCTGTTTTCTGTAGCTTGAAACTAGCTCTCTAATAACTGCCCAAACGGCTTCCGCGGATTGGGGGCGTGGAGGGGGGGGGGGTTGGGAGGGAGGGTGGAGGAGATAGGGAGAATACCTCAGCATGGCCCGACCTCCCATTAATCCAGCTAAATGGTGGTGGTCTTATCTGATCCTGGTCTTACCCGATCCTGAGAAACCGGGAAAGGACTAAACAAGATTCCATGTCCGTGGAAGGGAAGCGGATTATAGATTCTTGTAGTCTTTCCGTAAACGAAATGTAACTTTGTTGATCACCAAGTATCAGTAGCTCCCGACTCAAATGAAATACCTTAAAACGCCATCTTCGCCTTACAGGGTCCACGAGTGCGCCCTCAAACCCACGACTGATGCTGTCCAACTGTTCGATTTTGCGAACTCCAAAACGCTCCACGATATTATTTAACATTTAGCCATTTAGCAAGTTAAAATCAGACTAATTATGTAGGCATTTTCATTAACCTTTCCTTATTATCTTAATGGCGTTTTTGTAGCTGCTTATTTTTGCCAGGACCTTCAGAAGCTTCTGTCCCGTGGATTTTGGAAACCCCCAACCACATTGGGAAATCAGAAGCCTTTAAGCTAGTCTAGTCGGCTCCAACCATAACCTGCGTAGATCTACAAGGATTATGAACATCCAGCTCTTCATCAGAGGCAACAGAAGAACAATTCCTGGCGTCACGCGCTGACGGATCACTGCGGCGCGTGTCAGTGTATCTTGATCGTGAGGCTATTCTCGGACTTCGTTTGTCGGAAAAAATACAGCTTCTCCCCGCGTACATCTCGCGAAATTATCTCTGTAGCGCCAGGAACTTATTTGCGACATTCGCTACTTGCGACAGCCGACCAAATGTATGCACTACGCATTTCCAAGAGTTTTAATATTGTTGGAATTGATACATGTTTACTATGTAACTATGGAAATAGTGTTCTCATTTTCAGGTATCGGCTGATCACTGACAGAATTCGTAACGCTTCTGAAGACCGAGCCATGCTGACTACTTACTAGGTACTATCCGCAATGCTTCGAACGCCACCGCTCCTCAGAGAAGCACTCGTGTGTTGTTACAAGCCTGAATGTATTTTTCATATTTTTACGTGAGTGAAGAATTTCATTTATTCCGTTTCGGAAAGCCATATACAACCTCATTGCCAGTCACTGACGAGTAGTTAGTTGACGGCCGTTGAACTTGAAGCAACTAAATAATGTCGTCATTCCTTTTATTCTTCTTACTACATTTTCTCTCTCGTGTTGGCGACAAGAGAGCCTGCAATACTATTTCTGGAATTATTCTTTGATACAGTGACTTACATATTAAAGAAAATCGAGCTTGGTTGGAGATGCAATTGAATTATACGTTGTCTTTGCTGACAGAGGCGAATTTATATGGATTATGCAAATACACAGCCAGTCTGAAACCGTAATTCACATTCTTCAATTAAATAGATAACATCGCACCACACAATAATGAGGAAATCTGGGAAAATACAGCTCGTAAGGAGAGATTCTGATGCTTGTTCTTCCAGCATAATATTGTTGAATGTAACATGGAATAGCGGCAGGAGGTGGGGTAGACCATCACCGCCCTCTGGTGGCTTAAATTGTCTTCCCAGCTACTCCGTCGTATCCAAGCAGTTGGTCTGCCATGACAGCTTCGTTTGTTACAAGCTGCCTTTATATGTCTCGCCATCATGATGTTCATGATGTGTATTTCCGCTGTTTAGTTTTGTCTATACTTGTATATTCTTTACATAATCAAATTTCTCTTATTTGCTATCTATTTCTGGTTTGTAGCCAGTCAGATGATAGCTTCACCCCGAAACCCGTCAAATAAAGTCCTCGGTTAATCAGCTGATGGCTCCTTATTTAGTGAACAACATGACAAATGTACAGTATTCCTATTGATATTCAATATGGTAGCATTCTTCCAGAGTGACTTTATATAATAATTTCGAGAAGATAATGAAACCAGACACACCATGATATGGCTTGCACTGTATGAGTTTAGATATAAATGCAGATCATTTGCTGGAGGAGTTCATATGTAAGTATTTACCAAGTATAGCTCCGATTGCGCTATTGTTTCGCAGTGGTGGCACTAATAGTAATAGTAGTAGTAAAAGCAGTAATACTAGTTTTATTCATCCGTGTGTCTCTTTGCAAGGGTAAAGGGTGTGCATGGTATTGTAGTTTAAGAGGAAGGAAAAAAGTAATATGTACAGGCATTTACATACTTATTGATCAAGTTTGACAAGAATGGGTCATGTAGCCGGCCGAGATCTTACAGTACGAGCAGTTTGACTGAAGTAATTAGGGAAAACGTGGATAATCTAAATCAGGACAACTGGATGGAGACTGGAGCCTCTACCCTTCCGAAATCAAGGCCACTGTGTTTAAAACAGCACAACCTCGTTCAGTTTATCTCTTACATACAACGCTTTTGCAAAGAAGTTGCTTAATAACGTGAAAAGTTAATGCTGAATGCTTCATTCAGATCGCACTACCAATCACCACACACACTCTACGCACGTGATTGCGTAATGTAAAATTATCCACACAATCAGCTGACATCAGCACTATAGCGCCGATGTTTGGTTTCCATTTTGTGTGTCACAACTTCTTATTTTCTTGCCTGAAAAACTGAGTCAGCATCCCTCCACAATTCATGGCGCCTAGAAAGAGGATATGGTGGTAGTATTATACAATGCAGAGTTATTTTCAGAAAAGGATAAACAAACATTATTTTGCAAAAGTGTTTTCTCAAATGACAAAGATGCTTTGTTATTATTATTTTACAAATCCATACTCTCTGTTAGCAAAGTAATACTTCATTATCTGGAATGTATTGCATGGCAGGTACTTTTTAACTATTTTGAGTTTTACCTCATTCTTGGTAACGTAAATTCAACCTGTATCTTATTCAGTGTGATGGACTGAGCTATTTGTGCAGTAATTATCAAAGTTATTTTTGATTGTACAACTGATTTCTAAATTTACTCACATGGTGTATTTGAAACCCCAGATGTTCACATCTTTACAATGAGCGCAGTTGCTAATTTTTGTTATTATTTTTGGGGCCTTTTGCGCAGTTCACACTGTTGGACATTTTGTGCACTTTTCGCCGGAAAAGAAGTGCGTAGCTAAGTGTTAAGTGCACTAACTAACAGCATCTAACTGGAGCACACGCATTGTTACACATTGATGAGAGATCGCTATGGGCATACTATGCTGATTTCATTCGGTTTGCAAGTAACTTTCTGTGTTCATAGCAACATAGAATCAATATTCACACATAGGAAATTTGTTTGGGAAGCATCATCTACATTTGAGAATGTCTTTTTCACTCTTCATGCTAGTATTCATTGCTTCTGTTTTCTTTATGTTCATTATAACTTAGTTACACGTTGAGCAAATGGAAACTGCTTAAGTGTTTTTTTTTTTTTCTTTCGCTGGAAGAAATTGTCTTACTTTATAAGAGGCTATAATGTTGCTATTATCAGCAAAGAGATAGTGTTCCACTTGGCTAACACTATTGTGGAAGTCACTGACTTATAATAGGAACACCAATGGTTGTAACATGGTGCTCTGAGGAACAACTGCATCAATCTATTTTTGTTAAGTGTTTCACTAAAACGATAGTTTTATTTGAGATGTCAGTTGACAGTTGATAGTCGGAGGGCTGAAACATTATCTGCGAATCCAGTAATGCTGGCAACTGATGGGTTATGCATGGGGATCGTATCGCCCTGTACCGCATCAAAACAGCCTGAAGATGACGCAGGACGGCTGTAGGTGTTTTTATTTTTTGTCACGATCATGAATCCGTGGACGCTGCATGTCAGTAGGTGACTGTTCAACATGGTGGAGGCTCTGCAGCTGGCCGAAGTGGCCGTGCGGTTAAAGGCGCTGCAGTCTGGAACCGCAAGACCGCTACGGTCGCAGGTTCGAATCCTGCCTCGGGCATGGATGTTTGTGATGTCCTTAGGTTAGTGAGGTTTAGCTAGTTCTAAGTTCTAGGGGACTAATGACCTCAGCAGTTGAGTCCCATAGTGCTCAGAGCCATTTGAACCATTTTTGAGGCTCTGCAATGGTGTGGGGCGTATGCAGTTGGAGTGATATGGGAGCTCTGATACGTCTATATATGGCACTTCTGCGTGCTCATGGGGGCCCTATACAGTATTAACCAGGTGTACCAGTTTCTTTGGCTCTTTGCCATAGCAAACTCAAAATGTCCAAATTTCTGGGTGGGTCACTCCGGTGTATGACCCTCCAAATTCTTTTATACTTTATCTTTATTTACAATCTTGTTATATCAAAAATCTACTTAACCCTCTAACGGTAAGTTGGAGTTTTCTGACATAAACGGTAAGGTGGGGTTGGATCAGACCCCACCCTCCAAATATCGATTTTTCGGGATAAAATAAAAAATGAATAATGGGAAAAAGTTTTATTATCAATTAAACACACATAATATTTTTTATAACAACAAGTTTTTTTTTTATTTTTGTAGTCAATAAGTAAGAATATAAAGTACTTTGGAAAAAACTAGGAACTTGATTACAAAAAAAATACCTTAATAGAAATATTCTCTATAAAATTATTGAAAACATAGTAAAAATCAATAGATTCAGTCTTCAACTAGGAACTTTAGAAATTCTAAAGATAGGAACTAAATGAGAAACATATCTTACTAATTGTAGAAAATAATTATAGTGTCAGCAGTTTTCGAAATATAAAGTTCTCAATAATAAATGTCTTTGTACACATAATGTAATAGGAACAAATAATAAATGTATGTTGTCCTGGAAACGATCACATACAGCCCTGAAAATACGTATTTGGCACAATTTATCACATCTCAGTTTCTTCACAGCCAGGGCATGTAATAAATTTATGCTCCCCATATATAGAACGATTACACTTACTACAAAAAGCATTCCCCTTCGCCGGCCGGTGTGGCCGAGCGGTTCTGGGCGCTACAGTCTGGAACCGCGCGACCGCTACGGTCGCAGGTTCGAATCCTGCCTCGGGCATGGATGTGTGTGAGGTCCTTAGGTTAGTTAGATTTAAGTAGTTCTAAGTTCTAGGGCACTGATGACCTCAGATGTTAAGTCCCATAGTGCTCAGAGCCATTTGAACCATTTGAACCATTCCCCTTCCTATCTTTTGATCTGTCACAAAAATCACATCTTCTTTTCTTTAGTGGCTGTGGTTGGGTAGGCTTGTCTAATTCGATTGGTTCTTTATCTAAAAGTTTTCCAATAGACGAACGGAGCTCACGGGGAAGATGGATGTTATTCAACCTCTTTTCCATAAGAGGTTTTGTCAAAGAGAGCGCAAGATTTTTGAGAAATGATATTCTCGCGTCATTTGAAAAGCTGTCCATTTTGCTATGGCTTTTGTAAATGATAAAACTATTTATATCAGCGATGTCTAAAATAGAGTAAAAGTGCCGCATGGGCCATCTTCTCGGTTTTATTTTTGTGGTCCTGCTGTGGCAACGCATATCTAATACATCGACCCCTCCTTTAGTTAGATTGTAGAAATCCACAATTTCAGGCTTATTTGATTTTTCTTTTATCTCTCCAGAGAAGTGCGTAGACGATATCAGTAAAACGCTTTTATTTTTCTTAGGGGTAAATGACACCAAAGTTTTGTCGTCCCGATAAATAAATGTTGAAGAGCCTACTGGAGCGGAAAGCAGCATTGATGGTGGTATTTGCGGTTTGTTCCTCCTCAGTGTATCTACAAATGTGAGTTTCTTTTGGAGGAGGGGGTCAGTCACCTCCAGTGAGGAGAACCAATTGTCCGCTGTAATGTTTCTATTGGAACCCCTGATAGATTCCGTCAGGCGCAAAACATACTGGGCAGGTAAAGGCAAATCTCCAGGTCTCCTCTTTATTGTTGTCCTTGCCAGTGTGTGGAATGCCACGCAAAAAATAGAATGTCCTTGCGTCGCATAGTGACATTATTTTCAACCCATATTGGTCGGGTTTCGGTGGGATATACATTTTGAATGGACAGGGACCCCTAAAACTCAGTAGAGTATCATCTACTGTGACATATTCAGATGGACTATAATTTTTTTCACTGTTAGATTCAAACATGTCCCACACTTCTCTGAAAGCCGCAAATTTGTCGTTGATTTTTCTGGCCTCTCTGGTGGCTTTATCATCGAAGCGGATGTTTTCTAGAAGAAATGCAAACCTTTTCTTGCAGATAGTGCACGGAATACCGGAAGTCCATAGGTTGCTGAGAACATCTCATCTACGCTGAGCATAGAATTTTTTAGGACATCAGTCATGAAGAGAAGGCCCATCAACCCTTTTATTTCAACGCTCTTTGTTGGTGTATGAAACCACTGGACCTATTGTACTTTTGCCTAGATTTCTCGATTTCAAGATTTGCGTACAAAACAATTTTTTCTATATTTTTCGAATCTATAAATAATAAAAATATTTCCAATTCACTAGTGACCCGCCTTGCTTCCCCACGTGAACGACGGATATGAGTAATAATATTTGACGCTGATGTCCTAGAAAATTTTGAATGGATGGGTTTGTTGGTCCATATTGTCTCTAAGTCTTTACCTAGCTCAAAATTTCTCTCATCAATTACATCTGACTGAGAATTATCAAAGTCGACTGCTCCTATTGCACAGTGAAATACATCATCCTCCTCATCAGTATTAGATAATACATCGTCCTCGGTTTCTGAACAGTTTTCTGACTCAGCCTCGTGTCGGAGAAACTCGTTGTATATCTCCTCAGGAGTTCTAAGGAATTGATGCGCCATTTTAGTAATATACTATAAGAGAAAACAAAAGTTAGATGTAATATAAACATCAATATGGGGTTGAATCCTCCCCACAAAAGAAACTAATAAGTGTGACGTAAACAGTAAGTTGGGGTCGGATCCAGCCCGAGCGCGGGTAATGTAGGTTTCGGATAGAGAGGGTAGCTGCAGGCCACTCACCAGACTGACGTGGCCTCCTCGGCGTTCTCGGGCCGACTGGCTGGTGGAGTAGCTGGAACCACAGCGCTCTCAGAAAAGGGAGTGGGGAGTTATAAACAAAACAGACTCGCTGGGGTCGGATCCAACTCCAACCTTACCGTTAGAGGGTTAAATAATTGTCATAGCTGATGGCATTATTTTCGAGAATAGTACTTCCGTATTCCCTAAAGTGAGCGAATAGCTGTGTAGGTAAGCCACGAAGGCCATTTGTAATAATGATGACAGTCAGTTCATTCGCTTTGGCTAGTAAGCCTGTTATAAGCAGAAGTGATGGTTCGAAGAGTGCCGCAGACAGCTCGGCAGAGCCTCTGCGCCTCCTGTCTGTGACCGAAGCGCGACCCAGTGACGGCGCGGCGCCGGTCTGCCGACAGCAGCAGCCGGCGGCGTGGGCGTAGAATGCGGCGCGTGTCGCCCGATTTGCGATAGGCCGGTGGCGGCCGCATTGTACGCCCGCGGAACGAGTGGCCCGCGGACCTCGGCGAACGTGCCGCATGGTTAATGCATGGGGCGGCCGGCGAGAAAGCGTGTGCCTCTTAACGGCAGCGCCACGGGGAGGGTATTTTGGCGGCCATCTGCGGGACGCCCTCGGCACGTGTCCTGCGAACAGAGGCCCACCTGTACCTCTCTTTCTCTCTCTGTACGTCTCCACCGCCGCCTCCGCCGCGTCGCGCCGCCCAGACACTTCCACGAATCCCAGCAGCAACGCCGGCCGCCGCCGGCACCGCCCAATCCACATCTCACTTCCCGTGGGTGTCTTGTGTTCTACGGTGCAGGACGACTGCCTCATCGACGACGTGTAAAAACGTTTCTCCACACGCACTTAAATTGTTAAAGATCTTTCTCTGTCTGTCGTTTCATGTGGTGAAATCGTATACTGTCACTATCGATTAGAGTCGTGACCGAAAACGACTCTGTGACCAAGTTGTCTTTGGAGATAGTTCATAATATCTGGCGTTCCTCAAGGGAGTGTCATAGGACGTCTGCTTTTCCTAATCTAGACAGGTTGGCCAAAAAGTCTGAAAAGCTGTTAAGTTGTTGCAGGTTAAGCTAAGCTGAGAAATAATTGTTAAGAAAAAAATTCGAAACGTTGTGTCGTTTCCGAGTTAGTTAGTAATGAAGTTCGCCTATCAGGGCGCTGCGCGCGCAAGTTGATGTGACCCAACACAGACGGTGTCGTCAAACATATTCTTCCTTTGAGTTACTAAAACCGAGCAAGAGAGAGATGCAGAAATTGAACATGGGATGCTAGTAATGGTCCAACCCGAGCCTAAGGCTTCAATGGGTCACCCACTTCTAACACTACCGGCTGTCTAACTGAATGAACTTCATATGATTTTGTAGATGATGTGTTATGCTTCAGGCTAAAATGTATGAAAAGAAATTAATTTGTTACACTCTGTAACGACGGTTGAAACTAGTCTTATTTTGGAAATGTTTGAATTGCGGAATTTCTGGTATACTTAAAATTCATATTATTAATAGCACAATCAAAGGCTAATTATTATAATTAATTGTGTGTATGTGTGAAATCTTATGGGACTTAACTGCTAAGGTCATCAGTCCCTAAAGTTACACACAACTTCACCTCAATTATCGTAAGGACAAGCACACACACCCATGCCCGAGGGAGGACTCGAACCTCCACCGGAATCAGCGGCACAGTCCATGACTGCAGCGCCTTAGACTGCTCGGCTAATCCCGTGCGGCTATAATTAATTCTGGACTCATTTATAAAATAATGATTTAAATTAGTAGATTCCTTTTGTGTCAAGAAAGTCTCTAAACTCTTTTGCTTTGTAAACTCTTTGAAATATGGTTATTACCGCACAAACTTAGTAGTCGTGGGCAGACCTTTGCTGGAAACGCACGTATCTTGCTAAACCTGTCAACAACAATGTAATTTTTAGTGTGGTAGAAATGAAAATTGTAAAGTCTGTGAGATTTAAAAGAACGGAATAAAATAAAAAGATATTCACAGCAACAGCCAAATCTTCGTCAGTTATTTCGTCTTCAGGAACCCAGGACGTTATATCAAAATTTCAGCTGCAAGATAGTGCCCCTAGACAAGACTTGGAGCCTAAAACAAAAAGAACAAGATAATGAAGATAAGTAAAAAGTTTCCTTTTGAATATCTTATGCCTCTCGAAGCTTTCAGAATTTGTGCAAAGACAAACAATTTTAACAGTGATGTGTGGGAGGGTAAGATTACAGCCTGATCAATCTCGTGCGCTATCATCTAGGGTACACTGTGAGAAAACTGACACTGATTGTATCCGCCGGTCTCCCTGAATTTGAGGAAGGGAGCCCGTACGATATTTGCAGAACGGGGGAGATGTATGATATATCTGTAATATTTTGGAAGACGAATGCCGACCGATAAGGAGCCACAAAAAATTTTCAAGTCCGATCCTGTTCAAAACCACACTGACATTTAACAAAACGACATATTTCTTAGTTTCCCTACGAGCTAGGGAGGGGTGGACCATGGACGCCCCCCACCTCCTTGCTCGTAGGTATGGGTGCTCCCGAATTTGCGAGCGCAAGGCCTCACTGGCTAATTTCAATGCTAATTAACTCAGAAACAGCGCGTTGTACCGAATTTCTTTCTTATCAGTTATTTCTCAACACACCCTGTACACCCATACATGCTTTCCAGACTGTTTCTGACCACCCGTGTAAACGATTTAGGTGACAGTTAGAGCAACCTACTTTGATTATTTATAGACGCTGCTGTCATTTGCCGTGTAGTTAAGTCATTGGAAAATCAAAAGCAGCTGGAAAATGATTTAGACACCATATCAATATGGAGTAAGAACACTTAGAAAATCCAGCGGGTCTAATAAAGAGACTGCTTACACTAAGCGTGTGTGTCCTGTGCTAGAGTATTGGTGTGGGATGTGGGATCCCTACCATGTAGGAGTGACGCAGGACATCGAAAGGTCCAAAGAAGGATAGCAGGTTTTGTATAATGCTAAATAGCGGAGAGAGTGTCACGAATACGATAAGAGAGTTGGGGTGGAAATCAATAAAGCAAAGGCCATTTTCGTTGTGTCAAGATCTTTTCACTACACTTTAGTCACCAACTTTAGCCTCTGAATTCGTAAATATTGGGGACAACTTACATAGGGAGATATGATCATTATAACACACAGTAATAAAATCAGAGCCAGTTTGGAAAGTTTTAAGTAATCACATTTTCCAGGCGCTGGTCAAGAGTAGAACGATGTAGAAATAGCGCAAAAGTGGTTCGGTGAACCCTCTGACAGATACTTAAGAGTGAATGGCAAAGTAGGCCTGCAGACACTCCAAGATGCTACTCCAGGCGGATTTAAAATGAATGTGCTCAACGGAAAATACTGAACGCCAAAATGAAGATTTGGCCCAGAAGCAGATCTTAGAATCTCTTAATGGTGATATTATCGCCTCCTTCTTGCCCTTTAAGATATAAATTCCTACATAACCATAAATGAATGACTAAGGGAGCTAGTAACTGCAAATTAAAAATGCTTTTCCTGCTAATACATTTATTGTGGATTAAAATCCCCTTTATACATTACAAATGTTTATATATCAATATCCAGTGGACATAAAAGAGATACAAATGGATATCCTAACTAATATCATTGATCAATTGCTCAAATCTGCCCCTTTTTATGGCTTCCCGATGTAATATAAATAACGCGAAATGACTGACTTCACCTACATACCAAACACTAGAAGATACTACTTTCAAAGATGATCTACAGTGGTGTGCAACCTCAGTGAAAATAAAATTTACGTGATCACATCTGTTTAGCTTTACAGCGCTAATGAACCGAAGCAATTAGCAATACCACTGTATGTACTGCGTCCGGTGCGTCAGAGTGATGGTTCTCGTACACGTCTGTGACGACGGATGAACTCCAGCCAAAAAAAAAAAAAAAAAAAAAAAAAAAAAAAAAAAAAAAAAAAAAAAAAAAAAAAAAAAACCTCATTCAAACACTTTGTCTCCACCGCTGGCTTGCCAGCAAAGCTCGGCTCCCCTCCCTCGTAACTGCAGAAGGCGAATCATATTCTCGAAACCACGGAATATTCTCTCTTTCTACAGATCCTTCAAAACACTGACCAACCATATGTTAGTATGTTTTCTGCCAGAGCGAAGAAAGTTTGTGAGGAAACATCTCTCCTTGTTAATTAGGAATATACAGGTGGTCCATTGGTCCATTGACAGTGACCGGGCCAAATATTTCTCGAAATAAGCATCAAACGAAAAATCTACAAAGAACGAAACTCGTCTGGCTTGAAGGAGGAAACCAGATGGCCCTATGGTTGGCCCGCTAGACGGCGCTGCCATAGTTTCAAAAAAATGGCTCTGAGCACTATGAGACTTAACATCTGTGCTCATCAGTCTCCTAGAACATAGAAGTACTTAAACCTAACTAACCTAAGTACATCATACACATCCATGCCCGAGGCAGGATTCGAACCTGCGACCGTAGCGATCACGCAGTTCCAGACTGAAGCGCCTAGAACCGCTCGGCCACCCCGGCCGGCCTGCCATAGGTCAAACGGATATCAACTGCGTTTTTTTAAATAGGAACCCGCATTTTTTATTACATATTCGTGTAGTACGTAAATAAATATGGATGTTTTAGTTGGACCACTTTCTTCGCTTTGTGATAGATGGCGCTGTAATAGTCACAAACGTATAAGTACGTGGTATCACGTAACATTCCGCCAATGCGGACGATATTTGCTTCGTGATACATTACCCATGTTAAAATGGACCGTTTACCAATTGCGGAAGAGGTCGATATGGTGTTGATGTATGACTATTGTCATCAAAATGCCCAACGGTCGTGTGGTATGTACGCTGCTCTGTATCCTGGACGACATCATCCAAGTGTCCAGACCGTTCGCCGGATAGTTACGTTATTTAAGGAAACAGGAAGTGTTGAGCCACATGTGAAACGTCAACCACGAGCTGCAACAAATGATGATGCCCAAATAGGTGTTTTAGCTGCTGTCGTTGCTAATCCGCACATCAGTAGCACAGAAATTGCGCGAGAATCGGGAATCACAAAAACGTCAGTGTTGAAAATGCTACATCAACATCGATTGCACCCGTACCATATTCCTATGCACGTCGTGTACAGTTCTGCCACTGGGCACAAGACAAGTGGAATATCATGGAACATCAGCGACCTTAGCTGGTTAATGTATGGTGCGGCATTATGGGAGGAAGGATAATTGGCCCCCGTTTTATCGATGGCAATCTAAATGGCGCAGTATATGCTGATTTCCTACGTAATGTTCTACCGATGTTACTGGAAGATGCATTACTGCATGACAGAATGGTGATGTACTTCCAACATGATGGATGTCCGGCACATAGCTCGGGTGCGCCTGAAGCGGTATTGAATAGTATATTTCATGACAGGTGGATTGGTCATCGATGGCCCGCTCGTTCACCGGATCTGACGTCCCCAGATTTCTTTCTGTGGGGAAAGTTGAAGAATATTTGCTATCGTGATCTACCGACAACGCCTAACAACATGCGTCAGCGCATTGTCAATGCATGTGCGAATATTACGGAAGACGAACTACTCGCTGTTGAGAGGAATGTCGTTACACGTATTGCCAAATGCATTGAGGTTGACGGACATCGTTTTGAGCATTTATTGCATTGATATGGTATTTACAGGTAATCACGCTGTAACAGCATGCGTTCTCAGAAATGATAAGTTCACAAAGGTACATGTATCACATTGGAACAACCGAAATAAAATGTTCAAACGTACCTTCGTTCTGTACTTTAATTTAAAAAACCTACCTGTTACCAACTGTTCTTCTAAAATTGTGAGCTATATGTTTGTGACTATTACAGCGCCATCTATCACAAAGCGAAAAAAGTGGTCCAACTAAAACATTCATATTTCTTTACGTACTACAAGATAATGTAATAAAAAATGGGGGTTACTATTTTAAAAAACGCAGTTGCTATCCGTTTGACCTAAGGCAGCGCCATCTAGCGGGGCAACCATAGCGCCATCTGGTTTCCCCCTTCAAGCTAGACAAGTTTCGTCTTTGCCGTTTTTCCGTTTGACTCTTATTTCGTGAGATATTTGGCCCGGTCACGATCAGTGACCACCCTGTCATCCTCAGAAATAACCCAGCCTGCGTGATTTGGGAAGTAACGCTTCCTCCTTCCTCTCTGCTGCGTCAAAGATTTTCAGAGTTTCCGAAGTATTATCCGGTTATCCTTCCGGCCTCGCTGCAAAACCAGCCGGCTGCCGAAGTATTGTGCTTCTGCGCTCAGGACCGACCGTTCATCTTGGATACTTCCTGTGTTAAGCAGGAGCAACAGACCTGTGCGGGCTTTTCCAAAAATGGTTCAAATGGCTCTGAGCACTATGGGGTTTAACTTCTGAGGTCATCAGTCCCCTAGAACTTAGAACTACTTAAACTTAACTAACCTAAGGACATCACACACATCCACTCCCGAGGCAGGATTCGAACCTGCGACCGTAGCTGTCGCGCGGTCCCAGACTCTACCGCCTAGAACCGTTCGGGGCTTTTCCACCTAGGGCTTGAGTTACATCTACCGTTTCATTTCTACTGGCGTTCCAACCTCTACTAGTATAGGCAATCATTCATTACGCTGTTTTGATAATAAATACACTCCGTACCTTTCATGCAATAAGCGTTAACAGCTACACTCCTGGAAATTGAAATAAGAACACCGTGAATTCATTGTCCCAGGAAGGGGAAACTTTATTGACACATTCCTGGGGTCAGATACATCACATGATCACACTGACAGAACCACAGGCACATAGACACAGGCAACAGAGCATGCACAATGTCGGCACTAGTACAGTGTATATCCACCTTTCGCAGCAATGCAGGCGGCTATTCTCCCATGGAGACGATCGTAGAGATGCTGGATGTAGTCCTGTGGAACGGCTTGCCATGCCATTTCCACCTGGCGCCTCAGTTCGACCAGCGTTCGTGCTGGACGTGCAGACCGCGTGAGACGACGCTTCATCCAGTCCCAAACATGCTCAATGGGGGACAGATCTGGAGATCTTGCTGGCCAGGGTAGTTGACTTACACCTTCTAGAGCACGTTGGGTGGCACGGGATACATGCGGACGTGCATTGTCCTGTTGGAACAGCAAGTTCCCTTGCCGGTCTAGGAATGGTAGAACGATGGGTTCGATGACGGTTTGGGTGTACCGTGCACTATTCAGTGTCCCCTCGACGATCACCAGTGGTGTACGGCCAGTGTAGGAGATCGCTCCCCACACCATGATGCCGGGTGTTGGCCCTGTGTGCCTCGGTCGTATGCAGTCCTGATTGTGGCGCTCACCTGCACGGCGCCAAACACGCATACGACCATCATTGGCACCAAGGCAGAAGCGACTATCATCGCTGAAGACAAGTCTCCATTCGTCCCTCCATTCACGCCTGTCGCGACACCACTGGAGGCGGACCGCACGATGTTGGGGCGTGAGCGGAAGACGGCCTAACGGTGTGCGGGACCGTAGCCCAGCTTCATGGAGACGGTTGTGAATGGTCCTCGCCGATACCCCAGGAGCAACAGTGTCCCTAATTTGCTGGGAAGTGGCGGTGCGGTCCCCTACGGCACTGCGTAGGATCCTACGGTCTTGGCGTGCATCCGTGCGTCGCTGCGGTCCGGTCCCAGGTCGACGGGCACGTGCACCTTCCGCCGACCACTGGCGACAACATCGATGTACTGTGGAGACCTCACGCCCCACGTGTTGAGCAATTCGGCGGTACGTCCACCCGGCCTCCCGCATGCCCACTATACGCCCTCGCTCAAAGTCCGTCAACTGCACATACGGTTCACGTCCACGCTGTCGCGGCATGCTACCAGTGTTAAAGACTGCGATGGAGCTCCGTATGCCACGGCAAACTGGCTGACACTGACGGCGGCGGTGCACAAATGCTGCGCAGCTAGCGCCATTCGACGGCCAACACCGCGGTTCCTGGTGTGTCCGCTGTGCCGTGCGTGTGATCATTGCTTGTACAGCCCTCTTGCAGTGTCCGGAGCAAGTATGGTGGGTCTGACACACCGGTGTCAATGTGTTCTTTTTTACATTTCCAGGAGTGTATTTACAAGGTGTACGTGACAATGTCAGTCTTCTGTAAATATTCATATATACGATGTACAACCTATCAAATGATTCCTAATTCCGGTTGTAGATCACGGCAAAGTATGTGAATGAGTACTTGGAAGGCGCGAAATCATAGCCACCTTACAAAGTACATAAATAAGCAGCACATTCGAGGGCTAGCAGTTTGTTTCCCGGATCTCGGAAGAGCTGGCACCTGAACCAGCGGGTGTGGGATCCAGAGTCAACTAGTACTTGTTCGAATACTATTGTCGCCAACGCAACTACGTATTTCTGATGCCTCCAGTCCAGAAAATCAATACTCATCTACACTTTTAAGAGCATGGCCGGAAACGAGCTTCTAGCGAGGTATTGCGAAAGGTTTCGGGGTGAAACATTTCCTACTTGCTACAAATGTATAGGGGGCATCCAAATAGTTTCCATCTGAGGTCGTTGCTCCACCTCATATCTAACATAGCGCGAATCCGATGGTGGTATATAAGCACCGACATGTAGGCATGGCGTTAGTGTGCATTCCTGTCGGAAATGAGAGCGATAAAAGGGGAAACGTGAGCTACGGCGACATTGTTAAGAAATGAGACCAACAGGGCTGCCGAAGGACAAACACCGTAGATGTTCATCGGAAATGAAGACTGTATAGGGGATGGCAAGTCTGTTGGAAAGCGCTCTTGTGGAATGATGCGTGAAGTTTCGCGCTGATCGCGATTCCGCACAAGACGCCCCCGCATCGCAAATGTCGTAACGCAGTAGTTACGCCAACTCAAGTGGATGCCACTCGAGCATTCGCCTTATAGTCATGATCTCTCCCTAAGTGATTATAAAACCATCGGTCCCTCAAAAAAATGCTCTTGAGTGGTCAACAATCCCTGTCAACGAGAATCTTTAGCGTTCAGTTACGGACTTCTTCACGCAGCAGGACAAGGTGTTTTACCAAATGGGGATCGTCAACCTGGTGCGTCCGTGGGATTATTGCCTCAGTGCTCACGGCGATTTTACCTGATTAGCGCACCGATTCTTTACTGTACGGACTTCAATCGGAAACATTTTGATCATTACTTATATTTGAAATGCAAACGTTTCGATTAAGTGCAAATCTAATCCGCATCAAATTTCATCTACGGCTGAGGAATGTGGTAGTTGTCTGATGAGGCACCGGCACATTTTGAAACTGATATAAGATGACACCGATCGCCCTAGTATTGTCCACCATGGATAAGTCAAGAAGGAAAGTTGCTTGGCCTCCAACAGCAACTGACATCTGCCCTTCGGTTCTTCAGTTCCTCTATGCCCTTCTTTATGAATCAGCCTTTGAGTCGTAATTAATGATCTTGCTTTATTTCCATCGATTTGGTTCTACCGTGATAAGATGGATCATGCGAGTAGCCGCCATAATGAATGTTCATAGTGAGCAGAATCAAATCGATGGTCGTGATGATCAAAATGTTCAAATGTGTGTGAGTTCTTGAGGGACCAAACTGCAGAGGTCATCGGTCCCTAGACTTACACACTACTTAAACTAACTTAAACTGTCCTATGCTAAGAACAACACACACACCCATGCCCGAGGGAGGGCTCGAACCTCCGGCGGGAGGGGCAGCGCACTCAGTGACATGGCGCCTCTTACCGCTCAGCCACTCCGCGAGGCTCTTGATGGTCAACTCCTTCCATCCTGTTTTATGGTGTTTGGGAGTACTGGCACAGTCAGTATCAAAACCAAGAGGCTCTGAGCACTATGGGACTTAACAGCTATGGTCATCAGTCCCCTAGAACTTAGACCTACTTAAACCTAACTAACCTAAGGACATCACACAACACCCAGTCATCACGAGGCAGAGAAAATCCCTGACCCCGCCGGGAATCGAACCCGGGAACCCGGGCGCGGGAAGAAACCACAACCAAGAGAGAAGGAATCCATAATCGCGGACAACGATTACTCTGTGTTCTCGGTCGAGGTGTATTAAGATCACCACCCGGTTGTCCACATGATTACACCGTTTATCATAGACTGGCCTGAAGTTTGTGCATTCTAATAGTGCTAACTAATGCAGAAATTGTGAATGATCGAAAGTTAAGCCTGTTAACTTCGATGTTCTACAGAATGCTAATTACTATACAAAAATATACAGATTTTAAACATTACGTTGGAGGCTTGTGTAATTATCTCTTTGTAGCTGAGTTCCAGTCTCGTATTATGAATTCAGTGCAGGCTCCGATGGGAAAACTGGCATTAAGAGTCTTCCCTTAAGCCACTCAAAATGTCTCTCTCGCTTGCATACGGTTCGTTTCTTTTATAGAGCGATTCGTATGCAGTGTGTAATGCTTATGTGCTCCATTCTTGAACACCGTTTGGTTCTCCCGTCTAGGATTAGTCTAATGTTTGTGGTGGAAGTAATTACATCAATACCTAGTATGGTACTGTGTGACAATGCCCGTGCCACTAGCGTCAGAAAAAAATGGCTCTGAGCACTATGGGACTCAACAGCTGAGGCCATCAGTCCCCTAGAACTTAGAGCTACTTAAACCTAACTAAGGACATCACACACATCCATGCCCGAAGCAGGATTCGAACTTGCGACCGTAGCAGCAGCGCGGTTCCGGACTGAAGCGCCTAGAATCCCACGGCCTTTGCCATTGCGGGATATATATGTAGGTATGTATGTTGGCCATTTACGATGTCGTTGGAACCTTGAAAGGGGATAAATGTTCAGGACTATCCGAGAAAAAATCAAAGCAAATCATTTTGCACAGAATCAATATTGCTTATTTTCCTCATTTTTCTGTGGGTAGATAGTTGTAATGACACATAATACGATCACTGCCTAGGGTTAAATTGCAGAAGACTTACCTTCGAAAACCAGAACCGTTGATACAATGGCATACTCCGTGTGAGCTTCCTGTACCTGAGAACCGATTCCTTCAGTTCAGTCGAAATCTGCTTAAAGAGAGGATTAAACACAGAGAAAATGTTTAGCGCGCTCTGTTTCCTGGAGAATGCAAAGATCTCTCACTTCTTACATTCCAAAGCACTCATGACATCGACCCTGATTTCCAGAGACCAGAGGTACTCCCAAAAATAGATGTTCATTTTTACTTTTGCTCAGTCACTGCTGAACAAACATACACTCCTGGAAATTGAAATAAGAACACCGTGAATTCATTGTCCCAGGAAGGGGAAACTTTATTGACACATTCCTGGGGTCAGATACATCACATGATCACACTGACAGAACCACAGGCACATAGACACAGGCAACAGAGCATGCACAATGTCGGCACTAGTACAGTGTATATCCACCTTTCGCAGCAATGCAGGCTGCTATTCTCCCATGGAGACGATCGTAGAGATGCTGGATGTAGTCCTGTGGAACGGCTTGCCATGCCATTTCCACCTGGCGCCTCAGTTGGACCAGCGTTCGTGCTGGACGTGCAGACCGCGTGAGACGACGCTTCATCCAGTCCCAAACATGCTCAATGGGGGACAGATCCGGAGATCTTGCTGGCCAGGGTAGTTGACTTACACCTTCTAGAGCACGTTGGGTGGCACGGGATACATGCGTACGTGCATTGTCCTGTTGGAACAGCAAGTTCCCTTGCCGGTCTAGGAATGGTAGAACGATGAGTTCGATGACGGTTTGGATGTACCGTGCACTATTCAGTGTCCCCTCGACGATCACCAGTGGTGTACGGCCAGTGTAGGAGATCGCTCCCCACACCATGATGCCGGGTGTTGGCCCTGTGTGCCTCGGTCGTATGCAGTCCTGATTGTGGCGCTCACCTGCACGGCGCCAAACACGCATACGACCACCATTGGCACCAAGGCAGAAGCGACTCTCATCGCTGAAGACGACACGTCTCCATTCGTCCCTCCATTCATGCCTGTCGCGACACCACTGGAGGCGGGCTGCACGATGTCGGGGCGTGAGCGGAAGATGGCCTAACGGTGTGCAGGACCGTAGCCCAGCTTCATGTAGACGGTTGCGAATGGTCCTCGCCAATACCCCAGGAGCAACAGTGTCCCTAATTTGCTGGGAAGTGGCGGTGCGGTCCCCTACGGCACTGCGTAGGATCCTACGGTCTTGGCGTGCATCCGTGCGTCGCTGCGGTCCGGTCCCAGGTCGACGGGCACGTGCACCTTCCGCCGACCACTGGCGACAACATCGATGTACTGTGGAGACCTCACGCCCCACGTGTTGAGCAATTCGGCGGTACGTCCACCCGGCCTCCCGCATGCCCACTATACGCCCTCGCTCAAAGTCCGTCAACTGCACATACGGTTCACGTCCACGCTGTCGCGGCATGCTACCAGTGTTAAAGACTGCGATGGAGCTCCGTATGCCACGGCAAACTGGCTGACACTGACGGCGGCGGTGCACAAATGCTGCGCAGCTAGCGCCATTCGACGGCCAACACCGCGGTTCCTGGTGTGTCCGCTGTGCCGTGCGTGTGATCAGTGCTTGTACAGCCCTCTCGCAGTGTCCGGAGCAAGTATGGTGGGTCTGACACACCGGTGTCAATGTGTTCTTTTTTCCATTTCCAGGAGTGTATTTACCGTCTTCCATTGGGTCTGCCTGCTATTTCCCAATAACATTAGTTTGATAAGTACTGTTTGCTGAGAGAATGTTTCGTTACATAATTAAAGCGACATACGCGTTAAAACAATGTTCGTGCTGAAGTACTTCTTTCGCGAGTACCTCGGAGCTTCCGTGCCGCCGCGCGAAACTCTGCTCACAGCTGTGGCCAGAATCCATACAGTCTTAGCTATTCGCAACGGGCAAGACAAACTAGGCTGAGTACCTCTCCGCGGAATTAAGCTAAAACGTTTGCTAACAGACATAAAATAATACTCTGTAGGAGCAAACATATAAAATCAGTCTAAAGAAGGGTCACCAGTCTCGCTTTGACAAACGTCACAGAGTTAAATTACTCACTAATCCAGGGTCTATAATGAAGATCGGTTTTGCTATCTGTATACTCTTTCGAAACTTAAGAGATCCCGCCAGTGGACTGGATTATGTACGCAGGCAGTTCATACGTAGCTTCCAAGTCGATCCTAGCAGCCACAACGACGAAACCAGAATACAGTGCAATTTAACAAAGAAAGAGTCACACAGAAACACCTTTCTCAAATCTCCATACAAACAAATATCATTTATTGGCTTGTGCTCATCTCCATCAGACGTCGTATAGGTACCTATTCATGGAGCTTGCCATTTTAAAAGTGCCGCTACAGTACGTATTTTCGCAAATGAAATTCGCCATAAATAATCCATCACAGTGTGAGAAGAACAGTGTTGTACTTACCTACAATATTAGAAGGAAGAATGGTCTTTTTTTACCCACTGTTAAAGGTGTCAGTGGCTAACAGAGGAGTTCAATACTTAACAATAAAACCTTTTGATCATTTTCCCAATCACATAAAATCTCTGACAGCTACTGAAGCAAGTTTTAAATCTAATTTAAAATCACTTCTGATGGACAGCTCCTTCTATTCCATTAATTGATTTCTGCTTGAAAAATGATAGCCTAAAGAAAGTTTTTAAGCGTGTCTGCCTTAGTAGGAATAACATGATAATGTGTTCATGAATGCTAACAGTATACATGTGTAGAAATTCTGTAAGCTGACACGTACCACATCATTTCGAAAAGAGAATCGTTCGAATGACCAATGGAACATCTAACTAACTAACTAACCGAAGGCAACACTCTCCAAGATAACCACTGACTCAAGGGACCGCACTTCCGATTCTTTTAGACCTTCCGTTCCGGAAAAGTAGGTTGTTTGATAACTTCATAAGTACTGACTTCAGATGCACACTTTAGCACACTACCTCCTGCCCAAATGGCACACGACACCACCTACATCGGTGAGGGTTGTCGATAAACTTCGTGTTTTCTTGAGTTCTCAAACAGTTCATGAAATTACTTAACATCTAGGCCCTCCGGCGAATCAGAACCTGGCACAGAAAGTACACATTCCTAGCGACTACTTAATGCTGGTGTTTGTAGCGACTTTGTAAGGTGCTGCTTCCAGCCAAGACTTTCAGATGTTTCTCAGCAAATTGTGGCGAATAACGTCAGCCGTCAAGAAAAAGTTATTCGCCTTTGAATTCAATCTAGTCAGCACCGACGACAATCCATTTAGGAGTATTACAGAAAACCGACCCATTATTTCCTGATGAAATAAAACCCCATACCCGCTGCAAACGGTAACTCGTCACGGTGTGCACAACAGCGCACAGGACTAGCACACAGGTTTGTCTGCGAAACGTTACAAGCGATTCTATGCAGAACAGAATTCGGCTGAAGTTTCTGAAAGACTCCAGCCACGAACACCGACGTTACGACAGCCACTGTATGTTGACATGGGACCATTTGAGACACCGTAACTTTATTTTTTATTTTTGGACCGTCTGATGTGGCCGAGCGATTCTAGGTGTTTCAGTCTGGAACTGCGCGACCCCTACTGTCGCAGGTTCGAATCCTGCCTCGGGCATGGATGTGTGTGATGTCCTTAGGTTAGTTAGGTTTAAGTAGTTCTAAGTTCTAGAGGACTGATGACCTCAGATGTTAAGTCCCATAGTGTTCAGAACCATTTGAACCATTTTTTATTTTTATTTTGGCAAGTGATGTTTTTAAACATGGCCTAGGATTGGGGAGGCTCGCCAGCGCCGGATCAAATCTGTCCGTTGGATTAACGACGAGGACCGGTCTGTCGGCCAGTCTGAATGTGTGGAAGTGGTTTATGGCCGTTTCCAGATATCCACCTAGCTGAATACCGATATGGCACATACGTCCCTCTTCAGTTCTCATACTTACTTATAGGATAACACTAGACGAAGACGGAGTACACACGAATTCCGTCCCACAATAACATACAGACACCGTGAAGTCATAGGATATGGACAAGAAAAAGATCCTCGTTACCGTTATGGTTCAAATGGCTCTGAGCACTATGGGACTCAAATGCTGAGGTCATTAGTCCCCTAGAACTTAGAACTAGTTAAACCTAACGAACCTTAGGACATCACAAACATCCATGCCCGAGGCAGGATTCGAACCTGCGACCGTAGCGGTCTTGCGGTTCCAGGCTGCAGCGCCTTTAACCGCACGGCCACTTCGGCCGGCGTTACCGTTATGATCAACTGCAAAATAAAGAAATACTTTTTTTATAAATGAGATCTCTACAGCTCTGTAGATCAAAGATCTTAAATCAAATTGAAATTTTCCGTAACAAAAGTCCGACCGAAATACACTGAGACGACAAAAGTTATCGGATAGCGATATGCAAATGTAGAGATTGAGGTAGTATCGCGTACACAGAGCGCAAAAGGATAATTCACTGAAGGACCTATCATTTGTACTCAGGTGGTTTATGTCAAGAGGTTTCCGATGTGATTCAGGCCGCACGACGGGAATTAAACTTCGAACGCGGAATGGTAGTTGGAGCTGGACGCAGGGGCCATTCCATTTCGGAAATCGTTAGGGAATTCAGTACTCCGAGATCCACAGTGTCAAGAGTGAGCCGAAAATATAAGATTTCAGGTTTTACCTCTCACCATGGACAACGCAGTGGTCGACGGCCTTCACTTAACGACGGAGAGCAACGGCGTTTGCGTAGGG
Organism: Schistocerca americana; assembly: GCF_021461395.2. Classification (NCBI taxonomy): domain Eukaryota; kingdom Metazoa; phylum Arthropoda; class Insecta; order Orthoptera; family Acrididae; genus Schistocerca; species Schistocerca americana. Next base: position 551,797,842 of record NC_060121.1, on the reverse strand, counting down.
TTGTCAGTGCTAACAGACAAGCAGCACTGCATAAAATAACTGCAGAAATCAGTCTGGGACGTACGACGAACGTATTCATTAGTACAGTGCTGCCCGCTAATTTGACGTTAATGGGCTATGGCTGCAGACGACCGACGTGAGTGGCTTTGTTAACAGCACGGCATCGCCTGCAGCGCCTATCCTGGCCCGTAGATGTATCGTTGGACCTTAGACGACTGGAAAACAGTCGTCTGTGCAGATGAGTCCCGCTTTCAGTTGGTGAGAGCTGATGGCAGGGTTTCAGTGTGCAACAGCCCCCTCGAAACCATGGACCTAAGTTGTCGACAAAGCACTGTGCAAGCTGGCGGTGGCTCCATAGCCGTGTGGTCTTTGTTTACGTGGAAAGAACTGGCTCCTTTGGTCAAACTGAATCGATCACTGACTGGAAACCATTCTTTTTCCCAAATAACGATGATATTTTTTGGGAGTAAAGAGCCATGTCATCAGGCTAAAATTGTTCGAGATTTGTTTGAAGACCATTCTGGACAACTCGAGCGAATGATTTGGCCACGCAGATCGCCGGACATGAATCCCATCGAACATTTATGGGACATAATCGAGAGGTCAGTCCGTGCCCAAAATCTTGCAGCGGCAACACTTTCACAATTATGGACGGCTACAGAGGCAGCATAAGTCAATATTTCCAACGACTCGTGACGGTTTGTACAGCCCTTCCTGTCTAGCACGCTGTCGGGTGTGACAAAAGAGCGTAACGCGGCGTTCTAATATCCGAGTGACCCATGTGAATCTGAAGCAACTAAACCATACAAAAAAATGACACTTATCATCAGCGTTTTCGATAACAGACAGTTCGTATCGACAGCAAGACTGTTGCATATTTAATTTTTACAAAAGTGACTAGCACAGGAAAATAAACCAAGGCAGTATTTGATGTTGCATTACAGACAGTTTCCATCAATCGTGACTTTAAATAATTGAAATATTTCTTACACACACGTAGTTTTACAACAATTTCTGTAGCATTGTTCTTATGATAATTTTGGATTAATGTATATTTTAGTAACATCGAAACAGTCCCTTTTTTACTATCCGTAATGGACACGAAAAAGCGAAGTGTCATTTTAATGACGAAAACAAACATTTTCCTTACGCCAGGACACCTGACGATAGAAAAAATAATGCTTTTTGGAAAGTCACAGAGGTATTGCTTTTATTTAGACAAAACTGCGGTGGAGTAAGAAATATTCCTTGGCGTTACCCTGCCTATTATGCTGCATACCGAGCAAAAGCAATTTGGAAATTTTGCCGACGCCAATTGGTAATGTACGAATGACTGAAATTTAAAAATACCGTTTTCCTGGAAAACCTCTAACGAAACGGAGCAAATGAAAATGGCATCGTCCGACAATTTCCTTAAAAATACTTTCCACAGTCGAAAAAAATCCTTATTGAGATCGCTGTTTGGTTCTTACTGGTGGAACCTGAATTATATCGATAGTATTTTCGTCGTCCTCCTGAACGACATAGGTATCGTTATGTCAAGGCCAAGAGTACGACGAAAGCTGTGAATTAATTTCTGAAACTGGTTAGAAGCCGTTTCGAATGAAATGCCCGATATTATTCTTTCCTACCTTTCCAGATTTTAATAGGTCACACGATTTGCCACTAAAAATTCTTTTTTTTAATTTTTTATTTTTGGTCCTAATATGCCTTGAGGTCCCTGAAGACAGGTATAACGCTTTAGAAAGAGTAATCCACTCATACTTACCACTGTCATTGTTGTATACGAATTTGTCACAGCATTGATCGATTGCACAACAGACTCTGTCTTTTTCGCCTGGAAATGATGAAGTGCGGTTTGCTCGCAGTTCTTTCACGAAACATGACTGATTGGCGCTAGGTATGAAATATGGAGACAACAGTAAGCTTCATTCCCACGTCAGCTGTGAATTAATAGCGTCTCCTCTACACTTTTACTTGAAGCGAACCACCTTGTTTTGCGACTTCCTGTATTGTATGATTTCTTGGACCTGTTTAACCGAGTTGAAAAAGACTAGAAATCACCAATGTTCATCTCACTTGCGATTCGGAGGGCACAGTTTCGTAGAACTCCATCGGTAACGGTGCATTGCCTCCCACGAGCAGCTCTACATTGTTCGTATCTCAAGAAAACTCTTCTAAAGAAGTGTTGCTCATGTTATTCATTATTAGGAGTTTATGTTGGTTATAAATTGGGGTAACAGGCCTTCGTGGCCGCCCTGTATGCTAAGTCTTTCGGATATTTTTTCTTTCACAGTTTTTATAGTTTCATTTTGGTGCGAATTTATTACTTCGTGTAAGTCTTTCTTCCAGTTTACAGGTCACTGTCAGGTTTTACGGAACAAAACTGAGTTTTCACACTGCTTAACATTAAGCTGTGACTGCCGACAACTGTTTCAGAAGAACTATGAACGAAAATTGAAATCACCTCTCTGGACTGCTGACCACACACCACTTCCGAAACATATTCCTTTGGAAATCCGAGGAGCATGGCGAAAAGCGCAAGAAAAAGTGCAACAACAATAGACATCGGGAAAGTGGAAGCAAAATCAGACGACATAAAACAAATCGAAATGCTGATAGACAATTAGTGACTAGAGGAAGCAACAGAAGCGATAGGAGACAAGCTGCCAGCCACAGGTACAGGTATAAAAGAAGAGCAAAACAATTGTTCAACACAGGGTGTTAAAATCTAAGAAAAGATGTACTAGAAAGCCTATATCAACTAAAACAATGCGCAGAGAAGCCTATACTCCTCAGGACTTACGCCGAAGAACGAAATATCTATAAGAAAACTCTAAAAGAACAGAATAGAACATTCTGGGCAAGAGAAGGAAAAAAACTGGTGAAGGAAGCCCCAAAAGACCTATACATTGCGCTACACCCCAGAAAACGAGATGAAACACATTACATCGATATGAAAATATGGCAGACGCACTTCGACAACGCACTGAATAAGGGAGGACTAAGAGGGACACCAAAGGACAGAGAGGATACAGTACCACAAACAACTATGGAATAGGCCACTTTGGCCACATAAGAGATAAAAGATGCCATTAACAGCGCCAAGAACAAAAGATCTGAGGTCACTGACAGAATTTATAGCGAATATTTAAAAGACATTGCCCTGATACTAACGCCAATGTGGACAAAACTCTACAGTAAGTGAAAAGAAACAGCCTCCATTCCAGAACATTGGAGACAGTCAATAGTAAAAGTGCTATATAAACGGAAAGGAGACCCCAAGGACACTAGCAAATACAGAGGCATAGCCCTGGAAAACCCGCCTTTCAAAGTGTCCACAGAAAGAATAAAGAAAACAATCGACGAGCAACTCCCTGAAAGCCAAATGGTATTCAGGAAGGGAAGCCCTTTAAAGCAGACAAAAGTTTTATGTGGTAATTATAGACTTCACAAAAGCCTTTGACTATATAAAAAGAAAATTAATGACCGAAAAACAAGAGGAAACCCTAGCAGAAAAGAACATATGGACACAAATCATAAGCGCAATAAAATAAATAAATCTCATGTGACTAGGGCCTCCCGTCGGGTAGACCGTTCGCCGGGTGCGAGTCTGGATTTGACGCCACTTCGGCGACTTGCGCGTCGAGGAGGATGAAATGATGATGTTAAGCACAACACAACGCTGGCACTTTTTTTTTTTTATCGTTGGGTTTGGTCGTTGCGGACGTCACATGACATCCGTTAAGTTCGTTTGGCGATCCTTCCACTCAGTTATTTTATTACAGAGGCCAGCCGCCACTCAGCTACCAAGGGCCGACATAAGCGCGATACTACGATGGAACGAAATACGGATCTCAGACAACCTCTCTCTATCGGACTCAATACGACAATCAAACGGAGTACCCACCGAGTCCTCTGTTATTTACCCTTGTAGAGGAATAAATTGTAAGAATACCCCAAAGGAAGGGTCTAATCTCATATGCACCTGTAGACGATATTGTAATAGGTGCAAAGGACATTGCAGAGTTACAAGAAAGCGATAAACGTTATGGATGACTGGGGAATAGAATACTGGTTCGAAACTAAATGTGACGAAAACAGAAATGATGATACTCAGAAATGGAGGAAGAGCATCTGCATCAGCTGAGATCTTCATAGGGGACAGGAAACTGAGGATTGTACCAGACTTCAAGTACCTAGGCGTCACAATACAAACAACTGCAAAATGTTTCATAAAACATGTAACAGAGATAGCAGGGCAAGAAATAATGGCAAGCAAATACATTAGATCCCTTGGCCTAGAGACAGCAATGGGACTATTCAGAGCCAAAATCTTCCCAATGCTGAATTACGGCATAGAAATTATCGATCCACATCTTACAGTGAAAAACCTAACGATAGTAGAAAGAATATAGGCGACCTATATAAAGAAAGCAATAGGAGTGTCCACAACAACACGATCCAGATTTGTACAACTGCTGGCGATGGGAACCTTCCTCATTCAAGATCTACGGACAAATCTGATACTACCCACAGCAGCGCTTTGGAAAGTCTACTTAAAACATTGAAGTAAAAAAGGGAGGACGCACCTCCAGAATTTTACAGCACAGGCGCCATGATTGACGGAACATGGACAAAGGAAAACTTTGAAATGAGACGCTGTCACCAGAATGGCAGTCCAAGTATTCCACCACCTTACTTGAAACAACACGTCATATCATGAACCAAATGCAACATGTGAATGTAAATTGTGTCATGAAATCTGCAAACCTTACCGTACAGAACTCTGTGCCAAAAGGACAAGATCAGTAAGTGACTATGCACATCACAATATGTAAAATATCTAATTTCGTTTATTATTATCATTGTACTTTGAATTTGTTTGGCTATTTGGCTGCAATAAACTTATTATTGTTAAATGGCCAGTTAAGAGATTACAGTGACGTTCTGTATATCTTAATGGTCACATCTGATTGCAACGCTACAAGGCTCACATGACATTTAGGAGTTGAGAGTATTTAGCCTTGCCTCGCAGCTGCAAACGAGGTTGGTAATCCCAGTCGGAACTATTCGTGCTAGGTTTAGCCACTACTGTAGTCGCTCACCCATTTTCCGGCTGCTGGGGAAGAGAGTCTTGGTTCAGCTCTAAGATGATGGGCCGATCCTTCCCCGATCCTCCTAAATTGGTTGTGCTCGAAGCGGGCTAGGCTGTTTCCGAAAGCGAGTACTTTCCACAGGCTTGTTGGTGTTTCCTAAAACGCTCTGAAAAATAAATTTGGAAAGCCCTGGCCGGTGGCAGCTCTTCGCTGAGTTCTATTATTGGGAAATGGAAATGGCCAACAGAAATGTCTGAATTCAATTCCTGAAGCTTAATAGTTTCGTTGAGCAAAATTACCGGGTCAGCCGGCAGGCTTCTTGAGATTTACAAATCGTGTACCCTCTGGGACGAAGATGGTGCTTCGTTGTGTACTTCTAAAGCACAAGTACATGATCCTTTCTGATTGACCAAGTCACTTAATGCAGTATGGAATACTGAGAGAATCCGGAGAAGGTTCCCGGGCGAGGGCACTGAATTCGGTTTAGGCATTTCCCATTTTTCTCATTGAGTGTTCGGTACTAATGAGTGTGGACTTGTTCGGTAAAAGCACAGATCTCAGAGCAGAGTGTGGAGCAATTTACCAGTTTGATGTGGTAATGGACAAAAGTGAAGGATTTGGATAGGATTAATTCACGCCAATAAATTTCATGCATATCTGATTGAAGTTTTTGTGTGACACTCTACCTGTGATTTAAGAACTGTATTGCTGTTTTGTTGTGGTGGTGATTATCGATGAGAGTTGCCAGCGGGCAGTTGGAAGCGGTGTATGAATTTTTAGCGGTGTATATACTGCAGTCCAGCGGTCGGATCTCGGAATCTTACTGAAAGTAGCTGGATTGGTACAGGACTTTGATTACTGACACTGGAATAGTGAGAAATCTATCCTGTCATTTCAGCTGCAGCAGTGCAATACTTAGATCAGGAAACACAGTGTAATGTTTCCTTCGTCTACGACGGAGTACCAGTGTAACTTGTTGAAAAGGCGATGTATATGACACTCAGACAAGTAATTCGTTATAAGCCCCATGAGGCCGTAATTGCCGGGATATACCCCAAAAGTGGATGACAAATGTAGAACATGTGACGTCATCAGACGAAGTACCTCGCCTTACGTGCAGCGGTGTCGCACCAGTTCATCCCAACCCAAGTAAAATAGACACGTCGATGGCTCCGGAATACGCGCGCGACTTTAGCGCGTGGGGCTCAGCGTTAGTCTTGAGTCTGGCAGGCAGTGTTTCTTGCATTGCGTTAGCCACTTAAGTGTTCACATTGTGTTAAGATTTATTATTATATTTACCGATCTAGCGGACTCCGCTGGTTGATTGAAAAGTGTAATACAACAAAAACTTACCATATTGCGTCACAAATAAATAAGTGTTCTTTACTAAATAAAGTCTGTAAAAAAACGGCAAAAAAAACGCAAAGGAAGAACGGCTCTTGCTCGATTATAGCGAGGCCAATAATTTTGTATATTTTACATTTACAACTGATCATATTTACAAAAGATGTTCGAAAACAGTGTAGCCTAGCGGAGCGGCGTGTAGCACAGCCCTCTACCGGCGAGGGTAGTATCGACAAGCCCAATCTCCGCAAGCGCAGCGAGGTACGTCAGCTGGTGACTTCAAATGTTCGTCTACTTCTGGGGTACTTCCCGACATCTGTGCCCCATGTGTTTATATTTAATTACTTGTCCCAGCGTCATCTACGTTCCTTCGTGGGTTTTCAAACGTTAATAAGAATCACCCAGTATAATACTGGTGGTGAAAATGTTCAGCACGTTAAGTCATATAAATATTTACTACTAACTACAGGCACGTACTAAGCACCGCAAATTAAAGAGGGCCTTCGCATGGGATCACTCCGTTGTCTGTCTATTTGTCTCACGGTTAAGACCCCTTCTTTTCTCAGGAACAAGCAGAGGTAGAAAATTGAAGTTTCCTTGAAGTAGGGATCCTCCTGGTTTTGCACAGGTTGTACTAAGTGTCCGTGGCCAGACGACTTGTTTATAATATGTAGTTGTATGGTGTCAGTCAAATCCAACACCATCCATGAAAACCCTGACATGATAAGCAAATCCAGTAGTATGTCACATAGCTCCGAATAAATCGTGACATTAAATTAACCAAAGTAATACGAGTAACGAGTGAGCAAATGGAATACCACAGACTAACACAAGAATGCCTAAATGCATGTCATACCTTCCCACCGTGAGACAGACGCAGTTCCGAGGGGAGAAACGAGAACAGAAGCCGAGAGCAGAACCGTGTTAAGCTGAAGGCCCTACGATAAGGGACGGACACCCACGTCGCCAGCTAACCGCTAGGACCACCCCCCAGCCCATGTTAAAAGGCAGAGACCTCCAGAAGAACAGTATAGATCTTACGATAACACAAAAAGGGCCACACAAGCCGCAAGTTTTAGCGTGAGACTTTTTCGCGTCTCTGTTACGTCAGGACCACCCCCCCAGCCCATGTTAAAAGGCAGAGCCCTGCAGGAGAACAGTATAGATCTTACGATAACACTAAAAGGACCACACCAGCTCCAAGTTTTAGCGTGAGACTTTTTCGCGTCTCTGTTACGTTGCAAACTTTAAAAACATTGCCCCACCACGAAAAGTATAACGTTTCTCATCGGATAGACAGAATTTTTGTAGGCGGAGCTTAAGGCTAACATTGAGACCCTGATTGGTCAGATGAAAACACGGCCAGGTAGTTTTTTTTAAAACCAACATCGGTAAATTGTAGTAAGGAGAAGTTAGGAGAGAGTTGCTTCCGAGACGGCGAGGTGAGCGGAGCTGTGCTGCCCGCCGACCCCTGATGAACACCGACAAGGTAATGAACGCACGCGATGCCGCATAACAGCGCATAAAGCTTCACTCATAACTGCAGAAGTCTCATCTGTTACACCCCGTTTTTGCGTAATACTAGTGTCGATCGTCAATTAAAGCTCATGGTGTTCACATTTGCCACTTGAAGTAAAAATCTGAAACGCGATGATTTTTGTGTTATATAGTTATTGAGAAGCCATATCAGCCACTGTAATTTACGACAAGTTAGATAAGTAATTAATGATAATTGAGGGTCACTGTAGACCACTTTGATTGTTTTCTCTTTTGTGAAACTTAATTTAAACCTAGGTTATAGATGTAATATGGCATAGGTCATCCTTCGATCCATTGTAGAGCTTGGAAACCCATTCAGGGAATATTCGTTCACATTTTTGTTGAACGCAGTTGGTTTTTACCATCCTGTATTAAAACATTTCCTTTTATCAATAGTGCAATTTATAAACAATGTTTTGTGAGCAGAATAAAATTTCCAATGGTAAACTTAACTGCTTCTTCGACGTTATTTTACCAGCTAACTAAAAATAGGAAAGCCTTGAACCCCGTCTACTAAATTTAGTTAGTATTAAGATTCTTTTACAGGGAGTGCAGTGGAGCTGACGCTGAAATCATTAAGTATTTGCTTATATCATCGCTAGTATCACTGAACTCTTCTGAACTCTGCATGTCATGTGTGGTCTGACGTCTCCTTACCAGCAACAGGTCCCAGGTTCAAACTAGTCAATTCCCTAAAAAAACACGTTCAGAGCATCGTTGCGCGAAAGTGGTAGGGAGACACGATATAGAACAACAGACACCACGCAGAATGTTAGAAAACGGCGACCCTGCCAGGATGGTAAAATACCATGACTGAAGGTCGACCACATGCCTAAATAGGTCAGAAAAATATCCTGTTGAAAAATTTTCGTAATAAAAAAAATTTTTTTTGAACGTTATAATTAGTCGAAAACAGTAGCTGCAGCGATAGATAGTAAGAAAGTATTCAATGAAAGTGACACATTCTGGCAGAGACAATAGCATAATTAAGTTATTAATTTTAATACTGTCAGAATTAAGTTTTCTCTCCAATGCAAGCGCATAGGTGGCGGATACATCGTTGACAATTTGGTTCTGACCTAACAAGTAAGTGAATGGTTTGTCAAGTCGTGTGAACAAGAAGTTTATGAAACGCGTGAGATCGTATAAGCGCATACTGACTCGAAGTAGGGCGCGTGAATTGCTTTTAAAACAGAAAATAATGGATTCGGAAAGATTAGCAATGGCAGATCGAGACCTTGATCGAATTGAGGTAGAGACCCAGCATGAAAATGGACAGAGAATAGAGGACAGTACAACAGACGATGCAGTATCGCGAGAAATAGGACATATAACGCACCATAACGAGGGTAATGTACGTCAAGGCATAGAAAACGTAAGTCAGCATACGACAGAGGAGCAGGAAAGTAGAGAGACAGTCGATGAGGATTCTAACTTGCGTCTTGAATACGTAGTACCCATAGTACAAGTAATCAGAGCTCCCTCACCACAGAGTACAAGGAATTCGAGCAGAAACCTGTCACCGCACAGTTCAATGCAATCGGTTGCGAGCCAACACTTGAGCGAAAACACAGAGCGTAGGACGTCGGAAGAAAACGCAATAGGACCCACCAATCTGGCAGAATTATTACAACAAATTACGGAAACCACGACAAGACAAAATAAAGACATAGCGAACCAAATTCAAATTCAGAATGCAGAAACCACGAGACAAATGCGTGAGATTAAAGAACAAAACAAAAAAATTCAGTTACAACAAAGTCGTATTGAAGACGAAGCAAAAGAATCTCGAGAAGTGATAGGAAACTTAATAACAGGTCACAATCAATTGAGAACAGACGTTGACAAGGTACAAGAGGACGTTCAAACAATGCCTAATGACATTCAGGACGAGATCAAAACATTACGTAACAACACCCAGGGAGAAGTCAAGAAACTAGAGAAGCAGATAAACGAAATTACTAGACAAGCAGCAGGTATAGCGCGTGACATTGTTGAAAACAGTGTGTTACACAAACGTATCACAAAAGCAGTGCTGAAAAGACATGATAACCGCATAGTCAAAATAGAAGCGCAAACGAAGCGACAATTTCAGAAATTGCGAACGGAGTTGTTGCAAACCATTGAAGAGCGTAGTGAACAGGATCGAACAAGCACAGAGTCTGCAACCACATCCGTATCTGTAACAGCACCGGAAAAACAAGCAATTAACGAAAATATTACGCATTTGTGATTCCAATCACAGGCGGGAAGTAACATACGTGAAATCAGACAGCCTGCACAGCAAAAAACACGTTTCGAAATTCTTGATGAACAAACGTCATCACAATCACATGCGGAAACACAAATGTATGATTCAAGACAGTTTGGATCGTCCAATGAAGCAGCAAGGTTAGCCAGACAAGATACCGAACCAATACCTGACAATGGAAAGCCAGGTCACGAAGAGTACAGTGCAAAGCATTCAGCTACACGTTCACAACCGATGGAAGAAAATTATTGCGTACCACTCCAACGACACTACGCAAGGGTAGGCGAAAGTTACAGTGGACAATATCCAATGGATCTACCACAACCGGAAAGGACGGGAGAAATGACCAAAAACAAAAGTGGCGAAGAATCGCGAATTTCATATGAAACTATGACGAAGTACGACAACGATCATTTCCTCACAGTCAGAAAATTTCAACACTTTCGAGAAGGAAACTCATTACATCCACGAACTTTTATTGATCCATTCCGAGTAGGATTACCAGAACACTGGACGTTAGCACACAAATTAGACTTTATATGTGCACACAAGTCAGGAACAGTCGCAGAAACCATGCAAAATGTTGCAGCGACATGCCGATCGTACGAAGATTTCAGAGAGAAGTTTCTCTCACGATATTGGTCCAGCGAAGCACAGAACAGAGTGAAGTACGAATTATTACAGAACCCATATTTTGAAAATTCAGGAGAGAAGAGTCCCGTGAAATTTTTCGAATTAATGGCAAAGAAAAATCAATGCTTAGATGTACCATACAGTGACGGAGAGTTGATTAAATTATGCGCGATGAAGTTACCATTGAAATACCAGCAATCATTAGTAGGTCGCGGAGGCAATGACGTCGAAGCATTTAAGGGTATTCTAAGGGAACTAGAGTTCATATTTTCGGAAGATGACGCAAGAAAAAGACGAAGTGCACGTGAAAACGAAAGCAAAAAGCAGTGGAATCCACAAGACACAGTACGAAAAAAAAAATTGCGAACAATGTGATAACTTCGCACCAAGAAACGACAATAGATTTCAACAAAGAATCGGTTATAGATTTAGAAGAGAATATGGCAATAACTATAATTCACCCAGGAACGGCAACAACTATTACAGAGGGAATAACGACAACCGTAACGGGTACTGGAGAACCAATAGACCGACAAATTATCAACAAAGAAACCACCATCAACAAGCTGAACAAGAAAAGAGAATACAGATAGAAGAGGTGGAGGTATGACCACCAAACCCCGATAAACGTTCGAATTGACAGCTAAGCGCCCGTGCCAAAGAGAATGAAGCACCGACCCAGGAAAATTGCAACACCTTGAACAGAGAAGTAAATACCTTATCACGAGAAGAGAAGAAGGAAGAAACAAATCCGCAGGGACCAGATGAAAACGAAGACAAGAAAATAACAATATCGTGTTGGGACGAAATTAATTGGGAGAATACTTACAAGGAAGATGAATTACCAGAGGCATGCACAACGAATGTAGGAGGAAAGGATGAAGTAATGAGTATTGCAGAGCTATTTGAGAATGAAACCAGGGAAAGCGAATTCAATGAGGATAATGCACAGTCGACAGAAGTTGAAAATAAGTTACGAGTGGGCAGACAACCCAACGGATATAATGAAGGAAGTTATGAAGCGATAATTAGAGCATTTAGCTGCGATTATGTGGAAGTAGCGACGAAGAAGGAGAAGATAGACAAGGATGAGGAAAAGGAAGAGGATGTTGAAGAAAGCGTAAATGAAGGAAGAAACAGAAAAGAGGAAATAAAAGAGACAGAAGTAGCAGTCGAAGCTTATCCTACAGAAAGTTCGAATTCACAAGGGAAATTCCTAAAAAGACTCATGTATGATTCAGTGGAGGATTCGTTGATGCAAGAAGAAGAAGAACAGAACCAACCCTTTCAAATTCAACCAGTTGTGAAGGCCATGGTAAAGCATACCCCAGTCAATATTGTAATTGATAGCGGAAGTGAACTGACTGCGATCTCAGAAAATTTATTCATGCAGTGTAATGCCAATGAGGAATTGCCAGTTCTGAAAACACGTAAGATTAAAGTAAGAGGTCCTATTAGAAACAATGCTGAGGAAGTTACGACACAAACAAGGTCAACTCTTTCGTGTCAAGGTCAAAAGATCGAAGCCAACTTCGTGATTATACCTAAACTAACTGTAGATTTGATTACAGGTGCAGATTTTTTAAATGAGAGACGAGCGATAATAGATATGGGGAAAGGTAGCGTAACATTCGGGAATGTCACACTTCTCTTTGAGCAAAAGCTAAAATTAGAAGAAATATCAGTTATAAACAAACAATTAAGAATGACGCGAGATAAAGAGGATGAAGCACAAAAGGGGGAATCGCCTCAACTCATGTTAGAAGTCCATAAAGAAACCGACGAAAAATTGCAAGAAGTTCAAGGTATTTCGGAACACAGTAAAAGGGAATTGGAGGGTATTTTACGAGATAAAGCAGAGATATTTTTACCTAAGACTGGCAGTATTAAACACTTCCAGTACAAGTTTGAAATAAAACAGCACAAACCATTTAGACTGCCACCCTATACAATCCCATTAAGCTACAGGAATAAAGTATTCCAGGAGATATCTAAAATGTTAGAAGACGATATTATTGAACCAGCTACCTCCACATATAACAGCCCGCTCCATATTGTGCAAAAACGAGATGGGAGCATCAGGTTAGTGCTTGATTCCAGACAGATCAACACAATCATAATCACTGAGACAGATCGCCCAGAAAAATTAGAGGAATTGATACAAAACTTCCACGGTGCTAAGATATTTTCATCAATTGATTTACGGAGTAGTTTCTGGCAAATAGAATTGGCCCCAGAACGTAGAAAATTTACATCATTTATCGTATTCGGTAGATGTTATCAGTTTAAACGATTGTCATTTGGTTTAAACATATCATCATCAGCGTTTATTAGGGGATTTAATACTATATTCAATCCTGAAATTTTACAAAAAATTACTTGTTATGTTGATTATGTCATTATAGCAGAACCCTCTTGGGAACATCACAACGACACATTAAATCAGTTTTTACAGATCATGAAAGGGCATGGGGTCACAGTAAATATAACAAAATACAAATTTGGAAGGAGAGAGGTCAAATTTCTAGGACACATAATTTCAGAGAAGGGGGTAATGCCCGACCCAGAAAAACTAACGGCAATCAAAGAATTCTGTACTCTATATAATAAGAAAACTTTCAGAGGATGTCTAGGTCTCACCGGATTCTATAAAAAATTTATTTGGATCGACTCTCTCGGAACACCACGCCTATGTGCCTTGACTGGAAAAAACACTCCATAGGTATGGGATCAACAAGCCAAAGAAGAATTTTTAAAATTGAAAAACGCACTAACAAGAGCGCCGATTTTAGCACTTCCTGATCTAACACAAAATTTTTGTATGGCCACTGATAGCGCGAAAACAGGTTTAGGAGTTGTTTTATTCAAAAAAAAGTGGTTCAAATGGCTCTGAGCACTATGGGACTTAACATCTATGGTCATCAGTCCCCTAGAACTTAGAACTACTTAAACCTAACTAACCTAAGGACATCACACAACACCCAGTCATCACGAGGCAGAGAAAATCTCTGACCCCGCCGGGAGCTGTTTTATTCCAAGAATACGAACAGGCAGGGCTAAGATCATATAGAACAACTGCATTTGCCAGTCGGGTACTCACAAAAAGCGATAAAAACTATTCAGTCACGGAGCTGGAAGCACTGGCCATTGTATTGGGCTTCCAACGTTTTCGATACTTCCTATTCGGAAGAAAAACAAAAGTATACACTGACCACAAAGCATTAGAATTTCTGTTATCCGCCAAACTAACTCATGGGAGGTTAGCCAGATGGATGTTAATACTACAAGAATTTGACTTCACTATTACAAACATACCAGGACCAGCGAATGTATTAGCAGATGCTTTATCACGATGTCCACAGGGTGCATTCAATAACATAGGTTTGGAAGCAGCAGAAGACCAGTTTACAATGTACTATATGAAACAAGTACCTTTCGAAAACTACATTACGACATCATTGAAAAACATAGGTAAAGAGCAGGACAAGGACCCCGAAATACTAGGAATCAAACACAAGTGGAGAAGTAAGGATTTTCCAGACATTCGACAGCACTATCTCGTAAAAAACAATGTTTTATTTTTTAGACGAAATGTTGCAACGAATGAATGGTTAATTTATATCCCAGATGAACTAATTAAAAAGTACATATGGTATACACATTTAAGTAATGGCCACTTTGGACCAAAGAAATGCTTTTTAAAAATAAAACAAACAAGCCATTTTCCTAATATGGAAAGACGAATTAGAACAGTATTAGTCAAATGCAAAAAATTTATGAGGGCTAAACACATCACTTTCCAAACCAAGCCACCTATGTTTCCAATAATCCCTAAAAGATGAAAACAAATAGCTGCAACAGATTTTATGGGGCCCCTCCCACGCACAAAAATGGATATATTTTCATATTTGTCGTTTTGGAACTTACTTCTAAATATGTTACCTTGACACCATTAAAACGGGCAACAGGTCTTACTACAAGTAAAGCATTTAGACAAGATTTTCTCAGACAAGTAGGTCGAGTGGAACGAATAATTTCGGATAATGGACCACAATACAAATCAGTGCAATGGCAGAACACGTTAAAACAACACAAAATAAAACCCATCTACATATCTAAGTACAAACCTAGCGTAAATCCAGCAGAACGATCTATGAAGGACATAGGCACTTTATGCCGATTATATGCTGGCAAAAGACACAACACACACACACATCTTAAAGATTTTCAAGAAGTAATAAATAAAATGCCACATAGCACTACACTACTACCTCCAAACATAAACAGAGAAAATGTTAGATTTCCTATTGTACCACGCGGACAGCACAAACAAGTCATAGCAACAGCACTCTCCAACATCAGAATGGCAGCCATTAAAAGAATAGAAAGAGGAGAGAGAACAGCAATTAAAAGAACATTCTCAGTAGGCCAGAAGGTATTTGTAAAAAAACACCATCTCTCTAGCAAACAGAAACACAAATTACATAAGTTTTACACTGCATACAAAGGACCTGTCATAATTAGCCAAATTGCTCATGATAATGCTGTGGAGCTAATGAACCCAAAAACAGGCAAAACCTTAGGACTTCACCATGTGAGCCATATCAAAAAGTTTGAAGATTAATTTTATTACTGGTAAATAATCAGCACAATATTTCAAGATTATGTTGCAGATAAGATCGTCAGGAGAAAGAAGAATGAAGAGACAGGAAGAAGGGAAAAAGAAAGTAGTTTCAATAAAAACAAAAACAAAAATAACACCAATAGTACCATAGATTAAGGTGAAGGGATAAAGTGTAGATAGTCTAACAGCATGAAATACTAAAATGCTATACACCACGACACTACACAAAAATAAAAAACGAATTTGAGGATTCTTGTAGATGTTAAGACTCAAAATATCTTAGAATTTTAATATGGAAAGGGCGCCGAAATTTGTAAAGCTTTTAAGAAGGTGTAAAACAATGTAGGTACTAGACATATGTTAGATGATTATAACTAAAACTTTTTGTAAGAACCATTGTAAAAACTCCAGCAAGGACAAGACGCAATGACCCACAAGTTGCAACGCGAGAAGTATCAAGAAAGGAAAGGACGCAATTAGCAAGACACGATTCCTACAAGGCAGAAGCGTTGAGAGAAGGGAAAGGACAGTGAGACCAAAAGAAGGCCCTTGTAGCCAAAGTGGGCAGTAAATAAATCTGCTGCCAAGCTGAACCACAGGGTGGCAGAACCCTGCTGGGACAGAACACGGAACCACACAGTGGCGGAACCCTACAGAGACACAACAGGACACCAAACGCCAGAAGGGTCTCCGAATGCTCCAACTCAGTGGAGCGAGCAAAAAATGGCCCGACAAGAAGACGGCTTGGGCAAGCCACCACTGGCAAAAAAATATGTGTAAAATTCACACTACTGCTATTAAACAGCACGCTGATGAATGAAACTGAAGAAAACTTCCACAAAGTAAAAATGACACGCCCAAACAATTTATCAAACTGTTACTAAGAGGAGAACTTCAAAGCGACTAGTTATCAATAAATATTTCCATATCCTGCCCAGAGAAGAACCAAGAAGCAAGTAAGAAGCAGAGAAAAAGCAGGAAGAACAGAAGTTGAAGATTTGCGAGATTGAGACCAAGAAAGAAGATGGGTGAAGAATAGACGACATACCTACCCAAATCCCTATCCTGTTGTAAACTAGTCGTCTGCGAAGTATAACAACAAAAAACTACCGTTTTCAGCGACACATAACGATGACTTTCACGCATACAAAGCCAGTAAACCACGAGATTCTGCACTCACAGCTCCATTCCATTATGGGACCTCCACAACAGCAACACACACTTGCAATACCAACAAGGAACGATGAACGAAGCTGCACATCAAATACTTGCCCACATCCATCTCACTCAAGTCCATCACCTACGTGCAAAAAACATTCGCCAACCTCATGCTTAAACATTCATAGGATTGTGTGAATGTGTGAAATCAAATTATGTGATGTTGGAATTGTGCAAAAGAAATGTGTGAAAAACTAAATAAGTTAAGCACACCAGACAGCTAATAAGCTACAAAATAACAGTTATTGACTATGGACTTAAGTAAAAAATAGACTATCGATAAAAATAAGTCATTAGTTCTGAAATGGACAGTATATACAGAACAAAAGTAAGGCATAATAAACACTAAAAGTATATGCCACTTATTTTCTCCTCATAAAAACAAAAGAATAACTTGAAAGGGTACAGTACCGCCCGACATTGAAAATAGGTACAACATACTTCATTATGTTTGTCAAAACAACACATTTTTTTGTAAAATAACTCAATTTCAATTAATACAGTGAAGTCGGATACCAGTGTGGGAAAGAATGACAATTTATTTATTTAAATGATCACATGTGCACTACCACAAAGTAAATCCCTACATCCAGTTTGGTGAGATCTGTGAAATGAATGAATGTATGGTCGTCTGCTAACCGCAGATAGTGAATGTGAATATATGATCATCTTTGAGACGATCCTTTGGCCTCCTTTCGTGGGACCAAAGAGATGAAATTTACCAGAGCTTTGAGCACCTGAAATGTGGCTCACCAATACGATAGCAAGGTGCTTCCCCCACCTCGACAGAGATGGGAGAGGACCTAGAGAACGGCCATGTTTCGGCACTCTGCCGCTGGATCTTGTGATGTTAAGACCTGTTTTAGTTGTGCTCCGTAATGACGAAAGAGTGGAGACATGGTATGCATGTGGAATATTTAAGAGTAGTTTGAAATATTAATTTCTCTATTTCAGGAACTTTTGTGGGGAGAATTAAATGTCAGGTAGGTAATATTAATGGGATTGTAGGAATCTTCGGAAGTGACCAACGGTCACAATGAAACCACATGTAGCATTAAGTTGAAATACTTCCATGTGCTTAAGTTAAGCTGAATTACTAGCGTGTGTACAATAAGTTGAAATATTTAAGAAATAGCGTGTGTACCATAAGTTGAAATATTTAAGAAATGGCGTGTGCAGGACTTGAAATTAGAGACGAGTACTTCCACGTGGTGAGTACTGTGTGAGTCTCAAACTGTGTATGAGACCAAAGATAAAGAGAAGTACTCGTCCATGGTATCAGTTGAGGACTTGCGTGTGTGATGAATACGTTCTTAATATTACTTTGCGTGATATGATTCCATGTGACGCTAGATTCAAACTCTGAGAGAGAAGCAAGGTGAGTCGGCCGTCTATCCGGCAACGCCACTTGGCTTGCATTGCTCAGGAAGACGTGCAAATATCTCCAGAGTTCATAGTAGGAAAGTAGAATTACGAAGTGGGGCAGTGTCGTGTGAAACTGGGATAAATATTGATTGAAGTGGGAAAGCTGAAAGTGATAATGTTGTGACTATTCTCTGTGTAGTATTTCATGTTGTAGTGTGGTGTATGTCATGTAATTTGGGTATGTGTGGTTTGCATGGGAGGGTAGCGAGGTAGTTTCAAAAGATTAGTGGGTTATGCTTGTTCCTTCGGTACCGCTCGGTCTGGAGGAAAGTTTAGTGATGATGATTGTGAGAGTCGAAGCGTGAGGTATAATAAAAGATCCACCATCCTATCCAGAAAGTGCACTGTAGCGTTAAAATAATTGCGAGACCATAATATAGAGATTCACCATTGTAAAGCCATGCCCACTGCGCGGAATTTCTCATCTGTTATTGTTGTAGGTTATAGAATTTGTGTGTTTAGGTTAGAGAATTTATCGGAATAAATAAGATAGTGAAAAGAAAAAGATTGGTGGACTTTTCCTTCGAATTGTATATTGTAATAATGTCCCGAATTCATAATGTGTGCGCCATTCATATTCAGTGCAGTAGCCACGTGTTGATAAAAGCCGTTAAATGGAAGACAAACAGAAAATGAGGTATTGCCAGTGCGTAGTGAACAGTCAGAGTTCTGTAAATCACTGATAGCCAGATGCGTGTTTCCATTGCGTATTAATCATATAGGAGGATAACTTGTAACTTAAGTGTGAGTACTAGAGTTCATGTTACTGGATAGATAAGAATGAATCCACTCGCTTGGCAGACCACTCATCTTGCAGGCCTGACTGCTTGATGCCACAGTATGAGCAAGGCATGTGGGTGCCTCTCATAATTTCGACCCTGCCAGGATATTTTGCTGTTAGGGTTTGCTGTTAAGATTTTTTTATTTTTTTTTGATGGAATATATTGTGATAACGCTAAAAAAGTAAAATTTTTTCTGTTGCAATTTTTTTCTGGATTGGTGAGGATCTTTTATTTTTTTATTTAATTAATTGCTATATCGTCCAAGGCTGGAAGATCGTGGTATAATTTTTTTTGCGTAATGTCCGTAGTAACTAGGTCTCAGTCGAAAAGTGTAGCCACCATGGAGAATAGCGATTCTGGGGTGAACGTAGCAGTGCAGCAGGAAGTAGCTGTTGACCATGGGTTAATGAGCGGGGACGGCAAACACTCGGAAGGGGTTGAATTGTTCAGTGGACTGCTGCAAGGTGATCCTTCGAGCGGCGGGCTTTGTTCACAATCGGGGGCTTTTCCCGACGATGCGGGCGAGCCGGGACTAGGTCAGGTATGCAGTGAAAGTGCAGCTACCCTTAGGGAAGCTACGGTTTCACAGGCGAACGAGGTGAGCGCGTCGAAAGTAGCAAATGACAATGTGATACTGCAGTTTTTACAGAAGATGGATAAAGATTATAAGGAAAGATTGGAAGCGATGGATAGGGAGAATAAGGAGAGAGATAGGGAGGCTAAGGAGAGAGATAGGGAGTTTAAGGAAATATTGGACGCGATGGATAGAGATAATAAGGAAAGATGGGAAGCGATGGATAAAGGTAGTAAGGAAAGTATGGAGGCATTGGATAAGGGAAATAAAGACGCAATGAGGAAGCTACACACAGTTATCGATGAGCGTCTGCCCGCAGTTAATAATCTTTTAGATGAGGGGGAGAAGAATCTGGGTGCGTTGAAGCAAGTATGTGACGCCCTGAAAGAAAAAGCTAATTATTTGGAGGTACAAGTATTTGCAATAAAGAGTGATACTACTGAGCGTAGGGACGTGTTGCCGGATGAGCGAATCAAAGAGGTAGTGGTCAGAATGAATACGATTAGTGCAGATGTAGAAAAGCTCAGTATAAGAGGCGAGACAGGCTCTGACAGTACGCAGCGAGAGGTTTATGCCAACCAGGGGGAGATACAATCACTATTACAACTTAAAGAGGCGCAATTAGAAATAAGTAGGAAACATGGGGAAGAACTGGCACAGCTGCAATTAGCGTGCAGTAGCGAAGGTGACACACCACCAGGTAGATTGCAGAGGGAGAGTGAGATAAATTCAAAAAACGAAAATAGGCAGAAAGCGGAAGACGAACTCAGAGAATTAGAAGAACGGTTGTGTCGGATAAAACAGGTGGCAAACCCAACTGGGTGTAGTCCAAGGCTGTCTCAATTTCAAGATTCATTACCTTCATCGTGGAGACCGTTCCTCAAAATGAAGTTTGCGTGTAACCATTTGAGGGACGAGGCTAGAGCGAAAATGCAGGAAGTTATTAAAGACTGTAGTAGCTACAAGATATTTTGTGACAAGTTTTTAAATGAATTCTGGTCGAAAAGTAAGCAGGACCAGGTTAAGCAAAGCATATTGATGATGCCAAATTGTAACGAAGGTGGTAGAAGAGATCCAGTGTCGTGTTATCAGGAAATCCTGAGACGAAATAGGTATTTGGATGTGACATACGAACCTGGGGAGCTCATTAGGATCTGTATAGCGAAGTTGCCAGTGAAATTGCGCAGAGATATAGTGATAGCAGGCAGAGGCGTAGACGATTCTGTGTCATTTGAACAATTGTCACAGGAACTGGGTAATGAGAGCAACATTGTGAACGGAGACATGACTCATAGGTCAGACAGAGTCGAGGATAGGAACGGCAGAAACTATCAGAATGACAGGAGAGCATGGAATCCTGGCATTTCATTCTTGTCATAATGGATTGAAGGATAGGAGAAACTAATCCAACATATCAGCCCTTAGCATCTTGCCTTAAAACACATGCAGCTGGCACTGAAAATTGTCTATGTAGCAGACATACTCTACTAATATGTAGGAATGCAAAAACCATACTTCTGATCAGAGAATAAAACACCAGTAATGGAATCTGTTAGGCTGGTCTCTCAGAGCAAAATTTGCAAATTTTTATTTCGAACACTAAAGTAAAAGGACTGTTTCCTCAAAGAAACCAGTTGCTAAAATGTTATGTAATAATGCCAATGAGTCCAGTTTAATTAGTGTGATTTGACTATTGCAGGTACTTAACACATAATGTAGAAAGTAAACATTGTGATCTGTATGGAATAGGGTACGTTTATAGTGCTGTTACAGGTAACATCAGTAATGTGATCGAAGTTTCTAAATTAGATGCCATCTGATCTATAGTATGTCATTGTCATAGTGACAGTTATAATGAGGTGCTGCGTATGGTTGTTCGGAATTTGTTGTTAGGGAAAGAGGCCACTAGCACCAAAGTTTCTAACACTTGGGCTGTCCCATCTCTCCCAGCTTGTATATTCTCTGCACACATTTAATTTTCATGTAAGCTTAGATTCCTAACTAGCAAAGTCTTTACTGTGTATAGTGCACCATTCATAGTGAGGCGGATTGTCCAGGAAAATGCTGTACTGATTGAGACGATCAAGGGAAAACAATCTCGTGGGCTTCATCACATTTCTAACATCAAATTATGGAAAAGTTAAGGATAGATCTAAAGTAGGCAATTTATGGTAGATAGTCAGTGTATTTATTTGTGGTGTGTAACGTTGTGCAGGGTCAAAATCGAACATAAGAATTTTCAGGCGGGATGTCAGGAAGTATGACAGAATAGACTGGTTGAATGAGTCATGAACAGGAGTCGACAGAGTGGTGTATGTACGTATTTTTTGTCATATGAATAAGGACCAAGCAGAAACGACGTGATGATTAATGAGCGGATAAAGATGGTAGATAGAGAAGCGACGTGATAAATAGTAGTGGATAAAGGTGATATATAAGGAGAGAAGCGACGTGGAGCAGTGTGATTAATAAAGAGAGATTCGACGTGATGAAACAGTGGTAAATAAAGGTGAGTAGAATTGAATAATGTGGAGATGTCTTATATGTATGTTACACAGAGGCCTGTGTATGCTGCAATAGAGATTGATGCCAATGGCGAAGGAAGACCAGGAAATGATGGAGTAATGGACGGACGGAGAGCCGAAATACGAATGAAGAGATAAGGACAACTGCACAATGTGAAAGGACATAAAGGGAGTATGAGATCCAGATGGTGAACGTTGTGGAATACTGACGTAGGATGTAATATAAGTGTAAAATCTAATTCTTACCATAAGATATGCAATTTGGCAAAAATAATTTTGTTGTTGTTGTTGAAGACTGGTACCAGTAACTAATCAAATCGGTACCAAGAATGTATACAGTTAGTTTGCAGGATGAATAATTTGTGTATTTTTTGTTCTTAGATGAAATGTCGCAATTCTAAGTGATATTTAGCAGGAGGAATAATCGGTGAAGTGAATGCAGAGGTAAGCCCATGGAGAGAGGTGCCAAAGTGAAAGGACGAATTTGGAGACTGGAATGCTATCTCCAAAACAGCTTCATGTGTTATGTGGTTGAGTATAAGGGAGCAAAGGTATGGTATGTTGTGAGTGTGGTGCTGTTATGAGTATAAGGGAACAAAGGTATGGTATGTTGTCGTGAGTGTGGTGGTGTTAAGGTTAGCTGACTTCTAGACCTATTCTGCTAGTGTATTAATGGATTGAATGAGAAGGAAAATGTGATGTTTGGTGAGTGAGAATCGTAGAGTAGTGTGATCAATGCGCACACTCCTATAAAGGGGATGCTACCGATCGGTAACTAAAACATTATTGTGTATTGTTTGATTGGGATGAACCTCGATGTCAGGTCTGCATCTGACATGTGGATGGCACATACATGTCCTAGAAATGTGTTATATATAATAAAATGTACAATGTATAAAGAGATACTAATTTCAGTCTGTCACAAGCACAAAGGTGCATTGTATGTTGTAGATTTAGAGTCACCATTTCTAAAATGTGTATTGTGTTAGGACGTTAAAGTAGTTTACTATTTAATAACATCTGGTAGGAAGTTGTGAGCTGTGTAGATTATTTCTTATTTTTTTGTTAGAACACTTTCAAGTGGTATTAATTTCAGTCTGTCACAAGCACAAAGGTTCACTGTATATTGTAGTTTTAGAATAAACAGTTTCTAATATTTTCACTGTGATAGGATGTTAGAGTAGCCTACTATTTTATATTGTAATTATGAGTTGTACAGATTGTTTATTATTCCTTTTTTTTTTTTTACTCTTTCATGTTTTGTAAGAGGGACGACAGGTGCAATCAATAGCACAAGTGTGGGCTGTATATAGAAAAGGGATAAATGTTGATGTTGTATGTGTAGAAAACTAGGGGGTATGATTTTGTTTTTTTTTAGAACAAAGATTCTTTTATTACCAATGTATCTAATAGATCATACAGGTAATCAATGAGTATTTAAATATATCCTTTTGTCTGTAATGTTGCGAGATGCACGGAAGGGTCTGACTGATTGGCTGTCGTAACGCCCATACCGCTAGCGGGCCGAGCTGACGTCGCCATGGCGACGGGCGACAGAGCCACGGCACTCCCCACTCCACTGCCGGTCGGGGTACACTCCACGCGCCCGCTACAGCAGGTCAACGGCCTGGGGCGACACGCACGTACCACTGGCCATTCATAAGTTCCGCCACCCTTATGACTGGGGAAAGTATCCCGCAGAGGCAACAGCGGGTGGTTTCTTCTGCTCAACGGCGCGCGCACTGGCGCCACGGCAGAATGGACGACGCGCGGCAGAGCACGGCGGGCATTTGTTACCAACAACTATTAACTAGTACTGGACTGTGGAGCTGTGAAACAAGATGACTGCTCGTTACGTCTCCATAAGGTGGAAAGTGAAGGACTGGTGTTTCCACGTTGTGAGTGGTAAAAAAAGATTTTGTCTTTAGCAGACAGGACGATCGTTTTGTTTTGTCTTGACTACTGAATGGTGGGATCCATAAACTTTTGGCAGTGACTTGTTAAGTGTGCTTTGTGAATTGCATGTGGGACACTTGGTATACTTGAAGAGGACAGTTGTCGTTTGGTGACTAATTATTGTATGAACGCAAGAAACTAGAGTGGGACACTGACATTTGCGTCTGTAGCAGGAGACATTTCTTGAATTGGTGCGGGAATAAGTGCTGTTTGTTGGAACTTACGACTTTTAATTACACCATGAACTGAAAGGACAGAACCATGGGTAATAGTAGTTGTAGGGACATTTCTGGACGACCAGATTCGTGTGGATGGTGCGCTGAGAGTGACTATGACATTTGTGTTTAATGTGAGATACAGTTTACTGTTCAGTGCGTGTTCAAAATGCCGATTTGAGTGACTTAAAGACTTTCGTCCGGGTAACCATGGGAGAGCTTTGACACCGAGACAGTGTTTCTAGGGAACCTTTCAGCAACTTTTTGACCCCAAGAAAATCACAGAATGAAATGTTTCCGTGTGACTCGCAACATAGGGAATTATGTATTTGTAATTGTGTAAATGTTTTTTTTTATATGTTTCATTCCTGAAGGGACAGCAAGTGTAATTGTATTTAATTAACATTTGTGTTTAGAATAGTTAGTGTTTGTATTTTGTTTGTTCTGAGTTATCAAGTTCACATAGCATGTTTGTTAGAATATTTGGTACAATGATGCTTTAATTATTAGCCAGTGGCGTAATACTAACGTAGCGGCCCTTGTAGCATTGATCAGTAAGATTGTCACAGGGGACAAGAGTTTGCATTGCACAACAAATATCGGAATTAACTGATGCATTTTGATGTCGTGGACAGTAATGATCTTGTTGGTGTGTTGACTGAAGCCACTTATTTTCATTATCACAGTGGTGATATTTCACATTAAAGTGTAACGAAGGCTAGTCGAAATGCAAGTTCTTGTCGTCTAAATATGTAACAACAGAGAAATGAGCAGTAGAGTAAGATACGAGAGCTACTGGTGGATTCAAGCACTTATTGCTAACTATTTATTGCGTGTATTGATATGGAGCCTGACTTCTACGTGCAACTAGTGTCAGGCGGGGTCAGGGATTTTCTCTGCCTCGTGATGGCTGGGTGTTGTGTGATGGCCTTAGGTTAGTTAGGTTTAAGTAGTTCTAAGTTCTAGGGGATTGATGACCTAAGATGTTAAGTCCCATAGTGCTCAGAGCCATTTGAACCATTTTTTTTTTGCAACTAGTGTACGCAATTTTTTTTCTTTCGTAGATTTTGTTTTGTATTTAGACATTGTCGTGTAAAGATTATTACAACACTATTTATGAATGTCAGATTACTTGTTCTGTGTTTGGACGGTGAGCTATTTAAAATTTCATGAGTGCAATTAGTATTTTTTTATTTGTTTAAGAATTATTGAAGTTTGGATTACTCCTAAAAATAACGGAGATCCTGGTAACTGAGCCAAGTTCTAGGGGATTGATGACCTAAGATGTTAAGTCCCATAGTGCTCAGAGCCATTTGAACCATTTTTTTGTGCAATTAGTGTACGCAATATTTTTTTCTTTCTTAGATTTTGTTTTGTATTTAGACATTGTCGTGTAAAGATTATTACAACACTATTTATGAATGTCAGATTACTTGTTCTGTGTTTGGACGGTGAGCTATTTAAAATTTCATGAGTGCAATTAGTATTTTTTTATTTGTTTTAGGATTATTGAAGTTTGGATTACTCCTAAAAATAACGGAGATCCTGGTAACTGAGCCAATTTTTATCTTACCATTATTTGTATGCATATGACGTAATGTTTTATTTGTCATTTGATTTGTTGTAAATATGTATGTGTACGTTACTCCAGATTGTGGAGAGTACAATAATGCAACAACTGTATCAATAATTTGGTAAAGTAACAGCATTTGGTCGTCTATTTGCGGTCACCAGGGACTAAGGTCTCCTCCTGGTTATTTTGAAGACTTGCTACGTTTGTTCTAATACAGCTGTCTTAAAAAACAAATGTTCGGAAGTGCCCTCGCATTGCAAGGATAGTACCGTGCCATTTTTTTCTGCATGGGTAGCCGGTGGTGAAAGGGTACAGTACCGCCTGACATTGAAAACAGGTACAACATACTTCATTATTTTTGTCAAAACAACACTTTTTTTTGTAAAAGAACTCAATTTCAATTAATACAGCGAAGCCAGATACCAGTGTGGGAAAGAATGACAATTTATTTATTTAATTGATCACATGTGCACTACCACAAAGTAAATCCCTACATCCAGTTTGGTGAGATCTGTGAAATGAATGAATGTATGGTCGTCTGCTAACCGCAGATAGTGAATGTGAATATATGATCATCTTTGAGACGATCCTTTGGCCTCCTTTCGTGGGACCAAAGAGATGAAATTTACCAGAGCTTTGAGCACCTGAAATGTGGCTCACCAATACGATAGCAAGGTGCTTCCCCCACCTCGACAGAGATGGGAGAGGACCTAGAGAACGGCCATGTTTCGGCACTCTGCCGCTGGATCTTGTGATGTTAAGACCTGTTTTAGTTGTGCTCCGTAATGACGAAAGAGTGGAGACATGGTATGCATGTGGAATATTTAAGAGTAGTTTGAAATATTAATTTCTCTATTTCAGGAACTTTTGTGGGGAGAATTAAATGTCAGGCAGGTAATATTAATGGGATTGTAGGAATCTTCGGAAGTGACCAATGGTCACAATAAAACCACGTGTAGCATTAAGTTGAAATACTTCCATGTGCTTAAGTTAAGCTGAATTACTAGCGCGTGTACAATAAGTTGAAATATTTAAGAAATAGTGTGTGCACCATAAGTTGAAATATTTAAGAAATGGCGTGTGCAGGACTTGAAATTAGAGACGAGTACTTCCACGTGGTGAGTACTGTGTGAGTCTCAAACTGTGCATGAGACCAAAGATAAAGAGAAGTACTCGTCCATGGTATCAGTTGAGGACTCGCGTGTGTGATGAATACGTTCTTAATATTACTTTGCGTGATATGATTCCATGTGACGCTAGATTCAAACTCTGAGAGAGAAGCAAGGTGAGTCGGCCGTCTATCCAGCAACGCCACTTGGCTTGCATTGCACAGGAAGACGTGCAAATATCTCCAGAGTTCATAGTAGGAAAGTAGAATTACGAAGTGGGGCAGTGTCGTGTTAATGTTGTGACTATTCTCTGTGTAGTATTTCATGTTGTAGTGTGGTGTATGTCATGTAATTTGGGTATGTGTGGTTTGCATGGGAGAGTAGCGAGGTAGTTGCAAAAGATTAGTGGGCTATGCTTGTTCCTTCGGTACCGCTCGGTCTGGAGGAAAGTTTAGTGATGATGATTGTGAGAGTCGAAGCGTGAGGCATAATAAAAGATCCACCATCCTATCCAGAAAGTGCACTGTAGCGTTAAAATAATTACGAGACCATAATATAGAGATTCACCACTGTAAAGCTATGCCCACTGGGCGGAATTTCTCATGTGTTATTGTTGTAGGTTATAGAATTTGTGTGTTTAGGTTAGAGAATTTATCGGAATAAATAAGATAGTGAAAAGAAAAAGATTGGTGGACATTTCCTTCGAATTGTATGTTGTAATAATGTCCCGAATTCATCATGTGTGCGCCATTCATATTCAGTGCGGTGGCCACGTGTTGATAAAAGCCGTTAATTAAAAGACAAAAGGAAAATGTGGTATTGCCAGTGCGTATTGAACAGTCAGAGTTCTGTAAATCACTGATAGTCAGATGCGTGTTTCCATTGCGTATTAATCATATAGGAGGATAACTTGTAACTTAAGTGTGAGTACTAGAGTTCATGATACTCGATAGATAAGAATGAATCCACTCGCTTGGCAGACCACTCATCTTGCAGGCCTGACTGCTTGATGCCACAGTATGAGCAAGGCATGTGGGTGCCTCTCATAACTTCGACCCTGCCAGGATATTTTGCTGTTAGGGTTTGCTGTTAAGATTTTTTTTATTTTTTTTTTTTGATGGAATATGTTGTGATAGCGCTAAAAAAGTAAAATTTTTTCTGTTGCAATTTCTTTCTGGATTGGTGAGGATCTTTTATTTTTTTATGTAATTAAGGCTGGAAGATCGTGGTATAATTTTTTTTGCGTAATGTCCGTAGTAACTAGGTCTCAGTCGAAAAGTGTAGCCACCATGGAGAATAGCGATTCTGGGGTGAACGTAGCAGTGCAGCAGGAAGTAGCTGTTGACCATGGGTTAATGAGTGGGGACGGCAAACACTCGGAAGGGGTTGAATTGTTCAGTGGACTGCTGCAAGGTGATCCTTTGAGCGGCGGGCTTTGTTCACAATCGGGGCCTTTTCCCGACGACGTGGGCAAGCCGGGACTAGGTCAGGTATACAGTGAAAGTGCAGCTACCCTTAGGGAAGCTATGGTTTCACAGGCGAACGAGGTGAGCGCGTCGAAAGTAGCAAATGACAATGTGATACTGCAGTTTTTACAGAAGATGGATAAAGATTATAAGGAAAGATTGGAAGCGATGGATAGGGAGAATAAGGAGAGAGATAGGGAGGCTAAGGAGAGAGATAGGGAGTTTAAGGAAATATTGGACGCGACGGATAGAGATAATAAGGAAAGATGGGAAGCGATGGATAAAGGTAGTAAGGAAAGTATGGAGGCATTGGATAAGGGAAATAAAGACGCAATGAGGAAGCTACACACAGTTATCTATGAGTGTCTGCCTGCAGTTAATAATCGGTTAGATGAGGGGGAGAAGAATCTGGGTGCGTTGAAGCAAGTATGTGACGCCGTGAAAGAAAAAGCTAATAATTTGGAGGTACAAGTATTTTCTTTCCTTGTCAATATAAACACATTTTTATAATAATGTGGAAGAATATAAAAATATAAATTAGTAATACAAACTAGCATAGAACAGAATAACGTGGCTGAACAGTAGGCAACAAAATTTAGATAACGAAATAATTTTTGACTGGCTTAGACAACAATTCAATCATTGCATAACTTCAGTACAAAAATTAAGTTCGAAGGGTGGTGATATGTAAGGTGTCAGGCAAATCCAACACCTTCCATGAAAACCCTGACATGATAAGCAAAACCTGTAGTATGTCACATAGCTCCGAATAAATCGCGACATCAAATTAACCAAAGTAATACGAGTAACGAGTGAGCAAATGGAATACCATAGACTAACATAAGAATGCCTAAATGCGTGTCATACCTTCCCACCGTGAGACAGACGCAGTTCCGAGGGGAGAAACGAGAACAGAAGCCGAGAGCAGAACCGTGTTAAGCTGAAGGCCCTACGATAAGGGACGGACACCCCCGTCGCCAGCTAACCGCTAGGACCACCCCCCCAGCCCATGTTAAAAGCTAGAGCCCTCCAGAAGAACAGTATAGATCTTACGATAACACAAAAAGGGCCACACAAGCCGCAAGTTTTAGCGTGAGACTTTTTCGCGTCTCTGTTACGTCAGGACCACCCTCCAGCCCACGTTAAAAGGCAGAGCCCTGCAGGAGAACAGTATAGATCTTACGATAACACTAAAAGGACCACACCAGCTCCAAGTTTTAGCGTGAGACTTTTTCGCGTCTCTGTTACGTTGCAAACTTTAAAAACATTGCCCCACCACGGAAACTATGACGTTTCTTATTGGATAGACAGAATTTTTGTAGGCGGAGCTTAAGGCTAACATTGAGACCCTGATTGGTCAGATGAAAACACGGCCAGGTAGTTTTTTTTAAAACCAACATCGGTAAATTGTAGTAAGGAGAAGTTAGGAGAGAGTTGCTTCCGAGACGGCGAGGTGAGCGGAGCTGTGCTGCCCGCCGACCCCTGACGAATACCGACAAGGTAATGAACGCACGCGATGCCGCATAACAGCGCATAAAGCTTCACTCAGAACTGCAGAAGTCTCATCTGTTACACCCCCTTTTTGCGTAATACTAGTGTCGATCGTTAATGAAAGCTCATGGTGTTCACATTTGCCACTTGAAGTAAAAATCTGAAACGCAATGATGTTTGTGTTATGTAGTTATTGAGAACCCATATCAGCTACTGTAATTTACGACAAGTTAGATAAGTAATTAACGATAATTGAGGGTCACTGTAGACCATTTTGATAGTTTTCTCTTTTGTGAAACTTAATTTAAACCTAGATTATAGATGATATGGCATAGGTCATCTTTCGATCCATTGTAGAGCTTGGAAACCCATTCAGGGAATATTCGTTCACAGTATTGTTGAACGCAGTTGGTTATTACCATCCTGTATTAAAACATTTCCTTTTATCAATAGTGCAATTTATGAACAATGTTTTGTGAGTAGAATAAAATTTCCAATGGTAAACTTAACTGCTTTTTCGACGTTATTTTACCAGCTAACTAAAAATAGGAAAGCCTTGAACCCCTTCCACTAAATTTAGTTAGTATTAAGATTCTTTTACAGGGAGTGCAGTGCATCTGACGCTGAAATCATGAAGTATTTGGTTATATCATCGCTAGTCTCACTGAACTCTTCTGAACTCTACATGTCATGTGTGGTCTGACGTCTCCTTACCAGCAACAGGTCCCAGGTTCAAACTAGTCAATTCCCTAAAAAACACGCTCAGAGCGTCGTTGCGCGAAAGAGGTAGGGAGACACGATATAGAACAACAGACACCACGCAGAATGTTAGATAGTGAGGAGCGAGACACTGCATGATGCTCTCGATCAGAGTTACGTCGCGCCTCGCTATCAGAAGTAGTTGCCAAAGAGCGAGTTAAAGCGTGTTGTTCTCTAGCCGTAATAAGTCTGCTTCACGATCGTCATTGGATTCTTGAGATCACGAAGTCCTCAATCTTTTACCAGTTCTAGTGTACTGTGAAAGACTCACGTGATTTCCATGCATTTTTAGTCGTAAACAGAACGAGAGCAAAATGTGATAATTAACCATCCGAATCACAAGGTAAACACAAGAAATTTGTTTTCTTCAGCCGGAAAGTCAAATATTAATGAAACCTATCAAAAGAAGCAAAGCAAATTCGTTCACATATTAATACACAAAGCGAAATCAATAAATCTGTGTGTCATAATCAAGTAAATTCAATGTTACTTTGTATTCGTAAAGATAAGATTGGGCATCTAATTCTGTTACTGACAAAAATGGGGTACTTCGGTCACTGTAGTAAATAAAGCTAACAGCGCTATTTACTGTGTACTACAAAACTAACAGCGCCATCTAAGGGTTCTTCGGTGTGCTACCCCGTGACTATCGTGTCACTAAGTTAAACATCCGAACCATGTGCGACTTCACCGAGTGGGGCACAGTGTTCGAGCCTTGCGTCTGGCAGGCAGACTTCTAAAACTATAAATTAACTTTTTTGTAATCCGATTTGGATAAATAAAACATTCATGTTGCCGCAAGCAACTCTCAAGTTACGTCTGAAAACCCAATCAAAATTCGTTTAGTAGTTTTGGAGCGTGTTGCGGACCACATGCATCCCTTTATGCTTGATGTCTTCCCCGAAGGCGATTGCTTCTTCGAACAGAATGATTGAACCCAGAAGCGTGCTACAGTGGTTTATGAGCATGAAATGAACTCACGTTGATATTTTGGGCAATAAAAGTGTTTGATCTGAATACATCTGAGACGTTATCGGGTGCCAGTCCGCGTGCAGAAAGCACCGGCCCGTTAATTTACGGGAATTGCGGAATGTGCGAGGACTTCTGGTGCCACGTATCCCAGAAAATCCAGCAAGGATATGGCCATGCCACGTAGAATCGCTGCTGTACTGCGTTAAGAAGGCGGACCAACCTAATATTAAACTGGTGGTCATAAGGTTTCGGAACATCTCTGTGTGTGTAGAGGACGTCGTAGAGTGTACGACGGTAACGGGCCGGTCGGTCTTGGTTTGTTAGTTATTTACGTGTCCCATACATCATTTGAACGATTCTTTTATCGAAATGAAGTCCAACGAGTCAGGTTGCAGGCTGTGTACATGATTAGTGTTACCATTAATGAATATATAATTTTTTTATCTACAGCCACCAGATTCTAAATAAAAATTTAGATTAAAGTTTGCTTTGCTACTTGGATCAAATGGCTCTCAGCACTATGGGACTTAACATCAGTCCCTTAGAACTTAGAACTTCTTAAACCTAACTCACCTAAGGATATCACGCACATCCATGCCTGAGGCAGGATTCGAACCTGCGACCGTAGCGGTCGCGCGGTTCCAGACTGAAACTCCTAGAACCGCTCGGCCACACCGGCCGGCTTTGGTACTTGTCAGATATTTCCTTTTGTAGGCAAATGATCTAAGATTTTTGTTGCTGCATGTTGAACACCTTTCTGAGCCACCGACAGTTTTAATAATGAATAATAAAGGTCATTTTCCTTCTTGTGTCATAATTATGGACCTCGTTTTTCTTTTCAAATTGTGATGGATTGTTTATGACGAATTCCATTAGCGAATATATCTATTGTGACAGTGTAGTTGAAATGCCTAGCTCCTTGTAAAGGTACCTATGTAACGTCCACTTGGGTCCACCACATATTATTCTTACTGCTCGCTTTTGTGCTTACAGATCTTTCCAAGAGTTGAGTGACCCCAGAAAATTATTCTATAAGACATTATTGAGACGAAATAAGCAGAATATGTCAAGAGATTAAATCCTTTGTTTCCAAGGTTAGCAATTTACGAAGAGCAAAAGTAGCTGAACTTAATTGCTTGAGAAACTCAGTAATATGCTTATTCCTGTTCAAGATTTGATCAACACATACAGTCAAAAATTTGGAGCACTCTACCCTATTTACTGACTTCAGTACATGTACTAAATCATTTGTTAGTATGACTACTTTTGTACTGAGCTGAATATATTGTGCCGGCCTTTGTGGCCGAGCGGTTCTAGGTGCTTTAGTATGTAACCGCGCGACCGCTACTGTCGCACTTTCGAATCCTGCCTCGGGCATGGATGTGTGTCAAGTCCTTAGGGTAGCTAGGTTTAAGTAGTTCTAAGTTCTAGGGGACTGATGACCTCAGATGTTAAGTCCCATAGTGCTCAGAGCCATTTGAACCATTTTTTTGAATATATTATGTTCCTTTCCTTTTTCAAAATTTAGGAAGAATCCATTTTCTGAGAACCTCTTAATAATTCCTTGGATACCATCGTTTACAATCACTCCTGTTGCTTCCGCTCTGATGGGACGTACAGGGACAGTCAGAAGCCCGTTAACATTTGAACATCCAGGGCTTCATGGAATATTGTACGTAGAGGGGTAAAAATAGAAACACATACTGTCGGCCGCTGTGACCGAGCGGTTCTCGGCGCTTCAGTCCGGAACCGCGCTGCTGCTACGCTCTCAGGTACGAATCCCGCCTCGGGCATGGGTGTGTGTGATGTCCTTAGGTTAGTTAGGTTTAAGTAGTTCTAAGTATAGGGGACTGATGACCTCAGATGTTAAGTCCCATAGTGCTTAGAACCATTGGAACCATCTGAAATACATAATTGCATGAGGTTTTATTGGAACCAAAAACAGTGCACACAAGAGACATAAATGGAGTTTCATATGCTACAAAAGCAATAATTAGCATAACAAATGATTTTTTCGCAAAGAAGGTGTTCTTTATGACATATGCTCAACATGTCGGCCGTCTTTCATAGACAATACCTATAGCCGACGGACTATGTTGCCATCAGCACAGTACAGCACGTTAGTAGATATAATAAGAAATTGTCGTCGGATGTTATCATTTAGCATCTCTTTTGAGGTTAGATGATCGCGGTAGACATGCGACTTCAGAGAAACCCACAACCAGTAATCACACGGACTGATGTATCTGGACCTGGGAGGTCAAGCGTGACGCGATCCTAACTGAACGATGTGCGTAAGAGATCTTACACACATATAACAACATGTGGTGCAGCAGCATCTTGCATAAAAGTCATACCCTCCAGCATTGGCTGCTGGAGGGTATGACCACCCAAAGGTCTGACTGCCATGTAGCTCGCCCGGCTACGATTCCCGTCCGAGTCGGAGATTTTCTCCACTCGGTAAATGGGTGTTGTTGTCATCATTTTATCGTCATCGACACGTATGTCGCCCAATGCAGAGTCAACTGACAAGCATTGCAACTCGCAACCGACAGTGGGACAGTTTGAAAAACAGCGGCCCACATTTCTTTGAAGAAAAACGGACCAAACGCAATTGATATGGTATATCAACACCACACTCAACACCTCACCGTGATTTTTTCGTCATGCAGTGGAGTTTCGGCGACAGTCTAGGATTTTCGGTATCTCAGATTCCGCGGTTGAGGGTTCTGGGAAGCATGTGAAATGGGCTTCGTCGTTCCAAAACACTTTAGGCCATCGATCATCATTTTCCTTCATTTCTTGAAGTACCCGATCCGTAGATGCTCTCCACCTTAAAAAATCGATGGGTAACAGTTGATGATAACGCTGGGTTTTGTACGGATAGCTTTGGAGTATAGGCCTCAGTGCTGTCCAGACAATAGTGCATGGAATTCCCGAGCGACATGCGTTTTCATGCGAAGACGAACCCTCTGAAGTCTCCATTTCTTCCTGAACTGTCCAAGGACCAATAGCACTTGTGTCTGGTCACCCTCTACGGTGCAGATTGTCTGAACAACCCATGGCTTCGAACTTTGTGATCATTTTCTTCAAAGTACTTTACCAGTTAGAATACCATACTTACCTCGATAGGATCGTAAAGCAGCAGTAAAGCATTTTCAGGTAAGGTCAACATGCTGAGATTCCTGATGTATCTGACTCTCTCTCTCAGTACAGCTCGTTTTACACACGATTTTCATGCAGCGTCGCTGACGTGTTGCTGTCCAGCGCCATATGTTGACCGGTTTCGCACTCGTTTCAGTAAAACCCCACGTCCTTTCTGCTACGTGTATCAAGCCCTACCTCTCTACCTAAATCATTCGGTGAATTACTGTATTTTCAAATGCTAACTGGCTTTTGGGTCACTCTGTATAAACGGTAGTAAAGTCTGCAAAATGTATCAGTTCTCTTTGTTGAATGTTAAGTGGAAGGCCATTCCTATACACAATGACGGAAAAAAGTCGCAACACCAAGATGGAGTTGTACAACGTAAAAAAAGTTGGTAGGCGTCTTTCTGGAAGATGACGTCTATTCAAATTTCGAGCCATTCGCGTAAGAATGGTGCTAGTAGCACAACTATGAGGATCCTTATCAGGTTGATGTTCCTTCTGCGATTCTGCAAAAAGACTTCGCAGGAATGTAGCCACTGCACATGACTACTGCCAGCGGTGCTCACATAAATGAACGGTCGCTGGGTGACGTGGCACTGCCGAGAGGGAAGACCACCGTGTTCTTCGTATGGCTCTGGCGCGACTTATTGCACCTGCAGCAGCAATCTGAGGAGCAATTGGCACCACAGTGACGCAAAGAACTGTTACAAATCGGTTACTTCAAGGACAGCTCGCACCCACAAGTCTTGTAGTGTGGATTCCATTGACTCCAAACCCCGTCATTTGCGACTTGAGTTGTGTCAAGTGGAAGCTCACTGGAGGGTAGGGTGGATATGTGTTACGTTTTCGAAAGCTGGTTCTACCTCGGCGACAGTGATGGCCTTACGTTGGTTAGAAGGAGGCCAGTTGAGGGCCTGCACCCAACCTGTTTACAGCCTAGACACACTAGAGCTACACCTGGAGTTATGGTCTGGGGTGCGATTTCGCATGACAGTAGGAGTATTCCAGAGGTTGTCTCACGCACTTTGACTGCAAAACTGTACATCAGTCCGGTGATTCGATCTGCTGTGCTGCCATTCACGAACAGCATTCCTCGGAGTGTTTTTCAGGGGAATGCTCAGCCACTTACCGCTGTCGTAAGCCAACATGCTGTACAGAGTGTCGAGATGTTGCCTTGGCCTGCTCGATCTCCAGATATGTCCCCAATCGGGCACATATGGGACATCATCGGACGACAAATTGACCGTCGTCCACAAACATAATTAACTATCCCTGTTTTGACCGATCAAATACAAAAGGCACGGAACTCTATCCCACAAACCGACATGCGGCACCTATACAACACACTCCACGCACGTTTGCATGCTTGCATTCAACATTCTGGCGGTTATAATGCTTATTAGTGTACCAGCATTTTACATTTGCACTTACATTAACCCGTAATATTGCAATGCTGATCACTTAACTGTGTTCCTGAAATTTTATTTACAGTAATAAATTTTTGATATTGCGATTATTTTCCGTCAGTGTATAAGAAATAGGAGAGGACCCAAAACTGAGCCCTATGGGAAGCCGTTTATTATCCCCAGAAACTAATGTTTTCTGCCCTTCCTACATTGTTTGAATTATTCAGCACATTTTTCGTCAGTGTATGACAAATACGAGACGACCCAAAACTGAACCCTGTGGGAATCCGTTTATTGTTTTCTACCCCTCCTATGTCGTTTGAATTATTCAGCACAATATTTTGCATTCTGTTTGTTAAGTACGATTAAAATCATTTATGTGTACTGCCATCAGTTGCATGTTACTTGAGTTTTTCTAAGCCATTACTATGGTGTAGACGTGATGTTGCTCCCTTGCACGAGAAGAAAGCGGTAGAAGCCGCGTATCCCGTACGGGGACGTTCCAAGCTGTGACACAGAAGTCCAGAAACTGCGTATCACACCGCGGGACGCTGAAGGCCGCGGAGCGGACGCGGCGACACGTGGAGAGGCGCAGGCCGCGGAAGTGCGGCAGATGCGGAGCGCCGCCGCGGTGGATGCGTCGCGGCAGGCCCGGCGCGCTCGGCCGGGCGGCGCCGGCGCTGACGTCAGCGCGACGGCAGCCAACGCGGGTTCAAGGCCTCGGCCGGTCGCCGCGGACGGCGAGAGCCCGGGCGGGGCGCGCCGCCGCTGCTAGTGGCGCTAGCCGCCGCCGCTGCCGCTGCCGCTGCCGCTGCCGCTGCCGCCTGCCCATTCATCGGCAGCGGCGGCTGCGCGTAACGCGACACTGCGTACCCCCCGCTGGCTGCCGGCGCTACACTTGCGCCACAGCTGCGTCTCCAGCACGCACACGCACACGCACGCACACGCACATGCCGGCGCGCGACCAGCCGCCGGCGCAGGCGCGGGCGCTGGCGCAGCCGGGGCGCCCACAGTGCAGCTCAAAAAACGCCACAAGTGGCAGACCACCTTCACGTTTCCGGTGCCCGAGAAAGCTCTTCAGGGGCGACACATGTGGAGTATGCCCGTGGCTTTTCTTACTCTACTTACATAATAGCTCAAACGTCTCTTCTCGGGTCATTCAATAACTCTACCAACTATAATTGCTGCTGCTGGTGATAAGTCTTTTGTCTTTTTTATTCATTGTAGTCGCGGTCACTATTCACATTGGCGTGTAGAATATATGAGTCTGGCGATATACCATCTGACTTTCGGAAAAGCATCATCCACACAATTCCGAAGACGGCAAGAGCTGACAAGTGCGAGAATTATCGCACAATCAGCTTAACAGCTCATGCATCGAAGCTGCTTACAAGAATAATATACAGAAGAATGGAAAAGAAAATTGAGAATGCGCAAGGTGACGATCAGTTTGGCCTTAGGAAAAGTAAAGGGACGAGAGAGGCAATTCTGACGTTACGGCTAATAAAAACAAGGCTAAAGAAAAATCAAGACACTTTCATAGGATTTGTCGACCTGGAAAAAGCGTTCGACAATATAAAATGGTGCAAGCTGTTCGAGATTCTGAAAAAAGTAGGGATGAGCTATAGGGAGAGACGGGTCATATACAATATGTACAACAACCAAGAGGGAATAATAAGAGTGGACGATCAAGAACGAAGTGCTCGTATTAAGAAGGGTGTAAGACAAGGCTGTAGCCTTTCGCCCCTACACTTCAATCTGTACATCGAGGAAGCAATGATGGAAATAAAAGAAGGGTTCAGGAGTGGAATTAAAATGCAAGGTGAAAGGATATCAATGATACGATTCGCTGATGACATTGCTATCCTGAGTGAAAGTGAAGAAGAA
Source organism: Schistocerca americana (assembly GCF_021461395.2). Taxonomy (NCBI): domain Eukaryota; kingdom Metazoa; phylum Arthropoda; class Insecta; order Orthoptera; family Acrididae; genus Schistocerca; species Schistocerca americana. Next base: position 551,759,845 of record NC_060121.1, on the reverse strand, counting down.
TTAAATGATCTGCTGAACGGAATGAACAGTCTAATGAGTACACAGTATGGTTTGAGAGTAAATCGGAGAAAGACGAAGGTAATGAGAAGTAGTAGAAATGAGAACAGCGAGAAACTTAACATCAGGATTGATGGTCACGAAGTCAATAAAGTTAAGGAATTCTGCTACCTAGGCAGTAAAATAACCAATGACGGACGGCGGTCACACTGGATGGACGTGCAACAGCTTACCGATTTCGACCCCAACGTGTTATCCTCAGAACCAGCGATTATTACGGAAATAACCCGTTGAACAGCCTGCTAACGCTGATCTTCGCCACTTGACGAGTTTCGGATCATGACTCCTCAGAATCGAAATAGGCAAAATAAGTCATCCAGCGGATTTAAAGTAATTGTGAACAATAAAGCATTCTTCAAAATAGATCAGTTGCTTCACTTTGCCAGTGCCGAGTATCATTGTAGTTTTCAGTCCTTTTTCTTATATTTTTGGCTTTCGGGCCGTGGCCGTCCCAGTAGTGGAACCCAGTCGGGAATGAAACCTGCGTCCCTTTGCCTATAAGTCATTTTATTGTATGGATTTCTCAAACAATGCTATATTACTAAATAATATGGAGACCTAAATAATATGAAGAAGCAAATAACATTGTGTAATAATAGCTCGTTGAGACTTTCTTAGCCACTTGTTGGCGAATTGCCTGTTCGCTTCTGTCTCCGGATCTTCAGGTGACACTTGTTTAACGATTTTTCTGATATTTGTCCTGCACGAGTGGCTGACAGTGTCTAAGATTGACCCTTTATTGCTGATGAAGGACTGGAGGCCATCGGAATGACAGTAGAAACCGACCACGCCATTATGGAGACACCACCAGATTGAACATTGACTTGTTGACAACTTGGGTCCATGGCTTCTTGAGGTCTCCACCACACTCTAACTCTATCGTCTGCTCTTACCAACTGAAGTCGAGACACATCTGACATTAGCGCCACATTTTACTGCACTGTCCTAACGGATGCGTTCGTCGTACTTGCCACACTGATTTTTGCGGTTATTTCACACAGTGTCACTTGTCTGTTGGCACTGACGACTCTACACAAACGCCGCTAGTCTTGCTAGTTACGTGAAAGCCGTCGGCCACTACGTTGCGTGTGGTGAAAGGTAATGCTTGAAATCTGGTAGGCTCGACACGCTCTAGACTACGTGGATCTCAGAATACCGAATTCCCCAACGATTTCCGAAACTGAATGTCCCTTGTGTCTAAATCCAACTACCATTCCGAGGACAGAGTCTGTTAATTACCGTCGTGCGGCCATAATACCGTCAGAAACCTTTCCACATGAATCAGCTGAGTACAAATGACAGCTCCGCCAGTGCGCTGCCCTTTTATAGCTTGCGTACGTGATACTACTGCTATCTGCATATGTCACTATTGCAAGCCGTGACTTTTGTCCCCTCAGTATACATGCAACTCACTGTTAACATGGCATGTTAATATAACTCCAAAATTAATAAAATAAATGACAGATTACAACATCAAATGCGAAAGTACACAAAACCAGTTCAAACTGAAATTAAAACAAACATTTCCTTCAGGAACTGTTATTTAGACGCCCTTCTAAACTCGCAGGACGGGACAAGTAGTAGGAACTGTGGAAGGGGGCCAGAATGAGCGGCTGTCAGTTAGACTTCAAACATAACACTTTATTTAGTTGCCCAAAGATTACAGCGCAACTTCTAAGCTCGACTATCGACAGAAAACGTCTTTAATTCTAAAACGGCTGAAGGCCCATGGATTAAATGCAGCTGCTATAATTTTTTTTTTCTTTGAGACAGAAGGCTCTACGCTTTAACCTGAAATAGTATTTGAGGCCAAGCGATGTAATACTTGACTAGTCAGATAGAGTGAGTTTTTTAAAAGCGTCTGGAAGCCGATAAATTTAAAACCACCTAACAACAATAACTTTCAATAGGCAGAAGGCTCAATAAGAAACCTTACTCCAAAACGGCTGGAGGCCTTTGTTAAAAAAGAAACTGCAATCAATTTTCCAAGGCAGAAGGCCCAAAGCTTTTAACCTTAAATAGTATTTAAGCCCAAGTGATGTAAGATTTGTTAAGTGAGAATCCAAAATTTTAATGTGGCTGAAGGCCCATCAGTTTAAGAACAATACAACTACGACAAATTTTCAACAGGCAGAAGGCCCACAGATTTATCTTGAAAGAATGTAATACTCAATAAGTAAGAACCTTAAAACTTAAAGCCGCGGAGGGCCCATGCTTTTAAAAAAAACAACACAACTCCAATTTCAACAGACACAAAGCCCACAGCTTTATCTTCAAAAAGGTAATATTTGATAAGTAAGATCCTTAAAACTTAAAGAGGCTGAAGGCCAATGCTTTAAAAAAATGCAATAAATTTTCAACAGGCAGAAGGCCCAAGCTTTATATTCATACAATGTAAGACTTGCCCAATTTAGAATAACATACTTTAAAAACGTCTGAAGGCCTTTGATTTTAATAACACAATTACAAGCATACAAATTCGAACCATCGGCTATGAAGCATTAAAAATACACAATTAAACGTCATCGGGAAAGACAGTATAGGCTACGGCGCTCAGAAGTTTCCAGGGGGCTCGGTCTGCCTCTGAAATCGTAACGCTCGCTTAGGTGAGACAAGAAGTCGGCCCAACTGTACTCGATCCGCCGGCAACATAACCCAGAGACAATCGGGGACCCATCGACCAGTATACGAGAATTCCAAAGCCAAAACGTTACAGGCATAGCCTCCCACAACCAAAAGTACATTAAGCTGTCAAAAACTACAGACGATATTGGACAGAGGCAACATGTGAGGAAAGGGCACTTCCTGAATTTATGTCAGTTACCAGGGCAGGTAACCGGAACAATAACGGCCACAAGGCAGAAAATTTCGCTGGTGCACTTGAAATTACAAACCGACAAATATAGTTAAGGGGCTCCGGAAAGGCTCAAAATCATGAAAAGTTCAATTTTTACTTTTTTGCGTTTTCTGAATCTGCAGACTATTACCTTTTAATAGATATATAATTTATTCAATTCCGAAGACTACAACTATTTTTAAATTTTTTTTGAAATGTGTTCTACATGGGCGTGACCCACTGTGGCGCTGTTAAACTGCTGTCAAATGGTGTTATTATTAACGTCCGTGTTCATCAGGTACATTTTAGTGATGTGAGATAAAGTATGTGTTGTGGCTAACCTATGATGGTTCAATATATATCGCTGGTGTGATTGTCGATTGTTTCATGTTTATTTACTCTGTCGTTATCTCTAAAATATTAGTAATTAATTCTGTTTCTTGAGTCTCTGTTTTGTTGAAGTATAATAATGAGTAAAAGTAAAGTTATTATAAATCCTCTGAAGGCTTTTAAGAAAAGGAGAAATGTTGGAAAGCCAAAGGTATGTGTTATTACTGTAAACAATAAAGACGATAACCAAGTGAGTGAACCTAACCTCTCAAGTACACCTGCCCATAGCAGTCAAAGTGGGAAAGAAAATACTTCACAGAAGAAGCTTGGTTCAATGAGTGAAAACTATCAATGTTTTATGGGCGAATCGGATGTGAATGAAATATTTGATATGTCGGTTCTCAAAGGAATTTTTTCAAACTGTGTAAGATGTATTCATTGTAGTGAAGTTGGTCTGGAACTCTCCATAATAAAGCACGTAGGACTTGCTAGTGAAATACAACTGAAATGTGATAAGTGTTCATACATGACCACCTTTTGGAACAGTGTTGCAGTAACTGCAACTGAAGAAAATGGTAGCAAAATCTACGAACACAACAACGAGCGATGCTTGCTTTAGACAAGGAACGCCTTCGGGCTGCAGACAGGGCTGTAAAGAGTCTAGAAATACAAGCAAGAGTAAATAGGAGGAGGAACAAGAGGAAGCTGGAGGAGGAGTTTGCAGAGGATGAAGATAATCCATCCTATGGACCTGGAATGCACTAAAAAGTTAATCCAATCTTTGTCGCTCGATTCCCAAAACTTTTATTTTCTCATACTAATTACATGTTTTCTAAGGATCTTCCAAACATATTTGTTTCAGACTTTCAGTAAATGTTACACAGTACCTTCTGCATAACTTAACACAGCCTTTTTCCAAAAAACTGTATATTTTTGAATATATAAATAAAAAATTGCAAAAAAATGTTTTGAATTTTCATTACAATTGAAAAAAAAAATCATCTTTAATAAGTGAACTAAAATTTTGTAAAATCCCTGTGTTAAGTTGTAGCCCATATTCCAATGAATAATCTGTAAAAAGTTCAACTTCCTACCTCAAATACTTTGTGAGGAAAGATGTAATTTATAAGCGTTATTTTAACATTGCAAGTATAGGGCGTTCCGGAGCCCCTTAATTCCACCACACGGTGACAAAATCTTCACCAACTCGAACACTCGCTGTTGATCCCAGGAATACCGCCAACAAAATGGTTCAAATGGCTCTGAGCACTATGGGACTCAACTGTTGAGGTCATTAGTCCCCTAGAACTTAGAACTAGTTAAACCTAACTAACCTAAGGACATCACACACATCCATGCCCGAGGCAGGATTCGAACCTGCGACTGTAGCATATCGCCAACAGCGAACCACCAAACAAGGGGACAACGTGAACAGACGTGGCTTCGTTAGTAAAATCACCACTCAACTTTCATGTCCTGGGTCGGTGAGCCACGAACCTCGCAGCACTTGGAACAGCCCCCACACGCTCAGACACTGCGTAGACACCGCCAGTGGCCCCGCCGACCGCGCCGCGCGGAGACTTGCTTGCTGATCCGCTCCAACCGACCGACTCACTGCCAGTACGCCGTCAACATTTAAAACGAGTTGTCAGTGGAAATAACACCAAATACACACACAGTTTGACAAACGCTTGCACGAATACTTAAAAGACACTAAGCAGTGCCTGTGTAATCACGAAGACAAATCGGGAGTCGATTCACACAAATACAGCCAACCCATAAGCGATCGGCAGTGATTGCTGCATGGCGTTCCCATATAAGTTATTTATGTCCAGGTGCGTTATGTAACTTGAATCAAGGAATGCATTGAACCTGTCACTAATCCGCGTCTTATTTGCCTTCACGTGCCTGTGGACACATTGGCAAAGTCCTCCGTGGATCCTTCGCTCAAAGAAAAGAAGCATGTCAGCATCGGTCAATAATTCAATGCAGCACTTCGTTTTCTTGAGCATTGCTTCCCAAGACAATCCAGGTTCCGTATAATAAAAGGCAGGATCCAGAGGTTGTGTGGTCATGCATAGATTCCGGAATTTCTCAAAAACGTGTGCAAGCAAGTGCACGTCTGTGTCCATGTAAAGCCATGCTTACTCTCCTAAAGGGCTAATATTGAATTCCCACCAGACATTCACGGCATTCTCACACTCTACATCCGTTATGGCATCGCCTGTAAGGTTGCTGGTGAGTGCAGTTATGTCTGGTAGCTTGGTTTCGTTGAGTTGTGCCATGCTATCTACATGCTCATATGAGATAATCCCCTTCCTACTCACAAGCTGAAACTTTTCCACGTCGGGAAATGCAGCTCGAGTGATATGCATATCCCCCCAAGGTAGAGTTGCAACGAATTTCTGGAGTGGCAGTTGCATAAAACGTAGCGTATCAAGGAAGCGGAGCGTAATTCTTGGTGTCATTTGTTTGGAGAATCAAAAGTATTTCTTGACGCTCTTAGGTAGGATACTGACCTGATCTTTCCCCAAACCAAAATCAGCCAAGTGCTCAACTAGAAAGTGAGTGTCATACCCACTTAAATTGTGTAAGAAAACGGCTATGTGTCTTGGTAGCTGGTACTTCAAATTGCATGCATTGTGAGCTGCACCACAGAATTTCCCCGTAAGATGACAGTTGTCCCTACGAGGAGTTCCTGCATTTCTGTCTAACGGCAGCCCATAAATACGGCAGTCAACTGCGTTATTGTACAAATCTTCATTCTCCCACGAAAATTTTTCGAGCACAGTGAGCAGCCAAACCGCAGGATTATCCCCAACATAAGATTTGTAGTGGTTAAGACTGGAATCATATGACGATACAATTTGGTACACTGCCGCATATGGTACGTGTTGTTCTGTTAAGGTGGTATATGAGGCTGTAGGGTCACCTTCACACCAGGTCACAGGAGCGAGGAGGCATTCAACATCGGTGTACATTACAAAGGGGGATCGCTCCTGGTGGTGAGCATTCTTGAACTTTATGAATTTGTTTGCCTCAATAGCCATAATAACATGTACTGCGTCCTTGGAAGCACAGTCTACTCGATGCACCGCTAATAACTTGCCTGAGAAGAAATAATTCATGCGCTTTAAGCAAATAAGTTTTGCATGATGATTAGCTAATAGTTGGGACATGTTTTGATCCAAACATAGTGATAATTATCAGTTTCAGAGAAGAGATACATGTTTACATGCAGCTCACACTCACCAACAGATTTTGAGAAACGGAGGGGCCGACGACAATATGCTTGTTTTGCTCATCTGACTTGCTTTTCTTCTCCAGGCCATTAACATGAACCGGTATGCCAGTATTCTGCACCTCAAATTCAGGTATATCCTGGATCTTGACGGGGAACTCTGTATCTTCAAAGTTATAACACCCACAAATATTATCACCTACATGGTATGTACATGGACGCTGAGGATGATCCCTGTAATTGTAGTTTCTTTCGCAAGCCAGGACTGACCACGCAAAACAAGCCTGCCCGTTTCTATTTTCAACATTAGTGCATGCCCTTGTGTTAGCTAAATCTTTAGGGAGCTTGAAATAGCTTGACTCTCCATTTACAGGATCATAGATATGTATATGGATGTCCAGGTGTAGTATTCGGCTGAGTGCTTTAGCTGACCCTTTGACCTCCCTCTTGGAAGACCATGCCCGTATAGCACTCAAGGTGGATTTATGAAACCACTCGGTGATTGATGTGCTCCGCGTTATCACGCCATTTTCCCCGCAAAGATAACGGAGAGTTGTCTCTTGGGAGGTAAGAGGCGAGTTGTGGCGCCCTGAAAATATTCTAAGTTCAGAGTTGTGGTGACCACATGGGGTGCTCGGCAAGGCGGGGCTCATCACCAAACGCGTGGTGCCGAACGTCAGCCGGAGCAAGAGGGGTACCCCTGCGCATGGTCCATGCTGACAGCGTGGCTGGGAATTCCATGTTGGCGCTGTGTCGAGGACTGTGCTTTGTGTCAATGAACGTGATTTGTATGTCAGGAGTGCCAAAAATGGCGGACTTTGTGGAACCACAATGGCAGACATTTCACAATTCATGTAGAAATTAATAACAACCAGAGGAATCATGATACCTTAAAAAGAGACATGTACATTAGCATTATTTAAACGACAATTCTGATGGTGTAATCAGACTTTCAATATCTTTATAAGTTTTAAGTTTAGTATCTGACTGTAAATTATACAAGTAACACACAGGAACGAATTTCCAAAATCTAAACCGTTCATCCGATTTTGTCGATCGATGTGTCTTTAGAAAGCTATTAGTGTAAACCTAAATTGGTATGAATTACAGGCATGTAACTCGAATAGAACATGAGTTATTGGAAGTTAAAGTAACAGTTTACCATTGATCGCATCACGCCGTAAGTACTCCCCAGTTACACGCATAAACGGTAGCAGCATGCTTACAAATATATTTATTCGCCTATTTCTTTGTTGATATATACTATTCATGAAGAAATTGGTCAAATATTTACTGTGTTTTAGAAAGCACAGAGACATTAGGCTACTGTCCTACTTTTGCTTCTATTCCTTTGATATATGTTTATTTAATCTGTTTATGTATTTAGTAATGTGTCTTGGAGCGTGTTTATGGTCCAGCTGTATGGTTCAAATGGCTCTGAGCACTATGGGACTTAACTGCTGTGGCCATCAGTCCCCTAGAACTTAGAACTACTTAAACCTAACTAACCTAAGGACATCACACACATCCATGCCCGAGGCAGGATTCGAACCTGCGACCGTAGCGGTCACGCGGTTCCGGACTGTAGCGCCTTTAACCGCACGGCCACTCCGGACGGCCCAGCTGTATGAATATTTATTCAATTTCAAGTTATTTAACCGTAAATCCAGTGTTTTGCATGAGTTTCAATATGTTTGTGAGTGTGTGTTGGCTTGGAGATATGGCGGGAGCGCTCTAGCCAATCACAACACTTGATACTACGTAGGTGATGACCGAAGTCAGTGGAGAGACTGTATGGAAGTGGGGGAGGAGCATCGGGTTGCTTAGGACAAGGGAGAGTGTTGTACGGGAAGGCGCAATGGATGGTCACAGGAATTATTTGGAGAGTGTTGAACAGTTCGCGCGTGGTTGCGGGATATACAAATAGTTCGTAGTGGCGACTGGTGCACTTGAGAGATTTAGGTGGCTTCTACAGTGAAGACGTAGAATGCGTTTAGAAGTGAATATCTCGCGAGCTATGTTGTTGCTCATAACTAATTATGTGAAGTAGGAACCTATTGTTTCCCTGTTACTCACCTTATATTTTATTTAAATGCTGGACCATTGACACCAACAAGTGTTTTGCATAAATAAACAGAATTCTTAAATGTACTTCCGCTATCGTAATCATCAATTAAAGTCATTCAAATAGGACCTGTAGATTTTATTTAATTGCAATCTTTCATTTATAAATTTCTATGTTACATTCAAAATTCGCAATTACCAATTGATAGGAATCTTCAACCATTCGACTCATGCGTTAATTCATATTGTAAACTGCAGACTCAACAGTATTAGGCATATAATGTGGCAACTACGTATCCCACCCCTAGACAACGAAACCAGCCAAAACTTTCAATATTTCAACCCTGAGTCTGAGGGTACGTATTTCAGGGATACCATTAACTTTTTTTTTTTTTTTTTTTTTTTTTTTTTTTTTTTTTTTTTTTTTTTTTTTTTTGAAGCCCACACTCTTAAACACCCTCCTCAACTTTGGGGTGTTGCGATAATTAGATGCGAAACACCGCACTGCGTTTAATGGCGGGATACTGCGGATCATTGACTACCTTGAGGAGCTCCGTTTCCACAACAGGAAGGCATGCCCCTGGAAAACCAACAGGGCTGCGGTACCTTTCTGCCGGGTTCTCAATCCTTGTGAACCAGGTTTGCTCCTCAAAAGCGTCTGCAATCACCAAGTAATCTAACTGCGGTATGGTATCACTGACTTGATGCCTTCATTAAAAGGAGAGAACTGCCACTAGCCATAGGATCATCTATATTTGTATTAATACTATTCTGAGTCCACCCCGTTGATGATGGCGTTGGGGAGGGGCAAGACGGTATGTGGTGTGGCACACATACCTTGCGTTTATGCCGATTCCGACAAGGCTCATCTGATGATGATGATGATGATGATGACAGAATAAGATGTTGTGGTGTTACCTGGTCAGCGTGATGGGAACAGCCAGGCTGCGGCGATGGCTCCCGATGCTGTTGTAGACTTGACCCGGTAACTTGAGGGGCGGTGTCCGTTGTTCGGCCCTCGGGCGCCGGGGTGGCGGCGGCGGCGGCGGCGGCGGCTTCCCACGCAGCGAATAGCAGCGCCCTTATTGGCGATCCATGCCTTACTGGGCTCCGCTTCGGTACGGAAGAAGGTTTAGCCGCCACACTGTGATTAGAATGCAGAGACGCGACCGCTGTAGAAGAAGAGATAAAATAAATATTACTTAAGTGCATTGCTTACCGCTGCTGGTGCAGTGAAAGAAAGAATTCTGACGATCGCAAGGCTATAAGCAGAGTGAGTAATTACCTTCTTTGCTCTGGCTGCGGGGCATTAACACTTCAACGGGTGACCACCGCACCCTCAAAAGAGTCATCATCATCATCTAATAGGGCCGGATCAGAGCACCTCTGTCTCTCCTTGTCAGAATCTGGAAATTGGTCTGTCTCGCCTACAAGAACTACAGCAAACAAAATACATAAGCCGATTTGTTACAGAAATAAAAAATTACTTACTAATTCTACCACTACTACTAGAGGCACATACAAAACGTAATCTTTTTTTTTCACTTGCAAGTATGTTGCTCAGGCATCTCATTATTTGCTGGAGGCTGTTATTGCATCTGATGATGAAAAGCCTCCAGCTGCCTGTCCAACAAATCTAACTTATCTAGAGCTGTTCCTGTAACAGGACGAGACGTAATTTTAATTATTTTAATGTCGAGCTTCACAGAAAGTTCACATGTGGATATTTTTTCCTGTACTTACTTGAGTGTTGTTGTTGGTAATCCTCAACTGGAGGTTGTTCCACTTAGCGTTGCTGCTTCTGCAGTAGATAGTTGTTTTCCGCCGCCAGCTCAGTTTGTATTGCTTCAAGTGAGCTAGAGGGTAATAAAAAAATAAATAAAAAAATAAAAAAAAGTATGAAATAAGAAAATTTTAAACTGCTACTACACAAGAACAAATTAAAATGAAAATACATGGCAATTATGGGTGTGAAGCCAACACAAGAGGCTGGATTTCGAGACTCTGCCATGGTCCAGGCCCCTCTTGTCTCTTGTCACACTCCAAGACAAATTCCTGGAGTTGTACTATAACTAAAAGACGGAATTAATAAGGCGAATTTAACATACACACACGAAAATTTACACTCAAAATAGGAATTGGTAATCCTGTCTCCAGATCTCTAGGCCTCTTGCCAGTACACTCTGAAGCGTTGCTGCAGCTACCTCCCTTCATCTTGTGAAGAGAAAAGAGCAAGTACACACAGAGAGACAATGGAATGCACAACAAGGTGGACAGCAGCGGACTGAGGAATGGAGGTTGTTTGTGGGCTTACATACAGACTGAGGCGACCAACGAGAGAGCTTAATATGAATGTACAGCCAATGAGAAGCTTTTATCAAACGTCACTATTTCTGGAAGGGCTTGATGCGACCATCGTCTTTCTCTCTCTCTCTCTTTCTCTCTCTCTCTCTCTCTCTCACTCTCTCTCTCCAAGTAAGAACGTTTTCGCAAGCGTGCACATACTTGATGAAGGCTTTTTTAGTGGTGAGAAGTTTATTTCTGAGACGTATGTTGAAAGCAGGATATTACGATTTCCGGGAAGTTTAACACGTGGTGCCTCATTAGGACCATTAGGAAGAAAGCAATCGATGTTACTCTGGGCTATTTACGTTAACAAGTCCTGTTAAGACAAGAATTTCAGTTCAGAAAAGCTGAGACACCACGAAAGTGACAACAAAAGCAATGGTTAACTATTTCTGTGACACAATTCCTACAAGGGACTGGTAAGTAATGGATGTGGTGTCCTGTTAGGGTTGTGAGAAAGAAAGCATTCTGTGTTATTCTGGGAAGCATTGGAACAGATTTCTGTAGCGCAACCTGTGATGTCAGTACGCATAGGTAGAGAGATTTCGCATCAGCAATGGTAAACACGCATGCACGGCCCAGAGGGTGACTTGGCGCTTATTTACATAGACATGTGACGTTAGTGTAACACTCGAAGAACTCTAACTGTATACCCGAAAATAGACGCAACTTTGACCCGCTGGCTGCCTACTGCAGCGTCGTGAGAACGACGGCTCGCGCTATGGTGCTGGCTTGCATCCAGCTGGCCCTGCAAAGTGCTTTCGCGTGTTGAAACAGTTCGCTTATACGTTGCAGTTGTCATTAGTTCGAAAGCGTTTTTAACATGCCGTGAGTGTTTGTGCACTACATTATTTTCAACTTTTTAAGCGTTGTGAGCGTGTTTGTGTAGCGTTACACATGCATTATTTTTTGACCACTTACGAGTTGTTTTCATGTCTCTATGCTGTGCAATGCATTATTTCAAGGCCGGCCGCGGTGGTCTAGCGGTTCTAGGCGCTCAGTCCAGAACCGCGCGACTGCTACGGTCGCAGGTTCGAATCCTGCCTCGGGCATGGATGTGTGTGATGTCCTTAGATTAGTTAGGTTTAAGTAGTTCTAAGTTCTAGGGGACTGATGACCACAGATGTTAAGTCCCATAGTGCTCAGAGCCATTTGAACCATTTGAACCATTATTTCGACAGTTTATAGTTAGCTGGTGTGTCTCCAGAGCGTACATTCATTATTTTGACAATTTACTAGTCGTTTGCGTGTCCGCATACTATGAAATGCATTATTTCGACAGTTTACGAGTTGTTTGCGTTCGAAAGCGTTTTTAACATGCCGTGAGTGTTTGTGCACTACATTATTTTCAGCTTTTTAATCGTTGTGAGCGTGTTTGTGTAGCGTTACACATGCATTATTTTTTGACCATTTACGAGTTGTTTTCATGTCTCTATGCTGTGCAATGCATTATTTCGACAGTTTATAGTTAGCTAGTGTGTCTCCAGAGCGTACATTCATTATTTTGACAATTTACTAGTCGTTTGCGTGTCCGTACACTATGAAATGCATTATTTCGACAGTTTACGAGTTGTTTGCGTGTCTGTACACCAGTGTACTGCATTATTTCGGTGATTTACGAGTAGCTTGCAGGTCTGCAGACTATTTACTGCGACCTCAAGCAAGCCAGGGTGAGTGTTTTGTATCAGTGTAGTAAATAAAGTAGGTGAAATCCATCCTTAAATAAATTGTATGCATTATTTCGACAGTTTATAATTAGTGGACGTGTCTGCACATCAGTGTACTGTATTATTTCGGTGATTTACGAGTAGTTTGCAGGTCTGTAAGCTGTGTATAATGACTCCAAGTGAGTGCTTCATATCAGTGTAATAAATGAACTATGTGACATCCGTCCCTAAATAAATTGTTCCAAAATAAATATAGTACAGTCCTTCCTCTCTCCAGATGCCCAGCGCAGCGTGATTCCATTTCCCACCATTCCTCCCCCCCCCCCTTCACCCTCAGACTGCCATCTTGGAATATGTCACGGGAGGGATGATGGTGCCCTCTAACGGCGGTACTGTATACGTCAGTTGGACACCAGACCTTGGTGTTAAATAAATACTGGCTGCATAATAAAGACTTACGTCCTTTCTATCCAGCACAGGCTGAGTCCTTCTCCTGCCAATTCCTGGGAAAAGGTGGCAGTCGGATAACTTAGGCTAGTGTAAGTAGCCCAAGTGACCTATTTTCCTGCCACTTTCTGAGGTTAGTGGAGGTAGCCATGGTATGTTGCATTGTCCTGCTGGAATTTGAACTTCCCACCTTTTTCTGGGGGAGGGGAAGGGCTGACAGGAGAGGTGGAGGGGGACGGGGTTAGGTTACTGGAGGTAGCCGAATTGATCTATCCTCCCACCAAAACGAACTTCCCACTATGACGTCATTGCGACATTGCCATATCTATTGCCACCATCTTGAATAAATTTGGCAAAAATGGAGAGTGGGGTGGCGTGAACTTTGTCCCACTACTTACATAATCAAATATGCATGGAAACCTTGGCAATCCAGTCCTACTCGCTCTTAACCAGATTTTTAAAAATTTAAAGACAAATATTCCATGAACATTTTGCCTGAACTCAATCTTTCCACGCAGCCAAAGGAACGTTTTCTCCTTTTTCGAATGATGTCCCTAATTTTCTCCAAAGCTCATACTGTCTTTTCCTCCTCCTTTCACGTGGCCCTATCCCGTATCTTAGTGGAGTCGCGACCTTAATCTGTGTTTGGCAATTTTCATGCTAGAGGAATTTCAGACAGTCTTCCCGTCGTCACTTCTTCTCCCTCTGGATGGAATTTGTGTACCTCGTCTGTTTGCGTCTAAGGTTCCACCATGTGAAAGGTTGCCACAAGTTAGACCGTTTGCGGACCGTGTAACTGAGGCGGAATGAATGTACCAACGCCAGTATTCTCCTGTCGGATGTAATATACAGCTTAAAACCCCTGCAGAACTGATTCGATCCGGGGCCAGAGCGCCTTCCCGAATCGCAGAAGCGATGGGCTATCGCTCGCGGCTATCCGGCCAGGTTATGATTTGATCTTTTGCAGTATTCCCCATTGTCTTTGCCTGGGGCCAAGGTATTATTTTTCAGAGATATCCCTTTAAAGTTTTTTACATGTTTTATTATTCCACATTTCACCTGTGATACTCTGGGTTCTGTCATTATGTTTGCTATAAACTCTGTCCTCTCAAGATGTGCAAGTCCACTTTTGTTGCGTCCATCTGACATACGTTTTATTTTTTTACGTATGTGTCAAGGAAAGATGAGACACCATTTAATATCATCTACGAAAACTTAACTGCTAGCTGTCAGATTCCTGCTTTTACAGCTTTATCTATAGAACCTGTTCCTCCTCCTCAATAATAATCATAATAATAATAATAATTATTATTATTTATTATTATTATTATTATTATTATTATGTCTGGCTATTGTGAACACATGAGAAGATGTTTTATTTCATCATCATACCTTCTGAGCGAGGTCGGGACATGTTCAAGTGTTATCATTAGTAAGGTGTAATTCCATTACTGTAAGTAATCATTACGTCACTTAATAATCAGCTAAAATGGGCTCATACGCAGGATGTCATTAATGTAACAAAGTTCGGGGACGAAAGAGTAGAGTGTGATTTCTTCAATAACAATACAATATATGTTCTTAGAAACATATTTCCACATGATGTTCATGGTGATGTGCAGTAGAAAACAAGACAGAATATCAGCACATATTTCAAAGGATGATGTGGGAAGACTGTAGGAGTATAACTTCCGGAGCTCTTTCGCACATGCCGTTCGGGATTAGACGAGCGGTCTGAGGCGCTACAGACATGGACTGTGAGGCTGATCCCGGCGGAGGCTCGAGTCCTCACTCGGGCATGGGTGTGTGTGTTTGTCCTTAGGATAATTTAGGTTAAGTAGTGTGTAAGCTTAGGGACTGATGACCTTAGCAGTTAAGTCCCATAAGATTTCACACACATTTGAACATTTTTTTCTTTCGCACAACCTCTCAGACCATGACATGTACTTTTTTTCATTAAATGTTAATATTGACAACGATATAAAACGTACTAGCTCTGAATGTAAGAGGGTAGTCAATTAACCAAAAACTAATTATCTTAGGAAACTCATCAAGGACATGAACTGGCGTTATATATAGTGTTCATGACGTGAACGAAAAATACAGTACTTTCATTAAGAAAGATTGTGCCTTATTTGGAACTGGTTTCTCCCCAAAACTAACTCAGGTTAAACCGAGTCTCCAAAAAAGTCACATTTCATTCAAACAATAGTTAATTGTAAAAAAAAGGAAAAATAAAGTAGTACTATCTGTCAGTCCGGAATGGTTCTGATGTTCACTACAAGACATATTACTGAATGGTGAATATAGTAATACAGTTAGCAAAGCAAATACATTACGAGGAAAAGATAGTCACACAAGGTAACAAAATAAAGAGAATATGGGATGAAGTAAAGGAGGAGATTGATAAAATCAGAGATGAATAGAATAAACAAGCATAGAAGTTAATGGATACATTAGTAAAAAATGTTTCCAGTGTTGGAAAACTTTGTAACTAGCATTTCGTAACTGCTACTGAAAAGATGGGGTTGACTTACGTTAGATGCTTTCAGAAGAGTAATATGTATACAGCAACCACTACGTCAGTAAAAGTAATACCCACCGCAAAATTTTTAAAATCAAAAGGTTGTGGTGGTTATGATAAAATGTCAAAAAACGTAACTGAAGTTTGTTATTCCGAGTTGAGTGACATACAAGTCCACTCTCACTAATCTGTAACAGTCACCGAGAAAAATGGGAAAGTGCCTAACCTTAATCAACGCCCTCGCTGAGAGCAGTGTGCCGTACCGCGATAAGTAACTTGGTCGATCACTGAGGATCATCAGCACTTGCCTTCAAAGGAAACATCAACTCCGCCCTGGCTTTTACACACCACGAAGCCTGCCGTCCGAAACCGCAGTTTTGCGGGCTCCAGATCGCTCAGCGAAATTCACTAGCGAACCCGGCAATACTTCGCAGTGGCTTTCCAAATACACGCCTAGAGTATAACGACAAGTAGGTAGAAGAGGTTGAAAATGTTAAATTATTACAATTACATCTTGATTATAAATTCAATAGTGAATACTAAAGAATTGTTGAAGCGTCTAAACAAATATTAGTTCACGTGCGAATGTGTCAGAGATAGTTGATATAAACTTAAAAAGCTTGCACATTTCGTTTACTTTCATTCCGTAATCTCATACACAGTCATTTTTTTGGTGTAACTCAAGAAGCCAAGTCAGTTTTTTGAGTACAAAAACGTTCCCTATGATGTGTTGATGATGGCGCACCACCAGGCTCCGAACTCTCGTAAGTGTGCCACACATTATTGATATTCAGTCTACTCTCTGCTAGCGGTAGTAATGGCTCAGTGACTTGCGGTCGCACAATCTCATCCTTACATTTTCTGGATGTCGTTCGAACAGGGAAATTCCTCAGTTTCTGAGAACTGAACCAGCTCTGTAGCTTCAGATTCAGTTGGCACCTCCGAATGCATACGAAGCACGAACTGTTTTGGGAATCAGCGAGATACAGTGAGTAACGAGGCTAATGAGTAGAGGCACTACATCAGTAGTGTGTGGTATAAGTTAAAAGTTTGGGTGTGACAGGAGGCGTGCGAGATACAGTGAGTAACGAGGCTAATGAGTAGAGGCACTACATCAGTAGTGTGTGGTATAAGTTAAAAATTTGGGTGTGACAGGAGGCGTGCTGGGATAGTCCGTGCAGTTCTGGTGACTACTATGTCCAGATGGCACAGTTGTCAGCACATCTGATTAGTAAACAGGAGACCCGACTTCGAATCCTGGTCTAGCACAAAATTTCACCTTCTCATGTTGATATAAATCAATGTCCACTGGCAGCTAATGTCTTTAATTCCCTTGTATCTTGATTCATAGTGGCTGCAGGGTCAAAATAATGTCTGTGCTTTCAGACATGTCCGGAAAAGCAGACACTACATATACAGAACTTGCATTATTTGAGAAAGAGCGGTGTTTTTCTACCCTGAATTCTTCAAATTCGACTCAGCCTGAGCCTGCCTTGTCAAGTCGCTTTCTATTGTTTCTGAAACCTCGACCAGCTTTTTGTCAATAGATCTGAATCAGCCACCGAATTCTCAACATAACGCTGCTGTCTTTCCCCAAAATTGCTTCCTATTTGTTTTAGATTCTTTCCTGTCTGCTTCAGGTTGTTTCCTATCTGCTTCGGCCTTTCTATCTCTCTCTCTCTGCTTGTTTCCTATCTGAATCGGGCTTTTCTCCTATTTCCTTCCGCTTCTCAATTTCCTGTAGAATATGTTTTATCCAGAGGAGAATATCTCCTTGGTTCCGAAATTTGAGCTGCTCTGTGCCACTGTCAAACACGTTTCTCAAGTCACGCTAGCCTCACTCTGTTCGTTTGCTGGTGCGGTTTCCTAGGGTTCAGGCAACTCAGTTTCTGCTGCTGCGTCCCCCTCATGGAATTTCGACATCACTTCGAAGGATTTCATCGAACATTCCCGTGCCTCTCCATATGGCCGTCGACTAAGCATATTCATGTATAAGAGAATAAGAAAACCAGGGAAATGGATACCCCGTGATCAGATCCAGAAAACCACGTGACAGTCGACCGATCATTATGTCTTCCTCAGTTACTCATCATCGGATCTGGTTCAAATGTTCAAATGTGTGTGAAATCTTATGGGACTTAACTGCTAAGGTCATCAGTCCCTAAGCTTACACACTACTTAACCTAAATTATCCTAAGGACAAACACACCCATGCCAGAGGGAGGACTCGAACCTCCGGCGGGATCTCGGATCTGGTGTGGGAGGGCACAGAGTCAGTATACAGCAGTCCCAGCCGTTGTCTACGTTCAGACTTGGTGCTGCTGCCTCTCTATCAGTTAGTTTCTCAGCTGGTATCATGAACCTGTGTCTACCACCAAGGAAAAATCCATGGCACGGCTGAGAATCGAGGCTGGATCCTCGCATGAGGGCCTGTCGCGTTGACCACTCAGCTATGAAGGTGAGCAGGATAAAAGAATTGTAACCATAAGCTACTACATAGTGAACTACAGCTGTCACAAATTTAACAATAGTGAATGGTCATGAACACAAAAATATCTTCACACGTTATCCAAAAAAGAAAAAGAAAAAATTTCCACATTCAATTTCTTATTAAAATCCCTTAAGTTACAGGTATAAACAAAGGAAACAACTTATAAACAACACATACTTCCAATGCGCCTCGCTAGCATATGCTGTAGCTGGATATTAATTCCCAACCAAATACAGCATGGGACAAACAAATAGTCGCCATAATCTTTTTGCACCCCAATATGTGTCTAACTGTGCACTCTTGACGACAGAATATCAAAAAGAAACCAAATTTAAACTTCTGAATAATGGTCAGCATGAAAGAAGCATGTTTTTTTCGTATCTGATGGGGTGTAAAATGTGCCTTCGACCTGCATTATGATCTTACATTTCAATAAAAATGTTGTTGCTTACTAAATTTGGATATGTCAGGGTCGTTAGCCATCATATCCTTTGGTTGTGTGGAAAGAATGAAATTCTTACAGTCCGTATATGGCATAACAGCAAACCAGTGCTTAACAGTATTGATTAAAAACAGTCTTCGTTGCAATTTTAGTTTTTTTTAATTTTTTTTTATTTTTCAACGACGCGTTTCGCCTTGTTTAGGCATCTTCAGGTTATCTTTTCTAGATGGACGCGAGAGGCACCAAGATCTGCATAACGCGTTCCCGTTCACAGGAGCGAGTAACAACACAAATCAAAATTATAAATCGTCACAGTTGTCCCTAGTCAATAAACACATCTACGTGTATGCGCCCTCACTAGACGTCACCGTCAGCGACAAGTTCAAAGTCCCCGCAACTAGAGCTGTGTCGGCGCCATCACTGCAGCGCGATGGCAGTGACAGCGGACGCCACAATCCACCAGCGTCCTCCGGAGTCGAAGAGAGAGATCACGGATTGTTGTAAGGCAGAACGTTGGGCATCACAAAAGAGAATACGTTAGAAGGCACAAGCAACCTGGAGGCACCGCCGAACGAACGGGCTGAATGGCTTTGCCCGCTTGCCTGGGCAGCCGTGATTCAGTCGACAGCCATTAAGAAGAGAGTGCTGCCCGATCTGCAACAGTGCGGTACGTCCGGTGTTGTTTGCTGTAGAGCTGCCCTGTCCTGTTTGGTCGGGGAAGGCACGGCAGAACGTCGAGCACCGCAGTGACTGCGTTTCACAGGGAACCAGCAAGCACCATCGAGAAAGTGTAGTGGATTTGACGTCTGGGTAATAATTGTCTATTTCAGGGCCGACGAGAAGAGTGCACTGGCCGAGCAATGGAGGTACGGCACTCCAGGCTCGGTTTACCGTAGAGCTGTCTGTTCCGTTGGTTCCCAGACGGCACAACTTGGAGCAGCGTCTGAAGCTGCGTGAATGTGTTGTCATACAGAGCTTCCCTAAACTCTTGGTGCAAGTCGTGGTTTACTACATCATCGATATGATCGGTGGTGTGCTCTTAGCAGAGAGCATAATTATTGTGTGGACACGAAATAAAAACTTTAAGGTTCGCCGATGACATTGTAATTCTGTCAGAGACAGCAAAGGTCTTGGAAGAGCAGTTGAACGGGATGGACAGTGTCTTGAAAGGAGGGTATAAGATGAACATCAACAAAAGCAAAACTAGGATAATGGAATGTAGTCTAATTAAGTCGGGTGATGCTGAGGGAATTAGATTAGGAAATGAGACACTTAAAGTAGTAAAGGAGTTTTGCTATTTGGGGAGCAAAATAACTGATGATGGTCGAAGTAGAGAGGATATAAAATGTAGACTGGCAATGGCGAGGAAAGCGTTTCTGAAGAAGAAAAATTTGTTAACACCGAGTGTAGATTTAATTGTCAGGAAGTCATTTCTGAAAGTATTTGTATGGAGTGTAGCCATGTATGGAAGTGAAACGTGGACGATAAATAGTTTAGACAAGAAGAGAATAGAAGCTTTCGAAATGTGGTGCTACAGAAGAATGCTGAAGATTAGATGGATAGGTCACATAACTAATGAGGAGGTATTGAACAGAATTGGGGAGAAGATGAGCTTGTGGCACAACTTAACTAGAAGAAGGGATCGGTTGGTAGGACATGTTCTGAGACATCGAGGGATCACCAATTTAGTATTGGAGGGCAGCGTGGAGGGTAAAAATCGTAGAGGGACACCAAGAGATGAATACACTAAGCAGATTCAGAAGGATGTAGGTTGCAGTAGGTACTGGGAGATGAAGAAGCTTGCACAGGATAGAGTAGCATAGAGAGCTGCATCAAACCAGTCTCAGGACTGAAGACCACAACAACAACAACGGTTAGAGTGATTAACGAGTATTACTTGTGTGCTGAGTCCTTACAGAATTACTGCTTTTCTCAGTGCATTTAATTGTTTATTCAGTGCACTTGTGATGAAGTACGACCAATGGTTCTCCATTACCTTCAAATGACTGTGGATTCGTTCTGAAAGTAGGCAATCCTTTCTGAGCGTTAAGTACGCTAATGATTCAAATAGCTCCAAGCCCTATGGGACTTAACATCTGAGGTCATCAGACCCCTAGACTTATAACTACTTAAACCTAACTAACCTAAGGACATCCCACACATCCATACCCGAGGCAGGATTCGAACCTGCGACCGTAGCAGCCGCGCGGTTGCGGACTGAAGCGCCTAGAACCACTCGGCCGCAGCGGCCGGGCACGCTAATGAAATCTCACCTCATACACCAGAAACTCCAAGTATTCGGGCAGAAATTCCGACGACATCGACGCATTTTCGTGCTACCAGATACGACAGCAGTTTTTGTAATATGATAAAACTGTTGTGTTTACTAGAAAAGACGTTTCAAGGGTAGTTCTTAATGTTCTGTTCAGCTCGCGACTGAGAAAAATGGTGAGAAGTCACTGTCATGGAATGTCTCCGGCGAATCGTTCGCTTGCCTATTTGGGATTTGCATACAATGAGAGAGGAGAGACGGGCGCTAGGCGGCCGCTGTTCCGTCGCCGCTACCGACGCCGTCTCTGCCAGTCTTCGCTGACAGTGACACGGGAGATGAATGGCCGATATTATGCTAAACACTGCCCACGTGCTCTCGGTGCAAACCTGTTTAAACACACACGAAACTGGTCGACATTAGTTCTGCAGATGCAGCCCACCACCCAAAACCAAAGTAGTCGCCTCAATGAGAACGTAGACGCCCAACGTCTCAACACCTGTGAATGAACGAAAAGTGTTTCCGTTGTCCTTGGTTGAAAGACAAGGTTCTTTAACTGTACGTATAAACACCTTGAAACGTCCCCTTAGAAAAATTAATGAATTACTGTGCTGATAAACCTCTTACATTATTTGATTTTCAAACAGCTGAGCAGAACTGAATGTACTCAGACATTTCGCTCTTTACCTATTCTGATCAACACTAAACTCACAGCCAATAATCTGACTTTCAATAATCCCTACAAGAGAATGGCCCTGACTAACATTAACCTATACGGTTCACAAATCACTTACCTCACAAAAATCTTCGTTACTCGAACTACTGCAATATAGTGAGCGCTATTACTGCCAGCTAAATAAAAGATTCTAACTACTGAAGTCACTAACTACTGAGAGGCATAGTTAGCAAATGAAAGATTTTGATAAAGAACAAACAATGTATTTACCTTAATAGTGTTCAAAAGTCATAATATATGTATCAGCCCATGATATCCAATATTACAAATTTACTGTCTCTGATGGACACACGTCCCGATCATCCGCTCTCAAAACTCCACCATTTCTCTCCCCACATCCACCACTGCTGGCGGCTCACCTCCAACTGCGCAACGCTACGCGCTGTTAACAGCCAACTGCCCAACACAACAATAGCATGTACTCCAACAATGCAAACCAACCACAGCCTTCACACAGCACAGTGATTTTCATATAGAGCGCTACGTGGCGTTACCAACATAAAAACCTAAACAGCCTACTTACAATCTGCACTGTAATGCATAAGCAGCTTTGTTTAAGATCCAATTTTTTTCCTTCGACTCCTCATTCCAGTAATCCTCAGGAGACACAGTGGAATTTTTATACCACAAAAAATTAATTTTGCTAGTGGGACTCTGTATCATCTAGCTCGAAAGTTTGCAGTATCAAGTGGCTGCTCAACGAATATGCAGGGTGTATCAGAAAGAATCATTCGATTTGGCACTCCTATATTCCTGAAACTAATAAACATATACAATGTATTTTGTTTTTTGATGAACGGTGAACTAAAAAAGTTTTTCTTTCCATACCTCTTTAAAGGTTTCAATATGCCCCGCCCCCTCCTGAGATTCAAGGCATATGTCATTACGTTATTCACATTGTTCCCACACTGCACCGAGCATGTCTTGAGTTACAGCTTCCACATCTGTTCTTATGCATGGCTCAGTTCATTCATTGCTTTTGGTAACGGAGGCGCATAACCAGAGCTTTTTTATAATCCCAGATGTCAGTGTGGCGGTGCCCCATCCTGTTGGAAAATGAAATCGTTCGAATCTGTGTCCAACTGTTATAAAAAAAAAAAGTACTCAAGCATATCGAGATATAGGCTTCCTGTAACAGTATTCTCGGCAAATAAAACTGGACCATACACCTTTTCCCGCGAAACTGCACAAAACACATCGAATTTTGGAGAGTCCCTCTCATGTTGTACAATTTCATGTGGTTGTACCGCACCCCATATCCTCACATTCTGACGGTTCACCTTTCCGTTTAAATGGAATGTTGCCTCGTCACTAAACACTAAGCGTAGAAAAAAGAACTGTCGTCCTCCATAGTGCAAAGAACGAAATTACATAAATCCAGCCGGCCGGTGTGGCCGAGCGGTTCTAGGTGCTTCATTCTGGAACCGCGCGACCGCTACGAGCGGGCGTGGATGTGTGTGATGTCCTTACGTTAGTTAGGTTTAAGTAATTCTAAGTTCTAGGGGACTGATGACCTCAGATGTTAAGTCCCATAGTGCTCAGAGCCATTTTTGAACAGAACTCCACACTTTGTTGCTTGTTACCTTCACGAAGAGCTTGCAGTGGCCGAATTTCGTGCGGTTTCATGTAGAAACGTCGACGCAACACACGTCAGACGGACATCGGGGCCATGCTGAGTTGTCGAGCTGCAAGACGAACGGATTTTTGCGAATTCCTTGTGCAACTATGGCGGTTGCGTTCGACGCCTGTCTCAGACACTCGGCGACGCCCTGACGATTTGCCTTTACACAAACAACCTGTTTCTCGGAATTCTTCATGCCACCGTCTAATGCTCTGCACTGTAGGATGGTCCACAGCATAACGCTGAACAGGTATTACTGACCCGCACTGCACAAAACGTAGAACACAAAACGTTTTTTATTGTCCCATCACCATTTTTACCAGAACTGAAGTAGGCGCACGCTGCTGCTGTCTAGCGGCAACCGTGTAAAACTGGTGGGTTTGCTCTTTCCAACAGTACCCTGTTCATGCACGTATCTCAAATGACGTAATAGTTGCGATTTTTTGATGATTCTTTTTGATAAATCTTGCACAATTACTACAGTGCTGCAGCATGTGTTCTGGTGAGTGGGCAGTTATTAGATTGGCGCTTACTAACAACAGTGGAAGTTGCCCTAAGTCTGATAATAGCTTATAGTTGGAAGCGACAGGTTAACAGAACAAGCACAAAGATATCTGGAAATACACAGTGTGTCCCAGTTCCATTAAGACTGCTCGTGTGAAATTTCAAACTGGAATGTTATCTCATGGCGACATAGCGCTGCAGTTTCAAAAACATCTGTGTCAACAGTCAAAGCGCTAGCAGTGCTGCAGCAATGGTTCAAAATGGCTCTGAGCACTATGGGACTCAACTGCTGAGGTCATTAGTCCCCTAGAACTCAGAACTAGTTAAACCTAACTAACCTAAGGACATCACACACATCCATGCCCGAGGCAGGATTCGAACCTGCGACCGTAGCGGTCTTGCGGTTCCAGACTGCAGCGCCTTTAACCGCACGGCCACTTCGGCCGGCTGTGCTGCAGCAGGCATCCTGGACGCGAATTATCAGTTCCTACCTGACACTCGTCGGAAAATGGAACAGAGAGGCAAAATCAAGTTTTATGAGTCCTCCAACGTTTGTGGAGGATAATTCGTCGGATTCGATCCGAATACCGAAAGGCAGGTTCCTACTTGCCCCTCCACGTCGATACCCTAGCCCGCAAAGCGAATACTGTGCACGAGCTTTTGGTCATCAAATGGACCGTAGTCCTGGAACACACACTGTATTCACAGGATTTGGCCCCAGCGTCTGGTTGTTGCCCAAATTGAAGTTGGCAATGAAAGGACAGCGTTATGACGCAGTTAAGAATATCCAAGGAAATTTTACTGCAATACTAAACGCATTTTCAAAAAGGGACTACGCTGACTGTTTCAAAACACTTTTAAAAGGATTTCAACTGTAAAAATTTTTCGATTGCATTGAGCCGCAGTCATACAATACTTTTTAAAAGAGTTAACTGCCATTTTAGTGTGTACAATTATATTAATCTTATGTACTGCCCAGATTTCGGCTTTTATGTCATTATCAAGTTAAAAGTTGTTAGACCATTATTAAGTCATATCTGTTCAGATAGTCCAGAGTAGGACTGGCTTAACAGACATGAGTTAATAAAGGTCTAACAACTTTTCTCGTACTTAACAAGTTCGACACTTTTCTCAGCAAGTATTGCATAATTACCAGTTGTCGTTTTTTCATACATTAGAAAGAAGAGAAAGAAGGAAGATCAGGGGGTTAACGTCGCATCAGCATGGTGAGATGATTTCTTTGAAATGGTAAGACCGATTTCTTTCCCTGTTCTAACCCAATCAGGGCTTGTGTTCCGTCTCTAATGACCACGTTGTCGATGGGACGTTAAACACTAATCCACTCCCTCCATAAGCGACTTCTCGGTTTTCTGGTACACGCTTTACCCAGGCTCGACATTGCAGAAATTAGGTGGATAAATCGGATAACTAATGAAGAAGTATTGAAATGAATTGGATAAAATAGAAATAACGTAAGGCCCTGATGAAGGCTAGCTGCAACGCTGGCCGAAACGTTGGCGCATTTTAAATTATGACGATGCGGTCTGATACCCTGAAGAATTTTATTGAAGTAGAAATAACCACTTATTATCCAGAATATTGTGACCACCTGCTTAATACCCACCTGATCCCCGTAAATTTCTGGCATGGGGGCAATGAGCTCTGACACCACGTTCAGTCGCGTTCCAGATGTGTTCGATGGGGTTCAGATCTGGCGAGTTGCGGGGCCAGAACATCAATTAAAGCTCGACACTGTGTACGTCGAATCACTCCGACACACTCCTGGCCTTGTGACATGGCGCATTATCTTGTTGAAAAATGCCACTGACGTCGTGACACGTGGTTGTCATAAAGGGGTGTGGCTGGTCTGCAAGCAGTGTAAGATACCCCTTGACCATCACGGTGCCTTGCACGAGCTCCACTGGACTCTTGGATGCCCACGTGAATGCTCCTCAGAACACAATGGAGACGCCGCCAGCTTGTCTCCACACAATTGTCAAGGAGCTGCTCCCTTGGAAGACGACCGGTTCGCGCCCTCTCGTCAGTATGATGAAAAAAGTATCGGGATTCATCAGACCATGCAAAGCTCTGCCACTGCGCCAACGGCCAGGGCCGATGGTCATGCACCCGTTTCAGTCGTAGATGCCGAAGTCGTGGTGTTAACTTCGGGACAAGCATGAGTCGTTACCTGCGGAGTCCTGTTGTTAGGAGTGTTCGGTGCGTTGTGTATTCAGACACAGTTGTACTCTGGTCAGCATTAAAGTCTAATGTTATTTTCGCCACAATTCGCCGCCTGTCCTGTTTTACTAGTCTGGCCAGGTTACGACGTCCGACATCTGTAATGAGGGGTGGCCGCCCAACACAAGGCGTCTGGGTGTGTTTCACCTTAGCTTCGAGACGTGTTGAAGACACTCACCACAGCACTCCCCGAACACCACAAGTCGCGCAATTTCAGAAATGCTCATGCCGAGCCTCTGGGCTACCACAATCTGTCCTCAGTCAAACGCAGATACCTCGCGCTCCTTCCTCATTCTACACGTGGAAAGCACGCTCAGTGGTTCTACGTTCACCGTGCGTGTGTCTGAATAGCTGTCATTCCTCGCTAGGTAACGTTGCTATCGCCTGGAGAAGTTTATATGGATAGTAGATCGATGGTCATGACGTTCTGGCAGATCAGTGTATGGCATGAGTAAACTAAGAGACTGGTTGATAAGGCACGAAAAGTTTGTTTGTTAATGGAGTGGTTCAAATGGCTCTGAGCACTATGGGACTTAACTTCTGAGGTCATCAGTCCCCTAGAACTTAGAACTACTTACACCTAACTAACCTAAGGACATCACACACATCCATGCCCGAGGCAGGATTCGAACCTGCAACCGTAGCGGTCGCGTGGTTCCAGACTGTAGCGCCTAGAACCGCTCGGCCACCACGGCCGGCTTAATGGAGTAGAGTGGAGATTAAAAACTGTAGAGTTAGAACAAGGCTTGACTTTAGTAAGCATGTTCAAATAGCTGAAGACTGCAGTAATTATGCAGAGAGTAAGGGGCCTGCACAAGGTTGACTATGGTGGAGAGGAGCATTAAACTGTCTTCGGTCTGTAGCACACACACACAAAAACAGGAACAAGTGAGGTGATGGTGCAAATGGAGGCAGGGAGATATTCTATTTGTTCGATAAATACGATATAATGGTGTCCGAAAGGTACTCGTTGATACTGTTAAGATATTTTCACCTTCAAATGCAGTGCATTGGCATCTGGAGCGGTAGACGTGGCTAGTATTGGAGTAGCATGTCGGTGAGCATTATTTGGGAAGGTAGACGGGCTCTGCGCTCCCAGACAGAATACCTGTTGGGACTAATCCGGCCGTGAGAAAAGTACAGACGGCGCGGCGGGCTGGGCCGAGCGGGCGCAAGGTGTCTAGCCCTTTGTCGGCTCGTTATCTGCGGCACTCGCGGCGCGGAGCCGAGTGGAGAGGAGAGGAGTGGAGTGTCGAGGAGAGACGGTGGCGCGGGGCGGCACAGCTCCGCACCGGAAGTGGGGTCCATTGGTCCCAGTGGGAGGCAGCCTTGGCGGCGCGCATATATGGCAGCGTGGCCCCAGCCGGGCCGGGCCGGCCGCGCCCGCACGCTCATTCATCCACTGCCGCCTGCCGCTTCGGCTGCGGCTGCGGGCCCATTCACAGGCCCAGCGCCTCGCCCACGGGCCGCGGGCCGCAGGCGCGCGCGCATTCCAGCCACGGGCCGCGCGCCAAAACCTCGTTTCGCGGCCCGTCCGCCCCCTCACTTGGCTCCCTCACCCTTCGCGCCACAGGCCACACCCTGGCAGGTGGGAGCACCGTCGCAAATTTTACTCCGCCACGCTCTTTTACGGTAATACGTGTGTACTAAGGGCAGGTTGGCTCTGAGCACTATGGGACTTAACATCTCTGGTCATCAGTCCCCTAGAACTTAGAATTACTTAAACCTAACTAACCTAACGACATCACACACACCCATGCCCGAGGCAGGATTCGAACCTGCGACCGTAGCGGTCACGCGATTCCAGACTGAAGCCCCTAGAACCGCACGGCTACACCGACCGGCTAAGGGCATGTTATTTAGTTGTTGCACTGTTAAGGAGTTTTCCATGTGCGTTGTTTGTTGTTGCTTTGCGCGCTCAACCGTACGTGGTACTTTGTATGACCATGATATTTGATGACTGAGTGCCGTCGACAACGAGGTCTTTAGCGACGGAACACTATCTCGTATTGTGTAAGGGTGGGCTGCGTCATTCTGGCAGGTACTAGCACCGTCGCGGCCTTTACTCTGGCATGTTCTTTTGCGTTATTACGAGCACTGTTCCTCAGGGTTCCATGTTAGGTCCTCCTCTTCTAGCTGTTTCACAGTTACAGAGCTTTGTATGAGCGTTGTTTGTTGTTGCTCCACCTACTCCACGTCACGTAGTAGAACGCTTTACAAAAAGAAGGAATAGATTTCAAACATTTATTGCTTACAAACTAAAAAGAGACACAATTCCAGCGCTCCTGGAAAGTTCATATTCAATGTGAGCACCATGTTGTACTCGACAAATATCGAAGCGGTGCCTCGTTTTCTGCCGCACATGAAACAGCTGGTCTCTCGTTAACGAATCCACAGCTTCAACAATGCGATGTCGCAGACTTTGAAGATTGTCAGGCATGGGGAGCATAAAAACTCAGTCCTTTAAGTAACTCCCGCGTGATTACTCGCAAGCACGTTCGACACTGCCCGAATGACACCATTCCACGATGCTGGATTGGAAGAGAAGGAGCAGAAGATGAACTTTGTGGTGTCACCGCAAGGCACCACACTTGCTAGGTTGTAGGCTTCAAATCGGGAGCGGTACCTCAGTACACATCGGACCCGCGAGTCGCCACTGTCGACGCTAGCCGACCGTGCACCGCCATTCGGCTGGTCTTACGAGACAAGCTAGCGCACTCCCCAGTTCTACAGCCGACTTTAATAGGAATAATTCACTTGCTATAACTCCAGAGATCTCATTTACCGAGACGGTAGTTAGCATAGCCTTCGTCTAAGTCAGTAGCTACGACATAGCCAGGCGATACATACAGTTTATGCATTGACAACTGATGTCTGAAGCAATCAGAATGGTAAAGAAGTATTCGCAGTTCAGTCTATAACTGCACTTGTAAATATTATTGTACAAAGTCAAGATCGACTTTCACCGCTGATGCTGAATTAAAGCTATTTAATTGCATTCCTGTCTACTAACTTTCTAATCACCTAAGATGTTCCAGACACATACCGTCAAGTATAGTTCATGGATACTCACGTCAGCCTGCGTGATCAACGCGTGCAATTAATAGCCACGCCACGTGATCAGACAATCAAACTGCGTGACTCAGCCGGATCACCCTTTTTCCATGAGGCCCATAGTTCGCCTCATACATAACAAACTTCATTGTTGGTGGCCTCCCGGGTCTCTGTATCTTACCACATTGTGATTTATACGTGGAGCTACGTAAAACACCGCATTTTTATCTCTCCCCCCCCCCCCCCTTATGCCTGACACTCTTGAAAGTCTGCGACATCGCATTGTTCGAGCTGTGGATTCGATAACGAGACATCAGCTGTTCCGTGTGCGGCAGGAAATGAGCCACCGTTTCGATATTTGTCGAGTAACACATGGTGCTCACATTGAATGCATAAAAATTTGAACTTTTATCAGGAACGTTGGAATGGTATTTTTGTAGCTTGGAACCAATAAATGTTTGACATCTGTTCCTTCTTTTTGAGCAGCCATGTACGCAGAACCATGGTGTCTGGTGATCGTGGAAACAAGTCCCGTCGACAATGAGGCCATTATAGACGGAGCACATGCACGGATTGTTGAACGATGGGCACCATCCTCACCCTAGCAGGTGGTAACAGCGTAGCAGCATTTATTCCGACACGCTCTTTTAAAGTATATCGTGTACTGTTCCTCAGGGTTCCACATTAGGCCATTTATTTGAGCTGTTTTGCGGGTACAAAACTTTGTAGGTACGTTGTATTTTGTGGCTTCGTGTGCTCCACCTCATGTAGTACTTAGCAGCACCACCACCTTGTTCATCCTCTATAACGCAACGTACTGAGCCAAAAGGAAGTTCCTGAACATAAATGTTAATAAAATATTTGTGTGCGCAGTTCATGTCCAAGCAGTACATTTTTCGAATTTTTCGCGGAAACGTCGGGAACATAAAAAGTGTTTGTGGCATTATTGTGTAATCTGGTTATCAATAAATTCAGTACTGTGGTTACTCAGGGATATATACTGGTTACAGTAGACGACAGTATTTAGTGGTGATGGAAAAACGTGAACAACCAAGTCAGTAGCGACAGAGCGCAGGCTCGGTATGTGGAAGGATGGGCTCAGTCAACCTTCACATCCTCGCAGGTAGAAGCACCGTTGCAGCTTTTACTCTGCCACGCTCTTTTACAGCATTATGCGTAGCGCTACTCTTCCTCAGGGTTCCATCTTAGAACCTTCTCATGTGGCCGTTCCGCGGCTGCAAAGACTTGTATGTGCGTCGTTTTCTGTTGGTTCACGTGCTCCACCTCACGCAGTACTTTGCTACAGTTCCCCACAGTCCTTTAATGAACAAAGTAAGAGCATATGGACTATCAGATCAATTGTTTGATTGGATTGAAGAGTTCCTAGATAACAGAAAGCAGCATGTCATTCTCAATGGAGTGAAGTCTTCCGAAGTAAGAGTGATTTCAGGTGTGCCGCAGGTGAGTGTCGTAGGACCGTTGCTATTCACAATATATATAAATGACCTTCTGGATGACATCGGAAGTTCACTGAGGCATTTTGAGGATGTTGCTGTGGTATATCGAGAGGTTGTAACAATGGAAAATTGTACTGAAATGCAGGAGGATATGCAGCGAATTGACGCATGGTGCAGGGAATGGCAATTGAATCTTAATGTAGACAAGTGTAATGTGCTGCGAACACATAGAAAGATAAATCCCTTATCATTTAGCCACAAAATAGCAGGTCAGCAACTGGAAGCAGTTAATTCCATAAATTATCTGGGAATACGCATTAGGAGTGATTTAAAATGGAATGATCATACAAAGTTAATCGTTCGTAAAGCAGATACCAGACTGAAATCCATTGGAAGAATCCTAAGGAAATGCAATCCGAAAACAAAGGAAGTAGGTTACAGTACGCTTGTTCGCCCACTTCTTGAATACTGCTCAGCAGTGTGGGATCCGTACCAGATAGGGTTGATAGAAGAGATAGAGACGATCCAACAGAGAGCAGCGCTCTCCGTTACAGGATCATTCAGTAATCGCGAAAGCGTTACGGAGATGATAGATAAACTCCAGTGGAAGACTCTGCAGGAGAGACGCTCAGTAGCTCGGTACGCGGTTTTGTTAAAGTTTCGAGAACATACCTTCACCGAAGAGTCAAGCAGTATATTGCTCCCACACAGAAGCATACCGACAATCCTTCTTTCCACGAACAATACGAGACTGGAATAGAAGGGAGAACCGATAGAGGTACTGAAGGTACCCTCTGCCACACACCATCAGGTGGCTGGCGGAGTATGGATGTAGATGTAGATGTAGATGTAGATGAACCACGATATTTGGTAAACGCAAAAAAAAAGTCCCGTCCACCACGAGGTCATCAGAGACAGAGCACAAGCTCGGCTTGTGGAAGGCAGGTGAGAGCAGCCTTCCCGCCAGAGGCCACACTCTGGCAGCTTGGAGCACAGTCGCGGCATTCACTCTGCCACACTCTTTTTCTGTTTTACAACTGTTGTAACTCGCCGTTCCATCTTAGGAACTTTTCTTTTGGCTGCTGCGCAGCTCCAACCTTTTGTATGTGCTTAGTTGTGGTTCCATGTGCTCCACAAGAGGTAGTAGTTCGCAGAACAGTCACTTCGTTTTGGCCTCTATAGCTTAACGCATTGAGCCACCAGCAAGTTCCTGAACATAATCGTTAATATAATTTCTTTGAGCGCAGTTCCTGTTTATGCAGTAGACTTTGCGAAATTTTCGTGGTAACCTCGAGATAAAATCACAACAAGTGTTTCGCATTACTATATAAATTAGTGACCAATATCCTTAATACAGAGACTAAACAGGTAAATGCAATGGTTACACAACATATAAACACCGGCTGCTGTGGCTGAGCAGTTCTAGGCGCTTCAGTTCGGAATCGCGTGACTGCTACGGTCGCAGGTCCGAATCCTGCCTCGGGCATGGATGTGTGTGATGTCCTTAGGTGAGTTAGGTTTAAGTAGTTCTAAGTCTAGAGGACTGATGACCTCAGATATTAAGTCCCGTAGTGCCTAGAGCCATCTGCACAATTTGAACAGATAAACCACAGGTATATCGCACATAGTGTCGGTTTACAACAACACGATGGTATTTGGTGATCGCAGGAGTATGTCCCCTCGACAACGAAGTCGTTAGAGATGGAGCACATGCTCGGATTGTGGAAGGATGGGCACCGTCACCCTTCCCACCAGTTACCATATTCTAGCAGGTGAGAGCACCGTCGCAACTTTTACTCCACCATGGTCTTTTACAGTGTTACTCGTACTATTGCTCATGATACCACCTCAGGGCGTTTTCTTTTAGCTGTTGTACGGTTACAAAGTTTTGTAAGTGCGGTGAGCCGGTTGGTGTGACAGAGCCGTTCTAGGCGCTTCAGTCTGGAACCGCACGACCGCTACGGTCGTAGGTTCGAATCCTGCGTCGGGCATGGATGTGTGAGATGTCCTTAGGTTAGTTAGGTTTAAATAGTTCTAAGTGTAGGGGACTGATGACCTTATATGTTAAGTCCCATAGTGCTCAGAGCCATAAGTGCGGTGTTTTTGTGGCTACTGTGCAGAACCATCACGTAATTCGGACTTCTACAACGCAACCCAGTGACCCAAAACCAACTATCTGAACATGAGTGTTAATAAAATTTCTGTGTGCGCAGTTCGTGTCCACGCAGCAGGTTTTTCGAATTTTTTGGGATAAAAGTTCTTGGGTTCACATGTAATTTAATTACCAATAGCTTTAATAGGGTCATTCAATAAATGAATAGACATTGGTCTAGAGAACAAAGCGTTTATTTTTAAGAAACAATACTTTTTCCAATTTTCAATTTAATCTCATTGAAGATTTATGCAACTGTTCCAACGGGCTGAAAGCTTTTTATTCCTGCTGCCAGGACCTCTTTATCCTGATGTTTGAACCAATTTCCCACAAACTTTTTCACGTCCTATTTGTCCTGGAACGTATTCCCACGTAATGCAAGCAAATGGAAATCACTAGGTGCTAAATCAGGACCGTAAAGGGTGTGAGGCAGTACTTCCCAGCCAATTTTGTCGATGGTTTCACGGGTTAGTTGAGTAATATGAGGACGGGCGTTGTCTTGCTGGAGAATCACACTTCTCGTCTGAGATCCACGACGTCACTCTCTCATGGCTGGCTTCACCTTGTGTAAAAGCAAAACTGAATAGTATTCACAGTTCATTGTACGCTCCTCTTCAAGATAATCACAAAAAACTGTACCTTCAGCATCCCAAAATACCGTCAACATGACTTTCCTGCCGATACTTGGATTTTGAATTTTTTCTTGGCAGGTGAGCTAGTGTGCCTCCAATCCCTGCTTTGTCTTTCTGATTATGGTTGTTATAGTGAAGTTATAGTGAAGTTAAAATTTTTTTGAGGAAGTGCTCACCTTCTCTTTCACAAAGTTCCTTTTGCTCTGTGCGCACTCTCAACCTCGTTTCCTTGTGTAGCCGCCTCAACTACTTTCGGACCCATCTTGCACAGGTTTTGCAGTACTTCAGCTTGTTACAGATAATGTTATGAGCTGTACCAGTCACTGAGTCGCGGCCATTTATGAACTGCTCTACCAACTTGCAAAAATTTGCACGCCAACCTTCACCATAGACTTTAGACAGTCTACAGTACATATTCACTCGTATCTCGTCTTCAGCAAGTAAAAACCGAATAACAGAACGTTATTCAACTAATGTGGGCGTTTCAAGCGGACTCGCCATCTTGAAATGTATTTTTGGGGTTATAAACAAAACGATGTTGATACATCAGCTGATCAAGGCTCATCCCAGTGATTCCAACTTAAAGCCATAAAAGTGCTTGCCCTACTAACAGTTTTTTCCCCAGACCATTTTGTCTCTTTACTTATTGAATGATCCTCGTATAACGGTTGCATATAAAATGTAATGGTTACAGAACCAATAAATCACAAGTTCATCACACGTGGCGTCGATTGACAACACTATCTCATTTGGTTACGTAGAAGAAACGTTCCGTCGACAACGAAGTCATTAGAGACAGCTGCCTGGCAGGTGGGAGTACCGTTGCTCCCTCTGCTCCACCACGTTCGTTTACAGTATTACAAGTACTGTTCCTCAGGGTTCCACGTTAAGACCTTTTCTTTCATCCGTTGTACGGTTACAAACCTCTGTACCTCGTTGTTTTTCGTAGTTCCGGGTGCAGCACCTCCTCTACTACTTTTTCGGAATCATCGCCTTGTTTTGGCCTCTGTATCGCAATAGACTGAGCCAGAACCAAGGCCCCGAACACAAATGTTATTAAAATTTCTGTGAGCGCTGCTCAGATCCGCGCCAAAGGCTTTTTGTGAAAACGCCGAGATAAAATCATAAAAGGCGTTTTGTATTAACACGTAATTTAATCATCAATCTACTTAATACAGCGTTATACAGTGTAGTATAATGATTACAGAGTAGATAAACACAGGGCCACTTCATACAGACTACATCTACATCTACATTTATACTCTGCAAGCCAGCCAATGGTGTGTGGCGGAGGGCACTTTACGTGCCACTGTCATTACCTCCCTTTCCTGTTCCAGTCGCGTATGGTTCGCGGGAAGAACGACTGCCGGAAAGCCTCCGTGCGCGCTTGGATCTCTCTAATTTTACATTCGTGATCTCCTCTGGAGGTATAAGTAGGGGGAAGCAATATGTTCGATGCCTCATCCAGAAACGCACCCTCTCGAAACCTGGACAGCAAGCTACACCGCGATGCAGAGCGTCTCTCTTGCAGAGTCTGCCACTTGAGTTTGCTAAATATCTCCGTAGCGCTATCACGCTTACCAAATAATCCTGTGACGAAACGTGCCGCTCTTCTTTGGATCTTCTCAATCTCCTCTGACAACCCGACCTGGTACGGATCCCACACTGATGAGCAATAATCAAGTATAGGTCGAACGAGGATTTTGTAAGCCACCTCCTTTGTTGATGGACTATATTTTCTCAGGACTCTCTCAATGAATCTCAGCCTGGCACCCACCTTACCAACAATTAATTTTATATTATCATTCCACTTCAAATCGTTCTGCACGCATACTCCCAGATATTTTACAGAAGTAACTGCTACCAGTGTTTGTTCCTCTATCATAAAATCATACAATAAAGGATCCTTCTTTCTATGTATTCGCAATATATTACATTTATCTATGTTAAGGGTCAGTTGCCACTCCCTGCACCAAGTGCCTATCCGCTGCAGATCTTCCTGCATTTCAATGCAGTTTTATAATGCTGCAAGTTCTCTGTATACTACAGTATCATCCGCGAAAAGCCGCATGAAACTTCCGACACTATCTACTAGGTTATTTATATATATTGTGAAAAGCAATGGTCCCATAACACTCCCCTGTGGCGCACCAGAGGTTACTTAAACGTCTGTAGACGTCTCTCCATTGAGAACAACATGCTGTGTTCTGTTTGCTAAAAACTCTTCAATCCAGCCACACAGCTGGTCTGATATTCCGTAGGCTCTTACTTTGTTTATAAGGCGACAGTGTGGAACTGAATCGAACGCCTTCCGGAAGTCAAGAAAAATAGCATCTACCTGGGAGCCTGTATCTAATATTTTCTGGGTCTCATGAATAAATAACGCGAGTTGGGTCTCACACGATCACAGTTTCCGGGATCCATGTTCATTCCTACAGAGTAGATTCTGGGTTTCAAAAAACGACACGATACGCGAGCAAAAAGCATGTTCTAAAATTCTACAACAGATCGACGTCAGAGATATAGGTCTATAGTTTTGCGCATCTGCTCGACGACCCTTCTTGAAGACTGGGACTACCTGTGCTCTTTTCCAATCATTTGGAACCTTCCGTTCCTCTAGAGACTTGCGGTACACGGCTGTTAGAAGGGGGCAAGTTCTTTCGAGTACTCTGTGTAGAATCGAATTTGTATCCCGTCAGGTCCAGTGGACTTTTCTCTGTTGAGTGATTACAGTTGCTTTTCTATGTCAGCCATATTTTCCTTTGTGCGAGGATTTAGAGAAGGAACTGCAGTGCGGTCTTCCTCTGTGAAACAGCTTTGGAAAAAGGTGTTTAGTATTTCAGCTTTACGCGTGACATCCTCTGTTTCAATGCCATCATCATCCCAGAGTGACTGGATATGCTGTTTCGAACCACTTACTGATTTAACGTAAGATAAGAACTTCCTAGGATTTTCTGTCAAGTCGGTACATAGAATTTTACTTTCGAATTCACTGAACGCTTCACGCATAGCCCTCCTTACGCTAACTTTGACATCGTTTAGCTTCTGTTTGTCTGAGAGGTTTTGGCTGCGTTTAAACTTGAAGTGAAGCTCTCTTTGCTTTCGCAGTAGTTTCCTAACTTTGTTGTTGAACCACGGTGGGTTTTTCCCGTCCCTCACAGTTTTACTCGGCACGTAGCTGTCTAAAACGCATTTTACGATTGCCTTGAACTTTTTCCATAAACACTCAACATTGTCAGTGTTGGAACAGAAATTTTCATTTTGATCTGTTGGGTAGTCTGAAATCTGCCTTCTATTACTCTTGCTAAACAGATAAACCTTCCTCCCTTTTTATATATTCCTATTTACTTCCATATTCATGGATGCTGCAACGGCCTTATGATCACTGATTCCCTGTTCTGCGCTTAAAGAGTCGAAAAGTTCGTGTTGCTTGTTATCAGTAGGTCCAAGTTGTTATCTCTACGAGTCGGGTCTCTGTTTAATTGCTCGAGGTAATTTTCGGATAGTGCACTCACTATAATGTCACTCGATGCTCTGCCCTACCACCCGTCCTAAACATCTGAATGTCCCAGTCTCTATCTGGTAAATTTAAATCTCCACCTAAGACTATAACATGCTGATAAAATTTATGTGAAATGTATTCCAGACCTTCTCTCAGTTGTTCTGCCACTAATGTTGCTGAGTCGGGAGGTCGGTAAAAGGAGTCAATTATTAACCTAGCTCGGTTGTTGTGTGCAACCTCCACCCATAATAATTCACAGGAACTATCCACTTCTACTTCACTACAGGATAAACTACTACTAACAGCGACAAACACGCCCCCACCGGTTGTATGCAGTCTATCCTTTCTGAACACCGTCTGTGCCCTTGTAAAAATTTCGGCAGAATTTATCTCTGGCTTCAGCCAGCTTTCCGCACCTATAACGATTTCAGCTTCGGTGTTTTCTATCAGCGCTTGAAGTTCCGGTACTTTACCAACGCAGCTTCGACAGTTTACAATTACAATACCGATTGCTGCTTGGTTCCCACATGTCCTGACTTTGCCCCGCAACCTTTGAGGCTGTTGCCCTTTCTGTACTTGCCCGAGACCATCTAACCTAAAAAACCGCCCAGTCCACACCACACAACCCCTGCTACCCGTGCAGCCGCCTGCTGAGTGTAGTGGACTCCTGACCTACCCTGCGAAACCCGAAACCTCACCACCCTATGGCGCAAGTCGAGGACTCTGCAGCCCACACGGTCGCAGAAACGTATCAGTCTCTGATTCAGACGCTCCACTCGGCTCTGTACCAAAGGTCCGCAGTCAGTCCTGTCGACGATGCTGCATGGTGAGCTCTGCTTTCATCCCTCTAGCGAGACTGGCAGTCTTCACCAAATCAATGGCCGCCGGAAGCCAGAGAGGATTTCCTCCGATCCATAGCGACACACATCATTGGTGCCGACATGAGCTACCACCTGCAGATGGGTGCACCCTGTACCCTACATGGCATCCGGAAGGACCCTTTCCACATCTGGAATGACTCCCCCCGGTATGCACACGGGTTGCACATTGGTTTTCTTCCCCTCTCTTGCTGCTATGTCCCTGAGGGGCCCCACTACGCGCCTGACGTTGGAGCCCCCAACTACCAGTAAGCCCACCCTCTGCGACTGCCTGGATCTTGGAGACTGAGGGACAACTTCTGGAACAGGACAAGCAGCCATGTCCGGCCGAAGATCAGTATCAGCCAGAGACAGAGCCTGAAACCGGTTCGTCAGATAAACTGGAGAGGCCTTCCGTTCAGCCCTCCAGAATGTCTTTCGCCCCCTGCCACACCTCGAGACGACCTCCCCTCTACCACAGGTAAGGAGTCAGCCTCAATGTGGGCAGTATCCCGGACAGCCACAGCCGGAGTCCGATTGGGGGATGCGTGGGACGAACTGACCGTCCCCGATAAACTCCCATCCGGACCCCCACAGTGATGTCCATTGGCAACAGCCTCAAGCTGTGTGACCAAAGCCAACAGTGCCTGAAGCTGGGAGCGAAGGGATGTCAACTCAGCCCGCATCCGAACACAGCAAACGCAGTGCTGCAAACTGTCATGCTGACATTAGATGTCGCCATTACTAGTGTTTGCTGTGCTGCCTTCCAGTGTCACCTGCTTACGATTCTTTTAGACGTTTGGACTGTCGCTGGCCGCAAAATGCCCGATGGAGCAGCCGAGTAATCGCTTTGCACCTTTTTTTTTTTTTTTTTTTTTCATATGACTCTGCCGTAGTATCGCATTCTTTCGGCATTGGACTTTTTCAGGCTTTCTGGATTCCTTTCGACGAAAGCTTTCCTCAGAGTTGCGTTTTCTAGAATTCCGAACATATCTGTCAGTCACCAGACGACATCATTCACTATTTTGTGACATTTTAATTACGTCACAGCCGGTTTCGTTCTACATGAAATACAGATGACACCGTCATCGCAAGTAATTCTGATAGACCCAGAAAGTGCCAGTGTTGTGGCGCAAAAAGTTACAGTGATTGTTGTTGAACTTCCGATATCCTCTGCGGATGTTCATTTAGAACGAAATCGATTGTGACGTCAACAGTTTCGTTCTAAGTGAACATAACCTAATGACATTTTTGAGTCATGACACTGTTATATTTCTGTCACTTCGTGAGAATCAGATTCGGTGACTGGTGATGGACTTTCGGCATCACCTGAAGATGTGTATTTAGAACGAAATCGGTAGTGGTGTAATAAAAGGACATGAAATACAGCAATGGTGGTTTTCATTAACATATATATTATTCCGTTCTGGAGCACAAAATGAACAAGTTACTGAGCACTTAACACATTAACACTTGCCAAGTGCAGGTAATCATCTGACTCTGGAAGCAAATGTAACGTACATCAATAACGTGATAGGGTTGATCACAAAGTAGAAGGCCAGTGCTCGCCATTAACTGTGTATTTACTCCGTTGGACTGAATTGCTCAAGCGTGCAACACACCGACTAAAAACCAAGCTAAATCTCCTTCATTATACGCTGAATCAATTTCTAACCAATTCTGTTCAGTGCTTCCTCATTAGCTAAGAGATATATCCATCCAACATTCAGCAGTGATCTGTAGCACCGCGTTTCAGAAGCTTCTATT
The DNA here is from genome assembly GCF_021461395.2 of Schistocerca americana. NCBI lineage: Eukaryota > Metazoa > Arthropoda > Insecta > Orthoptera > Acrididae > Schistocerca > Schistocerca americana. Next base: position 551,720,611 of record NC_060121.1, on the reverse strand, counting down.
CTTGTCTGAACTCTTTATCATCCATATTTCACTTCCAAACTTGGCTTCACTCCAGGCAAATACCTCCAGGAAAGAATTCCTAACACTTAAATCTGTATTAAACGTTAAAAAATTTCTCTTTTTCAGAGACGTTTTTCTTGCCACTGCGAGTCTACATTTTACAACCTCTCTACTTCTCGCACCAGCAGTTATTTTGCTTTCCTATTCCAGTTAAGTTTGTTTCTGTGAACATATCTTCGCAACAGTGAGAAAGCCTGTAATATCGACTCACCAAAATGCAATACAAATCTCATGGTAATGCAACATCCCTCAGTGCCAAAATACTGTGATGCACTTAGTATCACTATTGAAACATCTCAAAATTGCACCGTTGTGCCACTCTTCTATTGCATTCGTTGAGCCCATGCACAATGTGTTTTCCATTCTACACGGCGTAGATAAAACACAGTTTATGATCACTCGCACTGGTGGTGATGCAGAGACTGGTACATCAAACAGGTGGTTCTTTGGGTCAATGGCAGCGGAGTTCACGAGATGAAAGGCTATTCAGAACCAAGTTTCAGAGCGTAGAGAAGCCGTTGTAAGCATTAAAAAACAGTCGAGAGAGCGATCCGAATCGAAAACCGTAAACACAGGAAAGGTTAATGACTGAGCAATCAGTGGCGTGTATCGGAGAATTCATAGTATTAAGATCGTAACCACTTTAGCCCCATGTTAGGTGTATTGCCTACGTATCGGGCGATACCTCTCTCTCTTTTTTTTTTTTTTTTTTTTTTTTTTTTTTTTTTTTTTTTTTTTTTTTTTTGTTGCGCACGCGATCGTAGCAATTTCCTCCAGAATAAGTGAAACTAAAAAACTCGAAACATAGAAAATATTTCGTTGATACTTCATCATGCTTTTATGAAACATAAACAACGTTCGCAGTTATTAATAGTAACAGGAAACTCTTGCCTCTCAACATGATGAAGGATGTTCCATTGAGTACAAAATAACGACAATAATTAGATATTTTATGTTCGTTCATGTAAACAGTACCTGCATAAAAATTAAATTCTTTGGTTGCATAAAAGGGCAGAAGCTCGGCGATCATCTAATTTTTCTTACTTATCGAATGCAATTTATGCAGATACACTCCTGGAAATGGAAAAAAGAACACATTGACACCGGCGTGTCAGACCCACCATACTTGCTCCGGACACTGCGAGAGGGCTGTACAAGCAATGATCACACGCACGGCACAGCGGACACACCAGGAACCGCGGTGTTGGCCGTCGAATGGCGCTAGCTGCGCAGCATTTGTGCACCGCCGCCGTCAGTGTCAGCCAGTTTGCCGTGGCATACGGAGCTCCATCGCAGTCTTTAACACTGGTAGCATGCCGCGACAGCGTGGACGTGAACCGTATGTGCAGTTGACGGATTTTGAGCGAGGGCGTATAGTGGGCATGCGGGAGGCCGGGTGGACGTACCGCCGAATTGCTCAACACGTGGGGCGTGAGATCTCCATAGTACATCGATGTTGTCGCCAGTGGTCGGCGGAAGGTGCACGTGCCCGTCGTCCTGGGACCGGACCGCAGCGACGCACGGATGCACGCCAAGACCGTAGGATCCTACGCAGTGCCGTAGGGGACCGCACCGCCACTTCCCAGCAAATTAGGGACACTGTTGCTCCTGGGGTATCGGCGAGGACCATTCTCAACCGTCTCCATGAAGCTGGGCTACGGTCCCGCACACCGTTAGGCCGTCTTCCGCTCACGCCCCAACATCGTGCAGCCCGCCTCCAGTGGTGTCGCGACAGGCGTGAATGGAGGGACGAATGGAGACGTGTCGTCTTCAGCGATGAGAGTCGCTTCTGCCTTGGTGCCAATGATGGTCGTATGCGTGGTTGGCGCCGTGCAGGTGAGCGCCACAATCAGGACTGCATACGACCGAGGCACACAGGGCCAACACCCGGCATCATGGTGTGGGGAGCGATCTCCTACACTGGCCGTACACCACTGGTGATCGTCGAGGGGACACTGAATAGTGCACGGTACATCCAAACCGTCATCGAACCCATCGTTCTACCGTTCCTAGACCGGCAAGGGAACTTGCTGTTCCAACAGGACAATGCACGTCCGCATGTGTCCCGTGCCACCCAACGTGCTCTAGAAGGTGTAAGTCAACTACCCTGGCCAGCAAGATCTCCGGATCTGTCCCCCATTGAGCATGTTTGGGACTGGATGAAGCGGCGTCTCACGCGGTCTGCACGTCCAGCACGAACGCTGGTCCAACTGAGGCGCCAGGTGGAAATGGCATGGCAAGCCGTTCCACAGGTCTACATCCAGCATCTCTACGATCGTCTCCATGGGAGAATAGCAGCCTGCATTGCTGCGAAAGGTGGATATACACTGTACTAGTGCCGACATTGTGCATGCTCTGTTGCCTGTGTCCATGTGCCTGTGGTTCTGTCAGTGTGATCATGTGATGTATCTGACCCCAGGAATGTGTCAATAAAGTTTCCCCTTCCTGGGACAATGAATTCACGGTGTTCTTATTTCAATTTCCAGGAGTGTATAAAATACTCAATGGACTAACACTGAACAATGTGCACTTCTAATTATGGTCAAAACAAACAAACACAAGTTCTTAGATCCACGTGTCTTTCTCATACATTCATTTATGTTTCTTTCTCTACCAATGCTACCACTACTACGGTAATCCTACCTTTTACTACGTCATTTAGGTAACTGCGCTAGAACTACTAAATCGAAGTTTTAGTAGAGTGCAAGTCTACCAATATCGATATTCGGCTTGGGCAGGTGATCCGAATCGTTGTTGGATGCTAAAAGGTGCTTATCGGCCGATTCTTCATCAGTATACTTATCCATAACTCAGCGAACTACACCTAACACAGCTGAAGAAGTAAAGCTGAGACGGAACCTAGCAGTCCTGAATACGAGCTTGGGGGTGAAAATTAAAGTGGACATGACTGTTACCAGTAGGAAGTATCACTGAAAGAATGGATTAGCTTTGTTGAGCTGGATAAGCGCTGGGTATGGGCCCTTTGTTGACACTCATTTGTGGAGCTCGTGGCGCCCATGGCTCTAAAACACACAGCTTCCGAGGTTGAACATGCGCTAATTTTCTGACATCCCCCTTTTATTTATTTTCTAGCCTTTTCTCCATGGTTTCGCCTCCATATATGTTCGATACATTCCACACATATACTGAACACACCAACTCCTCCCCCTTTCTGTGATCACATCTTTCTTCATCTGTCTGTCCAGCTCGTCCTCCCCTTCTTTCTATCTCCTCTTCCTCACTTTGTCTTTTCATCTCCATCCTTTTTTGTCCATTTCTTCCATCCCCTCTCTCTGAACATATCTTCCTCCCAACTCAATGTGACCATATCCTCGTTGTTCTGTCACTATTCATCTCCACATTTTCCACCTGCCCTCTGCCCCTGTACATATTTCACATACCTTGTGTATCTCCCCCTATATCCCCTTCTTCATCCATTTCCTGCTCCCTTTCGCTCTCCCCATCTGCTATCCATCTCAACCTATCTTCAACAATGCTCATCAGCATGTGTAGACCCTAGATTACAGTTCAATAAAGCAGACTGATGCTACTTCCACAAGACCTCTGTCATGCAGCACAGGCTACACATCAGGGGCTTGAACATCGTTTAGTTTCTGCTGAAGAAGCCACCAAGCAAATCAGATAGATAAAGCAGGCCAATATTGCTTCAACACAACACACCTGCCATGCAGGACAGCCTACATTTTGGGGCTCCAAAATTATGCCTTGTTCCTGACATGTACACTGCCCAGAAAAAACAGGTAGATTTGGCAGAACAATTCTGTTCCCTCACAACATCCCAGTCACTCAGGGCAGACTATATGCCAGGCACTGGATAAAACACTTTTTTGTCTGTATTCCGGCTCCTACTGGAAATAGGAGGTTATAAACTCCACAGTGCTGATACTCATGAGGACTTCTGTTTCTGTGACGAATTTGGTTTAAGCCGATTCTGAGGTTTTTCCCACATCCCTTGCACTAGCAGCATGCAAATGAAATGTCACTTGATTGTTAGAGCAACGCTGATACTGTGTCGAGTGCTTGCCCTTCCAAAGTCACGTCCGAAAGTGACTTTCAAATGCACTTACACACCACACAGATCCCTCACCATCCAGGGTTTCTACTGTGTTGTTCGTACCACTCCCTCCTACCACCAAGAAAAAACTTCCGACTACACGAACTATTCCCGATATTCAGCCGTTTTTTAGTTTCTATTGATAGGCCTGTTACACCACCAGTAGAGTCGGCTACTTCATTAACATTATTAATTTAAATGTGTCCATGAGAGCAATGAACGAAAAACGACTTTTTTAAACGTTATGTTAAAACTAATTAAGTTGACAATTAGATCCAAAGTTAACTCTTACAAGCCCAATAGTTTCGTTATCAGAAGGCCTGACGAATACAAGGATGTATTTGTTTATATTGTTCAGTTAAAATTCAAAAAACTGTTACGTAAAATTTACACAAACGTCATCTTTACGATTTGTAAGTGCTCGACTATGCAGGTGGCTGAATAAGGCACGTAAATGAAGATAAAAAACTATGACACTTAGGAAATAATTCTGTGCTGTCGCAAGTATTTGTGTAATGGTAGGAAGGAATGCCATGAACTACAAATCCTGACCGCTGAAGGGTGAGTGAGTAGGGATGTGTTTGAAGGCCACTTTTGTACGGTTTTCTTCAATAACTCAAAACTCTTCAAAAACTGCGGCCTTTAGTGAAAACGCAAGCAAAGGGGTACGAGTCGATTGGCGGCTCGTGTAGGCTTCATGATACACTTGTCTACATACAGTCCTGGCAGAAGTGGATTCCTGGCGCCCCATCTTGAAATTGGCGGCCATCTGTCTCACAGCTGACTGTCTGTGACACCACTTATTGTCGTCATGGGTGGAGGTTTACACGGATGGAAACGTTTATCTGTGATAATACTGAGCATACACCTTTCCACCTTTCATACTATGATCCACGTGTGTTGCACCGATAGTCATCTCACATTCAGAGTCGGTTAACTTGAGACATGCTGACATGTTCGTTACACACGTACATGTGACAGCCAACTCAGATATCGTGTCAACCTTCGCGTCATACGCCGCATCTAGCCGCAAAATTCAGATCTCCATAAATGGCACCCTTCTTTGAGTTTCAGTCACTCACTTTATTCCGTCCGGCAAGATTAGGGTCTTCAGGTCCTCTTTTACTTGCAACTGGACAGTCTTAGTGACGTACCATTCAAATATGGAAAGCAGCTGATAATAATAATAATTATAATAATATAAATAGCATTTCAAATAGTGACTTTCTATCAACTGAGTCAAAGGCTTTCCAGAGTCAGTAAAAGTACGTAATTATGAAATTTTTAGAGCGTCTTTTCAGAGACTTTATTATTAACTTTAAGTTGAGTACCTGCTTCCAACACCATGTTTCTAGAAGCACACTCATATACAATAATTTGTGAGTTGAGATTTTGTTCCGACCTAGCTAACAATGCTTTTGATACGATTTTGTCTGTAACAGATAAGAGAGAAATGCCTCTGTAGTTGTTCACATCTGTTTTATCACCTGCCTTGTGCAGTGGGTGGATCAAAGATGTTTTTCACACTTCAGGGACTCTTCTCTTAACCAAATATTTTTGATTATTTGGGTGAGCTTTTCCAGACTTTCGTCATTTGAATGCATCCATAGTTCTGCAGTGATGGAATCCTCCCCAGTTGCTTCATAGTTTTGGAGAGATTTGATTAATTCCTCCATTTCCAATTTCTTTGGAGTATCTAAGTCCAGGTACTGAGTGTTGCCTTCTGTAGAGTCAAATCTTAATTTCAGTCACTCACAGTTTAGTAAATTTTCAAAATAGTTTCCTTGATTATGATGTGCTAATTTTCTCATTTCTGTATTTAAAGAGCGGGTTTGATGCAGAATGTTTACTTAATTTTCCTTTTAAAATCGTATAGAAATTTCCAATGTTTTTCATTTTGAAATCGTTTCTGTTTGTTTTAACTGACTTTTGTCGTAATTTATCCTAGTATTTCTCATAATTTTAGCTGTTCCCTTTGTTACTTCAAGGAATCTTGTCCTGTTTTACGCGTTCTTGTCTTTATTCCAGTTTTGCCACGCCCTTTGTTTTCTTGTGACTGCTTTGTCACATTCCAAATTCCACCACAGCTCTAATTACACAAATGCTAACAAACACCATCTCTAAATTGAAATATAGTACTGAAATTTCTAGAACTTCTGAGTTCAAAACTGGAGTGAGACAGGGAGACGGTATCTATTCACTGCTCGTTAACTGTGTTCTAGAAATAGTCTTAAGGAATCGCAGAATATCATTAGGCGAAAACCAAATCAATGAGGGAGTTAGATTAGGTTATAAAAAGGACAACCTACAAATAAAGCATTTGTGGACGACCTAGCTAGTTTTTCAGACTCAACAGAAACAGCCACTAAACAAATACAACTGCTTAAAGAACATACTGAAAAAACAGTCTTGCACATCTCCTTTGACAAAATCAAATTTCAGGAAAACATTAAGGCACCCCACACATGACGAAAAATAAACATGGAAAAACTAAGAGAACTAATGAATTCATGTATCTACGAGCAATAACTGAACAAGACAATTTTGAAACAGAAGCCAATAAAACAAGAGTTAATAATCTGAAATCAGCATTCTACCTCTCCAAGGAAGTATCCATCAATGTTATACTTTTACGCAACTCTACAGTATCTCACCTGGAAGCACTTAATGTAACAGAATAATTAGCTCTAAACAAAAAGGCGATGGTGGAAGCACTGGAAATCAAGGAAGAAAAAATACTACGGGAAATTTTGGGACCAGTCAAAGGGCAAACACGATTCAAAAGACGTCATAATAGTGAATTGCATGCATATATTGAGAAAATTACAGACATGCTTAAGAGAAGATGAAAAACTTTCTACGGCCACTTCCAAAGGATGAATCTTACCAGACTGACAAAAGGACGATTCACTTACTTTGTTAAATTAAAAACGGACAGCACATTGTGCAAAGAAGTCGAAAGGGACGTGGACAGATTCCAGATTACTCCACAAGATATTGAGAAACGTCTGGCACTCAGAAAAAAATCACAGGAGTACAAAGGTTTCCATGAAAAACACAAGAGAACACTGGAGCCATTTGGACAGAAGAAGGAAAACTCGAGAAACGATAAGAAAATTGTAGGATAAAAGGAAGGAAAAACAGTTGAAATAATCGTAGTCAATAGCGGCTTAAAAGCAAAAGAAGAAGGATATAAATAATAATCATTTAGACATGTGTATCACATGAGTGGTACATAATATTAATGGTATAATACTCATACTGTTAAATAGGTTGTGCTTCATAACTGTCAGTCTAGCTAACATTGTGTTAAGTAATCTGTTCACCACACTTATACGGAATGTGACTAATGATATCTGACAAAGTTGTGTGGTAACATTACAGAAGGATTCAAATCTGGAGAAGGAATTTACTGATTTGGAGAAGAGGCAAAAATATCAGAATATGACTAGTTCGTGACACAGGAGGAAAACTGAAACACATAGTACCGAGGAAAACACGGTCGGTGTTGGCAATGCGACAAAAATGTTAATTTGCTGTTGAACGGAAAAAAGACAATTGGGATGCGTCAAGAGGGAAGTTACGCCAGTGATAACATGAAGCCTCTTAAATCCAGCGTCGTTTAGTACAATGGTTTCTAGTTAGTTTATTCGACAGTCATACGGCTGATCTGGAGACGGGAACGCATAATGATTTAGTGTTGAGCCACGTTTCTGAACTTATCAGACCTTTCATTTTCTATATGAAATGATATTGAGGAGAGGTACTAAGAGCACGGGTGTCTAAGAAGCCGATAAACAAAACATAGATGGCGAAAAACACGTCACTATAACGTTGTATCCACTATGAGCCTAGGAAGGACTGATGTGATCAAGCAACACGTGAATCGGCTTTATTAAACGTATGTAGGATACTTACAATTATCCGCGTCAGTAAGGTTTGTATAGTTTTGTTCTATCTGAGAGTACGGAACTCTTTTGGAGCACTTTTTTTTCAGTCGCTCCAGAAGACTTGGACAATAAGTGAATGTTACCCTTAGCAACGTTCTCAATAAGAAAAATCCGTTCTGAATCTCAGAAAACAATGGCTTCGACCTTGCTGGCATGTCATATAGTTCACATCGCCTATGTGCTCATTTGTGCAGATCCATGGGTTACTCCCCCGCTACCTTTCTAGGGTGAGGCGGTGTGGGTTCTTTTAAACAGGCGTAATATTCGCGAGTAATTCGTTTTGGCCTTTGATATCAACATCCGACAAACGCAGAATCCATCTAGCGAAGTGGCTTACTCAAATCCTTGCATAGTGCCGCATTGTTAAGACACTATAATCATATCCTGAAGGACGGCTTTTCAGATCCCAGGCAGTCCATCCGGATTTCGTGTTTTACATCGTTTCCCTAAACTGTCTGCAACGAATGTCCGGATGGTTCCTTTCAGAAGGATACACCTGTCTTCCCCTCCTATTCTTCCACAATCTGTTATTTTTTATTTAATCGTGTCAGAAACACACTATAGTTTACAAGTTATAGGAAATGTTCCAAAACATGGTACTATAAGCATTGAAGTTACAGTTAAATGCGGCTTGACCAGCATGCAACAACTTCGCATGCTTCCTTGGTGACATCGATGACATTCTATAGCGTGCATGACGTTGGGTATAGGATGCAGACAAGAAGATGTCTCATTGTCTGTTCTTCACCACATTCACATGCTGTGGAGTCGCATGTAAATCCCCACTTCTTCAAGTTGGTCTTCGTTCTTCCAACTCCAGAACGCAGCCTTCTGAGGGTTTTCCATATTGGCCAGCTTTCTTCGTGACCTGATGGGAGGCTTTCGGTCGGGATCATCCACCCTGCAAGGTGGATGGATCTGGAACGCCATGAGTTGACTCTGAAGTTCGAAGGGAGTTCGGTGAGGCTTTCAGTTGAAGAGAAAAAGCTTTTCCTTGACTTGAGTCTTGATACTGCTGGCTGATACCCGTGTAGTACATGGGTCTTAAGATTCAGTGCCTTAGACTTTTCCAGTCTGGATGCACATTCACGACGGATATCTGGAGGTGGGATGTTCTCTAGACAAAAAACTTTATCAAGTGGTGTAGATCTCAGACATTCCGTAATGAGTCAATTCCGTAATGAGTCATTCAAGGCTATATCCACTTCTTCAGCATGACTAGATCTGCACCAGACAGTGCAAGCATATTCTGCAGCTGAATAACAAAGAGCTACAGTTCTTAAGATGCGAGGATGCGTCCCCCAGGTTGTACCCGATAATTTCGGGAGAATGTTGTTCCTTGCAGATAGATACCTTCCGTATGGTGTTCAAGCAATGTATTCTGTTGGTAAGTGCTCGCTCAAGGGTTACTCCAAGATATTTGGGGGTGAAGCAGTGTTCTAATTGCTTACCTTCCCAGGACAGTCTGATGTTTTGCGTCGTTACTAACGACGCATCATCGACAGGACATCAAACGGCGCTCATTACCCTCGACAATTCTATGACGTCACCTTTTCACAACAACTTAAATCACCGAATATGGAATGCACCGTGATGTTCACTTATTTACTGTTTCCATCACGAGATGCATTAAGGGATATACTTAATGAGCAATATCTTCAAGTCGATGTGGATTACGTTTGAATGTAGACAACGATTTTCTACATTTTTGTAATGAAGAACAACATCCCCTGAAATTTTCATCTATTTTTGGTTAATTTATGTAGGCGACAACGGTTATGATTATCGTCTTTATTCATCCAAGGATCATCTCATAATCAAGCCAATGCGATGCAAATCAGTTGCTTAAAATATAAAACATACAAAGTGCATAAAGTCCTTTATGCAATTGGATGGTCTACGAGGATAGGACAAATGTTCGGCCTTGGCGTTGATTAAGGAACTATAGTGGTATCTGCCTTACTGATTTTGGAAAATCACGAAAACCTAAATCCGAATGGCAGGACAGAGCAACTCCATGCTCAATAAAATGTGGCTCGTGTCTTAATAACTGCACTGCCCTATTCATTTGGTCCCTATTGTATATGTTCCTTCGTTAACAAACAATTTGTTTCAGGCAACTCGTAACTTAAAACACAGTTCCTTTCTTCACCACCGAACACAATAAGGACGCCCACTGAAGACTCCTTCACTGTGAAGCCTTGCAGACAAACAAAAATTACGCGAAGCGAAATGTAGTGTGAGGAGGGCTATGCGAGAGGCGTTCAATGAATTCGAAAGTAAAGTTCTATGTAATGACTTGGTAGAAAATCCTAAGAAATTTTGGTCAAAGCGGTCAAAGCGGTAGGTGGATCAAAAAAAAAGGTCCAGACACTCTGTGACCAAAATGTTACTGAAACATACGATGACAGACTAAAGGCCGAAATACTAAATGTCTTTTTCCAAAGCTGTTTCACAGAGGAAGACTGCACTGTAGTTCCTTCTCTAGATTGTCGCACAGATGACAAAATTGTTGATATCGAAATAGACGACAGAGGGATAGAGAAACAATTAAAATCGCTCAAAAGAGGAAAGGCCGCGGGACCTGATGGGATACCAGTTCGATTTTACACAGAGTACGCGAAGGAACTTGCCCCCCTTCTTGCAGCGGTGTACCGTAGGTCTCTAGAAGAGCGTAGCGTTCCAAAGGATTGGAAAAGAGCACAGGTCATCCCCGTTTTCAAGAAGGGACGTCGAACACATGTGCAGAACTATAGATCTATATCTCTAACGTCGATCAGTTGTAGAATTTTGGAACACGTATTATGGTCGAGTATAATGACTTTTCTGGGGACTAGAAATCTACTCTGTAGGAATCAGCATGGGTTTCGAGAAAGACGGTCGTGTGAAACCCAGCTCGCGCTATTCGCCCACGAGACTCAGAGGGCCATAGACACGGGTTCCCAGGTAGATGCCGTGTTTCTTGACTACCGCAAGGCGTTCGATACAGTGCCCCACAGTCGTTTAATGAACAAAGTAAGAGCATATGGACTATCAGACCAATTATGTGATTGGATTGAAGAGTTCCTAGATAACAGGACGCAGCATGTCATTCTCAATGGAGAGAAGTCTTCCGAAGTAAGAGTGATTTCAGGTGTGCCGCAAGGGAGTGTCGCAGGACCGTTGCTATTCACAATATACATAAATGACCTTCTGGATGACATCGGAAGTTCACTGAGGCTTCTTGCGGATGATGCTGTGGTACATCGAGAGGTTGTAACAATGGAAAATTGTACTGAAATGCAGGAGGATCTGCAGCGAATTGACGCATGGTGCAGGGAATGGCAATTGAATCTTAATGTAGACAAGTGTAATGTGCTGCGAACACATAGAAAGATAAATCCCTTATCATTTAGCTACAAAATAGGTGGTCAGCAACTGGAAGCAGTTAATTCCATAAATTATCTGGGAGTACGCATTAGGAGTGATTTAAAATGGAATGATCATACGAAGTTAATCGTTCGTAAAGCAGATGCCAGACTGAAATCCATTGGAAGAATCCTAAGGAAATGCAATCCGAAAACAAAGGAAGTAGGTTACAGTACGCTTGTTCGCCCACTTCTTGAATACTGCTCAGCAGTGTGGGATCCGTACCAGATAGGGTTGATAGAAGAGATAGAGAAGATCCAACGGAGAGCAGCGCGCTTCGTTACAGGATCATTTAGTAATCGCGAAAGCGTTACGGAGATGATAGATAAACTCCAGTGGAAGACTCTGCAGGAGAGACGCTCAGTAGCTCGGTACGGGATTTTGTTAAAGTTTCGAGAACATACCTTCACCGAAGAGTCAAGCAGTATACTGCTCCCTCCTACGTATATCTCGCGAAGAGACCATGAGGATAAAATCAGAGAGATTAGAGCCCACACAGAAGCATACTGACAATCATTATTTCCACGAACAATACGAGACTGAAAGAAGGGAGAACCGATAGAGGTACTGAAGGTACCCTCCGCCGCTTGCGGAGTATGGATGTAGATGTAGATGTAGAAGATGCTGCTGTGCTCCTTGCAACAACTTAAGTCTGTTCAGAAGGAACTTTCCATGCCGGTACATATTCAACGGCGCACCTCGGTCCACTTAAACAATTCAGTGAGAAATTCCCCTGATGAATGAGATGTTGATCTCAGGAGGATTACAAGACATTACTACCATTCATTTTACGTCATGAGACACGATTTCCTTGTGAAAGCAATAAAACATGATCTCTTATTTAAATACGACAGGGCTTGCAGCTGTTCCTTTTCATTACTAACCAGTACTCTACGTGCTCCAAATAATCTTTAATTACGTTGTACGCTTTACTGATGGAGAGCGCTATAGCTACCTTTTTAAACATGTGTATTTTAGTAATGTTCTTCATTTCTAATTATACTATTTTATGCTCTGACAGAAAATGCTGTTCAAAGCATAGAATCTGCTGGCAAAGTGTTTCAGTTTCTCTGTTTCTACTAAACACGGTCAACGGGGCTACCTAGCCGTGTAACAGAACCATTCTGCTCATAAGCTGTTATTTGATTAAGATAATAGCCTCGATGGTTTATTATCTCTTGTTAACTAGCAGAGAACAGTATTTGATCCATCTTTCATATACTTGTGTGCGCGCCTCACCCGCAACTATTTCATTGATCATACACCACTCTGTTCCCTGATCCATTGTTTGTTTTTATGTCCCCCTTAAAAGTTCCCTACATTGTCCTTTTCGTTGCTCACTAAGCTACCCTTTATTTTAATTTTCGGCTCAAAAGTCCTTGCTTCAGTGTCAAATGACAAATGTGGTAATAAATCCCAATTATAAACTTTCCGTTTCAGATACATCGGAATTGTCGTTTGAAAATTCTGCTCAGTTTATCTAAAGCACTCAAATTACGGACACAACTCAAAGTTTTAAAACAGTCGCGCAACCAATACGCGTCGATAATTTCTTGCTAAAGCCGACCATCAGGATCATCGTGAAAGGAACGCAAAGCGGCTGTTTGTGTTTGCAGGGGAAATGTGGTGGTAGGGGGGGGGGGGGGGGGGTAGGGGGGGGATTACCGAAGGGAAATACCAGGATAAAAGCATCCGTAGTTTAAAATCTTCCACTTTGAATGTGAAGACACAAGCTACGCTTTCTTCCCCTCTTTTGTTACTGTCCCATTTACATCAAAGTCCAATGCTGCATAAAATTTTCAAATGTGAAAAAAAGTGATTATTTTCCAGATATGTGACCGAAAGCAGTTTTTCTTGAAATACACTCCTGGAAATGGAAAAAAGAACACATTGACACCGGTGTGTCAGACCCACCATACTTGCTCCGGACACTGCGAGAGGGCTGTACAAGCAATGATCACACGCACGGCACAGCGGACACACCAGGAACCGCGGTGTTGGCCGTCGAATGGCGCCAGCTGCGCAGCATTTGTGCACCGCCGCCGTCAGTGTCAGCCAGTTTGCCGTGGCATACGGAGCTCCATCGCAGTCTTTAACACTGGTAGCATGCCGCGACAGCGTGGACGTGAACCGTATGTGCAGTTGACGGACTTTGAGCGAGGGCGTATAGTGGACATGCGGGAGGCCGGGTGGACGTACCGCCGAATTGCTCAACACGTGGGGCGTGAGGTCTCCACAGTACATCGATGTTGTCGCCAGTGGTCGGCGGAAGGTGCACGTACCCGTCGACCTGGGACCGGACCGCAGCGACGCACGGATGCACGCCAAGACCGTAGGATCCTACGCAGTGCCGTAGAGGACCGCACCGCCACTTCCCAGCAAATTAGGGACACTGTTGCTCCTGGGGTATCGGCGAGGACCATTCGCAACCGTCTCCATGAAGCTGGGCTACGGTCCCGCACACCGTTAGGCCGTCTTCCGCTCACGCCCAAACATCGTGCAGCCCGCCTCCAGTGGTGTCGCGACAGGCGTGAATGGAGGGACGAATGGAGACGTGTCGTCTTCAGCGATGAGAGTCGCTTCTGCCTTGGTGCCAATGGTGGTCGTATGCGTGTTTGGCGCCGTGCAGGTGAGCGCCACAATCAGGACTGCATACGACCGAGGCACACAGGGCCAACACCCGGCATCATGGTGTGGGGAGCGATCTCCTATACTGGTTGTACACCACTGGTGATCGTCGAGGGGACACTGAATAGTGCACGGTACATCCAAACCGTCATCGAACCCATCGTTCTACCATTCCTAGACCGGCAAGGGAACTTGCTGTTCCAACAGGACAATGCACGTCCGCATGTATCCTGTGCCACCCAACGTGCTCTAGAAGGTGTAAGTCAACTACCCTGGCCAGCAAGATCTCCGGATCTGTCCCCCATTGAGCATGTTTGGGACTGGATGAAGCGTCGTCTCACGCGGTCTGCACGTCCAGCACGAACGCTGGTCCAACTGAGGCGCCAGGTGGAAATGGCATGGCAAGCCGTTCCACAGGACTACATCCAGCATCTCTACGATCGTCTCCATGGGAGAATAGCAGCCTGCATTGCTGCGAAAGGTGGATGTACACTGTACTAGTGCCGACATTGTGCATGCTCTGTTGCCTGTGTCTATGTGCCTGTGGTTCTGTCAGTGTGATCATGTGATGTATCTGACCCCATGAATGTGTCAATAAAGTTTCCCCTTCCTGGGACAATGAATTCACGGTGTTCTTATTTCAATTTCCAGGAGTGTACGTTCATTTTTGCTTCATGAAAGATAGTCGAACTAGAAGGCTTCAACTAGAGTTTCAGATGAATCTGCGACGGTATAGGATGTTACTATCCACTGTATGACTAGAGAATTTTTAAACATACGTAAAACTGGTTAGTTATGAACTTGTTATTTGTTAGTTATTGGCTAATTCTAACGTGATTCTCATTCTTTAAATACAATTATGAACATATGGTCCAGGCTATTCTACGAAGATTTCGGATTTGATCCAATCTATGTCTAAAATAGAATTGAGGGAGAAGAGGAGTTTGTGGCACAACTTGACGAGAAGAAGGGATCGGTTGGTAGGACATGTTCTGAGGCATCAGAGGATCACCAATTTAGTACTGGAGGGCAGCGTGCAGGGTAAAAATCGTAGAGGGAGACCAAGAGATTAATACACTAAGCAGATTCAGAAGGATGTAGGCTGCAGTAGTTACTGGGAGATGAAGAAGCTTGCACAGGATAGAGTAGCATGGAGAGCTGCATCAAACCAGTCTCAGGACTGAAGACCACAACAACATATGTCAAAAAAATATAGTTGCGAACAAGATTGTGAGTAATGTGAAAAGCAACATTGCTGCAGTAACCGCTTTAGAATGGATTTCGTCACAGATTTAACTCAATACATCGACAGAAAATAAAAAGTATTTCGAACCGAAACGATTAAATGGGAGAAATGCTAGAAGCTGTCAATGAACCCTAAAGTAAAATTTGTAAAACCACCGCTCGAAAACTGAAATGGCAGGTACTGAGTTACGGTGTTCGCGGAATACATAATCAGCTAAAATCAGTCGTGGAAAGGCAGATGGACATCATAATATACCTGTAACACTCTACACAGATTACGAGAACGATTTTTCTCTCCTTCTGTCAACAGATTATCTAGATCGCTTGAGCAGCAAACTGTGTCAACAGACCGAAATAAGCTGCAAGCCATTATCGTTATCGGGATAACACAAGCACTGCAATGTCTTATATATCTTAGTTTTCCAGTTCAGTCGTACAGATGCACATAAATATAGGTCTATATTGCAGACATCAATAATTATGGTACGCATGTCTTGTTCACGAATTACATCCGTTTCTGAGAATGAAGGTATCCTACTTACGTTAGTAGTTCTTAACACCACAGTATTTCGTTTCAGATCTCAATTTTATGTGTACCAAATCTAGCTGAAATCATTTCAAAAGTCTAGGATGAACTTTCTACCCGTGACGTTGCCCGCATATGCACACGTCACATACATTTCACATATTTTCACACATTTCTGCACATGTTTTACCAGTATCTCTAGTAAATTTTACCCTACAGTTTCATTTTCTCTCAACTCAGCGCTATGACGTCGTATCTCCGAAACTGTGTACCGTACAAATATATTTTTTTGTAGGTATATTCAGTGGCATATGTGGATACTTACAAATACAAAATCAAATAGGGGTAATGCAGGAGTAGGTTTAATAATGAATAAAAAAAATAGGAGCGCGGGTAAGCTACTACAAACAGCATAGTGAACGCATTGTTGTGGCCAAGATAGACACGAAGCCCATGCCTACTACAGTAGTACAAGTTTATATGCCAACTAGCTCTGCAGATGATGAAGAAATCGATTAAATGTATGATGAGATAAAAGAAATTATTCAGATAGTGAAGGGAGACGAAAATTTAATAGTCATGGGTGACTGGAATTCGAGTGAAGGAAAAGGGAGAAAAGGAAACATAGTATGTGAATATGGGTTGGAGGTAAGAAATGTAAGAGGAAGCCGTCTGTTAGAATTTTGCACAGAGCATAACTTAATCATAGCCAACACTTGGTTCAAGAATCATAAAAGAAGGTTATATACATGGAAGAACCCTGGAGACACTAGAAGGTATCAGATAGATTATATAATGGTAAGACAGAGATTTAGGAACCAGGTTTTAAATTGTAAGACATTTCCAGGGGCAGATGTGGACACTGACCACAATCTATTGGTTATGAACTGCAGATTAAAATTGAAGAAACTGCAAAAAGGTGGGAATTTTAAAAGATGGGACCTGGATAAACTGACTAAACCAGAGGTTGTGCAGAGTTTCAGGGAGAGCATAAGGTAACAATTGACAGGAATGGGGGAAAGAAATACAGTAGAAAAAGAATGGGCAGCTTTGGGGAATGAAATAGTGAAGTCAGCAGAGGATCAAGTAGGTAAAAAGACGAGGGCTAGTAGAAATCCTTGAAAACAGAAGGAATATTGAATTTAATTGATGAAAGGAGAAAATATAAAAATGCAGTAAATGAAGCAGGCAAATGAAGAAATAAAAACGTTGAGGTTCGCCGATGACATTGTAATTCTGTCAGAGACAGCAAAGGACTTGGAAGAGCTGTTGAACGGAATGGACAGTGTCTTAAAAGGAGGATATAAGATGAACATCAACAAAAGCAAAACGAGGATAATGGAATGTAGTCGAATTAAGTCAGGTGATGCTGAGGGAATTAGATTAGGAAATGAGACACTTAAAGTAGTAAAGGAGTTTTGCTATTTGGGGAGCAAAGTAACTGATGATGGTCAAAGTAGAGAGGATATAAAATGTAGACTGGCAATGGCAAGGAAAGCGTTTCTGAAGCAGAGAAATTTGTTAACATCGGGTATAGATTTAAGTGTGAGGAAGTCGTTTCTGAAAGTATTTGTATGGAGTGTAGCCATGTATGGAAGTGAAACATGGACGATAAATAGTTTGAACAAGAAGAGAATAGAAGCTTTCGAAATGTGGTGCTACAGAAGAATGCTGAAAATTAGATGGGTAGATCACATAACTAATGAGGAGGTATTGAACAGGATTGGGGAAAAGAGGAGTTTGTGGCACAACTTGACAAGAAGAAGGGACTGGTTGGTAGGACATGTTCTGAGGCATCAAGGGATCACAAATTTAGCATTGGAGGGCAGCGTGGAGGGTAAAAATCGTAGAGGGAGACCAAGAGACGAATACACTAAGCAGATTCAGAAGGATGTAGGTTGCAATAAGTACTGGGAGATGAAGAAGCTTGCACAGGATAGAGTAGCATGGAGAGCTGCATCAAACCAGTTTCAGGACTGAAGACAACAACAACAACAACATGTGGATACTGCCTGCGAAATGTGGTGCGAATAGAAGTAATAAATTTAAACGTCATACATGATGCAACTGTTTTTAAAGCATCTCAGGGTGTACGACGTGATAGCTATTGAAATATGTGTCATACAGTGATATAATTTTGCAGGTACGTTCATTTCCATATGTGAATACAGTCATTGGCAAAGAAGTAATAAATTAACACGTCATGCTTCATGCGACTGTTTTACTGCATGATCATCGAAAATATAGTAGGCAATATTTTTTTTCTTTTCATCATTTTCTGGAGGCAGTCCGCAAGAAAAGTTTCATAAAGATTACAAATAATGTGTAGAATTTTCTACTAGTAAGAAAATGTTCTAATTCTCAGTTACTGAATGAATAAAGTATTGGTATTTGCGCGTCTCCGGCTAAAGTCTTTTTCATCGCCACCTGTGTCACTATGTATTAACTAAGGATATAAGCTGCCTCCATTCCAAATTTCATCCAAATCCGTCCAGCCGTTTCAGCATGATGTGGTAACAGTTATACTAACACACATACACACATGCGCGCGCGGGCGAACTTTTTCATTTATAATATACATAAGATAACAGCTCATACGGAGACTGACTGAAATACAATATTCGCGAATGTAACTGGACACAGGGGAAAGAAAGCACTAGAGGAATTACAGTCTGTGACGCCCTTAGAAGAGGTTGGTGGGGAACAGATGTAGATTTAAATTTAATATTCAACGTCTATACACTATATGAAACAAAATTGTGACATCAAAACAAATGATATTTATTCTCTCGAAGATTTTTTTTTTTTCATGGCGGTACAATTCCTAAACCTGACGATTCAAGAAGACATAACGATAATGTAATACTAAAGAGCTGTAGTATGATGATTTCGTACTACGAGTAGGACGAAGTGGCACAAAACAGAACTACGCATTAGACGTTGCATAAATGGTCACCTTAAACATGCTGCTGTCTTCGTGCATCATAAGAAGCGTGGAAAAGTTCTAATATTGGAAAGAAAACTTCGTGTAACGCGCGTGACGTACTGCGCTCTGGTGACGTCTACGTCAGAGTGTCAAAATGCAAAACGTATGACCACGCACGCTCCCAAGGGCACAGTTATGTACATCTGTATCTATTCTGTCATCTGTTTCACAGATGGAGGATGCCTTACGGGCTTCCTGTACACAGTAACATATTTTGCAGACTTCCACTGCACACCATATATCATTTTTCAGACCACTGAAACAAATGCAATCTCTTATTTGCAAGCCAGTTTCTGAGTCCTCTCTCAGCTCTTGAATTTTTAACAAATTATTTTTCTCCCTAACACTACAAAATTCCATTGATTACAGTCGTCTTTACCTCTTAGGAAACTTCTACTGCCGTCTTTGTAACTTATCGGATACAAAAAAGATTCGTTTCTATCACCCCACACCTAAATCGGAAAGTGACGAAATTGAAACCTGTTTCTGAAAGATTAGTAAGTGTTTTATCATGTGGGTGTCCTGCCGCCTGCGAACGTTTCTCAACTCGGCAGTTTCCTGTATCTCACTGAACTGCCGTTGTTGAATCCGTAGCGATCAACCGGAGGAAAATACATATTTCCACAGCTATGCTAGGTAGACTTTTATTCACTCATTGCAAGTTTCATGGTACGTATCTTACTTTGAAATGCTCTTGATGCAGTCACCAAGCCACGTGTGCGGAAAGAGGCATCGTCGGCGCGTGAATTCGAGCCTATGTTATCTACGTTCCGCGCTTTCCAACAGTTTGAACATTTCGTTGGTCGCCTTGTTAAGCATACTTATTAATTTGTGCAAGAATTTCAGCTACCAAATTGTGTACATTACTGTAATGACTTTTCACTGTAGTAAGCAATAAAATTTTTCCCTGTTCCCTTTACGGGTGGAGCTTGGTGATAATTGGTGTTAGAAAAATTTTATCCCAACGATCTCTATGGGATCGATATAGGTTTATCTGTAATAAATGTGCTAGTTCAAATGTGAATATCTGTAGCTTTGCCTTGCTGGGATTCTATAGCAGAAGAATTGGTAGAAATTATCATGTGCGCAAGAACATTTAATACAGAGAGAGTGGAGCCGAAATAACTCTAATCTCTGTGAGTAAATATTAACAGATGTGAAACAGTGAGAGCGTATCGTTGGCTAATTCATTAATAGCATTGTCTGCACATGGGATCATTCCGGGTCCGAGTCCGAGTCGTAATTTTTCACTGCTTCATAAATCTGTCCTTGCTGTGGGTTCAAAAGACCCCAAGAAACTTCAGATTGAATAACATGGATAGGCCAAAACCGTGTCTCACTTCCATCTCGATTACCGCTTCTCTTTCAAGATTGGTTTTTGACTTCAGTATGATTCACCTACAAGCTATGGATAACTTTTCACTCCCTGTATTTTAGCGTTATTCAGAATTTCAAGGAGTGTAGCCCAGTCAGCACTGCCAAAAGCTTTCAATAAATCTACCAATGGTATAAACGTAGGTTTGCCTTTCTTCAGATTGTCTTATAATTTGTAGAGGTAGTATTGCCTCTCATATTCCTACATTTATGCGAAACTCAAGCTAATTTTTCCCGTGTTCTACTAGCTTTCCCATTCTTCTGTAAATAATTTGAATTTGCAACTATTATTTTACTACGATAAAACAAAGGAAATTTGGGCTCATACAGAAGAACTACCTATAGTTTTAATTTCGGCGTAATATCCACGAACAGAATAGGAAGACAGCAAATGATTTTGGCATACATTCTATCCTCTGCCACACACATTATGGTGGCTTTCAGGGTTCAGATGTAGATGTGAATGGCCGGGTAATTCCATGACCGATTCCTCTAGAGCAAACGTAGACTTGAACAGGTTCCTATTCTTCCACATTCTTGCTACCGGTGTGGTATTAAATGCCAAGGCTGCTCTCCAACTGTAGACACGTGACTATCAGAATCATCGATACATCCGTCACGCCATTAATGTATTTGAAAAGCTTTAGCGCCCACGTTCAAAGACATGCTCTGTCAGAGGCACAGGTGAATCAAACAGCAGCTCTACTTTTATTTATAGGTGTCTTCAATGGATATTTGTCGGTGCTATTTGCAGTGTCTGATAGCAACACACAACGCTCATTCAGACCCGACTGTGAGAATAAAATGGCTGTGGCCGTTGTCCTGAACTTCATATTTCGAGCAAGGGCGTGACAGATAACAGGTGAGCCGGGCACATGCCATATCTGGCGCCCGTCTGACCTTCTACCCGGCCCGCCCTCGATAATGTTACCAATTCCGAAAATCCGCGCTGCTATCGCACATGAGCCAGACAATACACTGCTAGCAGCCTGGTATCCAGGCGTGTCTGGCACGGTCGACGGCAGTGAGTTATCTCTTCTGAGGGCTATCAAATTTCAGCCTTATAACCGACAAAAAGCACCCAAAGAATATCTTACTTCCTAGCCTGCTCCCTGCAATATCGAAATAAAACAATTACGAAAACACCGAAACCAAGCTGGAAATCTGAATGTAGACGACGACATTTACTGTCTATACACTGAACCGCCAATGAAACTGGTATAAGCATGTGTATTCAAATAGAGAGATGTGTAAACAGGCAGAATACGGTGCTGCGGTTGGCAACGCCAATATAAGACAAGTGTCTGGCGAAGTTGTTAGATCGGTTACTGCTGCTACAGTGGCAGGTTATCAAGATTTAAGTGAGTTTGAACATGGTGCTATAACCGGTGCATGAGCGATGGCAAACAGCAGGTAGCGATGAAGTCGGGATTTTCCCGGACGACCATTTCACGAGTGTCCTGTGAACATCAGGAATCTGATATAACATCAAATCTGCGACATCGCTGCGACTAGAATGATTTTTTGCACGAACGGAACCAACGACGACCGAGGAGAATCGTTCAACGTGACAGAACTGCAACCCTTTCGCAAATTGATGCAGATTTCCGTGCTGGGCCATCAACAAGTGTCAGCGTGCGAACCATGCAACGAAACATCACCGATATGGACTTTCGGAGCCGAAGGCCCACTCGTGTATCCTTGACGGCTGCACGACATAAAGCTTTACGCGTCGCCTGAGCCCGTCAACACCGACTTTGGACAGTTGATGATGATAAACTTGTTGCCTGGTCGGACGAGTCTCATTTCAAATAGTATCGGGCGGATACACCTGTACGGGTATGGAGGCAACCTCATGATGGAACTGTTCAAGCTGGTGGAAGGTCTGTAATGGCGTGGGGAGCGTGCAGTTGGGGCGATATGAGGCTCCTAATACGTTTAGATACGACTCTGACGGGTGACACATACGTAAGCATTCTGTCTGATCACCTGCATCCATTCATGTTGATTGTGCATTCCGACGGACTTGGGCAATTCCAGCAAGATAATGCGACACCGAGAATTGCTACAGAGTGGCTCCAGGAACACTCTTCTGAACTGGAACACCTCCACTGGCCACCAAATTCCTCAGACATGAACTTTATTGAGCATATCTGGGATGCCTTGCAACATGCTATTCAGAAGAGATGGCCACCTCTTCGTACACTTAGGGATTTATGGACAGCCCTGCATGGTTCATGGTGTCAGTTCCCTCCAGCACTACTTCAGACATTACTCTAGTCCACGCCACGTCGTGTTGCAGTACTCTTGCGTGGTTGCGGGGGCCTTACACGATATAATTCAGGAGTAACAGTTTCTCTTGCTCTTCAGTGTACATCTCAATCCTATTTCGCTGTGATATTACTGTTTGTTCAGCAGGAAATATGAAACAGTAACATTATTTTTGTTCCTCCCTCTTCAATTCGTGGATAGTTCCGAGAAACCAGGTCTTTCGGACATGCTACCTAAGTTGAAGGAAGTTAGTTTGCTGTGTAAAATTAAGGATAGAAGTAACTTTGGCATGACGTGTCACTGCCAAGTGACAAAGCTCGAGGAATCTTGGACCACAGGACCACACAGTCATACAAAGAAATTGAAGCAACATTGCAAACGTCACAGTGTGATGATCAGTACACAAGACTCGAACAGGCAATGGTTTCGTCAGTCATGTCAGTCATACATGAATCACACTACTCTGGTATTCTTCATTTGCATCTCTGTCCGGAATCTTTTTCCCTCATAATTGCAATTGTGTTGTCGTTCCACTTTAAATAACTTCCAGTGGACTAATCGGTGTTTAATGGCTAACATTGATTACAGTGATAAACAATGTTGTAATAGTATAAAGTAGGATATCTGGCTGTGTATGCGCATCGCATTTACATACACATGTAAGCAACTAAATTGGTGGCAACTACTCATTAAGACTGTAAAAGTGGTAGATGAGGTCTGCTATTTAGGCAGAAAAATATGCGGCGATGGCCAAAGAAGACATAAATGCAAACTGGAAACAGTAAGAAAAGCGTCTCTGAGAATGAGGAATTTGTTAACATTTCCTGAAAGTTTTTATCTGTAGTGTAGCTTTGTATGGAAGTGAAACATGGACGACAAAAATTACATCTAAGAAGAGAAGCCATGTTTTGGAAATACCATATCGTGGCATGCAGAGTATACCAGGACGTGCTGAAAGGTAGTGCCTCCGAATTCCTTATGTGAAAACTTCTAAAGCTTTTTAAACAAAACACACTTTACTAACTTTCTACGTCTCTATATCTTTATTCTTCTTGTCTATGTATTTATTTGTCAACATAGTCACCCAGGCGATGAACACTTTTCTCCCAATGAAAGACTAGTTTGTTGATACGTCACTGTAGAATGTTTGTTAATAGAACCACAGCCTCCCCGTTATTGCACCGCTCCATCACTATCAAACTGAAGTCCTTGAAGGGGTTATTTCAATTACGGAAACAGATGAAAATCACATGGGGCCAAGTCCGGACTATATGGACGACGACCGATGACAGAGAACCCAAAGCGTTGGATTGTTCCAGGTGGTTCAAATGGCTCTGAGCACTATGGGACTTAACTGCTGTGGTCATCAGTCCCCTAGAACTTAGAGCTACTTAAACCTAACTAACCTAAGGACAACACACACATCCATGCCCGAGGCAGGATTCTAACCTGCGACCGTAGCGGTCGCGCGGTTCCAGACTGTAGCGCCCAGAACCGCTCGGCCACTCCGGCCGGCCTGTTCCAGGTGTCGCGGCGCTCGTCTATGGTGTGGCATTGTCATAATGAAAGAGGGAGTGCTCCATGTATGAAGTATTCTGTGGTTATAAACTCAATTACAGCTCATTGCTTCTCACATACCGACTTAGGTATGTTACACACCGCCAAGTTACACGCTACTTCGGGGCCTTCTAGTGACAAAGGGTTGCAACTTGCGCCAGCGAACTGGGAAAGACGACAAAGTCATGTGCATGATATGTAATACAGAATAAAAAGTTCAGAGGCATTACTTTTCAGCAAGGCCCATCATATGCATATGTACAAGTCAGAAGATAAGTTGAGCAGATCCGACAAATAATGAAGAGATCCGGAATCGGTTTGAGAAAGAAAGAAGTTTATGGTACAACTCGACTAACAGAGGGGGCCGATAGTTTGGACACATTCTGAGGCATTAAGAAATTATCAATTTGTCAATGGAGGGAAGTGTGCGGGTAACAATTGTAAAGACAGAGACCGAGTAAGCTGGTTATAAGTTGATGTAGCTTGCAGTAGCTACGCATAAATTTAGACGCCTGCAGAGGACACACTAGCGAACAGAGTTGCTTCAACCCCTCTTTGGACTCAAGACCCCTCCCCCACTACGACCACCACCAGTACCATTGCAACTACGATATGTGGATTCCCGCGGGTGATGGATACCGGTAATCAAAAATGTTCAAATGAGCGTGAATTCCTAAGGGACCAGACCAAACTGCTGAGGTCATCGGTCCCTAGGTTTACACACTACTTGAACTAACTTAGTGTTAAGAACAACAGACACATCTATGCCCGAGGGAGGACTCGAACCTCCGGCTTGAGGGGCCACACAATCCGTGTCATGGCGCCTCAAACCTCGCGGCCACTCCGCGTGGTACCGGAAATCATCATGCAATTTCGGAGAGCCACCACAATCCACGACCGTTCAACCGGTCGTTTAACTCACATGAATTCCGATCCAGAGCTCTAATATCTCGCTCGAGAGCGTCAAAGGTGTGCTCACCAGCATCAAAGTCAGTTGGATAGGATATATGTGTGTGTGTGTGTGTGTGTGTGTGTGTGTGTGTGTGTGTGTGTGTGTGTCGGAGGGGGGGGGGTGGGGCGTTAGGATATACGAGTACAAACAGCGTCTTTTTAGTCGAATATTCATTGCCCTAATTCTAACAATATGAAGGAGATGCTGTAGTGCATTCTTTGCTAGAAGTTCAGGTACCTTCCAGTGTGAGTAGCTGAACAGATGAATGCAAAGTTTCAGGGAACCCATTTCATATGATATAAAGATAGACTACACCAGAATTGTAGTGTGACGTAGGCACAACTCCACATTAGTTTCAATGTAAGTGAATTATTCATCATTCGTATTACAGAAAATTACATTGATTATTACCAATTTCTAAATGTGGTCTGATTTTTGTGGTTACAAATTAGTCTGTGTTTCTATTACCGTTTCTCATCGGTTGCTAGGGAGTGTGATTGGAATTTCTTACTTCATCTGCCAACTATATACTTTGAGAAGGCGCCAAAGTTAAGCATCTGTGCGTACCTCAACGTTCCATCGTCTGCAGGTGCTTGCGCTTTACGTGGGCCACAAATTTTCATTTCCGACACACTGAGCCGAAAGACCAACTTTCCACTGGGCGTACTGTTATGTCCGTCTCTGTCCCTCTACACGTGTAGAACTAAGTAGCCGCTAAGAGAAGCATTTGTGTCATGGCTGGCCATAATGGAAGATTATTAACGGAAAGACGCTACGATGGAACACGGTCAGCGTAGAGAAACAAGAACGAGAGTTATTTTTCACGTCGTTAGGTGCAAAGAGCGAAAATAAAGTGCAGTTTCGTTATTTCTTCATTCACTTCATGAGAAGAACATTGGTGCACTGAAGAAGTTGATGCTTCAGTAAATGATCACATTTTCTAAAATTCTGTTAGCTGTGAAGCGTGTTTTTACAATACATAATGCAACACATTATTTTTCTCGGCCAATTAGGATTAAAAAATGCGGAATTTGTTGAGGGACACAGTGGAATATTCCTGCTCCAGGTCTTATAATTTCATGAAATTCAGGGCTCTGAGCACTATGGGACTTAACATCTGTGGTCATCAGTCCCCTAGAACAGAACTACTTAAACCTAACTAACCTAAGGACATCACACACATCCATGCCCGAGGCAGGATTCGAACCTGCGACCGTAGCAGTCGCGCGGTTCCGGACTGCGCGCCTAGAACCGCTAGACCACCGCGGCCGGCATGAAGTTCAGATAGACCGCGGGCGCTATACTTGGCCTTCAAAATGGTGTTTGTAGTGAGGGTGCGTTCCAAGTAGAGAGGCGTCACTGAGTTACTTTTACCGGAAAACCGGAGAAACGCGGATGTTCAAAGGCGCTTGGAAACTGTCTACGGAGACCTGGCAGTGAACAAAAGCATGGTGAGTCGTTGAGCTAGGAGCCGGTCCTCAGCAACAAGGTCGTGCAATCCTGTCTAGCATCTCGCGCGCCGGTCGCTGCATGCAGCTTTGACTCCTGTAATGTTGAAACGTGAGGTCACTCTCATAACTCGTGATCGACGGATCACAATGAAACACCTCGCTGCTCAACTGCACGTCTCTGTTGGTAGTGCTGTCACACTGGTCCACCAGATGGGATATTCGAAGGTGTACACCCACTGCATTCCTCGCCGCCTAAAAGAAGACCACAAAGAGCAGGGAAGGACTATCTGTGCAGAATTTCATGCGCGTTACGAGGCTGATCGTGGGAATTTATTGCCGAACGTCGTCACAGGCGATGAAACGTCAATTAATCTCTTCTAACCTGAAATAAAATGGCAATCCATGGAGTGGTGCCGCTCCACCTCTCCTCTGAATGAAACGTTCAAAGCCACACCCTCAGCCGCTAAAGCAATGGCGACGGTTTTCTGGAGCCCTGAAGAGGTTATTGTGTTTGATATCCTCAGGTTTTAAATTGTAAGACGTTTCCAGGGGTAGATGTGGACTCTGACCTCAATCTATTCCTTATGAACTGTAGAGTAAAATTGAAGAAACTGCTAAGATGTGGGAATTTAATTCGATGGGACCTCGCTAAACTGAAAGAACCAGAGGTTGTAGAGAGTTTCAGAGAGAGCATTAGGGAACGACTGACGGGAATAGGGGAAATAAATACGATAGAAGGAGAATGGGTAGATTTGAGAGATGAAATAGTGAGTGCAGTAGCGGATCAAGTAGGTAAAAAACCGAGGGCTAGTAGAAATCCTTGGGTAACGGAAGAGATATTGAATTTAATTGATGAAAGGAGAAAATATAAACATGTAGTAAATGGAGCAGGCAAAAAGGAATAGGAATGCCTCAAAAATGAGATCGACAGGAAGTGCAAAATGGCTAAGCAAGGATGCCTAGAGGACAAATGTAAGGATGTAGAGGCTTATCTCACTAGGGGTAAGATAGATACTGCCTACAGGAAAATTAAAGAGGCCTTTCGAGAAAAGAGAACCACTTGCATGAATATCAAGAGCTCAGATGGAAACCCAGTTTTAAGCAAAGAAGGAAAAGCAGAAAGAGGGAATGAGTATATAGAGGGTCTATACAAGGGCGATGTACTTGAGGACAATGTTATGGAAATGGAAGAGGACGTAAGTGAAGATGAAATGGGAGATGTGATACTGCGTGAAGAATTTGACAGAGCGCTGAAAGATCTTAGTGGAAACAAGGCCCCGGGAATAGACAACATTCCATTAGAACTACTGATAGCCTTGGGAGAGACAGCTATGACAAAACTCTACCATCTGGTGAGCAAGACTTCAAGGAAAGTATAATAATTCCAGTCCCAAAGAAAGCAGGTGTTGACAGGCGTGAAAATTACCGACTTATCAGTTTAATAAGTCAGGGCTGCGAAATACTCACGCGAATTCTTTACAGACGAATGGAAAAACTGGTAGAAGCCGACATTTGGGAATATGAGTTCGGATTCCGTAGAAATGTTGAAACACGTGAGGCAATACTGACCCTGCGACTTATCTTAGAAGCTAGATTAAGGAAAGGCAAACCTACGTTTCTTGCATTTGCAGACTTAGAGAAAGCTTTTGACAATGTAAACTGGAACACTCTCTTTCAAATTCTGAAGGTGGTAGGGGTGAAATACAGGGAGCGAAAGGCTATTTACAATTTGTACAAGAACCAGATGACAGTTATAAGAATCGAGGGGCGTGAAAGAGAAGCACTGGTTTGGAAGGGAGTGAGACAGGGTTGTAGCCTCTCCCCGATGTTATTCAATCTGTATATTGAGCAAGCAGTAAAGGATACAAAAGAAAAATTTGGAGTAGGAATTAAAATCCATCAAGAAATAAAATCTTTGAGGTTTGCTGATGACATTGTAATTCTGTTAGAGACTGCAAAGGACCTGGAAGAGCAGGTGAACGGAATGGACAGTGTCTTGAAAGGCGGGTATAAGATGAACATCAACAAAAGCAAAACGAGGATAATGGAATGTACTCGAATTAAGTCTGGTAACACTGAGGGAATTAGATTAGGAAATGAGACACTTAAAGAAGTAGATAAGTTTTGCTATTTGGGGAGCAAAATAACCGATGACTGTCGAAGTAGAGAGGATATAAAATGTGAACTAGCAACGGCAAGGAAAGCGTTTCTGAGGAAGAGAAATTTGTTAACATCGAGTATAGATTTAAGTCTCTGGAAGTCTTTTCTAAAAGTATTTGTAATTCGTATGGAGTGTAGCCATGTATGGACGTGAAACACGGACGGTAAATAGTTTGGACAAAAAGAGAATAGAAGCTTTCGAAACACGGTACTACAGAATAATTCTGAAGATTAGATGGGTAGATCACATAACTAATGAGGAGGTAGTGAATAGAATCGGGGAGAAGAGGGATTTGAGGCACAACTTGACTAGAAGAAGGGATCGGTTAGTAGGACACGTTCTGCGGCATCAAGGGATGACCAATTTAGTACTGGAGGGCAGCGTGGTGGGTAAAAATTGTAGAGGGAGACCAAGAGATGAATACACCAAACAGATTCAGAAGGATGTAGGCTGCAGTAGGTACTGGGAGATGAAGAAGCTTGCACAGGATAGAGTAGCATGGAGAGCTGCATCAAACCAGTCTCTGGACTGAAGACCACAACAACCACATCCTCTGGCATGGTGCAACGATCAACTCTGAAGTGTCTTGTACTGCCCTCAGGAAACTGAGCAAATAACTTTAGTGCGTTCGTCGCTACAAAATGTAAACGAACTTCTCCTTCGCCATGACAACACAAGGCTTCACAGAAATCAGCTCACCCGAGAGGAACTCACAAAATATCATTGGAGTATTCTTCCTCATCTACCTTAGAGCCCAGATTCCGCACTTTCCGATTTTCCTCTCTTTGTCTCAATGAAGGATGCACTCCGCCTGAAACAGTACGTGGATGATGGGGAAGCTACTGATTCGCAAGACGTTGGCTCTGACATCGATCGGGAGAGTGGTACCATGCGGGCATACTGGCTCTCCAAGTAAGGAAGCGTAAGGCCGTCGCATTGGACGGAGGTTATGTCGAAAAATAGAGATTTTAACCAAACGAATAGGAAATAATATGGTTTAGTGGAATATTGAAAAAAGCAACCTCCTTGCGTTACTCATTGAACGCCCCTCGTATCTCGTATTCAGCGTTGTTTTCCTTTTCGCAGTAGGTTCCCCGGGTAGAAGTGCTCTCCTTTATTGAAAACAAAGTACCGGGCATCACTGTACGTTTCCAAGGTATAACTGATATTTTTTCGACTAATTATAGGAACTTGAAACATGTTTTGGAACGCAGTACTGTTACTGTCCGTCTCAGTCTGTTAATTAACCTAAAACAGTGCTGAGTATCGCGTTCTTTCCCTTGTTTTTATAATTGTAACGATGTGTGTAAATAGGTACTTGGTAACTTTCTGCGCCTGTTGTAAACTTTTACCAGTCTGAGATTAATATATCTGTGTACTTGATCTCATTCTAATTTTAAGATGCCCGATCAAATGAAATAGTTACGTACTGCGTTTATTAATAGAGAAACCTGTCTGAGATTCCTTCGCTCACTGTCATGTGAGCGGAGCGACTATTGTTGACGGCGCTGGTGGGCCGCCGGCAGACCTTTGGCCTCAAGACGAGAGCGGACCCGTTTACGTGTGGTCGCCGTCACACAAGGCAGTTACTGTGAGCCTACTGAATTGAACAGAACTGAGGAGCTGGGAGCTACGGGGCTATGGATACTGCTGGTTGTGTGGCGGTGTCCTCTCCGTGTCAGACACATACAGTGCATGATGTTTATGGCTGCTCACAGTGTATTATGCTTGCAGTGTAGAATACTGAATTTTTGCTGATTGTAGAGAGTGACAATTAATAAACTACATGAAATAAAATCGTCATAACTTCTGGACGGTTTGCGTTAGGACGTTCACACTGCACGGTTAGTCGCAGGGGCATGAAGAGAATTTTGATGCGAATATTTTTCGTTTAGCGACGAAGCCCACTTTCATTTGAATGTGTTCGTCAATAAGCAAAACTGGCACATTTAGGGGACTGAGAATCCACAATCTCTTCAACCTCAACGGGTGACTGTATGGCGTGCAGTGGCCAGTCATGGTATAATCGGTGCGATACTCCTTGGTGGCACAGTGATACCAAAGGGTACGTGAAGGTTTTAGAAAACGATTTCATCGCTATTATCCAAAGTTAGCCTGATTTTGACAAAATGTGGTAAATGCAAGACGAAGCTTGACCCCATCGAAGCAGGAGAGCGTTTGATGTCCTGGCGGAGAACTTAGGGGGCAGCATTCTGTCCTGGTGTACTCAGAGGCCACTGGCATGGGCCTCGATTGGCCGCCATATTCTCCGGATCCGCAAACATGCAATTCCTTTTCGTGGAGCTATGTTAAAGACAAGATATACATAAATAACCTCAAAACCATTGCTGGGCTGGAAACAACTACTCAGGAGGTCATTGACAGCATCGATGTTCCGACACTTCACCAGGTCATGCAGAATTTCTCTATTCGTTTGCGCCACATCGTTGCCAATGATGTCGCGCATATCGAATATGTCATAGTTGACGCGGTGTCACCGCCAGACACCACACTTGCTAGGTGGTAGCCTTTAAATCGGCCGCCGTCCGGTAGTATACGTCGGACCCGCGTGTCGCCACTATCAGTGATTGCAGACCGAGTGCCGCCACGCGGCAGGTCTAGAGAGACTTCCTAGCACTCGCCCAGTTGTACAGCCGACTTTGCTAGCGATGGTTCACTGACAAATTACGCTCTCATTTGCCGAGACGATAGTTAGCATAGCCTTCAGCTACGTCATTTGCTACGACCTAGCAAGGCGCCATTACCAGTTACTATTGATGCTGTAAAACATGTACCGTCAAGAACGATATTCACCAATTATGGATTAAAGTTAAGTATTCCAGCAGCTACGTACGTTTTTTGTTAGTCTCATTTCCTTGACCTGTTCCAGACCTCACGCCAGCCTGCGTGAGCTAAGACGCCTGTCTTTCGGCTTCCTCTCATAATGGGTTGGCGCTCTTGCCAATCCACAACATTTGGCGACGAGGCCAATTCGCGTTCGTAACTATACTGCCCTGATTTACTTGTGTAATGCCTTCGCCACAATCTCCAGATGTACTCTCCGAATTTTATCGCTTACAGAACCACCAGACGCAGGCCTTGCTGGATGCCCTTGGACAGCTCGTCCAGGGTCAACGTGCAATGCAAAACGATGCGGCGGCCACCTCTCCACCGCTCACGCAGCCACAACACGCAGTTGCACCACCTTTTCGTCCTTTGGTGCTGCACTGGAAAGCTGGACGGAGTGGTCACGCCAATTTGGATTCCATCTCACCGCCACAGAATTCAAGGTAACGAGCGGCAGCCTTTTTTGGTAGCATCCGTCGGGGTGCAAACGTACCGTGTGATAAATTATTTCCCCGACGCGACGTAGCAACTCTGTCCTACGACGAAATTTTGTCTGCATTAGATGCATATTTCAAAGAATCAGTCAATGTAGTTACCAAACGGTATACCTTCTTTCGCACAAAACGTACGGCAGGTCAGACTAATAGGGAGTGGGTTGCAACTTTGCAAGGCCTTACTAGGGATTGTGCTTTTGAGTGTCAATGTGGACTCCCTTATTCAGATACTATGGTGCGTGATGCTGCGAGGTGCCGGGGCTAGCAGTGTATTTAACACTAAATTCTTCTAGAATCTTCATATGGAAATGATGCTCTAAGCCCCCCCCTATTCTAACTCCGACTTTTGCTGTTGCACAAGGATTATAAAATATACGCGAACTGACTGAAATCAACCCTGCAAGTGGAGTAGAAAAGAGTTTGGCACCTGCAATAATTTAATTTGATAAATAAGTTAAATAAAGGAAGGTTTCATTAACATAGTGAGAAATGATAGGGTTGCTCTACCGATTAACAGAATGAAAGTTCTGTTCAAAATAACAATATGATTTATTCAGACTAAACACAAAATAATAAACAAAAACACATGAAACATTTACAATACATCAAATTGGCTCAAATTGGATACTCAAACAAACGCTGTGAATGTGAAGTTGTCCCTAAACTAGATTGTGAGGATTATGACGAAGTGGTATGTGGAGCCAATTCCTTGCAACTCAAATCTTAAGAGGGAACACACAGCCAACCTAACATTAATTGCTGCTACCTAAGACAGAACAAAGAAAAAGACGAACAGGCGCGCTCTGCTGAGCTCTGATTATCACCTAGGAAAATCCCTATCTGCCGATGCTGCGGACATACATTACCAAACTGTCTTCTTAACTGCCAGAACACGATCTGGCGTACCGGAGGCGATGGCTGGTTGCTTCGACGTCCTCTCGTGGTGATGATAATGTCGCGAGTATAGCCCGAAACGAATTATCCTGGTTTGGTTGTTCCAGACTAAAGACTTCCTAGCAATAAAAATGCGCCTCTGAGGGAGACGAAGAAGGCTCGCCACACAATCACTGACGGTACAGTGATTGATTCTAACAAGCGAAGTCACACTGTAACTCTGATACAGTCAACTTTAGCCAAAACTGCTCAAGACAGACAACATAGGCCGCTTGTACGCAGAACGCTCCATTGCCAACTGTACTCGGAAAGTTACGTTGAAGTCGAAACTTCAGGAACTTCGTCAAACAGTTACAATTAAATAAAAGTATATTAGACAGCCCACGGAAGGCAGGCTGACCCGAGCAGCGAGAGCTCAGTCCTGTAACCTACTCCGACCGAAAGGCGAGAGCTGACTACTAGAGCACCCATACAGGCCGAACACAGAACATTCCCGCCCCCACGACAGTGGCCATGGTTAACCATTCCCATCAGCAACTTGAAAACCGGTGGAAAATTCCACTCTATTGCCGGAGCACTACCATTCCACCAATGGAGATTCTTGGCACCAATTTCTGCACTGATTTTGCTACGTCAAGGAGCTATGCCCTGAGCAAGCCAATCACAGTTATTATTTTGCAGAAAGCGCGGGAATTTTCCCGCCACAACTGGCTGGGTACACAAGTCATTCCCACGCCTCACTGGTAGCCCGCCAGAAAGTGTTTTCGCTAAGTTTCTGCGAAGTAACAGAACCTCTAGCCCAGCCGCTACTTCAGGCCCCTGCGGGCGTGTCTCTTGACAATGTCGGCGTCTGGAAAGCATTCACTCGACTCCCTCACACCCGTCGGCTTAACCCTCTCGAGATCAGCGGAGCCCGCCTGTCACCGGACCACCTGTGTGACGAGAGACGCTGCGTGGGAAGTCCGCGTGTGAAGGAATAGCAACTTTTCACTGCATGCAATTAGAGAGGAAAATCGTAAGATAGAAATATGAGAGGGGGCTCATGCCACCTCTCAATGCAATTGCACAGAACGTTTCTGATGTTCGTATAAGGGAACAGATTTTGAAACTAGTCAATCCCTCCCTTCAACAAGTGATTGACATATTGGATCGACAGGACACACTTGACTTTGCTCAGGAATCATTTGAAACTTCACCAGCCGTGTGTCACGTTAACCGGCCCGCCAGGCGAGCTGCACGGAGGAGTAAACAGCCCTCGTGCCCGTCCGTGCAGCTGCCACCAGGCTGTCAGCCACGTGTGCCTCGCAGGCAAGCAAATGCAGTGCTAAAATCATGCCCGCGGTGTGCTACTAGACATTCGCGTGAGAATTGCCCATTATGCCAAGCTATTTGCTTTTTCTGTAATAAAAGAGGACATGTTCAAAGTGTTTGCCAGAAAAAGCTCCGCTCGGAAGCTCACAACCATTCCAGGCCCTTTGCTTTGCGCCGGAATCGGAATCGAACCAAGGACACTCAGGCTCGTGAAACTTCGCCTATGGAAATTCATGTAGTTCATTCCACTCCACCCAGTGCTACTCTCTCTCACAGTGACTGTGTGCGTTCCACAAATAGTGTGCGTCGACATCGCCGAAAATCCCGTCAAGTCGCAAGTGATTTTGTACCAGTGTCAGTTCACGTTGCACGAGACAGTCGCTCTTGTCGTCAGCAGGGCAATAGACTTTTTGTGGACTTGGACATTAACGACAAAGTGATACAATTCCAGCTCGATACCGGAGCTGAAGTTTCACTGATCAATCAAGATGCATACAAACAGCTGGGCACACCTCCGTTGTGTGCCGCAAATGTTAAGTAGTTATTCAGGACAAGTGATCCCTGTGTTAGGACAGTGCAGCCTTCTTGCAACATACAAAGGACAAAGAAAACTTGTGTCATTTTACGTCCTTCGTTCTTCTTCTGCAGTGAACTTGTTTGGTTTCGATTTATTTCAGTTATTTAACTTGTCTATAGTAAAACAGGTCCCATCAGTGAACCAGACTGTGCCTTCAGACAGTGATTCTCGTCTATGTGAAGAATTTGCAGACCCTTTTGCACCGGGCCTTGGTTGTGCTAAGAACTATAAAGCACATTTGGAACTGAAAGTAAGCACGCAACCGAAATTTTTCAGTGCACGCAATGTTCCCCACGCATTGCGTGATGAGGTCGCAAAAACATTACACGATTTGGAATCACAAGGTGTAATTGAACGTGTGCAGGCTTCTCTCTGGGCATCACCCTTAGTAATTTTGCAAAAACTTTCCGGAAATTTGAGACTTTGCGTGGACTTCAAGGCAACAGTGAATCCACAACTAGTGACTGCCACTTTTCCTTTACCACACCTGGAAGATCTTTTTGACAAACTGTGCCCGGGTAAATATTTTTCGAAGTTGGACCTAGCAGATGCGTACTTGCAAATACCGGTGGACGAAGAATCCCAGCGCGTTTTGGTGGTTAACACGCATCTTGGTTTGTATCGCTTCAAACGACTGCCATTCGGGTGTGCATCCGCCCCTGCATTGTTTCAGCAATATCTACAAACTGTTTGTGCGTCGGTCCCTACTGCAGCAAACTATCTGGACGATATTGTGATCTCCGGAAAGACGGAAGAAGAACATTTAGCCAATCTCAGAACATTATTTCAGGTCTTGCGACAAAATGGTCTTCGCTTGCGGAAGGACAAATGTGTGTTTTTTGCTCGTGACTTACCCTATCTGGGACATGTACTCAATGCCCAAGGCATACATCCCAGTCCAGAGCACATCCGTGCCATACATGACTTGCCTTCGCCGCAGAATTTGAAGCAGCTACAGAGTATGCTGGGAAAATTCAATTATTACCATAAATATGTGCTCCACGCCTCTTCCATTTCAGCTCCGCTTCATCGCTTACACCGTAAAGGCGTTCCGTTCGTCTGGACGACGGAATGCGAACGCGCCTTTCGCCAGTTGAAATCGGCGTTGCTTTCCAATACTTGCCTTACGCCATTCGATCCCCGGAAGCCCCTTTTGTTGATGGTGGATGCATCGGATTTCGGGATCGGTGCTGTGCTTGCGCACAAAGATGGATCGCCCTATTGCCTTTGCGTCCAAATTGCTCTCGTCTGCGCAAAGAAATTATTCACAGATAGAGAAAGAAGCATTGGCTCTCGTCTTTGGTGTTACTAGGTTTCATGATTTCTTGTATGGTCGTCACTTTACCATCATCACGGACCACAAACCTTTGACATCGCTTTTTCATCCGAACAAGTCTGTACCTCCACGTACAGCGCAGAAATTAATTCGCTGGTCTATTTTCCTCTACGATATCTTGTATCGGTCCACTGCTAAGCACGGAAACGCCGATGCGTTGTCCCGTTTGCCTGTTGCTGAGGATAGAGCATTCGATTCCTCCGAACTTGCTTGCATGTTCATTGATTCGGAAACCGATGACGTGGTCGACTCGTTTGCGATTGATTTTCGTCGTGTAGCTACAGCCACAGCTGCCGACCCTGTCCTTGGTACCGTTCTGCGTTTCGTTGCTACTCAGTGGCCCTTGTCAAAGTCACGGATCGGGGATCCGTTGGTTCGCCAATTTTTTGCTCACAAGGAGAGACTTTTTGTACGACGTGGTGTTTTGCTGTTGCGTTCTGATAATGATCAGTCCAGGGTCGTGGTCCCACGTTCGTTACAGTCCTCTGTCTTACAGCTTCTCCACCAAGGACATTGGGGTATAGTGAGAACGAAACAAATTGCTCGTCAGCACTGTACATGGTTCGGATGTGGCTTTGAGGATGATACGTGGTTGTTATTATGACGCTGCCAATACCCAGAACAACATACGCCATTCCATTTTAGTCTGTTTTATCAGTTGAGAGTGATCTGCATATAAGAAGGATGTTCAATAATTAATGCAGAATTTTTCTTCTGAAAGATGGTTACTTTAATACAGGATTACAATTCCGGTACATCGTATTATTCCCCACCCTTTTGGCAACAAAACCCTGTTTTCCATCATAACCTCCATTTGGTGCGTTGGTGCTACGCCTCTGTACTGGGAGAAACTGTATTACCGCACCACTCTCAGTGGTCGACGTCGCAACCAACTTCTTGCTGCACCAGTAATCTCCCTCCCATCACATACTGCTTTCCGTGGAATGCATCCTTCATTACACCAAAAGTCGGAAAGTGCGAGGTCCGGGTTGTAGGGTGGATGAGGAAGAACAACCAAATAAAGTTGCATGAGCTCCTCTCGGGGGTGCTGGCTTGTGTGAAGCCTTGCGTTGTCGTGGAGAAAGAGAAGTTCATTTGTACTTCTGTGGCGACGAACAAGCTGAAGTCATTTCTTCGTTTTCCTGACGGTGGCACTTAACACTTCAGAGTTGATCATTGCACCGTGAGGGAGCACATCAAACAGAATATCTCCTTTAGAGCACCATAAGATCGTTGCTCTGAGTTTACCACCTGAGGCTGCTGCTTTGGACCTTTTCTTCGGGGGAGAGGTGGTGCCGCTTTGTTTCCGGTTCGAAAACGTGAACCAATGTTTCATCGTCCAAGGCATGTTCGAAAAAACAATTGTCACGATCAGCCTCGTAACCCGCAAGCAATTTCGTACAGTTGGTCCTTCGTTGGTCTTTATGGTCTTCTGCTAGGCGACGAGGAACCCCACGAGCACACACGTTTGAGTACCACAAATGGTGGACGAATGTGTCAACACTACCAACACAGAATTCCATTTGAGCAGCGGAGTGTTTGATTGTACTCTGTCGATCAGCTCGAACGGGAGTTTTTGTATATCCATCCTTCTGCCTGAAGTTTTGTGGGGCTCCGGCCGTTCACCTATGTAATAAAATAGAGCACCTGCAGCCATTCTTTGTTATTTATTATATGGTTACCAGTTTCGGTGCTTCAGTACACTATGTTCATACTTAAACCGACGCTTACGGGGCTAGTTTGCATAAACGATATATACAATTCATGAAACTGTAGGGGCCGAGACGGAAATATTCCACGATGTCGCACAACTTTCGCGTTTTTTCAACCGGAATACGCAGAGCAAAAAAATAGTTGTTGCATTACTTACTGAACACCCTTCGTGCATCTTAAGAAGTCACAGCTCCAATGGCACAGCCACGCTGTTTTATTTTTGACATTCTTGTTTATGTTTCACGTTGATCGCTTTTAGGGGTTCTTGTATAGAAATTTGGATGATGAACGCTTGACCTTCAAAACAGGACCTCATGTCTGTTATCGGAGATGATTAGAAGACTGAGGCTGCAGCGTCGTGCTGGTCGCCATACCTGCACCTGGGAGTATTAGGGACAAAACAGGAGAGAGAGAGACTGGTGGCCCGCTCGTGGTCCTCTAGCCGCCACAGTATCACAAGCCAGAAACAAACAGTTCCGAGGAATGATAGCAAGAGCAGTTTGTTGTCATATGGAACTCCATCATGCCGTGCCTACGATCCGAGACATCCTACAAGTGTCCACGATGTCACATGACCACAAGTATTCAGAATCTTATCCTTTCGCTACGACTTTATTTAAGACGCTGCATGGCCACAGCAAAGTCAGTCGAAACCAACTCACAATCCCGTATCACCACCTCTACAGCCTGCACGAGACATCAGCTGTCCACTTTGAGCGACACTCCGCCACCGTGGACTCACAGAATCTCCAGGACTTCGTATTCAGCGATGTTAGACTTTTCTGTGATTGCGATTTCTGGACTGTCCCCCAAACAGTGGTCCTCCAAGACACACAAGTTACTGTTATGTTAACCGTTATAGTGCTCCTCTACAGAGCTCTGATATATTCAGACCTAACAGAGATTAGACAAGTATAGATGTAAGTATAGAGAGTTTGACATTATTTAGATTGATCAAAGAAGTTGCTAGAAGTAGATGGAGCCCTAGAGTAAAAGGGCTGAAGCGAGTGACTGAGTCTGAGCTACCTGAACAATATTTTTATATTTATTACTAAGGTAAATAAATGGACTTCGTAGCAGCTGAGGAGAGCTCCGCATACCATCCTAAAGGAGCCATGGGTCTGACGATGGTTATGTAAAAATAACCGAAACCGGTTACCTATGTCATTGAAACATAAATGGTGTGATCGAGACTGAACTTTAGTCAAAATAAAAAAAAAAGTAAATAAATAGCATCACACTACAGATTCGACTTGATCAGACCAA
Organism: Schistocerca americana; assembly: GCF_021461395.2. Classification (NCBI taxonomy): domain Eukaryota; kingdom Metazoa; phylum Arthropoda; class Insecta; order Orthoptera; family Acrididae; genus Schistocerca; species Schistocerca americana. The sequence goes on along the minus strand of NC_060121.1, from coordinate 551,681,529 downwards.
CTGGCCACAACCACCGGATTCACAAATTGAGTGTTTCCACGACCAGATATTAATATATGGCGGTGCAGATATACTAATTTTTTAACTTCAAAGAAGAACGTTTTATTTTTACTTGGCTAGGTGCCCTAGTAGCGGTAGCTCTATGTAATATATATCACGACTGTATACAACCAAATCACGAAATTTAATCATGTATTTTTCACATTATGCCATATACACGAGGCAATTTTTCTCTATTTGTTATCCTCCCAGTGTTTGAGATTTAATACTCACTAGTGCAGATTTGCCACTGAAATTCCCCCTCCATCTAGCAGTAGTGTCTGGAGATTATACACGCTCCAGTCACCACCGCGTACGTTCGACGTGAACGTGCAATAACCACTCACAGACGGCATGTGGCAGCACCAGCAGTGGAGGGTATATAAATCGTGTCGGGAGTACACAGAAAACACTACAGCTGTCGCAATGCAGAAACGGATGAATTTATCTAGCGTCCAAAAGGGCATAATCATTGGCATTAGAGACAAGGATGGAAACATTTCCGAAACTACTAAGTTTGTAAGCTTTTCGACTGGTGCCTTCATTAAGTGGCATCTGTGGTGCATCACGAGCGATGGATGACAGGGGTGAACGACGGCTAGAGTGATGTGTATAGGCGAATAGAAGCGAAAGTGTTGAGCAACGGATGGTTCAGATTAACGAAGGGGCTATCGACGGAATCTCCTCAACAATTGCTCAGCGAACGTTGCAGCGTATAGGCCTCTGCAGCAGGCGCCTGGTTCATGCACCCATGACTGCTGTTCATCGGCGATGAAGGCTGGAATTTCCACATTAGTACCGCGACTGGACGTCCACAGAGTGGCGACGCGTAGCCTTTACAGACGAATCACGGTTGAAGCTCCATCAGGCAGATAGCCGTTGGCGTGTAAGGTTCAAAAAATGGTTCAAATGGCTCTGAGCACTATGGGACTTAACATCTATGGTCATCAGTCCCCTAGAACTTAAACCTAACTAAGCTAAGGACAGCACACAACACCCAGTCTTCACGAGGCAGAGAATATCCCTGACCCCGCCGGAAATCGAATCCGGGAACCCGGGCGTGGAAGCGAGAATGCTACCGCACGACCACGAGCTGCGGATGGCGTGTAAGGCGTGAAACTCCTGAAAGGAAACACCTTGCTACAATAGCTGGAAGGATAAAGGCCGGAAAGGGAGCGTTATAGTCTGGGTAATGTTTTCCTGGCGTTCCCTAGGTGATCTCGCTATTCTGGAAGGGTCTCTTTAGCAACACAATTGTGCATCTATCCGTAGGGACCATGCCCAACCTTACATGCAGTTTGTTTTTCCTCAGCATCTACCAGCAGGACAATGCAGCCTGTCACACACCTCACAGTTAACGTGCGTGCTTCAAAGAGCACAAGGATGAGTATACTGTATGTCGCTGGTCACCAAACTTCTCGTATTTAAGTGCATTCCAGATTCTGTGGGACCATCCGGATGGAGCTGTTCGCGCTCTGGGTCTTCAACCGAGATACAGTGCAGCTGTCCATGGCAAGTAGTCGACACGGTCCCACACCTTTCAGAACCTCATTGAGTCTCTTTCCGCACATCTCGCAGCGGTCCTCGCTGCCGAAGGTGGATATTGATGCTTTTCACATTGATACGAATGGACAGTGAAGGTGTAAGAAGGTGTAAGACGGATGGGGACAGTAGGAGATCTGGGTTCCAGTTCTGATTGGCACGAGAGCTGAACTGTGAGGACTTCCTCAAGATGTCGGTATCCTGACAGCTTTTCCGAGTCCTGTGGTGAGGCTATGTCTGCCGCTCATCGCTCAGACGTAGCGCATCCGCCGGCTCGCCTGGCTGGTGGATGTCTGCGTCACGGCGCAGGCCGCAGGCCAGCCAGCGCCCATTGACGGGGCGGGGTGCGCACGGGCAGCTCGCGGCGTGGCGCGCTGTTTGTAGCCGGGACAAAGCCGCGGCCGCAACCCGAGACGAGCGGCGGCGAGACGCGGCTGTTTTTTGGCCGCCACGCCTCGCGCCTGCTCCGTCCCTCAGCATGTGTGCCGCCTGCTGGTCCCCATTCATGCGCGTGGGCGGACAGACTCCGCTGCGGCTGCTCTCTGACCCGTTACAGTTATGAAAGACTTCTGGTAGACCAAAGTACTTCTACTTCATCTACAGGGGGTGGACAAAAATGTGGAAAGACTGCGAGAAACGCATCCTTGAGCACATATTAGCCGGCGGGTGTGGCCGAGCGGTTCTAGGCGCATAAGTCTGGGACCGCGCGACGGCTACGGTCGCAGCTTCGAATCCTGCCTCGGGCATGGATGTGTGTGATGTCATTAGGTTAGTTAGATGTTAAGTCCCTCAGATGTTAAGAGGGTAGTCAAACAGGCCGACTTGGACCAGAAGAGGCACCACAGGACATTTTAATTTCCACTGTCTATACTTTTACAAATAAATTCATAAAACTTTGTCAGCATGACCAGGAAGGATTGAAAATTCACACTCATAGGAGTGGAAGTTCGAAAACATAACAAAATGACTTTTTTTACATGTGAAATTTCATCATTTTTTTCACTTACTAATGGCAGTATTTGTTGCTATAGGTACACTTTTCTTCATAAGTAAGAGAGATTCTTCGATGAGTTTTGCACAGCATACAAACCATACTTGTATGAAACTCTAGAATTTTCCAGATCTATTAAAAACTCTGGTGAAAATTGAGGTAATTAACTATAAAATTTGTGTTTTTTTCTAAACACGAAGTTTAAAATATAACAGTTCATTCTTCTGTTTCATAACTTAAATAAATTCTAGAGTTTCATACACCTGTGGGTATGGTATGTATTCTGTGCAAAATTCATCGAAGAATCTCTCTAACTTACGAAGAAAAGTGTACCTATAACAACAAATGCAGCCATTAGTAAGTGAAAAAGATGATGAAATTTCACACGTAAAAAAAATTATTTTGTTTTGTTTTCGAATTTCCACTGCAATGAGTGTGAATCCTGAATCCTTACTGGTGTTTCTGAAAAAGTTTTATGAATTTATTTGTAAAATTATAGACACTGGAAATTAAAATGCCCTGTGATGCCTCTCCTGCTCCAAGTCGGCCCGTTTGACGTCCTACCCCCCTTAAGTCCCATAGTGCTCAGAGCCATTTGGACCATTTGAACATATAGTAGGTGCAGATGCTAACCAAGTCTTGTAGCTTCCACCACTCTGTTTGACCACGAACAGTACCTGTACCAAGCGAGGTGGCGCAGTGGTTAGCACACTGATCTCGCATTCGGGAGGACGACGGTTCAAACCCGCGTCCGGTCATCCTGATTTAGGATTTCCGTGATTTCCCTAAAGCGCTTCAGACAAATGCCAGTATGGTTCCCTTGAAAGGGCACAGCCGACTTCCTTCCCCCATCCTTCCGTAATCCGATGGGACCGGTGACCTTGCTGTTGGTCCCCATCCCTAAAACCAACCAACCAACTAACAGCATCTGTGCAATGTTCTCGATTCGTTCCAAATGTCAGTCGTGATCAGTACACTGTTCTATGGATTATCCACTAAAATACAGGCCCATATCGTTAACGTCGATATGCAGCAGGATTTTAGAACATATATTGTGTTCGAACATTATGAATTACCTCGAAGGAAACGGCCTATTGCCGGCCGTTGTGGCCGAGCGGTTCTAGGCGCGTCTAGAACTGCGCGACCGCTGCGGTCGCAGGTTCGAATCCTGCCTCGGGCATGGATGTCTGTGATGTCCTTAGGTTAGTTAGGTTTAAGTAGTTCTAAGATCTAGGGGACTGATGACCTCAGATGTTAAATCCCATAGTGCTCAGAGACATTTTTTTATTCAATTGAAGTTTTGAGTGCTATTGACAAGGGATTTCTGATCGATTCCGTATTTCTGGGTTTCCGGAAGGCTTTTGACACTGTACCACACAAGCGGCTCGTGCTTAAGGAATATCGTCTCAGTTATGTGACTGGATTTGCGATTTCCTGTCAGAGAGGTGACAGTTCGTAGTAATTGACGGAAAGTCATCGAGTAAAACAGAAGTGATTTCTGGCGTTCCCCAAGGTAGTGTTATAGGCCCTTTGCTGTTCCTTATCTGTACAAACGATTTTGGAGACAATCTGAGCAGCCGTCTTCGGTTGTTTGCAGATGACGCTGTCGTTTATCGACTAATAAAGTCATCAGAAGATCAAAACAAACTGCTTAACGATTTAGAAAAGATAGCTGAATGGTGCGAAAAGTGGCAGTTAACCCTAAACAACGAAAAGTGTGAGGTCATCCACATGAGTACTAAAAGGAACTCGTTAAACTTCGGTTACGCGATATATCAGTCTAATCTAAAAGCCGTAAATGCAACTAAATGCCTAGGTATTACAATTACTAACAACTTAAATTCAAAGGAAAAAAATAGAAAATGTTGTGGGGAAGTCTAACCAAAGACTGCGTTTTATTGGCAGGACACTTAGAAAATGTAACAGACCTACCAAAAGGAGACTGACTACACTTCGCTTGTCCGTCCTCTTTTAGAATACTGCTGGCGGTGTGGGATCCTTACCAGATAGGACTGACGGAATACATCGAAAAAGTTCAAAGAAAGGCAGCACGTCTTGTGTTATCACCAGATATCGGAGAGAGTGTCACAGAAATGATTCAGGATTTTAGCTGGAAATCTTTAAAAGAAAGGCGTTTTTCGTTGCGATGAAATCTTCTCACGAAATTTTAATCACCAACTTTCTCCTCCGAATGCGAAAATATTTTGTTGACATCGACCTACATAGGGCGGAACGATCACCACGATAAAATAAGGAAAATCAGAGCTCGTACGGAAAGATATGGGTGTTCATTCCTTCCGCGCGCTATACGAGATTGGAATAATAGACAGTTGTGAAGATGGTTCGATGTACCCTCTGCCAGGCACTTAAATGTGATTTGCAGCGTATCCATGCAGATATAGATGCAGATGTAGATATGTCGAAGTTCAGTTTATTGAAACATGGGCAAACTGTTGGTGGTCGTAAGGCCGATGCTTCCATAACCAAGATAACCAAAGTGTTTGCTGTTTCAAGAGGCACCATATCGAAGATTTATACTGCATCCGAGGAAAGCGAAAAACATAACCCGCTAAGTCAGAACTTGGACGAAAATGTGTGATGAGTAGACTTTTAACACTACTGTAGGCTACTGTAAACTATCGTGAGAGTAGACTATGGCGCTCATCCTAGTAGCTTTGGTCAGTTAAGATCGTAACCCCACTACCTGTACGTTAGGTGTTGTGCATAACTATCGGGCGTTACCTCATTTCGATCTCTTTGTTTGCATAGGTGATCAGTGTCTCACTAGATTCCCCTAGAAATTGGAATCAGTGAACCACCCAGAAACTTAGTGAGGTTATTCTCGTTTAAAGGGCTGTGTAACCCACAGAACATATTTGTTCTACATTGTTATCCTTCAGTATGTTACTTAAAAATAAGCAGTGCTTAGAGGAAAATCGATCTTGTCAATGTTTATTTGAGGTTTTATTCGGAAAATAGAGGACTGTTGCAGATTTCTTGTGTAGCGCTAGAAGACGTAATTTCCTCAAAAACAAGCTGCAATTAAAAGAAAAATGCGAAACAAAAACTTATCAAACATCGCTTGAATATTTCGTCAAGCTTATACATGGCGATTTTTCCACCGTGTACAAATTCTAGGGATTGATCAATGACAGGATACGGAACAAGAAATATCTAATGAACTTAAGTCCGAAAATGCATAGTTACAATGCTAGAGATCATTCGTCCAATCGTACATTGATACGTGGACTGCTGTCTAACCCTCTCTCAGACAAACGGCGAAACACTGATTTGCCTTTCCGTAAGTAAACACCATATCGGCAAGCTCTCGTTTCGAACATGGAACTGTTGTGTTCAACGCTGTATCACATCCACTACGAGGTGAGTCAGCAAGAGAAGTGAATCGGACACAACATAACCAATTACTATGGCAGGAGAAGGCGCTAGGGCATAACATATGAGGAGCAGCACCACACTCTAGGAGGAAACCATGCATACTGTGACTGTGGCTGCGTGGTACAGCGCGTATTAGACCGCAGTCTTGCAACAATGTATGATTGAATAAATGGTCTCTCGAATAGAAGCCACGGACATAGACCTTTTTTGTCATTGATCAATCCCTAGAGTTTGTACACAGTGGGAAAAATCCTTGTATAAAAGATGTTCCTGTTATTTGCTAAACAACTTTCGTACTTATCAGCAGTAGCAGGAAATTTTTGCCTTTGATCATGAAGAAGAAATTTCTATTGAGTGCAAAATAACAGCAACAATCGGGCTCTGAGCACTATATGACTTAACTTCTGAAGTCATCAGTCGCCTAGAACTTAGAACTAATCAAACCTAACTAACCTAAGGACATCACACATCCATGCCCGAGGCAGGATTCGAACCTGCGACCGTAGCGGTCGCTCGGTTCCAGAATGTAGCGCCTAGAACCGCACGGCCACTCCGGCCGGCTAACAGCAACAATTACATACCCTATTTGCATTTGATCATGTGAGCGGTACTTGCATCAAAAGTGAATGCTTTGCTTGCTTAAAAGCGCAGAAGTTACGTTCCCAACTAATTTCTAATAATTATAAAATGCAAGTTATTTTTTTAAGGCTATAAAATACACAATGGAGTAACGCTGAACGAAGTGCTGTTCTTATTATGTGCCAAAAAAAGCAAAAAGCAATCATTAATCATCGACTCCCAACTCTTTTCTACCAATGTTACCGGTAATCCTACCATTTACTAGGTCATTTATGCATTCCAACGTGGGCAAATTGGCGAGAGTGTGGTGGGTGCTTTCGTAACCAACACAGCCGAAATATTTGGCACCATATCGAAGAGATAAAACGTGTACAGCGAAACCGGAAAAAAGTCATTCCTGAGTAAGAGGAGGAGGAGGAAATTAGTGTTTAACGTCCCGTCGACAACGAGGTCATTAGAGACGGAGCGCAAGCTCGGGTGAGGGAAGGAAATCGGCCGTGCCCTTTCAAAGGAACCATCCCGGCATTTGCCTGAAGCGATTTAGGGAAATCACGGAAAATCTAAATCAGGATGGCAGGAGACGGGATTGAACCGTCGTCCTCCCGAATGCGAGTCCAGTGTGCTAACCACTGCGCCACCTCGCTCGGTAGCCCTGAGTAAGAATGCGGACGAAAGTGTTCGTTGAGTGATCGTGCCTGACGGTCATTGAAGTGGCTTGTGACGAAAAATGGGAGGACGACATCGGCAAAAGCCACTACAGAGCAGAATGTCGCACTCGCGACCCCTGACAGCACCGAAACAACATGAAGGGAGCTTCATAAGCAGGGACTTGAATGGGGAGATGGAATTCTAAAGCAACTCATCAGTGATGCAAATGCCCAAAACACGGAAACGTGGTGCCGACACATAAAATCTGGAATATGGAGCAAAGGCAGATTAGATGAGTCTCGTTTCACAATGTTTCCAACTTCCCACAATGTTTTCGTCCTAAGAGAGAAACATGTCATGGGTTCGGTGATGGTTCGGGCAGCCATATCGTGGTATTCCATAGGGCCATGGTTACTCTGCAAGGTCTCATTACCGCCAATGATTATGTGACTTCTCTGGTTGATCAGTTCCATCCCGTCGTACAGTGTTTCTTCCTCATTGGTGACGCAGTGTTCCATGACAACAGGATGCTGTTCACACAGCTCGTACCACCCAGGACGGGTTTTGTGAGCACGAGAATGAATTTTCGCATCTCCCGTAGCCGTCCCAGTCTCCAGATTATAATATTATTCTGGCTTTGAGCCTATTTTCGACACAAGAGTGCATGATTGCATCATCATTGCTTGAACTTGCCACTATTTTGCAGGAAGGATGGTATAAGATTCTCTTCAAAACCATAGACGACCCATATACATTCATTAAGAGACGATTGACAGCTGTTTTGAATACCAACAGTTTTCCTACAACGTATTTGGCAAGATAATGTGCTGCGTTTTGGTGTTTCCATATTTTTGTCCACCCTCTGTACGTATCTATCCCGCAAGTCACTTTGTGGAGGGCACTTTGTGTACCACTGTCACCTCTCCCATTTGCTAGTCAAATCGCGAATGTTCCTTTTATTACATCTACGTTTGCTGATGAACCAAAACGTTATGACTAGTGCCCATCGGCTTGCCGGAGTGGCAGAGCGGTTCTAGGCGCTTCAGTCTGGAACCGCGTGACCTCTACGGTCGCAGGTTCGAATCCTGCCTCGGGAATAAATGTGTTTGTTATCCTTAGGTTAGTTAGGTTTAAGTAGTTCTAAGTTCTAGGGGACTGATGGCCTCAGATGTTAAGTCCCAGAGTACTGAGAGCCATTTTGAACTAGTGCCCACCTAGAGATTAGATGCCATATAGTGGTGTTGTTGGCACATGACACGATAGAGAAATATATATTACGAGCACAGACGAATGAGCAGTAATGGTAACTACGGCACGGGTCTCAAAGTCGGAAATACACTAGCATAAGCAACTTTGGCCAAGGTCAGATTATTATGTCCGGTGCCTGGGAACGATCGTCTCAAAAACGAATAAGTACAAAAAGCTGATCACTTGTTCGCGTGCGTCTTTGAAAGGCAAGTAGGCGGGAAGGTGTTGGACGTCCACGTCTCGTTACAGTACCTCGAGGTCGGAGGCTAGCCAGCTCAATAACACATGGTAGGCGGCGGTCTGTGGCAGATCCGACGACAGAGCACGACACTGGTGCTTAGAAACACAGTGTTCAGCGTGTATTGTTGAACATGGGGCTCTGTAGCAGAGACCGTTACATGTGACCATTTTAACCTAACTACATCGACAATTACGAATGCAGTGCACACAGGATCACCGAGATAGGACCCTGGGTCAGCGGAAAAGTGCTCCCAAGTCTGATGAATCACGTGGCTACAAGAGATCCACGGTCGTGTCTAGGTATGGTGTCGTCCAGGCAAAAACCACAGGCCGTTGGGGACTATGTTACGCTAGAGGACAATCATCTGAAGTGCCATGGGACCTGTAGGAGTGACCCTAAACAAGCTGTGGAGTACGTGACATTTTTTCTGAGTAAATGCTTCCCTTTATGCTTGATATCTTCCCCGCTGGCTATGGTATCTTCTAGCAGGATGACTGTTCGCGTCACAAGGCCACAAAAGTGCTACTGTGTTCCGAGGACAGTGATCTACATCTTCATCTATATCGATACCCCCAAGCCTAATGAGTGTGTGTGGTAGAGGGTACTTCTGGCACCACTAACTGATTCCCCCTTCGCTGTTCCATTCGCGAATGGCGCGGAGTAGGATGACTGTCGGCAAGGCTCTGCAGTAGATCTAATTTCTCGAATTTTCTCGTTGTGAACATGGCGCGAGATGTAAGTGGAACGAAGTAAAACTTTGTTCGATTGTTCCCCGAAAGTATTCCCTCGAAATTTAAATTTCAGTAGTATCTCGACGATGCGCAACGCCTCTTTCGTAGCGTCTGCCACTGAAGTTTTTTGATCATCCCTGTATTGCCCTCGCGCCGACATAACGATCTCGCAACAAAACGCGCCGCACTTCGTTGCATCTTCTCTCTCTCTCTCTCTCTCTCTTTCTCTCTCTCTCTCTCTCTCTTTTATACCTTTCTCTACTACCAGTCGTTCCTGGTGAGGATCCCAGATAGCCCAGATAGATGAATAAACAATAAGAGGACTTCTTTTCCTGTGTATAATCAATATGTTACATTTATCGTCATTTTTTTCTGTATTCCGTCTTTTCCTTAGTTGCGTTTAATTCATGGAGGTATGTACCGTCTATGCAACTAATTGAAGGCTGTTTATTGCCATATGCGTTTCGCTTCTTTTATTTGCGAAGCATCATCAGTGGCCCGTAATACAGTCGTCAGCAATTGAGCAGGACTCCAAGATGCGCCACCCTCTAACGCGTTGCTACGCCAAGTCGATCCGGACACTTTCGCAACCTGCTCGCATGTGCTTCACCTTCACGTCGTACCAGCCAGTGCTTCGCATGCGGCGCTCACTTGCGTCCTACGTATTCCTTGTCGCCAAAATATTGCCAGTCCCACCAACTAGGAGGAGTCTTCCAACAGAGAATCCCGCGAAAATAGCGCGTCATTTCTAGCTTCCAATGGCAACAAGGGGCTCTCCCCTACTACGAAAAAGTATTCATTAGAACACTGCGATCTGAGGTCACTCTTCTTTATGACAAGTGCACCTTCTCACGCCAGTGTCCACACCCTCGCAATCAGGCTCAAGAAATTCAGAGAGGACCACTACGCGGCTAAAATTACCTTATGGTGGACTGAACTTTCTACAGGCTGCACATTCTAATCCCCAAAGAACTCAGAAAAACATGGAAAAGTCGCCCCCGACGTCTGCGCCTGGCACCGTATCGCCCGAGGCTGGAGCTTAGCCGCCAGCAGCCGTTGTCAGAGGACAATACTTGCCGCACCCTGTAGGTTCAGGCGCGACCTCACTTCGCAAAATCTTACGCCACCCCGGCTGCGGCCCCATACACCGGTCACATACCTGCCCAGCCAAAGCGTTTCCTGTCTCTCTCTCTCTCTCGAATCCTCATATTAGTACCGACCGCAGCCGTTCACAATCCATTAAAGACCGTCACCGAATTAACAAGGAGAGACATGCAAATAACGCAGGTCACCCTACTGCCAATCAGCGTATTTTGTTATATCAATAAAGTCTTCCATACCGACTTCCTTGCTGTAAGCATCAGAACAGTAAAATATTCTAATTATTAATTAAATCAGCACCAAAAATACTTGCCGCGTTTCCTTTGGTCATTAAGTGTTTGAGTAGATTACTTCGAACATTTCTCTGACTTTACGTAAGACCAAACCGTCATATGGTTCTTAGTCAGATTAAAAGACGACAAGTCCTTTGGAGCAGTGGAGCTAACGCATACAATTAGGGTACTTTCATTTGGTTAGGAAGCGTCTATGGTCAAGAAGGCTATCAAAGAGGGTTGATAGTGATTATAATACTGAATTCAGTGGTAGCTAGATGCGTGAAGTTATTAGAGGTAGTGGAGCTCAGTCCTTGTTTTGTCGGATAGCCACGTCTGGAGCAGGGGAGAATTACTGTGCCAATTGGGAGAACACAGTGGGTCGCAAGAGCAGGTACCAGCAGAATGAAAGGAGACTGGCTTTCACACAGCGGAAGCCGAGGCAGAGGGCGCTGCCTGAGCCACAGGGAGGTCCACTGGCCATGGGAAGTGGCGAATCCACCGCCAGGCGTTTTACGTCTGCTTTCGCCGAGTTGTAACACACTGAGACACTGAAAATTGTCCGGCTGAGGCATTGCGCATTTCCAGTTTCTGCAGAGGTCGTCACGTTATTTCCTGTGAACATCCCTGTAAGGTGGGTATCAGTTAGACCTGTGGAAACATTTTGCTGAAGCAGCGGAAAAGGGGCGGCACTGCGGGACATCCGACGCTGTGGCGCTAGGAGAGCTTTTGCTTTTTTCCGGGGCCACGTATCACACAAGCTGTGCTGTTTCTCGTGCGTGCGAAATAACAGTATGTCGACTGGGACGCCAACCGCGATAGCATAAAATGTAAGAGTGAACGCCTATTCGATGTCTCAAAATGTGTTAGGACTGGAGGAACAGCTTTTCCCCGTCTTATAGAGGGGGGAAAGTTGTACGGTAAATGGAGGTGGTTTGTGATTGGTGCAGGCGATCGCTAGCATTTCTCATTGGTTTTTTTATCTTTTTGGCACATACTCACATGGAGTGTTTCGCGGACTTACATGCAGTGTGAGGAAGGCAGAACTCAGTCTCGTAGTGTGGAGTATCGTAGGGGATCGAATTGACGTGTCATGCTAGCAATGTTCCATATCACATAAATCTCTTGGATATAAATATGTCGAAATACTTAATTCTGTTTGTTATTCAGATAGACAAGATTCGTTTATCACCTCCATTAATTTTATTTACCCTTGTGGGGAGTAATAGCATTAATCTTGGAATGAAATACATTGTTTGATCTTCTACTTCGCTAGGCATAAATTTTATAATACTGTAACTGGAAGATGGTTCTGTGTGTTACGTATAATCAGATGCAGAAGTTCCTACATAGTTGCATTATGAACGATGGTTTTGAATTTTTTGTGCTCCACATCTTTGTCCCCACCGCTTGAGTATTTTATGCTGACTATTCAGATATTCTACAGTTTCTATCCTGTCACTCTTGCTAAGCAAAAACATTTCCTACCTTTGTTGACGGTCGTTATACATTAACACCCATACTCATAAATGTTATGACGGCCATATGATCACTGGTATCCTTCTCTACGTTAACTGATTCTAGAAGTTCAGATCGATTTGTTGTTAGGAATTTCAAAACATTAACTGAAGGAATTAGTTCTTTAACTAACTGTTCGCAATAGTTTCCGGACAAGACATTCGGAATAATCCTCTTCCAACAGTTTTGATGGCATGACTCTCCCAATCTACCTGGTGAGTTGAAGTCACACTCAAGCACCTTACCACTATAGCTCCTAACACAGGTGATCTATAAAAGCATCCGATTACCATGTTGATCTACTTTTGATGCTTAACTTCACTCAGACTAAGTCACATTCGGAAACTATCTTAAAGGACTCCATATTTGCCGCTGACTGTACAAATTATTTATTCCACTACTGAAATTTAGGTCTTTGGGCCATTTTCAAGTGGAACTGCAGAAAACTTCGCTGTAGCACATTTGTGACATGTGCTCACACAAAATCTTTTGCAGTGCTACTTCAAAATCGACCAAAGGCTGAAACTGGAACAGTGAAATAAACAATTTCTACAGTCAACGGCGAATATGATGTCCTTCAAAAATTAGGTGACTGTGAACCCCAACCATGAAAATTTAATCACATTAGGAATCCGTGATACCTACCCTAGATACGGGGGCTATTCGGAAAGCAAGGACCGATCGGTCGCGAAATGGAAACTACAGAGAAAATGAAAAACTTTTTTATTTGCAACAGTTTGCTACAGCATCCAGCCGTTTCCTTAAGTAGTGGCCGGTCAGACTTGACATTTGTAGTAGCGTTGTACCAACTTTCCAGTACCCTCGACATAGAAGTCAGCCGCCTGTAATTTCCACTGCATCTCTACGCTGGTCGTTGTCTGTGCCAAAAGGTTGTTCTCGTTGCAAGCGGTTCATTTTCGTTAGAGGGAGCCAAGTCGGGGCCGTGTTGTGGCTGATCAAACGCTTTCCATCGAAAACGCTGCAGGGGCATCGTATATGCTCCTGCTGTGTGTGTCCGAGTCCTGTCATGCATTATACGTACATTACATGGGGTCGCATGAAATCAGGCAGAACCTCGCAGCGAGTACCCATACTTAGCGGGAGACACTGTTGTTATATTCGTGCTGTGGGCTCAGAACTGGAAAGAGCAATGTGATGCTATCGACACGTATACTAGAGACACTGCCCAACACATTTGTGGAAAGCTGCATCGGATTTTTACTGTCGTTTCCATTCCGCAACCTATCGGACCTTACTTTCCAAATAGCCTTCGTGTTATCGAATTCTTTACTGCAATAAATAGCCACTACCACCTGCGACCAACCAGTCCTTATGATAAATATTCCAGTCTGACCTTATGATTTCGTTGCTGTTCACTTCCAGTTGCATCCAACTCGCCGTTCTTAATACTACCTGAACAGTATAACCTTCAATAAGAGCTGTTAATAATGGGACCTTAGCTTGGATGCTCCTGTAGATTGCAAGGTGGTAGTATTTTGCACCTTACAAGGAGCCTTCCCTTTCGGTATTACTTGATAAAGGGAGATATCAGATAGGGTCTAATCCGTTACTGTATCATCTGCGTTTGTTCATGTTGGGTGACTGGGTAGAAGCAATACTGTACTAGCTCAGTGTAAGAAAGAATAAGAGCGTATACTTATACCATTTTCCTTCTGAAACTCTTGAGACACGTAGCCGTGGGAAGTACGAGTGGGTCGCAGCGGCCGTCTTTGTAGAGCAAATGGGAGCAGTAGCTCAAGAAACTTCCTGGCAGATTAAAACTGTGTGCCCGCCCGAGACTCGAACTCTGCTTCTGTAAAGTTTGTAAGGTAGGAGACGAGATACTGGCAGAATTAAAGCTGTCAGGACCGGGCGTGAGTCGTGCTTTGGTGGCTCAGATGGTTGGACACTTGCCCGCGAAAGGCAAAGGTCCCGAGTTCGAGTCTCGGTCGGGCACACATTTTTAATCTATCAGGAAGTTTCATATCAGCGCACACTCCGCTGCAGAGTGAAAATCTCGTTCTAGTAGCTTAAGACTCGCGAACCCCGAGACGCTGTGGCGGCCGGCGCCTGGCAGTCGCGACCGTAGACAATACAGCGGATTCCGCACGGCTTGAGACCCGTCAGCACGGCGCCGCTGGCCGTTAACTTGTTGAGCACGTAGGCATGGCGTGTTCCGGCAAAAATGTAATCGACTTGACGTGGATTGATATTTTCACATTTCGTCGACGAACTGCGGAGATATTCCAGAAGCTTCGACTCCAAAACCAAAGAAAGCGACTTCCAGAAATGATTCGCCACCCACCTTTAAAGGGGACGGGAACTGGGATTTGCTGCAGGAAACACAATAGAGAAACTTAGTCAATTTGCCGTCTTCCATCTTAGAGTTCGTTCAGATCGGACGCGCTCTGTGCAGACGACTGACGGACTGCTGCTTTGTGCTCTTTTGTAGTAGACAGCTGTTAGAACACTGTATTTGCTGCTATACGTTATCTGAATTTCGCCCTACACCTGGGCGTTCGTCGCTGGTACAGCAAACATCATCTGCTGCACACTAAAGTTATAAGGCAATACTCATTTAGCAGTATTCGCACCGCAGTCAACCGTCCAAGGTTTTCGAGTCATATTCCAGAGATCTGAGAGGCTCCAGCAGTGCTTGTGGCTCGAAATCTTCGAGAAGCAGCGCTCTGTATCTCCGCATTTCTACGATTACGCTGATGTAGCATACGCTCTGGCACTGTACTGACTTTATAATAAATTGAAGAGATCACAAGTACAATTCTTTCTGCACTGGGGTACTAACTTTTTTTGATATTTCGTACAACGGTGGTGTCAGTCAATTCGTGTGTATTAGCAGATCGTGTGCGTTAAGCAGGGCAGAGCTAAGCAGTGAGGGGTCAATACCAGTGATTTAATATCTATGGTTTCAATCTTAAATAAATGTGATACGGATAACTGCATTGGTTCTTTCGTAGGTACTAATTTATCGTGATCATTTAATTTACTTATTTTTGATTTATGTTGTGGTGCAACTTTTGAGTCAGTTTGAAGGGGACATTGAATACCACGATACGCGGTAAGAAGTTGGAAACACTGTGAGACAAGACTCATTCTATCAAATGACTGTCTTCCATTGCTCCATAGTCCTGCTTTTATGGCTCTGGTTACCAGTTACGGGCATTTTCATCACTGATGAGTGGTTTTGGAATTCCAGCTCGCCCTGCAATTCCGTGCTTCTGCAGCTCCCTTCGCCTTTTCTTGGTGCTGAGAGGGTTCGCGAGATTGACATTCAGCTCTACAGTGACTTTTTCAGCTGTTATCCTCTTATTTTTCGTCACAATCCTCTTCAAGGACCATCCGGCACGATCTCTGAACACACACATTCGTACGCGTTCTCACTTACCAGATTGTTTTTTCGCCGTTCCTGCATGTGGTTTACCTCTTCCATACGTTTCCACATTCTTTGGCTACCTTGGTCACGAAAAAAAAAAACACCAACAATTCACCCACTTCCGAATTCTCTTAGCTCAGACATAATGCATTTGTGACTATACAGAACACTGTCCTGAACTTGACTGACAGTTGCAACGTATTGAGGATGTTGGAGACGACCCGTTCGTAGTCAAACAGAACAGCCGACATGCAGTCTTGGCTAGCATCTGTATTTATGTTCAAGCCCCGGTCAAAGAAAACCATCATAACTACTGGGAGAGCGGTGTGCTGACCACACGCCCCTCCTATCCGCATCCTCAACTGAGGACGACTGCAGTGCACACTTTTCTCGCTGTGTTTCCGGATTTTAGTCCAGCCCCTGTATATTCTTAGATTACTCAGTGAAGATATTTTCCCGAAACTTTTGAATATGCTTCGTTTGTTGTGACTTGATTGCAGTCAGAATTGACTGAATGGCACTCGGTCGGCATTGTGGAAGCTTAATAATCCCTCTGAACTCTTATACAGTGGCACTAAGCTCTCTTCACTCAGAAATAAATATTCGCTAAAAAAGCTTGTGGCATCAATCAACATTGTTTTGCTCTTATTGGAGCAATTTCGATGGATATTTTCAGTCTTTTGAGAACGGATAATCCAACCCTTTCTGTCAGAAAAAGAATTAGTATCAGATTTTTATCTACCGTGATTCCAGTCTTTAGAAACCACATTGAACGTAAGTTTCAAGATTGCTTGGATATATTTACCTTAAATGATAGTTACTATACTGTATTTCGTTCCCCCAAACCACACAATCTAATTTGAAGCGAAGGAACCTATTGACAAATCCCGATTAATGCTAAACGAATATTCAGATGAAACGAGTGGCGACGTTATTTCCACTGTTCTCTTGGCGAAGTCCTTCACCAGCCGCAAGGATTGACATAAGGCTGAATTACCATGCCTGTTGAGCGTTTCGAGCCCGCAGTCACCTTCACGCAGGCTGCTGCGGCCTTCCAGGAAGGCTGAACGGCAGTAGCGTGCGCGGCAGGGAGTACAGAGGCCGCCAGAAAACGAAACACACGGAGCAATCGAAGCCGATTAGAGGCGAAATCACCGGTTTGGATGGGCTCCCCGGTCGGCCGATATACCCTTTAGTTGAGGCTGGGGCAAAAACGTGCTCCTCAATTTCCCCCCCAACCATTCTCCACTGAGCCACGGTCTCTTTAACAAATTTCGGAGCCGCTTAATGAAACCCAGCAAGTGCGAACCCTCTGCTCGTCGGGCAGCGGAAGTCGTCACAGGCGGACGAGCGCCGATTAGCACTGTTCCGCGCCGCACCGTGTCGTATCTTTTAGGGGGTCAGCTCGTTTCCTGTACCATATTTCCGAAGCACTCGCTCCCACCATTTGCACTTGATCTCTGACCACGTAGTGGCATTAGCTCTGCCCATTACATTAGTCCTGATGAGACAGGCTGCTCTAACTGCTACTTGCAAGGTACTTCACGATGATTCCTCTGAAAATCTCGTGTGGCTGAAATGAACTCCATACCACCGATCAGCTGATTACCTGGTGTTGGCCGTTTTCTTAATCTGAAACTTATATTAGTAAAAGGAATGAAATCGGTTGTGCTAGGAATGTCTTACTACCACAGCATTAATTTCTGAGATAATAAGCCACAGTCGTACCAAGTTTACCTCAATTGTTCCTGGTTTATAAGAAGTATGTTTTACATCTCACCGATTCGCACCACCACCTCCGTCTCTGGCGGTTACGTGTCTTCAGGACTGACACCAGCCAGCCAAGCGACAGCGAAAACTATGGATTCGTCACTAATATCGTTCGTTTCCGATTATTTTTACATTCCATGTCCTCAACGCACACCCAACTTTATCAGTGCCACTGATGTCTCATTCTGGCAACATTTTTTCCTAGATAGTAAACTACATCATCCGGCCGTTGTGGTCGAGCGGTACTAGGCACTTTAGCCCGGAACCGCGCTGCTGCTACGGTCGCAGGTTCGAATCCTGCCTTGGGCATGGATGTGTGTGATGTCCTTAGGTTAGTTTTGTTTAAGTGGTTCTAAGTCTAGGGGACTTATTACCTCAGATGTTAAGTAACATAGTGCTTAGAGCTATTTGAACCATTCTGAAACTACATCATATGAGGACTAGGTTTCGTTGTTATTTCTCCAGAGATTTCACATTTATACTTAGATATTACCCCTTCTCTCCCCCTGACACCTGCACCCGTAGGCTTTAAATGTCAACGAGACCGATAAAAATAAGTTTTTTGCCCCCGAAAAGTAGGGGTTTGTGCCGCATTTACATACCACCTAATTACATATCCACTTCAAACCTAAGAGCGCTGCAGCTGCATTACTGAGTAATATATTTTCCTAGACAGTATTTCATACGTTACATAATGTAAAATTGTACCAAGCATTCCAGAGTCATGCTTGGATGTCACCTCTTTCCCACCCTCTTTTTCCAGCTGGAATGAAAAAAAAAAACTATGTGAAACGCCTCAATGTAAGTCATTCCATTGGCGGCACTAAGTTGCCTTTTGTCTTTTTATACTTACTTGCACCGCTGGTGGTCAATACATCTGTGCTTTCGATTCTGAGTAGAAGAAGGATCAGCAGAGTGTTTCGTGAGACAGCCACAGCGGCTCATTAAAAACTGCCATTTCTCAATCTATACTTTTTATTTCATACATCTGTAGGTGTATGAAGTCTATATATAGTCCTGTTCTTTTCCTCATTTGTTTATTACGTTTCATGTTATATGTCTGTGTTTCCATTTTCCATTCCTCATCTCGTCTGCTAGCAAGAGTGTCTCAATGTGTTT
This sequence comes from Schistocerca americana, assembly GCF_021461395.2. Taxonomy (NCBI): domain Eukaryota; kingdom Metazoa; phylum Arthropoda; class Insecta; order Orthoptera; family Acrididae; genus Schistocerca; species Schistocerca americana. The sequence continues at coordinate 551,662,943 of NC_060121.1, read as the reverse complement.
GGATCTTCCACGTACTTTGGTTCTTGGGCGGAGATTGAGTGGTAGAGGCAGTTTAGCCAACTTTTGTGTAGAGACTAAGTAGCTTCTGCTGTGTCAAAGAGACATTAGGGAGGACTGGGCAGCAACTGTTGTATAAGTTGGTGCAGGAAGCTACTTTCTCTGACCATTTCCGCTACTACCTAGGGACATCAGTCCGGTAACGTGCAACATCGCTGTTCGATGGGTCCTCGGAAGGCGAAGTTGTCCGCCCTTGTCATCTCTTATATTTAAGGATTTTTTGAAGTTGAGATGCCAATGGATTTCTTGGAAGTATAGCCACGGTAAATCACACCGGAGTATCTATTTCAGGAAAGGTGTGCAAAGATGCTTATTAATATTTCAGTTACATAATGCGACTCATATCTTACAGCTACTTAACGATGGGAGAGTGCTTTGTCCAACCTATGTCTTGTTTCAGTTGGTATATTTTATGTGTGAATGTGTTGTGCGTGTGTTATCCATTTGTCGTGTTAGAATTATTTTTCTGTCTCCGTCTTGAATTCATTTCTTGAGTTCAATGTTTCTTTGTGTTGGTTAACTAAATTATACCACGTGCGTTCCCGCCATGTCGACAGCATTCAGCTCAACGTTATTATTCGTTCAAGCGTGTTGTCCAATTTAAATTTGAAATTGAATGAGGGTTGGCTTTATCTTCTATACTTCCATATTTTTCGACCCCCGATATATAGGATTCCTACGCGAGCTGCCGACAATGAGGTTGATAAGTGAGGCTAACATTTCTCTGGCCCATCATGTTTTTATCTGATATATACAGTTATCCTTAAGCTCCCTTCTTCCTGTGTGTATATAAGACGAGCCCTTTCTTATACTAAACCGAGGCTTTTCCCACATGTTAAGAAATAGTTGGAGTGTTATAAAAACGATATCAAGCACCTTTAGAAATCATTACTGTTAGCGATTGGAATTACGTGTTATTTGTGAAAAAATATTAAATGGTTTTCAAATTGTGTTCTTAACGTTACTTTTACAACTCGTCCTACTGTTTAGTCTGGTTCCCTCGGAGCTAACTGATTTGATTATTTGGTTGATTAACATTTTATTTTGGGTTAATACGAAAGTTTTATTCTGAATTTGATAAAATAGATTTAATTACTAATCAAGTCATAATCTTGACTGAGACTTACTCCTTGCAGACAAGCACTATGATCGCTTTTAATCTGACCATTCGGATAGGATATGTAGTGGGAGCAGCTGTAGGTTTCATGCATTTGTGATCGAAAGATTGTAGTGGTGATGGACATTGTGATCAGTTTGCAGTTTACCATGCTTGATAGAGCCACACATTTACCTATAAAATATCCAAACCTGTCGAGCACGTGACCCCCAAATAGAACTACAGTTTTACGATTGACTGGTAGCTGACCCTTACCAATCAACTCCCTGAAACTTCAAATTACTTTAAACGAAGTATAGGAGTCCTTTCTCACCATAGAACTGTGTCCTAGTGTTACGTTTTATTTAAATTGATGCAACAGTTCCAGTCTTGTTCCGTAATAAACGTACGTGTCACCTCTTCCTACCATCCGCAGCTCATGAGGAGTGAAAGCAGTCAATCGATGCTGGTGGCTGGAAAGACGAAGAACTAGCAGAAAGAAAAATTTACTTGTATTTACACAAGCTTCTCTTAATAATTGAACTTACCTCTTTCTTGTACACCAAATCAATCTTTGGTCCTTTACGACTGCAAACTTGTCGGTGGCGTCTTCATAGAATGTTTGGGTTTCTATTAACCACGCTAGAAGTGCTTTCTGAATTGAAATATTCGCTAAAGAAGAAAGTCTCTCTTCTGAAATTACTTTCCTCAGATATGTTTTTATACGCTTCATGCAAGAAAAGCTTATTTCCACGGATACTGTAGTAGATGGACAAAATAAGGAAGAACGCGTCATAAGAATCCTTAAAAAGTCCTTATTCAAGTTAAGCATTTCTACAATCTTTCCAGTGGAAATCTTTCTGCACTTCTCTTCGGCATACAAAATAGGGACAAATGTGGTATTCTTCAAATTTTGTGGTATTGGCAAGTCAAACAAACTTAATTTTCTCTTATTCGCTAAATCTCTCATGCTTCTGTATCAAAACGTGATCCAAAATATCATAACAAAAGACTCGATACATTTGAACGCATTCATCCTGAGAGAAGGAATTGTACTCTCGCGAGAGTCGCATATCTGTCATTCTGCTGGCCTTTTGAAAGATAATTGAACAATATCGTTCGTTCTTCATGTTTCTTAGCATATCACAAATAGTTCGTACATTACAATTAATAAAATATTCCGGGATGTTATGCCGTGGTCGAAGGGATTTAACTATAAAATCTGACGTTTCGTCCCTATCTGTGGAGGACATTTTCAAGGAAGATCGTAGCTTTGTTGAATGTCCGATTCACAACCTTGCTGGCTACTGGCTACAGTAAAATTCCGTTTCCGCGAGCTTCCGCGCACTGGCGTGACGTCACATGTTTTGAATTGGCGAGCGCAATTGGCCGTTCTCGACAGCTGTCGTCTGCTGTTACTATCATCCCATGATGGGAGACTGCTGTACATTTTCTTCAGCACCGGAATCCGGAAGTCATTCAATTTCACTCCCTCCTGTTTGCTAACGAAATTCCTGAGGCGTTTCACAATCTTTATGGCCTCTCTGTATAGCCTTTCGTGGTATTCGCTTGAGGCCGCCAATACTTGAGTCCCATCAAAATGAATGTGATGGTCTCTTCGCCGTGAAGCATGTTTCACAACAGCTGATCTGTCAGCCTCCCCTCTTCTGCAATTGATATTGTGTCCTTCGAGTCGTTTTGTGACAGTTCTTTTTGTAGTTCCCACTTACACCTCCCCACTACTATGCGGAATCCTATAAATTCCAGCTTTTTCCAGCGGTTGGCGGGCATCCTTGGCCGATTTTAGGTGGTCTTGTGTGGGTTTGTAAATTACCACTTCCTCAAGATTTTTCCTATGCGGTCAGTTCAAAAATGGTTCAAATGGCTCTGAGCACTATGGGACTTAACATCTGTGGTCATCAGTCCCCTAGAACTTAGAACTACTTAAACCTACCTAACCTAAGGACATCACACACATCCATGCCCGAGGCAGGACTCGAACCTGCGACCGTAGCAGTCGCGCGGTTCCGGACTGCGCGCCTAGAACCGCTAGACCACCGCGGCCGGCTATGCGGTCAGTCACAAATTTAATGAATGGCAAGAAAAACTTTCGATTTCACCGGCTTTTGAGCATTACTATGATTTCTACGCGGTGGTCTTAACGCTCTTTTTACATCGAACGAATAACCGTTCTTGAGCAATGCATTGGTGAGATGTTTTAATTCTGTATCAAGCAGCTCTAGTACACAGATTTTCCTTGCTTTATCCGCCAACGTTTTTATGATTCCTCGCTTTTGTTGTGAGTGGTAATTCGAATCCCGGTACAGGTAACGGTCCGTGTCCGTGTGTGTGACCCAAGCTACCATCGTCTTTCTTGAAAACTAGCACATCAAGAAAATTTAATCTTCCGCCTGCCTCGTCCTTCTTGGTAAACTGAATCTTAGGATTGATTCCGTTCAGATGTCTCTGGAAACGATCCAGTTCCTCTCTGCCATGCCGCCACAAAACAAACGTATCATCCACGTAACGGAACCAAATATTCTGTTCCTTGTTCGCAGTTTACAATGCCTGATCCTCGAATTTTTCCATAAGCAAGTTCAATATAACCGGGTTTAAGGGGCTCTCCATAGTGATTCCACCAGTCTTTTCATAGTACTCTTCGTTCCATTTGAAATATGTGGTTGTGAGGCAATATTTAAACTGTTCTGCAACATCGGGAGGAAAAATCCGATTCAGCTTTTGCAATACTTCATTGAGTGGAACCATAGTGAATAACGACACCACACTGAAACTAACTAATATGTCCTCCACTATGCCGTTCAGTTTACAGATAAAATGTGCCGAATTCTTGATATACGAATCCAATCGGCCCATATACGGTCGTACTAATGTTGTCAATAACTTGGCAATCGAATAGGTGGTCGAACCAATATCACTCACTATAGGTTTTAGAGGAACGTGATCTTTGTCCATCTTCGGCAATCCATAAAGTCTTTATGCTAGCGCAACTGAATTGAAAAGACTTTTCTGAGAGCTCTGTTCGATGGAGGACTTCTTTATCAACCGCGTAACAGTTCTGAGAACTTTGTCAGTGGAGTCTTTACGTAGTTTCCTAAATGTTTGCGGATCTAATAAGTCGTTAATCTTGCTATAATAGTCGGCCACATTCAAAAAACCGTTGCATTTCCCTCGTCAGCTTGAAGAATGATAACACTATCGTCTTCACTGAAGCGTTTTAAGGAATTCCTCTCACCCATAGGCCGGCCGGAGTGGCCGAGCGGATCTAGGCGCTACAGTCCGTAACCGCTCGAACGCTACGGTCGCAGGTTCGAATCCTGCCTCGGGCATGGATGTGCGTGATGTCCTTAGGTTAGTTAGGTTCAAGTAGTTCTAGGGGACTGATGACCTCAGAAGTTAAGTCCCATAGTGCTCAGAGCCATTTGAACCTCTCAGCCATAGTTAAATTACTTCTTGGAGGCTTTGCTCGAGAGAATACTATTACAGCTGCTACACAGATTTCTTCAACCGTAACCTTGTCCACGGCACGTATGCCTGCTTCTACACTGGCTATTATTTCTTCCGTGGGCGCAACTGGCGGGCTAATGGCAAAATTTGCACCCTTGGCAAGCACATATCTCTCGTCAGATAAGGAACGTCCGGATAAATTGATAACCGTGAGGGGAGGCGTTTAAATGGTGGATCCTATTATTAGGTTACAAGTTATCAAATTTCTTCTTCTGTCTATTAGATGTTGTCAACATACGCTTCGTAATGGTATCATGCAACAGTCTGTCAATTCTATACCAGTCAGAACTACACAGTTTATTGCTGGTAGTAGTATGGAGAAACATTAACTCACAGTCGGTGCTTGCCTGATCGCTGCCGGTTTGTAGAATCCGCTCTCGTACTAAAGCCTCTTCCGTCCGTTTGAAAATCCGCATGCGCCTTGGCCGATCTGCTTAGTCGCTTAATCCTCAAAAACTTCGAAATACTGACCGCTGTGCAACGAGACAGATATGTGAGGAAACACAAAAGCTTCACTATCTTCTTCGGCAAACCTTCCACGTGTCGCACATTTCTTGACATCCCCTCCCAGTACAGCCGTCTAATTGTAAAATTTAAACTTTCACGGATGGAATTGTCACAATTAATAAAATATTCCGGGCTATTATGTCGTGGTCGAAAGGATTTCACTTTAAAACCCGACGTTTCGTCCCCATCTGCGGAGAACATTTTCAAGGGGATCGTAGCTTTGTTGAATGTCCGATTGACACCATGGCTTGCTATGGCTTGCTACTGCGTGACTTCACATGTTTCGAATACACGAGCGCAGCTGGCCGTTGTCGACTGCCGACGTTCACTGTTAATATCATCCCATGGTGGAATACTGGTACACATCTTCTTCAGCACTGGAATCCAAATTTCATTCAATTTCACGCCCTCCTCCTTCATATTAAAATTTCTGAGATGTTTCACAATCTTTATCTCTGTATAGATGTTCGTGGTGACCGCTTGTGGCTGCCAGTACTTGAGTCCTAACAAAATGAGTGTGATGGTCTCCTGGCTATAAAGCAGGTTTCCATTTTCCAGTGTTTGGAGAGCATCCTTGGTCGATTTTAGTTGATCTTGTATCTTCCAGGTGGGTGTGTAAATTACCTCTACGTTACGCTTTCTCAAGATTTTTCCTATGCGGTCAGTCACGTCTTTAATGAATGGCAGGAAAACTTTCGACTTCACTGGCGCCTGAGCATGTCCTCCGCAGATGGGGACGAAACGACGGGTTTCAAAGTGAAAGCCCTTCGACCACGGCATAGTAGCCAGGAACATTTTATTAATTGTGACAGTTCCGGCCGTGAAAGTTCACATGTTGCTGTTCTTACTTTAGTTATGCAGTATTTAATGTTCAATGACCTCTTCTTAAACATCGAAAAGTTTACCCGTTAAACAAACGATGTCATGAGATACTACTGCTAGAAATGTAACTTCAGAAACGTAATTGTTCATGTCACTCAGAAAACATCTAGCAATTTGAGTGCAATTATAGTCAGATTGTTCATAGCAAATTACGATTCTGAAAGCCTCTTCCAACTTTTCCCATTCATCCACAATTACACCCAATAATGTCGAGTTAGAGCTCCAACGGACAAGTTTTAAACAGAGACTGCAACAGGAGCTTACCGTTTAATTTTTTTTCTTGAGTCCATTTAAATGGCCAGACATCACGCTTCCATCATCATAATACTGCCCTATTAATTTGAGCTTGTAGTCAAATGATCAAAAGATGTTTTAAAATAAAGCAAACAAAGTTTCCGGTGTTATATCGGCACTTACAGCACAAATATAAGAAACGCTTCGGTACAGATCCTTTCATTAACTAACATGATCTTTACAGAACACCGAGGCACCTGCGTAAAATCGGTTGTATCATCTACCTGGACAGAAAAGAAGTCCAGCAGTTTCAAATTCAGATTCAGCAAATCACTTATGTAGTCTAAAAAACAATCGATTAGTTCGTTTTCTGCACTTTTTTACTCAACACTGATTTTTTTATCTTGGAACATTGGTTCTGTATTTCTACAGGACTCCTTGAAACCAGCGACGTTAACAGCTCCTTAAAACTCGCACGATATATTAAGTCTGCTGATTCATCGAAACTATGCTTTGTTAAATGGAGTACGGTACTGCATAACCACTAAAAGCTTGTTCAAAAATTTGGTTTCAGTGAACTGCACGGTATACAGTCTAACATTTTCCTTTGGGACATCTGAAATTGTATTTCGATTTCTTTCTAAAATTTTCAATTTAGCCTGCGCTTTAAATTCTCTGTTGAATCCGAGCGTTTGTCTAATGATAATGTTACATTTAACAAAGCAGAAAATCCTTCTCTATTCCAAACGTTGCTGTTATCGTTAAAAAAACAAACATGACCATCAAAACAATTTCTGCAGAGCTATAGAGGAGCACAATCACGTTGTTTTAAACAAAGATCGTACCATTTACATAATTTTAGAGATTCTGCAGGAAGCCCACAATTTAAAATTTCTTTTTATTTTCGTCTTCCCTACTTGAAAAGGGTGTTTCTAATAAAACAAGCAATATGTCATAAGCAGAGATCATATTTAAAACGTACACTGCTAAACGCACTAAAAATGGATATGGAAGTAGAAGTAGCCGGGAATGAAATTTCCATCTACCTCCCTTCCTGTCCCGTTAATATACAAACTCAAGCAAGGCCCACAGCCCTACGAGACAGGCCGTGGCGGGTGCGTCACAGCACGTGACACTGCAGATCTCACGAGTGCCACCGGCCGTCTACAGCGGGGAGCCAGTACCTATTTCAGACAAGTTAATAATTTTGACTGCGCGTTTAAATGCGTGTAGGCTCTCAATATCACAAGACAAATTTAAGACCTTTGATGGGTATCTTCTTCAGTCACGTTAAGATTTCCATGGGCCCTGACGGAGCCTAGTGCTCGCGAAGTTTGGCGAACAAGCTGACTAGTGTGACATCACAAACTCGTTGCTTGGGCCCTTGTTTCTCGAGGGCCCCGAAACTCAAGCAGGTGACGTCACAGTTGCTATAGCAGCCGTATAGTTATGTTAGGCGTGTAGCTTCGCCCATGAGGTCGAGCTGTGAGAACGAAAGGCTACTTCAAAGGCTACTTCTCTTCGACTGGTGATAATCGCGTGCTTGCTGCTACAAGAGAGATCTACGCAGCACAAAACAGGGAAATATGTTTTGGTGTAAAAACCAGCAAACGTGATACGACAAATTAACTGTCTTAATGTGAGGCAAGGTAGCACTGGTGAACCGCCACTTCACTTACCACCGCTGGCATCAGTCATCTTCCCAAGACAGAAAACTATGTATTCCACGTGTCTCTGTTGTTTTTATTATTTTTACCCTTCACTTTCGTTACACCTCTCTCTGATCGCTAAGGTTTCATACGCACACACACACACACACACACACACACACACACACACACACACACATATTTAACATACAGGGTAAACCACCTAAAACTTCCCGGGTTCGATCCCGGCGGGGTCAGGGATTTTCTCTGCCTCGTGATGACTGGGTGTTGTGTGCTGTCCTTAGGTTGGTTAGGTTTACGTAGTTCTAAGTTCTATGGGACTGATGACCATAGATGTTAAGTCCCATGTGCTCAGAGCCATTTGAACCACCTAAAACTTGCACCTCAAATATTGCGGAAATGGAAAGTGCTATTCATGTGCGGTTTTCACAGAATGGATTGGTAGTCAGAGGCTCATACTGTTTGCCGATAAACAGATTGTAATAATACATAGAAAGTGTATTTTTGTGCCAAGATTAAATGGAACAGTTTCTACTGACATTAACAAACTAAATGTAGGGTGAATTAGAATGTTAGTGGTGTTTGTTGCAGGATTCTAGTAAGAGTCATTGTGAGATACTGTGTTTTGGAAAGTTCCCACGCCGACACTTCTGCAATACCTGTGCTAACAAAAAAATGCTTCAAATGGCTCTGAGCACTATGGAACTTAACTGCTGAGATCATCAGTCCCCTACTACTTAAACCTAACTAACCTAAGGACATCACGCACATCCATGCCCGAGGCAGGATTCGAACCTGCGACCGTAGCGGTCACAGGGTTCCAGACTGTAACGCCTAGAACCGCTCGGCCAAACCGGCCGGCCCTGTGCTAACACATACTACAGAACAACACATGTCCATATACTAGTTATGTCGATTCTGTCTAGTAACGTGACAATATCACAGGCCGTGTTCAAAAGACCACCGACAGCGCCAATACGTTATTCCAGTCTGGTGTGGAACGACTGCTGCACACATGCAATATTTCAGCTGCTGAAATAACACTTCTTTGCATATCACAGAGTGCAGTTAATATGTCCTTGTAGACAAAGTCTTTCTCTTTTCCCACAGAAAAAGCTCTATAGATGTCAAATATGGGGAATGGGCTCGCCAAGATACAGGTGCTCTGGCTCCAATCCAGCGATTTGGAAACAATTCGTGAAGGCATGCCGTAGTACTTCGTGCACTACGGGCTGGACAGCCATCATGTTGGTACTACAGGTTCTAACTAGTTTGCGGAGGAACGTCTTCTAGCATCCATGGAAGATGGTTGGTTAAACGGCTGCGATACTTGTGCGCGTTCATTGTTCCGTCTATGAAAAACGGGCCTATGAGCCTATGGTTCACGACCCCACACCACATGTTTACACTCTATGAACTGCCGGCCGCGGTGGACGAGTGGTTCTAGGCGCTTCAGTCCGGAACCGCCTGACTGATATGATCGCAGGTTCGAATCCTGCCTCGGGCATTGATGTGTGTGATGTCCTTAGGTTAGTTAGGTTTAAGTAGTTGTAAGTTCTAGGGGACTGATAACGTCAGATGTTAAGCCCCATAGTGCTCAGAGTCATTTTAACCATTTTGAATTCTATGAACGCTGACCTTCCGCCTGACGAAGCCAACGGGAACATCAACAGACGAATACTGCATGTTTCGGCGGTTTACTTCTCCATGATTGGTAAATGTGGCTTCGTCACTAAACAAGGTACATGATAGGTCTGGAGCATTTCCATGTAGAGAAGTTAACACGTTTCCCACAATCGTTCCCATGCAGATAGAGATGGACAGAGATATGATAGGGATGGAAACTATATCGATGGAGAATAACTCATTCCACTACCTCGTGCGATTACAAGGGCTCTAGCGTGCGAATCAACTGCAACAGCAGCAAGAACATTAATTTCCCCCACTTCTGTCGTCACTTGTTTCATTCTGTTACGTTCTCTACATGTTACACTACCACTTTCACGTAGATGGTTGAACAAGTTGATAAATAACTGCAGAGGCGGTTGGAATATATGGCACCCCGTGCGTAAAGACCTGCATTCTACCTACACTCTCCATACACCGTGAGCATGTCGCCTTTTTCTGCACTGGTGAATCCCATGGTCTACTCACGACCTACTGCTTGGACTGTCACGCACTAAATGACTAGCAAGCCGCAGTGCGCTGAGGGAACACACAAGCACACTGTAAGCAAACACAAAACATCCTACCTAGCAGCATTCCAAGATGAATGGCAAAAACAAGTGTAGGTGTGGAAACTTTTCAAAATACGATATCTCGTAAATGACTGTCACTAGAATCCTGCAACAAACATCACTCATTGACTTTCTAATTTACTCTAATTTTATTTTGTTAATGTCAATAGACGTTATTTGACTTGAAAAACATGTATATTGCACAAAAATACAATTTCTATTATTACAATCTGTTAATTGGCTAACAATACAAGACCTGACTACTAATTCATTCTGAGAAAATCGCACATCAGTAACACTTTCCATTTCCGCAACATTTGGCGGTGCAAGTTTTAGATGATGGACCTTGTATATATGTCTACATACAGCTGATCTGTATTTTTTTTTGTTTTTTTTCAGATCACAAGCTGTACGAGATGTTCCGAAATAATTCATTCAAATTATTACAGGAGATAAAGAACATTAACAAATATATTTCGATAAGTAACGTGTGTCTCTGAAGTCATCTTGTAATGTTAGGAAACATTTTGTTAGTGGCGCAGACGTAAGCTGTCGTGTCGGTGTCGCTGTTTTGCATGTTTCTCACTGTGAATCCGCGAGCTACTCAACCTCAAGCTCATCCTCAGCGATACGGTGTTAATGAATGGGTCAGCATTCTCGGTGATAGGCTGACTTGACGATTCATTCTTCCAGTCCGCCTCAACGGGTGGAGATATCGTATATTCGTGTGACGTGTGTTGCTAGAACTTCTTGGGATGTACTTCTGAATGTTAGATAGAGGATGTATTTCCAGCACGATGGGCCACCAGCCCATTTCAACATTGCTGTGAAGAAACATCTGGGAGCAACGTTTGGGTATCAGTGCATCGACCGAGGTGGCTCTGTGGCCTGATCACCCAGCAGCTGGTGCATTAACCCTTTGTGGAACTTTTTATATGTATATAGGATGGGGCCCCTCCAAGCCCACACGGACGTGGTGACCATACCAAATGTTCTACTGTCACCTCCGTGTAACATGTTAGTTTTCGAATCAGGAGTCACAGGATGTGGGCTGTGATGTTGTCCATGCTTGTGGGTAAGATTACTCATTGACATGGTCCATCAGGAGACAGAAAGTGGACGAAAGCGATCGAAGGGTAGTGGTTTGTAAGGGCAGAGGGAAAAAAGTGCCAAGGTAAGCGCCAAGGGGAAAAAGACCTCTGCGACAGTAGGACCGGTAATAAGGGCAGTAGCGGCATGCTAGCTGCGGCACTGCATGCAAGGTGAGGTTATATTAGTGCGAGGTATCGTGCATCGTTACCTTTGTCGTTGCGGGTGCTCGTTGTACGGCCTGCTGCAGCGGCTGCGTCCCTGTGACAGTCCGAGATGGATTTCTGTAAGCAGGTGTCCTTTTGCAACATGACAATGCAAGGGCCCACACTGCCCGTACAACAGTTGCAACAATCACAGACCTGCATTTTGGGTGTCTTCCTCATCCACCATACTCATCAGACCTTGCCCCAAGTGATTTCCAAAGACGCAATGGGAGGAAAGAAGTTCCGTTCTGATGAAGAGGTACGCCACGCGGTGCATGAGTGGTTGCGCGGACCACCAAAAAAATTTTTTTCAAAAGGAATTTATGCACTTTGTAAGCACTGGAGGACTTGCATTGAGCGTGGGGAAACTGTTTTGAAAAGTGATACAGATTTGTACCACTTCTGCACAATAAATAATATGTTAAAAAATATTTAAGGTTTTCATTTGACTCGCCCTCGTAAATGTTTAAGTACAAGAATGTAATTTGCCTTATGTCTGTCCTTAAAAATTCTTATAATATTTGGATCATATGCATTACATGGGGTCCTTTTCTTCGTATGTAGTTTACCTGAGGAAGCTGTTTTAATGCAGCGAAACCGATTGTGACAATTAATAAATCACAGCTGGCTTCCTGTTGAGTCCCATAGTGCTCAGAGCCATTTGAACCATTCTTTTTTTGTCATTGCTATTAGAATGTCTGTTGTCCATCGAGCGTGGCTGACAAATGGCTCGTCAGCTGCTTGTTCGTCACACTCTTTCACCAGCAGCCACGGTTAACGGCTTGTGGACTAAAACACAAACCGCATAGGCATATAATTCCGAGGGCCACATCCATACCCGTTTTGATTCCATCCATGATATTTACACTTCCTGGTTTCAATATATCGGATCTTTATGTAATATTAAATTCAGAAATTAAGTATAGTTCTACAGTTCTAATTTTTGTCATGTACCTAACACGAATAAAGAAAAAACACATGTCGCTTGCCTCGACGGCGTGGAGACTTCGCGAACTTCCGGGTGATGTCCCAGTCGGATGACCACAACAACAGCACAAAATTATCCATATTATAGACACGCTGTTCCGAAACCATGCGTTCAAATTAATACAGAAGGTAGAGAACGTCAAACCAAATATATTTACTTATGATGTATGGGGTCCCCTACCACAGCTTCTAACGCTAGGGACGATTTACACACAAGGCAGTTTAGCATGTTCATTACAGCAGCGGCATTCAGAGAAACTGCTCGAATTTGCGACCATTAGCCATTTGCAAACAGTACATCGTCTGACCCTTGATTGTCGCGTCCGTTCGAAGATTCCTGGCATGATCACAATGGTATCACCAGTGATGAGATCGTCTTCTGTTCCCCAACGTCGACAGGTGCGAAGCCGTTCTGTTCACTGCGCAAACATCAACACTGCAACCCAACAACACTACATGCATGCCCAATACGTTTCCGTGAGAAGGTCAAATACCTTAGTGTCTGGCTGGACCGAAAACTGCTCTGGGGGTACCACATTCAACACATGCCCAGCAAAGCAAACGCGAGGCTCAAACAACTCTATCCTATGTTTAACAGGCGTAGCAGACTGAATAGGAGAGTGTTCAGGTCCATGTACACCACACTTATTAGACCTCTGATGGCGTATGCTGCTCCCGTCTGGGGATACGCTGCACCCACACGCCTGCGCCGTCTGCACCTCATACAGAGCAAAGTACTCAGAATCGTAAGCAATGCACCACGTTACACATGACTGTGAATCTTCACAGGGAATATGGGCTTGATACCCTCTTGCAGGTATTCCAGAAACTCTACACACGACTGTACAGAAACACGAGACACTTGGGTAAACCATTTATTCTTTTTCTGGGGAACTACGACCACAACCATAGATGGAAACATAATAGGCCAAAGACACTATTAGCAAGGAACTAAACATCTATGTTCCATAGCACGCTAACGCAACAGTACTGGCGAGCCCCTGCAACACTGTCCATGTCCATAATCTTTATTCTCTTCCTGTAATAATTTCTTCTCCTGCCTCCTTTGCCTAGCCAAATTTTGCATTTTTTCTTCTACAGCCTGAGCTTTGTCCAGTCACGCTTCATCGATGCTTCTGAGCATCTTCAGTGTGAGTGCAGCTGGGTGGAAGCCTAGTCTCTGCAGGCACTTACCAGGCATAGAAGCCGGAAATTGCTTGTAATAATTACACGTCTGTTGTTTGAAACTGATAATATTTTAATCAAAATAATCTCCACTGCTATTTATACATTTCTCCCAACCCTCCGGCAGGCTATGAATGCCACAAAAAAAGACAAAAAAAGTTATTAAGTTCTTCTTTTGAAGCGAACCAGTCAGCAAGCCATTTTTGTACATTTTCGTAGGAATTGAAGCGTTGTTCAGCGATAGCGTGTCCCAGTGGTGCAAATAGATGATAATCGGACGTAGCCCAATTTGGAGAATAAGCCGCATGCCCTAGTATTTCCAAACTGAACGCCTCGGTCGTTTCCCTGACCCGTTTTGCTGTGTATGATGGACCGTTATCAAGGAGCAATATGTCTTTGTGTTGCCTTTTTCCACTTTCCGGTAGTTTTTCACGTAATGCTCCATTTAAATTGATCATTTGCTGTTGGTAGCTATCAGTGTTAACTGTTTCACCAAACACATAACATCGTCTTCTTTCCGAAGCGATTTGTTCTTTCAGTCGATGTCGATGGTTTTCCTGGATTCGCCCATGATGTACAACGCTTAGGATTCTCAAAATATATTCATTTTTCATCACCTGTCACCATTCGATGGAGAAACGACTTTCTTTGACATCTGGCGAGGAGCATTTCACAAGTGGTCTTTCGATTTGCTTACTGTCTATCATTTTTCCACTTTCTGCATTATTCCCATAGCTTTCAACCGAAGAGAAACGACTTTCTGCCTCACATTCGATTGTTCCGCGAGTTCCTACTGAATTTGAGTATCATCTTCGTCCAATAACGCCTGCAATCCGTTGTGTTCAAACTTTTTCAGTGGTTTCTCACCCTCGTCGTTTATCACATCAAAATCACCACTTTTAGATTTTTTGAACCACTCGAAACACTGTGTTTTCCCAGGGGGATGTTCGCCGAAAGCTTCGACAAACATTCGATGCGATTCTGAAACATTTTTCGATAACAGAAAACTAATACTGTCATGAAATTGTAGTTCGTAGACATAAAAGTCGACATGTTTACGGCATTTTAACAGATACCGATGTATGGAACTTTGATTACTGTGCTGGCCGCGGTGGCCGAGCGGTTCTACGCACTTCAGTCCGGAACCGCACGACTGCTACGGTCGCAGGTTCGAATCCTGCCTCGGGCATGGATGTGTGTGATGTCCTTAGGTTAGTCAGGTTGAGGCACCCACATGCCTTGCTCATACTGTGGCATCAAGCAGTCAGGCCTGCAAGATGAGTGGTCTGCCAAGAGAGTGGATTCATTCTTATCTGTCGAGTAACATGAACTCTAGTACTCACAATAAAGATACAAATTATCCTCCTGTATGAATAATACGCAACGGAAACGCACATCTGACTATCAGCAATTTACAGAACTCTGACTGTTCACTACGCAATGGCAATACCACATTTTCTTTTTTCTTTTATTTAACGGCTTTGAACAACACGTGGCCATCGCACTGAATATGAATGGCGCACACATTATAAATTCGGGACATCATGACAACATACAATTCGAAGTAAAAGGCCACCAATCTTTTTCTTTTCACTATCTTATTTATTCCGATAAATTCTATAACCTAAACACACAAATTCTGTAACCTACAAGAATGACACATGAGAAATTCCGCCCAGTGGGCATGGCTTTACATTGGTGATTCTCTACCTTATGGTCTCGTAATTATTTAACGCTACAGTGCACTTTCTGGATAGGATGGTGGATCTTTTATCATATCTCACACTTCGACTCTCACAATCATCATCACGAAACATTCCTCCAGACCGAGCGGTACAGAAGGAACACGCATAACCCACTACCTCTGCAACTACCTAGCTACTCTCCCATGCAAACCACACATATCCAAATTACATGACATACACCACACTACAACATGGAATACAACACAATAAATAGTCACAACACTATCACTTTCAGCTTTCCCACTTCAATTAGTATTTATCCCAGTTTCACACGACACTGCCCCACTTCGCAATTCTTCTTTCCTACTATGAACTCTGGAGATATATGCACGTCTTCCTGTGCAATGCAAGCCAAGTGGCGTTGCTGGATAGACGGCTGACTCACCTTGCTTCTCTCTCAGAGTATTATAGTTTGAATCAAGCGTCACACGGAAACATAACATGCAAAGTAATATTAAGAGCATATTCATCACACACGCGAGTTCTCAACTGATACCATGGACGGGTACTTCTCTTTATCCTTTGTCTCATACACAGATTGAGACTCACACAGTACTCACCACGTGGAAGTACTCGTCTCTAATTTCAAGTCCTGCACACGCCATTCCTTAAATATTTCAACTTATAGTACACACGCTAGTAATTCAGTTTAACTTAAGCACACGGAAGTATTTCAACTTATTGCTACACGTGGTTTCATTGTGACCATTGGTCACTTCTGAAGATTACTACGATCCCATTAATATTACCTGCCTGACATTTGATTCTCCCCACAAAAGTTCCTGAAATAGAGAAATTATTATTTCAAACTACTCTTAAATATTCCACATGCATACCATGTCTCCACTCTTTTGTCTTTGCGGAGCACAACTAAGACAGGTCTTAACAGCACAAGATCCACTGGCAGAGTGCTGAAACATGGCCGTTCTTCAGGACCTCTCGCACCTCTGCCGAAGTGGGGGAGCACCTCGCTACCGTATTGGTCAGCCACATTTCAGGCGCTCAAAGCTCAGGTAAGTTTCATCTCTTTGGTCCCACTAAAGGTGGCCAAAGGATCGTCTCAAAGATGATCATATATTCACATTCACTATCTGCGGTTAGCAGACGACCATACATTCATTCATTTCACAGATCTCACCAAACTGGATGTAGGGATTTATTTTGTGGGAGTGCACATGTGATCAATTAAATAAATAAATTGTCATTCTTTCCCACACTGGTATCCGGCTTTGCTGTATTATTTGAAATTGAGTTATTATTAGAAAAAATATGTTGTTCTGACAAAAATAATGAAATTTGTTGTACCTATTTTCAATGTTGGGCGGTACTGTACCCTTTCAAGGTTTAAGTAGTTCTAAGTTCTAGGGGACTGATGACCTCAGATGTTAAGTCCCATAGTGCTCAGAGCCATTTGGATTACTGTGTGTCGGCAGCCGTTCAGCCGTTACAGGAAGGAGATGGCGCTGCAAATGCGGTTTCACGGGTCCTACACTGACAGATAGAAATTCCCGTTTTATTCTTCTGCACTTGGCAATCCTACCTGCATTTCCACTACTGAATACTAGACAAGCATCACAGCAATTGAGGACACAAATACTGTTTTCGGACAACACGTCCACATAAGGCATTGCAGCTCTCATTTGTATTCTGTGTTTTGCCATGCACACTTTTTTTCACGTTTTTCAGCTGTTCAGGAATGGCTAGGTACTTGAAAGCTTGTTTTATAGTATCAAACAACGTTTTGGGGTGTATGGCTTTCCATTGACTTCTGCCTGAAGATATTTGTGCCACAATATATCGCAAAGGGAATGTTGAAGGTTATCATCTGTGGAAAGCTTGTGAAAGAATACTGCCCACACGCCTTGCTGCATTCTTTTCCCACGGCGTAAGGTATCCCTGATAGTTTTTCCATAATATATTTGTAAAGTGTGAATTTCCCTGTCTGTTAACACCTTTCAGTGGCTTTCCATCTTCAAATTTCTTGCCTTTCATTTCTTTCTTCAGTCCGAGAAGTCTACCTCCCAGTCGTTTTTGAACATGCCTCACACATTCCATTTCTTCATTTTTAGTTTTGAGCAATAAGCACTGCTCTCTAAAACAGTCTTAAAAAGCAGTGGAATCTCCATCACCTAGATACTTCACATACCTAACACCATATTCTTCAACTGACCTTTGGAATATTACTTTCATCCGACATGCTTCCATCCCACCACTTGATCCCTGGTAATTCTTGCTGCACACTTCCTTGTGTTCCTGATGCCACATTTCTTCTTCAATGCCATCATTGTTCTTCTTTGTGTCACACTGAGAGCAATATTTGTTCAGTACTTGGAAGATTTTCCCTGTATCCACACTAATGAAGTGATGTACAGCCCCTTTTCATCCAGGTTCCATCACAAGAGGCACACAAATCTGTCTTCTCTATATGGTGTGCTTCCTCCCCTTCATTGTTAATATCTGCAGCTTCCTCAACAGCTGCTTTCATGTCCCCCTTGCACTCAACTTCAAGAGCACTGAGAAGTTTAAGCACCTCATGGAGTAAGACAATCTTGTTTTTGCCTCATACATCTTCCCATGGAGAGCAGAAGTCTTGAACTGAACATTATATTTACAAATTTACACAAAAATATTTATGTTACTTACAACGCTAATTCTGTCACTGTCATCATACAGTTTAAGGCCCTTTGACTCACAATTATTACATGCACATGAAACTTTAATCGTGTGGCCGAGTATTCCTAATCCAGTTAACCTAAATCCACTGCAAAGCTCGTCTTTGGCGCTGTACACAAGATATCAATTCATTCACTAGTTTTCTTCTTCGATGAACTCAGCGACTTCGTCGAAAATTCTTCTTCACTCGTAGCAGTAGCATGTGTAACACCGCCATTTAAATTTTCTCTATCTTTTACCAGTGAAATTCAACATTTCCTCACTTTTTTTAAATATGCGTCCACTGTTACGACCCATTTCGAGCAAAATAGTTTAAAATATGCAAAACTAAAACTGAAATAAGTTGTATCTCGTACCACTTAAAAAAAAGGTTATAAACAGAGGAACAAGCAAAGATAACCTTTCTCACGACCTTGTAGACTCATCTGAAGTTCGTTTCAATTCTGTGAACGAAAAATTAACGCTACGAAAAATTTCTAGCGTGGAGAAAATGTGGATCACAGCATAGAAAGAGAGTGAGTAGCAGACGCAGACGCCGAAACAAATTTTTTTGAAACATATTTCTAGCCAGAATTCGATTATGAAACTTTGCGATATTACCTTTAAGAATCAGTCTAACAAATTACACAATAAAAAAAGGGATTTTTTTAACAATTTTGCCTTACATCTGCCCTCAGAAACAGACTTCAAAAATTTTAAATTTTTTCGAGAATTTTAATAATTTTTTAAATATTTTATAGATCTTATGCAAAGTATTTAAACAGGCAGAAATAACCAAAATTAAAACGTGCTTAGAACAGTGTCAAATTAGCGCACCAAGGTTCCCACAACGTTCGTAGTAAAAAATCAAATCCCTAAAGTGGAGAAGTCGTCAAAATAAATAAAATAGGACATCGGCGTGAAAATAAAAAATTCACCGATTACAGCTGTCTTGCGGTTCATTTTACTTCCATTCATTATGAAGTTTAACATCTGTGGCTGCGCGCTTTACAAAGGTGTACGTGCAAAGAAACAATGATCACGACACGCAAAGAAATGTAAACAGCTGAAGATTTAGTGAACATAAAATGAATGTACTCTTAAAAACGCATATTTTGAGGCATGATTTGTTGTCATGGTATGTCGTGAAATGGCTGCAATTGATATCAGTGTGTTTCCCCATAAACATTAACGTCACGGACGTTATAGTTTGACCTTAGGCGCTAGGAGTAGAGTTGCATTCCACCAAAACTATGGTTCGGTAGTGTTGGTATTTACATAAATGACGTAGTAAATGGTAGGAATGTCAGTCCATTGTGTATTTTACATCCTTACAAAATGCAAAATTGCAGTTTAAAAGTAATAAAATTTGGTTGCTCGTGTAGCTTGTGTGCTTTTGTAACCAAAGCAATATACTTTTGGTGCAAACATAAAAATATATGTAACTATTGTTGTTAATCTGCACTTAGTAGAACGTCCTTCATCATGATCAAAGGCAAAAGCTTTCTGTTGTTATTGATAAAGGCGAAAGATATTTATCAATAACATAAACATGTTTTAAATAGTTTCGACGAAGTACTGAAGCGATGTTTGATAAATTTTTGAAATAAATGTTTGTAGCTCCATCATACGTTGCATTGAGAAGTATCTATTATTTATTTCTTTTTTTTCCAAAGCATCAGTGCTGTAAGTGTGGCAAATACAGGTGATAGCCCATGTAAAGAAACTGCTCCTGTAGCAATCAAAGTGTTATATGACCGACTTAATATACACATAGGACGGATATCATAGTTCTCTTATGTCCGCCCTGTGCGGTATATTAGGTCGGCCATATGCCGCTTTGACTACTTCAGGGGCAGTTACTGTACATCTTCCTGTATTTGCCACACTTACAGCACGGATGGCTTGAAAATGGACACAGGTGTCCGAAACTAGTCACCATCAAGAACTTAAAAAAAAAAAAACATACTTCTCAATGCAACTTATGACGGAGCTGCAAGCATTTATTTCAA
Organism: Schistocerca americana; assembly: GCF_021461395.2. NCBI lineage: Eukaryota > Metazoa > Arthropoda > Insecta > Orthoptera > Acrididae > Schistocerca > Schistocerca americana. Next base: position 551,642,859 of record NC_060121.1, on the reverse strand, counting down.
TTATAAGACAAGTTGTGTGCTTATTTTTCACCCTGAGCATGTTGCTAGTTTATGATAAACTTTTGATTTGTGGGTTCTTTTATTTTACAATTTTCGAATAAAACTTGAATTAAAAATCTACATTGCTATGAGTATTGTTTACCTTTAAGTGACAGAATGGAAAATGTTTCTTATTTTACTTGACCCTTTATTCAGACTGGTCATTTTAACTGAAGAAGTCGAAAAATCTCTTAAAACGACACGTCGTATAAAAAAGTTATATTTATAATTCTCTTATATCGGAGAGGGACATCCAACGATAACGTAATCAACACGCTATCCACGCACAAGATGGGCAGGTTTGAAATCTTCAATGGGAAACATCGGTTTTTTATTACAGATTACGAATCTACGGCAAAATCTACATACGTTTTGTTTGATGTGTTTTCTTCGTTTCGCCACAGTTAACGCTGTAATCGGATGAATAGAAATGGGTACACGGGCTTAGTTTGCGACTTGTTACTCAATTGGCCTTGAATATCCAACAGCACGTGGGATCCCACCTCCACCCTGCGAGAGTAGGTCAGGGCAGTATTTCATAACTTCTATTTGGAAACCGCATTCGCAACGCTGTATTCTTCCGACATAACGAACAGGTGGCTGCTTGACGCATCTCTGTGTCCGTGGGTCGAGGCAAACGCTACCTTACTTTTCCAATTAGAGTAAGAGCTCAAACGTAATACCGCCAACTTCAGCGATCTTAGTGATTGTTTTCAAATACATACATTCAGGAAATACAAGGCAACAGCAGCCTGAATATTTCTCCTGCATTCTCCGTAAATCAACATCATCTCAATTGTTTCTTCTGTGATTGCAACATTCATCGTAAACTTGCACGTCTGTTATGTAAATGATAAACACTGAGCTAGTATTATAATGTTTAAAGCCGCTAACTGTTCTACGTCTGCACGTGATACGTGAGCTCCGGCTGCTACGACGCGTCATTGTTCGCTTCAAAAAAATGGCTCCGAGCACTATGCGACTTAACTTCTGAGGTCATCAGTCGCCTAGAACTTAGAACTAATTAAACCTAACTAACCTAAGGACATCACACACATCCATGCCTGAGGCAGGATTCGAACCTGCGACCGTAGCGGTCGCTCGGCTCCAGACAGTAGCGCCTAGAACCCCATGGCCACTCCGGCCGGCTGTTCGCTTCACAACCACGGTGGCGAGTCGAGTAGCCCCCGTTCGACATGTCGGAGGAATGCAACGTTGAAAATGGGTTGCAATTAGAATTTGTGAAATACTGGCCTGTCTTACCCTCCCAGCATTGAGGAGGGGTCAGACATGATATTGGATATTTGAGGACCACTGAGCAGCATGTCGTAAACGGCGATTGTGTACTCATTTCTATTCCTCCTATTACAGCGCCATTTGTGACGAAACGAAGAAAATGCTTCAGACGAAACGTACGTAGTTTTTGCAGGACACTTGTAATCTGCAATAAAATACGGGGTTTGACACTGACGATTTCAAAGTGGCCCATGCCACCCAGACACAGGGTGGGGTGGGGGTGGGGTGGGGGATGGAGTGTGGTATAATAGGATGTCCCACTCAGAATTACGATTTTGTTTTGACCTGATAAGTATGTTCGAGTTATTTCAATGTTTTCAGTTCAAATGAACGCCCTGTATAACGTATCTCAGTTTCTACATGGTTCACCGCATCCCGTGTTTAGGGGAATCTAGTAAGACACTGATCGCATACACAAAGAATAGTTCGAATCATGCCTGTAATGTCCTTAGGTTAGTTAGGTTTAGGTAGTTCTAGGTTCTAGGGGACTGATGACCTCAGATGTTAAGTCCCATAATGCTCAGAGCCATTTGAACCATTCGGGCCCGGTAGACATGCAACCAGTTACTAAACAGGTAATGCGGGTACGAACGTAACTGAACAAAGTTACTAGGAAAACTACCGTAGTCTACGCTAACTTACGATAGTCTACGGTTACCTACAGTAGTTTTACAGCTATAGCTAGGGGTCCTGCTGTCGTGTTACGAGATGAGGTTGCCAGCGAGCTTAACTATCAGTCACGGGTCACCAGAGGTTGCCCATGCCTGTCCTAGACTAAAATTAGAGATGAGTAATCTTTCTTTTTTATTTCTTTTTTTTAAAATTTTACTAACATTTGAAACTATTGATGACTACCTGGCTGTAAGCAGGTGAGACGACCTCGGCCCTCCTTGTTTCGTGATGACCACTACAGCACAATGAAGTCGGCATGCGATCACACTAACACAGGAACTCGCCGCTGTGTGGGGGCCCTCGTGTTGTAACCCTTCCGCTGCGGTGGCAACACACGACCACTGCGTTTGAGTGGACAGGGGTGGGTCTGGCCACAGGTGGGTGACTAGGGTACACAAAGAAGAAAACGAGACGCTGTTGAACCGGCGATCCGGAAAACTGGGCTACCGGCCTGGTGGCGGACAGAAATGGAAAGTGGGCGAGCACAAAGCGGATTCCTGCGCGGCCAGCCGCGCTTTGTCCGCGCCTCTGCTCCCCCTCCCCCGTACCCCTCCGCCCCTCCTGGACGCTGCTGGTGGCGCCTGCCCCTTAAAATATGCCCCCGCCCCCGGCATCGGCGGCGGCCCAATCTATAGCGCGCCGGCCGGTAATCTATTTCCCAGGCAGGGCTGCCCTCAGAGCCAGCGCCGGGCCGCGCCGACCAGGGTCCGGGCCTCCCTTCTCCGAAGCGACGTATTGATGGAAGCGGCCACAAAGGCCGGTAGGAATGCCTGCCCGTAATTAGGGCCCGCGCGGCCGCTAACAACCGGCGCCTTTAGCGTCCGCAGAGGGCGCGCCGCGCAGGGCCGAGGAGGTGTGCTGCTCGTCACGTCACTGCCGCCTACTGCACTGCTGTAAATACCACCTCCTCGCCGTTCCTCATATTTGCGTTCTCACCTCGTTTAGCCGTCCTCTCGCGGTCCGTGCCTACGTACGTAGACGAGGAGACGGTGACGTCACAGGGTGGTAAACCACGTTCCACTACACTGCGAAGCGTCAAATAAAGAATATAGCGAGTCAGATATTTCCCTCGTGGAGAGGGAAGTGACCGGTAAGATGCGGAATCGATTTTGTATCATAAGCAGAAAATGTGGCAGAGGCTGAAGGAGATAGAGTTAAATTAAAGATTGCTATAGGTTATTATGAAATTATACGAAAATTGCACAGCGAGAGTAAGGATTTTGATTAGTCAGGGAGAATAATTCGAGGCGAATAATTGTTTTTGGCAGGGACGTGGGCTGTCACCGACCCCCTCTAGGAGTAATCCTACGAACTTGTCGTACAAACTGCTAGGTTATGGGAGAGACAGTAGAAGACAGCAAGATATTTAGCCCGTATTTTACAGATGACCAGATTGTACTATCTAAAAAATAAGATGGATCTGATGAGAAAGCTTAAAGAGGAATACGACAGTAAGGCTGGCCTGAACATGAACTTGATGAAATGTGAGTACTTGGCTGTTAGAACGGAAAAAGTAAATAATTTGGAGGTAGACGGAGAAGTAATTGCCGGTGTGAAAAGGCAAAATATCTTGTAACATTATTTAAGACTACATCCCAGAGTGTAGTTAAAAAAAATGGGAGGGGGGGGGGGGGGGAGAAAAACTGCTTGTCACTGAGATGGATTACTTACGATGAACCTCTAGCAGTACTAGGATGGGAAGGATAAGAAACAACGTAATCAGTCAAAGAATGAAGACGGACAGAAATACAAAGATGACGTCCAACGTGGTTTGGCCGTATGAATAAGATGAATGAAGACATGAAACCGAATACGACGATGGATATCGTCCCAGCGGAAGAAAACGGGTCACCAACGACGCAACTGGCAAAATGATGTCGAGAAGGCAATCGAATCAGTTAATACGTACGTTGAGGAAAGTCAAGGCAGAAGAAGGTGATATTGGGGGGTGGAAAAGCAGCTCCAGCCGTACATAATCCACAAGAAGATGAAAAAGCAGAACTTAAGAGTCGTCATATTGTAGAAGTTAAACTCCATATTTGGTGGTATTATTTGTTATAAATTAGCTGGTATGAATATAAGCTGTTTCAAACATCAGCACACAGAGGACCTCTCGAAAACGTGTAGTTTTAGGTACCATTTTTATAATGAAATGTTAGGAAAGTACTAATCGGTAGTTAAAGGTTTCTCGCATTTGACGATTTTATGTTGTAGCTTGTGTGCTATGAAAGGATATCGTTTCAATGCTACGGTGCAGTGATAATCTATCAAAAGCGTGGCGGTTTGACTGAAATTTTTCGTAATTAAATCTGCAGTTATGATATATGTAGGTACAGCCGCTCTTCAGAATATATCATATATCTGAGGAAGGCGCAGTCATCTGAAATCCTTAATATATTACCGAGTGTCGTGAATTTGAAACTGAATGGTAGCAGGTTTGCGTCTAGTTACTTCCAAACTGTTTTACACCTTTTGTTTTCTAAAAGATTCTGGGTGTTTCTTATTATTATATCACTTATCTGCAACAGTCGGTGTTATTTATTGTAAATAACGTATTTCTACAATCATCGTTGGATAGGCCAACGACTGGAATTTGGCCAGAAATGTTAACGTGAGTGCCAGTCTGTCACAAGTTACAGAATATATTTTGCTATTACGAAATTCTACAGGGTGACCAAGAAATGTTGCGACGAACTTCGAATAGTTCGTACAGGGTGCCATGATGGGCAACGAGAAGAACGGAACCCGTGTCCGGAAACGCCACAGAGCGTCGAAATTATAGGCATCTGCGCTGGCCACTAGACGATCCCGTCGGCAGACTTTGTAAGATGACGGACCTCAAGCGAAACGTCTGGCAATGTTTTTGTTATTCAGTGATCATGATGGATTGCCACGATCGCCAGTAGAGTAGATTCAATCAGCTGCTGCGTAGAAAAGCTGTGTTTCCTAAGAATTCGATGCGTTGTTGTGTTCGTGGATGACAGTTTCAGACACAAGTTTCCATCCGCAGTTAATTTTTCTCCCTCTGAAATGTCCAACGTTTCTTGTGTACAAGAAAAAAATAAACTGCAGATGGCAAATCCTTGTGCGAAACCGTTATCCGCCAAGGCAACAGAGCATCACATTCACAGGAGACAAGGTCGTACCATACAGCAACTAACGACACTACTGGCCATTAAAACTGCGACACCAAGAAGGAATGCAGGTGATAAACGAGTATTCATTGGACAAATATATTATACTAGAACTGACATGTGTTTACAGTTTCACGCAATTTGGGTGCATAGATCCTGAGAAATCAGTACCCAGAACAACCACCTCTGGCCGTAATAACGGCCTTGATACGCCTGGGCATTGAGTCAAACAGAGCTTGGATGGCGTGTACACGTACAGCTGCCCATGCAGCTTCAACACGATACCACAGTTCATCAAGAGTAGTGACTGGCGTATTGTGACGAGCCAGTTGCTCGGCCACCTTTGAACAGACGTTTTCAATTAGTGAGAGATCTGGAGCATGAACTGGCCAGGGCAGCAGTCGAACATTTTCTGTATTCAGAAAGGCCTGTACAGGACCTGCAACATGCGGTCGCGCATTATCCTGCTGGAATGTAGGATTCCGCAGGGATCGAATGAAGGGTCGAACCACGGGTCGTAACACATCTGAAATGTAACATCCACTGTTCAAAGCGCCGTCAATGCGAACAAGAGGTGACCCGGACGTGTAACCAATGGCACCCCATACCATCACGGTGGGTGATACGCCAGTATGGCGATGACGAATACACGCTTCCAATGTGCGTTCACCGCGATGTCGCCAAACACGGATGCGACCATCATGGATTCATCCGAAAAATTGACGTTTTGCTATTCGTGCACCCAGGTTCGTCGTTGAGTACACCATCACAGGCGCTCCTGTCTGTGATGCAGCGTCAAGGCTAACCGCAGCCATTGTCTCCGAGCTGATTGTCCATGCTGCTGCAAACGCCGTCGAGCTGTTCGTGCAGATGGTTGTTGTCTTGCAAACTTCCCCATCTGTTGTCTCAGGGATCTAAACGTGGCTGCACGATACGTGTCACAATATTTCTGCAACAACCTGTATATACCTATCCCTCGGTTAATGGACTGCCTCATGTTTCTATCTTGCCGTAAATATCTCGCTTTCCATTCAAATTAAATTGCGAAACGAATCTCGATCTCGAAACCTTAGTGAAATACGTTACTTCAGAATGATGGTAGTCAATAGAACATCGCGAATATGGATATTATGCACACACAAACTGACATTAGGCACTGTAGTTGAAGTATATTCAATTTCAAACAGAGAAGAGGTGGAGGTGCAATTGAGTTAACGAGTAACTACTACTATTATGCATTTCACATCACTGGACAGCATTGTGTAGTGTTCGACACGTGGAAGAGGACTATATCTAGCAGTGGGTAGGTCGAAGAAGGAGAAGAGAAGGAAGAAGAAGTTGTAGTGTTCCCCTATCAGGAATTCGCTGTTCAAGCCATCAGCGCGTCAGGAATCTTTTTCGCACTTTTCTCCGCTCTTCTTCGACGATCGCTAACAATGTTAACTTCGTGTGATTTGTGCCCCAAATGCACCTGAGAACTGCCACTGGAGAGTGCTGCATTTAGGATTCCTAGGTACATGAATAGAAAACGGGTGTTGTATTTAACTGGACATTTTGCCCTGAAAGCACAACCACCCATTTTAAACAGAAATAAAATCAAATGAATATTTTCAATCGTTTATTAATAATCAATTACAATTTTTAAGGAGATTCACCTCAAATGAGCTTAAACTAAAAAGAATACCAGTCAGCAGCCATATAATTTGGCAGTTATGGTAACATCTAAGTGCTCTGTCCTCTTAAGTGCTCGATCTTTTTTCCAAGATAATTTTACGTCAAAATAAACTAACGGTATTTCATTAAACAGAATAAACAGTTATCTATTCTTGTGGGATGGAAAACGAAAAAATATTCAATAACTTTTTAAGAATAGTCTGTACTTAAATATTAATTGCTCTCGTCTGAACCGACAAGACCGTAATTTTTCTTGGAAATCATTTCGTGGAACTTTTGACAGATAAATTTTAAAATACACAATTCGATCTATGAAGAAAAACATAGGTCACAGATCTGAAAATAGCATTGGTTGATATATCTACAAATTCTGATTCCATATCTCCTTATTCCTCGCGCTTACGTCCTTGGCCTCGAATGGGTCCTTACACTTCGCGCTTACGTCCTTTCCCTCGGACTGATCTCTTCTATCTTTAAGATGGATAACACAAGCTGGACAGGCCGGAACTGTATATACACCGCGCAACAAAATTATAGGACACCCGTAATTCTCGCCCACTGGAGATTTAAATTTGAAATTTGGCTCGAAAGTGCCTATAACCTTCCTTTGCAACGGTTTAAAAGCGTGGCGCCCCGTGGCACCAGCCTCGACAACGCTTCAGACAGCAAGGTTTCGACACATGTGAAAAAAAGGTCACAGCTCAGCAGCTTATGTGATTTGTAAGATGGGGTAACAATTTCACATGGCACCAAATTTCACCAAAATTCTGTCCAGTGCTATCATGGACGTGACACACTATCGGAACGTCGTCACAGCCAGTCTCACCCACATTTCATCCCTTCTTTTGACGCCTATGCGATTGAGGTCAGAACCGCCATGCGCAGCGTTGAAGTCACGCAGTATGAGTGGCCCAGCGAAACATTCCAGACGATTCGCCGCTCGGAATAGGCACCAAAAGGCTGCAGGAAGAGGTACAAAGGGCGTCAATGAAACCACCAGTGTCCCTGGGACACTGATTCCCATATCTTTCGCTGTCGAACGCAGCAGATGGTAGTGCAATAAGCAACAAGGAGACGATCTTCACACCCTCTGACACCGCTGCCACTCTCAGAGTTTCGGCCTTTCTCGAAGCACACTGTGCGGCTGCACTACCATCGAAAGTGATCCAACCCGTCTGGAGCGCAGAGCGACCTAGTGTACAGGTTGTAACTACCCATTCGGCGAAATTTGAACTTGATCCGAGACAGCAAAGGGTGCTTGTGCTTCTTAGAGCTTCTGTTTTATGTCATTCTGTGACGTGATTATGGGGCGATGCGACAAAGGCAAAGGCGTGAGAAATGGTCCCTCTGAGGCATCCCCTCCCCCCCCCCCTTAAATTCGACAAAATCCTCGGTGCCCCCCCCCCCCCCTCCTCACATTTATTGAGAATTTCAAAAATCTTCCTGTACAGACAGAACTCTTGATAAAGTGCTATCCTCTTGGAGACCGGAGACTCGTTCGGCTTTCTCCGATTCCGGATGGCCATTATCAGGCGCAAGAGGAGCAGTATAGCACTGAAAGAACAGCAGGCACCTGGTATTCTCGTGACGGACTCTGTCTGTGCATATTCTTTCTAAAATTCTCAGTAAAAGTGGTAGAGTCGTTTTTTATTTTTTTTATTTTACATGTCATGATCCGCAGGACCAAATTGAGGAGCAAATCTCCAAGGTCATGGAACGTGTCGATACATGAAGTTACAACATAAAAATAATAACAGATAAAATGAAATGTTAATGAACCCAGAAAAAGACGAGCCGTATGTTTAAATAAACGCAATCAACAATATAACATAGGAATCAGCTTAAATTTTCAAGGAACGCCTCAACAGAATATGAGTGACCCATGAGGGAGCTCTTCAGTTTCGATTTCAAAGCGCGTGGATTGCTGCTAAGATTTTTGAAAATTGATGCAACAGTATACTGCACACCTTTCTCCACAAGGGTCAAGTAAGTGCGATCCAAATGCAGATTGCACTTCTGCCTAGCATTGACTGATTGAACGCTGCTAAATTTTGGAAATAAGCTGATACTGTTAACAAGAAACGACAGTAAAGAATATATATATTGAGAGGCCAATGTCAGAATACCCAGTCTAGTGAACAGAGGTCGACAAGAGGTTCGCTAACTTATACAGCTTATTCGCTTATTGCCCGAACTGCATGTTTCTCATATAAGAATATCCTTTGAGAATGGGAAGAGTCACGCCAAAATTATAATACCATACGACATAACCGAATGATCAAAGTAGATTAATTTTTGTGTCGAACTATCGCTTATTTCAGATACCGTTCGAATAGTAAAAATGGCTACATTAAGTCTTTGAACAAGATCCTGAACGTGGGCTTTCCACGACAGTTTACTATCTCTCAGAACACTCAGAAATTTCAACTGTTCAGTTTCAGTAATCACATGTCCATTCTGTGAAATTAAAGGTTGGATTTTGTTGAACTGTGTGTTAGAAATTATAAAAACTGAGTCTTACTGTGCTTTACCGTTAGTTTATTTTCTACAAGCTATGACCGTAAGTCGTGAACTGCACTGTTTACTTATACCAAGCTAGTGTCATCAACAAGCAGAAATATTTTAGATTTATCTGTAGTACTACAGGATATATCATTTATATAAATAAGGAACAGGAGTTGCCCCTGCACTGATTCCCTGAGGCACCTTCCCCCCCCCCCCCTCCCCATTTGACCGTCCCCCACTCACACCCCACATCACAGCCATTCTCAACACGGTCTATAATGACCTTTTGCTGTCTGTTGTTAAGGTAAGAGTTGAACCAGTTGTGAGCTACTCCCTATATTCGATAATGGTCCAACTTCTGGGGCAATATTTTGTGATCAACACAATCAAACGCCTTAGTTAAATAAAAAAAAGTCTAAAGTTAGAAACATTTTGATTAATCCATACAGTACCTCACAGAGAAAAGAAAATACAGCATTTTCAATTGTTAAACCACTTCTAAAGCCGAACTGTAGATTTGATAAAAATTGTGTGATATAAAATGATCAATTATCCGTACATACACAGCCTTTTCAATAACTTGAGCAAACACTGATGGCATATAAATAGGTCTAAAATTGTCTGCACTATCTCTTTCTCCCTTTTTATATAGCGGCTTTACTACTGAGTGCTCTAATCGTTTAGGAAACTGACCATTCCTAAAGGTAAAATCACAAATATGGCTAAGTACAGGGCTAATATGGGCAGCATAGTACTTTAATATTCTGCGAGGCATTCCGTCATATCCACGAGAGTCGGAGTTCGTCTTCAGTGATTTAATTATTGACTCAATCTTCCCCTTGTCTGTATCACAGGGGAGTATTTCAGACATCAACCTCGGAAATCCATTTTCCAAGAGAGTTATATGATTCCCTGTAGAAACTAAGTTTTTATGTACTTCACCAGCAGTGCTCAGAAAAGGATTGTTAAATGCTGTACATGTATCTGACTTATCAGTAACAATAACAGTTCTGTTTTATTCACGCATGTGTCAATGTCGAATCCCCCAGTGACCGCGCTAAAGGAGGACACAAAATATGAGTTCTGAAGAAGCACAAGCATCTTTTACTGCCTCGGATCACTTTCAAATTTCGTCGAATGGTTTTGATCGATGCTAGTGGCATCAGCCTGTACGCTAGAGCAAAAATTGGGGCCGTGCTGCCCTCAAAACGGGTTCAGTCACTTTCGATGGGGATGCAACTCCAACGTCCGAGAGTGCCAGCAGTGTCAAAGGTTGTGAAGAACTTACTGTTGATCACTGCACTGCCATCCGCCGTTTCCGACCGCAAAACGTGTTGGAATCAACGCCCTAGGGAAAGGGGTGGCTCCATTGACGCCGTTTGCGCCACTTCCTGCGGCCTTTTCGTACCGATTCTGAGCTTCGGTGCGTTTGAAATGTTTTCCTCGGCTACTCATAAGAAAACCGCGTGATTTCAGCGCTGAACGTCTCTGTTCTGACGTCTATCGCAGAGACGTCAAAGGAAGGGATGAAATGTGTGTAAGAGGTGGAGCGACTATCCTCCGATCGTGTTTCACGCCTGCGGCGCCACTGGGCAGAATTTTGGTGAAATTCGGTGCCATGTGAGATCATTAACCACCTTAGAAGTCACATAAACTTCTGAACTTTTTTCACATATGTCGACATCTTGCTGTTTTAAGCATCGTCGAGCCCGAGGATGGTAACACAGGATGCCACGCTTTTACACCGTTAAAAAGGAATGTTGCAGGCGCCTTAGAGCCAGAAATTCAGACTTAAGCATCGCAATTGGTGGGAATTACGGGTTCCGAAAAAGTCTTTGCGCACTGTATTTGGCCGACAGCACCGAAAAACGCTGGCACCTGTCAGCTCTAGCTGCGGTCGAAAGCACAATGAGCGAGCACGTCTTGTGGGGTCCAGCAGGCCGTTTCAGAGCGTGCAACAACCACAACGGACTCCACGGTTCGTCTGCTTCCCAATGAGGATGGCTTTAGCAAGGTGCGAGAGACGTGAGGCGTATCGCGTAACTGGGTAATTCTATAATAGCTATCTAGCATCGTCACCAATTTAACGTCTATTCTTAAAAGTCTAAGATAAATCTACATCTATTCAAACCAAGTCACCTTTCGGTGTAAGGTGGAGAGTACCTCGTGCAAATATGTTACACGAGCGCAAAATGTTGCTGGAATGAAAAATGTGTTGCAGTGGTTGTAATTGGTCCCTGTATATAATCACTGAACAGATCACATAAAAAGCTTTTCATCTTTCTCTGTCTCCCTCTTTCCCACCCCTCACGCTTTCCTTCCCACTCACTCCTGCTCTCTCTCTCTCTCTCTCTCTCTCTCTCTCTCTCTCTCTCTCTCTCTCTCCTCTATCTGTCTATCTATCTATCTACTATCTCTCACACACACGCACACACACATTCAGGCACACACACATACACGCTCTCTCATCTATTTCATCTCTACATCTTTCTCCCCTTTTTCCATCTCATTACTACCAACTAAGTCTGAATCAAAAAATGATTCAAATGGCTCTGAGCACTATGAGACTTAACATCTGAGGTCATCAGTACCCTGGAACTTAGAACTACTTAAACCTAACCAACCTAAGGACATCAAACACATCCATGCCCGAGGCAGGATTCGAACCTGCGACCGTAGCGGTCACGTGGTTCCAGACTGTAGCGCCTAGAACCACTCGACCACTGCGGCCGGCAAATCTGAATCCCACAACTCGGTAGGCACTGTCCACTGCCTTTACTCGTTTCCTATACCCATACCATCTACATCAACACCCATATTACTTCTATCATTTGCCTATTAAATAAATACATTTTGATACAATTAAAACGATGTCTTCTATGCATGAGGAGAACATTTTTAGGTCATGGAAAAAAATTATCGATTAAGTTGAGAATACTACACACACAAAAGAAAGAAAACCCCCACAGACACACATTTGGCCAAGATTACGCAAACAAACAGTGGTGTTGCTAGGTTGAATTTCACATCAGAAAATCTGTAGTACTGCAGACCAACGTGAGACTAGGTAAGAAACATCATTGTCAAACGAAAGAATACCTCAAAAATGTGCAAGCGGACGAAACTTCCAGATGTGAGTGAAAATTGGACTAAAATGCTATAGGTAACACACCACGGTATTCTTGTAACAAACTGTTTTTAGACCTAAAAGGAAAACCAAAATTGTAAATATTTTTGATTCTAGACCAATGACGACGTTTAATATCAATAATACAAAACGTATATGGTGACGCAAATAAGCATTTTTAGTAGTAGCATACAGGTATTTTAATACGCGAGACTATTACAACAGATCACTTCGGATTTCCGGATACATTCTACACCATTTTGAGTTTGTGCTCTATCTCTAACGACCACATTTTACTCTTTCCCAAGTTACCTGGAAGCACAGAGAGAGGACAGGAACACACCAGCCAATATGTCCCAGGCAGGAGTCTCCCGAAGCCATTTTATGCGATGTAGTTACCTATCACGTCACGTTTCACCTACAGTACGACTACTGCCCACCACGGGACTGAATGTCGCGTGATTTTTCGGGCACGCGATGCGGTAAGGAAAGTACACAAGCGGACTTAAGACGAATGGAGAAATCCCCTGACAAAAGCGACTCTGACAAAGAGCAGTTTGCTGCGGCCGGGCGCCAGGGAACGAGCACATCGGGAAAGCGGAAGCTGTACTGTTGCTGTGAAGATCTATGTAAAGTGGTTGAATAATGGAACAACCAGTAGGGAAGAATGTGACAGACTTCTATGTATCATCACAGAATGTCGAATGAGGCGGCTCGTCCCGACAGATCTGACGACAGGGTACAGTGCTGGTGCAGGACCAACTATTTCGGAGGACGTGGCTCGGCGCGCATTGTTAAACGCAATAGACGACCCTTGTTGGTTCCCAAGCTGACCCAACGGCATCATGAATGATAATTGAAGCGGCCTCAGGATCATCGACATTTGACAGTGGATCGGTGGAAACGTGTCGTCTGAGCGGTTCTAGCCGCTTCAGTCTGGAACGGCGCGACCGCTACGGTCGCAGGTTCGAATCCTGCCTCGGGCATGGATGTGTGTGATGTCCTTAGGTTAACTAGGTTTAAGTAGTTCTAAGTTCTAGGGGACTGATAATCTCAGATGTTAAGTCCCATAGTGCTCAGAGCCATTTGAACCATTTTTTGAAACGTGTCGTCAGATTGGATGAATCAGGTTTGGTGCCACACCAACTCCCTGATCCGACAACTGAATACACCGTCATCCACGCGAACGTCTGCTCGAAACATGCACAGCTACTAGGACACAGCCAGTGTGAGTAGTACTGTGCTATGGGGGACTTCCATGGGACCTGTGGTAATAATCGAATGCGCCACAGAAGTTGCCGGCTACGAGAACTTTACTGCGGACCACATGCATCCCTTCATTGCCCTTTATGCTTAGTCTCTTCTCGATAGGCAAAAGCATTTTCCAGCAGGATAACTTCGCCTGTTATAAAATCAAAATCGTACTACAATTTCTTGAGAAACACGATAATGACTTCGCTTTGATATCTTGGCCACCAAATTCGTCTGGTCTGAACTATTTGGAACATATCCTAGACGCTATGGGATGCCTACACTGCACCAAAAAACCACCGCCCGTAATTTACGGGTATTCCGTTGTTAGACACGATGTTCCACATACCTTTCTTTAGTCTATCAATTGCTTATCGAATTTACATTATGCAGAATCGCTGCTGTACTTCGTTCCAGAGTTTGACGAATACGCTATCAAGTAAGTGGTCCCAATATTTTTATCGATCAATGTGGATAACATACGAAGAGAATGCTCAATTCGTTTTTGAAATTTCATCACTGGACACAGTACATAACTATAAAACACCGAAGAGCAAACGCAGGGACTACTCTATGTACAATGGTCACACAAAACAAGTAGTAGGAAAAGCAAGCTCCAGGGTGAGATTCATTGGAAGAATTTAAAGGGAATGTAGTTCTTCCACAAAAGAAGTTGCTTACAGTACACGCCGCGTGGGATTAGCCGAGCGGTCTATGGCGCTGCAGTCATGGACTGTGCGGCTGGTCCCGATGGATGTTCGAGTCCTCCCTCTGGCATGGGTGTGTGTGTGTTTGTTCTTAGGATAATTTAGGTTAGGTAGTGTGTAAGCTTAGGGACTGATGACCTTAGCAGTTAAGTCTCATAAGATTTCACATGCATTTTTTACAGTACACTTCGCTGTTCGATACGAGAATGCTATTCATCAGTCTGTGACCCTTACTAGGCTAAGTTAAAAGAAGAGACAGAGAAGATCCAACGAAGAGCGTAATGTTTTACTAATGGATCGTTTAGTAAACGTGAGAGCCTTGCGGAGAAACTCAACAAATTCTAATGGCAGATGCTAGAATAGAGGCTTTGTGCACCGTGGGGAGGTTTTCTATTGAAACTCCTATGCCTTGTGTTCCAAAAACAGACGGTAAATATACTGCATCGATCCACATACGTCTCGCGAAATGACCACGAAGAGGAAATCAGATAATTACAGCCTTACATGGAAGTTTATCGACGATCGTTCTTCCTATGTGCAATTCGCGAAGGGAAGAAGAAAGGGAGAAAGGTTAGTGGCACCAGAAGTGCCCTTGTCCACAATCTGAAAAGTGTGTTACGTGGTACAGACGTAGATTAAAGAAATGTGCATGTTATTCTTTCCTTTTTAATTGTATTACGTTTTGGAAAAGTGTTAAACTTTCCAGAATACAGTTTTTTAAGTGTAACTCCAATCAATTTAGCTTTTACAGAATTAGATAAATTTTGTGATGGTAAGAGAAATTAAAATACATGTAATTTTTATTTGCTATCGATTGCAATTGCAAGACCAGTTGTTCGTAATTAATAAGCGTAACATAACGTAGCTCCTCAGGCTCAATCAACGCAAAAAATCCACCTTTACCTATACAAGGTTCCATCACAACCCTCATTACAACATTAATGTTTATCTATTTCGTCACTTAGAGGAGTAGTCCTCCACCTCTCCCTCTGTTTGGTTTTCGTCGTGTTTTGTAGTTCAATACTTGTTTTGTCTTCCTATCGATGCGATCTATCCATTATACACTATTTATTTATTTTATTAATTCGTTAACTGAATAAATTCCCAATAAATTTCTGATGTCACCATTTCTCATCCGATCCCTAACATTGCAAGCATTTTTGCGTCACACAAATCTCATTTCCATGGCTTGTTTATGTGTCTCGTCTTGTTTTCTTACTGTCCACGACTCTGACATGAATGTCGAAACAGATGTGGCCATTATTTCGTAAAGTTATATTTTTGCACGTTGTTGCCTAGTACCATACGTAGCGTACGTCAAAGCCTAAGATGCTAAAACGGGAATTTTTTTCTAAAATATGATCATTTTGCACTATTTTAGGACGTACAGGGTCTTTTCTTCTAAAATTAACAGTCTTAGTCTTTCTGTGGTAAGTATTAAGTTTGTAGGTCGTGATTATTTGCTCTAGACAGTGAATTGCCCGTTGCAGATCGTCCTCACTTTCTTGTAAACTTATTTTATCTTCAGTATACGCCAGGGCGTTTATCTAGTTCTGTTTCAATGCCTGGGTTGACCTTTTCTCCTACTGTTTAACAGTATCGTCAGTATCGATGTTAAAAAGTGTGGACGATACGCTACATTCTTTTCTAAAATCTCTGTTAATTGTTTCGGTTCCAATCCTCTGTCTACCTACGTTTATGATTTACGTTTCTTGATTTATGCTTTTAATAACTTGTATTAACTAATTGAGATACGGTACCCCCGTCGTTCTAAAACAAATGTCGGCTCTTCTGGTCAACAATATTACCTTAGCCTATCAGAGCTACATGTTTCTCCGTATCAAACTCCCTCCTGTTCTACGATTTGTCTTATTAAAACAGTTAATTCTTTGTGAGACTTTCCCTCTCCAAATCCATTCTGCTCTTCTAATTGTAGTGAGTTGGCTATATTTTTAAGAAACAGCTGCGTTATTTCAGCTAGGAGTCTGGCATTATATTCGTTTTCCAGCATGTATTCAGTACTTTACGAATAACGAAGTCCCAGAAAGAATAGCTTTCTTAAAGCTAATCTTGGAGGTATGAGCAGTAATTGAGGGAGACTGCAGACAGAGAGAGAGAGAAAGAGAGAGAGAGAGAAAGAGAGACCTTCAACTCCCTCTCTCGCTCGCGTTATAGAAAAAGTGAGTGTACAGTTAATAATTGCAGCCTCTCTTCCCCCAGTTGCCTCTTCACTGCTGTTTGTCTTACAGAAAAGAGTAGTTCAAACTGAGTGGCTCGATATGTCTTCTAAAACTTAGTTAGGGAGACACAAATTGC
The DNA here is from genome assembly GCF_021461395.2 of Schistocerca americana. NCBI lineage: Eukaryota > Metazoa > Arthropoda > Insecta > Orthoptera > Acrididae > Schistocerca > Schistocerca americana. Next base: position 551,626,138 of record NC_060121.1, on the reverse strand, counting down.
TGCAGTTTTCATACTTCTACTTGGTTAAGTCAGTCTGCTGTCGACCTGCGACCCGTCGCCCCCGGCTGGAACTATTAGATTTACGCCTAACTTAACAACCAGATTACTGGTCTTTCACTGGTTAGAGAGAAGTAAGTGCTACGCTGGATAATATTTGATATATTTCTACCAAAATCAAGAACAAACAGATCAAGGCATGATTTAGATTGCAAAGACATTTGTTATTAAAGTCAGTTGAATATTTAGGAAATGAGCAGGGATTAATGGAGGTGGTCAGTTGTTCCACCCTCATTTATGTTATGTTGTGCCAAAAGTGTTATTACGCATTGGACGCTGCTATCATTGAACACAAGGCACAGAAGCAGTTCACACAAAGGTCAAGTCCAGTTCTCAGAACCAAGTCCAAGCGTAGTCATCGGTAAACAGGAAGCGAGAATCCAGCCAATACAGTTATCTGTAGAGAGTCAGTTGGAAAGCAGCAATAGTCGTCAGTGGTGCGGCCAGATCGTAATGAAATAATTTCTAGCAGATAAACATAGGAATCTGCTTGTGCTTCCCTTTTCTATTTAGAATTTATTTACATTCCCCTCCCCAAACGCGGCGGCGTGTTTGGCAGCGATCAAATTGCCGCTCTTTAGCCATTTTTTAAAAATACTCCAAATCAAAATTACACAATTACTGAGATTAAAAAACGAATAGTATTGATTATGAAAGATAATGGTGATGTACTAGGTGGTTATAATTACAGTGCAGCTACTATCAGAAGCCGAGTATGACCTGTGTCATATGTCGTGTGACTTGGTAGATATCCTAATGTGTCAATACGGAACAGATTTACGCTGGAAAAAATAGTTCCAATTTTAACCACCATGTGCAAATCTGGTGCTGTACTTTGTTTGTATGACGGTATGTTGTTTCACAAGCCGTAACATGAGTGAACAGTACGGTTATTTAGAAGACAGACCGTGCACTGTTAGTAAAAGTTTTATACCAACGGCAGTAATTACAATGCCGCATCGTGAGGACATCGCTGACGGAAAGGTGTGAGGAGAGGCTCTTCGTCAGCGCTGCCGGTGGTACAATGTTTTTGTCGTGTGAATGGCTGTGATGATTCGTTACGCTGTGCAATGTTTGCGTTGCGGAGGAGCTGAAACACGGTGATTGGCTCTCAAACAGAGCCAAAGAGGTCACCGAGCTTGGCGCCCACATTCTACCGGTGGATCAACAAGATGTTTCAAATGCATGAGATTGCGTGCCACGTGAGACATACAGCTCGTTCTGTAACCCCATAGTGAGGTGACCCTTGAAGTTGCAGAACATACCAGAATAACAACACTATGTATTTACAAACCAACAGGTAAGCTAACATTCCTTCCACATATTCTACAGTAGATCGTTGTAAGGGATGCCGCAAGACAGCTTTCTGTAGAGATATCATTACCTCATATTGACTTTTTTCCTTTATTGTATAACTTTGAATATAAGCTCTTTTTCACCTGTATGTGCCCACTTTCCCGTCATCTTCTCCCTCTATTTCCCACTCTCATTCGTGATTATGGATAACACCGCACTACTGACGATATTTCTTGAGGACACACTGAACAACATCACAACTAATCTGAAAGCATTGACGTTGTGATGCGTTTCCCTCAGTCACCACTGCACTTGTTCCCTAAAAGGTCATCACGTTCAATTATATCGTGGTTGGGTAGTACACGGCATCCAGTCTCGCAGTGGGTAGTGATAATAGTATTGTGGCTAATCAATGTTTGTGTGCGTGTGTGTGTGCGTGTGTGTGTGTGTTTGTGCATGTATGAGTTATTGTTCTTGGTGTAACTTAGACGTTAATTCTGCACAAAAATTTGTGCACTATCTTTTGTATTCGTTTAGAAAGCAACTGACTCGAAGATGTAATGGATCCACACAGATGGGAATAATGTGGCAATGTACACTGCGCCCAAAGATTACATTGGTGCCAAAGATGAAATGCTGTCCGTAGCGTCTTTATTTCTTATTTCCATCACGATGTATAATGTGAGACATCCTCCAGTTCAAACTCTCGGATACACCGATGCATATTGTCGAAAATTCCGAGAACAGTTAATACAATAAATACATCATGGGAAACTTCGCGGTTTCACACATAGCCATTTCGTTATCTTATGCTATACTGCCGTTGCAGATCACACATTTTTATTTTTTGAAGATTTTAATCCATGTGCAGATTTGATCTGCCTCAACCCAACCAGCTACCTTTCTATTAGCTTAATGTCTCGGAAGACTATTCGTAGTCACCGTACAACAAGAGTGTACACCACATTCAGCCAAAAAAAAGTAAGAAAACTACAAAGCTAAAAGGCGATAGTAACTTAAGTATTGCTTGTCACTCCCAAATAACAAAGCGCCATGAAACTTGGAGCATACGCAGGAAGGACTCCTACCGTATAGTGTGTGTTAGACAACCAGGATACAATACGGGTTCCACCTCTCGCCATATAAGGCTACGTGTTCCATCCAGGAGTATTGTCTCACATGGTCGTTTTGATGGTCCAGGTGTTATGCTGCGAGGAGGCGTAATTTTGCATGGGAGCGCCGACCTCCAAGGCTTTGAATACGGTACACTCACGGGTCAACGCTATTGTGACACTGTACTCCTTCCCGTCGAGTGTATGAGGAATGCGATGTGGAAATGTGCTGCAGTTCACCCAGACCAGCCAGTGGTTGTCAACTGCACAGTTGGAAGAATGGAACATCTTAACAGAAGAGCGTCTTGCCAACATTGTGGCCTGCGTGGGAACACGTTGCACTGACGTCCGTGGTGATCACTCAGTCTGGTCGATGGCCCGCCTTTTGCAATGTGCGGGGGACCATCAAAACTCGCGGTGGGTTCAGTGTAATTATTGCCTTGTAATTGCATATTTCCTTCAATTACCTCTTGTACTAAACTGTAGCAGTTCTTTTTTTGTGAGTACTACGTTTCGTCGAGCTATATTACTTGGCGGTGACACGTCATGCTAAAGCTACTTTAGTCCTTAAGTTTTGAACGCTAGCGTAAGTGTGTAGCTAAATTTCCCCGATGGCTGTACTCCGATACTACTGTACCGTGGAGAGTAACTTCTAGCAGATACATCGCTGAAACATAGCTACAGATGTGAAATTCTCGTTTTTAATAGTCACACACTGTAATGCAATTAAAGAATCTCATACATGCACAATGTGTATGTCGATATCAATTTTTCGTTGTTTGTGATGTGACAGTGGTAGAACGTTCAGTCAATGACGAACTGCTTCACAGGAGTTCGCTGACCCAAACAGGACGTATAGCGAAGAAATTCAACATAAAACCTGAATGCGTGTGTTCGGAGTAAGAAAATCTGTAGTGCAGAATAGTATGACGCAGCAAGCGGGATGCCGTTCTTTAGGGTTAAGGATAAACAGGAGCGGCGACAAACGTATCAGGCGTACTTAAGAGCATCTATCTCCAGTTTCAACCATTACATCACCTGATAAAATTTCAGTTAAAATTCCTGTACGGAGATGAACGAGGCATTCATGACGGCAGAGAAGTATCAAGCGTCTAGACAGAGAATATTTGTATCGTCTCCGTTGCCGCACAGCGCCGACTCATCACGTTCTTTATACTGGTGACCTCGTGGAGGAGTATTTGAAAACAAAAGCAATGTGCGGGCCTGCTTATTAGTGAGAAATAAAACGAAGAAAGCTCAAAGCGGCGCTTCTATAGAAAGGCAGACAGAGGACATCCCTGTGGTTATTAAGCAGGAGAAATACAGGCACATAAATCTGGAATACAATTTGCCATCTGATACGCAGACGAAAACTTCCTGGAGCCTTCACACTTTTAATCTCTGAAACGCCGCGACGTTTTAAAGGGCCGACTCTTGTCCCTTATTACATTCCAGAGTCCTGGGTAGGCGGGATACGATAACGTGCTTATCTAAATGTGCCTGCATTTTTGCACAAACGGTGCAGCATTTACGGGTAATTAAGTTGTCCTTGCAAAAACTATGAACGGGTGTTACAAATTTCCCCGCTTCTACAATTGCATTTCTCCTCGCAATTAAAATTTTATCAACCAGTGATTATTGTAGAGGCATCTAACAGCCTCTTAGATTTCTGTTTTAGAGTTCGTACAGTAGCCTTAGTACTGTCAGCAGCAGTAATAATACTAGTAGTATTAGTAGTTTTATTCACTCGTGTATCCCATTTTCAAGGGTACTTGACGCGCCGAGACTTAAGAACAAAAAACGCAATTCATGTGTATAGAAATGTACACACTTGTTAGATCGTGTTTCCCTACGACAAGATTGGTTTTCACCTGGTGCCTTATATTAGAAACAATCCTGGCATTTCGTTGACCTAATTCAGGGATAGTACAAAAATCTAATTCAGGGAGGCTGGCTGATCAGAATTATTCGATTATCTCCTAAACACAACGGCAATCTGTTGAAAACAGTGCCACTTCTTTCGGTTGTATCCCTAGTATAGAATGCTGTTTTATTTACACATTCATGCAAAGTAGTTATTTCACTGGCTACATTACACACGCTAAGCAGACGCTATAAGCTGACGTCTGGTTCATGACAATGATCTTCGATTTCAATTTTGCGTACTGGAATTTCCCATTTACTTGCCTGAAAAACTGAGTCTGCATCCCTCCATAATGAGTGAGATGTTGAACTGAGGAAGAGGATAAATTGTTATTAGTATTCATTGTGGAGCTACGGTGTAAAGTGTTTGAGGGAAAAAAATATAAGAAAAGGAAAACATTACAGTGCGTAAATATGTTGTAGAATGACAAGTGCATTATTAGTGTTTGTCTGTGTTACACTTTTCACCAAATCTCTATTTTGTGTTTCTAATTAATCCCTCACTCTACACAGTTCATTGCTTAACAAGTACTTTTTAACTGCATTTTGAAGTGCTTCTTTTAATAATCTCAGTAATTGCCTTGGAGAATCTATTGTACAGTTCTTTCCCTTGGTAGAAAATGCTGTTTTCAATTTTACGTTTATTTTTTTTCTTGATGAATATAAGTTCAGTTTATATTTCGCTCCATTGTCATGCTCAGAGCAGTTTGTGCAGTAATGTCAATGTTTTGGATGTGCATAACTGAGTAAAAATTGCAATCATGTGGTGTAGTTAAAATCTCCTATATTTTGAAAAGAAATTTACACAGCGCCTCGTTGTTATTCTATTATTATTATTATTATTGTTATTATGCCTATTTCTGTATTTTCGAAACTGTATTCAGAGTTTGAGTGCTTCTGTCCCAGAAAATAAGGCCATAGTTAAGAATTGAGAGTAACTACAAAGAGTATGTAACTACAACGCACTGGATATTACACAGTGTCGATTTGGGACACACTTGGAATTCAGAGACAGACGTAGTTTCAAAGAGTAAACGACAAAGATAAAAATATCTGCATACCTCTAAAATCTCAGGGAGGAGAGGAAACTAAACGAATATTCATGCTGGTATGCAGAATCAATGAAACTGTATCTGTAGCATCGAATTTTCAGGAGAGTGTCAGTCTCACAATTCCTAAGACAGCAAACACACATAAATGTGTGCACTCAATGTGCTGCCAAGAATAATGTGCAAAAGAATGGAAAAGAAAATTGATGATCAGTTAGATGGTCATCAATTCGTCTTAAGCAAAGCTAAAGGCACCAGAGAGGCTGTTCTGACGTCGATATTGATAATTGAAGAAGAGCTTAAGAAAAACCAAGATAAGTTCACACTATTTGTCGACCTAGAAAAAGCGTTCGTCAAACTAAAATGATGTCAGTATATCGAAATTCTAATGAAAAAATATCAGTTATGGGGAAGGTCGCATAGAATGCAATATACAGGGAGTGTCACGTAAGACGTAACAACCCATTACACACGCCGAAACGCGGTTTTCGGCAAATGTTAGAGTGTCGAGAGGCTCGTATGTTCTTGTTTGGTTAACGTTTTCAGAGCTGGTATCAACTAAGATATTGAAGCAAGTATGTTATTTTAAATGGAACCGTATACTTTTTGTAACTGCACTCGATAGCTCTTGAGAAGACAATTGTAATGATATAGCATTAAGAAGGTTGTATACATGAAAGAAGCCTGGAGATACTTACAGATTTCAGATACATAATATAATGGTAAGACAGAGATTTAGGAACCAGGTTTTAAATTGTAAGACATTTCCAGGGGCAGATGTGGACTCTGATCACAATCTATTGGTTATGAACTGTAGATTAAAACTGAAGAAACTGCAAAAAGGTAGGAATTTAAGGAGATGGGATCTGGATAAACCGACTAAACCAGAGTTTCTACAGAGTTTCAGGGAGAGCGTAAGGGAACAAATGGCAGGAATGGGGGAAATAAATACAGTAGAAGAAGAATGGGTAGCTTTGAGGGATGAAGTAGTGACGGCAGCAGAGGATCAAGTACGTAAAAAGACGAGGGCTAGTAGAAATCCTTGGGTAACAGAAGAAATATTGAATTTAATTGATGAAAGGAGAAAATATAAAAATGCAGTAAATGAAGCAGGCAAAAAGGAACACAAAAGTCTCCAAAATGAGATCGACAGAAACTGCAAAATGGCTAAGCAGGGATCACTACAGGATAAATGTAAGGATGCAGAGGATTATCTCACTAGGGGTAAGATAGATACTGCCTACAGGAAAATTAAAGAGACCTTTGGAGAAAAGAGAACCACTTGTATGAATATTAAGAGCTCAGATGGAAACCCAGTTCTAAGCAAAGAAGGGAAAGCAGAAAGCTGGAAGGAGTATATAGAGGGTCTATACAAGGGCGATGTACTTGAGGACAATATTATGGAAATGGAAGAGGATGTAGATGAAGATGAAATGGGAGATATGATACTGCGTGAAGAGTTTGACAGAGCACTGAAAGACCTGAGTCGAAACAAGGCCCCGGGAGTAGACAACATTCCATTAGAACTACTGACGGCCTTGGGAGAGCCAGTCCTGACAAAACTCTACCATCTGGTGAGCAAGATGTATGAGACAGGCGAAATTCCCTCAGGCTTCAAGATGAATATAATAATTCCAATCCCAAAGGAAGCAGGTGTTGACAGATGTGAAAATTACAGAACTATCAGTTTAATAAGTCACGGCTGCAAAATACTCACGCGAATTCTTTACAGACGAATGGAAAAACTAGTAGAAGCCGACCTTTGGGAAGATCTGTTTGGATTCCGTAGAAATATTGGAACACGTGAGGCAATACTGACCCTACGACTTATCTTAGAAGCTAGATTAAGGAAAGACAAGCCTACGTTTCTAGCATTTGTAGACTTAGAGAAAGCTTTTGACAATGTTGACTGGAATACTCTCTTTAAAATTCTGAAGGTGGCATGGGTAAAATATAGGGAGCGAAAGGCTATTTACAATTCGTATAGAAACCAAATGGCAGTTATAAGAGTTGAGGAGCATGGAAGGAAAGTAGTGGTTGCGAAGGGAGTGAGACAGGGTTGTAGCCTATCCCCGATGTTATTCAATCTGTATATTGAGCAAGCAGTGAAGGAAACGAAAGAAAAATTTAGAGTAGGTATTAAAATCCATGGAGAAGAAATAAAAACTTTGAGGTTTGCCGATGACATTATAATTCTGTCAGAGACAGCAAAGGATTGGGAAGAGCAATTGAATGGAATGAATAGTGTCTTGAAAGGAGGATATAAGATGAACATCAACAAAAGCAAAACGAGGATAATGGAATGTAGTCGAATTAAGTCGGGTGATGCTGAGGGTATTGGATTAGGAAATGAGACACTTAAGGTAGTAAAGGAGTTTTGCTATTAGGGGAGCAAAATAACTGATGATGGTCGAAGTAGAGAGGATATAAAATGTAGACTGGTAATGGGAAGGAAAGCGTTTCTGAAGAAGAGAAATTTGTGAACATCGAGTATAAATTTAAGTGTCAGGAAGTCGTTTCTGAAAGTATTTGTTTGGAGTGTAGCCATGTATGGAAGTGAAACATGGATGATAAATAGTTTGGACAAGAAGAGAATAGAAGATTTCGAAATGTGGTGCTACAGAAGAATGCTGAAGATTAGATGGGTAGACCACATAACTAATGAGGAGGTGTTGAATAGGATTGGGGAGAAGAGAAATTTGTGGCACATCTTGACTAGAAGAAGGGGTCGGTTGGTAGGACATGTTCTGAGACATCGAGGGATCACCAATTTAGTATTGGAGGGCAGCGTGGAGGGTAAAAATCGTAGAGGGAGACCAAGAGATGAATACATCAAGCAGATTCAGAAGGATGTAGATTGCAGTAGGTACTGGGAGATGAAGAAGCTTGCACAGGATAGACTAGCATGGAGAGCTGCATCAAACCAGTCTCAGGACTGAAGACCACAACAACAAACAACAACAACAGCATTTGTTAATGCTGAAGTTGAAACCTGTCAGAAAAAAGTTTTGAGAAATGTCCTAGAACTTGACAGCAATGTGGTCGGAATCAACTTTAGCGATGCAAACACTGTCAAGCAGGTGTCTCAATTCAGGCTGCGTAGTTGTACACCGTAAGGTTGGCTAAGCTACAGCACTTAAGTTTCATTTCCCTTTGAACCAACTTACGACTTAGATGCAGGTTCACCTACGAATGTCGTATTTGGAAATACGATATAGGCTAGAGACTAGCGTATAAAAAAGGGCTTAGGAAAACTACTTGTCGTTTGTGTATCCTCCCAGATTTACAAGAGCTGAAACAGAGAAACCATTCTTCAAACATAAAGAGGTCTTACACGCTACAAAGAACAGCTACTGTACTAAATATCTGAATGTTAGAAGGAAGATTTGACCTGTCTCTTCCTGTATGTGTCTGTGTGCTTCTTAGAGGTAAAATACTTGCTGTCGGATAACTGTCTGTCTACATTGCTCTAAATTATATCGTATGGGATATATTCGTTGAACTAAACATTTCATTAAAATATTTTGGTGATGACCTGTATACCTCTATACTTTATCCTTTATTTAGGCTGTTGACCATGGACTGAAAAATACATTTGCAATCGCGTTTCGAAAGAACGATGAACAGATGTAATTAAAGTGCTTGATGTGACAGAGCATGCACTGGCGATTTGACGACACATACAGCTATCGTCTGCTGTACTTGGGGCTTCGCGACGGACGGCATCTTTCAGTGCTCTCCAAAAAAAGAAATCAAGAGGAGTCAAATCGGGGACCTCGTAGGCCATTTGACAACAGAATTTCGTCCTATCGAACGTCCAGGAAAGCTCTCATTCAGTATTAGCGTTGGACGAGCGAGCTGGACAACCATCGTGTTGCAGCCGCATACACTGCTGAATATCCAGTGGTACCTGTTCCAGACGAACCGGCAGAATATTCGTCAGAAAGTGTGCATAAGAAAGTCCCTTTAGAACGCCTGAGATGAAGTAAGGTCCCACAGTGTAATTTCCTACGATCCGTACCATACATTTATGCTCCACGGCCGTTGATATTGCACCTGACGAAGGTAGTGTGGATTTTCGGCTGCCCAGCGGTGCATGTTACGTAAATTTACATTAGCGTGTGTAATCTCCCCACGGAAAATTACCCTCTACCACGCAATAATTAATAATGGTCAATCAAATCATCCACATTTATTCACTTTTGAAAAGTATCTGATCGGATTTTCTAGTAATATATGCGCCGACAGCTCGTCGACGCCAAGATATTTTTCTAGTACGTTTATTCTTTGGAATAACAGAGATACATATATGTATTCTCCATGGTTATTATAGACGGATAACGAGGACAGCTTCGGAAGTATCTGTTGGAAGATTGTCGGGTTGCTAAAAGAGACATATTTGCTCTTCTTCTAGCTAAAGCGAGCTACTCGTATTAACGTTTGTGCCACTAGCGGGTTATTTGAGGAGAGAGAAAAATTGTAAACGCAAATTAAGTAAGACTGGGAATCAATAGAAAACGGAACATGTAATGGAGATGGATTGAATATACAATTTTCCTCAGAAATAAGGTTTGTGACCCTTTTATTCTAGAGTGAATGACGAATGAGTTCTCTGCCTGAATCATTGATGATTGTCTTGGCCCTGTAATTAGTGGGGAAGTTTCAGCCAAAAAGGCTTCGGACACATCTGAAATTCTAAATCTGTCTTAAAATGAACGAATTGTTCAAACGATCGATTTTCCCAACTGAATGCAGCGCTTAACAATAATAATGGATATAAAGATCTTTTACAGCACGCCAGCCGCTGAATATTAAGACGAAGGGCTCCACCAGAGATTCTATTGGGCTGAGTTCACGTAATGAAATATTATATTTAAAACTGTATATAGATAAAGGACAGAGAGAGAGAGAGAGAGCGAATGAAATTAGAGAAAATACGCAGAACCCTCCATTAGTATAATTGTTTGCCTGTCTTATCACGGATCAGCCTAAAGATAAAACAGGAGGCCCTTACTTTACTGTACAGGTTTATGTGTGAGAGACATTACACCAAGTTAGCGGCAAGCTGCATTCACATACTTTCATCATTTACAGTATAAACCATTATAATGGCCAATCCGTGACAGGACACGTTTTTGGACGTTGTTAAAATAATTTTGTTCTCTGTTTCATGTGAACTATGACGAGCCAACTTAACTGACGCTTGGAAAAGAGAAGAAATACTCGCAGTCACATTAAGTGTATCTACAAATAAGAACATAAAACAACACGCTGGGCGCCAGATCTATAATTTTATTAATAAAGCTTACTAGTATAGATGAAGTATACGCTTTTCTATTTAGTATTATTGGATATTTGAACATTGATTAATTGTGTTCATGCTAGATGTAGCTTGATTGACGTGCAGATCTATAATTTTATTATTAAAGCTTGCTAGTATAGATGAAGTATACGCTTTTCTATTTAGTATTATTGGATATTTGAACATTGATTAATTGTGTTCATGCTAGATGTAGTTTGATTGACTTGCCCCAGTTGCATTTATTTGTATAAGTACAGTAAGAAACTAGCCACAGAAGTACTCTTGTGTGAACGGAGTTACATATAGTGACAGTAGAAGGGAGATTATATATATATGTTGACGGTAGAACATTTATATGGTTTTAACTAGGGCAATGTTTAAGATGAGTCAAGCAGAGCAGAGCAGCACGCAACAGCCTTCAGCTGTTAGCACTGATAAAAATGATGTAGTAAGAAGTGTTGTAGAACCGATCGCTACAGATAGCGCAAGAAAACGCCCTGTAGACACGGCTGGAGATGAAACGGCAAGTACGCAACATGGGTTAGATCCATTGGTCATTATCATGAGACAGATGCAGATGATAACCGAGAGCATGAATAATATGAATACAAAATTAGCCTCAGTTACTGAAGGGCAAAATGATTTGAACGCGAAATTAGCCTCAGTTACGGAAGGGCAGGAAAATTTGAAAACTGAGATTAAGCAGCAGTTACAAGACAGTTTTTCCGAATTAGAGCAGCGGATAGAGACGAAGACCAAGGAACTCAAAGATCAGGCCGAAGAGACGGAACGAAAATTAACTGCACAAATAGAATTGGTGAAAGCTCAATGTGAGGAATCTACTCACCGCGTACGTGTAGAAATGAAGGAGTATGTGGCTATTAAGATAGATACCGTACGGGAACAGGTGGAAATGGTTCCGCAATTAGTACAAAAGCAAGATGCCATGTCATGTGCAATTGCGCAACTTCCTGAATTGGCACGTACGCAGACTAACCTAAAGGAAAGTGTTGAACATCTGACAGAGCGTCAAGATGTTATAGACCACCAAATTAATGTATTAACGGGTAAATTATCCGAAATCACATTAGAAAACAAAAGGCTAATGTGTGAAAACGTTGAGCAAATTGTTAAGGCAGCATTCCAGAGTCTATTTGGCACACAGGAAGAGAATTTGTTTGCGAAAGGACTTGAGGAAGTGCGACAGCAGTTAGGTGCTGATTTCGAGCATTGGAAACAAACTATAGAAGAGTCGATACGCGTTTCACAACAAGGCTCAGAACAAATGAATACAGGCCAGCAGCAGAAGTTGGCAGCGACTATAGAGCCAGTTACTGCACATTCGCACACGATACCGACTGGTGTAAGTAACTCAAACATTAAATTGCCACGAGCTAGTCGTTCGCGTGAATTTTTATCTAACGGAGATTACGAAAGCCTTTGCCATGCCGAAGAAAAAATGATAAAGCATCGGCAATTCCAGATTTTTAACACTGACAAAAGGGGGGTCCATCCAATTGTTTTTATTCGAAGTTTCAGAGGAGTGCTACCCAGAAATTGGTCGGAGTGGCAGAAGATCAGTTTCGTTACAGGATATATACAAGGTTCGGGGGCGATTTGGGCCTCGGACATGACTTCTGTTTGCTCGACATATGACGATTTTGAGAAGGCGTTTTTAGCAAAGTTCTGGTCAGAAGGGGTACAGGAACGCCTAAGGCAGGAGGTGCTCTACCCAGAGCCTTTCTCCTTTTCAAAAGGAAGCCTTAGGAAGTATTTTGAAAAATATATAAATAAAATTAGATACTGGGACAGACCTATGCCCTTGCCAGACATAATAAACATACTTAAGGCAAGACTACCAATTAGCATCCGGAATCAATTGATTTACGGCAATGATAAAGACTTGGAGTCGTTCCTCACGACGTTAGACCATATAGATATTATTGAAGAGAACAACCAGAAAGCCCGTAATAACAGATTCCAATATAGGGAGATAGAACCTCCGCCCAACGGTAGGCAAGGGAATGGACAGAGATCGTTAAATAGCGGAGAAACCCCTCAAAATCTCAATAGTAATACCGGCAATAGTCTTGCGAGGGGCTATCCAAGGAACAACAGGAATGGGAAAAGATACAATCCCGTGTGGGGGAACGAAAGGAATTTCAGACCCCAAGCCTGGAATAATAACAGTAATAGAAAGTGAAATCAACCGGGGGGAATGAATTCAAATAATCAACATCAGTGGGGACGGACATCTACGAATCAACCGGTAATTACCGAAGTGACGGAGGATGTCAACCAGCAGGCAAGTCAAAATCCAACAAACTTGTAAGGACCCACTCGTGCCCCGGAGGAGCGGTCAACAATTGGTTGAGGGGCAACAGGATATGTGTACCCATGCTAACGTATAATGCTGGACGATTACTGGCAAATGAATTGACCGAGAACTTAGAACCCCAAGATGAGGATAAGAAACAGGTAGCAGTAGCCGAAGTGCAAGTCATTTTGGAGACTGTACCTATAGTGGCGGTTTTAGACACAGCTGCAACCACAAATGTTATTTCGGAGGCTCTATTCAATAAGATCAGAAATATAAGACGAGTACCAATTTTTCCAGTTCAAAATTGCAGAATAATAGGCGCCGTTGGGGCTAGATCGGCTAATGTAAAAGTGCAGTCACTACTTAGTGTAGAAGTCGGAAATGTAGCAATATTAAGCACATTCCTTGTTGTGAAAAATTTGGTGGTAGATTGCATTATCGGAGTCGACAGCCTACGTCAATACGGATGCAGAATAGATTTTAAAACAGGAAAAATTTGGTTAAATGTAAATAAACAAGAAATTGAGTTGGACTTGTTGAAAAAAGAAAGCCTTACCAGAAAATATAATAGTGGGATCAGTGTGCAAGTAATCAGGACGGCACAAAATTTAAACAGCATGTAATTAATGAGCTCCAAGTCAAAGGAGATTTCGGTCAATTAGTGTACGAGAAGTTAAATGAATCCGACTGCATTACTGAAGATCAGAAGAAGCAGCTAAAAGAATTATTATTAGCGTATAAAAACGTGTTTGATGAAAGGCCAGGAGTTATTAAGGGATACATATGCCATCTCTACGTTAAGCCGCACGAAACGTATTGTAGAACTTTCTATCCTGTTCCCTGGAGGTTAAAGGCTCAAGTTCAGAAAGAAATAGATCGCATGTTGAAATGGGGTTTGATCGAACCCTCTACAAGCCCATACTGCTCCCCATTGTTGGTCGTGCCAAAAGCAAATGGGACTGTGAGACTGGTACTCGACGCCAGAGAAATAAATAAAATCATAATTCCAGTGAGAACACATCCGGAAAACATAGACGAACTTATACAACGGTTCCAGAATGTCCAATATTTGACAAGCATTGATTTGCGGAGTTCTTATTGGCAAGTCAAGCTGGATGAGTCATCAAGGAAATATACGGCTTTCATTTATTCCGGAAGAAGTTACCAATTTACTGTAGTTCCTTTCGGACTCAACATTAGTGCTGGAATCTTTATAGCAGCTCTAGATTATGCATTAGGCCCAGAACTAAGAACCAGGATAACAGTGTTTGTTGATGATTTGCTTATTGCATCGAAGACTTGGGAGGAGCATATTACCTTACTGAGACGGGTATTGGACGTATTCAAAACCATGGGAATAACTGCTAACCTACAGAAATCCCATTTTGCAGTAAACAGAATCAAGTTCCTGGGGCATATAATTGACGCAAAGGGAATTTTACCAACCAAGGAGAAGCTAATTCCGATTAGTAAGTTTCCAACACCCAGAAATAGGAGGCAATTAAAAGGGTTTATGGGTCTTGCCTCATTTTTTAGAAGATTTATAACAAATCAGGCCATGAATGCAGCAGCTCTAAATAGTTTGCTGAAGAAATATGTGCCCTGGCTCTGGACATGAGAGTGTCAAGAAGCATTCGAGGAGATAAAGAAGCAATTAGTAAATGCACCGCTTTTGTACCATCCGGACATGCAAGAAGAATTTTACTTGTCAACAGATTCGTCGAATGTGGGTCTTGGAGCGTGCCTTTTCCAAGTACGCAAGATAAATGGACAACTCACCTTCTGTCCTATTGCGTTTGCCAGTCGTGTTTTGTCCAACTGTGAACGAACTTACACGACGACAGAATTAGAGGCTCTTGCAGTCGTCTGGGGTTTTAAAAAAAAATTTTCATTATTATCTATATGGGTCAAAGACTATCGTATATTGCGATCAACAATCATTAACGTTTTTACAAACGTGTAAACTGTTACACCCCAGACTGGCTAGATGGACTCTCGCTCTGCAACAATACCAATTTAAGATCGGGCATGTCTCAGGACAGCAAAACATTATTGCTGACGCTCTATCAAGGTCACCGCGGGGTTTGACTAAAGAGATTGAAGTAAATAATAACTCTGAATTCCCTGTATTGCTGCTGCCGGAAAATCCATTTAAGACGTACTACGTCAATTTGTGTGCGCATATGGCACAGTTACAGAAAAGAGATGCTCAATGGGGAAGTGTCATTCAAAGGTTACAACACCAACCTTCGGATCAGATGGCAAATTATTACAAACTGGTAAATGGCGTATTATTTTTCCGCTGTGGAAGGCAAAACAAAGTCCGTTGGTGTGTTTGTATACCTGAGGCGCAAATAGAGAAACTTGTATGGTTCACTCATTTAACCTGGGGACATTTCGGTGCGACAAAATGTGCAGACAAGATAAGTGGGTACTGTTATTTTCCCAACATAAAGCGCAGAGTGCATGAGGTCTTAAAGAGATGCATAATCTGTCAAAAAACAAAGCCGGATTCAAAAGGGACTAAGTACCCATTATGCTCTATATTAGTCCAAGAACCAAAAGAATTAATTTCGTGCGATCTGTGTGGACCGTTACCTACTTCAAGAGGTGGTGTTAAATATGTGTTGGCATTTCTCGATGTGTGTACGAAATACGTAAAGCTATACCCGATAAAGGCGGCTACAGCCAAAGTAATTGTATTAAGATTGATAAGGGATTATCTTCCACATGTTGGTACACCTAAGGCGATCATAACAGACAATGCTAAAATATTCACGGGACTCCGATGGAAACAGACTTTGTCTCAAGTCGGTGTGAAACACATACTAACATCATTTTACCACCCACAAGGCAATTTGGTTGAGAGAATTTTTAGAGAATTCAATCGATTTATGAGGACGTATTGCCATAATAAGCAGACTGCGTGGGCAAATTATGTGGAAGAGTTTGAGCAGATATACAATAACATGCCCCACTCCTCGACTGGATATACACCTTGTGAATTGATGTTCGAAGCAAAAGAGGAAAACTTCTGGACTGACCATATGCCCAAAACTCAGGAAACTGAGATGCCTTGGGAAGAAAAAATAAGACAAGCCATCATAAATATGACGAAAAAAGCTGATCAGAGAAAACAACAATTTGACAAATTAATCAAGAGGGTACAGACATACCGGGTCGGAGAAAAGGTATTAGTCAAAAGACATACCAAATCATCCTTAATAAAGAAAAGTATAAAGAAATGAGAGTTACTATATACTGGCCCATACATTATCCTACAAATTCCGAATCCTGGGACTTATCTATTAGCATACCCGGGATCGAACAAAATAAAAGGGTTACTTCCCCATAACGACTTGAAGAAATTTAATGAAGATTAGAAGATAGGGAGGAATGGTGTTGCGAGTGACAGAGATGAATGCTCGTAAAAAAAAAAAAAAAAAAAAAAAAAAAAAAAAAAAAAAAAAACCATAACAATAAACTGTGTGTGTAGTGTTAGAAAA
The DNA here is from genome assembly GCF_021461395.2 of Schistocerca americana. Lineage (NCBI taxonomy): Eukaryota > Metazoa > Arthropoda > Insecta > Orthoptera > Acrididae > Schistocerca > Schistocerca americana. The sequence goes on along the minus strand of NC_060121.1, from coordinate 551,609,573 downwards.
CTTTAAATTGAAATAATTAATCAGTGACATAGACTATAGAAATAGTGACTAACTATTACTATCGAGTGTTGCAAGGAAGATAGTGGAGATAGGCTTCACCTGTGTTTGGGTGAACATGGAACTTTAGCATTGCTAATGTCATCAAGATTTATAAAGGATCTAACTGACCTTCAAGAACAATGAAATGTTTCCCGTAAATGACGCTGAATAATCAAAAGAGGTTCCGAGTGAAGGTTCATATATAATTTCAAGTGCACGCTTAGATGTGTAAACGTGTGAAGGGATGTGTTGAGGCAGTGAATCATGAGTGATGGTTAACGCCGCAAAGATAATTTCCCGCTCAAAACAGTTGACGTCGGTGCGAGAGGTAGAATCGACATAGACGACACAGATATGCTTTGTAAGAGACTCGCACCAAACGCGAGGGTAAACTGATTCATGTTGAACTTTAAAAAGAAAAGGTGTTATAATTAGAAGTTAAGAGTTTTTAATTTATTATTGAATGTTTAAAGAAAGTAATATTCATAGAATTAATAGTTATTTAATGGGTCGTGATCGTTTGGAATTTTTGTTTGAAAAAAAAAATCCATTTCCATATATGTGCATGTGTGAACGCCGTATGAATCAGAGAATAAATGAAAGAAGTGAATCCGCATTCCTCAATGCTAATAACTTTTACATTACAACAATCAATTGGAGAAATATGTGTATTTAGGATAAAAAGTTTTTGAGTATAGATAAATTATATGACTTTCAAGGATATGATGGATTATGTCTTTGTATAAAATGAACTACACTTTCCATTATTCGATGATTTGAATCCAAAATCTATTGTAAGTTGCATGAATCCTTTAAATTACGAAGAACAAATCAGTGATAGAAAATGTGTCAGAACTTTTGGACTTATAAGCACAAGTGGGGATGCAAAGTCAAAAAGAGTATTCAAACGAGAGTAAATATGATGATGCTTTTGGCAACATCATTAGTTAATGGCTAAATTCCTTGACGTACGTCGTAACAAAAAGGATCCATGAAGCCATAAGGATTTTGCTTTCAAAAAGGAGAATCTTGGACGGTGCAACCTAACCAGTTCTCTTACAGGAAGAGTTTCCCTTTTGGTCATTGCTAATTCTTTTGGAATGAATGTTGCATGTGAATTGGAGTATCCCTGTCCCTTCTACTCTTCCCATTGTGGGCCGCGTAGAAGACCGACTACAAAGTGGGCCGCGTAGAAGACCGACTACAAATGTGGACGTCGGGGACATGCAAGACCCGGGGGAGTTTTAGCACCTCAAGATATGGTCCTAGGAACAAGACTGTAAAACGAAAATTCACGTAATTTATTGTAAAATGTTTTTTTTTTTTTTTTTTTTTTTTGCTAGAGGCACAAATCACTCTTCTCCAAATCGTGATATAAATTGATCCCTGTCTTTCCTTTAGAGATCTCTTTCAAAATTATTTTTTTCTTCTATAGGCTTTCCTATCTTCTATGTACCGTAGGCTGGGGGTCTAGGCTTAAGAGGTTTTCCAAGGTTTCCCTGCTTAAGAAAGTTCCAGAATGGGTAGACCCTGATAACAGTTTCATGAAAGATCATCTTCCTTGGTTGTGCACAGCAAACATAACACCTAGATGCACGTAAAAGCAATACAGCCGCGGTAACTGTCTCTTCATTTCTTCTGTTTTCAACATTTCTTTTCTTCGTCTGTCTTAAACATAATATTCATTTTCAGTCGGGGGACTGACAATCATCACTTCCGGGTTATCCACACTAATAGATAGCTCGTGAAGTGTGTTCGGGGTATTGTAATCTCCCCACGGAAAATTACCCTCTACCACGCAATAATTAATAATGGTCAATCAAATCATCCACATTTATTCACTTTTGAAAAGTATCTGATCGGATTTTCTAGTAATATATGCGCCGACAGCTCGTCGACGCCAAGGTATTTTTCTAGTACGTTTATTCTTTGGAATAACAGAGATACATATATGTATTCTCCATGGTTATTATAGACGGATAACGAGGACAGCTTCGGAAGTATCTGTTGGAAGATTGTCGGGTTGCTAAAAGAGACATATTTGCTCTTCTTCTCGCTAAAGCGAGCTACTCGTATTAACGTTTGTGACACTAGCGGGTTATTTGAGGAGAGAGAAAAATTGTAAACGCAAATTAAGTAAGACTGGGAATCAACAGAAAACGGAACATGTAATGGAGATGGATTGAATATACAATTTTCCTCAGAAATAAGGTTTGTGACCCTTTTATTCTAGAGTGAATGACGAATGAGTTCTCTGTCTGAATCATTGATGATTGTCTTGGCCCTATAATTAGTGGGGAAGTTTCAGTTGTGACGAAGAGAGCCTACAATCACCGAGATTTTATAAAATCGTCCAAAAAGGCTTCGGACACATCTGAAATTCTAAATCTGTCGTAAAATGAACGAATTGTTCAAACGATCGATTTTCCCAACTGAATGCAGTGCTTAACAATAATAATAGATATAAAGATCTTTTACAGCAAGCCAGCCGCTGAATATTAAGACGAAGGGCTCCACCAGAGATTCTATTTGGCTGAGTTCACGTAATGAAATATTATATTTAAAACTGTATATAGATAAAGGACAGAGAGAGAGAGAGCGAATGAAATTAGAGAAAATACGCAGAACCCTCCATTAGTATAATTGTTTGCCTGTCTTATCACGGATCAGCCTAAAGATAAAACAGGAGGCCCTTACTTTACTGTACAGGTTTATGTGTGAGAGACATTACACCAAGTTAGCGGCAAGCTGCATTCACATACTTTCATCATTTACAGTATAATCCATTCTACGTGGTTAGTAAAAGTTGCTTCATCGGTAAGTAACACACGGAAAAACATAGTGTCATCTCTCAGTTGCTGAAGTGCAAACAGACAAAATCTGTGCGACGTTCGAAATCACGCTCGTCAAGTGCCTGACGTAGTGACAGATGGTACGGAGAAGAAGTCTGTCAATGCAGGATGAGAATGACACCCATTTGGCTGATACCACATTCCTTAGCAATATGTCTCGTACCACTGTGCTTATTCACTAGCGTCGTAGCCACAACAACATTTTTGTGTTCTCTGACATTTGCAATCTTCTTTCTAGTCCTCTTTCTACGTTCAAGCAGTCTGTCCGCACTAGCGTCTTAATAATTCTCGCAACTGCCCTGGGCGGCGGACACTGACGATCCGGATAGGTAGCCCTCTACCGCTGTGCTGTTTTTAACGCATCTTTTTTGCATTCACAATATAAAAGTAGTACATCCAACTTCTTCTCATTGGTATACATACCTGCATGCAGCGAATGTTGAAGCAATAATGAGCGGTCTGCACTGCAGACAAGTAAACAGGCAAATGTGTTGACATTCTTACAAAGTGTAGTTCGAGAGCTCTGCTTGGTGTATTTGAACCGCTAATGCCGACTCCAGCCACCGTGCTCTCAATTTTTAGGACATTTCTCGAATTTCTTTTACCACATGTTTCGTACGCAAGATTAACAAACGCTATACTATTGTAATTGTCTTCACAAGAGCCATCGAATGCAGTTATAAAAAGTATAGGTTCCATTTAAAAAACGGACTTCGCTTAATACCTCAGTTGATACCAGCGCTTAAAAACATTAACCAAACAAAAATGCACGTGCCCCTAGACGCTCTAACATTTGCCGAGAACTGCATTTCGATATGTGTAACCGTTCAGGAAATAAAGGAGTGTTACGTATTACTTGACTCACCCTGTATTCAAGAAGCAAGAGGAGCGATAAGAATGATAAACCAGGTAGGAAGTACTCGCATTAAATATGTGCCTGTCGCCTCCAACGTTCAATGTCTACATACACACGAATTGTTTAGGAGAGGGATTTAGCACTCTGAGTAAAAGCATATGAGTCATAAGACTTGGCAATGACGTCAGTGAAAGTGAGGAAGTATTACAGGATGCGGTGAATGAGATAGTCTAATAAGGACAAAATATGAAGAAAAAGTAAAACAAAGAAAAACGAAAGGAATGAGAGGTGGCGTAAATGAGATAGGCGAAAAATTTAAAAATTGATGATTACGTTGTAGTCGAAGTGAAGGAATTCTGTTAACATGAATGCGAAACAATGTTTCACAGACGAACTAAGAAGCAGACTAAAACAGGCAAAGAGGACATTCCTGGTTCAAAGACGTGTACCGAAATAACACATAGACCTTCATTAAATATCTGGGTATGTTTATCTAGTTGTATAGAAGTGAATCTTGAACATCGGAACACCTGAGAAGAGGACAATCGAACTGTTTTAGATGTAATGTTACACAAGGATGCTGAATATCAAACCAGTTTTAAAGGCAAGAAATGAGATTTTCCATGGAATCGATGAGAAAAGGACTACGTAGAAAACACTGATTAGAAGAAGGACCAGGGCGATAGGATGATACATATTAAGACGTCAGGAAATAACTTCCATGGTATTATTGGGAGTGGTAGAGGGCAAAAGCTGTACAGGAAGGTAAGAGCTTAGAATATATCCAACAATAATCGAGGACATTCAGTTTAAAAGCTAGCTTGAAAAGGAAAGATTGGCACAGGGGAGGAAGCAGAAGCGATGTGCATCCAACCTGTCGGAAGAGTTATGACCACATGAAAAAAATCCGCATATATGTGACAGGAGACCGAGCAACAGGGTACTGACGTACTACACTACGCCTTGATATTATGAAGTGATGCACTGATAATGGCTAGGTACTAGCCGAAATCTAGATTTGCAAAACAAAATCTGCAAGAAAAGGACGACTGATTGCTGTGCTCTGTCATCTGAATGTCATATCACGGTCGAGTGCACTCACGTTCCTAATGGAAGATAACCTGACGAGTCGGATAAAAAATGACAAGAAGAAATATTTTCCTCTTTTGGTATAATTACCAATTAACTATTTTCACATTTTGTTCCTAAAGAGTACTGTGAACTCTTGCTTTTTGCCAATTTTCATGTTACTATATCAGCGCAAAGTACCCTATATATTTTGATGCGTGAATTTGAGAGTACCAAAGTATATGACACAAAAGCCCGTATCTTTTGGTGTCTTAAAGTTTTTATATCGTCAAGGGATAGTAGTCTTACTAGGTAACATGAATTTTAACTTGACATTTCAAATCGTACCTGAGAAAAAGGGGTCTCACGCACAGACAGAAGGTCGTACAACAAATGAAAAATAAGTATTTTCTTCGTGTGATGTAATTGCAAATTTACAGTTTTCCATTTTTCCCTTACTTGCACTGTGAAGCCTTTTTTTCCTGCCAAATTTCATAATTCTACATCACGGGAAGCACCTTATAGGTTTTGATGAGTGAGTCTGCTAGTATGAAAATACATGACATAAATGAACGTATCTTTTGACTGCATTGGTTTAGAAGCTTTAACGAGGAATTCAAATGGTTCAAATGGCTCAGAGCACTATGGGACTTTACTGCTGAGGTCATCTGTCCCCTAGAACTTAGAACTACTTAAACCTAACTAACCTCAGGACATCACACACATCCATGCCCGAGGCAGGATTCGAACCTGCGACCGTAGCGGTCGCGGGGCTCCAGACTGTAGCGCGTAGAACCGCTCGGCCACTCCGGCCTGCTAACGAGGAATTACAGACGTTCGTATGTGATATGAATTTGAAAGTGGTAGGTCAAACTTTTCCTCAGAAGAAGGATTTTAAAAGACGGACAGACAGAGAGTCGTATAGCAAATGACAGAAAACTATTTCTGTTTTTTGGTTTTGATGAGTGAGTTTGCGAGTGTCAAAATACACTGAGGTGACAAAAATAATGGGATACTTCCTAAAATCGTGTGTCCTATAAATATTCGATGGGATCCATGTCGGGCGATCTGGGTGGCCAAACCATTTGTCCGAATCGTCCAGAATGTTCTTCGAACAAACTGTGGCCCGCTGATATGGCACACTGTCGTGCATAAAAATTCCATTATTGTTTGGCAACAAAAAGTACCAGGTAGCCGTTTCCAGTCAACGATCGCTTCAGTTGGAGCAGAGCACACAGTCCAATCCATATAGAAACATACCATACCATTATGCAGCCACCACCAGGTTGCACAGCCTTTGTTGACAACTTGGGTCTTTGGCTTCATGGAGTCTACACCACAGTCGAACCTTACCATCACCGAGCGAGGTGGCGCAGTGGTTAGCACACTGGACTCGCATTCGGAAGGACGACGGTTCAATCCCGCGTCCGGCCATCCTGATTTAGGTTTTCCGTGATTTCCCTAAATCGCTCCAGGCAAATGCCGGGATGGTTCCTTTGAAAGGGCATGGCCGACTTCCTTCCCCATCCTTCCCTAACCCTATGAGACCGATAACCTCGCTGTTTGGTCTCTTCCCCCAAACAACCAACCAACCAACCTTACCATCATCTCTTATCGACTGAAATCAGGAGTCATCTGACCAGGCTACAGTTCTCCAGTAGTTTAGTGTCCAATCGATATGGTAACGAGCCCAAGGTAGGTGCTGCAGGCGATGTCGTGCTGTTAGGAAAGGCACTCTGGTCGCTCGCCTGCTGCCATAACGCATTAACGCTAAACTTCGCCGCACTGTCCTAACGGGTACGTTAGTCGTCCGTCACACACTGATATGTGCGGTTATTTCACGCAGCTGTCGGTGGTTAAGTGAAGGCAACCGACACTATATTTTCTATGGAGAGAGGTAATGTGTGAAATTTTTTATTCTCGGCGCATTTCGGAATATTGAATTCCCTAACGATTTCCGAAATGGAATGTCCCATGCGCCAAGCTCCAATTACCATTCCGCCTTCAAATTCTGTTAATTCCCGTCGTGCGGCCATAATCACCTCGGAAACGTATTCACACGAATCAGATGAGTACAAACGACAGCTTCACCAGTACATTGTACTTTTACACCTTGCTTACGCTATAGTACTGCCATCTCTATATGTACATATCGCTATCCCAAGACTTTTTTCACCTCAGTGTACGTGACAGTATCTTTTGATAGAACTGACTTAACAAGCAGTGGCGGGGCCGCATGCATTGACACCAGCGCCGCCCCAGCCAGTCATCCCGCACGTTGTTCGTTCGTTTCTTTCATCAGTCGACTCGACTGAATCGAGTTATCGAGCAGTTGTACTTTCCTATGTAGCACGCGCGTCCGTGTCATCGTATTTTATTCGTTCCTCTCTGGCACATAGATAGTTAACACAGGCCATTCCAGCCATCTCAATACGTTATTCTGTCGAACATTTATCGCGAATATTCTACTGTTTTCTCGTACAGAGAACCTTCGATACGTAGCGCTATAAATACAGACTATTCGCCAAATAGGAAGCTAGTTTTCGTTCAAAAGCAGAAATATTAAGACTGAAGAATGGATAAGTAAAATGTTCTAGTTTTAGCAAGTGTGGAGATTAGTCAAGAGTGAGCGTGATCAGTTGGTTGTGAAGTATTAATAATAGTAATTCATGATAATTTCTCAGTAAAAATATTGTTAAGAGACTCGTAACAGTTATGGGAAACTACTGATGCGTGTATCTCCGGTAATAGTGACTTTTGAGCAGTCTTGAAAACGCATTGTTACTGTATAGGACCTCTATCGAAGGCACTAGAAAGGAACGAAATCGACAATAAAAGTCCCACACACATAAACTCCCGGATGACGTCATCATTGGAAACTCTCGCTTATATTATACGTCATAAGATACATATTGGCTTGTCACTTTCACAGTAGGTACTTGTTCACACTCCATAGAAGTCTAGAAGCGAACTTTCTGGCAGTGAATGTTTTCGAAACAACCGAGCCACATATATAATAGAAATAGAGTCGCTGCCAGCTAGTCGTTTGAAAGCTACAATCGCCGCGATAATTTGGAAGTGATAAAAATTGAGCAGCTGTGATTATTAGCTGTTACCACGGACGTCAGTCAGTTTTGTGCTTAGTGATATTAGAAATAGCGGGATGTGACTTGTGTGTTTTAGTGCCGAGTGTACTAGTATTACATTTTTCAGTGAGACTAAAGTGTTTATTCCAGAATAATTGGCGTCTAATTTACCTACATCGTAACAATATAAGAAAACGGATCGGTATGTAATAAGAAAAAGAAAAGCAGAAACATCTGAAGATTCGGGACACCATTCAGCCGCAAAAACACTACCAGATGTACAGGTAGAGCCCAGCACTTCGTCGAAACTTCCACAACAAAGTTCATCAACTGATTCCTTTAATCCCGCAGATATTGTCGATTATTTAGATGTATTAGCGCCCGGAAATATTAGTGATGATATAAGAAACAAGCTGCTCACAGTTCCAAGGAAACCTGAAAAAGCTTATATCTTTCCTACTTCCGAGAGCATTAAGGGGAGACGGGTTGAACGCAGACAAGTGCAAGATACTCTCTTTGAACAGTATCCATGACTGGTGTTCTCACAAGTTACAAAGGGAATTCTTTGGATTAACTGTTCATTTTATTTGAATAATGAAAATGTTGGAAGAAAGAAATCCATTATCACCAAGAAATTTGACACTCAACCTCTTAACAAAGCTTGCCAAACTTAATGGTACAGACGGTGATCTTGAGACCTACTTGAGAGCTGGTCACTCAGGATGGGTTACGATTGTGGGTGGGATCGTAATCAGTTGCTCTCGCTTGCACAACAAATACGTAAACTTTATTTAAATAAATTAAAATTTTAAAAGAATATCTTAAAAAAACACAGTTGACTGTGTGACGACTGAAGGCCTTATCACAGGAAAAAAAATTTCACAATTTTAGGGCCAAAGGCCACCAACAATAACCTTAAACAACAAACAGCTGAAGGCCTGAGTTAGAAGTCGGAAGAACAATTCCAAATAGCACATATTAAGATAAATACTTCGTTTTAAAACAAACTGTAACACGGCTGAAGGCCTTGTTATAAAAGAAGTGAAATTATCACTCTGCTGAAGGCCACAAACAATTTCAAATAACAAACGGCTACAGGCCTGAATTAGAAGTCAGAAGAACAATTCAAAATAGCACATACTTCAAGATAAATACTTCGTTTTAAAACAAACTGTAACATGGCTGATGGCCTTTTTATAAAAGAAGTGAAATTATTACTCGGCTGAAGGGCACAAACAATTTCAAGTAACAAGTGGCTGAAGGCTTGAATTAGAAATCAGGAAAACAATTCCACATAGCACTTTTAAAATAAATCCCTTGCTTTTAAAACAAGTTTGCTTTTAAAAAACTTACTGCCACACCACCAATAATTAGAAAATTAGAAAAATCCTTAAACCAAACATCACTCTCTGAGGAATCAGGACAAGCAATTTTCAGCAAGAGTTCCAAGGGTCGTCCTGGGAAGGTAACTCAAACGTAAGATAAGGTGAGGCAGACAGCCAAGTGTTGTACTCACGTAGCAGAATGGCAACTCAAACTAGGGGCAGCTTCAGGGCCGACCGACCGGCTAACCAATCCGCCTAACGTCTAATCACCGGTAGAACGATGGAATATTTTTAGGCAAGGTCGAAGAGACAGACAGCACTACGTCTTCAGAAAACACCCAAGGCCGAAGGAAACACTAGAACGAAGGTAGGCCTCCCAAAAAATAATATGTACAGTACAATACAAGAGGCCGTCGAACTACACGCCATGTCGGACAGCATCAACAAGACGAGGAAAGGTACACTGCCGGAAAAGTACGCTAACCTCCAGGGCAGGTAACTGGGACGTCAGCGGCCACAACGCAGAAAATACCGCTGGCTGAACTTCACTAATAAGAATAATACTAAATAATAACGAATAGAGAAAGACGGCTGCAATATTTCACTGCCTCGAAACACTTCACTCGTTGCCGCCAGGCTCAGCGGCCCTGGGAGCAACAACCCGCCGCCAAAGGTGAGCGCCCAGAATAGTCGAGGTTGCACTAGCAGTTAACTATTCACTCCAGGGTGTGGCGTGCAATGAAGCCATCACTCTCGCAGCTACCCCTCCTCGATCCGGCAGTGGCAGCACGCCACCAGCGGCCCCGGCTTGCCCTCGCGCTGCACGGACCTGCTCGCTGCTGCGCCCCCAACCGACCTGATGTCCGTTCGCAACTGCCCACTCCACACAACGCGACCCAGAAATACTAGCGGTCGCTCCAAAGATAGTACCACAGCACTCGTATCGATAAGCGCTGCTGTTGCCACTCATGGACAGGCAAGCCAACAACTTAGTGACGCCAGTAAATCTAATAAGAAACGAGATGCCATAACCGCAATGACAAGATGCCAAGCAATAAATGGCATCAACACGAGCCGCGCACGGCTAACCATACTCAGCTCAAGTGCCACGTTGAAGCGTCAACAGATGCAAAATTATTTTTAGCGACACGAGACAACTGCGAACTTGAGGTCATAAATCAATTGTCAAGGCAGAGGATGGAAAGCATTACGGAAAACAGAGACCGTCTTGTACCTATAACGAAAACAACCATATTTCATGGAGAGCAAAATATTCCTCTGCGGGGGCGTAGAGATGGTGAGAGTCTATTAGGAAACGAAAATGATCATGAAAGTATGGTGAGTAACGAGGGAAACTTTAGAGCTCTTCTAAGATTTAGAATCGACGCTGCAACCAAAACATCACCTTGAGACCACTAAAGCGAACGCCACTTCCAGAAGTAAAACAACGCGTAACGAACTTATTTCATGCTGTGAAACAGAGGTGTTATCGAGAATATTGGGGAAAATCAAAGATTCTCGTTATTACAGCATGATCTTCGATGAGACTACAGGCATAGTGCACATCGGTCAACTGAGTTTAGCTGCAAGGTATGTTGATGGTGATGGCAAATTACATGAAAGATTTTTGGGTTTCGTTCACATCCATAAAGACAATGTTTCTAGTAGAATCGTTGATCATGAACCTGAAGAGAGTCAAGATGAAGAGCGTAGCGTTACTTGTGAAGTATTAGGTACTACGATTCTAAGGAGAATGGAAAGCCTTTTTCTGTCACTGGACAACTGTGTGGGTGTAGGCTGTGATGGTTGCTCAGTTAATATGTCAGAACTGGAAGGAGCTGTGGCTACAAAAAAAAGGAAGTTATCAACGCGCAAGTAGCACCCCGTCGAAGTCATCAGCTCAACCTCGCTGTCTCTCGCAGTGGCAAAGTTACAAGTGTGAGGAACTCACTCGGTACTATTGAAGAAGTAGTATCGTTCTTTACAACGTCTTGTTTCGCAACATTGAAGAGTCACCTCAAACACTCTCTGCAGTCACATTGTCAAACAAGATGGGTTGAGCGACATGATGCTGTTATTCAATTCGTAGCTGATCTCGGAACAGTTTGCAAAGTTCTTAAAGAAACACAGTGATGGACAGACAGAACAACGGCTGCCAAAGCCAATATTCTCCTTCGAGCTCTCTCTAATTGAGAGTTTATTATTACTCTATTTACACTGAGTGACATTATGAGCATAACTTATCCAGTCAGCAAAATCTTACAAGATCCTAGCTTGGACGTAGCGATGGCAAAAGCAAAATTAGATTCGATGCTCAAGGTGTACGAAGGCATGAGAGCTAACGCTGATAGCCACTTTGTTCGTATTGTTGACGAAGCGAAGGCAGTTATGAAAGAGTTACACGTGGAGGTGAGTGTTCCTCGTCTTACAGCCAGACGAAGACACAGGGAAAACTGCGATCATAATGATGATGCTATGACATATTGGAAAAGAACTATTTTTATTCCAACACTGGACCATGTTTCGACTGATACGAGAGAACGTTTTGCTGATGAAAATATTTATCATTTAAAAGTCAACATACAATTACTGGAATATGAAGGTAATGATTGGCACATAAATTGCATCAGTGCTTAACTGAACATCGGTTCTTTGAAGAAGAATCACTCTTTGTGATTACATTTAGACTAATGGGAAGTATTGTTCAATATAAGCAAACGAGCATAAACGCCCTTAATGATAGTGATTCTGTTATGCAAGCGTTGTCTGATTGTCGTAGATCTGACTATCCTACTTTGCATACGTTGTACAAAATATTTGCTTGTCTACTTACCTATTGCTACAGTAGAAAGAAGTTTTTAAACATTAGGGCGTACAAAGACATGGCTGAAGTAGACAATGAAGGAGGATCGACTTAATGGCTTCGCTCTGTTGAACACTACCCTGACGTTGATTGTCCTACTGACGATGTAATTAACCAATTTGCCAGGAAGAATAGGCGCATAGAATTCATCATTCAAGAAAGAGACACACAATTGAAACTTTTTTATATCATAAGATGCCATTGTCTTGTATATGTATATAATCAGTTTAAATAAAACTTCCTTAGATTATGCATGTGATTTAATTATATTTTATTACGGTAAAAGTCTCAAAAATGAGATCGACAGGAAGTGCAAAATGGCTAAGCAGGGATGGCTAGAGGACAAATGTAAGGATGTAGAGGCTTGTCTCACTAGGGGTAAGATAGATACTGCCTACAGGAAAATTAAAGGGACCTTTGGAGAGAAGAGAACCACTTGTGTGAATATCAAGAGCTCAGATGGCAACCCAGTTCTAAGCAAAGAAGGGAAGGCAGAAAGGTGGAAGGAGTATATAGAGAGTTTATACAAGGGCGATGTACTTGAGGACAATATTATGAAAATGGAAGAGGATGTAGATGAAGATGAAATGGGAGATAAGATACTGCGTGAAGAGTTTGACAGAGCACTGAAAGAACTGAGTCGAAACAAGGGCCCGGGAGTAGACAACACTCCATTAGAACTACTGATGGCCTTGGGAGAGCCAGTCATGACAAAACTCTACCATCTGGTGAGCAAGATGTATGAGACAGGCGAAATACCCACAGACTTCAAGAAGAATATAATAATTCCAATCCCAAAGAAAGCAGGTGTTGACAGATGTGAAAATTACCGAACTGTCAGTTTAATAAGTCGCAGCTGCAAAACACTAACGCAAATTCTTTACAGACGAATGGAAAAACTGGTAGAAGCGGACCTCGGGGAAGATCAGTTTGGATTCCGTAGAAATGTTGGAACACGTGAGGCAATACTAACCTTACGACTTATCTTAGAAGAAAGATTAAGAAAAGGCAAACCTACGTTTCTAGCATTTGTAGACTTAGAGAAAGCTTTTGACAACGTTAACTGGAATACTCTCTTTCAAATTCTGAAGGTGGCGGGGGTAAAATACAGGGAGCGAAAGGCTATTTACAATTTGTACAGAAACCAGATGGCAGTTATAAGAGTCGAGGGACATGAAATGGAAGCAGTGGTTGGGAAAGGAGTGAGACAGGGTTGTAGCCTCTCCCCGATGTTATTCAATCTGTATATTGAGCAAGCAGTAAAGGAAACAAAAGAAAAATTCGGAGTAGGTATTAAAATTCATGGAGAAGAAGTAAAAACTTTGAGGTTCGCCGATGACATTGTAATTCTGTCAAAGACAGCAAAGGACTTGGAAGAGCAGTTGAACGGAATGGACAGTGTCTTGAAAGGAGGATATAAGATGAACATCAACAAAAGCAAAACGAGGATACTGGAATGTAGTCAAATTAAATCGGGTGATGCTGAGGGGATTAGATTAGGAAATGAGACACTTGAAGTAGTAAAGGAGTTTTGCTATTTAGGGAGTAAAATAACTGATGATGGTCGAAGTAGAGAGGATATAAAATGCAGACTGGCAATGGCAAGGAAATCGTTTCTGAAGAAGAGAAATTTGTTAACATCGAGTATAGATTTAAGTGTCAGGAAGTCGTTTCTGAAAGTATTTGTATGGAGTGTAGCCATGTATGGAAGTGAAACATGGACGATAACCAGTTTGGACAAGAAGAGAATAGAAGCTTTCGAAATGTGGTGCTACAGAAGAATGCTGAAGATAAGGTGGGTAGATCACATAACTAATGAGGAGGTACTGAATAGGATTGGGGAGAAGAGAAGTTTGTGGCACAACTTGACTAGAAGAAGGGATCGGTTGGGAGGACATGTTTTGAGGCATCAAGGGATCACAAATTTAGCATTGGAGGGCAGCGTGGAGGGTAAAAATCGTAGGTTGAGACCAAGAGATGAATACACTAAGCAGATTCAGAAGGATGTAGGTTGCAGTAGGTAGGGGAGATGAAGAAGCTTGCACAGGATAGAGTAGCATGGAGAGCTGCATCAAACCAGTCTCAGGACTGAAGACTACAACAACTACAACAACAACGGTAAAAGTAACGGTACCTCAAGAACTCTTTAGCGCCCCCTGCATGAGGTTTTTCTGTATCCGCCACTACTTAGAAGCATACATTTTTACTCGCACAAGGAACGATAAATCGTAGTATGTGATAGAAATTTGACTTAAAATACGTCTGTCCATTCCTGAGATGTAGGCTTCTTAACAATCAGACAGACAGACGCACAACAAAGCAATCCTGCAAAGGTTCCATTTTTACCAATTGAGATACGAAACCCTAAAAAGATAAATAAATAAATAAAGGTTGAGTAATTTAGCTCAGTGGCAATTACATATCTACAGGTCTGGGCTTCAGTCGTCAGACGGACTAGAATTAATCTGTCACTTATCGTTTCCTTCATCTCTGGCAGTGATTTGTAAATGTAAAAAGAATGCCAAAAATCATCATAGTTTGGAGGCCGTTTTAAACGGTAGGGGGTCCTACAACTTTCTGGGTAAATCAGTTCAGAGATCCAAGGAAGGCATTTCAATTGGGCCATACCTGGTTCAGGTACAGGCTATGGTATACAAAACAACCTTCTGATTGAGGGTAACTCTGTCTTTAATGTATCCTGTCATATGTCTTCATAATCTGCTATTTGATAGTAATGGCCGTTATCACGTCATTGGTAAAACAAACTAAAAGTCTCAATTCTGCTGCTGATGCTCAAGAAGTTCAATATCCAACTGTGGTATGACAGATAATATTTGGAATATATAATATCCTCGTCGCCTCATGTGTGCATCACGCAAACCTTTCGTCACATTGTAGGTACACATTAAGCACAGACGCATATAGGTATTCAAGAATATAGAGGACCCAAGCGGTGGAGAATTGTTTTATTAACACGAGTAAATAATCTGCAACGTAATCAAACTCGACTCCATGATACAAACTTATAATTCAGCTGGAATTAGCTAAGGAACAACACTAGTCCTAAGCACTACGAACCGGTAAATAGAGAACCAACCAATGTAGAGAGCAGAGTGAAGTTGCTGCAGTCGATACTCACGTTTGGACCCAGTTCTTATCTTGTGTCCAGGCCTCCTGATACCTCCTGCCTAAAACTGGTATCTGTGCTTTCTGGTCGTATAACTGAACTATGCCAGAGTGAGACATAAGGCATGAGATGACAGATTTATAAAAATTGTATATAAAATTCTTTCATTTAAGTATCCAAGACTGCTGAAATCTGATTATGAAGTAATTACTGACATAAGTAGTATATAGGAACCGAAGGTTAAACTTCTAGAAATATACAAGACTAATGTTTACTACTATTTCCTATAAAATTACATTGATTTGACCTTGGCGTCGGCACAAAAATGTAAGTTGACTTTCTACACATGTATTTGGAATCGAAGATTCTGTGGTAATTTTGAAAGTAGGTCACTCTGAGTGTCATAACATGGTAAATGGGCTCACAGTTGATAAAATGGTGAATAAGTGTAAAGAAAAAAACAGTGTGACTGGCTTTGCAATTACAGGCCAATAAAGATTCTACAACTTAAATAGAATACCTAAGAGGCCTACTGGCAACTGTCAGTTCCAAGAAAACTGCGAAACTGGGATTTCATCACAAGAGAAATGTGATCCACTGTTTTTTCATAAAATGCTTAGCGATGTGGTATCACATCACGATTTCTGTCCAATTTGAGCAGAGACGTCTTGTAAATTCAAGTGATCAGCAGCAAACCGTCTTCACTATGCTATTGTAAACATAGTCACGGCCTCTGAAACAGTGATAATGGCGCAACCAGCCTCTGAAGAACAGCAAAGTTCATGCGAAAACTTCAAACGGCGCCTTCGTCTCTTCTGGAATATCTTCCAACGGAAATTTGTTCATATGATTTACAAAACGATATTTTTTATACAACAAAGAAAGGTATTAAGATGAAACTAATAGAAATGCCAAGATAACAAAGAAAGGTATAACGATGAAACTAATATTAGTACTAGAAACTCTTAAACAGACCACACAAAATTCCAGCCTACAAAGAATCACTTCCAATCACGTTACTCACCTACTGGATCTACTCGAATTCACACTCTCGCACAACTATTCCAAATTCGACAACAAACTCTACAAACAAACGGACGGCCCAGCAATGGGTCCAAGTTTTTCCGGATTGTAAACTGAAATATTTATAAACGATTTAGAAGACACAGTCCTGAATACCAGTCGCCACCATCTCAGAAAAAAATCATCTACTATTACAGATATGTAGATGATACTATCAATTTGTAATCAATGACACGAAAGATGGCATCAATAGGTTTAACCAATTAGTCAACAAAAATATAAATTTTACAGCAGAACAGAAAGTAGGTTACAGTGTAAATTTCCTAGGTCTTACAAGTAGAATAAAGAATAATAGAGACCAGGTATACACATCTCTTCCTGGACCCCGCACCTCACGAAGTGGCAGCGTTCCGCTACATGGTCAACAGAGGTATCCAACTACCGCTCTCTGAAGATAAATATGAATAAGAAATTGAAATAACAGCTATTTCAAATGGCTATAACAGCTCCATAGTAGACACTCCAAAACACTGAATAGTGACAAAGTGAAAAACAAAAAGAAAATAACATCTTACATTCAGTCCCATTTCTAGGTAACATTTCTAATCTGACTGCCAGTATCTTCAAATGATAAGGCATAAATTTATTCTTTACTACCAGCAGTAACATTGGACAGAATATAACACACAACAACACACGAAATCCACATCACCATACAGGTGTTACAATATTGAATGTTTGGACTGTGTTTCTACACAGGCGAGACACGTAGGTTATTTGAGATTCGATTCAAAGGATACATGCCAGCAACAACAAAAAAAAAAAAAAGAAGAAGTCAGCATTAGGCACCCACCTCAATGAAACAAAACACCGTCTCAACGACACAAGTATCAGCATACTGCACATCCAGCCTAAAGGCAAGAAACTAGACATCATTGAAACACTTCAGATATAAAAACACGAAAGAAAACAACCTGAATGACAAAAATGGCATTTACAATAGTATCATCTCTGTTTTCGGCAGCAGCGTGCGTTATTAACCTTGCAATGCGCGCAGACAAACACACACACACACACACCTACCTTCGTATTAACCACAAATATTTAGTTATGTTACCATACGTAACCCGTACGTCTATCTACACATTTTTAAAGCATTAACCAATGTATTACCCCACCTTTAATTATTACACGTAACAGATATAATCTTACGAACCCGCTGCTTTGGAAAAAATTGCTCTCCTACAATCACTCCTTCCACTCTCTGTATCTGAATTTCTCTCCCTCCCTCCCTCTCTCTCTCCCTCTCTCTCTCTCTCTCTCTCTCCCTCTCTCTACCTCCATCCTTTCATCATTGTCTCTGAATCCCAGCCAAAATTGTTATTAATATATAATTTTACGACTGTTGTCAACATAATCATTGTGCTTAAAGTTTGCAACATTATATCAACGAGTATGTAATTTAAGCTGTATAAACTTGACAGAATCGGATTTGTATACGACCTGGAATATTTATTCCAACGCATGTATTCAGCAAACTCTAACAAAAATTTCCACAATCCTTTAAAATTTATTGCGAAATAATAATACTGTTACGTTAAATATTTTTCTACTTCGAGATAATGTTTCTGTTTTGCTATATGTTCTTTGTACCTAGTAATTTCCAGACACCATCTTTGTTTACAAAATGTTTCCCCACTAGATAGTGCCACAAGTTACACCAAAATCGTAACACAACACACCCATCTTCGTACTAACGCATGTAAATCCACCTGATAGCGGATTAAACCTTCGAAACGCATTGTGGATGTACATAAGCAGTGGCTGGTAACAGTAAACTTTTTGTTTCATTCGAAAACGCAGGTTTATGAAGAAACACAATTTCCTCCTCCTCCCATGTTTAATTGCCATTGGGGGTGGGTCGGGGGGAGGAGGATAGTACATTTTCCGAATAAGGGGTGTACAGCGGCTCGCATATTAACTGGAATGCACTTATCTATATGCAGAGAGGCTGGCGCTCGACTCTGGATGCAGTTCGTCGTCATCCGTTGTCAACACACCCATCTTCGTACTAACGCATGTAAATCCACCTGATAGCGGATTAAACCTTCGAAACGCATTGTGGATGTACATAAGCAGTGGCTGGTAACAGTAAACTTTTTGTTTCATTCGAAAACGCAGGTTTATGAAGAAACACAATTTCCTCCTCCTCCCATGTTTAATTGCCATTGGGGGTGGGTCGGGGGGAGGAGGATAGTACATTTTCCGAATAAGGGGTGTACAGCGGCTCGCATATTAACTGGAATGCACTTATCTATATGCAGAGAGGCTGGCGCTCGACTCTGGATGCAGTTCGTCGTCATCCGTTGTCAACACACCCATCTTCGTACTAACGCATGTAAATCCACCTGATAGCGGATTAAACCTTCGAAACGCATTGTGGATGTACATAAGCAGTGGCTGGTAACAGTAAACTTTTTGTTTCATTCGAAAACGCAGGTTTATGAAGAAACACAATTTCCTCCTCCTCCCATGTTTAATTGCCATTGGGGGTGGGTCGGGGGGAGGAGGATAGTACATTTTCCGAATAAGGGGTGTACAGCGGCTCGCATATTAACTGGAATGCACTTATCTATATGCAGAGAGGCTGGCGCTCGACTCTGGATGCAGTTCGTCGTCATCCGTTGTCTTCACAACATCATGTAAACAAGGATTAATTCTCTCATTCTTGATAGACTGATTGGGCTTCTGTATTTGAACCGTTCCTATTGTTAGCGGTCTAAAGTTAATATATGTCGCAAAGTTGTGCGTTTCGCCTGCGCGAGCGAGTCAGATATTCTTTGACTTCGCATTGCTCCATGGCGAGCGAAGAAAAGTAAGAAAATCGGAATGTGAGAGGATTTTGCTAGGAGACAGGATACGAGAAGACGAGTTGGATATGTGTTACAATGAAACAGTCATTGTTAGCCGCCTTATTGTATAATTTGTGTTTTTTTTAGGTTCACAAGCGATATGTAATGTAATGTGGTGTTTAGTAACAACCATAATACAGTCTGTTGCTTTTCAAAGGTAATTGCGCGTATTTAATTTTGATCAAAGGATTCTGTGATGAACTATTATGTACTACAAGCCTGTGTAGGACTTCGAACATTTGGTGGTCGATGTTTTCTGTAGATCCTGCTTCAATAACACGGTCAAAAGCATAGAGAAAGTTTTCTCTGCTAAAAGGAACTCATTCCACTAGCAATCATCGAATGACGAAATGCGAGTGGCGGTGTTCCAATTCGAGAAGACCCTGTAGAAGTTTTCTTTCTCTTACACTTAAAGAGTTTTACAGGCAACCGTCGGAGTCGGCAGCCGCTTCTCCACCACGAGAGTAACTTGTCTACGTGTACGAAATTATGTACGCTGTGATGGTCGTCGACGCCGAAAGGAATATTGTACTTCACAAACATACAAACAGAGACACTAGACACGCTGGTTCCATAACAACGAGTTTAATATAACCAGCTTGAAAAACATTAAATTTCTTCTTTTGAGCAGCAATAATATAAAGGTAGGCAACGTGTGACGATGAAAAAAGTATAGGAGGAGCCGAGTAAATAAACACACAGATCTAAAGGACAAGATCGGTTATTGACAGTCCAACTCAAATGCATTCGAACATTATTTGAAGCAAAGATATAACCGATGTTGTCGTCACCAAAGTACGGGGCCCCTGTTGACACAGCTCGCATTTTTCAGGACGGATTTTGTGGATGAATTTTCGTATCTTCCCTGGCCCGTACAGTCATCCGATCTCACTATTATTGAGCCTTTGTGGCTGTTTTTGGGAGAAGGGTGGATGATCGTTATCCCCCTCCGTCATCATTACTTGCACTAGCTGCTATATTCTAGGGAGAATAATATAAGATTCCCACGAAAGCCATGGAGAACCTGCATTTATCCATTCCGACTTGAAGTTGATTTGAATACCAACGATTTTCCTACACCTAATTAGCTATGGTAATGTGTTGTGTCTATGATATTTCCATATTTTCGTCCAATTTCTGTACATCAGCCGCACACATAGATCTCGCGAAATGAGAATTAAAGTAAAATTAGGGAAACTCGAGTTCATTGAAGGCTTATCAACAGTCGTTCCTCCCGTATACCATTAACAACTGGAATAATGAAGGAGGAAAGTGACATTTGTATAGGAAATACTCTCCACTTAGTGTAAGATTACTTGCGGAGTACAGATGTAGATATATTTGTAGAGGCAGATATCGGTAGATCAAAAATACGAAAAACAGCGGTTTTATAGTGTGTTCTTTGATGCACTTTTTGGAAACTATATTACTTGATTCATGTTGGTTATTCCACGAGAATGAATATACAGGGTGTAACAGATATAAGTGCAAATATTTCTGTTGTTGATTGAGGACAGTGTATTGAACAACATGAAATAAGTACGTTAAATGCAAACTAATAATTATAGCAATCAAAAGTTGTATGTTTTTAGGTACCTCCAAGTAGATATGGTAAGAACATGCCATGAACGCTTGTTTTCCGATGGACAGCTGGTCACATGTTGAAGTGCGGACGCATGGACGCCAAACGGTTAGTCTATAGTGACAGGTGCATTCCACTTAGGTGTAGTACGGTCTTGCAGAAAGCTTCAGATCGTGTTTGTGACATTTTTGTGGGAAATCTGTTCAGCGCAGATAAAGAACAACTACCGCACTGATGTGCGTACATATTAAGGCAACACATACAAAATATCGCCACTTATACCCCTTGTACCCCATGTTTGCAATAGAAATATAACAGAAGCGATACACATTTTCAGTTGCACATTGGACTGATGCTCAATCAATATTTCCATGTTTCCAATAACTGTGTGATGACATATCAAGAAGCTGTCATCGACCCCCCCTCCAGCTCCCCAACCCCCCCCCCCCTCCACCTCCCCTACACACACACAAACACCAAACGTGAATACTTTCTTAGTAATCACACACACAACCACACACACAGAATTACTTCAGAGAGGTGTGGGAAGGCGTTTGGTAGAAGACAACAGCTGGAGTGGGAAGAGATTAAGTGTATGCACAAACCCACAGGCTCAACTAGTTCGTGCAATATTGCTGTTCACAAGAACGTTTCATTTGACTGGTTGTGGTTTAGAACATTTTAATGATGGCATTTCATCAGACACTGACTTTGAGGTGCTAGTTGAGGTAGATGGTGTGGTACATTGTAGGAAGGTTCAAAGGTTCATCTCGCGTAAGCACAATGGCACCGTATATGAAACAGAGTATCGTACACTGAGGGCCAATTAACCAATGAGTTCAGGCCAGACCCAATCAACAGCAATGTTTTCTCCAGCAGCAGCAACAACAATGCCAGCAGTGACCGTCTTGCAAGGGAACATTCCCAACTCTCGATAACTTGGTGAGTGTGTAGAGGGTGCAAAATAATGCAGTATGTATATTCTTGCTTGAGCCCAGTTTCACTTAGAAGGTGCAAAATACATCCTGAAAAGTAATTTGACGTATTGGGTTTGGAGGTAATATCTTCGAAATGATGCTGTATACAAAAAGTTCTCATATTAAAGTTGGTATATTATTAACATTCTTGAAAACTGTATAATGGAATTTTGTAATAGCTTCCAGCGTTGTAAAATACCCCATCCTTATAAATTAATTTTTAAATTAAATTTTTTGTTACAACATAAATTAAAGAAGATTTCAAGCTAAACACAACAGTGTTCATTAAAGCTGGCTTCTGAAATATGAGTTTTGGAAAATAAGCTTTACACACTGTATTTTCAACATGCCTAATAAAAAAAACTAAGCATTTATTATTAGTCTAGTTATTTATTTTACTTATATTTATTTCGTGTTTTAAATCGTTATTTTACGTTTGCAACACTTTGCTGTTTCAACAATACACTGTACGTCATCACCTGTCTGATGCGGTATATTTTACTGCTGAGCGAATATATCGAGTAAGTGAAGATGTGAAAAATGTGTTCAGTTACATTGTGAGAAATGTAATACACCATTGCCTGTGTGCTGGTTCCTAGGTGCATGATTTCATAGCTGCCTATGTGCAAGATTACATACATGTTGAGTTTAGAATGTACAATAAACAATGATTTGGCAACTATTGCCATATGGCAAACTGTTTCGATGGACAAAAAATGAGCAAGCACTAAAAAGTCTGTATACATGAAAAAAATTATTTTTTGTAGTTACAAGCATAATTTCGCTTGCTACAGAACATGGTTTTTAACATGGAATGGATTGTCCAAGTTTGATCCTTCGTAAAATGATCTAAATGTATATCTGAGATGCATTAGGATCAAAATGGTTCAAATGGCTCTGGGCACTATGGGACTTAACATCTATGGTCACCAGTCCCCTAGAACTTAGAACTACTTAAACCTAACTAACCTAAGGACATCACACAACACTCAGTCATCACGGATGCATTAGGTTTCTGAATCTGATTGCACTGGGTGACATTCTCGTCTTTAATATATATATATATATATATATATATATATATATATATATATATATATATATATATAGAGAGAGAGAGAGAGAGAGAGAGAGAGAGAGAGAGAGAGAGAGAGAGAAGGAGAGATATAGAGACATGAACATTGCAGTTATTTGTGCTGAATTCTATAATTCATCATAAGAATAAACCTGATGTAAACGAACACTAACGCAATGATTGGTCAAAAGCCGTAGCACACGTACGCTGGTGTTGTTACGCTCTTGGCTGTAGGTCCTACTTATGTATTAGATATTTTATTACTAAGTTACGTTAAATGAAGTTTTAAGACATTCAAATGTATTAATAGCTATCAAAGTTTTTCCTAATCACGCTTTAGCTACGTGGTTTTTATTTCAAAACTGGTGTACAAAAAAATGGTTCAAATGGCTCTGAGCACTATGGGACTTAACATCTGAGGTCATCAGTCTCCTAGATCTTAGAACTACTTAAACCTAACTAACCTAAGGACATCACACACATCCACGTCCGAGGCAGGATTCGAACCTGCGACCGTAGCAGTCTCGCGGTTCCGGACTGAAGCGCCTAGAAGCACACGGCCACCGCGGTCGGCAAAATGGTGTACAGTCACAACCTCTGCAGCGTTGTGCTCTGTTTGTCGCGCTGTTAATGCGCAGTATGAAGATGGCTAAGGCTGCTTTCTGTTCCATAATGAAACACGCGCTAAAAAGTGGGGAGAAATAGGCTGTTTTTCGTAAATTTACGGAGATAATCGGCTTTAAAGTTTCCCTGCGTTGTATATACCGCAGTGACTTACAAATTCACGCTGAATGTGTAGTGCATTTGGCAGCATAAGGGCATGTTGAACGAAATGCTGTCGTTGGTGCTTTGGTTCAATTCTCCCTACAATAATTTTTTTCTCGTTCAGTTTGAAATACCTATATCTCGTAATTATAAAACTCATCATCATTTTTATGAATAATGCACGTGTTCTTGTGGCTCCAAGTAATATGGGACTTAACATCTGAGGTCATCAATCCCCTAGACTTAGAACCACTTAAACCTAACCAACCTAAGGACATCACACACATCCATGCCCGCGGCCGGATTCGAACCTACGACCGTAGCAGCAGCGCGGTTCCGGACTGAAGCGCCTAGAACAGCTCGGCCAAAGCGGCCAACTCGTCTTATTGTTTCTAATTACATATTGGACGCGAAATTGCTGTTTCCATTTCAATAATTATTGATGTTTTATGAAAGACTGTTCCTAGAAGTTGATTAAATTAAGAAAACATAACAATTTAATTTTTAAGACAAAAATGAAAAACCAAATCCTCTTTATTTGGACTATGTCCATCGTTTTGTACCACAGAGGTATATTAGTATCGTAGAAACATGAAAAACAATCATTGTCACATCATCGAGCACATCATACAAATGTTGCATTTTTACATTTGCTACTGTACCACTAAAATATGAACGCAACAGAACTGATCTGGAGCCAAGCTGCGGGATTGGGCCCGAAAAGCAACATGACTGTTAAGCTGCCAGACGTACTGGAACTAATGCACTCAGCTTTTTCGCGCGTCACTGTTGAACGCTGGCGGGACATAAAACGGTTCGTCATAAAAGAAGAAAGGAAATGCTGCGCCTGGTTGGCTTCATGGATTCTGTTGTTGATAGGCTCGTTATCAACGTAGCAGCTGACACTCACGGAACTGAAATGTATTTCTCGGATTCGGATAAGGAAGGATCTAGGAGATTACCAGACGAATGACTGTAAGTAATACCTTCAGTGGCTTCAATGTTTAACTAGACGGTGAAATCCTTCAATGCTCTCTTACGTTACACACAGATTATGCAGAAAAATTACCCTGTGATTAAGTCAGGAATTTTCATCATTCTTGTTTTTAATTACAATAGCACGTTAGCTAAAAACCATAAGGTGTTGTGGTTTTCGTCTAGTCGTCTAAGGAGCGTATTGCGGGAGATTTGCAGTGTATTATTTCGTTCTGCTCAAAAATTAAATGATATTCGAAGCTGTATTGCTCCTCTGCTCGTCTCTTTTTACGTGTGAACTGCAGCTGGCCACGTCACTGCAGGCTAGCTGTACCTGCTGACAAGCCAGTGCTGTCCAAGTTAAACGCGCAGGTAAAGCTGTTGTCTCGTATTATCGCTAAGTCGAGGTGCGCGTAACGCATAACACAAAACGTTCCCTTATTATCGTACATGACAGCACTCGAGACAGCTTGGGAGCAGTCCCACGTGAAACGGGAATCCAATGAGGTTCCAGCAAACGCGGAAGAATACATAGTGCAATGTTTACATCAGGTTAATTCTTATGATGAACGGATTATAATATAACTGATGTCAATCATAATGTGACAGCATAACTTTCACGTCAGCAAATCGTGTATTCAAACAAACAAACAAAAAAACACCTTAAACTCTCGAACTGATGACAATCGTATAACAATATATTTAACGTCTTAGAGAGTGACATCACATTCATGAAATGCTAGTTGTGTAGACATTGGGGATAGCAGAAGCTCGAAGTCTGGAAGCAGCACCATGTGTCTGCCTCCAGTGCGTTCTTGATGGTTTGTAACCCTTGGCGCTGGGGTTAGTGGTGATTAGAAATCTGCATGTCTTCTGTATAGCGAAACCACTTAACAATTTATGTGAGAAATCACTTAACAATGCATTGCTAACCTTCTCATCAGATTGTATTCTGTTTCCATCACACCGTGACATACTTACAGCGCAAATCAGTGTTACTAAAAGAATAATACAGTCACTCATGAAAAGAGTATCTCCTCCTTGTGGTACAGGTGGGAGTACTGTAGTCCATAGTATTAATCTACCCTGCTGAATTCGCCATTGTGTTCTGAGGAGCACTTTCACTGATGTCTTAGCAGCCATATTCATCTGATAAGGAACTGCAATGAAGTGCTCTGTACTTCCGTACATTAAGTCTTCTCTGTGAAGCAGTTTTGTCAGTTCTGGAGGGAAAACAACGTCTGGTGGCTACACAGCGCTTATATGTACGTCTCCAACATATCTGCGTGATATTGTAAGACTGATTTTCCTCTCAAATTCATCACTTCATTCACGTCATGATTTCTGACATGTGTTCAGCATGTCTACCAAAAAGCAAACAATATCTCACTGCTGACCCATTCTCTGAATTTCTCGAGAATATTGTTTGAACAGTTATCGAGTTGATGTGCAGAAGTAAAAGTTTAAATTGACATGGTTCAAATGGCTCTGAGTACTATTGAACTTAGCATCTGAGGTCATCAGGCCCCTAGAACTTAGAACTATTTAAACCTAACCAACCTAAGGACATCATACACATCCATGCCTGAGGCAGGATTCGAACCTGCGACCGTAGCAGTCGCGCGGTTGCGGACTGAAGCGCCTAGAACCGCTCGGCAACAGTTGCCGGTTTAAATTGATAGCTTCAGTCGGCTATGTAATTTTGGAACACAACTTATGCTCTTTCTGGAGACAGAATATGGAAAAGTTTCAACAAACATTGATTGTTTGGAACTCAGCCTCTTCTTTTCTCCCGCAATACCCAGAAAATGGTACATAAATGTGCCTATATTGACACAGTTCAACCCTGTCTGCATAGGAATAAAATACAAAAATATCAAACTAGATTTGTGATTGGATTGAAGGTTCCTAGCACATAGTGCAGTGTCCTTGACACGAAGATAACTTAGGGCTTTAAAGTTAGTATGAGAAAAACACACACTAAACAAAGACACGTTTCTTATGATAAAACCAATGTATTAATGTGAACTGATCACGTGATAATTAACTTGAAAATTCCTAAGCGATTCAGCCAGCCCGTGAATGACACTGTTCGTATGCTTTCCCTGTGATCTGTGTGTCCATTTGACTTTTAGGTTCTCCACCGGTGTTTCGTCTATGTTACTGTACTAGCGGTTATAGTGTGTCATACCAGCACGTCAGGATGGAGTGCTGTATTTTGCTTGTCTTTCTAACCACCGTTCATGGAACACCGCCGTTCCACATCCAACCATTAATATTGTTTTAATTGGTAGATAATCTGCTGTAAACACCATATCGTGCAGTGATCTTCGCCGATATCACCTTAACATTTTTCCAAGAAGTATTTAGCCAAGACTGTAAATATGCCCTGAGATGTGCTTGTCATTAAAAGAATAAAAGTGATTGCGACGTTCCTGGACAGCTATACTGCACCTCTGTTGTCATAATATACATCGAGTAAATAGAGTTGGTGGAACCTCGACCATTCCAGTGCCGACAAGTGGAATAAAGATATTCACATCTATTGCTGTTAACGCCTGAGACAATCTTGCTCCCCAGTACGTGCAGCTAAGTCATTTAGAAAAACGACATGCAACAGATTCACATACTCATCACCAGGTTAGTTCAACAATATGACAAGTTACGGAACTTCGTTGACCTAAATTCACAATTGTCTACAAGAAGGCTGTAGTGAATTGTGAGAAGATCTGTGGGTCATAAGTGATTCGTGATAACACGGTGTATGCTCGACTTTGCACTGTGCTGCAGCTTGCAGGGTATTTGTTTAGATGTAGGATGTTTGCGGGACTTTCCTCCGTGGAATACCACTTCGATTCCAGCAAATACACGCATATAGGTTGACTGTTGCAAATCTCAGATGGCAAGACGCGTTTAATTTTCATGGCCTGTTGCCTGCAATACCCATAACACGTCATTGAGTTCTGACTGGAGATACCACCATGTGTGTGTCTTAATAAATGGGGAAATCCGTGACATTATTTCTGTGGAACATATCAGTTTATCTTCATTGTGTATAACTATTCAACTGCATACACAACCTGAATCTGGAAACATTTTTTAACTCTTATTTGGCGCTGGCGAAGGAACATGAGAGAAATTACTTTAAAGAAGGGTCTAATATTTTCGTAATGTTTTTACAAACTGCTAAATAATGATTATGTAATAGATGACGCTGCGCCGACAGCCAGAAGCATCAAGGAATTTGAAGCATCAAGCTAAATAGACAAAGTTTCGAAGTTCCCGATGACGTGGAAAGAAAATATTAAACAACAAAGTTGATCCGTAATTTCACATTTTATTTCAATGCTCAGTTATGGAATATAATTACGTTACCCCGACAAGTACTATCAAACCCTTTAGTGAGATTCTGTACAATGCTAGAGACTTCGTGAGTGACAGAGAACAGTTGGATAATATATCTCACGCTGCTGTAGCCACATTATTTCGTCTCTGTTTCTCTACAAGGACATCCTTAAAAATAATGTCTTTGAATTTTTTATGTGAAAACGCTTAAAGCTTTTTAAATAACACAAACGTTACCAACTTGCATCTTTATTTTTCATGCTTATATTTTTCCAGTCCTCAGCCACTAGAGGGCTCCAAACCGTAGAAAGTAACATGAAAGAGTGTAACGTAACTACGTCGGTGTATGAGAATCAGAGGGCTGTAATTGAGTTCCGAATTCGAAGAGTTCGTCTGCATAAAGAGTACGCTCTCTTTCACCATGACAGTACCAGACAACACTGAAGTGCTGCAACATCTGGAAGAATCCGACGCCTTGGGTTCACTGTCGTCGACCATCCTCCATGCAGTCACAACTTGGTCCCATCCGAACTTCCAGACACCTTAGAGAACTACACTTTTATAGCGATAAAGAAATACAAGCAGAAGTGGGGGTGTGGCTCCATCAACAAAGTCAAACATTCTACACTGACGGTATCAACAAACTGGTTTTTCGTTAACACATACGTGTTCATCACCAGGGCGACTGTTGAAAAATAAATACACAGTGTGTCCCAGTTTCGTTATGAATGTAGCTACGAAAAATAAAAGTCACTGGGTCATTGTATTTATTCAAACGAGTATCTCCCTCAATCACTATACAGCGGAAATCGTTTTAAAAGAGTTTTGAAACAGTTACTGTAGTTCTCCTTTTGTACTGCATGTAGTACTGCAGTATTATTTTCTTGGATGTCCTTAAGTGCATCGTAATGGTGTCTTTTCATTGCCAACTTCAACTTGAGAAACATGCTGAAGTCAGCTGGGGCCAAATCCGACGAATATGCCGAGTGATCCAGAACTGCGATTGTTTATTGGCAAAAATCTCGATTACGATCTTCGCTTTGTGAGCTGAGAAGATGTCATGAAGGAACGACCAGTATCCTGCCACTAGGTATTTATGTATAAATCGAAAATTCTCGCCCAGAGAAACAAAATGTAGCACAAAACTTTATTTTGCCTCGCTGCTCCACCGCCATTATCCAACGTGTGTCAGACACGTACTGTTCTATTCAATCAGCCATCTGCTGCAGCGATGCGAGGGCTTTGCCGTTCTAAACGGATGTCGAAACTTTATCTCGCCACTGGATAGCATTGCAGTTTGAATTTCGCACCAGCAATCCACGAATCTGGGATACACTGTGTATATAGACATGAAGAATATTAATATCGTTTGTTTGATTTAGAAAGCATTAAGAGTTTTCACATTTAAAAAAAATCGGAGGAATTACTTTCCAGCACAACCTCATATTTAGAAGATGAAGCACGTCGATTTCTTTTTAAATACGTCATCTGATTGACAAATCATATATTAATGATGGGATCATACACTATGTGATCAAAAGTATCCGGACACCTGGCTGAAAATGACTTACAAGTTCGAGGCGCCCTCCATCGGTAATGCTGGAATTCAGTATGGTGTTGGCCCAACCTTAGCCTTGATGACAGCTTCCACTCTTGCAAGCATACGTTCTATCAGGTGCTGGAAGGTTTCTTCGGGAATGGAAGCCCATTCTTCACAGAGTGCTGCACTGAGGAGAGGTACCGATGTCGGTCGGTGAAGCCTGGCAAGAAGTCGGCATTCCAAAACATCCCAAACGTGTTCTATAGGTATCAGATCAGGACTCTGTGCCCGCCAGTCCATTACAGGGATATTACTGTCGTGTAACCATTCCGCTACAGAGCGTGCATTATGAACAGGTGCCCGATCGTGTTGAAAGATGCAATCACCATCCCTGAATTGCTCTTCAACGGTGGGAAGCAATAAGGTGCTTAAAACATCAATGTAGGCCTGTGCTGTGATAGTGCCACGCAAAACAACAAGGTATGCAAGCACCCTCCATGAAAAACACGACCACACCATAACACCACCGCCTCCGAATTTTACTGTTGGCACTACACACGCCGGCAGATGACCTTCACTGGGCGTTCGCCATACCCACACCCTGCCATCGGGTCGCCACATTGTGTACCTGATTCGTCACTCCACACAACGTTTTTCCTCTGTCCAATCGTCCAACGTTTACGCTCCTTACACCAAGTGAGGCGTCGTTTGGCATTTACCGGCGTGATGTGTGGCTTACGAGCAACCGCTCGACCATGAAATCCAAGTTTTCTCACATTCCGCCTAACTCTCATAGTACATGCAGTGGATCCTGATGCAATTTGATCTCCCGTGTGATGGTATGGATAGATGTCTGCCTATTGCACATTACGACCCTCTTCAACTGTCGGCGGTCACTGCCAGTCAACAGACGAGGTCGGCCTGTATGCTTTTGTGCTGTACGTGTCCCTTCACGTTTCCACTTCACTACCACATCGGTTGCAGTGAACCTATGGAGTTTATGAGTGTACAGACGTATGACACAAGTCACACCCGATCACCTGACCACGTTCGAAGTCCGTGAGTTCTGCGGAGCGCTCTATTCTGCCCTCTCACGATGTCTAACGACTACTGAGGTTGCCGATATGGAGTACCTGGCAGTAGGTGGCAGCACAATGCACCTAGTATGATAAACGTACGTTTTTGGGGTGTCCGGATACTTTTGATCATATAGTGTATGTAATTTGTGCGGTTTGCATGGAAGAAGGTAGTCAAATAGTTTTTCTGCACTGACGCACACTGCCTTCATCGAGGCCGACAAGAATGGGACACTGTACAAACTATGTTGAACAGTTAGAGCAGTGCATTATTTAATAAGTTACGTCGTTATCCCATGCGGTTTTCATGAATCGTTCTTTTGCACGCTAGCGTACGAAGTGCAGCTGCCGTAAAAGGGTTGCTGAGCGCAGTCTGTACGAATCGGATGTCACCAGCACGTGTCTCTCTCTTGTCCAAAACCGCACCGATTCGTGTCCAGCTAGTGGAGTGACTCAGGACAGAGCAGCAGACAATGTGAGTACAATACGCGCACTCCTTATTGTAGATCAGTGACAGTGCCTATGCTTCGCAGCCAGTGGCGGATACAGAATAACATCTAGGAGGGGGCACTAAAAATATTTTGAGCTACCTTTACTTTT
Source organism: Schistocerca americana (assembly GCF_021461395.2). Classification (NCBI taxonomy): domain Eukaryota; kingdom Metazoa; phylum Arthropoda; class Insecta; order Orthoptera; family Acrididae; genus Schistocerca; species Schistocerca americana. The sequence goes on along the minus strand of NC_060121.1, from coordinate 551,578,487 downwards.
ACCGTAATATAAAATAATCAAGTCACATGCAGAGTTTAATAAAGTTTTACTTAAACTGATTATACACGTACACAAGACAATGCCTTCTCATGATATAAAATAAAAATTGTGCTTTTCTCATAGGTGTGTGTTGGCTATCTATGTGCCAGACAGAAACGTATAAAATACAATGACGCAGACGCGCGTGCTACATAGGAAAGTACAACTACTCGATAGCTCGAATCATAAGAGCCCACAATACATAGCACTGAGGGTTAAATTTTTAGGTATTTGGCGACAAGATACATTGATGACTGTGGCAGCCATGGGTGCATGAGAACCGATTCTTTGCTAATTAGTAATAGTTTGTTTGTTTCTATACATGCTTACTGTATTCGTGCCTCGGTCCAATTCCATTGCCAAATATACTTGGTAGAGCACATTATAGTTCCGAAATTATCGAAGACACACCCAAGGATGAGAGGACGCAGTGCAAGACGTATAGCAATGGTTTTATTTGTCGTTGTTAGAACGGGTATTTGCGAAAAAAACGAAATATCAGCTTCAATTATAGCCAATGCCCAATACTTTACTGCTAATGGTGTTGAAGGCAGTTATTCCTACAATTCGCCTAGACAAAGGAGTGGCTATTTTTTATCATGACGTCATCAAAGTGTTTTACTGTAATATTTACCGATATTTTGTAGAATATGCTACGATGTCAATTTAAAATGCCGAAGTGTGTTACTTCGTATTATTTTGTTACATATCATTCTTATTATTTACAAAAGAAACCAATCCCTTCACGACAGAGAATAAATTCAGTTTCTCAAATGGAATTCATTTGTTCCGTTAACGTCAGGCAGCTAATTATTCACGATATATATTGCACTTATCTTTTCTATAATAATGTAGGCATTTAATATCAGCATAAGGTGTGGTGAGGTGACGTGCATTTGATGTCCGTACAACGTCGAGACGATATCAGTACGACATTGTAGTGCCATGAGTGCAACATGCATGTGATGTGAGTGTGGCAAGCACGTGAAGTGTAGTAAAACGAGATGTTGGAGTTAGGTTTTCATCTTAACATCAGGTAGCAAATTGTTTTCACTATGCACTGCATGCAGCTCTTTTAGAAGAATGGATGCGTTTGCACATCAAGCACGTGTAAATGCATGACAATTTACCTAGTGGTCATCCAGATCTCCTCACTACGGTGATCAGACTCATGCAGCTGCTCTAGAGAAATAGAGATTCAGACATCGTTGTTAATAATACATATTATTATTTCTAAATAAATACCTAAACAAAGCTCATCCTTCCACAATAGTCCTGCTGGTACTTTCATTACAGGGCACAAACCTCCAATGATCACTACTGGCCATGAGCGTTGAGGAGGGTGGGGAGGGAGGTGGCGATTGACCACGAATCCTCCAAGGGTTGATCTTGAATATAACAACCACAATTGCATTACCTGTAATACGACACTGCGTTAACGATATCTGGCGCGAACTTGAGGTGCACTCCTCCTGATGTTCCGTTTATCACATGCTCACATTCCATGAGACGTTTATTTTTATTTATTTATTTTTTTTTTTTACATGCTGCTCAATGCTGCTCAGACCCACCGCCTAATTTCTCACTGTCCATGTTCGCCACCTGGCAGACAATTTCTTTTACTCCTTTTTTTCTTTTTGTTGAAGCAGCTTTTACTTATTTGAAATAAAATAACAGTTTCGTGAAACGGAAATAAAAACAAATTGTTTAACAGGTGAGAAACGAAAAAAGGGAACAGAAAATATGGTACGCGATAGAAGTTGGAGTCGCTTGTCTGCGGGAGAATACCTCGGCATTTGTCATCTGGTCATTGACCCTCAGACACCATATTTGATACTCTATCCGTTCACTATAAAGTTTCAGATTTTTTTGTCAAAACACAGCAAAAGACACGCACTCTTTCTAGACTAATCAAAGCGATTAAATATCGGTATTGATATTTTGGTGGGATCTATGTTTTGCCCTACAACAGGAACTTTTCACGGGCTGGAGACTAGTATTGAATAAATACAGTGCTTAGCTTACCTTGACCTGAGTGCCAAGTCATCTAAATCTAACTGCTGAACATAAGCTCGATTTATCAGAAATTGACTAAATGCTTCCTAGCATCTTTCTCTTACAGTGTGCATGACGTTAGTGATCATAGGAGGAAGGGCGGAGTGCTGGTAAAAAAATGGCTCTGAGCACTATGGGACTCAACATCTTAGGTCATAGGTCCCCTAGAACTTAGAACTACTTAAACCTAACTAACCTAAGGACATCACACACACCAATGCCCGAGGCAGGATTCGAACCTGCGACCGTAGCAGTCCCGCGGTTCCGGACTGCAGCGCCAGAACCGCACGGCCACCGCGGCCGGCGGAGTGCTGGTAAGTATATCGATGAAAAGTTTAACGAACTAAATTGATATTTACAGAATATTTATTCACAGCATGGAGTGTACTCCTGAATTTAACTGATCATGTAATAGTAACAAAATATTAGGATTATGGTTCCGTAAGAGCAAACTGTATTAATCATTATTATTCAGAGGGAATTAGGCTGTCTGTGTAAGGAATGCAACACGGACACACATTCACAGAATAACCGAATGTAAAGTTCAGCATTTTCTAGCAGAAGTTCAGTCGATAAAACTGGCCTGTGCTTCGCAGCAGAAGGAAATAGGAAGCTCTGTCAGAAACACGATGTATGAGGTGAATCGTGACGAGCTAAAGAACAATTATTGTCTCAACTGAATTTAGTTAACTGAGAGAAAAATTTCCACTCGTGAGAACACAGTAACGTTTCTAAGAAATAACTTGACCGTCACAGAAAGTCCTTAAGTAGAAAAATCTGAGCTAACTCCCATCTACAAGTGCCGTTTAAGTGCACAACGGAACTAGTCTCATACTCACCACAGATCAGCTCAGCGAGTCTTCTACCAAATCATTATCTCCGTACAAAATCGAATCTGGCTCGCCTTCGTACACATAGACAGAAAATTCTTGTTCGGAGTGAACTGACCAATCAACACGACAAATTTCTCAATAGCTCCAGAAGCCTCCTCCAGTCAGAAGACAGGAAGACGACGCTTGACTCCCCATCCGCAAACTTTTCCATCGGTTCAGGGTCTAAATTTTCATCAAATGTGTCCCTTGAGCATGGGTCTAAAAATGCCAATCTCGAGGGTGCCCATTAAAAAGCTCACGCAATTAACGACTTGCCTGAGTGGCACTCAAGTCAGCTTTGAATGTTCAACTCCACTTCTGTTCTCAGACCTCAGCTGCAAAATTGAGCCGAGAAAGTCCACCTCAGTTCACCAAGTGGCATACATTATACCCACAGTAATTGAGTCCAGCTATCATTCATGATTGAGACAAGTAGCTACAGGCACGTAGTCTACTGAATTCCCCCCCCCCCTCACCCCCCTCCCCCCACACCGATTCATTAAATCCATCGATCATCCCTGCTTAAAACATGGTCATCGCAGGTAAATCGTATGCTAATATCGAATGTAATAAAAATGAAAACAAAAGACAGTTTCGGTTTCCAGCGTGAAAAAAGGAAAAAATATGAGAAAGCACAGGAAGAAAAAAAGATACTCTGCATAACTTAATAAAACCATGAGATTATATGAAAGGTGGATTGACTGACGCCTTTCAGCAATCGAAGCTTTACATAAAGAAATTTACGGAGAGGTTCGCAATTTAATTCACGGCACTGGCGAACAGTCTAGAGATCGGGAGCTTATCGCCATTTCCTTCTCTCCCATTGCTGGCCAAATACTGCTGGCGCAAATTCGTTTCATCATCTCACCTCGGCTCAGAGTCAATCGCCAAATGACCACGCTACCCACTTCGGCTAACTACGTCGATGTTACTAGATAATACAACAGATAAACCATTTTTTAAATACAGTAATGAAAATTTTTGTAAGAAATCTGTATTTGTTATCTTCACAGTTTTAAATACCTTAACTTCATCGAGCGAAGTGACGCAGTGGTCAGCATAGCGGACTTGCGTTCGGGAGGACAATGGTTCAAACCCGCGTCCTGTCATCCTGATTTAGGTTTTCCATGATTTCCTTAAATCGCTTCAAGCAGATTCCGGGATGGTTCCTTTGAACGGTCGACTTCCCATCCTTCCTTAATCCGGGCTTGTGCTCCGTTTCTAATGACCTCGTTGTCGACGGGACGTTAAACACTAATCTCCTCCTCTTCCACCTTAACTTCTGTATCATCTTGTATCTCTGTCTGTAGTAAATTACTTAATCTGCTCCAATGCAAATGTTCCTGTATCGATAAATCACCGAACAGAGGCAGAAACTCGTCTCTCGGCTACCAATACCCTGACAAGGATGGGGCCCAAAATTTCTTGTATTGCATTGTTACATTTCTTCTGAGCACGCCCAACACTGGTTCGCGGCGGAAAAAAAAAAAGAAAAAAAAATGGTAGGCTCATGTGCAGGATGCAGTCGCCAGCAGATCCACGGACTTTTAGTGCCATTCTCTGTAAATTCCTGTTCCTGCTGTGGCAGTACAATGAGAGTGTGAAAAATTACAAGTCGTATCGCGTTTGAGATTCCAGGATGCATTTTAGATCGCGGTCATGAGAGTCGGTTCTCGCGTCTGGTTACGCAAGATCGTAGCCTATCCGAAATGAGTGTGTGTACTAAAGCACCGTGGTATTCAAACTCAAGTGCAGCAGAACGGCTCTTTTGTTACTTTCAACATTGCAGCTCTTTTATGTTGACTCTCCCAAACGATAGCGACGTGTTACAGCACTGGTGTCTGCAGAAACGGAAGACGACGGACTCCCCAACTTTGTGGTACTTAACCTCTTACCTCGGCGTAAAGCCTTAAGTGCGGCGACAGCGGCATTTTCGCAACGCATTCTTCGTCGCGTGCTCGGCTGGGGGCGCAGCGCTCGCCACTGACTCAGAAGCGCGGCCTGGCCAGCCTTGACACGTAACCCCGTCGCAGGCCCCAGCCTCCAGCCTCCAGCCTCCAGCCTCCAGCCACTAATTGCTGCCGGAATGCGCCTCATCTGCCGCCCCCGCAGCGCACGCACTGCTCCGTCACAGCCTCGAGCGGAGGGCCAACAATTCGGAACCAAAGTGTTTTGCCTGGAGCACCGTATTTGCGACGCTTGGGTGGAGGTGGAAAGTGTTGACACTTCTGCAGAGCCCAAGGCACTTCCTGTACTGATAGAGATGGGAAAGACTGACTGGTTGAAACCGATACCAGTATTTTAGTTCCTAATAACCGGTATTTTTCGGCATTCTTTGATCTCGGTTATAATAGGTTTCTTTCATTTTTTACTAATAACCGGGTAAAACAGCCGGCCTATCAGTTTGCCATGGCAACAGTGCTAAATTTTTGGTTTTTAAATAAAACATTTCTTTAAAAACCCGAGTAATGTTTATTTGTAATATCCTCGTTGCTTTGAAGTACTGGATTATTATTGACTCTATAAAAAGTATTTACACTACTGGCCATTAAAATTGCTACACCACGAAGATGACGTGCTACAGACGCGAAATTTAACCGACAGGAAGAAGATGCTGTGATATGCAAATGATTAGCATTTCAGAGCATTCACACAAGGTTGGCTCCGGTGGCGACTACTACAACGTGCTGACATGAGGAAAGTTTCCCGCCGATTTCTCGTACACAAACAGCAGTTGACCGACGTTGTTGTGATGCCTCGTGTAAGGAGGAGAAATGCTTACCATCACCTTTCCGACTTTGATAAAGGTTTGATTGTGGCCTATCGCGATTGCGGTTTACCGTATCGCGACATTGCTGCTCGCGTTGGTCCAGATCCAATGACTGTTAGCAGAATATCGAATCGGTGGGATCAGGAGGGTAATACGGAACGCCGTGCTGGATCCCAATGGCGTTGTATCACTAGCAGTCGAGATGACAGGCATCTTATCCGCATGGCTCTAACGGATCGTGCAGCCACATCTCGATACCTGAGTTAACAGATGGGGACGTTCGCAAGATAACAACCATCTGCACGAACAGTTCGACGATGTTTGCAGCAGCATTGACTATCAGCTCGGAGACCATGGCTGCGGTTACCCTTGACGCTACATCACAGACAGGAGCGTTTGTGATGTATTCAACGACGAACCTGGGTGCACGAATAGCAAAACGACATTTTTTCGGATGAATCCAGGTTCTGTTTACAGCATCATGATGGTCAAAAAATTGTTCAAATGGCTCTGAGCACTACGGGACTTAACTGCTGTGGTCATCAGTCCCCTACAACTTAGAACTACTTAAACCTAACTAACCTAAGGACATCACACACATCCATGCCCGATGTTTTTACCACTCGAACCTCTATGCACGAAATTGTACGGGTGAATTGACAAGGTTTAACTACTGTAAAGTGTCGTGACGAGATCTTAGGACCTCATTTGCGGTTGTTCTAAGGTGCTGTTGACCCAGACTTCATACTGATGGATGATAATGCTCGACCTCATAGAGCACGGGTTGTTGATGTTTTCTTGAAAACGGAAGATGTTGCACGCATAGTGTGGCCTATTCGCTCTGCCGATTTGAATCCCACAAAGCATGTCTGGGATGCACTAGTAGGACACGTTGCATCACGTCAGCATCCACTAACCGCTCTCCGAGATTGCGAGCATCTGCGGGGAGAATGGGCGTTATTGCCACAACACGAGACTGATGACATCATTCACAGTATGCCGCATCGTTGTCAGGCCTGTATTGCTGCCTGGGGGGGTCACACCCCATACTGGGCACATTAACCAGTTGTCAAAATGTGTGTGCAAATCCGTTAAGTGGGAAAAAAAGAAGAACATTTTTGTATACCGTTATGCATGTTGCAGTTATTTACATTCTGAGTTCTTTCCATTGTTTCTACTTTACTGTCACCTATTTATACTGTTTTGTGGCAAAACAAAAGCAACCTTGAAAAATTTCCGTTTGTTGCTTTAATTTTGGACACCAGTGTATCTATCATTCGTAACGAGTTCCCATCCTATAGCACCAGAAATCAAGTATTCAGTCTTTGTAAAGATAATTTTCATGCCCCACAACTCATATTCCTCTTTAAGCTCTCTTAACGTATGAGACGCATTCTCTTTTTCCTCGGCTAAGATGACCTGATTCTCTGTGAAACAAGATTTCAGCACCTGCACTAATTTCCATGTTTTTGCCCTCCTATGATGCACACAACATCCTTCTCTACCAAGCTAATGTCACCAGCAAACAGAAGTATTTTAGAATTACCCGTAATACTAGAGGGTATATCATATACATAAAAAAGGAAGAGGGGTGGCCCCAACACTGATCCCTGGGGCACCCCCCCCCCCCCCCATAAGACCATACCCATACCCCTCTCAGACCCTACGTCATAGCCATTCTCAACACTGTGAATAACGACATTTTGCTATCTGTCGTTAAAGACAGAGGTGAACCAATTGTGAGCTATTCCCCATATTCCGTAATGGTCCAACTTTTGGAGATGTGTTTTGTGATCAACACAACCAAACGCCTTAATTAAATAAAAAATGTACGTAGCGTCGGAAATCGTTTGTTTAATCCATCCAGTGTCTCACAGTGAAAAGAGAATATAGCATTTTCAGTTGTTAAACGACATCTAGAGCCGAGCTGCACATTTGATATCAAATTATGTGATATAAAATTATCAATTAACCTTACATTCGCAGCCTTTTCAATAACTTTAGCAGATACTGGCGGCATATAAGTAGGTCTAAATTTGTCCACATTGTCCCTTTCTCCCTTTTTACAAAGCAGTTTTACTACTGAGTACTTTAAGCGTTCTGGAAACTGACCATTCTTAAAGGCAGCTAAGTACAGGGCTAATATGTGCAGCACAGTACTTTAATATTCTGTTGTAATATTCTGCTAGGCACTCCATCATATCCTTGAGGGTCTTTAGTCTTCAGTGGTTTAATAATTCACTCAATCTCCTCCTTGTCGGTATCACAGAGGAGTATTTCAGACATCGGTCTCGGAAAGGCATCTTCCAAGAGAGCTATACGATTCCCTCGATGAACTAACTTTTTATTTAAGTCACCAGCAATGCTCAGAAAGTGATGGTTAAATACTGTAAATATATCTGACTTATCAGTAACATAAATATTTTTTACTTCGAACTGGCTTTATAGCCTCCACGTTGTGCTGCTGAACAGACGCTTCCTTCACAACTGACCATATGGTTTTTATTTTATTCCGTGAAGTAGCTATTCTGTTTGCACAGAACGTACTCTTTGCCTTCCAAATAACATTTTAAGCACCTTACAATACTGTTTGTAATGGGCTACTGTAGCTTGATTGTGATTACTTCTAACATTTGATATAATTCATGCTTTGTTCTACATTACATCTTTATCCCATTAGTCAGTCACCCAGGCTGCCTTTTATTTGCTAGTACCCTGTTTAGAACGTTTTAATGGAAAGCATCTCTCAAAGGGCATGAGAATTGTGTTAAGAAAAGCATTATATATTTTATCTATGTTATCGGCACTATAAACATCTTGTCACTCTTGGTCCTTAATGAGGTTTAAAAAAATCTCTGTTGCCGTTGGATTAGCTTTCCTACATAGTTCGTAATTATATGTGACATTTGTTTGAGTACAAAAGCCTTTTAGTGTTAAAATTGGTGCATCATGGTCTGAACGGCCATTCACCCTTTTACTAACAGAATGTCCATCTAGTAGTGAAGAATGAATAAAAATATTTTCTATGGCTGTGCAACTATCTCCCTGTACTCTAGTTGGAAAAAACACAATCTGCATCCGATCATATGAGTTTAGGAGATCTACCAACAACCTTTTTCTTGCACAGTCACATACAAAATTAATATTGAAGTCATATAACTAATTTATGGTACTTCCTATAAAGTGAACGAACAACCCTCAACAATTGGGAGTTTAGTTTCACTAAATTCCACTGCCCCTGCACAACACTCAGTCCAGTTCAGTGCCGTGATACGTCTGTGGATTCAAACGGAATGCTGTTTTTTACGTACATGGTCACTCCCCCACTCCGCAAGGAACTCCTTGAAAAACAGCCAGCTAATCTGTATCCTGGTAAAGAAAGACTCTGAATCTTCAAATTATTTAAGTGGTGCTCCAATATACCAATAATGTCAGAGTCAACATCTATAAGCAGTTCAGTGACTTTATCCCTAATACCTCTTATATTTTGATGAAATATGCAAATTTCTTCTCTACTTGAATGCCTGACCTCCTCTGAAAGTGATTCCTTAGTTAGAGGGTTTCCTTTACTACGTTTCACTGGAGACGGTATTTTTGGCTCCCTATTCGACAAGGATGATGAGTTTCATGGCTTGACACCTGTTTCAATATCACTGTCACTTGTTAAGCAACTACCGTCGCCGTTGTCCGTACAGTCGAGCATATACACCACACATTCCACTGACTCATCTTGCAGAAACGCTAATATTTCATTTTCCACTCCTTTCTCACCCTGCGAAATTTCTTGGGTTCATTTGTGACGAAATGTAGACTTCAGCAACTGTTGTTGTAGATATAATGCAATGTTTGTTTGTTTATCCTTGCCATTGCTCTGCTTTGTACCAAAACTAGCACTGTAGCATTGTTGTTACTCGTCGGCTGAACAGTTCAACTACTCTCCAAAGCCTCGGGCTCTGCTCACCATTGGGTACCTCCAGTGCCCCCACCTGTTACCACTAGCGTCAATATTGTAGTTCCATGGTAGACGATATTGCGGCGTAGAATGCTGTAAACATCATTGGCCTTCTGCAAGTTCACACTCAGGGTTTCGCGGTGCGGGGCAGCCTTGCCACGGTTCGCGCGGCTCCCCCCTCCCTCCACCCCCCCCACCCCGTCGGAGGTTCCAGTCCTCCCTCAGGCATGGGTGTTCATGTTGTCCTTAGCGTAAGTTAGTTTAAGTTAGATTAAGTAGTGTATAAGCCTAGAGACGGATGAGCTCTGCAGTTTGTTCCCGTAGAAACTTAACACCACTACCACACTCAAGGCTTCCTTATGAGAACTTCAATATACAAAACGCTTTTCTGGTCCCACGTGATAAAATAAAGTGAATAGAAATCTAGGCTTCCTTATGAGAACTTCAATATACAAAACGCTTTTCTGGTCCCACGTGATAAAATAAAGTGAATAGAAATCTTGATTTGACATCACAGGCTTTTATTATTAGATATGGTATACGGCTGTTTTACCAACTCACTGAAACAGTTACTAACGAGTCTACTGGTTGTAGCGAATACGAACCAAGATAGAGCACAATTTGTCCCCCTTAGGGCATTGCCGGACCAACAAGAGACATTCAGATTCCATAGGGTTGACGGGTTAATGAGAGACACGTTGTCCCGTAGAATTGTGGGAAGTATTTTAGATAACAGTTCGTTCCGCGATCCAGATTTTAATTCGCAGAACAATTATACATAGACTAGCTGAAAAATGCTGCTGGAGCACTAAAAAGGCAAAACTTTTGGCACGTGAACATAGTCGCTGTTCTTTAAGACGGAAAACTCTAAATCCTTTTATCCAGCCTCTCTTTGCAGTGAAGCCTCCATACTCAGCGTCTTGCACACGCTTGCACTGTTTATACATTATGTCTCTTTCCCACTGCCTCCTTTTTGTCACATAGAAAATTTTTCCTATCTGTCTCTCCCATTGTCACAGCCTTTGTCCATTTCTCTCGTTCTTCCTTACCACTGTCTACTTATCTGCCACTGTCACTGTCTGTCTGTGCCACAGACATAGTCCTTGATCCAGTCTTTTTCCCTCCCACCACCACTGTATCACGCTTAATCTGCCGTCTTTCTCTTTAATCACCATAGTCTCCTCTCCACATATGTCCTTGGGTATGATGTGTTAGGATTTTTTACCCCTAGAGCGGGTACCTTTCACACTTGCGTATGGCGGATGGGGACAAGTGAGTAAATGTTTTCGTGTCAAAGTTCGTCGGTCGGAGGTGGGTGTCCAGACACCGCAGGCGTATGTATGGTCTCCACTCATCTCTCTTTTTCATTTCCACTCTCTCCACTCTTTCTTTTGCTCCCACTTCTACTATCTTCATCCGTTTCTCTTTTTCCTACACTGCCATTGCCTCTCATTGACCATCAGTACCTCCTGTCTCTTTGGCTCCCACTGCTAGAGTCTTCATCCATCCCTCCTTCTCTTTCTCTGTTACTTCCTCTCTCCCACCACCACTGCCTCCTCTTTTTTTCTCTCTCCCTAGCACTGTTTCCTCTCTCTTCCACTGTCACTGTGTCTCTGCTACTCCCTTACAGAACAGAAAAGGGCGAATACGTTCTCATGCCATAAGTTTTGGTGAGCAAGAGAGAATGAGGATTCAGGCAGCTGGTTCCCACTTTACTATCAGAGTCTTTTAAGGACCAGCATATCTCCCATTTTGTGTTCCGACATGGGCATTTATCAGCTGGTTCCGATTGTTTCCCTTGTGCAGGTGGGTGTGCTTATGTAAAACGAATTCTGTAGGTCAGTAAAGTTTTGACAGTTTATTTACATATCAAGGCACATTTGCATACTTTGACACACATAAGGAACAAATACTTACGCATAACAAAAAGTTAACTTTTCATCACCATCCAACGAGAGTTCACTTTACACTGCTTTACATAAAAATGCACATTTCTAGGATACATCTACAGTATTGGTTTATCAAAAAATGCAGTATTTGATTTGCAAGTGGAAAGAATTCTGTACGGCAGCATAATCTTTTGAGAGTTTCTTACGCCACCAGGTGGTACCGTCGAATAACACTGCGTAACATGATTTTTTATATCTGAGTAATTTTTGCTGCTCCGGAAATATGTTTTTGCGCTCATTTCAGATCTGTTATTAGATTTTTTTCCATGATGTATAATTTTTCCACAAATTAAATAAACTCATTTTCATTTGAAGGTAAGTGCTACTTAGAGAAATTTTATTGCAAGTAAGGGAAATTTTATTTTAGTAAGAAGGAGCAGTTAGCCACACTTGTCACATCCGTCTGACTATGAGGTGTGAAAATTAAAGTGCAATGGTGGTGCACTATAGTGTTGTGAAAGATGTACTTTTCGATAATGGAAATTTCTTTGCTTCAGTACCTATTGCCCATTCAGCACGCCATAAAGAGACATGAAAACCTCAAAGCTGTGTTGAAATGCGTAATGAAAAACACTCTTGGACATTATGTGGGGATTTTAAAGTACGTAGTTGAAATATTACTTGCTCGACAACACGGCTACATAAAATCGCAGTGTTTCATTTGTGAGTAGAAGAGCCGAGCCAAAGACAAGCATTGGAAGGTAACTAAATGGCCGAAAAGGAAAACACTCCAGCCTGGTTCACAGAATATTATAAATGATCCAACCGTTCAGACAAACAAGGTTATATTACCTCCTCTTCCCACTTCATATCAAACTTGAATCAGAGAAAGATGTCAGTAAAGCACGTCCAGAAGATGGTGACTGTTCATGTAATCGGGAGCAAACATTCCAAAAGTACCTTATGAGCAACTTGAGCAACTTATAGAAAGGATCTTTGCGGGGCCACGGATCAAGAATTTCAAAGATGGTTTGTCTGAAAGTACAATGGATCCAGTGGAGGAAAAGGGCTTGGGTTTTGCTTAAGGAAGTAGTTGTCAACTTGTTGGGCAACAACAAACATTCAAAATATAAAACCATCATTAAAAAAATGTTACTGTGCTTCATGACATTGGGATTTTATAAGATTGCGAAGCTTCATTTTCTCTATCGACATGTTGATTGTTACCCGGTGAACCTTGGCGGTGTCAGCGAAGAAAAGGGAGACCAGCTCAGCCACAACATCAGGAGGTGGGAGAGAGATACCAGGCAATATGGAATGCACACATAATGGCTTACTACTGTTTTGGGCTACGGAGAATTGCAGTGGTGAAGAGAGACAATCAAGCAAGAGTATTTTCGTGCCATGTCGGGAAGAATTTGATGCAGTGGAATCAGTGAAGCGGGATTAAATTGTCATACATGTGTTACGTGTTCATAATAATTACTAGCATTTACAAGTGAACATATACCACTGTCTAGTCTAGAGCAATATATAGTGATTCTTTGCAAAATTACAAAATGCAATGAAAAAAAATTCCTGTTCCAAAGGAAATGTTGTTTCAGCTAAAATTTCGGACGTGATTTATACAAAAATCTGACGTGATTCAGAAAAACCAAAATTATATTTGACGTCAGAAGGAAGAATACTCTAACTATCCCCTTACAGTCACAAAAGCTTTTTTCCAAAAATTGTGAAACGCAGCGTATGTAGTTTGCAGGTCAAGACAGTATAGGCATGAAGTGCCCATTATACAAGGACAGCGCGTCACGAAGTTTCATTGGTGAAAATATGGAGACTAGTATCATAGTTTGGTGACCTGAGTACCCTTCTCATGTGTTCACTACGTCAATTAAAACTACATTTAAGCCTCAGACGGAATATTACGTGCATATTTTACGTGCGTAAGTACGATAACATTGAACCTCTGGATCTCGATAACAGGTAATGATATCGAAAAAAATTCCAAAGTTCCCCGAGAACCTCATCTTAAGAACATATAACAAAAACTTCAACGATTTGCCATGAACAGAAATTATATAAGCGTCCATCCCCACAAATGTCACATTTGGTACCCAAAAACCAAGGTTTCTCGGGTGTATCGTAACAACGGATAAAGATTTTCGAAAACAGAAAAGTGGCGTTTTCTAGATAAATGTCTAAAAAATTTAAAGGTAAAATTTGAGCCATTTCCTACCTTCAATTATTTACAAAATTGCTGCCATGCTACAAAAACGGCTAACATACGCCTATTATTTGTGCATAAGTACGGTATCTTCTAACCACTGGCTCTCGATAGTGGGTAACGATACTGAAAAAAATTTCGAAGAAATCCGAGACCATCATCTTAAGTACATACAGTACAATCGACAATCTGCCGTGAACAGAAATTATAGAAGTGGCCGTTCCCACAATTGGTAGTTTTGGTACCCAAAAATCGGGATTTTTTGGTGTTTTCTCAAGAACCGCCAATGAATAAACGGTGCTTTTAAATGTCGTCTAAAACCAGCCTGGGACCACACCTAATGCAAAACAACCAACCGATTTGTTCAATTGTAGTGGCTTGAGGAAGTGTGTAATGTTTAAATTTTGACCGTGTATTGTATGATAACTACAGTATGCCCATTCTTCCAGTGAATATCCAAATGGCCGCTAGGCCAAGGGCTATGCGAAACCCTTGAGCCCTTACCTCTGCGATCAACAGAACCCGAGATATCGCCGCCTAAAAAACCGCGAGCCGCTATTTGGAACCGGACCGATGTAGTGCGGTGTGATTGAGTGCCTCAACGTCGGCGTAATCTCTTCTTATTGTGACCTTTGGTGGCCGTGGTCGGATTATTAAACCATTTCCGATGGAAAAATACTTCCTTTGTTGTCAAAATTTGGTAAGTAGGGTTTCCATGAGCCGAGAGAGCTGATATCTCGTATACGGTGGAGTGCTCACAGAGTGCCCCAGAAGAGTTCCTTGGCTGCAGCAAATGTCAGGGCATTTTCCATTATAGTTTATGACATTAAGGGGCTCCGGAACGCCCTATACTTGCAATGTTAAAATAACGCTTATAAATTACATCTTTCCTCACAAAGTATTTGAGGTAGGAAGTTGAACTTTTTACAGATTATTTATTGGAATATGGGCTACAACTTAACACAGGGATTTTACAAAACTTTAGTTCAGTTATTAAAGATGATTTTTTTCAATTGTAATGAAAATTCACTACATTTTTTTGCAATTTTTTATTTATATATTCAAAAATATACAGTTTTTTGGAAAAAGGCTGTGTTAAATTATGCAGAAGGTACTGTGTAACATTTACTGAAAGTTTGAAACAAATATGTTTGGAAGATCCTTAGAAAACATGTAATTAGTATGAGAAAATAAAAGTTTTGGGAATCGAGCGACAAAGATTGGATTAACTTTTTAGTGCATTCCAGGTCCATAGGATGGATTATCTTCATCCTCTGCAAACTCCTCCTCCAGCTTCCTCTTGTTCCTCCTCCTGTTTACTCTTGCTTGTATTTCTAGAATCTTTACAGCTCTGTCTGCAGCCCGAAGGCGTTCCTTGTCTAAAGCAAGCATCGCTCGTTGTTGTGTTCGTAGATTTTGCTACCATTTTCTTCAGTTGCAGTTACTGCAACACTGTTCCAAAAGGTGGTCATGTATGAACACTTATCACATTTCAGTTGTATTTCACTAGCAAGTCCTACGTGCTTTATTATGGAGAGTTCCAGACCAACTTCACTACAATGAATACATCTTACACAGTTTGAAAAAATTCCTTTGAGAACCGACATATCAAATATTTCATTCACATCCGATTCGCCCATAAAACATTCATAGTTTTTACTCATTGAACCAAGCTTCTTCTGTGAAGTATTTTCTTTCCCACTTTGACTGCTATGGGCAAGTGTACTTGAGAGGTTAGGTTCACCCACTTGGTTATCGTCTTTATTGTTTACAGTAATAACAATACCTTTGGCTTTCCAACATTTCTCCTTTTCTTAAAAGCCTTCAGAGGATTTCTAATAACTTTACTTTTACTCATTATTATACTTCAACAAAACAGAGACTCAAGAAACAGAATTAATTACGAATATTTTCAAGATAACGACAGAGTAAATAAACATGAAACAATCAACAATCACACCAGCAATATATATTGAACCATCACAGGTTAGCCACAACACATACTTTATCTCACATCACTAAAATGTACCTGATGAACACGGACGTTAATAATAACACCATTTGACAGCAGTTTAACAGCGCCACAGTGGGTCACGCCCATGTAGAACACATTTCAAAAAAAAATTTAAAAATAGTTGTAGTCTTCGGAATTGAATAAATTATACATCTATTAAAAGGTAATAGTCTGCAGATTCAGAAAACGCAAAAAAGTAAAAATCGAACTTTTCATGATTTTCAGCCTTTCCGGAGCCCCTTAAGAATAAAACAATAGTAACAAGACAAGTCTAAAGGAAGGAAAAGGTATTTTAAGGTTTGATATCTCATCGACGATTGATCAGTTGGAAAACAAGCTAGAACTTGGAAGGAAATCGACTTGCTCTTTTGAAGGCACAAACCCCTGCATTTGCCTTGGATGGACGATTTAGGGAAATAGAGGGGAACCTAATTTTGGTTGGCAGAACTGGGATCTAAACCGCATTCCTCCCAGATACGAATTCAGTGTGCCACCTTACTCGGTGGTAGAGTCGAGCACTTCTAGGCTACTCTGTGGAAGTATTAAGGATGGCCGATGTTGGCAGGTCATCGACGTTGATTTCGATTTCACCATCGACATCTAAATATCGATGGCTGATCATAATTGATCCCAAAACATTGATGTTTTAACACCATTCAGAAAATGGTGATGTACTACGCAGTTCAAATATCTCAGTCCAATCATTTGGAGCTTCAGATATGTAATAAGGCTACCATGATACCACACTTCTAATGGAACGCGATATTTTAGATAGTAATTGAAATTGCGATGGTAAAGCATCTTGAAAGTGTGTATTCTTGAATCTAAAAATCGAGCAACGTTGATATGATTAATATTTTAAAATCATTAGTTGGTAGTAAGTGTTTTACAATTCCTACTATGTCTTAGATTCCCTCACATAGTCTGTACTGGTTGCATGCTAAATATTTTGATATACAACATACTATTTACTGGGACTACTTTACAGCTTGAAACTTACTCCGACGCAAATTTCACTGGTAACCAGTTGTACAGACTGCAGAATGTCACAAATATCTGCCAGATCTGTGATATATGGGACTGACAGCATGGGTGGGTGGTTGTCATGGCACTGACAATTCAATCACTGGAATCAGCTACAAAAAATTTCCCCTCACATAGGACGATGAATCCCACATTGTCGACACTTCTTGAATTAGTTTGAGACCTGATTCTTTTCTTAGCTCAACACTTGCTACTACATCACCTAAGGCATCCTACTCAGTTGTCAAGATGAAAGAGAACTTGGTGTTCGTTTCCTCTGAATGAGTCTCAATCAAACAATTTTTAGATTGAGGAGTAATTAATTGATGTAAAATTAAATGAAATGTTGCAAAATTATCTCTCTGACTAGTATCTAATCGAAATCAGAATAAATATTCTTGTAATAAACACATAAAATAAATATTAAAAATCGAGTAGTTGCTGTTGAGGAGGCTGAGAATCGACATTGCTCGTCCACATCGAAGAGCGCAGGAGGCGGAGTTGTTAGAATGAGAGGATACACCAATGACCATGCAGTAGCTGTGAAACGTGGTGCTGAAGGAGCGGAACGCTCCACCACAAGAACTCCTCACTAACTTTGTGGCCAGCATAGGAGAACGTTGCACAGCGTGCGCTGCCACCCGTGGTAATCACACATCCTATTATGAGGCATGCTCCGCCTATTACAATGTCCAGAGAGTCATCATGAATAGCGGTGAATTCAGTGTAATTGGTGTTTTTGAATAAAAGTGTCACTTCTGTTCCTTTCATTTCGTATTTCTTTGAGTTACCTTCTGTACTACACTGTACTGTACTGTACTGCACTATACTATACCATAGCAGTATTTTCTATGTATGTACAGTTTCATCGAGGTATGTTATCGGGCAGCGACACATCATACAAAAGTAACTTTAGTCCTTAATTTTCGGACACCAGCGAAAATCGCACTTGCGGCATCGGTCAGGTACGCGCCGTGCCGGCAACGATGGGGTTTTGTGTTGGCACGAGTCTGCGAGCAATGCAGACTGATCAGTCATTAGTAAAGTTATCAGTTGACCATTGTGCATGAAAAGTATTATTGTAACACACGTGGATTATTTTGCGGGTGAAATGCAGATTTTTGACTGATGTGACCACCAGACATCGTGATTTTGGATTTGGATTTTCACCAACACCAACGTCGTCAAAAAAATAACTAGCTTCCATCGTAAAACTTCATCTACGTCACTTAAAAGCCTGCCTAAGCCTGAAGATCCCAGACACATACAATGGCTATTCATTTCGGACATGATCGGTTCCTGATGATGATTCGACGCCTCTCCTATCACTGCCCTGGGACAAACCACAAGGAGTCATGTTAGTACAACATGGCCATCTTGCGTTAAGCTCCTACTAGTGTCTCTACACAAACTGCAGCCTCAGTATACTCGAGGTCAGTACCGTGGACAGTGTAGTGTTATTTATGGGGGAAGTGTTTTTTTCTTAAACCGTCGTACCCTCTCATGACTGCGGACCTGTTCCAATTCATGTGGCAACAGAACCGTTCTCCTTCTCGTGATAACACAGCAGCTATCTCTGTTTCTTTGAAGATTTTAAACATCAGATGTTTTTATTTGAACCTCGGTATCCACCGGTTTCGGTAACGGACCATCTTCAGAAGATACCTACCACAAATACTGGATATCCACAAAATAAGTAACTGTTTCCTTGAACAACAGTGTATTTCAAACTTCATGCGTTCTCTGTTCACTACAGACCTCTTTTTCATTGTTTTCCATTTACTACACCACACTGGTGCATTTCAACACGTCCGCCATTGATGTCTTTGCACACTTTCCGTGTGTGCACGTTTTCACGAAATTCATTTCGTGGATGTTGTGGTGTGATTACGGACACAACATCACGGAATCTAGCTGTCAGCTCATCAATGTTAACCCTTTCTTGTGTAGACTTTTGATCTAACAAATCCCCATACAAAAAACGTCTAAGGGGGTAAGGCCTCCTCGTCCTATCCACCGATTGGAAAACTGTTCATTCACGTAGTCCGTGACCATTATTGCATAGTGGCACTGGGCCCCATCATGTTGGTAAATAACAGTGTCCATGATACTGTGTTGTTCCAATTGTAGTTGCAGAAATTTCGGTAGCATATCCAGGTAACAGGCACCATTAATGGCTTTCTTTCTGAACAAGAATGGTCCATAGATCTATGTCCACGTGATTGCCAACCACACATAGGGCTTTGGACTCTTTCTGATATGCTGAATAAACTCAGTTGGAGGTTTGTCGGCCCAAATGCGACAGTTGTACCGATTAACGTGTCCACTTACATGAAAGGTTGCCTCTTCACTAAACAGCAAGTGTGAGATTATATCATCAGTCTCCACACACTCCAACAGATCTATGCACATCGTTATACGTTCCGCTAAGTCCTCGTCATGGACTTGATGTAATACTTGCAAATGTGTAATTGACCCCCGTCTGGCGTCAATGCCAGCTGCGCTTGGGGAACTCAGATCTGGTCGAGACTCATCAGGAACAGCGCCTGTTCATAGAAACTTATTCGACAGTTTCTAGATGCTTTTATTCGTTGCTCCGCCCTTCCTAAATGTCCATTGCAAACATCGTCGCAGCTCATCGTACGGAACACCCTGTAGACACCATATGACAATGGAAATAGATTCAGGAGTCGTCAACGTGCTGCTGATTGGTCAACCTGTAACAAAAAGACTTTCGTAACTTATCGCAAACACGAAATATTTACTTACTTTATGGACACTCTGTACAAAATGGAATAGGTAATGTACAGGAAAAGATAAAAAAAATAAAGTACAAAATACATAATAGGTACAAAAGCGTAATCTGTTCATGAATACTTACAAGGCAAAAAGAGATGAGGTGAATACATAAATCATTTTCTTTCCTGGATGATCGAAAATTCAAAACGCCGTAACACTTACAATAAAAGAAGACAGTATGTTCCACAAAATTCTAATCGAAGTATGCTCAACGTAGCGACAATACACGTAATGATGCACAAAGAGCAAAGAAATCAGAGAGGTAAGAGCTGTACGATGTAGTCTCTGTAGTATAAGTCAAGAGCCATATCAAAACATATTCTATCGATATACATCAAAGTTCATGTCTAGAACTAATTGACAGCTAGTAAGAGTTAGATAGAATATCTTTGCAAGACATTTTAGTCAATATAAAATAAGCGAAGGCGAAATGAGGCTACAGTGCAGATGCCAGTAACAGTCACATACAATAAAAGAGTTACAGAAGCGTAATAATGAACTGGTAGCATATTCGCAAAAACAACAGTTAAAAAAGAGCGCAAATAACATAATGATAATATTATCAACGACAAATAAAACTGTGTTGTGGGTAATACCTACACCGAAGTACAAGCTTGAACTAAGCACATAAATGATTAACAAATCAGAAGGGAAAATGTAGACTCATTTCATTTAGTTAACTCTCTTCTACCAACAACATAGGTAATAAGTGCATAACATAGTATCATACCATTAGTGATCAACATCTCAGGTAAGCAACATTAGTTGAAAGCATGAAATTTCAAATAGTTATTCATTTACAATTATATGAATCGTAACCTACATTCATACACATAGTGAATTATTAAGGTTACGATGCGTAATAGTGGATCTCAAGAAACATATCATAAGATTACAAAGCAGTAAGCAACAAATAAAAACAAAACAGTTCATTGGTGCCGGCCGTTGTGGCCGAGCAGTTCTAGGCGCTTCAGTCTGGAACCGCGAGACCACTACGGTCGCAGGTTCGAATCCTGCCTCGGGCATGGATGTCTGTGATGTCATTAGGTTAGTTAGGTTTAAGTACTTCTAAGTTTTAGGGGACTGATGACCTCAGATGTTAAGTCCCATAGTGCTCAGAGCCATTTGAACCAAGTCCATTGGTGGAATGAATGCAGATGTAAACAGTTTATTTCAACCCTATAGAAGCGCATTGACATCAGGAAAGTATGTACAGATATTGAGGTATGGATATACAAATTCAAACATAGACCTTGGGCTGCATATCATTCATTACCAAACTTCAACAGATTAAATATTGTAAGGTAGTATATAATCGATATCTAGTAATAAAGAGCCTTACTTTAAGAAAGTGGGCGCGGGCAACGTTTATCATTATGTTCTTGAAGAGAATTTAGAAACCAAACACGAAACAATGTGACATCTAAGAAAAATAGTACACTTCATAAAAAAGAATAGACGTCATATACAATACAGGGTGTTCGGAAAGTCCCGTTACAAACTTGTAGACAGGGGAGAATACATAATATTTTGAGCAGGAACCCAAGTCCGGAAACGTACCATTTCCGTGCTATAACC
Source organism: Schistocerca americana (assembly GCF_021461395.2). Taxonomy (NCBI): domain Eukaryota; kingdom Metazoa; phylum Arthropoda; class Insecta; order Orthoptera; family Acrididae; genus Schistocerca; species Schistocerca americana. The sequence goes on along the minus strand of NC_060121.1, from coordinate 551,557,272 downwards.
ATTTGGAAGCTTGTTGGTAACACGACCACTTAACCAAGTAATTTATTAGGCGTGATGCAGTACATCGCTTGTCTTACAATTCCACTCATTCATAGCCAAAGAAACAAAAAGTAAAGTTAATCAGTTTTCACCAACATTACAAACACTCTCCCAATTCGGGTGTGCGGCGTCTCCTAGGAGCACCACAGTCACGACTGCTGGCGGTAAAAGTACCCCTTTCTCGAAGGCCTTGCTTAACTGTGACGAAAAGGGTATTTGATGGAGTCGGACGTTGTGAATAACGATACTGATCAAAGGTGACGAGCTCTTACATTACCGTGAGCTTCGCCGTACAGAAGGATCATGTCGGTGTATTCTGCAAACGTGTACTCAACGACGTTGCTGCAACACTCACACACATGTGAATGAGGCTTGAAACAGGTCATAGAGGTAAGAAAGACGTCTAATGACATTAGCCTATACGACGCAAGCACCTTCGACCATGATAACCCAGTTACATTCCTACCCTGAAAACATATTTTCAAACGGCTGTAGCATGCGACGGGACGTTTCCGGGTATGGGTACCAGTTCAAAATACTGTCTACTCACCTCCTCTACAAGTCCTAGAAGCTACCGAACGCCTGGTAAACAGGACGTTTCAGAAGTGATAATCAATAATTCACAGATGGATATAACAGGCAAAAAGTAGATAAAAAGCTCCAATAAACATGGGTCCACAAATAAACCGATGTCGAAATAAAAACATTTTCTGTTGCAATTCATCAGTGACTAAGAACACATGGCATCTCTAAACGTTTAAGTAGGTGTTCTAAATGTTTTCCATGAGTCTGACTGCAGTATTGATCTCATCTCAAATGAGTTGCGAATCCTCTTTGGCAGTCCTGGGGAAGTTTGTAAATGCTAGAAGGATGCTTCAAACTGCCAGCGTAATTCCTCAAGACAGTTGATCTCGGCAGCGTAGACCAGGCTTTTGTCGTAACCCCACACACAGAAATCCATGGGATTTAAATCTTGAGACCTTGGAGGCCATGGCAAGTGTTCACCATAGTCCGAGATAGAAGCCGGCTTACTAGTGAATGAAAATGTGCTGGAGCACTAACATGCGTGAACCATATGTTCAGACGTAGCTTCAGTGGGACAGCATCAAGTACTTCTGGAAGTACAATCCACAGAAACCGCATATACTGTTGTCCGGTTAGTCTCTGTTGTAGGAAGTGTGGTCCAATCATGCGGTCTCCGAGCAGTTCTGCCCAGACTTTCAACGAATAATGCTGCTGATGTGATACGTGAGTCACATTAGAATTGACATCGGCCCAAAATGTGGCAGTTATGGTAGTTAAAAATACTGTCACAGGTAAATCCAACCTCATCCGTCAACAGCTTACAAATAGGGGATTCAGGGTACACCGTTGTTGCACCCATTGGCAGAAATTCTTTCTAGGAGCTAGGTCAGCATTGTTGAGGGCTCGCACTCGCTGGAGATGGTATGGATAGAGTGCTTGCCGATGTAAAATCCGCCACACACTATTATGACTTAGGACACGCTCTCGGGTATCAATCCTCTTTGTTGAAGTACTTAGACTTTCGTGGACAATGCGTGAAGTCCTTCCCTCAACAATGGGTGTTGTGAATCTGGTCCACCTTCTCGTACATGGGGTGCGAAACTCCTGGTATCTATAATGCGCTGATGTAACCGGTTAAATGTACGCCTGTCGGGCTGCCCGCAGAGAGGAAAAGCTTCTTCATACAATCGTACAGCGTTAAGGACACAGCCATTCGCTTTGCCATACATGAAGTGCTTGTCAGCGTACTCTTCACTGGTATAACCTTTGTCCATGGTGCCTTCACGTTCGTAACTGATTGCGAGACCGGTACGGCACAGTGCACGAAGAGGGAAACGGAAGTAGTTTCTCATGCGTAAACAAACAGATAGTCGATCCCAAACCTTGAGATACCAACGTAAATATCGCGGTATCCAGGTGCGTTTACAGTTGGTTCCCAACTCGAACTAGTGCCATACGTCTGTAACGGTTGATTTGCGGACCCATGTTTATTTGAGCTTGTTAGCTACTTTTGGCCTGTACTTTCCATGTGTTAATTATTGTTCATCTCTTGTGAAACACCCAGTAGAGTACGAGGGGAGCTTGAAAAGTCCGAGAGATGGCGCCACCGAAACGTATCGAGGGCATGCTTAGTTAGTAGCATCTTTGGAAAGAACGCACACCAAGTTTCTGCCATATTGGTCTATTTCTTTGTGTTTGGCGTTCGTGTGAATCAAGGAAGTCAAATGATTGTCAAAAAATGGACGAAAAAGAATTTCGTGTGTTGATTAAACGTTACTTTATGAAAGGCAAAACGCCTCAGGAGACTAAAGAGAAACTTGATAAACATTATGGTGAGACTGCACCTTCGATTAGAACAGTATATAAGTGGTTTCAAAATTTTCGGAGTGGGCAAATGGCACAAGTGATGCTGAACGTTCTAGACGCCCTGTGGAGGTTACGACTCCAGAAATCATTGATAAAATCCATGATATGGTGATGGATGAGAGAAGAGTTATAGTGCGTGAGATTGCTAGTACGTTGGGCATCTCGAATGAACGGGTACATAATATTTTGCATAAACATTTGGACATGAGAAAGCTATCCGCGAGATGGGTTCGGTGATTGGTCACACTTGACCAAAAACGGAATCGTGTGAAGTGTTGCAAGGATGATTTGTAGCTGTTCAGAAAGAATCCGCAGCACTTTAAGCGCCGTTACGTCAATGTGGATGAAACGTGAATACATTACTATACTTCTGAGACCAAACAACAATCTAAACAATGAGTTACCAAGGGAGAATCTGCACCAAGAAAGGCGACGACTATTCCTTCGGCCGGAAAGGTTGTGGTGACTGTCTTTTGGGATTCGCAAGGGGTAATCCTGATAGACTATCTGGAAAACTATTACAGGTGAATATTATTCATCGTTATTGGACCGTTTGAAAACCAAGCTGCAAGAAAAGCGCCGCCGATTGGACCGCAAAAAAGTCCTTTTTCATTACGACAGTACACCAGCGCACACTCAGCACTTGTGGTCACAAAATTAATGGAAATAGGATTCCAACTCGTTTCACATCCCCCCTGTTCTCCAGACTTGACTCCCTCGGATTACTATTTGTTCCCAAATTTGAATTAATGGCTGGCGGGACAAAGATTTTATTCAAACGAGGAGGTGATTTTAGCAACCAATAGCTAATTTGCAGCTTTGGACAATTCCTATTATTCGGAAGGGATCAACAAATCAGAACAGCTTTGGACGAAGTGTATAAGTGTAAAAGGAGGCTATGTCGAAAAATAAAAAAAGTTTGCCCCAAACACGTAAGTAGTTTTTATTTTTGCAAAGACTATTGAGACGTCCCTCGTAAGCATGATATCCCAACAAAGCGAACATACACAGAAAATTGTTGAATATAGCCTAACCAAAATATTAAATATCTCTAATTCATTTACTGATGAATCTAAAAGTGTTATACCACCTCAGTGGGACGCGAAGAGAAGATTACGAGAAAGGAAAAGAGATACGGGGACCTTTATTTGCCATCAGTACTCGCATTTGCGGGGGCTGAGGGGCCTGTGACCTGCAGCTAAGGTCGTCGGCGCCTGGGAACGTGGAGCCGCGTTCGCGCGGACAGGCGTTCATTCATCGCAGCCGGGCGTCGGCGGCGGCCGCCAGCGTGCCTGTCTGTGGGCGGACCGGCGCGGCGCGGCGCGGCGCTCCAAGGATGGCCGCGTCCCATTCAGCGCCAAGCCCGCTGTCACACACTGCGTCCATTCTCGAACAAGATCCGAATCCTTCCGACAGGTTAAGCGTGCGACACAGTAGTTTTTCTCTCATGAAGAAAGACTGACCCAGAACGATTTTTCACTCTGCAGTGAAGTGGGTGCTGAATTGAATCTTGCTGGCAGATTAAAACTGTGTACCGAACAAGGACTCCAACCTGGGATCTTTGCCTGCCACGGCTAATGATCTCATTAAGAGGGAACGACAGTGACGGACAAAAACATTGTTCGTATTCAGGATCTTTTTCCCCTACTGAAATGTAGTAGACAAATAGGGTTTTGCTGCAAAGAATAAAGTAGACGCTGAAGTTTTTATTGGTATTTTTATTACTGAAAAATATCAATATCTTCACTGTGTAATTTCCCGCGGCAACTCTAAAAGGAGGTAGATCGACGGTTGTCGCTGTAACTTCGATTGTGGTTTTCTGAAACATGCAAATCAACGTATCACCCTGATACTTACAGATGTAATTTTAGTTCATCGTAGGAATTTGAAAAAAAAAATGGCGAAACTATAGATATTTTAAGAAAAGGGCCATTTTTTGGACCACGCCTTTTTGGCTACTATTAATTGAGGAGAATTCAGTTTGGTTCAAGGCAGACCAAACATCATTAAAATCGACTGAAAATTGTAGCGTGAGCGAAGGACAACCATGCCGAAAACATGGTTTTCAGAAAAACGCTTTTAAAGTTTGACAGGTATTTACGATTAAAAAAAAAAAAAAAAGCGGGACAATGCTTGAAACTTACTTGATATCATCGATGCCTGGTCCATAATAACTATCGCTCCGGGTACTAGATCGCTGCTTTCTGCTACTTTCACCTGATAAGCCCTCATTTTCGTCCTCAAAGCCTACGAGCAAATTTGACGCAATGTTGTAAATTTTGTTTCAGTTCAAATGGTTCAAATGGCTCTGAGCACTATGGGACTCAACATCTGAAGTCATTAGTCCCCTAGAACTTAGAACTAGTTAAACCTAACTAACCTAAGGACATCACACACATCCATGCCCGAGGCAGGATTCGAACCTGCGATCGTACCGGTCTCGCGGTTCCAGACTGCAGCGCCTAGAACCGCACGGCCACTTCGCCCCAGGAAATCAGGTTAACTCAAAGCGGTGTAAATAGGGATGATGGCATCGATAACGAGTTGTGGCTCGGCTTCAAACACTCACAGAATCATTACCTTTTGGAGTTCGCGCATAATACTTTGGGAAATAATTCTTCAACGTATATACATTCGAAATCCGTAATGGAAGAAATTTCGAATTTCTTCGGCCGCCACATTGTCGTCCCCCATTATCTCAACTGTCCACACATGACTCATTACTCAATACGAGACCTCACAACTTTACTTTCCCTACTACCTCTTCTCCAAACTTTTGTTTCCAGTAATGCTAGTTTATTTATTTATTTATTGTTCCGTGGGACCAAATTAAGGAGAATTCTCCATGGTAATGGAACGAGTCAATACATGAAATTATAACACGATATTAGAAACAGATAAAATGAAATATAAAAAAACATATTCCGGTGACAAGTCGTAACTTTAAAAATCAACAATGTAACACTGGAATTTGCTTGATTTTTTAGCTCTTCCAGGAGCTCCTCGACAGAATAGAAGGAGTGAGCCATGAGGAAACTCTTCAGTTTAGACTTAAAAGAGTTTGGGCTACTGCTAAGACTTTTGAGTTCTTGTGGCAGCTTATTGAAAATGGATGCAGCAGAATACTGCACTCCTTTCTGCACAAGAGTCAAGGAAGTGCATTCTACATGCAGATTTGATTTCTGCCTAGTATTAACTGAGTGAAAGCTGCTAACTCTTGGGAATAGGCTAATATTGCTAACAACAAACGATATTAAAGAAACTATATACTGTGAGGGTGTAAGTAGGCTGTTTATGTTTTCTCTATGTAAGTAGGCTGTTTATGTTTTCTTATTGGCAACGTTACGTAGCGCTCAATATGAAAATCACTGGCTGTGCTGTGTGCAGTCTGTGGCTAGTTTGAATTGTTGTCTGCCATTGTAGTGTTGGGCAGCGGCAGCTGGATGTGAACAGCGCGTAGCGTTGCGCAGTTGGAGGTGAGCCGCCAGCAGTGGTGGATGTGGGGAGAGAGATGGCGGAGATTTGTAATTTGTCATCAACTGCTATATTTATACATGATGATATCAAGGTAAATACATTGTTTGTTCTCTATTAATATCTTTCATTTGCTAACTATCCCTATCAGTAGTTAGTGCCTTCCATAGTTTGAATCTTTTATTTAGCTGGCAGTAGTGGCGCTCGCTGTATTGCAGTAGCTTGAGCAGCGAAGATTTTTGTGAGGTAAGTGATTTGTGAAAGGTATAGTTTAATGTTAGTCAGGGCCATTCTTTTGTAGAGAATTTTGAAAGTCAGATTGCGTTGCGTTAACAAAATATTGTGTGTCAGTTTAAGCACAGTCCTGTATAAATTGTTCAAAGGGGACGTTTCATATGGCGACCCTGCCAGGATACCTCACTGGAATCTTCTGATTTTTCTCGTAGTTTGTGTAATTGGTGTAGCTATTGTTTATTGGTAGCGCATAATCATAGAGAGAATTTCCTTTGTAGTTGTAGTTTTTCATTGTTGTACAGTAAAACAGTTGTGGCATGCATGTAGATTTGCACCAAGTATTTCGCACCTGCGCTGGCAATTAAGTAGACATTATTTCCATTGCTATGTTATTTTATTTTGCTCTTCAAATTGTGCTTTTCTGTGTTATCGTGTGAAATATTGTGACAATTATGGCGTGTAAAAAACGTAATACTAGGCTCCAAAGTAAACTGAGAAATGACAGTGAAGACGAAGGCAGTGTGTTAGCGCCGCAGAGTAATGAATTAACTAATGTTCAAAGTAGTAATTTGGTAATTGCGCATAGGGAAATGGAGCGGGCGGCAAACAATGGTGTAGACAGTGAAACAGGTAGTGAACAGGGAAGCGTTATCGATCGATTGGTCGGCAACAGCTCGCCTCAGGAATCGGGAATGACAGAACACAATATTGCAAATACTGCAGACTCAGGTTTTGGGTTCTCACCGTTTTCTCAAATGAGTCAAGACACATTTTCTGCTTGTCAAAATGTGAATGTTTCCGGTGTAAATTCACTGCCGAAAAGCACTGAGGAACATGTTTCAGACACCAATGCATTGTTATTACAATTAATACAACAAATGGGACAAACACAGCAAAAGCTTCAAAAGTTAGACACAGTGGAACAAAATCTCAAAAAGTTAGACACAGTGGAACAAAATCTTAAAAAGTTAGACACAGTGGAACAAAATCTTAAAAAGTTAGACACACTGGAACAAAATCAGAGACAAACACAGCAACAGCTTCAAAAGTTAGACTCATTGGAACAAACTCTTGAACAAACGCGTGAAGATTTAACTACTGAGTTACATAACATTGAATCGAAATGTCAAAAAGTCTGTAGTGACGTAAAAACTCAAATTTGTGAGCATTTTCAACCTATTTTTTCACGGCATGAAAAGGCATTACAGAATCACGAAGCAGCCATAAAAGAACTGCAAACTATTGTTCATGAAAATCATGAGACCTTGCAAGCAAAATTTGACTCAGTTGCATCTATCGATTCGGTTACGCAACTTGCAATAACTCAGGAAAACTTAAAGGACACAGTAGATTCGATTTCAACACAAATGGACACTCTGAAACTTGGTTCAGAAAAACACACTGAGGAAATGTGTTCACTATCAGAGAAAGTAGTTGAACTTTCGGATCAGGTCACTAACTTATCTACAAAGGTAGATGATGATCTGAATGACACAAGACCCGTAGCCTTCACTGACACAGAAGAGTATGAACAAATTAGGAAATTCAAACAAAATCAGAATCAAATTAATACACAACACCAAAGAGAAATCCGGGAAGTACAAGATCAGCTGACACAGGTAATACAAGAATTACGTATTTCAGAGGACACTCGCGCTCCAACACGGGAAGAGGGACTTAGAAATACGGAAAAGCCGCAAAATAATAACACAGGGCATTTCGGAAGTTATGAAAGAAATTGACAATGTGGACCGAATTTTGATATGGAACGGCCGACACGACCTAACAATGACCGATATGCGACTCGCCGACATGACGATTTTGACTATAAGCTGTTCATTACTACACGTAAATTCAAAACATTTAAGAATTCTGGCAACGACATACATCCACAAGCATGGCTCCATCAATTCTCTCATTGCTTTCCTCCCAACTGGTCGTTGGAACACAGATTAGAATTTATGTGTGGCTACTTAGAGAATGAACCAGCTGTAAGAATGCGATCGGTCATTCACGATTGCCACAGTGAAGGAGAATTTTACCATGCCTTCCTCTCAGCATATTGGTCTCAAGCCACACAAGACCGCGTAAAACAAAGCATCATAATGATGAAACGTTTCGAACAATCTGAATTTTCCAGTCTTATGAAATATTTTGAAGACATGTTGCACAAGAATCAGTACCTGTCAAACCCATACAGCCCCTCAGAACTTATCTGCATTTGCTTAATCAAATTGCCTGAACATTTACGACACATTATTTTGGCAGGACGTTGCAAAGACGACATTGAAGCATTTCAGGGACTGTTACAAGAATTGGAAATTGACACTGACAATCGCGGAATGCGGAAACAGGAACACAACAATTACAGGTCACATCCGTCACAATTCCTCGATAATAACTGGACGCGACAAGGCTATTCCCACAACACAAATCGTGACCAAAACAGACACCACCCGTATGACAACCGTTGGCAGAGTAGTAATAATTACAGAGAAAGATCGCATTTCCGTAGTAATGAATATGACAGAGATTACCATAGAAACAGACAATATGGGAACAAAAACAATTATGATCAAGGGAGACAGAATAACTTCAGACGCAACGGACCAGCGCGCAGTTACGATTCAGGGAGAAATTCCCCACCATGTGTCCGACGAGAAAGAAACTATGGAATCTACCGACATGACGACAGACGATGTGATCGTAACGACAGACCTGAATTGCATCAGAACTGGCGGGATTCAAACAGAGCAGGGCCCTCTCGAGGAGGTGAATTTGTAGAAGTTAGGTCTCCAAATCCCAATAACGACGCGCGCCAACAAAGAGACAATAGGCAATGACTCACACCGCTGGCAGCCACAAAACATACTTATGAACCTGACGACGCAGCTGCCGTAGCTAGTAATTACGTAAAAATGGAAGACATTAGGGACATCTTAGTCCAGGAACACGACTTAAAACATAACAATATTGCATATCCTGTGATTCACATTACAGTAAATGATGTAAAATTTACGGCAGTACTTGACTCTGGCAGTCCCATTTCAGTAATTAGTGAAACAGCCTTTATCAAATGCAACAAATCGAACGATTGTCCCACACTTCCGTTACGTAAGATTAAATTACAAGGTGCAATCTTTGGAAAAAGTGTAGATGTACGCCAACAAACCAACTTAGAATTCTATTGTCAAAGCCACAGCTTCTCTATGAACTTTCTCATTGTTCCATTATTGTCGACGGAAATTATATTGGGAGTAGACTTTTTGAATGAATACAAAGCAATCTTAAACTTTCACGATGCTGAAATAAGTTTAGAGAAAGAAGGTAAGTCAATAGCTTTGAAATTTGAAGATTGGCTCTCAAACCATGACGAGGAAATTAATCGGCTTTACCTTCTGTTAGACAACAGTTCGGACTTTTCTACGGAACTAGACACTAACAATCACTCTACAAGTACTGACAGGGATGATATCGACGGCGCATTTGACACTAATAAGTTAATTCAGAATAAAATTCAAACAATGGAGAATTGTAATGACGCTGATAGGCAGGACCTTTTTGAGATTTTACAAGCACATTCCATAGTTTTTACTCATAAAACAGGAACAATCAAGGGATTTCAATACCAATTTCGTGTTCGTGAGCATACTAAATTTTGTGTTAGACCATATGTAATTCCAGCACATTATAGGGACCGTGTTAGAACAGAAATACAATCTATGCTCGACGAGGGCATTATTGAGCCTGCAGTAAGCTCATACAACAATCCATTACATGTTGTTGAGAAGAAAAATGGATCGATCAGGCTTGTCTTAGATTCGAGACAAATCAATACGATCATTATTCCTGAAACAGACAGGCCGCAAACGTTGGAAGAACTTCTTCAAAATTTTAATGGTGTAAAAGTGTTGTCTTCCAATTATCTCAGATCCAGCTTTTATCAAATCGAACTTCATCCAGAATGTAGAAAATACACAGCTTTCCTTTGTTTCGGCGTTTGTTATCAGTTTCGGAAACTTCCCTTTGGTTTGAACATTTCTTCAGCAGCATTCATTCGCGGGCTAAATTCCATATTACCTGAGTTCTTAAAACGTCACATCACCTTATATGTGGACGATATTCTGATAGCAGAAGCCTCATGGGAACAACACAATCGCATCCTCAACAGTTTGTTACGTATTTTTGCAGAATCTGGAATTACAGTTAACTTGGAAAAGTCTGAATTCGGTAGGACAAAGGTGAAGTTTTTGGGACATATTATTTCTTCTGAAGTGATTCAACCGGATCCTGAAAAGTTAGAAGCAATCAGAGCCATTCCAGTTCCATCCACAAAAAGACAAGTCCGCAGTTTTCTAGGTCTCGTAAATTTTTACCGTCGTTTTCTGAATATGCAAATTCTTGTTACACCAAAACTTTGTTCTCTCACTGGAAAAAATACTATTTGGAACTGGGACGAACAAGCACAGTTGGAATTCAATTCTTTGAAAGAAGCGTTACTTCATGCGCCAATCTTAGCTCATCCAGATCTGTCACAAGATTTCTGCCTTAGCACGGATTCTTCTAAAGTCGGTCTTGGTGCCCATTTATTTCAAGAAGCCATAGAAAATGACACTACCATTCGGAAAACCATTGCTTTTGCTAGCCGAGTGCTAACAAAATCTGAAAAAAATTATTCCGTTACTGAATTAGAAGCTTTAGCTATCGTTTGGGCATTTAACAAATTCCGTTTCTTTCTTTCTGGTAAGCACGTAAAAGTATACAGTGATCATCGTGCATTACAATTTCTTATGTCTTCAAAATTAAATCATGACAGGTTAAAACGTTGGGCATTGTTTCTGCAAGAATTCCGCTTCACAATAGTCTACATTCCCGGCAAGGAGAACATTGTTGCGGACACACTGTCACGCGCACCGGCTGGGCTTGAGAAAAGTAACACAGAAGGCAACCTCGAGAAAAATTTCAGTATTCTTTACATTCAGAAAGTCGCCTTTGAAAACTTCATCACCACGTCTTTAAAGGACATTGCTCATGAACAAGATAAAGATCCGATTTGGAAAGACATCAAGAGCAAATGGCATGAAAAGACACACACACAGATTCGGCATTATTACCTGGTTAGAAACAACATACTCTTCAAACGCTGCACTGTTGATGACAAGCTATGGGTACTTTGCATTCCAGACGATTTTGTTAATAAGCTCATTTGGTACATTCATTTCAGCTACGCACATTTTGGTCCACGAAAATGTTATCATATTCTTCGAACGACTTGTTATTTTAACAATATGGAAAAAAGAATTCGAAGAGTCTTGTCTATTTGTAAACTTTGTCAAAAGGCGAAACCATCTACTGTCTCACATCGTGCTCCGTTGTTTCCTATTATTCCTTCTAAATTAAAAGAATTTGCTGCTGTTGATCTCTTGGGACCGCTTGTCAGAACATCCAATGGATTTTCGTACGTTCTAGTCGCTGTTGAACTTACTTCAAAATTTGTTTCTTTCACACCGTTACGTAAAGCCACTGGACGGTCTGTATCCAACGCCTTTGTTAAAAATTTCTTACGTGAAGTTGGCCACGTTGCTAAAGTCATTTCAGATAACGGACCGCAATTTAGATCTGCTGTTTGGTCACGCATGCTTCGCAACCATAAAATCAAACCTGTTTTTATTTCAATGTACTCACCACATTGTAACCCCTCCGAACGGATTATGAAAGAAATCAATAAGCTTTGCAGGCTTTATTGTCACAGAAAGCATCAGCATTGGGACAGATATTTACACTTATTTCAAAATGTGCTGAATGAAATGCCTCATGATTCCACTGCTTTACCACCTACTCTTGTACTGAAGAATGAAGAACCACCGAACAGAATCAGAGAGCTTGTACCTTTCCCGAATACACGTAAACTTCGACACAAAGACATAATTGATTTGGCTCTTAAAAATATAAAATCTGCAGCAGACAAAAGGAGAAAACTACACGGTAAAGCAAATGCAAAGAAGTTGTATATTGGTCAGAAAGTTCTCATTAAAGCTCATTCATTGTCACATAAGAAGAAACACTTGAGTCACAAATTCTTTCTAGTTTACAATGGACCTTACAGAATCCGACGTATACCACATGATAATTGCGTTGAAGTTGAAACTCTGCGTACTAGGAAGAGTAAAGGTTTACACCACATTTCACATGTAAAACCGTTTATTGAAAGATAATCTGCTTTTTAACTTTGTCTTTGCCATAAAACTTTTCACTTCACATTTCTAGTATGCTTTGTCAGATTTAGAATCTGTTAACATGTAACAATGTTTGAAGTGAAATATCCAGTCAAGAACCAAGAGAACTTATTTAAACAGAAATTACGAATGCATTGTTATAATGAACAGACGACACAGTGTTGTTAGTTGTACATTCTTGCTTGTTAGTTGCACGATTACGTAACGACTATCAGGCTTTCATACTTAGGACACATACTGGTACTGCTAATGAGATTTTAATGCAACATTTTGGTTTACTTGAAAATACATTCTGGGTTTAAAGTACTTTCTGTGAGATACCAGAGGACATAGTGGTTAGTTTATGTGACAGCTACACGATGTTATCACGACGCTACTAATGAGTGACAATTTACAATGTTGCTTTTGCAGTGTATCTGTTTTATATCTGCACAGTTTTCTGAATTCTTCTAGGAAGAAAAACATGTTTTAGTAGTAACTTTTGTGGTATAGCAACAATGAGACAGCCTTTTTCGTGGCATAACAATACGTTACTGTACAGTACTTTCTTCATCACGCCAATAAGCATAATAACTACGATATCTATACGCAAAGCATTTCACTTTTGTTTATCATGTGGTAAGTACATTGACTTCTGTAGAACTTAGCTTTCGGAGGACGATAACTACGACACTTCCACAGAGATTATGTTGCGACAAGATGCACAGTTTAGCGCTACAGTACACGCATTTGAGTGATCAATCTTATACTTAAAACACTTATTTTTAAATATTTTTTTAATTACAAAGAAAGTTTTCCGTGATACATTTCATTCCATTGCTGTAATTTGTAACACCTGGGAGTATAATTACATTAATCCTCAGGGGGGTACACGCTTACTTTGCGTACCATGTGTGTGGCAACCACAAGGAACCCTAGCTAATATGGTATTTGCTTATACAACTTTACACATCGGTACCATATTTCTCTAACACACAAATTACCCAGCTATCTGATCATTTAACTGAGAGGTAAACATTTTTTAATACATCAGTGACACATGTTTACGCAATACACAGTTGGGTAACTTCACACTTGTGAACCTGTATTTTGTCTGTACTTCGTAAACTGTTCATATTTTTCGGAATCATTGTGATACTATGAGAGCTTTGAATGACGTATTTCGTATGGGGTCATGATTTTTAAAGTACGTTTCAGGCAGATGACACTATTGACATGAGCAGAGAATTTTTTTTAGGGTTTGAAATTATTGCAGAAAGCTACGACGATTTTGAGATTTGACTGAGGTGTTATGATGTTATTTTTACGATGACGATGTGTATTATGCTGCTGAGGTATGTTTATGATTAATAGGCTGAGGCTATATGAGTTATTTGATTATGCTTCATATTTATAATGACGAAATATTGACGAGTGTCAATGGATACGTATATGTGTAATAAGGTAAGGAATAATGAGTAGTGTTTAGGGACTCTGGTTTGTGAAAAAGGTTGTTGGAAACCAAGATTCGTACTTTAAGAGTTATGAAATGTGCGTAAATGCGTGACTGTATCACAATGCTGACCAATATTTTTTTTGGACACTTATATTTATAGGATTTTGTTTCTACAGATTTGCAACGCTAATTCTTGACCTGTGAAATATTTTTATATGAGACTGCCACGGTAGCAGAAACTGCTGTCGTAAATATTTCCGTACGAAAGTTAAGTGACCACCTGCACGTAATGCGTCGCGGGCACCCAGCTGTGTCAGACGCCTGAAGAAAAAGTCATTAGCGCGTGCCTTTCAGAGCACAGGAAAAAAAAAAAAAAAAAAAAAAAAAGGGAGGCCATTATCCTGGCCATTGTCATTCCTTTAGAGAAAGCATCGCAAATCCGACACGCTAATTACTTGGAAACATATCGTACTTTATGATATTTACTGAAATGCCTAATGAAATGACGAGAAATATTTTTACATCTGCACACCTGATTATGACAAGCGTCTTTCTACGAGAATTGAGAGCTACTGACTTACGAAATGCCACATAGCTATTGAATGATGTTTTTATGCTTTGGTTTGCGTAATTGCTTATTTCATTTGATATCTGGTTTCCAGCTGTGTTGCAGCATTGCTTTTATAAAATGAAATGCATTTGCTAATGTGAACATTTTCTGTCAACAGATCTATTAAATAATTATTTTATGATCCACATTCTTTAAAAAAGGAGCACTTGGAAAGGAAAGAACAATAAGAAGGAACTAGTAACAGTAACACATAATTTTCTTTTCAAGTACATGGTAATATTTCTTTTTACAATCAGTTGTTGTGGTGCACCACTTTAATTACATAGACATTAAGATTTGATTATACATTTCCCTTATCTGCATTGTTATCTTTAATGTACTATTTTTTCTGCTTGAGCTATGTCATGTTTAGATATATGTTTTTTTTTTTATTTTGCTGCTGCTATTTGCCAGGCATAGTGCTACTGAACTTTAATTTGTGTTACTCTGCTAAGCCAGATTTATTTTTTTTGTTCTGTTTGCTGCTCATTGCCTTATATTAGTTGTAATTTATGCTGCTTGCTTTGCCTTTTGTATTTTTTATCATTGCTGTTTGTATTAATTGTTTTGTGCTGCTGCATTGCCTCGTCCCTTAGTTTAATATCTGAGCTCAGTAGATTTAAGTTAGCTTAAGAGGGGGTAGACTATATAAGAAACGAACTATGGAGAATAGGGGAAGAATGCTTTGAAAGTTACATGAAAACGGTTTGGGCCTAAATGAGTATTGTACAATGAGCCATATTTATTTTGAAAGAAATATGAATAGAATACAGAAAGCAGGTATAGATAGGACTTTTTGGGAATAATGACGAATGAAGGGAGATCTCCGAGAAATAATGCAAAATACTGCAGTACAACAAACCCTGTCCTTTCTTTTTGTGTTATCCCACTATATATTTGTGTACCCTTGTGTATTTGTTTTCTTCCTGTCTCTGTGTACTGTTTCATAGAATTTTTTTCTTCTTTTAGTATTAAGCTACATTCACTATGATGAGGAATACTGTTATCCTCGAATATAATTGGCATTAATAATATGTTATTTACTTTGTAAAGATGTTAGACATTATTAATTCTGTTCTGTTTCATGCTCATGTGTGAAATTGATGTTTCAAAAGTTATTCTGATCTTTTATGTATTTACTAATGTAATAATTCCTGTAACACTGATGTATATGTTATTTCGATTCTTTTGTAAAGCCCATATTACTACAAATGTTATCTGTATTGTTATGTTTTTAATGATGTATTTTGTACCTTTTGTAATTATATTTTCGTGTTATAATATTGTAATTGACACCAGTTAATCAAATTAAGTAACTTGTAAGTTACATTTCACTGCACACGTTTCTGTTGGTCATAGTATATGGACAATATGTGAGAAGTAGGGACTGATAGTGTTTGCATGTGTGTTAATGATTCAGCAAGGGACTGGATAACAGCATTGCTCGTTCTAAGGACAATTCCAAAAAACTTTGTGAGTGCACAAGTGGTGGTTTATGGACTTGCTATATTCTCCGCAAGACTCTTCGATGGTGAATGTGCACCTGCACAATCGCAACAGATGGCTGCTGGCCATCTCTACAAGGACTACAGTGGGTCTGCACCTCTGGTGGCCCACCAATACCATTATCTCTGCAAGGACTACAGTGGGTCTACATCTTTGATGATCCATCAATACCATTATTTCTACAAGGACTGCAGTGGGTCTGCACCTCTGGTGGCCCACCAATATCGTAATATCTACCAGGACTACGGTGGGTCTGCTCTGTGATGACCTACCTACCAATATCCGTCAGAACTTCGAATGACTCTGCTGTGGGTTTGCTCTGTTGTGGACCATTACCTGTATGCATGTCAAGAGTCAACACTGTCTTTCCGTTGGAAGGACAACACTACTTCTTCAAGACTGCATGGAAATCCACTACTTCTGTGTGCAATTTCTTTTACTAATGAGACTTTGTGAAAAAAAACCTGTAATTACTGTTATGATGAATGATCAGGACTATCTTTATGGACTGTGAGAAAATTTTAGCTTTTGACCAACATTGTATCAATAAGTGTGTGCATTTGATTTCTTTGTTATTGTAATTATGAAAAATTTTATCAAATCATTATTGGCCACTGCCCAAAAAAAAAATTTTTAAAATTTTTTGTGGGGAGCATGGGGGCTATGTAAGTAGGCTGTTTATGTTTTCTCTATGTAAGTAGGCTGTTTATGTTTTCTTATTGGCAACGTTACGTAGCGCTCAATATGAAAATCACTGGCTGTGCTGTGTGCAGTCTGTGGCTAGTTTGAATTGTTGTCTGTCATTGTAGTGTTGGGCAGCGGCAGCTGGATGTGAACAGCGCGTAGCGTTGCGCAGTTGGAGGTGAGCCGCCAGCAGTGGTGGATGTGGGGAGAGAGATGGCGGAGATTTGTAATTTGTCATCAACTGCTATATTTATACATGATGATATCAAGGTAAATACATTGTTTGTTCTCTATTAATATCTTTCATTTGCTAACTATCCCTATCAGTAGTTAGTGCCTTCCATAGTTTGAATCTTTTATTTAGCTGGCAGTAGTGGCGCTCGCTGTATTGCAGTAGCTTGAGCAGCGAAGATTTTTGTGAGGTAAGTGATTTGTGAAAGGTATAGTTTAATGTTAGTCAGGGCCATTCTTTTGTAGAGAATTTTGAAAGTCAGATTGCGTTGCGTTAACAAAATATTGTGTGTCAGTTTAAGCACAGTCCTGTATAAATTGTTCAAAGGGGACGTTTCAAGGTCAATGTCAGAATTCCCAGATTTTTGATTAGGGGTCGACAAGAGTTTCTCGAACTTACACCACATATAGCTCGAACAGCCCGTTTTTGAGCCAAAAATACCCTTTTTGAATCAGAAGAATTACCCCAAAAAATAATACCATGCGACATAAGCGTATGAAAATATGCGAAGTAGACTACTTTTCGTGTTGAAGTGTCACTTATTTCAGATACTGTTCTAATGGTAAATAAAGCAGCATTTAGCTTCTGAACAAGATCCTGGACATGGGCTTTCCACAACAGCTTACTATCTAACCGAACGCCTAGGAACTTGAACTGTTCCGTCTCGCTTATAATATGCCTATTCTGTCTGATCAAAATATCGGTTCTTGTTGAATTGTGAGCTAGAAACTGTAAAAACTGAGTCTTACTGTGATTTAGCATCAAATTACTTTCCACAAGCCACGAACTTATTTCATGAACTACATTATTTGTTACTGTTTCAATATTACACACAAGATCCTTCACTATCAAGCTGGTGTCATCAGCAAACAGAAATATTTTTGAATCACCTGTAATAGTAGAAGGCATATAATTTATATAAATAAGAAACAGCAGTGGCCCCAGCACCGACCCTTGGGGAACGCCCCACTTAACATGCCCCATTGGGACTGAACATCACTACCACTCTCAATATTGCGGAGATTTACCCTCTGCTTTCTGTTCTTAAAGTAAGAGGCGAACCAATTGTAAACTACTCCCCTTACTCCATAATCGTCCAACTTCTGCAGTAATATTTTGTGGTCAACACAGTCAAAAGCCTTCGTTAAATCAAAGAAAACACCTAGCGTTCGGAACCTTCTATTTAATCCGTCCAAAACCTCACAGAGAAAAGAGAATATAGCATTTTCAGTTGTTAAACCATTTCAGTTGTTAAACCATTTGACAGCAAATTATGTGAATTTAAATGCTCCAGTAACCTTGTATATACAACCTTCTCGATAACTTGAGCAAACACCGATGGCATAGAAATAGGTCTAAAATTATCAACATTATCAATGTCTCCCTTTTTATAAAGTGGCTTCACTACCGAGTATTTTAATCGGTCAGGAAACCGACCACTCCTAAAGGAAAAGTTACAGATATGGCTGAGAACTGGGCTAACATACATAGAACAATACTTCAGTATTCTGCTAGATACCCCGTCATATCCATGAGAGTTCTTGGTCTTTAGTGATTTAATTATTAACTCAATCTCCCTCTTGTCAGTATCATGGAGGAGCATTTCAGGTAACAGTCTCGGAACACTTTTTTCTAAGAGCGCTATATGATTCCCTGTTGAGACTAGGTTTCTATTTAGTTCACCTGCTATATTCAGAAAGTGATTATTAAATACTGTACATATATGCGACTTATCAGTAACACGGACATTCCCACTACGCACTGATTCTATATCCTCGACCTGTCTCTGCAGACCAGCAACTTCCATTACTACTGACCATATGGTTTTAATTTTATCCTGAGACTTAGCTATTCTATCTGCATACCACATACTTTTTGCCTTCCTAATAACATTTTTAAGCACCTTACAATACTGTTTGTAATGGGCTGCTGCATTTAGATTTTCACCGTTTCTAACGTTTTGATATAATTGCCACTTTGTTCTACAAGATATTCTTATCCCTCTAGTCAGCCACCTAGGCTGCCTGTTTGTGCTAGTACCCTGTTTTAAACGTTCTAACGGAAAGCAACTTTCAAAGAGCATGAGAAAAGTCTTGAGAAAAGCATTATATTTATCGTCTACTGTATCAGCGCTGTAAACATCTTGCCACTCTTGTTCCTTTATAAGGTTTACAAAGGTCTCTACAGCAACTGGATCAGCTTTCCTGAACAGCTGATGACTATATTTAACACGTGTTGCAGCACAAAAATCTTTTAAAGTTAAAATTTGTGCATCATGATCTGAAAGGCCATTCACCTTTTTGCTAACAGAATGCCCTTCTAGTAATGAGGAATGAACAAAAATGTTGTTCTACTGTTCCCTTGCACTCTCGTTGGAAAGAATACGGTTTGCATAAGATTATATGAATTAAAGAGGTCTACCAGCATCCTCTTCCTTGTACAATCACTTATACAATTAATATTGAAGTTACCACATATAACTAACTTTTTGTATTTCCTATAAAGTGAACCAAGAGCCTCCTCTAGCTTTAGCAAAAATGTTGTGAAATCGGAGTCTGGGGATCTATAAATAACAACAGTTAGAAGTTTAGCTCCGTTAAATTTAACCACACCTGCACAACATTCAAACACCTTTTCAGTGCAGTACTTTGAAACATCAATTGACTCAAATGGGATGCCGTTTTTCACATACATGGCTACCCCCCCACACTGTAAAGAGCTCCTCGAAAAGCTGCCAGCCAACCTGTGTCCTGGTAAAGGAAGCCTCTGAATAATCTCCTTATTTAAGAAGTGTTCAGATATACCAATAATTTCAGAGTCAACATCTATAAGCAGTTCACTAACTTTATCTCTAATACCTTGCGTATTTTGATGAAATATACTAATTCCCTCATTACTCGGATACCTAAGCTTTGACAAAAGTGATTCCCTTGTTAGAGAGACTTCCCTTAAGCAGGAATACCTATCAGCTGACTTCAATCGAAAAAAGGTGCAGCTCTAACACCCACTACTGCAGGAATTTTCCCATGAGTGATCCCACCAACACCACCTATGCTGTCACCTATAAGCTTTGCCTGCCTCCCCTTCCCATATCTGTTGAGGTGCAGGCCATGTCTAGTGAAACCCGTCCTGCTGATAGACTCCACCGACACTACTGAAATGTGACCCATGCCTTCTATCATCAGCGCACCCCCAAGTCTGATGTTATTACGCCTGACGGCTGTACTAAGATGAGGCCGATCGTGACGCTGAAACAATTCCACGAAATGCACATTCGTGTTGCCAGTCTGAGTGGCTATCTTTTCCAGGTCACCATCTATATTATACTCCCCATCCCTATCAATACTATTACCAGCCCCATCCACAATCACTACCTGATCCCCTTTAGTAAAATCCCTACATAACCCCCCTATGTTAACAGTCACCTGAGCCAACCCTGCATTAGGCTTCACAATGCTGGTGACGTGGTACTCACTCCCCAGCACTTCCTGCAACTGCTGGCCTACACCTCTGCCAAGAGAACTACCTAACAGCAGAACCTTCTTCTTCCTCTTCGACTTTGCAACTGTTCTAGGCACAGTAACTACTGAGGTCTGCTGCATACTTCCTACATCTACAGCTACTAGAGATTCCTCTCCACTAGACTCTGACAGTTGGTCAAAAAAATGGTTCAAATGGCTCTGAGCACTATGGGACTCAACTTCTGAGGTCATTAGTCCCCTAGAAAGAACTAGTTAAACCTAAGGACATCACAAACATCCATGCCCGAGGCAGGATTCGAACCTGCGACCGTAGCGGTCTTGCGGTTCCGGACTGCAGCGCCTTTAACCGCACGGCCACTTCGGCCGGCGACAGTTGGTCATATCTATTGTAAACACCGATAGTAAAACAATCTGAAAATCTTCTTCTCCTAGCAGATCTCTTGCCAACAGCCAGCTCCCATTCCCCAACCCCCTTCTCTCTCCTCATCCTATCTAGCTCCTCCTGTGCGTTTTTCAACTGTACCTGAAGGGCACAGATCTTACGCTCCTGCTCCTCTATCAACTTACTCTTGCTACATAACCTGCAGTTCCAGGAGAGGATCTCACCAGAATGCCCACTGGCTTCCCCACTGCATTCCCCCCAGTGAAAATACTTCGAACAAGTCTCACACCGCAATCCACTACTCACGAACCTACGGCAAAGCCCACACTTCTCACTCATGGTAAAATTTTATTTTTTCTAAGTTCCGCTACTACAAAAAGAAGATGTTAGAAACCTGACTACAATAATCACAAACTTACTCTACAAAGGAAGTAACTACTATTATTAACAGTATTAATAAACAACAAATGTGAATATAACAAAAGACGAATACAGAAAGAGAATCAAACGTCTAATGGCACAGTAACGAAGCTGAAAACAGTTCCCAAAAGGTTCTTCTGAAATTATTTCACCAGAAAACACCAAGAACACCGGTTGAAGACTGCTAAAGTTCCTAAATAAACCACTATACACAAACAATTAATTAGTACTTAGCTTTCGATGCGCCGCTACAGCTGCAACTGGTCAGCGCGGAATGTAAACACAGGCAAGAGGTTAAGTTGCTCGATACGAAACACTCACAAATATCAGGTCACAACACAAGAAAGGGAGAGGTGAATGAAGAAACCACTAATACGTCACTTATATAGTAAATATTATCACAAAAACAGTTAAAATATGTATCTGAAACCTAAAAATATATGAAAACTTAGAGAGCGATCTCACACGCAGTCACTCGCTTATCAAGTCCCGCGAGATATCCAGGAAACCGCCTCTGAAGTTTAGAAGATGGGAGAAGAGGTACTGGGGGAAATAGAGCTGTGAGGATGGGTCATGAGCCATGTTTCGATTGCTCAGTCGGCAAAACACTTTCCCGTGAAAGGCGAACGTCGCAGATTCGAGATCCAAAGCGGCACACAGTTTTAATCCGCCAGTAAGTCTGACAGAAGTTGAAACACTTGCACGCAGTGGCATTTGCACGGAGTGACACTTGCACAAAGTCGGGGCTCTCGCCGGGCTAACCGGCTTTTCACAGGTACAGAAACGCTAAGAAGTCTGGCGGTTCAGCACACAGCTGAAAGTTATTTTTCAGGCTGTTGTATTAATGACAACTGTCAACGAAATTCAACCTAATGAGAACTGACAATGGAATTCAACATTTCTTTTAATATTTTGATGATGCAAAGAGCGGGTGGCAACTAAGTAAGAAACGTATTTCTTGCGAAAATTGCAATCTTATGATAACTGCCTTTTAAGGACGAAATTAAAATTAAAAATTTTAAAAAATTAAGTTAGAAAAGTTAATATTTTGTTACCACTTTACTGAAACGTTAAACATAAAAACATAGAAAGGCAATGAATATTACCTATTTTGCTGTTCAATAAAGGATCGATGTCTGGGTCCACTTTTAGAGTAATGCTAATTCGAAGACAATTCTTAAGTTAAAGTCTGCCAGTGAGCTTCTGTGGCTGGGTTACGTCCTCTTCATTGCGAAAAAGAGCATCCTTTACGTGTAACTCCAAACATCGATATAATCGTAGCTGCAGACTTGTAAAGTCTTGAAAATGTACATTGAGAAACAGAAGTCTGCGAGACAAGTTCTGCTAAGAAACTAATCACGAAAACCTCACGCTGTAGGTGTATAAGTTTTAGCTGTAGCCAAATTTCCGCACTGTCAACATAACCAAAAATTCAGTGAAACTGCGAAACCCTTTGCAAGCTGAAAAGAGGTATGGTAACTTGAACTAACACCAGATTCATTCATTAAGTGTTCTTCCTAGAAACGGGAACGTATTTTGATAGTGAAAATGCTGGGAAAATTATTGAGACTTTTATTTCTCTGGTCCCATGTGACGAATACTTTCTTCAGTCATATCGCTTAGAAGTGATTCTTTTTTTTTTTTTTTTTCGCACATCGGCTTCTCGCTATTCGGCTTCCGAGTGTCCATTATCTTTTGCGTGAAATGCATTGTACTGCTATTGTAAAGAATTTTTCTGTTTTGTTCAAAGTTTTGAACCACATTATACTGAGTGCACTATCCGAAAATTACCTCGAGCTATTAAACAGAGAACCGACTCATGGAGATAACATCTTGGACCTACTGATAACAGACACGAATTTTTCGACTCTGTAGGTGCAGAACAGGGAATCAGTGATCATAAGGCCGTTGCAGCATCCCTGAATATGGAAGTTAATAAAGCACTCCGTCTTCAGGCCACAAGTGGCCCATCGGGACCACCAGACCGCCATGTCATCCTCAGTTGAGGATGCGGATAGGGGGCGTGTGGTCAGCACACCGCTCTCCCGGTCGTTACGATGGTTTTCTTTGACCGGAGCCGCTACTATTCGGTCGAGTAGCTCCTCATTTGGCATCACGAGGCTGAGTGCACCCCGAAAAATGGCAACAGCACATGGCGGCCCGTATGGTCATGGAAGTTAATAGGAATATAAAAAAAGGGAGGAAGGTTTATCTGTTTAGCAAGAGTAATAGAAGGCAGATTTCAGACTACCTAACAGATCAAAACGAAAATTTCTGTTCCAACACTGACAATGTTGCGTGTTTATGGAAAAAGTTCAAGGCAATCGTAAAATGCGTTTTAGACAGGTACGTGCCGAGTAAAACTGTGAGGGACGGGAAAAACCCACCGTGGTTCAACAACAAAGTTAGGAAACTACTGCGTAAGCAAAGAGAGCTTTACTCCAAGTTTAAACGCAGCCAAAACCTCTCAGACAAACAGAAGCTAAACTATGTCAAAGTTAGCGTAAGGAGGGCTATGCGTGAAGCGTTCAGCGAATTCGAAAATAAAATTCTATGCACCGACTTGACAGAAAATCCTAGGAAGTTCTGGTCTTACGTTAAATCAGTAAGTGGCTCGAAACAGACACTCCGGGATGATGATGGCATTGAAACAGAGGATGACACGCGTAAAGCTGAAATACTAAACACCTTTTTCTAAAGCTGTTTCATAGAGGAAGACCGCTCTGCAGTTCCTTCTCTAAAACCTCGCACAAACGAAAAAATGGCTGACATCGAAATAAGTGTCCAAGGAATAGAAAAGCAACTGGAATCACTCCACAGAGGAAAGTCCACTGGACCTGACGAGATACCAATTCGATTCTACACAGAGTACGCGAAAGAACTTGCCCCCTTTCTAACAGCCGTGTACCGCAAGTCTCTAGAGGAACGGAAGGTTCCAAATGATTGGAAAAGAGCACAGGTAGTCCCAGTCTTCAAGAAGGGTCGTCGAGCAGATGCGCAAAACTATAGACCTATATCTCTGACGTCGATCTGTTGTAGAATTTTAGAACATGTTTTTTGCTCGCGTATCATGTCGTTTTTGGAAACCCAGAATCTACTCTGTAGGAATCAACATGGATTCCGGAAACAGCGATCGTGTAAGACCCAACTCGCTTTATTTGTTCACGAGACCCAGAAAATATTAGATACAGGCTCCCAGGTAGATGCTATTTTCCTTGACTTCCGGAAGGCATTCGATACAGTTCCCCACTGTCGCCTGACAAACAAAGTAAGAGCCTACTGAATATCAGACCAGCTGTGTGGCTGGATTGAAGAGTTTTTAGCAAACAGGACACAGCATGTTGTTATCAATGGAGAGACGTCTACAGATGATAAGGTAACCTCTGGCGTGCCACAGGGGAGTGTTATGGGACCTTTGCTTTTCACAATATATATAAATGACCTAGTAGATAGTGTCGGAAGTTCCATGCGGCTTTTCGCGGATGATGCTGTAGTATACAGAGAAGTTGCAGCATTAGAAAATTGTAGCGAAATGCAGGAAGATCTGCAGCGGATAGGCACTTGATGGAGGGAGTGGCAACTGACCCTCAACATAGATAAATGTAATGTATTCCGAATACATAGAAAGAAGGATCCTTTATTGTATGATTATATGATAGCGGAACAAACACTGGTAGCAGTTACTTCTGTAAAATATCTGGGAGTATGCGTGCGGAACGATTTGAAGTGGAATGATCACATAAAATTAATTGTTGGTAAGGCGGGTACCAGGTTGAGATTCATTGGGAGAGTCCTTAGAAAATGTAGTCCATCAACAAAGGAGGTGGCTTACTAAACACTCGTTCGACCTATACTTGAGTATTGCTCATCAGTGTGGGATCCGTACCAGATCGGGTTGACGGAGGAGATAGAGAAGATCCGAAGAAGAGCGGCGCGTTTCGTCACAGGGTTATTTGGTAACCGTGATAGCGTTACGGAGATGTTTAGCAAACTCAAGTGGCAGACTCTGCAAGAGAGGCGCTCTGCATCGCGGTGTAGCTTGCTCGCCAGGTTTCGAGAGGGCGCGTTTCTGGATGATGTATCGAATATATTGCTTCCCCCTACTTATACTTCCCGAGGAGATCACGAATGTAAAATTAGAGAGATTCGAGCGCGCACGGAGGCTTTCAGACAGTCGTTCTTCCCGCGAACCATACGCGACTGGAACAGAAAAGGGAGGTAATGACAGTAGCACGTAAAGTGCCCTCCGCCACACACCGTTGGGTGGCTTGCGGAATATAAATGTAGATTAGAAGAGAGGGCGTGTAAGACACTATCGCATACTATAAACATAAAAACTAGGCATCGTGTATTGATACGTTGATATTGATGTTTATGACCGCTTTCTAGTTCCTAACCCGACCATCATGCTACGTTTCATCCCTTTAAAAACAGATACTCTCCATTTTAAAGGGAGACTCCTCACTACAACTCCTTTTTTTCAAAAAAATGTCTGTTTCACATCTTTGGAGTGTTTACCCTTAGATCCCAAAACGATTAGTCTGTATTTGAATTACAAGCACGTCTAAGAACTGTTTGAAAGAGTTGTGTCACAACGAAAGATGTTAGAGACAAATTTTCATTTCTACCACCCTCAAATAGAAACGTATTTGCTCCTTAGTTGCCATGAACTGAAACTGGGAAAAACAAGTGGCAAAATTTCTAGGAAAACTGAAGAGTAACAATTGGCAGCTAGTCGTTGGAAATCCACTATTTTGCCTGTTATCTGTGCAAATACCAATGTACGGCATGCAACGAAGTCCTGTTCAGTACAATCAACAACCTTGAAGGAAACAGGCACTGGCCTACAATCAGATATCCCTACCGCTGCACCTCCTCAAGAAGACAAGAGAGCAGATTTTTATCCAGAAAATTCAAGGAAAAGCGACTCTGATCTTGAAATTACAAGAAGAAGCCTCTTGTATGCAGGAAGGAAAACGTTATGGTACCGCTGAATTTTAATGGTTATGTGCTTTGTAGTAACATTCACTTTTTGATAAAGTGTTAAAATCCATTCCACCACAAATTTGTTTTCTTTTTTTTTTCTAAGCACAGTGCCAACTTTTTTTGTCATAAACATTAACCAGTCTGAATGAAATTTTTGCTGGAACTTGTCTTGATGTTCGCACTTGTATGTGATGGTTACGATGTCACTAAGTCATAGCCTCGACTGAACAGTTGCCCCACTTCTTCAACGTAAACTGATGATAATGTATCATATGTTTCTTTTGTCCGCTTCTTTGCGTTGACAAAATATTTTCGCACTTCATTTGCTGCTTCATCTAGAATACAAACATGGCTACCTTCGCTAAAACTGCTTTATTTTTTGCGAACAGTCTTCCTTTGTATTTATTCTTTTTGAAGTTTACTCGGCGCCAGTAAGTCATGTCTTGTTTGTTTGTACAGTCCACTATATACTAATGACCGTTGTAAATCAATAAAGGCTTCCCTTTGGTGGTATCGGTGAACTTCATTATCTCGGCAATAAACCACGGAACACTACTTGCCAGTCAGAGGCGAACCCTAGGAGAAAGCCATGCACTCTACGAACTGGTGCGTGGACAGGGAACTTTGTGCAGGAGATGGGGCTTTGGACTTGCTCAGAATACTTCGCAGATAGTGGCGGACGGGCTGGTGTATCCTACTTGTGGAACACATTTTCCACTACCAATAGTGTTCTGCGCATTGTTCAAACGTCAACGCATTCCCTCTCCGTACAAGTGTCGCTCCGTCCAAGTGTTACAAACTCAGTTTCATAAAGTACCCACGGGCGGATGGTTACCTGAACTGTGTAGCTGCATGGATCAGTCGGAAGAGCATACACTGAGATTCAGAGTATACATTGTTAGTGTGCAGAGGTTAGTGAAATATTACGAGAGCTGCATAATGTAATTTTAGAAAAAGATTTACAAACAAAAGACTAATTTAAGCTCCGCGATGAGTCTCAGACCACCGTGCGACGCCGACCGGCCGCCGGGTCATCCTGTGCCATCTGGCTTCATTCGGGTGCGGTACGAAGAGACGTAGCTTCAAAACATAGTTTTTCCGCCCTTTTTCGGCATACAGCACATTGCAGTCTCTAGTTATTATTCAAGAAGCTTCTCAGTTGAGTTGATTAAGCTGAATGGACCCCATTCCATCATTTATTGCAGTCCCGGGAATTCAACCCGGATCCTCCACTTACTGGTGAGATTCGCTGACACTAAGTTACGGAGAGCGAACGGAAAAAAAGTCCGCACACATCTAAATTTTTGGAGGCCCTTGAAAAATGATTAGTGTTACGCAAGATTCAGAACGTGTCAATGCTATCAGATGAAATATGCTTAATAATAAAGTTAACAGGAGTCAACACTCCCATAAAAACCGGTTTCGACTCACCAGTCATTTTCAGTAGCCCACAAAATTAATCATGAGGTAAGGTTGCGTCAAATGGAGGTCATATGTAAGTGGCTCTTGCCACTAGAGTCAACATAATTTGACGCAGCCTTAGGCCACTAATAGTTTTACGGGCTCTTGGGATGAATAGCGCTGTAGATATCGCCGTCCAAGTTCATAATTCCGTGTTCCTTGACTTTTCTTTTTTTTTTTTTTCTTTTTCTTCAGTCATCAGACTGTTCGATGCGGACTGCCACGAATTCCTCTCCTGTGCCAACCTCTTCATCTCAGAGTAGTACTTGCAACATACATCCTCAAATATTTGCTAGGTTTTTTCCAGTTTCTTTCTCTACAGCTTTTACCCTCTACAGCTCCCTCCATTACCACGGAAGTTATTCCCTGACGTCTGAACAGAACTCCTACCATCCTGTCCCTCTTTCTTGTCAGTGTTTTCCATACATTTCTTCTCTCGCCGATTCTGCGGAGAACCTCCTCATTCCTTAACTTAGCAGTCCACCTAGTTCTCAACATACTTCAATAGCATCACATCTGAAATGCTTCGATCCTCTTCTTTTTCGGTCTTCCCAACGTCCAGGTTTCACTATTATATAATACTGTGTTCCAAACGCAAATTCTCAGAAATTTCTTCCTCAGATTGAGGGTTACGTTTCATACTAACAGATTCCTCTTGGCCAGAAATGTTCTTTTTGCTAGTGCTAGTCTGCTTTTTATGTTCTCCTCGCTCCATCCGTTGTTATTTTGTCGCCTAGGTAACAGAATTCCTTAAATTCATCTGCTTCGTGATAACTAATCCTGATGTTAAGTCTCTCACTGTTCTCGTTTCTGCTTCTTCCCATTATTTTCGTCTTTCTTCGATTTACTCTCAGTCCATATTCTGTACTCATTTAAGTGCTCATTCGATTCAGCAGATCCCGCAATACTTCTTCACTTTCACTGAGGGTAGCAAAGTCATCAGCGATTCTTATCATTGATATTATTTCACCTTGAATTTTAATTTCACTCTTAAACCTTTCTTTTATTTCTGTCATTGCTTCTTCAGTGTATAGATTGAACAGAAAGGGCGAAAGATTACCACCTGTGTCACACCCTTTTCAATACGAGCACTTCATTATTGGTCTTCTACCCTTATTAATCCCTCTTGGTTCTTGTACATATCGTATATTACCCTTTTTTTCCTACTGCTTACCCCTATTTTTCTCAGAATTTCGAAAATCTTGCACTATTTTACACTGTTGATCGTTTCTTTCCAGGTTGAAAAATTCTATGAACGAGTTTTGATTTTCCTTTAGTCCCTCTTCCATTATCAACCGCAACATCAGAAATGTCTCTCTGCCGCCTTTACCTCTCCTAAAGCCAAACTGATCGTTATCTAACATCCTCGATTTTCACTTCTCAACAGATGTAAAGGAAATTTCGGGTGTGCCCAAGGACGTGAGATGAGACCGTTACTGTTTGCAACACATATAAATGATCTATCTAGATAATAACCTCGGAAGCTCCATTAAAGCTGTTCAGAAACGACACGTTATCTATAAGAAGGCATCAACGCCAGGGGGCTGTAGCCACTTAAGCAAGATCTGTGGAGGGTCGATGACTGGTGCTGCGACTGGTAGCTGAGCCTGAACGTAAATAAACGTAACGTACTGCGCATAAAGAGGCGAACAGATCCACTGCTGCATGATTACGCTGTTGAAGGCAAGTCACTGGAAACGTGAACTACAGTGAAATACATATGAGTAACCATTCTGAGCAACCTAAATTGAAATTGCCACAGAAAACAAAACCTGACTAAGATTCATTGGCAGAAAAAAAATGTAATTGATCTATGAGACAACTAGCTCACAAAACACTTGTTTGACCAATTCTTGAGTACTGTTTATCAGTTTGGTGTCGTAACCTGATTTGATTAGTAGAAGAATAGAAAAGACGCAGTGAAGAGCGGCACGTTTCCTCACTGGATCGTTTAGAGTGTTATGGAGATGTTCAAGAAACTCCTGTGGCACACACTACAAGAGGGGAGTTGTGCATCACAGAGAGATTTGCTATATATATTTCGAGAAAGTACTTTCCGGGAAAAGTCGGACAAGATATTACGTCCTCCTACACATGTCTCGCTAAATGATTACAACGATAAAATCACCAAAAACGGCTTTTCAGTTTCCATCTTTCGAGTTATAAAACAGACTGGTGGCGCTACACTGGTGGAGATCGCATCTATTTTGTGACATCAGTGACCGGTGCACTGCGGCATCTCCTCAAAGAAAGGCAGTGGGATTGACCTATGCAACTATCGACTGGCGTTTCCCGGGATCTCTCCGTCGGTTGCTGTCGGCCTACATGACCTGACACTCGCTCACTTGCTGTTCAGCTTACGTCCATCCAGAGTTGCCTCTTATTTACACGAACGACGCAAATCCGTATAAAAATGCAAATTACATTCATTAGCTACTGGCAATCACCGGTATTGATACAAGTTTCATTAGTTGGTGGGGATCAATTATTCTGATTTGACTGGTCTTTTTAACTCCGGTTTGATATTAGTTACGGGAAAATTTTGGGGAAAAAAACGGACGCATAACACTACATATTTTGCAGACACTAACTCACAAAAACAGCATTAGACATACATCACAACATGACTTGTAACATCTTACTTTGAGGACAACGGTGTGTGACGACGGCAGGGAAATTAAATACTTGCCTCTGAAGGCTGCAATGCCGTAACGTGGACAGAAATGACACGACTCTCGTGAAAGTGGAGTCACAAGATCAGATGCGCAATGTGTTGTTTCAGGGTCATCTGAGTCACAGTGTTGGAATTACCATGGATGTCTACCGAAGGATAACTAACGGAATTCTGTCCCCGAAGCCTGTAGACCCTGGCTGCTGGATGAGATAGCTTGGTCGGAATTGGCTATGAAGCTGAATGCTGCGAGGAGAGAGATGCCTGGACGGAAATACCTGGATCTGTATTAGGTGTAAAAATCCTCATCTGATCGCTTTACAGTTCAATGTAGCAGCACTGGCTCCGGTGCTTAGAGACAGTCTGTGTACTGTGGGAGGTGCTGAAAGCGAATGATAGATGTCGAAATACGTGCGTATCTTATTACGCCCCTCATGTGAGGGAGGCATAAACATAGAAAATCAACTTAATAATAATATACAACAAATATCACAGAATTATTAATTCACAAACATAAACTAATGAGCGAAAGCGTTGTGACCATTTGTTTGATAGTATGTTATTTCAACTTAGGAACATAATACTGCAGTGGTTTGTGTAGCACGGATTCGACAAGTTCTTGGCTGGTTTCTATGTGGCACCAGAGGCCTTCACAGAGGCCACACAATTCCCGCAAATTAAGGGCCAGTAATTTGTGGACATGGAACTAGCATTCGATAGCTTCCCAGGTGTATACCTTTGGAATCATACCAGGCGAATTTGGTGGCCACAACATCAATAGGTTTTAACTATCTTGCTCCTCAAGCTACTGTCGCACATTGTTTTACCTCGCTGCTGTAATCGTTGAGGAAAACATCGAACATGAAGGTATGCAGGTGGTCCGCAATGATGGTCACGTAGTCCGCAGTTGTCGCAATGTCTTCGGTTTCGACAATTAGAAGTATTGAAGCCCAAATGAATGTTGCCCATAGCAAAATACTGTCACTACCGGCCTGCATGCGTGTCGTGATACATGTTTCGAGCAACCATTCACCTGGATGACAGAGTATTCGACAATACCATCGACCTGGAGTAACAGGAAGTATCATACACCCCACCAGACAAAACATTTTCATCGATCCGATCTCGATGATCGTAACTGACGACGTTATTGAGTCAATATGGATGCACGAACAAGATCGTTTGCTGCGGAGCTCCACGTTCAACAATCTACGCCGAATGGTGTGCTACGAAATATTTGTACCTAAACTAGCATTATACGTCGTCAGATGTGCATTTATGCTTTACAGATAGGCAAGCCTCCAACTTCCACGTTCTGTGATGAAGCGTGGATCCAACATCTTGTCACCTACACATGGTGTGACCGTTCTTCAAAAATTTTGCACGGATGCTCACAACAATAGCACACGAACAGCCGACCATCATCACTGTTTGCAAGATGTTTCTCCCAGGCACTGGACCGCGACTACCTGCCGCTTGTCCAAAACGCTTATGTCAGTGGATTTCCCCACTTGCGACACGTCGTCGCTAGAATGACTCCCCCATTCGTGTCTGCTTCGATTATATGCTTTCCTTAGGGTGTTAGTTCCTTCAACGTCAACAGACGGTATTCAGAACGCGGTGGGCAGTATTTATAATGTTTTACCTCAACAGTACACAATATATAGTACACCATATTATTACATCAACATGCACTATGTGATCAAAAGTATCCGGACACCCCAAAAAACGTAGGTTTTCATATTAGGTGCATTGTGCTGCCACCTAGTACCAGGTACTGCATATCAGCAACCTCAGTAGTCATTAGACATCGTGAGAAAGCAGAATGGGGCGCTTCGCGGAACTCACGGACTTTGAACGTGGTCAGGTGATTGGGTGTCACTTGTGTCATACGTCTGTACGCGAGATTTCAACACTCCTAAACATCCCTATGTCCACTGTTTCCGATGTGATAGTGAAATGGAAACGTGAAGGGACACGTACAGTACAGAAGCGTACGGGCCGACCTCGTCTCTTGACTGACAGAGATCGCCGATAGTTGAAGAGGGTCGTAATGTGTAGTAGGCAGACATCTATCCAGACCATCACACAGGAATTTCAAACTGCATGAGGATCCACTACAAGTACTATGACAGTTAGGTGGGAGGTGATAAAACTTGGCCGGCCGTGGTGGCCGAGCGGTTCTAGGTGCTACAGTCTGGAACAGCGCGACCGCTACGGTTGCAGGTTCGAATCTTGCCTCGGGCATGGATGTGTGTGATGTCCTTAGGTTAGTTAGGTTTAAGTAGTTCTAAGTTTTAGGGCACTGATGACCTCAGAGCCATTGGAACCATTTGATAAAACTTGGATTACATGGTAGAGCGGCTGCTCATAAGCCACAAATCACGCCGGTAAATGCCAAACGACGCTTCACTTGGTGTAAGGAGCGTAAACATTGGACGATTGGACAGTGGAAAAACGTTGTGTGGAGTGACGAATGGCGGTACACAGTGTGGCGATCCGATGGCAGGGTGTGGGTACGGCGTATGCCAGAGTGTGTAGTGCCAACAGTAAAAGTCGGAGGCGGTGGTGTTATGGTTCAAATGGCTCTAAGCACTGTGGGACTAAACATCTGAGAGCATCAGTCCCCTAGACTAAGAACTACTTAAACCTAATTAACTTAAGGACATCACACATATCCATGCTCGAGGCAGGATTCGAACCTGCGACCTTAGTAGCAGCGCGGTGCCGGATGAAACCCTTAGAACCGCTCGGTCACAGCGGCCGGCGGTGGAGTTATGGTGTGGTCGTTTTTTTCATGGAGGGGGCTTGCACCCATTTTTATTTTGCGTGGCACTATCATGGCACAGGCCTACATTGATGTTGTAAGCACCTTCTGGCTTCCCACTGTTGAAAAGCAATTCGGGGATGGCGATTGGATCTTTCGACACGTTTGAGCACCTATTCATAATGCACGACCTGTGGCGCAGTGGTTACAGGACAATAACATCCCTGACATGAATCCTAAAGAACACCTTTGAGTTGTTTTGGAGCGCCGACTTCGTGCCAGGCTTCACCGACCGACTTCGATACCTCTCCTCAGTGCAGCACTCGAAGAATGGGCTGCCATTTCCCAAGAAACCTTCCAGCTCCTGGCTGAACGTATGCCAGCGGGAGTGGAAGCTGTTATCAAGGTTAAGGGTGGGCCAACACTACATTGAATTCCAGCATTACCGATGGAGGGTGCCATGAACTTGTAAGTCATTTTCAGGCAGGTGTCCGGATACTTTTGATCACATAGTGTAACTTGTATCGTAATTCCAATATAGTTGTAATACAGCGTGATTGTTATCAACGTTTGAAAACCCTGAAGCAATATAAGATACATGGCACCGCAAATGTCGGGAAATACCCCAAAGGTGAATGACAAATGTTGAACATGGTACGTCACATCCAAAATACGGAGGACATTTCCGAGTGTTTATAAGAAGCGATAATTGAGCGATGCAGTACTTGCATTCAAGCAAGTGGTTCAACTCTCGTAAACCTTTTGTTGGTTCAAATGGCTCTGAGCACTATGCGACTTAACTTCTGAGGTCATAAGTCGCCTAGAACTTAGAAATAATTAAACCTAACTAACCTAAGGACATCACATACATCTATGCCCGCGGCAGGATTCGAACCTGCGACCGTAGCGGTCACTCGGTTCCAGACTGTAGCGCCTAGAACCGCACGGCCACTCCGGCCGGCTAACCTTTTGTAAATGTGATCTATTGTAAACGCGGAAGTTACAAAACTATTGTCCTGCCTGTAACCAAGCAAAAGCTGTTCTTCTTCTGTGTTTCTTTGCTTTTTTTCCTTCTGTTTTTGTTTGCAGACATTACTTAGCGGGGATCTCATAAGTTTTTTACTGCTAACGACGCAATTCGGCAGCCTATACTCATTTACTTGTGACACAATGTGGTAGGTTTTTGTTAAGCTATACTTTGCAATAAGCTAGCAGAGACCGCGAAAATGGTGTATAAATTAATAAATTGATAACGCCGCCTAAACGGTAATTGTCTCACGCAATGAAACTAATACTGCCTGCCAGGCGCCAGACACGAACCCAGAGCTACACGTGCTAAAGTGGCGGACGTAGGCCCGAGCCACATCGACGTGTCTGCGATGATTAGGAGCGACAGACCGATAGCCGCAATGGCTGCACGTGCTGCGAGGTACATCGCTTGGTGACTTCAGATGCTGAACGTTTTTCATCCAATTTTGGGGTGCTTCCCGACATTTACTGCCCCAAGTGTCTTGTATTAAATTGTCTCAGCATCATCTACGTCGCTTCTGAGGTTTTTACACGTTAACAATAATCACCCTGTATAACAACATACTCACACGTTAACAAACGACACGTAGTTGCAGTTTGTTGTCCCATTAACATTACATCGCACGATAGTATCCTTACTTCGTTCAGCAGAATACCTGTATAATTAATGAAAACTTGCTATAACGATCTGCTTTAGTATCTAGACAGCAGGCTAAATGTCAGTGCCACCAAATAAGTAAATGTCAACGACCTAAATGATCATAATATTTCAAGTCCAACAGAAGTGTCTCATTGATACTCTGAAGGATACTACGTTTTTGCGTTCACACCAATGAAGAACTTGGTTGTCCCGCACGGACAGGTAGGCTGGGTGCGGGAGGGCAGAGGCGCCATGTTTGGCAACGCGGTCCCCGGACAGTACGTAGCGAGAAGCGCAGCCAATCATCGCGTTAAGCCGTGTATCCGCCCGGCCGGCTTCCCGGCTGACCAGCCCGTCGCCACACGAGTTTCACACCAGCGCATCGTAGTGGCGGGTCCGTCGCACTGCCAATTGGTGCCCTCTCGGAGCGCTCTCCACAATACCACATGTTGTGCAACAGGTGAATGCGTCTATGCTCCAGTTAACGAAGATCATAGCTACCTCAGCTCTACACGGGTAGAGGAGAGAATTGCCAGAGCCCGCATCTGGCGTAGTAGTCATCTCGTTCGATTTCGATTGGTTGAGTAATTCGCGCATTACTGGGCAAACGTAGCTTCGCATAAGCAGGATCCTTACAAGAAAGGCTGCATCTAAGAACCTCAAATGACGGGAATTCTATCATCAATGTGCAGAATCGCTTATGAATTTGAGATCCAGAGTATGTCATGACGGTCATATGTTAGAAGACACTGATGGTGTGGCTCAACGTCTAACATGCTGACAAATTAAAAGTGTGTGCTGCAGCAGGACTCGAATCTTGTGCTTTCAATGACGATTGGTGCACCGACTTGGCTGTCAGTGCACGGTTCATGACCCACTCTGACAGCTTTACGTCTACCGGCACCTCTTCTCCTACTGCCCCAACTTCAGAGAAGTTCTCCTGCATATCTTCCACTTCTACAGCTACGTAAATACTCCGCAAATCACCGTACGGTGCGTGTCGGAGGGTACCATATAACACTATTAGTCATTTCCTTTCCTGCTGCATTCGCGAGTAGAGTGAGGAAAAACTGGCTCTGAGCACTATGAGACTTAACATCTGATGTCATCAGTCCCCTAGAACTTAGAACTACTTAAACCTAACTAACCTAAGAACATCACACACATCCATGCCGGAGGCAGGATTCGAACCTGCGAATGTAGCAATCACGCGGTTCCGGACTGAAGCGCCTAGAACCGCTCGGACACCGCGGCCGGCAGAGTTAGCGAAAAACGCCTGTCTATATGCTTCCGCATTAGCCCTGCTTTCGCATTTCTTCGTGATCCTTAAACGAAACGTATGGTGACGGCAGTAGAATCGTACTGCAGTCAGCTTCAACTGCCACTTCTCTTAATTCTTCGTAATATGTTTCTTGAAAAGAACATCTTCTCTTCAAGGATTCCCATTCGAGTTACCGAAGCATCCCCGTAATACTTGTCTGTTGTTAGAACCCACCGGTATATAGCAGCCCACGTGCGAATTACTTCGATCCGAAACACTTGAGCAGGTTAACCACAGTTTCCCAAAATTCTTCCAATAAACGTAAATCGGCCATTCACTTTCCCTACCACAATCCTCACATGCTCATTCAATTCCATACTGCTTCGCAACGCTACCCCCAGATATTTAAACGACGTGTTTGTGTCGAGCAGGACACTACTAATGCTGTATGCGAACATTTGCATTAACTTGCATTTTTTGACATTTGGAGTTAGCTACGATTTATCACACCAACCGCCATTTTGTGTAAGTCATCCTGTATTCTCCTACAGTCACTCTTTGACAACATCTTCCCGTACACCACAGTATCATAAGCCAACCACCACCCTGCTCATGACGATACTATTGTCTCTGATGAATACTCGCCGTAGAGGACAACGTACTGGGCTCTATTATCTTGCGGGACTAGCTTTCCAAAAGAAAGGATCGCGGAGAAACGGCATGCTGGAGAAATTCTGTAAGGTTCAGATGGTTTGAGAAGAAGTACTGACGGAAACAAAGGTGTGAGGAGAGGAAGAAACGGGGGGGGGGGGGGGGGGGGAGAGGAGGGGGGCTGTGGGAAGAGTTGTGAGCCAAGCTTGGATAGTTCAGTCGGTACAGTGTCGCTTGCCCGCGAAAAGCGAAAGTCCCAGGTTCAAGTGCCTCTACGGCACACAGTTTAAATCTGCCAGGAAATTTCAAATCAGCGCACTCTCCGCTGCAGGATGAAAATTCCTTCTGGGTCTAACACCAAGTGATTCCTACTGGGTCTAACACCAAGTCATTGACACTCTTATGAAGCAGAAACTGTAGCAGGCTTTTAGTCAGGTACCACTGCCTCGTGTTCGATACAAACAGCAAGATGGAACCGCAAGCGTCAGTGTCAACTACCGAATGCAGCAACGTGCTGACGACAGATATTGCTGTAACAGCGGAATGGCTGGGCATAATGTAGCAAAAGAGTCACAATTTCAGTTGTAGACAACTACAGCCTATGACAAGCCCGGAACGTTCCAGTCTGTCTCCTCCCTGGAAATACAGCGGTGTCAGGAGAAGTCCCTGTCCCCCCCACGATCGGAGTCTACGCACTAAGTATATAGCCCTCCTACCTCTTCGGCTAATTAGGCTTTTCCATATGACCGTGTACCTAAAGTTATTAATCTGTGGGCAAAAGGCATCTACTCCGAAGAATAATGCAAAACCGAGAGAGGTAGATGAAGCTATAACCGAATCATCACTGCTCAGTACTTTAGCAATGACAATTAGAAACAATGTTCGCTTAACTTGATGCATTTTCATTACATAAACTAGTTTTT
Source organism: Schistocerca americana (assembly GCF_021461395.2). Classification (NCBI taxonomy): domain Eukaryota; kingdom Metazoa; phylum Arthropoda; class Insecta; order Orthoptera; family Acrididae; genus Schistocerca; species Schistocerca americana. The sequence goes on along the minus strand of NC_060121.1, from coordinate 551,519,758 downwards.
AATTAACAGTAGTTAGCGGAAAATCTGGAAAAAAGATTATCAAAGTATGTCATTAATGAAAAGAACCATCGATCGCCAGTTCCTCACTGGAAGAAGGATAATTAAATTGAAACTGAACATTAAACTCGCAAGCAGTCTTACGTAAGAACAGTTATTGGCGTCATAACGTAGGAACAGTACCTAATGCATACTTTCAGTACGTCACACCACACACGTCACAGTAGTCAAATAATAATCAAATGGCAAACACATACAACATATTGTACTAATTCTCAAAGATCAGTTAAAATAAGATTGTTTACTGGCTGTGAACAGGAACATTTTGTTACATTACTCACCGTAATACTGACTGTCGTAATTGTAACAAACAGAAATATTGTTTGAATTTACTCATCGGTAAGGTCTGTCTTTTACTTAGCAGTTATTCAGATATTTCTTTGTACTAGAAGTTATAAATTATGCCACTAACTACAAATTAGAACTGTGCTTTGACAGTGAAATTATGTGTCCAAGTTACGTAATGTTTTACTAGCAGTTTTTTATTATGAAAGTAACTCTATTTTTAGCAAATGCATCATTCTATTTCTGACATAATTCATACTACAGCCAAAGATTTTATTATTACGCAACTTCCAAAGTTGGAAAAATTATGTTTTGATAATTTAATAATTAAATGTTCACTTCATTGTCAATTCTTTTTTCTGATTATCTCGGTACGTACAAAGGAATAGGATGGATACTACTTGGATAACGACTTAGGAAAATTATTTACGAGACAATATGTACAAAAACAATGTTATTTATGCAATAAAATTCCAAATACGCTGGTCAGCCTATTACGCTTCTAGTTATAAAAGTCTAGACCTTACGTCAGTTCATGATGCCGTTGCTTTGTCGAGTGGCTTCATTTAGCTGTAAAAGAGGGCACAGGTTGATATTCTTGCCATACTACATCTAATAACAAGGGCCCACAGTACTCTTGGTGTTATGTGAACACTCTTGCTGCCCAATAAATGCCCTACACATAGCTCGCCCATAGTAAACATCCGCCAAAACGACCATTTCAGTGTTCAGTACTCCGCAAGCTACCGTATGGTGTGTGGCGGAGGGTACCGTGTACCAGTGCCAGTGCCGGCCGAAGTGGCCGCGCGGTTCTGGCGCTGCAGTCTGGAACCGCGAGACCGCTACGGTCGCAGGTTCGAATCCTGCCTCGGGCATGGATGTGTGTGATGTCCTTAGGTTAGTTAGGTTTAACTAGTTCTAAGTTCTAGGGGACTAATGACCTCAGCAGTTGAGTCCCATAGTGCTCAGAGCCATTTGAACCAGTGCCAGTCAATTCATTTTCTGCTCGACTTGTAAACAGAGCGAGGAAAAAACGACTATATGTACTGCTCCTTACAAGGCCTAGTCCCTCTAATCTTATCTTCATGATCCTTACACAAAATGTACGTTGGCGGCAGTAGAATTGTTCTGCATTCTGTCTCAAACGCCGATTCGCAAAATTTTCTCAGTAGAGCTCCTTGAAAAGGGCGTCACCTTCCCTCAGCTGATTCCCACTTGAGTTCTTGAAACATCTCCGTAATACTAGGATTTGTTCGAACCCACCGGTAATAAATCTAGAAACCTGCCTTTGAATTGCTTTGACGTCTTGCCTTAATCCGACCTAGTGCGGATCCCAATCATTCGAACAGTACTCAATAGTGGGTCGCATGAGTGTCCTATACGCGATCTCCTTTACTGATGAACCACTATTTCGTAAAATTCTCCCAATAAACCGAAAACGACCATTTCATATTTCCTTGCAATGTTACGCCTAGATATTCAATCGACATGACTGTGTCAAGAAGCACACTACTAATATTGTCTTTCTACTTATCTGCATTAACTTATATTTCTCAACGTTTAGAGCTAGCTATCATACATCACATCAACTAGAAATTTTGTGTAAGTCGTCTTGTATCGTCGTGCTGTCATGCAACGACGACACCTTCTCATACACCACAACACCATGAGCAAACAGTCGTACCGAGCGAGGTGGCGCAGTGGTTAGACACTGGACTCGCATTCGGGAGGACGACGGTTCAATCCCGCGTCCGGCCATCCTGATTTAGGTTTTCCGTGATTTCCCTAAATCACTCCAGGCAAATGCCGGGATGGTTCCTCTGAAAGGGCACGGCCGACTTCCTTCGCCATCCTGCCCTAATCCGATGAGACCGATGACCACGCTGTCTGGTCTCCTTCCCCTAAACAACCAACCAACCAAACAGTCGTAGAATGCTACTTACCCCGTTCTCCAGATCATCTATGTATATAGCAAATAACAGTGGTCCTAACACATTTCCCTGGAGCACACTGACGATACCATCGACTCTGTCATGCTACACTATTAAATTAGGCTTAATGAAGTGCTGCACACATCCAGGGCTTTAGAATAGTTTATTTCCAAAAAGATTGTGAGAAACAGTAGCTATCATGAGAAATTTACTAACCTTTAAGCTAGCGGACCAGGCGCCAAACCCAGCCCATTTAGAAAAAGACTCGCCTATCCTTTCTGAGCTGGACAAGCTTCCCTTCCCGCAGAAAAGGAAAATCGGTTCTGGTGTCGGCAATTCAGTAAGTCCTGCGTGAGGCCATTGTGACGTAACTGTAACATATCACTTCACAATTTGGATATAACTTTGCTAAGATTCCACTCGGCGCCTTTTTTGGGGTAGGAAGAATAGTTGCCCACGTCCACGCCAATCTGTCTGTTGGACTGCTCGGGCGTCAAACTCGACTTTATATTTGTACACGAAAGTGTAGCCGCATGCCGGCATGTACATTACCATTATTTGCACGATGATTCTGATGGTGTAATCAGATTTTCAATATCTTTATTAGTTTAAAGTTTAGTATCTGACGATAAATTATACAAGTAACACCCGGAAACAAATTTCCAAAATCTAAATGGTTTATCCGATTTTGCCGATCGACATGTCTTTAGAAATCAATTAGTGTAAACCTAAACTGGTATAAATTACAGGCATGTAACTTGAATATTACATGAGTTATTAGAGGTCAAAGTGGCTGATTACTATCGATCGCGTCAGGCCTTAAGTACTCCACAGTTACACGAAAATATGGTAGCAGCATGCTTATAAATATATTTATTCATCTATGTCTTTGTTTATATCCGACATATACTATTCATGAAGAAATTGGTTAAATATTTACTGTGGTTTAGAAAGCACAGAGACCTTAGGCTGCTGGTCTACCTTTTGTTTCTATTATTTGATTTATTTATGTATTTAATAATGTGTGTTAGAGTGTGTTTAAGGTCCAGCCGTAGGAATATTTACTTAATTTCAAGTTTTTTAAATGTAAATCCAGTAAGTCGAATTTGTTTCGTTATGTTGTGTGCATTGGTTTGGAGACTGTGCGGGAGCACTCTAGCCAATCACAGCGATCGTTCCAAAAAGGACACATGGAAGTGGGGGAGGAGGATCGTTTTCCAGGGAGGACACGAGGCTGTGCGGAACAGTGCGGCGTGAGGGACAGTGGCACAGGATGGAGAGTGCGGGACAGTACGGCGCGACGGACGCACAGTCGCGAGAGACACTCGGAGAGTGTGGAGCGGTTTGTGCATGGTGGTGGGTGATATAAATACTTCGGAGTGCCGACTGGTGAACTTGTGAGATTTCGGTGGTTTCTACAGTGAAGACGTAGTATGCGTTTAGAAGTGGGTACCTCACGAGCTACGTTGTTGCTCATAACTGATTACGTGAAGTAGGAATCGATCGTTTCCCTGTTATTCAACTTATGTTTTATTTATTTGCTGGACCAACGACACCAATAAGTGTTTGCAGAAATATACCGCATTCTCAAAAGTACTTCTACTATCGTACTCATCATTCAAAGTCGTTAAGATAGTGTCTGCAGATTTTATTTAGTTGCAAAATTTCTACGTTACGTTCGCAATTGTCGATTGATGGGAACCTTCGACCATTCGATTCATGTGTCTATTCATACTGTATACAGTAGACTCAGCAGTATTTGGTTTGTAATGCGGCAACTACGTATCCCAGCCCCTAGACAACGAAACCAGCCAAAACTTTTAATATTTCAACACAGAGTCAGAGGGTGCGTAGTTGAGGGCCACAACACCATTTCATTTTATTTGAAAGCCCGCAAGATGTCCTTTCCTCTTCAACTGTACAGTCTACCGAGGACTTCAGGAAGGCATTTGATACGGTTCCGCACTTACGTTTAGTGAAAAAAATACGAGCTTACGGAATATCGGACCAGGTTTGTGATTGGATTCAGGATTTCCTAGAAGAAAGAACACAACATGTCATTCTTAACGGTTCAAAATCTGCAGATGTAGAGGTAATTTCGGGAGTACCGCAGGGAAGCGTGATAGGACCTTTATTGTTTACAATATACATAAATGACTTAGTTGACAACATCGGTAGCTCCGTGAGGCTATTTGCAGATGACACGGTTGTCTACAAGAAAGTAGCAACATCAGAAGACTCGTACGTACTCCAGGAGGACCTGCAGAGGATTAATGCATGGTGCGACAGCTGGCAGCTTTCCCTAAACGTAGATAAATGTAATATAATGCGCATACATAGGGGCAGAAATCCATTCCAGTACGATTATGCCATAGGTGGTAAATCATTGGAAGCGGTAACGACCGTAAAATACTTAGGAGTTACTGTCCGGAGCGATCTGAAGTGGAATGATCACATAAAACAAATAGTGGGAAAAGCAGGCGCCAGGTTGAGATTCATAGGAAGAATTCTAAGAAAATGTGACTCATCGACGAAAGAAGTAGCTTACAAAACGCTTGTTCGTCCGATTCTTGAGTATTGCTCATCAGTATGGGACCCTTACCAGGTTGGATTAATAGAAGAGATAGACATGATCCAGCGAAAGGCAGCGCGATTCGTCATGGGGACATTTAGTCAGCGCGAGAGCGTTACGGAGATGCTGAACAAGCTCCAGTGGCGGACACTTCAAGAAAGGCGTTACGCAATACGGAGAGGTTTATTATCGAAATTACGAGAGAGCACATTCCGGGAAGAGATGGGCAACATATTACTACCGCCCACATATATCTCGCGTAATGATCACAACGAAAAGATCCGAGAAATTAGAGCAAATACGGAGACTTACAAGCAGTCGTTCTTCCCACGCACAATTCGTGAATGGAACAGGGACGGGGGGATCAGATAGTGGTACAATAAGTACCCTCCGCCACACACCGTAAGGTGGCTCGCGGAGTATAGATGTAGATGTAGATGTAGAATTCCTTATTGTTGTATCTACAGCCGTAGAGAACGTCAAATTTATCACGTCATTCCTTAGTACTTCCGCATCCAACTTCTTTGCGTATTGATTCTTCCTGACTAATCTCTCAAACTTCAGCTTCCTCTTCATCACTACTACATTGTGATCTGAATGTATATCTGTATCTGGGAACGCCTTACAATCTAGTATCTGATTTCGGAATCTCTGTAATCTGAAATCTTCCCGTATCACCCGACCTTTTCCAAGATTACCTTGTGATTCTTGAACAGAAAATTCGCTATCACTTACGAATTTGCTACGTCACGTTGAGCACCCTGACATATGAGCCTCATTCATGAGATCACAAGGTGTGTTCAAAAAGTACAAAGGACGAACAAAATGTTTCCGTTCGAAATCCGTACAGTCCAAAACAGGAATGCCAAGCAGGTAAAATCGTCACGAACAATGAGGCGATCACCCCACCGACGAAGAAACCCGTTTGGGAAAATAGCGTGTCCTGCTGCGTGAAGAAGTGCGTATCTGCCTGCTGCACATACCCGTCTGACAGGAATCGTCAACCCTTCAAGGCCTTTTTTAATGGACCGAAGGCGTGATAATAGCATAAGGAGAAATCAGGAAGATAGGGGTGAGTGCTCGAGTGTCTCACACTTGAGCCGGCGCAACTTCTGCGTTGCGACATTTGCGATGAGGCAGGCCACCCAGATCGACCGACCAGCACGGAACTTGGCGCACCGTTCCAAAACGGTGGTTTTCGACAGACATGCTGCCCCTTGCACATTCTTCGTTCTCCGATGGATGTCTACCGGTGTTGGTTCTTCGGCAGCCTAGAAAAGAATAACAGCACGTTGCTCTCATTTGGGTGCATTTCGTAATAACGTCGCCATAGTTCATGCTTCTGTATTTGTCGAATGCCGCACTAATATCTTTCGAACATTTCGTTGTGTTGTATTAGACTGATAAACAAGATTTTTTCGTTATTGTGTTGGCCAACATGTCCGAAAAGTATCTGTTGAATGTTTATCCTATCGTATATTATTCGGCTGTCAACTGTGAGAAATTCGTATAAAAATGGGCCAGAGACTTTCTATTACATTTTGCTATAAGTATAGGAGAAAATGTAGCTAAGTTTTAGAAATGCTAAGTATTGCGGTAGAGGAATCTGCTATGAGTTAAACAAGGATTCCTGAGTGGTGTAAGTGTTTCGTAGAAGACCGTGAAGACGTCGAAGATGACGAGAGCCCTCGACTATCCTGCACATCATCAATCGATGAAATTGTGGACAAAGTAAAAGTAATGGTTATAGACGATCCAGGACTCACTATCAAAGAGGTCACTGACGATGCTGGCATGTTAGTTGGGCATATCAGTTGGCTTACATCACGAAATTCTTTTGGAATATTTTGGGTATAAAGCGTGTGACAGCTAAATTTGTTCCAAAACTTTTGAATGTCGAACAAAAATACCAGCGAATGCAAGTTGCCCTGTAGTCACTAAAGAAAGTCAAGAACTATGCAGAATGTAGGACTATAGAAATATGTCAGAACAAGTAATGAAACGTGACATCGACACAAAGGCTTAATCGTCCCACTGGAAGCATTCTGCATTACCTTGATCCGAAAAAGCCTGACAAATGAGGACAAATGTGGAGGTTGTGCTCACAGCGGGCTTAGATTTTAACGGTATAGTACACCACGAGTTATTTCCGACAGGTAGAACTATCAATAACGAGCACTTCTTACAGGTTCAACGCTGTATGCGTGGATCAATAAAAAAAATTAAAAAAAAAAAAACAGCTGCATATGTGGCGAAACAATTCACGGCCTTTGCAACGCCATAATGCGCCTGCTCACACTTGATTGCTTTTTCGTGAGTTTTAGGCCAAAAACAATAATGATGCTCCAGCTTTCTTAGTTGCGAGTGACCTTACATGGCGTAGTTTTACAAGCTTTGATGAGATTACAAAGGCACCGCTGTGAGAGCTAAAAGCTGTCCAAAAGATCAAGTCTGAGAAATGTTCCAGGGATAGTAAAAGCCGCTGGCAAACGTGCACAGCTGGGCAACGTTAATCAAAATGTTCACTAATCGTTAATACGTTACTAAAAAAAGTTAACTTCGTTAAACGTTAAAGCGTTACTTTACAGGATATTTATCGGAAGTTAAAGTTTTTCGTTAACAGTAAACTTTATGTTGTGGTTGTACTGAAATTAGCAACTGAATCAAACGAATTTAAAACTAACTAAACTCTGCCCGAACAGGCCATAAAGGCCCAACGGTACCGACCGGCCACCGTGTCATCCTCAGCCCACAGGCATCACCGGATGCGCATAAGGAGAGGCACGTGGTCTGCACACCGCTCTCCCGACTGTATGTCAGTTTACGAGACCGGAGCCTCTACTTCTCAATCAAGTAGCTCCTCAGTTTGCCTCACGAGGACGGAGTGCACCCCGTTTTACCAACAGCGCTCCTCAGACCGGATGGTCACCCATCCAAGTGCTAACCCAGCCCGACAGCACTTAACTTCGGTTATCTGACGCGTACTGGTGTTACCACTGCGGCAAGGCTGTTTGCTGAATCAAAAGTATTACCGTTTCTGAAATAAATACTTTTTAGTTGGAGAGGTTTAGGTAGGATATCGAAGAGTCGGTTTAATCAACCATTCATTTAGTTTTATAATTATTTTGCTATCAATGTTAAGTCACGGGAGGATTAAAATATAGGAGACGCAGTTAGTATCTGTCTCTCGGTGCATATTTCCCTTAATAAGATATTACTTTGGTAGAACATACTCATCAATGATGGGTCTGTCCAATGCTCTCCTCGAAATTGAACTTTATCTGGGGTTTAAAGATTTTACCAGCTTCTCAAGCGACTTAGATTCGACGAAAAGCAAAGGTGTCATATTCGTGACAAAAAAAATTTACTATGCATTGGTCCACGCTAGCTTCAGATACACCACTCTCTTTTGTTGTAATACCAAAAGACCTTCCAATGCTTCTCTATCATACTTTTTTCTACTGTCTCCGCCTTCGACATCTGAATGCCCAAGATTGATGTTTCTTTTTGACCTTCCTCGACCGGACCTCGCCTTCATTATTTCTTCAAACTGTATATATCGCGAGTTATGTGCTCACCTTATGTGTTGGTTCAAGTTGTTAAGACCCGAAGTGACAGCCCTAATTGTTGAATTTTTGGCAAGCACAATTTGCTGTCGAAAAGTATTTGTTCTCCCGATCTGGATACAGAATGAAAGTAAGCATTTAAATGCGTGCACGGGTTTTCATCAGCTGTGGAACAAAATTCCGATTCCCTGGTTTAGTTCCACAGTCAATTCACTAACGAAAAGTAGTACTTGACGCAAAAAAAACAACAAAAAGCAGCCAAGAACTAGTTCTCCCTTCTCGTATTCGATTGTTAATCAATGGCATCCAGGCAGCTTAGCCACAAGCCTACAACACACAAACTTGTCAGAACGTGATTTCCGCGGGGTCATCTTTGTCATAAATAGTATGTACCTAATTCACAATTGACGGATTCAGAGATCGTTGACGGGAGTTAGAGAGTCCGTTAATGTCTTTTGAAATTAACTTTAAAGTTTATCCGTTACTCGAAATGTTAACATAATTCATTAACGATGAACGAATTAACGATCTTGTGGCCAGCTATGCATATGTGTCTATCTAACGGGGGCTATTCTGAAGAGGAAACATTTATCGTGAAGAATAAGTAAAATTTCTAAGAAAATTTCTTTTATTTTAGAACACATTTCGTAAGTCGAAAACAATGGATAAAAGACTCCGTCCCTTAGTAAAATAATAGTATGTTTATAATCTATCATCCTTCAAAGCTTGTTGTTGGGATTGTGACAAAGCCTTGAACTGTGTTATTTAACGTTTGTTCATTCTACTTTATTCCAAAGTGTTCTGTGGTAAAATTTCGACACCTGTTTGTGGTTTGGTATTGCATTTCGCTAGTACCGAGAGACTATTATTATATGGTGCTACAACCCATTTGTATCTAGCAGGAAGCACAGAAGTGGCTCAAAGTTATGTCTCAGAAAATAGGCCCTTGAAATCCTACATAGGATACAACAGAGAAACACTGACGCACTCTCGTAAAGACAGAGTGAATAAAGGGTTAGCGGTGACACTGCCCTTTCGGTGGCGTAATAGCAAAGGGAGGAGTGCACGTGCCGCAGATTGGACTGGGAGCGAGTGAGTTCACTCCGCAACGTAATTATGCACGCATGTTTACTACACACCCACACCCACACATGTTTCTGCACAATATTTATTAGATAAGCATTGACAGTCTCCCTCACAACCGAGAGACAAGGTTGTGTTGTTACACTGTCAACTCTACAGTTTTTCGAGCCCTGTAGTATTGTAACTACTCTTTAGGAAACTCCGCAGATCAGACCAATGTACCGAACACAAGATACAGCGACCGTCTCCTCCCACGTGTCTAGGGATGTCCCACAAAATAATCTTTAAGGTGAGAAATGTCTGTAAGTAAAAGGCAGTAGGCAGGGGGATAAATTTTTTTCTTATAAATTGAAATACTTTGGTTATTCCGGATCAAGAAGTTTATTTGTTTAACTCATCCTCGCTAAGATCATTATTGGCGACTTCCAGGCTGGTGTTAAGGGTCTCTGTTTACGTAAGCTGTTTCCGGACGTCCTTGCATAAGATTCCATCCACATAGATTGTAAATCTATCAGTTTCTCTGGACCATGACTGTCACTAAAGAAAACTGTAGGACCACTTTTGTCTCTGGTCTGCACGCCCCAGAATATCCAGTACAAATTCACTTCATTCTACAGAAACCCTGCTTGACTTCCCCCAACAGTTTTATCCGATCAACCTCCGGGAAAATTTATATAGTTAAGGCTTTCAGCCTGACAACGCTACGGACAGGATTACGTTAGTTTTTTTCTCCCAGCATTCACATTCTCTCTGTCATAATAACGACCCACTGTGGGTGCTGCTTCATGATCGAACAACTGGTACTACACTGACTTGATCTTACACCATGGACATCTGTATGGAACATCAGAAAACCAATACTCCAGTATTTGCGTGCCTGCGGGATATAAGCTTATATGAGCTTATTATTGGTGCAGCAAAAAGTCATCATACAGGTGAAGAATGGTTAGTGTACATAATCGCTAATGGGTCTGTGTAACGTTACTTGAACTTTTTAGATGGGTATCACAGAATGCTGAGAAAAAGTTCACGTCCATGTTATTGTCATTCTTCGGACATTGAGAAATGTCGAAATATTGGTACCATGGATACAGGAGAATCATACCGACAGATCACGCAAACTGTTGGCTGTAGTGAACTGAGTGCTGAACATGTGGTGATAAAATGGACACAGTAGAACAGTATGGCAAGGATGAAAAGCGTAATGCCATTTAACGTGTTCCTTTTTATTTACTATGAGAATTACATTCAACTAAGAGTATAATGAGGAGGCAGACTATTACAATAACAGCTTATAAAATCAAATTGGACGGCATTGACGTTATGTACTGATATCTAACTCACATCATGACCTAAGTACAAGGAGCGTTCGATAAGTGATGCAACAAACCTTTTTCTCCGCCAGTTTCGGTTGAAAAAATACGGAATTTGCTGTGGGACAACACGAAGACCTCCCGCTTCAGATCCTGTAGTTTCATGAAGTTCCGGTAGGTGGTAGTGCTAAAAGTTGGCTTCAAAATGGCGTCTGTAGCGGAGGTGTGGTCCAAGCAGAGAGCTGTCAATTTCTTTTGGCGGAAAACCAGAGCATCGCAGATATTCGTAGACGCTTGCAGAATACCTACGGAGATCTGGCAGTGGACAAAATCACGATAAGTCGTACGGTGAGGCATCGCAACAAGATCTTTCACATCCTGGGACGCCGCACACAGCTGTGACTCCCGCAAAGTTGCAACGCGTTGGCACTTTCATTCGAGGTGATGAAGAATCACAATCAAACACCTTGCTGTACAACTGGACGTCTCTATTGGTGATGCTACACACTTGTCCACCAGTTGCAGTACTAAATGTGTGTGCCTACTGGATTTCTCGCTACCCAACAGAAGACCATTAAGGGGAACAAAGGATCATCTGTGTGAATTTGCTTGGGCTTTACGATGCTGATAGTGACACTTGTTCGTCGAACAACACTACCGGTGACGAAACACGGCCTCGTCACTTCGAACTGGAAACAAAACGGCAATCCATGTAGTGATGCCATACCAGCTATTCTCTGAACAGAATGGTCAAAGCTGCATCCTCAGTTGGTAAAGCCATGGCAACCGTCTTCTAGGACTCTGAAGCGGTTATTGTGTTTGATGTCCTTCCTCATCGTGCAACGATCAACTCTGAAATGTATTGTGCTATCCTCAGGAAACGGAAGAGACGAATTCAGCTTGTTGGTCTTCACAAAAATGCACACCAACTACTCCGTGACAACGCAGTGCCTCACACAAGTCTGTCCATCTGAAAGGAGCTGATAAAATGTCACTGGACTGCTGTTCCTCATGCAACGCACAGACCGGATCTCGCACCTTGCAACTTCCATCTGTTTGGCCCAATGAAGGATTCACGCCAGGAGAAGTAGTACAAGGATTATGGGTAGGGTATTGACGCAGTAAGACGTCGGCTCCAACGTCGACCAGTAGAGTGGTACCATGTGGGCATACAGGCCCTTCCTGTAAGGTGGCAAACGGCTATCGCATCGAACAGAGATTATGCTGAAAAACAGGGTTTTGTAGCCAAAAGATTGGGGAATACAGTATATTGGAATCCTGAATAAAGCCCAACCTGCTTTTTAAAACAAGTGTTCCTTTAAGTATTGAATGGCCCTCGTACATTTAACGTGGTGCAGGTCTTCTTCTACTTTGATTTCTGAGAATGCTTGGGAACAGGGCACATGTTTCGGACAGACACTGCAGTGTCCAAAGTAAAGAAAAATGGGGGCCAAGCAGCCAGTAGGGGCTGTCAAATTCGCAGAAACAAGGTAAGCAGAATGAGGTGTTGACAGTGTGAAAACTGCGTCGCCGGGCGAGTCTCCGGGAAACAGGTTTTATTGTTTCTTTGCCACACATCTCCAGCCTAGCAGTGCTGAGGGAAAGAACTTCAGTGGGAGACCGGCGATCTGCCGTGTTCAGAATAGCGCATTCAGCAGATAACAGTATCGTGCTTTCCAAAAGAAGCGTGAGTTGCCACAAAATAAGAGCGTAGCTTTGAGCAGGACCCGTGATGCGAAGCTAGCGGCTGGGTGCCAGAACGTGCGTTGGCAAAATTGCTTTTGATGTCAGGGGGACGCTTCATAGGGAGAAGCTTTTTGGAAAAGAGGCGTGGATCGAAAAGTCATTGGTCTTTTTACGCGACATATTTTTCTCGGCAAAATTTTTGTGGAAGAAGCAATTACGCCACTGGCAGACTGGGAGTTCCTAAACAACGATTGGTGGACATGCCTTTCTTGGCGGGAAGGAAAGATTAGGCTGTGTAATTCAGTTGGAAAATTATGAGTTCGACGGGAGTCTTGGCACTGAATACATCTCTCACGTCCACCAGGGCGTTATTAGATGCATGTGTTTCTCAGTCTAACAGTCAAGTAGTCACTGTGTGTGCGTTTAGTTACAAACTTGGGTGTCATTTAAGAAAGTCAGTTGCGCATATGGGGCACGTTCTCAAATCTTTCAAGTAACTCTGGAACGAGCAGGTCCATTTAGCTAAACCCTGTAGTATAGTTATGTATTATTAACTTACTAATGTCAGATAGTCAGATACATTTTTGTGTTATATTTGAATAAATTAATGACTTTATTTAAAATGTATTGCTATTGACACAGTTAATCAGTCTCATTTTCAATATATGCAATTCTCTGCTTCAGGAACCGCAGCTAGAACGTTAATCCGTTTGCACACAGTAATTTAACTCGGATCTTCAAGGTAAGCCTGTCTCCCGACAGATTTTCTGATTGAAGTTAACAACTCTGAAAACATATGGCAATTTGCAAGGAGAGAAGCAAGAGTTCCCAAAAAAACTGCAGGATCGTATGATTGTGTAGCTGCCTCTGACGAATAGAGGGATGATATCGTCTGAAATTTGGGCAGAGGATACAGCCAAAGTGTCCCCACAAGCTGTTGACGCAGATTGCAGGACGCTGGTTCAGATCTCTAGTTCCCGTGCTTTGTTTACAGCTGATACTATAGCTCATAGCTGGAGAGTAGAACCGGAGTCAACTGCCATACTGAGGGGTTTTTTATGTTCCACAACGGGTGTTGCTTCTGTTTGTGGCGGCCAGAGCGACGAAGGCGTATCCATAGAGGAGCTGAAAGCTTCCAACTCGTGGAATCATGATTTGGGGATATGCCATCAAAACTGATTTGGTAATTGTTGAAGGGAGACTGAAAGCTCGCCAGTATATGGCAAGAACGGTAAACTCTTGGATATAGGTTCCACCTTTTATCCCAAACACTGTTCTTCCTTGTTACCCAAACGAGTTTCGGCTCCTCTGTGACATCATGAGTGGGTTTCGTTTATTGAACAACTGTAAAAAATGAACATATTTTAGGTTGTAAATGATCTAACAAAATGATGCCAAAAGACAGTTTTTCTTCGTTTTTGTTCTTGCCTTGATTCCAGATCATACGATTATGCAGGACTTTCTGTATAGTGTCCTGCATTGGCAGCTTGTCATCTGCAAACCAACCGATGTAAATGTGAATTTTATCAGCGAGTTAATCCATCCCTTGATTTTTAAAACGTGAATTTGCTGTGGCAAAATGTTTCGAGTATACATTTGTTGTTGCGTTTTGTTGTAACTGATTCTTCTTCTTTCGCGTTCTGAGGGCACTGCTTGCTCATATTAAATGTACTTTGGGTCTTTTCGGTTTTACAAACGCCTTTTCGCTTCACAAAAGACGGTGTATTTGATGTTGTGGTGTGTCGTAACCCCGTCAGCCTTCATTTGTCCCCGAGTGAGTTTGGAGGGAATTTGAATTTTGTTTACTTTTATCTCTCTTCTTCTGTTTGTGCGCGCCCGTGCCCCCGTGTGTGTGTGTGTGTGTGTGTGTGTGTGTGTGTGTGTGTGTGTGTGTGTGTGTAAGCACCTTTAGCTGTTTACGTTGCCTTTTCTGTAAAGGTCCTTTAATGTAATAAATAACGTACCTTTACAGGGTATAGTGTATTCATTTAAAACATATTTGCCTTCTGTTATTTCCTTCTGTATGTGGAAGTTCTATTGTAAGTTTGTGAAACAGACTGGCTGGATTTCAGTATTTTTAAATCTGTTGATATTGTGGTTGGATGGTGGTTATGGGCTATTAGGTGTTCTGCAAATTTGCTATGGATGCTATTACTTTTTAGGGCTCTGAGGCGCTCTTGTGTTCTTATTTAAATATATTTGTTTTGATGTTCTCTACCTCCTGTCTTAAGTTTAAACAAATAGTTTCGGAACAAAAAAAGTTGTACAAATGGCCATAAGCACTATGAGATTTAACATCTGAGGTCATCAGTCCCCTAAACTTAGAACTTCTTAAACCTAACTAACCTAAGGACATCACACACATCCATGCCCGAGGCAGGATTCAAACCTACGACCGTAGCAGCAGCGCGGTTGCGGACTGAAGCGCCTAGAACCGTTCAGCCACAGCGGCCAGCCGGTTTCGGAACTTCCTGTATTTTTTTACTCTTCTAGGAACTTTAGGGTAACAGTAGACCACACCGTGAAAAAGAACACCTCTCTTCCAGAGTTGCCACTGGAGATGGTTGATCGTCGCCGTGACGCTGTATTGTTTACTAAATGAATCTGCAAATAAACCTTCTGCTCTTCTTTGGATCTTCTTATTTTCTCTATAAACCCTGTCTCGTACGGATACTATACTAACAAGCAAATTCAAATACTTATCGAATAAGAGTTTTTTAAGCCTTCTCCTTTGCTAACGGACTACATTTCCTAAGAGCTCTTCCAACGAATGTTATTGAGGAATCTATTTTTCCTACGATCAGTTTTGTGTGGTCGTCCCACGTCATATCGGTCCATACTCCTCTTTCTCGATGTTTGTGGAAGTTACTGCTTCTTCTGACAGTTCCCATTTAAGGTTCCCAATTCTGTTTCATTTTCGTATGGACTCTACCAAATTGTTACCGATTCTTTGAAAAGAAGGAAGAATGGTTTAATGTTCCACCGACATTATTAGAGACAGAGTACAAACTTGGATGGTGTCAAGGATTTGGGAGGAAATCTGCCGTCCATATTAAAATAAACCATCATATCATTTGCCTGGAGCGATTCGGGGTGCTCACGGGGCGCGTAATGGGGCCCCTTAGGGAAATGGCAGCAAGAGAGGGGAAGAAAACCAATGTGCACTCCGTGTGCATACCGGGGGGAGTCATTCCAGATGTGGAAAGGGTCCTTCCGGATGCCATGAAGGGTACAGGGTGCACCCATCTGCAGGTGGTCGCTCATGTCGGCACCAATGATGTGTGTCGCTATGGATCGGAGGAAATCCTCTCTGGCTTTCGGCGGCTATCTGATTTGGTGAAGACTGCCAGTCTCGCTAGCGGGATGAAAGCAGAGCTCACCATCTGCAGCATCGTCGACAGGACTGACTGCGAACCTTTGGTACAGAGCCGAGTGGAGGGTCTGAATCAGAGGCTGAGACGGTTCTGCGACCGTGTGGGCTGCAGATTCCTCGACTTGCGCCATAGGGTGGTGGGGTTTCGGGTTCCGCTGGATAGGTCAGGAGTCCACTACACGCAACAAGCGGCTACACGGGTAGCAGGGGTTGTGTGGCGTGGGCTGGGCGGTTTTTTAGGTTAGATGGCCTTGGGCAAGTACAGAAAGGGCAACAACCTCAACGGGTGCGGGGCAAGGTCAGGACATGCGGGGACCAAGCAGCAATCGGTATTGTAATTGTCAACTGTCGAAGCTGCGTTGGTAAAGTACCGGAACTTCAAGCGCTGATAGAAAGCACCGAAGCTGAAATCGTTATAGGTACAGAAAGCTGGCTTAAGCCAGAGATAAATTCTGCCGAAATTTTTACAAAGGTACAGACGGTGTTTAGAAAGGATAGATTGCATGCAACCGGTGGTGGAGTGTTCGTCGCTGTTAGTAGTAGTTTATCCTGTAGTGAAGTAGAAGTGGATAGTTCCTGTGAATTATTATGGGTGGAGGTTACACTAAACAACCGAACTAGGTTAATAATTGGCTCCTTTTACCGACCTCCCGACTCAGCAGCATTAGTGGCAGAACAACTGAGAGAAAATTTGGAATACATTTCACATAAATTTTCTCAGCATGTTATAGTCTTAGGTGGAGATTTCAATTTACCAGATATAGACTGGGACACTCAGATGTTTAGGACGGGTGGTAGGGACAGAGCATCGAGTGACATTATACTGAGTGCACTATCCGAAAACTACCTCGAGCAATTAAACAGAGAACCGACTCGTGGAGATAACATCTTGGACCTACTGATAACAAACAGACCCGAACTTTTCGACTCTGTATGTACAGAACAGGGAATCAGTGATCATAAGGCCGTTGCAGCATCCCTGAATATGGAAGTTAATAGGAATATAAAAAAAGGGAGGAAGGTTTATCTGTTTAGCAAGAGTAATAGAAGGCAGATTTCAGACTACCTAACAGATCAAAACGAGAATTTCTATTCCGACACTGACAATGTTGAGTGTTTATGGAAAAAGTTCAAGGCAATCGTAAAATGCGTTTTAGACAGGTACGTGCCGAGTAAAACTGTGAGGGACGGGAAAAACCCACCGTGGTACAACAACAAAGTTAGGAAACTACTGCGAAAGCAAAGAGAGCTCCACTCCAAGTTTAAACGCAGCCAAAACCTCTCAGACAAACAGAAGCTAAACGATGTCAAAGTTAGCGTAAGGAGGGCTATGCGTGAAGCGTTCATTGAATTCGAAAGTAAAATTCTATGTACCGACTTGACAGAAAATCCTAGGAAGTTCTGGTCTTACGTTAAATCAGTAAGTGGCTCGAAACAGCATATCCACACACTACGGGATGATGATGGCATTGAAACAGAGGATGACACGCGTAAAGCTGAAATACTAAACACCTTTTTCCAAAGCTGTTTCACAGAGGAAGACCGCACTGCAGTTCCTTCTCTAAATCCTCGCACAAACGAAAAAATGGCTGACATCGAAATAAGTGTCCAAGGAATAGAAAAGCAACTGGAATCACTCAATAGAGGAAAGTCCACTGGACCTGACGGGATACCAATTCGATTCTACACAGAGTACGCGAAAGAACTTGCCCTCCTTCTAACAGCCGTGTACCGCAAGTCTCTAGAGGAACGGAGGGTTCCAAATGATTGGAAAAGAGCACAGATAGTCCCAGTCTTCAAGAAGGGTCGTCGAGCAGATGCGCAAAACTATAGACCTATATCTCTTACGTCGATCTCTTGTAGAATTTTAGAACATGTTTTTTGCTCGCGTATCATGTCATTTCTGGAAACCCAGAATCTACTATGTAGGAATCAACATGGATTCCGGAAACAGCGATCGTGTGAGACCCAACTCGCCTTATTTGTTCATGAGACCCAGAAAATATTAGATACAGGCTCCCAGGTAGATGCTATTTTTCTTGACTTCCGGAAGGCGTTCGATACAGTTCCGCACTGTCGCCTGATAAACAAAGTAAGAGCCTACGGAATATCAGACCAGCTGTGTGGCTGGATTGAAGAGTTTTTAGCAAACAGAACACAGCATGTTGTTATCAATGGAGAGACGTCTACAGACGTTAAAGTAACCTCTGGCGTGCCACAGGGGAGTGTTATGGGACCATTGCTTTTCACAATATATATAAATGACTTAGTAGATAGTGTCGGAAGTTCCATGCGGCGTTTCGCGGATGATGCTGCAGTATACAGAGAAGTTGCTGCATTAGAAAATTGTAGCGAAATACAGGAAGATCTGCAGCGGATAGGCACTTGGTGCAGGGAGTGGCAACTGACCCTTAACATAGACAAATGTAATGTATTGCGAATACATAGAAAGAAGGATCCTTTATTGTATGATTATATGATAGCGGAACAAACACTGGTAGCAGTTACTTCTGTAAAATATCTGGGAGTATGCGTACGGAACGATTTGAAGTGGAATGATCATATAAAATTAATTGTTGGTAAGGCGGGTACCAGGTTGAGATTCATTGGGAGAGTGCTTAGAAAATGTAGTCCATCAACAAAGGAGGTGGCTTACAGAACACTCGTTCGACCTATACTTGAGTATTGCTCATCAGTGTGGGATCCGTACCAGGTCGGGTTGACGGAGGAGATAGAAAAGATCCAAAGAAGAGCGGCGCGTTTCGTCACCGGGTTATTTGGTAACCGTGATAGCGTTACGGAGATGTTTAATAAACTCGAGTGGCAGACTCTGCAAGAGAGGCGCTCTGCATCGCGGTGTAGCTTGCTCGCCAGGTTTCGAGAGGGTGCGTTTCTGGATGAGGTATCGAATATATTGCTTCCCCCTACTTATACCTCCCGAGGAGATCACGAATGTAAAATTAGAGAGATTAGAGCGCGCACGGAGGCTTTCAGACAGTCGTTCTTCCCGCGAACCATACGCGACTGGAACTGGAACGTGAGGTAATGACAGTGCCACGTAAAGTGCCCTCCGCCACACACCGTTGGGTGGCTTGCGGAGTATCAATGTAGATGTAGATGTAGAAAACCTAAATCGGGATGGCTAGACGCGGGTTTGGACTGTTATCCCCTCGAATCGAGTTCAGTGTGCTAACCAATGCGCCACCTCGCACACTGCGTGTTTGAATTCGCTCCGTACTTGTTATGCCTACTTCATAAGGATGTCAAAGACGGCAGAGTTAGTCGCAGAAGCTCGTTGCACGTAATTTCCTTTAAAGATGCGGTGCATTTTCCAGAATCCCTCCAACAACGCCTTAATTTGCCTTCCCTAATAGTGACTTTAGATGATAGTCCCATTTCATATCGCTTCTTACAAGGGAACCTTCACATCGCACCCCCCTCAGATTTAGTTATAAGTTGGCACAGTGAATATGCCTTGAAAAACTGAACACAGATCAATCAAGAAAACAGGAAGAAGTTGTGTGGAACTATGAAAAAAATAAGCAAAATATACAAACTGAGTAGTCTATGTGCAACGTATGCAACATCAAGGACGGTGTGAGATCAGGAGCGCCGTGGTCCCGTGGTTAGCGTGAGCAGCAGTGGAACGAGAGATCCTTGGTTCAAGTCCTCCCTCGAGCGAAAAATTTAATTTCTTTATTTTCGCAGTTATGATCTGTCCGCTCGTTCATTGACGTCTTTGATCACTGTAATAAGTTTAGTGTCTGTGTTTTGCGACCGCACCGCAAAACCGTGCGATTAGTAGACGAAAGGACGTGCCTCTCCAATGGGAACCGAAAACATTTGATCCCAAGGTCATAAGTCAACCGATTCCTCCACAGGAAAACACGTCTGATATATTCTATACGACACTGGTGACGGCATGTCCCGTCACATGACAGGAATATGTTGTCGACCCACCTAACTTGTACACTTGGTGAATAGGTAAAAAGATTCTTCTACCTTTCCCGGTTTAGGTTTTCTTGTGGATGTGACAATCACTCCCAAAAAAGTGATGAAAACATAAGAGTTTGTCACATAAACTGCAACAAAAGACTGCAACAGTCGCACAATTTTCCCTGTGCTCTGTCAAAACATATGTTTTTAACGTTTTCAAATTTTTCCGTGTGTAGACCGTCAAATCCTGCATTTGTCCAAGCAAATCTGAACATGTCCTGGAATTTTGGAGAACAAAGTTGATTGTGTGTGTGTGTGTGTGCCTGAACTTTGATAATTGTCTGAAAATAAAAAATTAAAATTTTCACTCGGGGGAAGATTCGAACTTTTTTTTTGTAACCATATATATTTATTTAAATATATTAACAACGATACATTTAAAAAAAAGACATTTTATTCTATTAATCTATTATATTCCTAGTGATGGTTAATATTACTGTCATTTTATATGTTTTCGTTTTTATATTTTCCTTTTTCGTTTTTCTCTTAATGTTTGTTCCTTAAACCCTTTTACATGGCCATTTGTCGTCTTTTTTTTTGAGGGGGGTAGACATTGCAGGACAGGCATAACAGTTTATATTTGGCATCGATGCATTGATTTTGAGTTTATGTTTCTGTATGTGATGCACTTGTGATGCCACAGGCACATTGTGTATTCTGGTTTGATCTCTTCCTCTAGTTACACTGTTAAGTGGGACAGTATGAAGGAAACGTCACCATGATAGGTGGAACAGAAGTGGAAGAAACTTTTTTTTTCATATACTACAGAATATACCTAAATTGAAGAAGAGAGAAAATTTTGTCATATTACATAAGAGAAGCAGAAAGGATAGTGTGAGTAATCAATAGAATTTTATAGGCACAAGGTAAAGGAAATCAAAAATATCTAATAATAATAATGAGTAGTTGGTACTTTCCACTAAGGAGCACTTTGTGTCACTGATTTCACTAAGAAGAAACACTTTATACTGCTATACTTCACTATTTGATGCTAGAAGAGAAAGCACTTTATCTTTTTTGTTGCACTTGTTCACTATCACTGCACACGTTATTCTTGTGGTGAGTGTGGTGAGGTGGCTGGTGGCGGTGCTGATGGTCACAGGCTGGGAAGGACTCTGGCGATTGCTGTCTGCAGTGGAATCTGCAGGAAGTTTTTGAAGTTCTCGTGGTATCGCCTGTGCTGCTGGGCTGTCTTGTTCTCCTCCCAGAGGTCCATCAGGAAGGCCAGCTGGTCGGTCTGCCTCCGCGCTACGATGGCGTGTGCCGTCATGGCGAGGATCCAGAGAGTCGCCAGTCGCTTGGGCCGTGGAAATGGGTTGCAGTCTGGGGCGGTGATTGCTTCCACTGTGATGCTTCCCGTCGCCGTTCTGTTGATGTGGGCCACCATCTGCTGGCACGCTTCCCAGATGTTGATGGCATTCCCGCACGTGAATCGATGCTCGAGGGTGTCGGTCATGCCACCTACGTCACACTTGTCACTTGCGACGAGTTTTATCTCCGCCAGTCTTTGGTTGGTTGGTACCGTTCTGTTAATTATTTTGTACCATGTCTCCTTCGCATGTTTAGGCAACACGTTTTCCGAGACGTTCCCCCATATTTGTTTCCAATTGTATTGTGGGAGTTTTTGTTCAATTTTGTTTTTTGCCGGCTTCCCCCTGAGGGCCCAGTATATTCTCTTGGCTGTTGTGTGGCTGGGGTTCGCCACGGTGTCCACAACGTAACTCTTGTTGGCCTAGTGCAGCCTGACGTGTCGCATTCTGAAGGGAATGTGTCTCGTGTCGACCGGCGCTTCTTGTGATGCTGGCTTGTATCTTCCAATTATCTTGGCTGTGACGCTGTCAGGGTTTTTGTCCTGGATGGCGAGCGTTCGTTTCAGTAGAAGGGCTGCACATTTGGTCTTTATATCAACTAGACCTAGTCCCCCTTCTTTTGTTGGCAGCGAGCACGTTGCTTCCGCCACTTTGAATATATTTCGACGCCACAACAGGTAGTACACTGCGCTCGTTAGTGCTCGCGCAATTTCTGTCGGGATACTTAAGATTTGCGCCAGGTACCAAGCTTTCGACTGGATCGTCGTGTTTATCAGTACTGTTTTCTGGTGGATTGTTAGCTTCCGGTTCGCGTGCTGTCTGGAGAGACCTCTTATGGTGTGTAGCACGACCCTCCAGTTGTATGCGGCCATTCTAAGTGGACAAGACTGTATATATATTCCAAGAACTTTATGGCTTTCTGCTATTTTATACCACTGGCTGTCTGGTTTGAGTCGTTGATTCCCTATCGGCAGTAGCACTGTTTTTCTCGGGTTGGTTTGGGCGCCTGACGCTTTTTGGAATGTATTCATGATGGTTTCTACTCTCCCAATATCTTCCTGGTCTTCAATAAAGATGCCTAGGTCGTCAGCGTAGGCTATACATGCTACTGCTTTGCCTCCTACGGAGAAGCCTCTGATGTCGTTTGTGAGTTTCCGCAGCAGCGGGTCCAGTGCTATAGCGAATAGAGCCATTGACAATGGACAGCCTTGCCTCACGAATCTGTCCAGTTTTATCAGTTTTGTTTCCCAACTATTGATTATTACTGTCGATCTCGCAGTACTTAGTATCTTCTGGATGATTGCGATGAATTTTTGCCCAAACCCGAGTCTGTTTAGTGTCTCTACGAGATATTTGTGGTCGATCCTGTCGAAGGCTTTGTTGAAGTCCACCGAAATTATGGCACCTGCGCTTCTGGTGGTGGCTGCCTGTGCTATTATGTCCCTGTAGGTGCATGTGGCGTCAAATATATTTTTCCCTGGTACCGCACTTGTTTGCCACGGACTGATGACTTTCCTCATGGACGATTTCAGGTTGTTTGCGATGCATTTCGCTATTATTTTATATTCGGCGTTGAGGAGCGTAATCGGACGAAACTCTTCAATGCGGCGGGCGGCTCTCTTCTTAGGGATGAGTGTTATGGTCCCTTCGGTCAGCCCAGGTGGAATTTCCGCCCCATCGAGTATCTCGTTCACCATTTCCGTGAATTGTCCTCCTAGCACGTCCCAATACGCGAGGTAGAACTCGAGCGGGATGCCGTCGGCGCCGGGTGTTCTTCCTCTTGCGCTGGTCCTCATCGTTTCTTTGATGTCATCGACGTCGACATTTTCTGTCAGCAACGCCCTGTCTGCGTCTGTGAGCACGCTCCTCGTCTGCTGGAGGATTTCAGCAGTCGCCGCGTCGTCTGTCGCTTCTCGACGGAACATGTCTCGGAAATAGTCCTCGATGTGTTTTGTTAACTCCGTTTTCGTCGTGAGCGTCTTTCCTTGCTTGTCCTGAAGCTCACTTACGCACTTTCCTGCGCCTCACTCCCTTTCCCTATTTAGGTGGTGCATGGTGAGTGGCTCTTCATCCACCTCGCCATATGTTTTACTTCTGGTGAGGACGCCTCTTATTTGCTGTTTCTTTATTTGAAGGACTTTTGCCTTGATTCTCCTCACTCGCGGCAGGTATTGCTGGTCGTCTGCTGGTGCGTCGAGTGCGTCTTTCAGGCACTGCTGGTAGAACTCGGCCGTGGTTCGCTTCCATAATGACTTTTCCGCGCTGTATCTTATCAACAGGCTGCGCATTGTCGGCTTCGCTCGTGCCAGCCACCACTCGGTCGTGCTGCTGTAGCGTGCGCGCTGTGCCAGGCATTCTTGCCAGGTTTCCACTATTTGCTTGCGCAGTTCCGCGTCCTGCAGGTGTTCTGTATTTAGGTTCCACGTGCTTCTTGTGCTGACGTTCTTTCCTTTTTGGAGATGCAGGCTGCATTCGTAGCTGCAGTGGTCCGAAAAGATGACAGGATAGACTTCGACGTGTGCAACATTTTTAGTTGCTGGTCTGCTGATATACGATCCAGTCTGCTTTTACCATTTTTGTGGTGGCATGTAAATTCAGTGTGTGTTGGATGGAGAAGGCGCCACGAATCTTCTATTTTCAGTCGTCGGATCAGTTCTTGCAGTTCTGGGCACATGTTTGCTACAGGTATTTGGTCTTCAGCTGCGGCGACGCAGTTAAAATCTCCTCCAGTGATGATGTTGTTATTGTTCTGCATCAGCAGTTCGGCTACTTCTTCATTATAGAAGGTGCTTCTTGCTCGCTTGTTGTCTGTGCCAGAAGGTGCGTATATGTTGATAAAGAGCGTCTTTTCTATGTTTAGCGCTATCCCTCGGCCGCTTGACAACATTTTAGTCCCGCCAAAGTCGATCCCGTTCCGTACCATTATTGCCGTACCGCATTGGGATTCTGGCTCTATATTTGTGATTGCCGCATATCCTGGTATCTGGTTTATTTTAGTCGTAACCACTTCTTGCAATAGTGCAACGTCTGTTCTTCTATGGCGTAGGAAGTCCGCGAGGGCTCGAATTTTTAAAGATGTGCTCATTTTATTTATGTTAACTGTGACAACTTTATAGATTGTATTTGCCTGCCTGCTCATTTAGTTTATCAGTCGGTGCTGTAGTCTGTGTCCATGCGGACATCTCCCTGAACTAAGGCCCTCTGGTTCCACAGCTGCTTACGCTAACCACAGGACCACGGCACTACTGAGGTAGTACTATCCTTAATGTTACATATCTTGAGCATGGACTACTCAGTTTGTACATTTTGCTTATTTTTTTCATAGTTCCACACAACTTCTTCCTGTTTTCTCGATTGATCTGTGTTCAGTTTTTCAAGGCCTATCCACTGTGACAACTTATAACTAAATCTGGGGGGGGGGGGGGGGGTGCGATGGGGAGGTTCCCTTGTTAGTGCTACCCTAAAATACGATGTTACATGCTCAAGACGCTCAGGAATAATCTGATAGTCTTCATCTATAGCTACATGTAAACTCCGAAAGCCACCGTATGGCACATGTCGGAGGGTACGTTGTAGCACTACCAGTAATTTCCTTTACTGTTCCACTTGCAAACAGAACGAGAGAAAAACGGCTATCTATATGCTTCCGTACGAACCCTAATTTCTCTTATCTTCGTGGTCCTTAAGCGCAGTGTATATTGGAAGCAGTAGAATCGTTCCGCAGACAGATTCAAATGCCGGTTCTTTAAATTCTTTTCAGAAGTGTTCCTCGGAAAGAATGTCGCCGTCCCTCTACGGATTCCCAAAAAAATGGTTCAAATGGCTCTGAGTACTATGGGACTCAACTGCTGAGGTCATTAGTCCCCTAGAACTTAGAACTAGTTAAACCTAACTAACCTAAGGACATCACAAACATCCATGCCCGAGGCAGGATTCGAACCTGCTACCGTAGCGGTCTTGCGGTTCCAGACTGCAGCGCCTTTAACCGCACGGCCACTTCGGCCGGCACGGATTCCCATTTGTGTTTCCTAAGCATCTCCGTAATACCTGAGTGCTGATCAACCTCACCGGTACCAAATCTAGCAGCTCGCCCCTCAATTGCTTCGTTGTCTTCCTTCAATTCGAACTGGTGGAGATCACAAACGTTCCAGCAGTACTCAAGAACAGGTCGCCCTTTGGTTCCACAAGCGGCCTCCTTAACAGATGATCTCCACTTTCATAAATTTCTCCAAATAAAGTGAACTCGACCATTGGGCTTCCCTGCCACAGTCTTTTAAGTGCGCGTTCCATTTGCTGTCGCTTTGCAACATTACGCCTAGTGTGATACTGTCCGTTCTTTCTCTTTTCTGTGGGCAGCTCTGGCAGGGCCGGCCCACGTGTTCCAGCACCACACATGCACCTCGCGGGCAGCCGCAAGTCACGGCCGCTAATGCGCCCAGGTGGCGAAACTCGACTCGTTCCAAACCGAGGCTTTCTGTGCGCATACTCGACCGCGGCCTCGGGGCCGCATTGAGATGCGGGGCCCCGTAAACATCCCCAGAGCGCCATTACTGAGTCTTGTGCCGCTTGCTCTTCAGACGAGCAGATGATTGAGACGAATCTCGTTGCTGCAACACGACAGCTGGTTTATCGCACCTAGTGAGATGCGGTCCGTTTATTAACGATAAGAAAAAGAGTAACTACAATTCTAAATTCTGTCGACATCAAGATCATTAGAGAGGGGGAAGCATGGGAAAAGAAATAGGCCGGGAATTGAAACTCAGTGATTTAGGGAAACCGAGGTACATCTAGGTATGGATGGCTGGACCGGAAATGGAATCCTATTCCTGTCTAACGTGTTTCCCACGTGTTAACGATGTCCCTATTCGTCCATTTGACAACTAGAGAGTCCAATTCATTTTCAAGATAAAAGGAAAACATTTTTATTAATCATATACGGCTTTTAATTTGCGAATAGTTCAGTTTCCAATTGTCGCTATGAATCATAGAGTTGTAGCTGTACCACCCCCATTATCACACTGTCAAACTTTTCACATAGGCTGTCAATGGTTGATGTAATAAATTAATATAATTCACTATATCAGAGACCAAATTTTGATGTAAAGTAGCACCTGTATTGCTGCGAATTATTAACAACGATAATTTCTCTTCGTTCTTTTTTTTATTGAAGTACAAAAAAATCTACCTCTTATTACATTTTGTTCTTCCACCAGTCTTCATGCAAGAATGCTATTTTTCTTACTCTATGTAATTTGGTATAGTAAGATTATGTAAGTTCAAATGCTTTTCTTCATGCAACCTGCAACGCCTTCAAAAACCATGAACGAAATTTTCATACTCTCCCCCTCGCTATGCGCAATACATTACTCCTACAGAGAAATGAACAGTGTCTTTATGTAGGAAATATAATGTAGTTAAATTTTGTACTGGAATACGTTTTCGGTAGAGGCTGTAGTTTTCGAATTATTCGAGAAAAACGTAGAAAAGTGGCCTTCAAATGAATTTCTCTTGAATGACCTCCAGAAAAAATTTGACTAAATTAAATTTCCTACACGTAGGTCCCGTTCATTTTTTCTGTAGGATTAATAGTTTGCACCTATCGGATGAGAGAATATGAAAATCTTACGTGCGGTTTTTGCGCGATGCATAAATGCTATAGGCAGGGATAGCTGAATCAC
The DNA here is from genome assembly GCF_021461395.2 of Schistocerca americana. Lineage (NCBI taxonomy): Eukaryota > Metazoa > Arthropoda > Insecta > Orthoptera > Acrididae > Schistocerca > Schistocerca americana. The sequence continues at coordinate 551,492,908 of NC_060121.1, read as the reverse complement.
GCTGTATACACATTTGCGTTTTTTCTTGTTACAAATTCCAGTTACTATTTCTGTGGATGCAAGTCTTTTTCTTTTTTTTTTTGTGGTTTTAGGGCGCACAACTTCAATGGTCATTAGCGCCCAGCAAGTCATTTGTTGAGTTATACCTCCTATTATCACTGTCTGCTGTCACCAAGTTTTTCCACTTCGGGGTGACGAGTCTGCACCTGATTCCTAAAGAAATCCGAAAATACCTGGTAAAGGAGCCTCTTGGGCCAAGTAGAAGATTTAATGCCTGTTAACACTGAAATTATGACTATCCACATTTTTTAATGTGCTCCAGCTGTGATCACTGTGGTATGTCACACCTCTGAACAATTGGCTTTCGGAGGATTAAAGTTCAGTCATCTATCAAACATTCATTCATCTCTTGGGATGCGTTACACTGAGGTATCATTTTCCTTGTTTACTGTAGTGTGAGTTGTTTGTTTTCTGCATATCAGTCTTCATACATAGAGTCCTAGTGACTGCGGAATGTTAAGTCAGTTGTACTGCCTTGGAGTTGCGCAGTTTCCGCAGGGAAACAATCTCTCATAGCACAGTTAGCAACCGAAAAATGGTTCCGAAACAAACATTCAGAGACCACAGCAGGAATGGAAATATTGATCTCTATGTTCTGTTATTCTTTCAGAAAAGACAATCAAAGAATGCTGTCGTAATGCAGTTCTCGCACTGCTACGAAGATAAAAGACACGTTGCTGAAGTTAAGGCCCAGCCAGATGCCGTCTCTGTCACTATATTTAGCGAATCCCTAAACAATTTTCACTTGATCATAATTACTGCAAAAGCCTGATGCCGAAAGCTGCTGCAAATTAGTAGAAGCAAATAGGAATCACATCCATGTATTGAAAAAGACACCAGAGCTGAAGTCATATATCACTGTGCCCAGCAATTTTCTATAATATATGTTGAGCTCAAGCGTAACCACCTTTAATGTGAAGGCAAAAAATTCTACACAATTCGCTGACACGCTATGCGTAATAGAAGGTTACGTATCTGACGATATAGGAGCTTGGACACTTTTTGCCTGCATTATAAAAGTCTTTTCCGTCAGAATGGCTCGACAGAGGAAATTATTTTGGAAGATTATGCATCCACGACTGCAGATGCCTATCTCACGAAGATGTAACAGTGTAATTGTTCGCTCATCATAATACCAGACCGTCTTTTGCTGTGCTGGTGAAGTACAAGTTGAAGAGATCTTTCCTGGCGCGAGCTAGACATTGGTTAAATGAAATTTTGTTTTAGCCGTAAATGTTTTACAATAATGTGATTCAAGTATCAGCTTGACATATGAAATTGAACTATTACTGAGTCTTTTTAAAGCAGTCATGTTGTGTGTGTTTCATTGAAATGGTTGCTGCAATACTGTGTCACTCTAAGATTGTACGTTTTCGGCCGCATTTCATCTAATGTTGAATGCCTTACAGAGAGGTTGGCTCTTAATTTTCACCTTTTAAAAAATATCTGGCTGATTTCGGCCTTGGATGTACCTTGTACAATTCCGGCTTCCTTATTCGGTGTTCCAGGCTGCAGTAGATTTCAGGTATCCCTGGGAAAGGGGGCCTGTCTAGTGCTTGTATAACATGGGTTGTGTTCTGGCCAACAATTTTTACTTCAAGGAGGACTGATTTTTCCACGATAGCTGAATGTATTCCAGCACTTGCTGGAAATAAACTTTGGGAATCCCTGGCAGGAGGGCCGGCCGCTGTGACCGAGCGGTTCTAGGCGCTTCAGTCCGGAGCCGTGCGACTGCTACGGTCGCAGGTTCGAATCCTGCCTCGGGCATGGATGTGTGTGATGTACTTAGGTTAGTTAGGTTTAAGTAGTTCTTGGGGACTGATGACATCAGATGTTAAGTCCCATAGTGCTCGGTGCCATTTGAACCTGGCAGGAGGGAACTCTTTTCTGAAGAGTGCTATTATGGGAAGCAAGAAGTGGCCAATGTAAATGACTAAATTCTGTTCCTGAGACACCAAATATCTTCCTGAAACGGCGAGAGCAGCACCAACTTTAACAACGGTACTCTTAGAAGAAAGTCTTCTGAAGCACTGCCAGTTTCAAATATTCTCCCTGGAGCGGAAATCATCCCAAACCGCAGTTTTTATAAAAACTTTTAGAAGGATACTAACCAAGCCTTGGAATGAGAAACAAAAGATTCAGTTCGCCGCTGCTTACATTCAGAGCAAGGCAGACCTCTGGGTGACTGAAACGGTAGAAATCTGCTCTATCTGCGATCAGTCTGAGAGAGTGTTGCTGACCAAGTACTAGTCAGGATGGGTACACAAACGACTCTGAAAAATAAGTCTTCATTCTGAAGCGTGTAATGTCAGCAAGGTAGCCTCAGAAAATAATCTCAGTGGTACATCAGCAAAACGCGCTACTGGGAAGAGCCCACGGCACATAATGACATACTGCAAATATTTACGCCAACCTGCTTATCAATATTCGTGAGAAATTGATTAATTTTACCAGACAGCCACATGGACCACTTATTGTCAGTTCGTGATTCTATAGGTCTGATACAAGAAGATTTTGGGAAAATAGTAACAATGGTGGCGCGCCTCCAGTGCATTCCAATGGTCCCGTTAGTTATGATAGTCATAGCAGTGAATATCGCGGCAACAGTGTAGTGTTGCGGGCCTGTCCTGCAAACAGAAACAGACAGATACACATGCAAAATTCGTCGAACTTCAGTGGGAGACAAAAGAACAACAATAACAGGTACAATCCGGGAAACAATATTAATCGAAATGAGCAACACGCAAATTACTGGCAGCTGCACTATGGAAATCAGCGCCACCCAAACATAGGAAACTAAAACGCTCCCTATTAAACCACAGTTATTGACTACAGTTTAAACCTAACAGTTTAAAATAGTTTGGCCGTGTGCAACTGATACAGGCTGATCGGGTAATACTTCGTATAAAATCCAACAAAGCTAATTAGGATGTCAGGTAGCAATAATCGGTACACAATTTGTTGTTAATGTTCTATATCTTTTGTCTAAACAGCAGGAATGAGGCAGTTACTCTCTTCGTCTGGCGAAGTAATAACGGTCAACTCATCACAGGTTGTCTATTAATGTCGTCACACCCCAATATTCTTCATGTGGTACTGAATACACAATCCTCACTGCAGTACAAATCGCTGGTGTCTGATGCGGTTGCCGTGTAATCACACATCAAACAAATCACTCAATTTTCTGGATGTTAGGCCCACGGCTTTGGGTGACACACACAGCCGTTAAACGGCGTCGGCCGTCCTCCCGAAATCCGCCCGCCTCGCTTAGCAACCAACAACTTGCTCGTAGTCTCAATACCGACTACTCTGGCGCACTCGGCACTCGACTATCGATAGTACCTGCATAAGTACCTGCGCTAGTGGTGGTGGTTGACCCCTTTCTGACACGGTCACTGAACCTTAGCAGATTCATAAGAAGGTTAAGAGAAACAAAAAAGGGATTGTTTGTTGCTGCTTAGTATCTGCACTAATGTTTTCAAAAAGTTAGTTGGCATGTGAACAGAGAATTGTTTCTTCTCTATGACAGTGTTTCTCATGGCAAATATGCAAGGATTGTCTATATATATATATATACAAAATCAGGAGCAAGGTTGGTAACTGTCAGTATACAATACCCTAGTTTTGATAATCTGCCGGCCGAAGTGGCCGTGCGGTTAAAGGCGCTGCAGTCTGGAACCGCAAGACCGCTACGGTCGCAGGTTCGAATCCTGCCTCGGGCATGGATGTTTGTGATGTCCTTAGGTTAGTTAGGTTTAACTAGTTCTAAGTTCTAGGGGACTAATGACCTCAGCAGTTGAGTCCCATAGTGCTCAGAGCCATTTGAACCATTTTGATAATCTTGGTAGAACCTGCCACGTCATTCCTTGGTTCGAAATAAATCTGACAATAATCCTTCCATCTACATAACACGTGATACTGGGGAGGTTTGTTTTAGTCCTCCTCATCGCAGGAAATCCGTTCTGATCAAACAGTTGGCAGAGAGCCTCTTTACCACGAGATACGTCCATCTTATGGAGTCTCCCTTGAATTCTGCTTTAATCTGAGGCTGCACTTTTACATTCTAATGGCACCTGACACAATTCTTAACAGGCAGAGTGGGTACCTTTCTCGTGTCCTTTATTCTTTCGAAAAACTTGCACACCATCAAGTTAACACGCGAACCTGTGTAACTGATTTATTTCTTTTTATTTAAATTGTCTTATATATACATATATATATATATATATATATATATATATATATATATATGTATATATATATATATATATATATAAAATCACCGGTTATCGTATGATGAATACTAAAAGAAATGTTAGTCTGGTTGGGAATTTGGTAAGCTAGACTGGATACCTGGTGAAACAGTTGCGCAGTAATGCAAGGTTAACTTCCTCAGATAGCTCACAGCTTTTAACCCACTTTTATGGTCTTGAATATCAGCACCGCTTTCAGAACAAATTAATGCAACACCATTACAAGGTAACTCAGCGAAGTTCTTGCTTTTCGTTTCTTTGACGATACCTAACACACCTAACACGTTCGTCGTCTTTAGAACGGATGAATAACCTTCGCTGAATATACTTACTGCTGTATACGCTACAATTTCAACAATTTTTGCCCCATAATGAAGATGTTTCGGTATACATTTCCAGACGCATACGTTCAAACTCTCATCGTTATTTTCCGTGTCATCAGCGAGGTATCCTTAAAGCAAATCATAATTTGACAGAAGTTCGTATACTGGTCGAATCTCTTCCTGAACTAATTCATCGAGGGCCTATATTCCGTCGGCTCACGGCTCCATTCTGCACGCCGTAACGTTTGAAGTGCTTTCACAATAAAAAAATTCTTTTTTTAAACATAATCTATACACTTTATGGATGTAAATTATGTAAAAAATATCCATTTTTTTCATCGGTCCCGACCAGAACCTCACCTTCGTATACAATGGCTTCTTTTTTTTTCAATTCCCGATCGGTCGCCAAATTAAAAATACAGTGACTATCCGACAAAGATCTGCGCAGATACGTTGCACAGTGCCTCCTCTAGTACACCCGTCGGCCATGTCGCACTTTTCAGTACTGAGCGCACAGTGGACACACAAAAATGCCTAGAAGAATAGGCGTTTAGCCTATTGTGAAACATGTGCTGTCATTGGGTTTCTTCACGATGAGGTGTCCCACCTGATTTTATAGAGCCCACACAGCGTAATTGTCATGCGTTACGGCAAAGTGCGGCAATGGTGAAGGAACTCTGAAGTCGGACACACAGACGTTCGTAACGCAAGCGATCACGGAAAGAAGAGAGTGTGAACCGATTGTCCCGTTCAGCGAGTGCGTTCGAGAAAATCGTCTACGAATGTCAGTTCAGAACAAGCGAAGGGGAATGTTCTCTCAGGCATTGTCGCTCTTCGTGACACGCTCGGTCACCCAAAAAACTGCAATAAAGATGCTCCTGCAGCATTTTCGATGGCAAATGTGTAATCACACCATAGAGCCCGGACTTGGCTCCCTCTGATTTTCATCTCTTTGTTCATATGAACCGCTGGTTGGGAGGAAAGCATTCTGGCGCAGACAACGAGCGGCAGACCAGCGAAGAGAATTGTCGGACGGCTGCCTTCTATGACGAGGGAATTGTAAAGTTGGTACAGCGCAACGACAGGCGCCTGAGTCAGACCGGCGACTTTGTGGAGAAGTAGCTGGAAGGTGTAGACGAATGTTGCACATAAAACATTTACGATTTTTGCTGTGGTTCCCATTTCGCCACCATTCAGGAATGAAAAAATAAATAAATAAATAGCCCTAGTGTATACACCCAAAACATCATAGAACCACTTCTGGTCTGAACTGCCATCTACATACACCGTCCATTGAACGGGCTATTGATAGGCTGCATAATTTGAAAAATGGCAAAGTACTGCCCTTAAATGTCGTAGAACCACTTCTGGCCTGGACTGCAGTCTTCATACATTGCTCTTCAAATGGGCAATTAATGGGTTGCATAGTTTGAAAGTGGCAAAATGGCGAATCATTGGACCACGCTACACTCATCCGCTCACCTACTGTAGAATTTCTGACTTGTTTGGCCCAATGAAGACGTGCAGCTTTATTTGCCACTGTGGGCAATGGCACTGTCATTGACAAGGTATGACTCGTCTTCGCTCCCTGCCGGTTCTTAACTTTTTATGACAACTGTTGCTAGCCGACTTACATGCCCGCCGGTGGTACATCGTTCGCTGTAGACATGTTATATGGTCTGTATTGATACACTAACAAATCGAGCAACTTCTTTTCCTTTTACGGCGTAGACAGGGCAAGTTCAGACAATGTACCTTGTTTCTACCATCCTGCCACGTCCCACATCCAAGAATGTTATTCTCTCGTTCTATACTATCGACTTGCACACACACACACACACACACAACACTTCATTGCCATAACTTAGGTAACGTTAGACGATAGCTTGATACGAGCTCCGCACTATCTGCAACACTCCAAAGCAACCAGCGTGCTCTTTTAAGAAAGTGAGTAAATGAACATATCGGATCTCTTTCAGAGGAGAGCCTGCGAAGGGTTGCAAACCACTGCTCTAGTAACAATGATGAAGATAAACAGTACGCCAGTTCGTCAGTTTCCATAAAAGGGCAAGAGTCAATGATAGCTTAAACACTTTGAGAGCATAACTATTGGGAATCTGCTGTCATAGGACCTTACGTAAAGGCGAGACAACGCCAGCCGCCGCCGCGTCAGCTCTTGCTGCCGGTAGTGCGCCGAGTCGCCGGATGAGGCGCTGCTGTCCGACTCGAGCGGAGGGAACAGCTGACTGTCGGGCACGCGCGTGCGCCCGTCAGCTCCTTGCCAAGTGGAATCCGACTCCCAGACAGCGGATATGACGTCACGCACTGTCAAGGCTGAGCGCGCAGCCAACCGCCGCGCTGCCACGGCCGGGCGGCAGCCGCTCGCCGCTCGCCCGCTTTTGTTTTATGCGTGGCCCTCGCGGGGCAGGCGCCTCGGCCGGGCTGTTTCGGCAACACTCCGCCGCTGTCGGTAATTTAAACAACGGCCCGCCGAGAGCAGAGGAGAGGAGAGGAAAGCCGGGCCGCTTCTGGCCTCGCAGCAGCCTTTGTGCCGCGCGCGGTCACCGCTCAAGGAAAGGCCGTTTCGGCTCACCGGCTCGCAGCAAGCTCTAGCTGAAGAGCGCGTTGACGAACAGGCGTAATGTATTTCGCATGATAACTATGAACTAGTACAGACGCCAGTTCATCCAGCTCGATGCATTTTTAACGAGTTGTTATCTGGGGCAAGGGTCTGGAATCCGAGCGAGATCGATCTGAGTAACTTCTCTGAAAACTATTTCGAAGAGATGGACAACCGTCTCGTCAAGGCAACGTCTTCTACCTCCTAGCAACAAAAAGACCAGAACTTCTCATTTCAGTAACACAGACAACGGCACCATTGACCATGAGGGTGTGATAGCGTCAGTGGCTACCTCTGTTACAAGGAATCTTAAGAAATGTATTAGTGTAGTTTTGCTGAACAACAGTCGCAGGGCACAAATTACAGACTATCCGACATCGACATCAAATATTCAGCTGTCAGCACCAAACCGAGGAGCTCAAACTCAGAACCATTCTACAGCACCCATGAACCCAATAAACTCCGAGCAAGGTTGTAAAAACAGTGGTTCAGCAGCCGTATTTTAAACTTTTCACGAAAGGAAAGAGAACACCACAGATCTAAGCAAATTCTAATCGATGAACAGAAACTCAACATAGTCAAATCGCTGTAAGGAGAACAATGCGTCAAGCTTTTTGTGAATTCACAAACAAAATTTTGCCAAACAATCAGACTGAAAGTCCTAAGAAGTTATAGTCTTACGTAAAATCAGTGAGTGGACCGAAATAATCTGTTCAACCACTCAGTGAATTTATTGGCACTGAAACGGAAGGCGACAGAAATAATGCCAAATCCTAAAACGGTTCTCTTCTTTCCATCCTCACACGAACACCGAAATGGCTGATACTGAGAAAGTGATGTGAAATAGAAAATCAACTAAAATCTCCGAACAGTGTAGAGCCACGAACGATACCTAGTGAGTGAAAAAACACTTTTAGAACAGACGCAGGTAGTCGTGGCTTGTATTGTTGTCAGTCTGTTTTAGAATTATGGAACATGTTTATGGCTCATGTACGAAGACGTTTGTTGGAGAATGAAAATTTCCACTATAAAAATACACTTCGATTCGGCAGACAGAGATCATGCGAAACCCACCTCGCTCTGTTCTTCCATGATATCCAGAGTGCTAGGACATCAACACTCGGGTTTATGTCTTTTACCTTGACCTGTGCAGGGCATTCGATAGATCTCTGCGTGTTCTTTTAGAGAATAAGATTCCGAACCAGATTTATGATTTGTTTCCTTGCAGACAGAACAAAACACGTCGATTTTAACGAAACAAAATTGAGAGACGTAAAAGTAATTTCAGGAATAACCTAATAAAGTGTGACAGGGCTCTTACTGTTTACAATAAATTATCTACTGAACAACGACGGATGCTCCGTGAGGTTCTTCACATATCATGATGATGTCTATAGGACGATTTTAACGCCATAAGACTGCAGTGAGTTGCAGGAATATCTACAGAGAATCGACGATTGCTGGCAGTTGGTCCTCAATCTAATTAAGGGGAGGTTCTGATTGAAAGGCATGAAAAATGTGTAAAGTTTAGAATTTTTTAAATACAAGGATTGTATTTTATCAAAATGGGGTTTTACTGCTTTATCATACATACACTCATGTGTCAAAAATATATAAATATATATATATATATATATATATTTATTTATATATGTATATATATATTTTTTTCATAACGAATTGACGGCCGCTGTGGCCGAGCGGTTCTAGGCGCTTCAGTCCGGAACCGCGCTGCTGTTACGGTCGCAGGTTCGAATCCTGCCTCGCTCATGGATGTGTGTGATGTCCTTAGGTTAGTCAGGTTTAAGTAGCTCTAAGTCTAGGGGACTGATGACTTCAGATGTTAAGTCCCGTAGTGCTTAGAGCTATGTTTTTCATAACGAATTAACAATGGAGGGTGCAGTCATCGTCAAAGTATACACCTCGCAACGCGTCCTGGTTTGCGCGAAGCGTTACAGACTCGTGCCTAATATTGTTTTGAGAAAAGCGTTTACAGTTTGGAGTAACAAAAAGGCGTTGTTTCAAAATGTGATCCGCGATCCTAGGACCACAGAAACATTATTTCTCTTCCTCAAACATAGTCTGATTCTGAATCGGGCGCTGTATTTTTTCAGTCCGCACTCTTTTAACAAACTGAGACATTGGTAATTGCACGCCGACCGTGCCGTTACTGTCAGATAAATCCTCGAAGTTTTTGGTGTTCGTCCGTCTGACGTCTTAAGAATAGATGAATAATTGAATAATCTTCGTTGAACATACCTGCAGCTATACAGACTGCTATTTCAACAGTTTTTGTCCGACAATGAAGATGTTTGGTACCAGTTTCCAAATACACACGCTGAAGTTTTCGTTGTCATTTTGCGTATTGGCGCCGGTGCATCTTTTAACCAATTCATCATTGGGCAGGATTTCGTATGCTGGTAGAATATTTTTTTTTTCATCGAATACCTACAACTGCCTATATTTCGCTCGGCGCACGATCCCATTCAATTTTCACAGTCAAAAATCGTTTTTCCAGGCATAATCTATTTATGCCAGGGATGCAAATTATGCAAATAAATATCAGTTTCTTCATCGGTCTCGTCCAGAACGTAATGGGTATAAATAGGCGAGAAATTCCACTACTGCTTGATTAAATTGTTGGCTGAAAATGAATAGATACAGCAAGAACGCGGAAACAGATAGGAGTAACCATCCGGAGCAACCTAAAAGGAATGCACACACGAAACAAATAATAGGGAAACCATATTCCAGACGGAGATTCAATGGAAATGTACTTCATGCGTGAAAGAAGTGGCTCACTAGACTTTATGGGGCAGCACGTCTGTCGGAAACCACCGTTGTGCACCAATATCCGTGCTGGTCGTGATTCGATACAAGACACCAGTCGATCTGGCAGGTCAGCCTCATCCACCACAGACAACCGAAGTGGGAGACACCCCAGCACCCGCCATATTCTCCTGATCTCTTCCCATGCGTTTATCACGCCTTCGGTCCCTTAAAAAGAGGCCCTGAAGCGTTGACTGTTCCTAGGAGTGAAGATAGGCAGCAGGCAGTTACGAACTTGTTCTCACAGCAGCACACGAAACCGATATCTTCAACCTGGTGCGCCAGCGGTCTGGTTGCCTCAATGCTCTCGGTGATTTCGCCTTATTGGCGTACCGATTCTGCACTGTTAAGCCTTCTAACAGAAATTTTTTTTTTCGCCCGATATACAATAAAACCGGAACACTTTTTCGAAGGGGCAGCTTCAGTTTCACAATGTTTTATAGCAAACGGTTTTGCTGTGCTTCAAAGAAACTACAAGAAAACAGGAACATGTTTGCATCTCCTTCTTCTTTTTTCTAACGGCCAGAGAAAGGGTTATTCTTGACGCCTATCCGATGTAAGTGGAAAGGAGTTGAACCACTGGTGTTACGCATTCGTACCAAGGTAGTTATCAGCTTCCTGTTCGCCTGAAATTGTTGAAACCTGGAGAAGCTTGTAATTATTGTTAGGATAGCAGCGTGGAATTGACCTTTATCGTAGATTGAAAGACGCTAATCCTTTGCCCATTCTTCCTCGGCGTTTTTTCGTAGCCATAACTTGAAATCCGAGGATGGTAGACATTACTCTTTCACCAACTCGTCGATCTTGTCGTTGTAAACCAACCCTACATGATATGGGGCTAATAGAGAGGAACCTCTCACACCTCTTCCTTAATTCCGCAACGGTTTTTGTACAATTTGCACTATTTGAATATTCATTTTGCATACGTAGTATCGCACTTTATGACGACCAAATCAGAGAGCCTCTCCAATGACTAACGCTTCCACGACAAAAACTAAACAATAGTGCGGGTAGATGAAATTTCTTGGAAAAAGTTCTGCTTGCGGACAAAAAAATTGCGTTTCCTACTGCTGAACTCCGTCTACGTGAACACACTGCCATATGAAGGTAATGTTCCGTTGACGCCTAGTGAGAATCGGTCTGAAGCCTTATCCTCGTGAAGACAAAGGAAGAACCACACATTCCTCGGCTCCAGCATACGTAAGCACCCCCGATGTTTATTTCCGGATAAAATAAATAGGTCGAAGGGGGAGCCGACTGTGGGAAAGTAGATCGCGCGACTTGTATGTAAATAAAGGCGGTAGCCAGCAGCGCCGAGCCGTTTGTGGGTCGGACTAGCCGGGCGGAGCGGGCCGAGCCTATACTCGTATAGCAGCGGCGCGCTACGGGTGGGTCCCGGGCTGGTCGGGTCTGGGCCACCCGTGAGACGAGCCCCCGTGTGTGGCCCGCTGCTGCCTGCGAGCTACCGACGGCGTCGCGCCTGACGAACAGTCATTAGGCAACCCGCCGCGCAGAAAAGCTACGGCGGTTGCGGATGCGCCCGGCGCTCGTCATGTGGAGCGAGGCTGTAGGGCAACATTAACGACTGTCAGGACTTCTTTCGTTTATTCCAATGCATCACATTATATCTCGACGGTTAACTGGGAGTCCAGTTTTTCTGAAATTTTATCCATTTATTTGTCTGTACATGTAAATTACAATTCCCTCGAGGTGCGTCCTGTTTTCGTCTTAGAGTGTATTATGATCCGTAGAAGCAAACTGAAAATTGGCCTTCAGTGACATTTTAAATTGTACAAAATGGTAATTTGAGTCATAAGGGCCTTTAAGTCTTGCTTGGTACCATAAGAATAACAAGCCAAGATATTTCAAGAAGCTGCCTCAGATGAAGATGACCAGTTAGGCAGAGATTTTCAGTTATCAGTATAGCGGCGTGCGCAATAGGCCCGGTTCGGTTTGACAGCTTCAGATACATTGTTTATTTTCGACTCTGGTTAGTAGTAGGCTAACGATAGTAACGGACACCAAGTTGGAATGGAGAGATATGCTTCTTATTCTGTGTAGAATAGCGCAGAGCTTCTATTTGGCATTGGAACTCCTCTAATCGCCTCAATAAAACCATGCACCTGAAACTGTAAGCAAATGAACGATAAAAGTTACAAGTATATCCACGGAAGTGGCAGGTCGGAGAGATTTCTGAATGAACACTCGACTGAAAACAGGTAGATCTCAAAATACACATACGGAAAAAAATGACGACACCGAAAGGTAATTAATGTAGATTAATGAATCTTCGGGAATACATTTGTCTAGGTAACATATTTAAGTGACGGACAGTGCAAGATTACAAGTTAATGTAAGAGCGAGATACGCCATTGCAAATGTGAAATGCTGGTACTTTAATAACGGGTGTAACCGCCAAAATGTTGAATGCAAATTTGCAAACGTGCTTGCATTGTGCTATACAGGTGCCGGATGTCAGTTTGTGGGATGGAGTTCCATGTCTATTGCACTTGGTCGGTCAATACAGGGGTGATTAATGCTGTTTGTCGATGACGCTGGAGTTGTCGTCCGATGATGTTCCACAAGTGCTCGACTGTAGACAGACAACAGTGGCACGTGAACGAGAGTTATCCTGTTGAAAAACACCTCCTGGAATGTTCTTCATGAATGGCAGCACAACAGTTGGAATCACTAGACTGACGTACACTTTTGCAGTCAGTGCGCCTGGGAGATCCACGAGAGCGCTCCTGCTGTCATACGACATCACATCCCAGGCCACAACTCCAGGTGTATGTCCAATATGTGTAGTATGCAGCAGGTTGGTTACAGGCCGCCAACTTTCCTCCGTATAACCAACGCGCGACCATCACTGGCACTCAGGTAGGACGAACTTTCACCAGAAAACACAAGAGATCCTCACTCTGCCATCCAATCAACTCCCACTTGGCACAACAAAAGCAGCAAATAGCAGTGGTTTGGGGTCAGTGCAATGTACGGTACGAGTCCTCGAAGTAACCGATTTGTAACAGTTAGCTGTGTCAGTGTGGTGCCAAATGCTGCTCAAATTGCTGCTGCAGATGCAGCACGGTGTACCAGAGCCATATGCCGAACGCAGTAGTCTTCTTGCAACCGTACATTCTCGTGAACACCGCCGCTATAAACCGTGTACAGTTGTTACATTCCTGTCAGTATTGCAGTATTGCAGAAGGAATATTCAGTTTTTCGTAACCCTATTACACGACTCCATTCAGACCCGGTGAGGTGTTGATAATGCGATCTTCATCGCCTTAAAGGTACTCTGAACTAACATCAGCTCACCACGTCCAATCTCAAACGACCGTTAAAGCAAATTTTCACCTTCATAATGGCCCTAGTAGCACCATTCTTATGCGACTGACACGAAATCTGAACACTCATCATCTTTCAGTTGTAGAAACACGCCTAGCAACTTTCTTTTATGTTGCGCAACTCGTTGTTGGTGCTGAAGTTCTCTTTTCCGTCCGTGTATTTGCCTCATACACGCCCGTAAGACGCTTGTGAGGCAATTCTGGAAGAGAAATGTAGCCTGTAGAAGAAAAATCTTCAAACAGGTTTACAGCAACGTCCCTTCACCCATATCCAATACAAATGTGAATGCCATGTGTCTTAATCATCGTCTCGTCGGCGTGACGGGATCGGCGATTCTTTGTTATTATTCGAAGGCATCAAAGTCTAGCAGGCCAGCCAATCCATTATTTTTCTTTCTAATGTGCGTTTGCAATCTTGCAACCCAGCGGATAGTGACCTGTGTTAAGAGTCTAAATTTCTCGTTGCTTTAAAGTGATCCACGACTAATTTTGCGAGCGGTCTTCCAGCAGCAGCCTCCCCCCCCCCTCCCCCCCCCCCCCCCCAATTTCTCTTGCGATTTCTGGATCTTCACAGAGGTGACCAGCCACTTTGCTCGTCAGTCCGCGGATTATTTCCGTACACTTTGAAAGGTGCCTGTTACGTGAGGAAGACATTTTTACCAGTTTTAATAAATTATTGTCTCTTATTGGTGTATTCACGATAGTTAGGAAGTGCTGAGTCCGTAGCCGGCCATGAGTCGGAGAGCATTTCCCGCGCTGGTTGGCTAGGTGACGAAGCGACCATACGTCGCGCGTAGTGGGGTGGGGCTGGGCGCTGGACCGTAGCAACAAGCGTCAGCCTGGAAAATATACATGGCGGGAAGTACCGCCATCTTGGCGCCAAAGTCACCAATTTCGTTTATTTATATTTAATAATTAAAGTCATTTATGACAACATAAATACTAGGAGGAGTCTCTGGCTGTTTAAAACTATTTATCATAATTTTGCCTCGTTAAAATTCACACCCGTTCATTAACAAATGCATATCTTAGTGAGTACGAACTTGATCGGAAATCCACGAACTGTGACGAAACTAGTAAGAGATACGGACTGCGCGCCGAAGACGGCAGTCGGCGTTAAGAGCTCTTCCTGTCTTGTTCGATGGTAGTTATGCTCTCGGTTACGAGTAGTTTGTGACATGAGTGTTTCATTATTGATCTAATAGGAATAAAAGTGATATTACGGCATTCTGAATATTAATTTCGAGTAAATAGATACCCCAAAGGCTCGACAGCAATTTCAGATAATTAGCTTCCACCGACAGAGACATCCAATGCGGCAATGAAGAATCTGCACGGGACGACATTTACGAGAGCTGCACCGCGCACAGGTAGGAGGAAATCCGCCGACACGACCCATCAAAGCGGATCAAGGAAGGTCCGAATTACACTCGCAAATTCCGGGTGGAAATGCTGAACAGTTATACTGTACGTCACATATACCACCCTCTACGGACTCGCGGCTAAGCTGAGTAATAACAGTGTCGGTTCAGAAGCGAGGGGATCTTGCAACTTCCACCAACTTGGCATGCTTTGATCCATCGTTGTTCTACTTCAAATACACTGAACGAGTTAACGTTAGATACTTTATCAATAAACTATGCGATTTTGTTTAGTATCCTCAATGGTTCTGTAATTAAATGTTTATACTACCTCTTACACACGTTCTTAGTAAAAAGCTCTTGAACGTCCGCCTCCTTAGCTGAGTGATTGCGCGTCTGAGTGCCATGCAGCTGTCCCGGGTTCGATTCCTGGGTGGGTTTGAGTTTTTCTCCCCTCGTGGACTGGATTTTGTGTTGTTCTTGTCGTCATCGACAGGCAATTCACTGTGGCGTCACCTGAAAAGACTTGCAGCTCGGCTGCCGAAGTACCCAGATGGTGTCACGCGGCCATCAACGTCATATGCTCGTGTCATTTCAGTTCTTAAACGCCAACCTTTTAAGCAGCAGCTAGTGGCAAGTGAGTATTCGCCTCCTTCTTCAGGTGCCTTGCATGTTCTCCTTCGTGAATCAACTTCACCTCAAGCGTCTTTGTTAATATCACAATGGTCGTATTCAGCGTCTGCACGTGATTCATGTTACGTCTGACTGTTACAGCCTGTGGTTTCGAGGGAGCAATTACAGCCACACGCAGTCGGAAGCTCACTTGTCGGTGTTTCCGTGATGCAAGACAAGTGAACACTGTGGAGGGTACGCTCTGCTGCGGTCACCAGCGCGGACACGGACGGAGAGGGCGGTCGCTTCCGGTATGGTGGCCCTGCAGTGTAGGGCGCAGCTGCCCGCTGCCTCCACTCGCCACGTCACGAGTGACGCGTAGTTCAGCAGCCAACACCAAACATTGGATGTCGGTCGGGCTGTTACGTTTAGCACAAAGCAGAACAGCGTCTGTATCTGATCATTTCCTTGTTATCGATTCTGCTAACTGCATTCCTGAATTCGCCAACATAAACACAGCAGTCATCAACCAGAAGCGTGTGGTGAATGCCGCCGGACATTGTCCTATTTGAACGGTTACGTTTTGGCTCCCTCTGATCTGATAAACGACTCAGATAGGAGGACCTAACATAGTTTAATATGTTAGTACAAACAGAGATTGCAATCGCGTAAGTGATTAAAATAAAGTGTTTATAATTAAGCTATCGATTCTTGAGAGGCCCTCCACGAAAAACGAGTTATGTCAGGACGACGAAACTTAGTGGAAACATTAGTAAGGGCATGCTGCAGGGAAAAAAAATGAATAAACCGTTAAAGAAACACATTTTAACTTCCACGTGATGGGGATTACTTGTCTGTTAACTGGATACCGTGGTTGCGTTACAGGTTACAAATGTTGATCAATATGACGACCATCTGCACCCACGACAGCCTGTACGTTTGTACGGATACCATTTCAAAACTGTTCGCAGCCTTTTAGAACGGTGGACTTCCTACAAAACTGGGTATCCATGCGATGATTATTTTCCCTTCTACACTGGCTCAAGTACTGAAAGTTTCACTATAACCACCGCGTAAAACTACATCATGAGCGCTATGAAAAATCGTAACAGAAATCAATAAAATGATGCTAGCCAGTGTAGCCATCAAACCGCAACATTAAAATATATGTACTCGCAATACTGATGATGAATGTTCTATGTGGAGACAAGTTAGTACCAACGCTCCATACGGTTCAACACTGGGGACACTTTTGTCATACGCCGTTACGCAATTCTGATATGCCAGCAAGTTTTGGTAAACGGAATAGTCACAAGACTTGATGAGAAAAACACAAGTCATTCATTTCTGTAGAAGGCAGTATACATTATCAACAACAACTGAGCAACGACACGCCCCTCGATTTCTAGAATGTATTTGGTACCGTCATTGAGTGAACAAAATATGGGCTTACCGAATATGGGAACATTTGTTTCTAGATCCAGAACTTCCTAACAGACGCAATTCCACATGCCGTTGTGATAATAAGGAAACTGAACTGTTTCTAGACATTCTCGAAAGAAATATATACCCAAGTAGTGGCACGCTCCATTTCGCATCGGGGCTTGCGCCTTACCGTGTTTATTTGTATGAAATTGACAGTAGACAGACAGACGGGACTGTGAAGAGGTCAGTGCACCAGATCGTCTTGAGTTCCTACACTGTGATATAAGGGCCGAAAACACTCAACACGTGAACCTTCCACATGCGTTAAGCTACCACAGCTACTGGGCAACTATAAGCAACATGGCAAGCAAATATTCCACAAGAAAACGCTAAGATACAGTGCGCAGAGGAACAGAAAGAGCTGAAGCAATAGCCATTCCTCAGGTCAACACACATTCATTTTCTCACATTTAATACAATTAATGTTGCCTAATATGTGTGACAGTTTTTCCCTATATTCCTTTTTATCCTGAGTATTTTCTTTTTTGTGTAACTGGAGTCGATAAGCTGTTTACTGTTGATTCACTGAATGTTGGTGAAACCTTATGGGGAGGTTGGTTCTTCATTTTCACCTTATATCTAGCTGATTTCGGCCTGGGATGTACTTTATACAATTTCCTGGGGGCTTCTGTATTCAATGTTGTTGGCTGCAGTAGATGACAGAGCTAGTTTCAGGCATCCCAGGGAATGGGGCCCATCTAATGTTCATATACGCTCAAGAGCCAAAGAAACTGATACACCTGCCTAATATCGTGTAGGGCCCCCGTCAGTATGCTGAAATGCCGCAACACGATGTGGCATGGACTCGACTAACGTCTGATATAGTGCTGGAGGGAACTGACACCATGAACCCTGCAGGGCTGTCCGTAAATCCGTAAGAGTACGTGATGGTGGAGATCTCTTCTGAACAGCACGCTGCAAGGCATCCCACATATGCTCATTTATGTTCATGTCGGGGGAGTTTGAAAGCCAGCGGAAGTGTTTAAACTCAGAGAAGGGTTCCTGGACCCGCTCTGTAGTAATTCTGGACGTGTGGAGTGTTTTATTGTCCTGCTGGAATTGCCCAACAATGGAGATGAATAGATCCAGGTGAGTCGTATCTGGATGTATCAGGCGTCCCATATCACTTCAACTGCACACGACCCACACCATTACAGAGTTTCCACCAACTTGAACAGTCCCTACTGACATGCAGGTTCCATGCATTCATGAGGTTGTCGCCTTACTAGTACACTTCCATCCGTTCGATACAATTTGAAACGAGACTCATCCAACCAGGCTAAATTTTTGCAGTCATCAACAGTCCGATGTTAGTTTTGATGGGCCCAGGCGAGGAGTAAAAGCTTTGCGACGTGAGTCATCAAGGGTACACGAGTGGGCCTTCGGCTTCGAAAGCCCATATCGATGATTTTTCGTTGAATGGTTCGCACGCTTTCACTTGTTGATGGCCCAGCATTAAAATCCGCTGCAATTTACGGAAGTGTTGTATTTCTGCCTTGTTGAACGAATCTCTTAAGTCGTCGTTGTTCCTGTTCTTACGGGACCGTTTTCCGGCCGCAGTGATGTAGGAGATTTGACGTTTTACCTGGTTCCTGATATTCACGTTATATTCGTGAAATTGTCGTACGGGAAAGTACCCACTTCATCTCTACCTCAGAGATGCTGTGTAACATCGCTCGTACGCAGGCTGTAACACCACGTCCAAACTCACTTAAATCTTGATAACCTGCCATTGCAGCAGCAGTAGCCGACCTAACAGCTCCACCCGACACTAGTTGTCTTACATAGGCGTTGCCGACCGCAGAGCCGTATTCAGCCTGTTTATATATATCTTTATTTGAATGCACATGCCTATATCAGTTTCTCTGCCGCTTCAGTGTATATGCATATCGTGTCTTAAAAAAAAAAAAAAAAAAAAAAAAAAAAAAGAAAAGAAAAACCAACCAGTAACCAAGAGGGGACTCGATTTCTACCAACAGAATCGTTGCACATCTCGTACGAAATAGAGACCACATGCCAATAGCATCGGTGCTGTGACTCGGGGGGCAAAACCTTTGGCTAGTGGAGTTTTAGTCATTGATGAACTTAAAGGTGGCGCAGACTTATAAATACTCTACTCTTGGAATTTATTAGATCTTACTTTATTTTAACTGATAATAATCGTTTTTTTGTAACCATAGCGGCTATCGTTGGAAAAACCGAGGCAGTGATATAAATGGGAACCTTAATAAAAAGCTTTCTCCTTTCCTTTTGCAGTGTTTTCTTATGTCAATGTACTCTTAGAAGTCCCAGTTTCTCTACCAGAGGTTCAGTTTTTACGCAAAGGACTTCTTTGCAATGCCAATACGCTCGAAACGTGTATCTGCGTATTTTTGATTTACTCTTATATATCATGATGTTATAATTTTCGCATGTCGTTTACACAGTTATATAAACATACAGAGTTTTCGAATAAATCGTTACCTCTTGATTCGCCTATTATATATTCCTTGCTCGTTCAGTCATGTTATGTAAGATGGGTGAAATCAGATCATACGACTTGTGTTTGGCAAGTCGCAACAATTGTAATCTACAGAATTTGCAGTGTGTAGGAAAGTGCTGGTATTACGTGTATTGCTCCGTACTTGCACATTCTACGGTTTACTGCGCACCAGTATCTTTCTAGACGGTGCGTCGAGCTGCTCTATCTCTATTTGAAAATCTGCTTCGGTTAACGGTTTCGTTACTTCGGGAATTATTGCTTGGGCAACTGGTAGGACTACGAAGGGAGAGGAAGAGCTGTAATATTAGACCATCTTGTATCAAAGATTGGTGTAGTCAGGCATCGTTGACAATATGTGGTACTCGGACGCACTGAGAATTTACACGAAAAGCTGATACTAACAAGGGAACCCTTCCATCACACCACTCTCAGATTTAGTGGTAAGATGGCCCGTCAAAAACCGAACACAGATCAAGCATGAAAACGGGCAGAAGGTGTACTGAACTGTCAGAAAAGAAGTAAAACAGAAACAGTGAATGCTCCAAGCTCAAGCTGTGCAACATCAAGGGAAACTAAATAGCAATGGCGTCTGGCCATGTTGTCGCGGCGTTGGACTATGAAGGTGAAGACCGCTGTTCAAATCTCGCTTGTGCCCCATAATTTTTTTTTTTTCCACAAGATTATGAACTTTCCGTCCGATCATTGGCGTGTCTGTTCGCTCTATTCAGATTTGTGTCTGTGTCGTGGTGTAACGTCCGTTTGCAACAAAGAGGTATAAGGAAGGTACCTCCAGACGTACGCACTTCCTATGTGTTCCACACAAGTACCACAGTTCTCTTGCGTTCCGTATTGCAAGCTTTGGTTCTTAAATTCCGCTGTTGTGACATAGATCACACCGGTTTATTTGTTGTATTCATTTCTGTGATAGATCTATGCATCTCGCCAGGTCTCACTACTCATACTTGCGACCATAGTATATTCCTACCACGTGACTCATATTCTGTAACCGGCGTATAGTACGACAACTGCCAAGACTAGAAACGGTGGACACACACATCAGTGCCCGGACGGGTAGTTCATAATTTTGTGGAAAAAAGTGCCACGAGGGGGATTTGAACACGGGTCCCTCGCATTGCAGTCCAACACCGTGACCACACAACAACGACGCCGGGATTCTCGCAATTCACTCGATGTTGCAAACCTTGAGCTTGGACCGTTCACTGTTTCTATCTTATTTTTTCCACAGTTCAGTACACCTTCTTCTTGCTTTCGTGCTTCATCTGTGTTCAGTTTTGACGGGCTGTCCACTTGGCCATTTTACCACTAAATCTGAGGGGAGTGCAATGGAGAGTTTCCCTTGTAAGTACCAGAAGTAAAGTCGTTGGTCCAAGGTCTCTTTGGACACACTGATCGTCAGAGGATGATACCTTAGTTACACTTACTGACGGCGGTTAAAGCGTACACTGATATCTCATATTTATGTCTCTTTTCACACAGTGTAATAACATCATAAAACAAAAGCCAGTTCTATCCCTTCTGAGATAATTTAAGAATAATGTGAGTAAATTCTCGAACCGAGTGGTCGTAAGATAAGCTACGAACACTTACCGTCTCTGAAATAATGTTAATCTTGACGCTCGAATGAATCTACTGACATGTGAAAGACTGCGTTATGACTCATCAGAGTTGTACGCTTCTCGTTTCCTTTTAGTATTTTTGAGTGTTGACGGCAGCTGATGCCTTCACTTAGTGAAGAAGTTCGGCTAGGTAGAGACGGTAAAACACGCTCGTCGATAATGTGGAATGCAGGCCTGCGTAGTGAACCAGCTAGCGTCCTCTGTGATGAAGAAAGGAACAATTCCTGTAGTTTTCAGAAGCGCAGGATGCAATACTTTAACTGGAACTGGAACTTAGTGAACACACAGGGTATTATTTACAGATTGCGGTGATCTAAACCTCTCGTTAGTTTTCGGCTTTCGATGACTTAGTTATCACATTTTTATGCTTCGCCATAAAATTTTGTTTCCGTATATAAAAATGTAGTCAACCAGGGAATTAGTTGAATAAATATATCATAGACTCCGCACTCAAAATTTATTTTTCTACTTGCAGTTATCTTTGTGCTGTGAAAGCGAAAACAATGTAGGAGTGAAAGAAGAAGCAACTCGTGGTGAACCGTTTTGGAATGGAAGAGGGGAAAACCAGATGCCATTTTCGCCTTACAAAAACAGTTAAACAAATCAAATCAATTTGTTTTATTCACAGAAAGAAAAGAAGTAAATGTGTTTTAATGCGAAATCATAAACATAAACCTTAATCTAGAAAGTTAGCATTACAGAAACGTATCTTTTCGACGAGACTTGGTTTCAACAGAAAGTAATCTTTCCACTGAACAATTAGATACCACCGTTGACTGGTGGATTCTTAGCGCAACCATTAAGATCGGATAAAATTCGTCTAGTAATTATTTTATCAGAAACGAAAAAATTTTAGAGTAGATTCTTTTTCGTCTTGGATCATAGTATCTTCCAAAAATTATCCAAGGTCGATACATTAGCTATGTACATTTTCAAATCGCCTACATGCGCACTTTGAAGATTTTTAACTCATGGGCCAACTTCATCTACATTGAGCTTTGTACGCTTAGACAGAGAAATGAAATGGACATTTCGTTTATAGTTTAGTTTATAAAAACTTATTATGACTGTGCGAATGAGTGGTGGTTCTGACTTCCAAAACAGTTTAGTAAAGCTGGGCAAAACTTGAATTAACACGAAGAAAGCTGGTATAGTAGACAGGCATATAAACATCCAGATGGGAAGGGACGGATAATACGAGGAATGTTCAGAATGTAAGTGCACTGTGACCATAACGGGCTACGGTTTTTTGTTTTTTGAGGGTCGGCAACACTGAATGGTAGAGGTGGGGGAGGGGGAGAGGAATCCCCTGACCAGAGCGAACATTACAGGAACTCAGTAGCACATAAACTCACGTTGTAGTGTCCAGTTGCGTGAAAGATGTCGGTAAGAAATGTCGCCAAATGCAAGCCACATGCTGTGATCCGCTTCCTAGTCGCTGAAGGAGTAACACCTACCGAATTTCTTTCACAAATCAAAACGATTTTCAGCGAAGGTGTTATGAACAGAATGAGATGTAGGGTGTTTAGTGGAGGCATAATATGTGTTTATGACAAACCTACCACTTTAGCTGATGAGTTGGTGCAAAAAATTGAGGAAACTATTCGTGAAGAGCTCTGATTGACAGTGGATGAAATTTCTGCAGTGTTTCCAGAGTTCTTCAGAACTCTTTTTTATGACCCACACAAACGCTGGGATACAGAAAACTGTGCACAAGCTCGGTCCCAAAACCACAGATATAGCAGCACAAATTGAAATGAACTTGTGGCATCATTGGCCGAGAGGCCCCATCCGGGGAAGTTCAGCCGGCAAGCGCATGTCTTATTTCACTCGTCACCACACTGGGCGACTTGCGCGCCGGTGATGAGGATGAAATGATGATGAGAACAACACAAAATCTCCAACCGGGCCGGGAATCGAACCCGGGCCAGCTTTCATGGGAGGCGAGCACGTTAACACCCAGCGAAACAGGCGGATACAGCAACACAAGAAAATAGCGTCATTAGCTCCCGCGAATATCTTGTGTGACTTGAATTGAAAGGTTAGGATTTTCTGAGCTCTGCTGTGACGGGAGATGAAATGTGAATGGCTCATTGCAAGCCTGCGGCAAAAAGACAGTCGTCACCAAGTTCCCATCTGCCAAAAATTCAAAACCACAATTTCGGGCAAAAAATCATGGCCTCGGTGTCTCGGTGTTTTGGGACCGAAAAGGCATTTTTTGGTCGAATTTCTGCCTCAAGGGGAGACCATCAATGCAATATAAATTGTGAGACCCTGTAAAGCTTAAAATGAGCGCTCAAAACACAAGTAGAGGAATGCTGACGAGTAGAGTGTTCGTGTTGCAGGACAACGCCAGTCCCCACACAGTCTTAGCCACCAAGGCGCTCATGGACTCATGGGATTTTTTGAACCACTCCCCTTATTCCCTTGACTTGGCGCCTTCCGATAATCATCTTCTCGTCCCCCTGAAGGCGTACATGATTGGAATTAAATTTTCGACTGATAAGCAGATGCAGAAAGAGGTTCTCAACTGGGGAGGAGATGGTTGAAGTGCTCTTGGAGCAGGGTATAAAGAGGCTTGTGCCACGGCTCACCACACGCATTGAACGGGATGGCGATTATGTGGAAAAATAGTCAACAAGTGTGTCAAAAAATCCAGTAATTCTCCGATAACACTTTTCCTTAAAAAAAATAAAAATCTAGTACACATACTTTCTGAACCTCCCTCTTATCATCCTGTTCGATGTAGCGGCCTGAAATGTAATTTATCAGAACTTACTTTTATGACGTAGAACTTTAGGTTATGGTTTACAAACGAGTTTTCATTAGAAGCCATTGATTTGCTGTAGATCGAGCTGTCGCCATCGATCATGGATTAATGAGCGGTGAACTCAATATGTCGCAACAGGAAACCATACTCTTTGTTAACTGAAGAGCTTGTGGGCTTCCATCGTTTTCAATATTTCTGAGTAACTGAGTCCATCGAAAAAATGGTTCAAATGGCTCTCAGCACTATGGGACTTAACATCTATGGTCATCAGTCCCCTAGAACTTAGAACCACTTAAACCTAACTAACCTAAGAACATCACACAACACCCAGTCATCACGAGGCAGAGAAAATCCCTGACCCCGCCGGGAATCGAGCTCGGGAACCTGGGCGTGGGAAGAGTCCATCGAAAACACAGATATCGGTAGATGTGTCTCGGTGCCCTAGACATGTGGCTACCTGGACTATGAGTAAATCCGACCCTGTAAATACGTCTTCTATTAGATTTCCGTTCAAACTAATCCGTTTACTAAAGGCAAAGTTTACAACAGATGCAACATATTCGCCACAATCTGTTTCGAATATATGAAATGCATCTTTTGTGATTCTTCATTACGATGCATTACGATGGTACTGTACGTACTTTTTCCTCCGTCGACTATAGGGGATTACATCGTATATGTGTGATACGATTCCCAAAAAGGAACAGTTATTGAGTGGTTCATACATGTGGAATGGCAGTGCACCAGTTACGTGCCGATCTGCATCCGTTCTGCACACATTACTGTGCAGTGCGCGACAGTGGGGCACTCGTTGGGTGTTCTCTGTCCGACTCTCCGGGATGCGAGCTGCAGGAGAAAACTGCTTGCGCCAAAACTTTCCAATCTTGACTGCACGTACATCGGCTTGCTTATTCGAGATCTGTATTGGTACCCACTTATTCCATAGATGACTGACATGCTTTTATCGCATTTAATCCTTATCTGTTTACCTCTGTGGCCACTAAATGACGAATCTGTCAGATTCCGTGAAGCACATTGTAGTTCTTTCCAAACACTATACTCTCACAAGACCACTGTTTTTTACCACCCCTTTCTTACCGCAAAGCGCCACTCACATCATGACCGACAAATTAAATACTTATCTGCCTTTTTATTTGCTTACTTCTACTTCATTGCATCAATTTCTTATAATTTGGTAATCCATCAGACTTGCATCATTAATGTTCTGCTAAGATTTTTCCGTTTCTTTCGAAGAGAAGCAACTCTCTTCCACAAACTGATCAACATTAGGATGGTCACTCAAGCTATTTCGTAAACATTCACGAAAGCAGATCTAGTGTATGACTTTGTTATTGATTTTGAGAATATATTTTGCGCTGCCGGCCGAAGTGGCCGTGCGGTTAAAGGCGCTGCAGTCTGGAACCGCGAGACCGCTACGGTCGCAGGTTCGAATCCTGCCTCGGGCATGGATGTTGGTGATGTCCTTAGGTTAGTTAGGTTTAACTAGTTCTAAGTTCTAGGGGACTAATGACCTCAGCAGTTGAGTCCCATAGTGCTCAGAGCCATTTGAACCATATTTTGCGCTGCTACATACAATCGGTTTTTCATAATTTTTTTTTTTTAATAGTAGTGTTGAGTGGTAAAAGCAAGAATAAAGCGCTGCTCAACGTATCTGAATGGAGTGTAGCCTTGTACGAATGTGAAACGTGGACGATAGGCAATTCAGACAAGAAAAAAAATAGAAACTATTGAAATGAGGTGCTGCAGAAGAATGGTGCAAAACAGGTAGGTAGGTCGAATAACTGATGGGGCGGTACGGTATCGTCCGGCGCGACCGAGTCACGGAACCTGTCAGGAAGCACTTGAGCGTTACTAAAATGCTCAATAAACGCCAGCGGCGGACTCTACAGGAAAAGTAGCGAGCATCACATAAAGGTCTGCTATTGAGGTTTTAAAAGCGGACGTTCCAAGAAGCGACGGCCACATGTTACTTCTTCCCACAAATAGGCCGTTCCATGGGGAATAGTAAATATTTTAGTTCGCGATTTAAATAATGATTGACGTAGTTGATGAACGACATTTTAGGAGTTGCTAGTATAGTATTTGGAAAAAATATTCCACACAACACGTCTCCAATTTTTATTTGTTGTAGAGATACCTATAGCTACATCTACATCTCTACGCTGTAATTCACACTTGCGTACCTGGCAGAGCATCCTTCGAATCACCTTCAGACTATTTCTTTACTGTTCCAGTCTCTAATAGCGCATGGCAGAAATTAACACTTTAAATCTTTCTGTAGAAGCTCTGACTTGCGTTAATACGATGATCGCTCGTGCAAAACTCAACTTGTCCCTTTCTCGCATGTTATATTACGAACTATGGATGAAAGGAAACAGGCAGATTCGGTATTGCTAGATTAGCGGATAGCATTTGACACGGTGTCCCATAGCAACATGTTACGAAGCTACGAGCATATGGAATAAGTTCATATGTAAGTGGCTCGAAGATATCTTAAGCAATAGAACTCAGTATGTTGTCTTCGACGGCGAGCGTTCATCAGAGACAACTGTATCGTCAGGAGCGCCCCGCGGAAATGTTTGTTATAAGACCGCTGTTGTTCTCTGTATACACAGATGAGCTGGCGAACAGGGTGGGCAACAACCTGCGGTTGTTTACTGATGACGCTGTGGGGTACGGAAAGGTGTCCAAGTTGACTGACTGTAGAAGGATACCAGATGACTTTGATAACAGTTCTAGTTGGTGTGATGAATACCAGCTAGCTCTAAATGTTGAAAAATGTAACTTCATGCACGTGAGTAGGAAAACGAACCTGTAATGTTCGGATACAGCATTAGTAGTGTCCTTCTTGACACTGTCGTTTAAATATCTGGACGTAACTTTGCAGAGCGATATGAATTGGAACATGCATGTGTGGACTGTGGTAGGGAAGGCGAATGGTTGTCTTCAATTTGTTGAGAGAATTTTAGGAAAGTGTGGTTCATCTGTAAAGGAGACTGCTAATAGGACGCTGTGCGACCTACACGTGAATGTTCAACTGTGTGTGAATTCCTACGGGGCCAAACTGCTGAGGTCATCGGTCCCTAGACTTACACACTACTTAAACTAACTTATACTAAGAACAACGCACACATCCATGCCTGAGGGAGGACTCGAACCTCCGACGGAGAGCAGCGCGGACCACGACAAGGCGCCCTAGACCGTACGGCTACGCGGTGCGGATGGATATTTGTTTCCGTTACATTCTGACAACTGTATTTCTGTAACCAATAGAGTGAGACCCGTTACATGGAATGATTTGTTCGAATTAGTGTATACTGCCATCTGCAACATTCACTATTCGCCCCGAAAATCACTGCACGAAATGACAATGAAAAAATCAGAGAAGCCGGCCGGTGTGCCCGAGCGGTTCTAGGCGCTTCAGTCTGGAACCGCGCGACCGCTACGGTCACAGGTTCGAATCCTGCCTCGGGCATGGATGTGTGTGATGTCCTTCGGTTAGCTAGGCGTCAGTAGTTGTAAGCACTAGGGGACTGATGACCTCAGATGTTAAGTCTCATAGTGTTGGGAGCCATTTGAACCCATTTTTGAAGTCAGAGAAATTACGGCTCGTACTGTGGGTCACTCTTTCACAAACATAACAGGGAAGGGAGGAACTGATAGTTTTACCAGAAATAGCCTCTGTCTTAAGATGGTCAGAGAAATAAAAATGTTGATGCAGTGTGAAGAGCATCAATGTTGTCCTCCTCATGTGTTAAGTGACTCTGTCAATGGACGGCTACGCACTTACAGACACTGTTTTTTGTCTGCCGTATTGTAAAGGACACATTCCCAAACTCTAAGGGGCAAATGCTGTGCTGTGTTACGCTTGGCAGCAATCATACTAGGGTACTGGCGAGCAGCCTTAACCCCGCGCTCGGCCTGCGCTCACTCCGTAGATCCGACCTCCTGTAAACACGTCCGTACACCGCAGGTCGTCAGCCCTGGCGCCACGGTGTGGCGCGTAGATTGGGGACGCAGACTGTACGGCGCAGCGGCGGCGCCAGATTAAGCGTCGCGGCGCGATCGCACTGATAAGATAACACGCCGCCGCCGCCGCCGCCGCCGGGCCTCCCCGGCCGCCGCACAAAGGGGGCGCCACCAGCCGCTGTTTACTGCCCGGCCGAGAGCGCGCAAGTCCGCAGTCACCGCGTGGCCAAGTCTGGCACGCTCTTCAGCCACGTCCTGCACCACTGCGCCATCAAGAGTGGTCAAACAACACAACGGCTTAACTTCTTACTTCTATACCTACAGTTAATTTTAAATCTAGCACAGCCACAGCCAAAGCAATTATACGTAACTGATTGACAAATTCGTGTTTACATACTGGTGTTAAAACAATGAAAATACACCGAAGAGCCAAAGAAACTGGTACACCTGCCTCATATCGTGTAGGGCCCCCGCGAGCACGCAGAAGTACAGCAACACGACGTGGCATGGACTCGGCTAATGTCTGAAGTAGTGCTGGAGGAAATTGACGCCATGAATCATGCAGGGCTGTCCATAAATCCGTAAGAGTACGAGGAGGTGGAGATCTCCTCTGAACACCACGTTGCAAGGAATCTCAGATCCGCTCAATAATGTTCATGTCTGGGGAGTTTGGTGACCAGCGAAAGTGTTTAAACTCAGAAGAGAGTTCCTGGATCTACTCTGTAGTAATTCTGTGAGTGTGAGGTGTCGCATTGTCCTGCTGGACAGGCTGAAGTCCGTCGGAATGAATAATGGACATGAATGGATGCAGGCGATCAGACAGGATGCTTACGTACGTTTCACCTGTCAGAGACGTATCTAGATGTATCAGGGGTCCTATATCACTCCAACTGCATACGCCCTCCATCATTGAAGAGCCTCTACCAACTTGAACAATCCCATGCTGACATGCAGGGCAGGTTCCATGGATTCAGGAGGTTGTCTGCATACCGTACACGTCCATCTACATCTACATCGTACTCCACAAGCCACCTAACTCTCTCCGTGATGCACAACGCCTCTCTTGTGACTTCTGTCAGTGGCGTTTGTTTAGAATCTCCGTAACACTCTCTCGCCAGGTAAACGATCCCGTTACGAAACGCGCCGCTCTTCGTTGGATCTTCTCTATCTCCTCTATCAGTCCTACCAGGTAGGGATCTCAGATAAATGAACAATACTCAAGAATCGGGCGAAGAAGCGCCTCATAAGCCACTTCTTTCGGGGATGAGTTACGTTTCCTTAAGATTCTTCCGATGAATCTGAGTCTGGTGTCTACTTTTTCCACTATTTGTTTCATATGGTCATTCCACTTAAGGTCGCTCTGGATCGTTACGCCTAGATATTTTACGGCAGACGCTGTCTCCAGCTGTTTGTCATCAATAGTGTAGCTGTACACTAGTGGATCTCCTTTCCTATGTTACATTTATTTACGTTCAGTGTCAACTGCCAGAGCCTGCACCAATCATCAGTTCTCTGCAGGTCGTTCTGCCAATTCTGATTATCTCCTGGCTCTGCATCATCTGTGAATAGCCTTAAAGAGCATCCGACGCCTTCTAATAGATCATAAATATATATTGTAAACAACAACGGCCCTATCACACTTGCCTGTGGTACTCCGGATATTACTTTTACGTCTGTCGATTTTGTTTCGTTAAGAGCGACGTGTTGAGTTCTATCCACAAGAGAGTCTTGAATCCAATCGCAAGTCTGCTCCGATAGTCCGGTAGCTCGTATTTTTTTCATTAAACGACAATGCCGGGCCGGCCGAAGTGGCCGTGCGGTTAAAGGCGCTGCAGTCTGGAACCGCAAGACCACTACGGTCGCAGGTTCGAATCCTGCCTCGGGCATGGATGTTTGTGATGTCCTTAGTTTAGTTAGGTTTAACTAGTTCTAAGTTCTAGGGGACTAATGACCTCAGCAGTTGAGTCCCATAGTGCTCAGAGCCATTTGAACCATTTTTGACAATGCCGGACGGTGTCAAATGCTTTACTGAAATCAAGGAACACAGCATTAACCTGAGCGCCGTTGTCCACTGCGCTGTGGGGTTCATAGAGGAACAGAGCGAACTGAGTTTCACAGGATCTCTGTTTGCGGAATTCATGTTGATTTTAATAGAGGAGATGTTCATTTTCCAAAAACGTCACAATTCTTGAGCATAAAACATTTTCCGTCACTCTACAACACATTCACGTCAACGATATTTTGTGGATCTGTCCTTCGGTGTTTATTAAAAACGGGAATGACCTGCACTTTTTTCCAGTCTTAGGTACCTTTCGTTGCTCAAGCGATCTACCATAAATTACTGTTAGAAGGGGAGCACGTTCTTTCACATCGCTAGACTTGGCCGACCAGGCAACATCTTTCCAGTCACCAACAGTCCAATGTAGGTGTTGACGGGCCCAAGCGAGGCGTAAAGCATTGTGTCCTGTAGTCATCGAGGGTATACACAAGTGGACCTTCGGTTCTCAAAGCTCATATCGATGATGAAACTTCCTGGCACTTGCCCGCGAAAAGTAAAGGTCCCGAGTTCGAGTCTCGGTCGGGCACACAGTTTCAATATGCCAGGAAGTTTCACATCAGCGCATACTCCGTTGCAGAGTGAAAATCTCATTCTGTCATATCGATGATGTTTCGTTGAATGGTTCGCACGCTGAGACTTGTTGAAGGCCCCGCATTCAAAGCTGCAGCAAATTGTGGAAGGGTGGCACTTCTCTCACGTTCAACGATTCTGTTCAATCGTCGTCGGTGCAACTCTTGCAGGATCTTTTTCCTGCAGCATCAATGTCGGAGGTTTGATGTTTTACCGGATTCCTGATATTCACGAGACACTCGTGAAGTAGTCGTACGGGAAAATCGCCATTTCATCGCTACCTCGGAGATGCTGTGTCCTATCGCTTGTGCGCCGACTGTAACACCACGTCTAAACTCACTTAAATCTTGATAACCTGCAATTGTAGCAGCAGTAACCGATGTAACAACTCCGCCAGAAACTTGTTGTCTTACATAGGCGTTGCCGACCCCAGCGCCGTATTCTGCCTGCTTGCTTATCTCAGTATTTGAATACGCATCCCTACACCACTTTCTTTGGCACTTCATTGTATAAAACTGAATGAAAAGTCATACAGTCCACTTGTAGCTATATTTATTTAAGTCGATTATAGATTCATACAACAGGTTTCGCAGTTTTTAAGTTGCAACTCTCGGTATATATCTGTACAGAATTTTTTACTTTGGTACTGGCGAATGAAGTTATCTGAGATATTTTAAAGAACTGAGTGAATAAACAAGGAAGAAAATATTGTCCATATAGTCTGGGAATTAGATGTGAATCACATAAGCCCCAAAAAGTACGGGCCTATCCGTAATTAATAAATAAAATTTATAATTTCATACCAAAATATTGTTACTTATAATGCTATGGTACATGGTGTACGAGTTATTACAGAACGCCGCAGAGTAACATTTTGCGTGGCCAGGCATAGTTCTCAGGCTTCTTCAGTTGATATAAGTCATCATCAAATGAAGAATGTCCAACACCCAGCTTAAAAGTTGGTGAAACCGTTTATGTAAGTCTCTAATAGACTTCAGTAAGCACAGTTAAAGCGGGCCATTGGACTTTTCATTCAGATTTATGTTTTAAAAGTTTTAACACCTTCGTAACGTATGCATTGGCCAATCAGTTAGGTATTCTGCAACTGCATTTACATCTACATACTTACCAGCAAGCCACCGTACGGTGCGTTGCGGAGGGTACCTCTGTAACACTACTAGTTATTTCGTATGCGGTTCGACTCACAAACAGAGCGGGGGAACCCTACTGTCTATATGCCATGTAGAGGATAAAAACTATAGGCCAAGACAGAGTCTGGAATACATCCAACAGATGATTGAGGACGTATGTTAGAAGTGCCACTCGGAGACGAAAAGATTGCCACAGGACAGGAAGGCGCTACAGTCTGGAACTGCGCGACCGCTACGGTCGCAGGTTCGAATCTTTCCTCGGGCATGGATGTGTGTGATGTCTTTAGGTTAGGTTTAAGTAGTTTTAAGTTCTAGGGGACTGATGACCTCAGAAGTTAAGGCCCA